>NC_138502.1:32500064-33700064 GCF_964252035.2 Podarcis erhardii | reverse complement strand
GAGAACTGTAGCTCTGTGCAGGGTAAACAACAATTGCTAGGTTGGTAATTCCTGTTGCTTCCAATTGAAGAGTGGCCAATGAAGATGGTGGAATATGCAGAACGGGCGAAGCTGACTGGGAAAATCCGAAACGAGCGTGAACAAGCTTACCAAAAAGACTGGGGTAAATTTATACAATGTTTGAAGGACAATTGCAAACAATTAACAACAATAGCAGGATTGACTTAAGAAGACTTGTAATGTTGATGATTCTACCTTTTATATATTTTTTTAAAAAAATGTAATAATTGAAATGGATGTAATGTAAACAGGAAGAGGTACAAATGCAATGATATAGTAAAGAATTAAGGTAACCATGAGGTGGGCGGGGGGTGGGGAGTCAACCAGCTCACATGGCATGGGCAAAAACGAATGTGCAAAATAAGGATGTATTTACATATTATAAAATGGAAACTCAATAAAAATATTATTAAAACACAGCAACAGCAACAACAATTGCTAGGGTTCTTTGCTGGGGGGGTACGTTCAATATGCTTTAAGTCACTTTTGGTTGCCTTGGGCAAGATATAGCAACTAACAAATTTCATAAACAAACAAATCTGTTCACATGGGCAAAAAAAATTAAAAAAGAGCTTCCTCCCACATGATCAATGTCAAAAGGCCATTGCTTGAATTAAAAGCTGTTGCATCATGGGTTGTACACCACCTTTAAAAGTTACTCGACCTGCACTGAGGTGTGGGGTAGAATTAAAGCGCAAACCTATTGATTTTGAACACCTGTCAGGTGGTTAACAGGTCATGGGGCAGCATCACCCCAAAACAGGGAGATGGCCTGCAGTCCTAGAATCACTTACTAGGGTGCACATCTCATTAACCCAGCGGAGTTTACGTCTGAGTAGACATGTATAGGAATGCACACATCGTCTTGTGAATGTGGACTTGCAATTTCAAAAATATGCCTTTAAAAAAAAAATATTCCAGTTTCGCTATTATCATTTACATTCAAATACAAGTCGTAATCTTAAGTATATCGGATTTCCCTGAATCCTTGTACTGCCCTCCACCCCTCCATTGGTTCCATTATTAATCTGTTTTGCACTGCATCTCATATTAAAGGGAAAGGGAAAGGTACCCCTGACTTCATGGATGACTCTGGGGTTGCGGCGCTCATCTCACGCTATAGACCGAGGGAGCCGGCATTTGTCCACAGACAGCTTCTGGGTCATATGGCCAGCATGACAGCCACTTCTGGTGAACCAGAGCAGCACACGAAAACGCTGTTTACCTTCCCGCTGGAGCGGTACCTATTTATCTACTTGCACTTTGAGGTGCTTTTGAACTGCTAGGTTAGCAGGAGCAGGGACAGAGCAACGGGAGCTCACCCCGTGGCAGGGATTCGAACTGCCGACCTTCTTCTGATCAGCAAGTCCTAGGCTCAGTGGGTTAGACCACAGCGCCACCCATGTCCCATATTATCCTCAATCCTCATTAGACCCTAGTTCTTACTACATTACAAGTGTTATTCCAATCCTGCCAATGTTTTTAATTGTTTGCAGTGTTCTCCTAAGTGACTTATAAATTTCCCCCACTCTATATTAAAAGCTTTTGTCTTCTTGGTTTCTAATTCTCCCGGTCATTTTCACCATTTTGGCATAGTCCATCATCTTTATCAGCCAATCTTCTCCGGTTGGGACTTTGTCTTCCTTCCATCTCTGGGCTAGAAGGATCTGGGCAGCTGTCGTTGCATACATAAATAGTCTTTTCTGTTCCTTTGGTATTTCTGCACCTAAAATTCCTAGTAAAAAAAGCTTCACAATTTCAAAAATATGCTTGACTCTGATGCAGATCGGAGGACTCTTGGGTCATTCCAGATTCATGTCAGCTACATGAATCCACTGAATTGGGGTGGGGGGTGGGCTTTTTACAAAAGGTAATCTAGGATCCCACAGCTGGAGCATTTCCTGACCAATGGCTCAGCCCCACCGCCTCTTTAACTCAAAAGCCCAAGTCTCCCCAGGTTTACATATTCCCAAACCACCATGGCCTCCTCGCATGCAAGCAGGGTGCTTATTAACTTCTGGAGGATATCACAGCGGCAGCACTAAATTGCAGCTTTCAAGGTGATGGCAGCCTGTCATTTGCTTTCCTCGGGTAGAGCAGAGCCAGGGTCAGACATGACTTCATGAACCTTCCCCCAGTCCGACAGCTCCTCCTAAGAATATCTGACCAAGCAGAGTTTTAGATTGACCCTAAAATGCCAGGCACCCTCTGCACTTAAGACCTTAAAAGGTCAATGAAGAGAATGAGCTGGGAATGCTTGCGATCAAGAATGGGGATTAAAAGGCCAAAACATGGACAGAAAAACCACCTTGATTTTCATGAAGAAACTGGAGTAAAGTATCGTGCGCTGTTCATTCAAAGGTGACCTGTGATGTTAGGAACTGCATAAACCTGTTTCGAAGAAATAGAGGCAACTAGAACATCAGTTC
Organism: Podarcis erhardii; assembly: GCF_964252035.2. Taxonomy (NCBI): domain Eukaryota; kingdom Metazoa; phylum Chordata; class Lepidosauria; order Squamata; family Lacertidae; genus Podarcis; species Podarcis erhardii. Next base: position 33,697,575 of record NC_138502.1, on the reverse strand, counting down.
CTCATGTTTCATGGGGCTACTCCAGACTAGTTGTTGTTGTTGTTGTTTGTTTGTTTGTTTGCTTGCGGTACATCACCTTGCCAACAAAGGTCTGTATAGTAAAAGCTATGGTTTTCCCAGTAGTGATGTATGGAAGTGAGAGCTGGACCATAAAGAAGGCTGATCTCCGAAGAATTGATGCTTTGGAATTATGGTGTTGGAGGAGACTCTTGAGAGTCCCATGGACTGCAAGAAGATCAAACCGATCCATTCTTAAGGAAATCAGCCCTGAGTGCTCACGGGAAGGACAGATCATGAAGTTGAGGCTCCAATACTTTGGCCACCTCATGAGAAGAGAAGACTCCCTGGAAAAGACCCTGATGTTGGGAAAGATGGAGGGCACAAGGAGAAGGGGACGACAGAGGACGAGGTGGATGGACAGCGTTCTCGAAGCTACCAGCATGAGTTTGACCAAACTGCGGGAGGCAGTGGAAGACAGGAGTGCCTGGCGTGCTCTGGTCCATGGGGTCACAAAGAATCAGACACGTCTCAATGACTAAACAACAACAACATTTTGAAACATGTCACTGATCCAACAATAGCGCATTCATGGTGAAGCATCTACACATAGTTCTGTTTTATATGTCATTCTGTAATGCTTCCCCAATGTTATTGCATTGTTGCCTTCTGGAAGGACAGCCTTGCACTATAGCACAACGACAGAAGAGGGGGGATATAAACCAGAGTTGGGTCTACACATACAGAGGAAATGCTATAAATAAGTCAGAAATCAAATAATTATAACAAAACGAGAGAGAAAACGTTATGGAAAATCGCTTTGAAAGTTTTTTTGCTCTCTGGAGCCATCTGGTGTTGGATGTTTATAACACATCCAAAACACGTGTTTCTTCACTAAAGTAGCTGAGCCCCAGGTCATTCCTGGTGTGAAAAGTTACAAAATTTCAGCTGGACGTTGCGAGACATGCATTGATTGAGAAAACGAAGCGGGATGTCTACCCTTGAAACTTTTGGAGGTACAAACAGAACTGAAATCCAGATTGTGTACAACCGCCCCAGTACCATCAGGAGCATGAATTCACAATAAAAAAGGACATTTGGAGGGACCTTGAATCTCATCTAATGGTGGAATATGGAGTTGTGTAGTCGCCATCAGGAGTTCTGCCTTCCCTGTTTTGGGCAAGCCCTTCAAATCCCTGAAGGGCTGTCACGTAGAAATGAGCAACGCTTTGTTCTCAAGTGCCCCTGGGGGCCAGACTAGATCTAATGGAATTAAGTCATGGGAGGGTAGATTTGGTTGAAGCGTGGTAAGAGCAGTTCAGCAATGGAACCTGTTACTAAGAAGAGCAGTGGAGTCATCTTTGCTAGAGATCATCCGGCAAAGGCTGGATGGGCATCTGTTGAGGATGCCCCAGCTCTTTAAGACATTTATTTACATACCACTTAATGTTGGGACATTGTTGGGTTTTCCACTTCAGGCACAATGAGATGTTCTAGGCTAGTCCTGGACCTCAGATATAACTAAATGTCACCCATACAAATATACCGCTTAATTGTTTCACGTTCTGTCAGGCTTCAGGGAATCGCCTTCCTCCTCCTGTGGCAGTAGATCAGCAGAACAAAGGAAAAGGAGTCTTCTTACCAGTTAGAAACTTTTAATAATCACAGCGAGAGAACAAAGAACTCATCTCCTAGAAATGGTGGTGCTCCCAGTTAAGAATCCCACCCTCTTCCGTCTCTATTAATCCATGTCACTTCTATGTTTTGTAATCTGAGCTTGTCCCTTCTGTGCTTTGTGTACTTTCAGTTCCTTGGGAAGAGCGGAGGAATGCTTTCCAGAGACAGTGAATCTGTTAACCCCATCTCTCCCAGTGTTCCCTCTCCTAGCTGTTCCCCATTCAGTATTTCCCAGCTTCTGCCTTCTAAACTATGCCCCTCTGCAAACCACTGTTCCAAATCTATACTGACCTCCTGCTCCTGGGAAGTTTCAGGATCTGGAGCAGGGGGGGGGGAGGCTCCCACCATTCTTCCTCAGTGCAGCCTTCCTCAGCCCGGTCCCTGACATGTTCTAAGCTGTGTAAATAAAAACAATTTGTAGAAAGTGGGACAAGGCAGCAATAAAAGTTTGCCATAAAATCAAACACTACATTAAAATGTCTGCTGGAACAAGAAAGCCACACATCTCAAGTTGATCGAGGAGAGTGCCTATCCAATATTAGTCGGGAGAGAGTTCCACAGGCTTCGGCCCACTACCACAGCTTCCAGTAGTTACGAGCCTGCATCTGAACCGTGCATCTGGTGTTTTGATGTTGTGAAGCCTCACGTTCGAGAGCAAAATGCTATTAAATGAAGAATCAGCCAAGAAAATGCCACAAAGAGTGACATCATATACTTCTGAGTCAATACATCAAATCCCTAATAACACTGTATCAACAACACAACAATGATTATCTTTCAAAATCCGCACTCTGTTTGCCAAGTCAATATGGCATCTCCTAAGTAGGATTGGGAAAAGATATATGTCTGAAACTCTGTCAAGCTACTGTAAGTCATTGATGCCCCATTGGTCTGACTTGGTGGAATGTATATTTTCCTATACATTGAAATAAGAATGTGGAATTTTGCAGAAATATCACCCACATTCTTCAGGAACCCTGTGGTGTGATGATCCTACAACTGGCTTACAGCTGTATATTTGAATATTTCGCTCTGTGTGGGTTTTATTGATCATTTTGTTGCTGTAGAGTTTGACATATCTATGGCCCATCGAGCAGATCAGTTTATTGTGATTGTTCCTTATTAAGACTCTCTATTCTGTTGTGTTGTCCGCCCTGCAAATGGTAAAATAAGGAAAACAAGCACAATCCCACCTTGATTTTCAAGTAAGCTGACGAAAGCTTTAAAAGCTGAAATGGCGTTCAGCAACAATGCTATCTCGTAAAAAGTGCCACCAACAAGACAACCTGGGGATTGAACCTGTGTGCAAGGCAGATGCCCCAGCACTGACCTACGACCCTTCCCAGATCTGGTCCCGACGGCTGACCACGTGAGCAATTTGCAACATTCCCTTTGCTGGGGACAGCGCCCTCTAAAGACTAACCATGGTGCTGGCCTCATTTCAGCAAAGCCAGAGGCCAAGGCAAAGCTTCTGAGTCATCTTGTTCCACTTCCTGGAGTGCTTGGGTGTTCCTTAGCACTCCTCCCCCTCCCCTCCCTGCTCAAGTACAGGCCAGCCCAAGCCTGTTGAGCTGGTTTCGTTGCAGGTCCCCTGCATGATGCCAAGGCTTCGAGTCACTGCATTGGGAACACTGACAAAGAAAGGGGGCAGTAGTTGCAAGAAGCTGGAAGAATCCATAGAGGAGGGTAGAGGTTCCTAACCACTGCATAAGATTTCTCTGAGTGCTGCTTTTAAATTGTGAAATTCTGAAAAGTATGGGTTCCAAACAAACTTCTCGTTTTCCAATTGATTGGCTCATTGCAGGAGTAAATTCTTCGTCTTGGCCAGGGCGAAGGCCTGTTATATACCTGCTGGAATTGGCAAGGCATCTGACCCTCACCTGAATCTCATTGCTCTCCTGACGGGCAATTTACTTTGCAGCCGCAGAGTGGAAATAAAGAATGAGGTTGCCCACCAGATACCAGGCACTCTACTATTCAAATTAGGCCCCAGTGTTTTTCTTACAATCCCCTGCTCAATGAATTGATCTATTTTAATATAGCATGTAAATTCTCAAAACTTTCTGATTGGTTAATTCGAGCAAGTAAACTCCTGCTCTCACTTCATTGCAAACAGTATTTCTACCTGTAACACACTTGAGCAAACCTGCTCCTCTTCCTTTCACAGATATTTTGTTGCCATTTGCAACTGTAGCTGCCTCTGATGAGCTATCATTTAACTCTTTGGCGAAATAATTAGCAAGGCATGTCATGTACATGGAAGTTGCAGAATCAAATAACCAACTAGAAGGATTACTGTTAATAGCACCAGTTTTCCTATACTGTAACTTGATATTGCTGGATATTTCTGATGAACTGCAAAAGCATTTGTAGTTTGCTTTCTGTTGCCACCCTGGAACTTTTCTTTATTAGTGCCACTTTGTTTTGTATGATTCCTTGCAAATGAAGGAAAACAACTTTTCTACTTGTATATGTTGATAATATAATTTTGGTTACTGAGAACAGAGATTGTACAGAAACAAGATTGGGTGCAGGCCTGGCCAGGACATAGGCATCCTGACTGTGACAAAGGTGACCTGTGTGCTTGCTTGCTTGATTAAGAGCTGTTGGGAACTTCAAGGTCCCTGCTCTCCCTTCTGATGGCCTGTATACTAGACCTGGAGACTCCAATAGAGAGAATTCCATGTCAACAAGGAGGGCAAGTGAGCACCCTATCAAATGACAGGGCAGGAGCTAGATGGAGGAGGGCCTTTTCACTGGTGGTGCCCATTGTATGGCTCACTTTTCCCAGACCTGCTCTCTTTCAGCCTGTATTTTGGAGCTTTATAATTTAGGAAGACTTTGGAAGAACTGGTTGACAAGTCTTATCAGTCGCTGACGTATGAGCGGATTTTATTTGCTGCTATTTCCGCCCGGACACTGCTTCCAAATGCAGTATTCTCAGTATGTCCGGGAAATTACTGACGTATGGCAACCCTAATATATCGTGGTGGCCCGTGCATATTTGTCATGCACCTGATGAGGCAACACACAATACTGCTTTCACCTTAGTATTGCTTTCACTAGCAGGACCAGTGGTCAGGGATGATGAGGCTCACTTCTTAGTGGATTTATACACCCTCCCACATACATGCAGAAGGTCCCAAGTTCAAATCCTGGAATACCCAGGTGGGGCTGGGAACGTCCCTCGCCTGAAACCCTGAAGGGCTGCTGCCAGCCAGAGTGGGAACACTGAGCCGGAGACAGACCCAGCAGCAGCTTCTGACATTCCGAAGTGACTCACAAGCTTTGTTTCCCTTCCCCTCCCTCTCCTTCTCCTTAGTTCTCTTCATTTCTTCCTTCCATTCCTCCCTCCTCTCTCTCTCTCTCTCTCTCTCTCTCTCTCTCTCTCTCTCTCTCTCACACACACACACACACACACACACACACACACAGAGTTGGACGGCTGCCATCCGGGCCCGTCTGAGGCCTAGCAGGAGACGAGAACAGGGCGAGACGCATCTTGAAGCCGCTTCTCTTCACAGACCTGCAGGCACCTTGTGGAAACCACAAAGCAGTAACCAAATAAACAAGCAGCCATCCAGGGTGCCTCCGGCTCACCCTTGCCCGACACACGTAACACCCGCCCGCCCCCCTCGCCTTTGCCAGGCCCTTGGCAACCCGCCGCTGAGAGAGCGCATCGGTGCCAGGATGTGGGATATCTGAGTCCCAGGAGGCCTGCGAGGAAGGGAAGAGGCAGGAGGGCTGTTTGGTCCTGCCCTCCTCGGAGCCGCGATGTTTGGCCCCGGGGCCATGTGCTTCAAAGCTGGAAAGATCAGACGAGACAGGGCTCCCCATCTTGCGCCCCAAAGCTCCTCCGCGAGGTAACCGCCAGGGCACCCGCGGCTTGTAGCACCTACGTGAGGACAGGCAGGAATCTAGGTGGTGCTGCTTCCCCGCTCTGCCTCCCTGTGCCATGGAAAGCGCCCGGCCTGGGGGGTTTCTGCCAGGCCCGGATGGTAGTTGAACTGCTGTGGGGTCAGTTACGGCATTGAGCAGCCTAAAAACAGACAGCAACGAGAATAAATAAGGCTAGAAATAAGCTTCTAAGGCTGCATACGTATATATCTTTAAAGCACACACAGTCAAACACCAAAAGAAACTTGGGAACTGTAGTGTGTGGTGCTGGGAACTGTAGTACTGTGAGAGGTAAATTACATTTCTGGTGTTTGTTTGTTTGTTGGCAGGGAGTGTTCCTGTTTAAATGTTATTTACATGTTTAGGTGTGCTTTCGACGTTTGGTGTGTTTGCAGCCCAGGTCAGAGGAAAAGAAGGCGGCCCTGTTTCACCTCCCCAAAGCTCCTCGCACCTGGCGGACCACATTGCTTTCTGTGCCATTACCCAGGATGCTGCGGGGCAGAAAGGGGAAGCCCCTTTCTCTCATGCGCACACCACATTTGGCAATCCCTGACAAAGCATCGAGCGGAACAATTAATAGAGAACAATGCCCTTGGGGTCTCAGACCATTAATTCTGTTTCTAAAAGGAGAAGCGCCAGGGCTCAAATTTGCCCTCCTCTTTGGAAGGTGCCTTAGCTGCAGAAGTGTTCTGGCTAGTTGTAGTGAGGAAAGGCACTCTGCACATGCTCAAGGCCGCTTTCTCATATGTCACTACTTTATGGGCTGAACCTTTGTTTGGACAGAGCTCTGAGGGGCTAAAATACAACGCCTTGCTCCAGGAAAAAAAGAGGCACCATTGCAGTTCTGTGACACATTCCTGCCAGGGATTATGGGCTACATTGGTACAGTGGTACCTCAGGTTACAGACGCTTCAGGTTACAGACTCCACTAAGCCAGAAATAATACCTCAGGTTAAGAACTTTGCTTCAGGATGAGAACAGAAATCGTGCTCTGGCGGCACGGCAGCAGCGGGAGGCCCCATTAGCTAAAGTGGTACCTCAGGTTAGGAACAGTTTCAGGTTAAGAACGGACCTCCAGAATGAATTAAGTTCTTAACCCGAGGTACACTGTAAAGGGAAAGTGTTTTATATACGTCATAACACTGTGACACCAGATGACGCTGTAGAATTTCATCTTTCGGCAACGTGATTTCCCACTACAGTAATACCTTGGGTTGAAAGCGCTTCGGGTTGAGCGCGTTCGACTTGCGCTCCGCGGCAACCCAGAAGTAACGGAGCGCGTTACTTCCGGGTTTCGCCGCTTGTGCATGCACAGGCACTTAAAATGATGTCACGCACATGCGCAGAAGCTGTGAAAAGCGACGCGCACGTGTGCAGACGTACCATCACTAGTTATGTTTGCTTCTAGATGCGAACGGGGCTCCGGAACGGATCCTGTTCGTATCTAGAAGTACCACTGTATGAGGTTTACAACCTACGGTTTAAAAAATGTTTCTAGATCCAGCCCAGGGCTTGTAAGAGCAATACATTATACATACAGCTGGTTCCATGGTGCGGGGGGAGGGGCGTGCACTCTGTGCCCTCTTAGCTCAAGTCTTACTGGTGGACTTTGCAATGACTAGGGCTGGATCTAGAGGCATCCAGAAAAAAACGTTTCAGGAAAATGTGTTGAAACCTCACAATGGGAAATTGCGTTGCCAAAAGACGGAACTCTGCAGCACCATCTGGTGTCACAGTGTTATAACGCATTAAAAACTGTTTGTTTTGCTTTGCTAATGTAGCAGAGTCCTAGCTGAGTTGGTAGAGGGTGAGACTCTTAATCTCAGGGTCGTGGGTTCTAGTCTCATGTTGGGCAAAAGATTCCTGCATTGCAGGGGGCTGGACTAGATGACCCTTGCGTCCCCTTCCAATTCTATGATTTTATGTAGGTGTTGCTCCCGATTGATACACATGCACAAAACTGGACTGTAAAGCTGCGCATGTAAACAGGAGTAAGACTTTTTGGGTGGGTTAATTATTTTTGAATGAAGATTATTTTCTGTGTTGAACAAAATGGGACATACATAAGTAATGTGTACCCCTGTGAAGGACAGGAATACCTTCAGGCTGTGGTGTGGGCTTTAAACGTACAGTGGACGCTCCGGTTGCGAACGTGATCCATGCAGAATGCACGTTCGGAACCCGCAGTGTTCGCAACCCACATCTGCACATGCACGGGTTGCAATTCAGCGCTTCTGCGCATGCGTGACCGCCGAAACCCGGAAGTAACCCGTTCCGGTACTTCCGGGTTTCGGCAATCTACAACTGAAAAAACACAACCTGAAGTTTCTGTAACCCGAGGTATGACTGTACTTGTTTCAGGTCGCATTCATGCCATCATTTAAACAAGAAAGATGAACAGGATTCCTGGGGAAATGCAGTGATTTTCCGGTCCATCTGCAGGGAAAGGATGAACCAGCTAGGATGCTTGCTCTCAATGAAGACTCTTTGGACCCAAATATGCACATATTTTAAAAATAAACACCCCTGCTTCAGGGACTCGTGGCTGATCGGCTTTGATGTCCATGGGGCCTAAGCCACATATAGGTACCTGGAATATTCTCCAGATGGTCTATGGGCTGTGCGGAGGATGTTTAAAGGACCAGCTTGGTTCATCCTGCTTCTCTGCCTCCTTTCTCCACTCCCACCTTCCCACCATCCGCCCCTCGGGGCAGACTGAACTCTATGGTATGTGTGTGGCTGCTGGCGACAGCGCTGGGTGGTAAGAGAACATCAAAGGGGCTGGAGAGTACCAGGGAGCTGGGAAGGGTGTAATTAAAAAGCCTGGGCTGTGCTGGTTCGTGCAGATGTTTGAAGTTATCTCGGAGCACAGAGGCATCAAAGAGCTGGGGAGGGGGGAGGCTGGAGACAGAAATTCAGGAGCATCCTGGTGGAACAAATCGACTCAGGAGTTACACCTGCCGGGGAAAACATTCCACAGGGGACCACAGGTGCGGGGGCTAAAAGCACAGCTCGGCCAGCCACCAGCTACGCCTCCTCCCACAGCAACGGGGTGCAGGTCTATGGGCGCCAGAGAAAGAGAGGTATTTGATAGTTAGAGATGGAAGCAAAATGCCCCTCCCCAAGTCTGTTCACATTTTCATGCCAGCCTACCTTCGTTCGCACTCCCAGGAATTCGCAAGCCAAAACGGAGCTATCCTTTAAAACTTGCGCTTCTCCAAATTACCTTGGATGCAACGCTCCAGCCAAGAAAAGATGGATGCATTAGAGGAAAGTGTACATAAAAGCACATATATTAGCGACTTACAAAAATGTGTTTCATTAGGGGAAATACCTTACAAAGAATGTATATACTTGGGAGGTGGGAACTGATGGGTTTTAAAAACCAACTGATGCAGAAATGCGGCTAACTGAAGAATGGGAAAATGACGAACCAGGAGAAACCAAAACCGACTCATAGACTGAAATTGTTTCACTCCAGGTGTCCCAGACTTTGAAAGAAAGGCTGGTGACTGAGTAAACGGAACGGGGCCTTTTTGGTTGTGGCACCCTCTCTCTGGAATTGCTTACCTAGGACACTTTGCCAGGCAATTTACTAGCAGCCTTTTTTTTTTTTTTTTTTAGAATATGGCAAAGATTATTTTGTTTCTTTTTTAAAAAAATAATGTTTATTAAATTTTCCATTTTAACAATACAATCAAATCACATTAAATATTCCAAATTATACAAATATTCTGCCAAATTATAAATTTTTATTAGGACTTCCCATGCTTCAAGTTCGGCAGGGCTCTGATCATCTTACGTCTCTACTGCCTTGAAAGATTATTTTGTTTCAGATGTGTTTTTCGCAACCCAAACTGTAGTGGCTGTGCCTGTTTTTAATTCTGATTCCTCTCTCTTTTTTATATGTTGGTGTTTGGTAGTTTTTGGATGTTGGTATTTTGATATGGTGGCTGTTGTTGTTGTTGTTGTTGTTATATGTTTGTTGTTGCTGCTGCTGCTGCTGGTGCTGCTGCTGCTGCTTTTAGCTTTCATGAGAGCCTATCTGGGCCAGAATGGCACCCTGTGTGTTTGAAAACCACCATGAATGAAATGAAGGAACAAACAAACTTGAGATGTTTCATGCCAAATATGCTGAACAATAACCAAACAACTTCAAGTCGCGTGCTGCAGGAGATATCCCCCCCCCCAAAAAAAACCCCTATGCCCCACAAATAACCCAGAGATGCATTTTAAATAAAAGCACACATTCTACTCATGTAAAAACACCAGGCAGGCCCCACAAATAACCCAGAGATGCATTTTAAATAAAAGCAAACATTCTACTCATATAAAAACAGGCTGATTCCTGGACCGTCCGTGGGCCAGATTTAGAAGGCGATTGGGCCGGATCTGGCCCCCCAGGCCTTAGTTTGCCTACCCATGCACCTTTGCTTCTAATGCCACTGAGCAACCTTTTTGCCTACATATGCTAAACTGTGCCACTTAACTAGGCAGACAAAGGAATTACCTTGACAAAGGAACAGGTTTGGCAAGCTTCCTCTTCTATATTCTACTCTCACAGATACAGAATCACAGGTTTTGGAAGTGGCAAGGTTATAGAGCTTTTTTTTTAAGTTTTGCGTTTTGGAGCTGTTTTTAATTAAATTTGCCAAAATTGATGCTTCCAACAAGGGCTGCCATACGTCCAGATTTTCCCAGACGTTTCAGCGATTGTTGTTGTTGCTGCTGCTGTTGTTGTTATTATTTATTCAACTTATACACCTCTCTATACCCAGCGGTCTCAGGGTGGTTCACAACAAGACCACAATACAGTATATAAAATGAAACCAAAAGCAATAACTCAGTAACTTCCCCCCCAAAAAAGCTGCATTTTAAAAGGATGTTGGATGTCAATCAGATCAACCAAAAGCCTGGTTAAAAAGGAATGTTTTTGCCTGGCACCTATAGGTATGTAATGAAGGTGCCAGGCGAACTTCCCTGGGGAGAGCATTCCACAGATGGGGAGCCACTGCAGAGAAGGCCCTGTTCTTTTGTTGCCACCCTCTGGATCTCTCGAGGAGGAGGCACACGAAGGAGGGCCTCAGAAGATGATCTCAGGGTCCGGGTAGGTTTATATGGAAAGAGGCGGTCCTTCAGGACACTGTTCGCATGGGCCAAATGCTGGCTATGTCCCAACCAATATCACCATGTATTTAGGGGGAGGGGAAATCCAATGCACTTTCCATTTGTGCAATGAAACTTCCCCTCCCTCTCAGCTGGTCACAGCTTTGGATCCAGCACAGAGCAGGATCTGTCCTTGCCCCCAGCTTCCAAGTCACATGCATAAACAACTCTGCTATTGTTCTCCTGGGAGGGAAAGGCCCTCACCTTTGCTTCTGTGCTGCAGAGCAAACCTTTTTGCATATATATATATATATATATATATATATATATATATATGCTAAACTGTGCCACTGAACTAGACAGACACATCCCACACCCTTCCCAAATTTGCTGCAAAGCATGGGGGGTGGGGACCTAAAACGGGTTCAGAGAGAGTGTGGGGGAAAGGAGACGGAGGGGAAGTTCCATTGTGCGATTAACAGTCCTTGTGCAGACAGAAATATAAAGTTAAAAGTTAAAGGACCCCTGGACAATTAAGTCCAGTCAAAGGTGATTACGGTGTTGCAGCACTCATCTCACTTTCAGGCCGAGGGAGCCGGCGTTTGTCCACAGACAGCTTTCTGGGTCATGTGGCCAGCATGACTAAACCGCTTCTGGTGCAAAGGAACACTGTGACCAAAGCCAGAGCGCACGGAAACACCATTTACCTTCCAGCCGCAGCAGTACCTGTTTATCTACTTGCACTGGCATGCTTTCGAAATGCTAGGTTGGCAGGAGCTGGGACAGAGCAACGGGAACTCACCCCATCGCGGGGATTCGAACCACCGACCTTCTGATCGGCAACCCAAGAGGCTCAGTGGTTTAGACCACAGTGCCACCTGCATCCACAGACAGTATAAGTGTGTTGAATACCACCCCTGAACAAGGGTGTTATAAAATTAGCATTGCTCTGGCCTTGTGTTGGCAGGCTTTGGTCAAGACAACAGAGACTTGAGCAACTGGTTCCCCCAATAGATGGTGAAAGGGTAAGAGAGAGCTTCTTAGGAGTCAGATGGGAGCGGGCAAGAACTCTGCATCCACCTGGAGCAAGGTGTGTCTGATTCTACAGCCACACTCCTCCTTCCTCTTTCCTCCTCCTCCTCACTTTGAACTCCTAGACTGGCCAGCTAGCCATCACTGCACCTGTCGCTGGTAACTATTCCCCTGCAGAATGTGTTCAGAAATCTCTTTTTCTTTAGGAAAACAGGTTCCTGTATTAACCATAAAGTTGTTACAGTGAATGCCACACTTTTAACTTGGGGGGGGGGATGCCGGTACTGCATACACCTGAGTACACCCAGAAAAAAAGCACCGCATGTGTACAATTTATTTATTATTACATTTCTACCTCTGCCTTTTCTCCTAAGAGCTCGTGGTGGCATGCATCATCTTCCTCCTCCCCAATTTAATCCTCACAACAACCCTGTGAGGTAAGAGAGGCTGTGAATGGCCCCCAAGGTCACCCAGTGAGCTTTGTGGCCGAGTGGGGATTCGAACCCAGGACATAGTCTGACACTGTGCATGTGAGAGAGGGAGGGCCTTTCGTGTATTTTTGTATGGTATCATACAAGGGTGACTCATAGAATTGTAGAGTTGGGATTGCTCTAGTTCAAACCCCATGCAATAATAATAATAATAATAATAATAATAATAATAATTTATTATTTATACCCCGCCCATTTGGCTGAGTTTCCCCAGCCACTCTGGGCGGCTTCCAATCATGTGTCAAAAACAATACAGCATTAAATATTAAAAAGAGGAATGGGGATAAATGCAGGAATATGCAGCAGCCCCATGTGGGGATTGAACCTGCAACCTTTGCATTATCTAACCATATGAGCTATCCATTTTCCTCCCCACTAAGAATCTCACTACGGATGGGCTTTATTTTAGACTACAGTTTCCAACAACCCTGACCAGCAGCCCTGATGTCAGGAGCTGATGGGAGCTGGAGCCCAGCGGCAGCTGGAGAGCATCACATTGGCCACCTAGTAGAGTATGGGAAGTCATGGTCACGGGTGATGGGAGTTGTAGTCCAACAACTTCTGGAGGGCCACCAGATCCTCAGCCCCGCTGTATGGAAGAGGGTTGGGCTCCTTCCTCACAAGGAAAAGATAGAAACCTTCTGGGGTGTCCTGCAACTTTAATCCTGCTACTTCCTCTTAGTGTTCCCAGCAGAGTCTAAACAACTTGAAACCGCAGGCGTGCTGGATCAAGAAATATGGCAGCCATCCCAGCAAGCTGCCCACAAGGAGGCGTCTGGCATCCACTTCCAGCCACAGCTCCTCCTGGAATCGGAGTCTCGGGAAGAGCTCCATCCCTTTCCATCTAGGTCTTTCCAAGCTTGGCTCTGGGCACACTGATGCCTCACCTCCTCCTCTGGAAAGCCACCTCATCTGGTCCTGTTGGAAAACTCAGAAGGGCGGGGGATTTCCAAGGTTGCAAACTCTCCTGATTTCCATCTCAGGAACTGAGGAAGTGCCAAGCTGAAAGGCCAAACAACAGGCCTCTTGCAATACTGGCATCAACACCCATCATCTGCATTGTGTCAGGCATTATCCTGCGGCTCTCCATTGGACGACAACATCTGTCATCCCCAGCCATTGGCCGTGCTGGATGGGGCTGATGGGAGTTGGAGCCCAACAACATCTGAGAGAAGCCGCAGGTTCCCCTCCCTTGGTCTGTACTGATGCTCTTCAACAACTGTGCCCTGCTTCCATTCTCTACCCCGCCCACAGCCACCCAAATACAGTAAGGTCCTGGCATCAGCTATGGTGTCATGGACTGGTTGGGTGCAGAGAAATGGCGGTAGGAACCAGCTGGAGAACCACCAAGGAAAGAAGGCTCAGGGTCCAGGGAGCGGTGGTGAGACAATGATGAGCAGTCAAACTGGGAGCAGGAGGTGTCAGAAGCTGAGGAGGTAACAGGGCTTAGTGAGCAGGGAGAGTTTGTGATAGAGAGAAGTCCAGAATCAGAAGGAGAGTGGGGTGAGAGAGGCCAAGAGGCAGAGATGAGCCAGGCTGTTGAAGAGGCAAATGTGTCTCCTCCTGCTGCTACAACAAGCTCTGTCCCCCCCACCCTTGTCTCCTAGAACCAGAAGAGGCATGAAAAAGGCGGAGGGTAACTTATGTAGCTTCATGCAGGCGCAGTCTCAGATTGCTTGAGAAAAACCTTGGTGAGGAGGAGACTTTGGCAGCTCTGGGGAGACAGGGACTTTCCATCTCAGCAACTGCTTCATGAGGACAAGACCTGCTGGAGATGAGTTGCTGTTTTCATTAGGCCCGGCGCGCCTGTGCAGATTGTGTTTTTGCTAATAAAGAGTTAACTCCCAACTTGCACAGTGTGATTTACTGCTGGCTCGCTGCTGACACCAGGCCAAAGGGCAGGAGTCACATTAAGATGGCCACTTTTACGTTGCCAGAAAATGTGTGTGTGTGGAATGAGGACGCCACTTTGCACAAAACTAACATTGCATGTGCACAGGTGCGAATCTTGAAAGAATTCCTAGAGTTTAAATGGCAATGCAATCCATTTCATGGTCATGGGGAAAGCTGGGGGGTTCTTGATCTTCAAACCAGGCTTTGATTGGGGAGGCCTTTAAACAGAGGTGTGTCCCACGCAAAGCGGGAGATATACTCACCCTAAGTCACATCTAGATATTGTGTTTCGGGCTGACAAACCAAGCCAGCTCGGATTGCTTTGAGTGACGCATATCAGTCATCTCCCAGAGATACATATCCCTCTCGCCTTGCTTCGTGGCTGCCTTCCGAACGGGTGAGTCAGGCCGGTTGCTAAAGTAGGGGGGTGCAAATTTCAACCACAAACATGACTCAGCGAAACCCAAAGGTATCACCAATGGGAAGAACCCAGTGCGAGGAACAGCTGCCTTTCAAGTCACTTTGCTCAGTAGTGCGTTCGGGTTTGATGGCATCCCAAGGCGGAACGCAAGCGAAAGAGGAATAATGAGTTGATAGACAGGAAAAGAAAGTGAATAAATAGGCATAAAGGGAGAAAGAAGAAACAGATATGCAGAAAGACAGAGAGGTTTAAAAGCACGAATAGATGGGGGACAGGGATGGGAGACCTGTTGCCCTTGCAGGGGGTTAGAGGACTCCAACTCCCATCACTTCCTGCCACCATGGCCAAAGGTCAGGGACGATGGGAATTGTAGTCCAGGCTCCCCATTCTTGCAATGAACAAGTGAAAAATAGAATGAATGGATGGTACACAATGGATCCTTAGGTGGAGAGACTGTCAGAAGAACCTCTTGTTAAGGACAGCTCAAGGCAAGGTTGCAGAACATTGGGGAGTTGTGAGGGAATGGGATCTCAGTGTGCACACATATGCTATCCACAAGTTCTCCGCCTGCTGGCCAGCATATCCTGTGTTGTGCACAGCCTCAGCTTACCAGAGCCAAATACCTAGCCTGCTGCCAGCCGTCTTCAGAAGTTGCGGCAAAAGCAGATTCCCATTTACAAACAGGGCAGGACAGTGTACCTTATAAACAGGCATGCATATGCTTGCTCTAGTAACAATACTAAGAGCTAACTGGCTTATAACTTGACCCTATATTAGACTGTTGTAAGTTTGGACATTGGGTAGGAGAGGGTTAAGTGGCCAGTATTACCATCAGGAAGAGCTTTCTGACAGTAGACGTCATGGGTAGGCAACCTAAGGCCCAGGGGCCAGATCCGGCCCAATCGCCTTCTAAATGGTCCGTGAATCAGCGTGTTTTTACATGAGTAGAATGTGTGCTTTTATTTAAAATGCATCTCTGGGGTACAGGAATTCGTTCATTATTATTATTATTTTCAAAATATAGTCCAGCCCCCCACAAGGTCTGAGGGACAGTGGACCGGCCCCCTGCTGAAAAAGTTTGCTGACCCCTGGTAAAAGCTGTCTGGCAGTGTAACGGTCTCCCTCAGGAGGTGGTGGGTTCTCTTTCAGTGGAGGTTTTTAAGCAGAGGTTGGGTGGCCATGTGTCATGGATGCTTTAGTTGAGATTCCTGCATTGCAGGGGGTTGGACTAGATGACCCTCGAGGGTCCCTTCTGACTCTACAATTCTATGGAAGGCTGCCTCATGACCCCAGCAGAGTTGACATGTCCCTCTTTCTTGGGGAAATGACAGGTAAATGTCCCACAGTTACTGAGGAAACAGCTGGGGGGTCAACTTTGGAAGGGAGACCCCACTTTGGTAGAAGGTTTGTTTTCCCACCCTCTCCCTAAAGGCAAGAGTGGCGTCTGTGAAGGAAACATGGTAGTTAGAGTCAGAGGAAAAAGTTCACACCCGCACCATATATTTAAAGCACTTTAAAACACATGACATACCCTACCCCCCAAAGAATCCTGGCAACTTGTCCCTCACAGAGCTACAGTTCCCAGCACCCTTAACAAACTACAATTCCCAAGATTCTCCATGACTGCTGAAGTGGTATAAGGGTGCTTTAAATGTGTGGTGCGGATGGGTGGCCATCGTCTACGTCTAAAAATCTGTCCATGGGAGTGTGTGAAGCTGGCCTGGAGAAAATGTGTTTGTTCTTCGACTCCCTTTCCTCCATAAGCATTCATCTTCCGACATCATCCGCATCTGAAGACCTCCCAGGGAAGTAGCCCTGAGGCTCTGGCGACAGACACTGGAGGAAGGGGGTGGAAGTATCTCTTCCCCCTTCCCTCAACCCTCAGTCTCTGAGTCTGCGTCCCCACAAATTGCAGGTTCGAGCCTGTCTTTTGTTGAGGTAAGAAATGATGTAGGGTGCATTACTAGAGAACATTTCCCCTGCGAGACACACACACACACACATGTATCCTCAAATGTCCACCTCAGCCTCTTCTAAGCACATAACCCTCTGTTATCTCCCACTGCAAGGTGATTTGGAGGAGAGGGGGATTTAGCAAACCCCAAAGAAAAGGCCCAAGTGGTGTCTGTGTGGAGCCAGCGGGTGGGCAGAACGCAACACAGCCGGCTCACCGCAGTCTCCCCTTCGCCTCCTTCCAGGGTTCTCAGGCCCAGACATGTTGTGGCGTCTTCAGCACCTGGCAACAGGAAAGTGTGAGGCGAGGCGTCTGAGGAAATGTGGCTGTGAAGCTACCTGAGCAATGTTTCCTTTGCCTTCTTCAACATACGTCATGGTCTTCCTTGCACATCATGGAAGTCAACATGGGCCTCAAATCACGTTCAGCATTCTAGGCTTGGCCTGGTCTGCTATGGTTGGCCATTACCTTACCAAGAGAGTGGTGGTGCAGGTCTGAGCAAGTATGATGGCCTGGGACTCGGGCTCAGACTCGGAACCAGAGGAGTCTCAGTCTACACTGGATCCTTTGCCTCAGGCATCATCTGAACCAAGTCTGGGGCCTGATCCTGAAGAATCCCAGTCTGCACAGGTTCCCCTGCAACAAACACCAGCTGGGCTGAGTCAGGGGCCTGAGCCTGCCCTGGCTCCAGATGCAGGGATTACCTCGTTGCCTTCAGCTGGGCCATCACATACAGCTGCTCCACTACCGGTTGGGTCAGGGGAGGCTGAGGTGGCCCCTGGGTCTAGTAACCCACCGACGTCTCCCGAGCTGCAGAGACTAAGGTCTGAGAGAAGGAGAGACCTGAGTATTCGCAGGAGGAGTGCTCGCCTTCGGGTGAAACAGGGAGGTGAGTCACCAGGGGATCAGGACTGGCCGCTACCCCGACAAGGATAAAAGACTGTCAGAACCCGCCCCAGGTTGCAGGAGCAACATTGCTGTATGCCAGACCCTGCCTGAGATCCTGTACCTGTCCTTGCCTGGTGTCCTGCCTTGACCCTGTTGAACTGACTCCCAGAGGAACCTATGGATTCTGGACCAGACCTGGACTGTGGCTCCTGGGTTACCCCGGGCCCAGCACAGCAAGGTACCTAGCCAGCAGGTCACCAGTCGTAATATCTCACTGTGTCCTCTACCATCTTTGGATCGTTAGGCTTGTTGTATCCCCCTCCCCAGTCCAGCCACCCCGAGGTTGAGAATGTTGGTGCAGAATAATAATGTCTAGATAGGAGAATTCCTGGATGCCAAGATCCAAATTTGGGGCAAGTGAGTGAGAGAACCTCAGCAGAGGTTTAAAGTCAAAAAAACATGCAGCAAAGTAAAACATGCAAATATAGGCCATTAAAGCTTTAAAATATGTCCAAGTCCCTTCCAAGGTTCCCCTCTTCCCCTTGCGTAGAGAAAGACCGCACATTTGGTCAGTTAAAATTGTGGTTTACTTACAAACTCTCCAAAGGTCAGATTCATGTGCTTTTCCATAGATCAACCAGAAAAGTTGCACAGGCTGTAGAACTTAGCTTAGAGGTGAACTTTCTGAGCTTATTGGTATAGGAACTCAAGAGGGGTTAGTGAGAGTCATGCAGCTGAGCAGGAGCAACCAGCTCAAACCTCTTCACACGTTGAGCATCTCAGGTAGACAAGGTACAGTGGTACCTCGGGTTACATACACTTCAGGTTACATACGCTTCAGATTACAGACTCCGCTAACCCAGAAATAATACCTCGGGTTAAGAACTTTGCTTCAGAATGAGAACAGAAATTGCATGGCGGCAGCGCGGCGGCAGCGGGAGGCCCTATTAGCTAAAGTGGTACTTCAGATTAAGAACACTTTCAGGTTAAGAACAGACCTCCGGAACAAATTAAGTACTTAACCCGAGGTACCACTGTACAACAATAGGCCTTAGGCCCCCTGCCAGCACAGCATCCCTTAGTGCCAGTCAATTTCCTAGGGTTGCCACCTATTAATTTCTTTTAACCGGCCTTCCTGCTGTGCTTTCAGCAGCAACCCAGCACCCAGAAAATTGCAAGTGAAACTTCGACCGTGGCTTATCGCCCTGCCAGGGAAAAGCGTCCCTGCCAGCCTGGTATTGGTCAGGCTGCTCTTTCAAAGCCAATAAGCTAGGCCCAAGTAAGCAGAAAAGAAACCCGGAAGAAGGTGGCAACCCTATAATTCTCTCTCCGCCGTGTTGTAAGATAACAGAAGATATGTCTCCATCAGTGCCCACTCTCTGGATGAAAAGAGCCCCAGGCAACTTCCTCCCACCCCCTCCATGTTGGCAGTGGCTCCCCAGCAAAGTCCTGTCGGCCGAACTGTGGCCTGGGGCTCCCTGCCAGCGGTTGCTGGTGCCGCCCACTCCCCGTTTCGGAGATTCATTTGCTCTGCCTTCCCTGCCCACCGCGGGCTCAGCTCAGCGCTGCTCCCTTCCCTGCCTTGTGCCGAGGAGGCTGCTGGGCTTAAAATAGAATAAGGAAGGGGTGCCTAAAAATAAAGCTTTAATTACAGAGGAAGAGGGTGACTGGAGTTCAAAGCGTGCAGAGATGCGGGGACGGAGGCTCCAAGCAGGTCCTCCTCCTCCTCCCCTTCCCCTGTTGTGGATCCGACTGTCGGAGCCAGATGCGAACGGCCTACACAAGCAAGGACCGACCAATATGCCTGCCCTCTTCCTGGTCCAGCTGCTCATAGGCTGAGCTGAAGTGAATGTCGTGGGGGACACAGATTCCATAGAATCATAGAATTGTAGAGATGGAACTGGCCGCAAGGATCCAGCCCCCTGCAAAGCAGGAATCTTTCACCCAGCATGGGGCTCAAATTCACAGTCCAGGGATAAAGAGTCTCGTGCTCTACTGACAGAGCTGTTATCCCATTTCCTCGTTGCGTCTAGTGCGCAGGTGCTCATTCATGGATGGTGATGCAAATTTAGAGAGGGCTACTGCAATTTAAGGGATGCGGGTGGCGCTGTGGGTTAAACCACAGAGCCTAGGGCTTGCCAATCAGAAGGTTGGCGGTTCGAATCCCTGTGACGGGGCGAGCTCCCGTTGCTTGGTCCCTGCTCCTGCCAACCTAGCAGTTCGAAAGCACCTCAAAGTGCAAGTAGATAAATAGGTACCGCTCCGGCGGGAAGGTAAATGGCGTTTTCGTGCGCTGCTCTGGTTTACAGAAGCGGCTTAGTCATGCTGGCCACATGACCCAGAAGCTGTATGCCGGCTCCTTCAGCCAATAAAGCGAGATAAGCGGCGCAGCCCCAGAGTCGGCCACGATTGAACCTAATGGTCAGGGGTCCCTTTACCTTTACCTTTACCTTTACTGCAATTTAAACAGAAGTACATCTTGTCTCTTGGTGGGGAAAGGCTGTGGCCAGGTCACCGGGGATGTGAGAAAGCTCTGTTTCTCCTTCTTCCAGTCTTAAGTTGATTCTCATATTTCCATATCCATATGTAATTCATCCATCCATTCATTTATTTTAGCCCTCATGAAAATTAATCAGCATTATCTGTAAACCACCTTGAGTCTCTGTCACAGAAAAAGGTGGGGTATGAATAAAAATAGTAATAATGTGAATTTCTCCTATTATACACAATGTGGTATGCAAAGGACCATCCATTCCAGCAACCTGTTCTCTTTGTTTAAAAAATATGATTTTTATTTAAATTTCTGTTTTACAATTTCCGATAAATATTTTAGATACATAAGATATCAATGACTTCCCTTCTTCTCTTTCCATGGTTCATTTTACATATCTTACATCCCTTCATATTTTACAAAAACTATACCAATCGCTTTTCCATTATTACATCCATCAAAACTTATTTACACTGTTGAATTTATCTTCATGCTGCCGGCGTTTTCAGCTGAACACAATTATTTCCCATATATTAAATAAACATTTTCCAATCCTCTTTAAATGTATCCTCTTCTTGTTCTCTTATTCCATATGTTAAATCTGCAAGTTGTGCATATTCTGTCAACTTAAGTTACCAATTTTCTTTGATTGGGACCTCACTCGTTTTCCAGTTTGGGCCTAACAGAACACGGGCTGCAGTTGTTGCATACATAAATAACCTTTTCTGACACCTGGGAATTTCAGTCTAGATTATCACCAACAGAAAGGACTCTGGGTTTGGTTTTTTTTGCAAAAGTAATTTTAAACATTTTTTTCAATTCATTATAAATTGTTTCCCAACTCCAGCAGCCTGTTCTTACAGTGGCCAACCAGTTGCCTATGGGAAACCCACAATGGTGGGTAACCTCTGGCCTGGGAGCCGAATGTGGCCCTTCAGATACTTCTCTCTGGCCCCTGGCCCTCTTCCCAGGCCACACCACCTCTAAGCAGGCCATGCCCATCACTGCCCTTGCTTCCAGTACCCCACCCCTGAGTCTTTTTGCCCTGCTGGAATGTGTTCTTGAATTCTTATTTTTTAAAATATATTTTTTATTAAAGATTTATTGGTTTACAAAAGTATGTGCAATGCTTCTTTTTTTCAAGTTAGATTTTATACAGGTCAGTTTGATTTGCTGAGACATTAGTGTTACATTAGAAAGAAAAGGGGGGAAGAGGTGGAGGGGGCCATGGTGAGCTGGGCCGGCGCATAGCTGTCAGCGTTTCCCTTTTTTTAAGGGAAATTCCCTTATTCAGAATAGGATTCCTCGCAAGAAAAGGGAAACGTTGACAGCTATGGGCTGGCGAGGCGCGCACAGCAGAGCTGGCCTGGCTTGTCGCCTCAGCAGCAAAAGAGGAGCCCGAGGTGGCGGCGACAGCAGAGCAAGGCCAGAGCCGGGTGCCTGGGGGCGAGTGGGCAAGCAGAGCCCAGTGCAACAACAGTCGAGCCCAAGGTGGAGGTGGGGGCGACTGAGCGAAGCCAGGTGCCTTGTGTGAGCATTGTGCGTTGGGCATGCATCTCGATCGCCCGCCAATCTCAGGCACGCAGGAGGGTGGAGGCGGCTGGCTGCCTCAGTGCCTCGCTGGCCCACAGCAGAAGAGCTGCGGCGCTCCGACAGGCTCTGCTCCACTTGGCAGCGGCCGTTGGCTCTTCCCAACCCCCAGACTCCGAATCTCAGCCCCAGACTCTCGGCCTGGCACCCCTGAGAGCAAGGCACCCGGGTGCCCCGCACCCCTAGCGCCTATGGGTAAGATGGGGGGTGGGGTTGGTTGGCGATGTTTCTATTTTACTTAATGTATGTGTGGAGTTTTATGTCAGCGTCGCTTGCGTGGGTTCCATAGCTGTCAACCTTTCCCTTTACTTGCGAGGACCCCTATTCGGAATAAGGGAATTTCCCTTTAAAAAGGGGAAGCGTTGACAGCTATGCTAATCGCTTGTGCTCCTTTGGTGGTGAGAGAGGTTGGGGTTGGCCAAGGGTGGGGTTGGTTGGTTGTGGTTGGCTGTGGTGAACTTTGTTTTCATGTGTGAGTGGGGTGGGTGGTGTTTTCGAATCAGGTTAGCCATACTGATTTGTATGCTGCTGGCGGATTCTTGTTGGGCTGTGTATGTGATAAAGGGGAGCCATACCAGGCGTCTTCTTCAATTTGTCCCGGTGTCAGTTTCAGTTTATTGGTTAGTTTTTCTAGTAAGGCTGTTTCCCATACTATTGGGTACCAATGGTCTATGCTTACTCCTGACAGGTCTCTCCATTGTGTGATTATGATGTTTCTGGCTGCTGAGAGTAGATGGGTTATGGGTTCTTTGTGATGTGAGTGGGCATTATTGCCTTGGAAGATGTTTACGACTTCTAATAGTCCTTGAATTCCGATTATGCTAGCCTGGATGCAGGACAGAGTGGGGGTTTTGCAGAAAAACCAGCCTACTGTCCAAGGATAACATGCACATTCATTGCTCTGCTTCCCTTTCGCTGTCTATAAATGCAGAATCCTGAAACCGTTTTAAATGTACAGTGGTACCTCAGGTTACATACGCTTCAGGTTACGGACTCCCCTAACCCAGAAATATTACCTCGGGTTAAGAACTTTGCTTCAGGATGAGAACAGAAATCGTGCTCCGGCGGCGCGGCAGCAGCAGGAGGCCCCATTAGCTAAAGTGGTGCTTCAGGTTAAGAACAGTTTCAGGTTAAGAACAGACGTCTGGAACGAATTAAGTACTTAACCCGAGGTACCACTGTAGTTTCCCCTTGTTTCTGTACATTTATTATGCAGCCGTGAATAAATTTCCACAGAAATTAACAAACAAGGTGCCTCAAATGAGAGGAGGGCCTCTGCTGTTCCGGCAGCCACTCTTTCAATCTCAGTTCCTAGGGAAAGTTGCCTGCTCACTTTACCCCACAGTATTAAGGCCTCCCTATTTAGAAAGGCCATTGGCTGCTGGGTTTTTTATTGCTTGCCTACCCATAATTATACACAATCCTTCTGGGTTTTGGCTCTGGCATTGTGTTCTGTTTTATTATGCTCCTTAGCCCAGTGTCTTCTAAGCCGTTTTACTGCTGGCTTTTACTGCTGCTTGTTGTGTTTTCCTCTTTTGGGAACCCGCCTTGAACTATGCAAGAAAAGGTGGGGTGTACATATTTTAAAAACAGGCGCAGGGAACCTGTGAACTACAACTCCCATCATGCCTGGCTATCGGCTGCACTTACTGGGGCTGATGAGAGTTGACTTGACCTGGGGGAAACAGCCTCGCAGGCCAAATAGGGGTGGCTTGGTAGCCAAAACTAGGCCTGCAAACTCGAGGTTTTCCCACCCACAGTGTAGATAACACTGAGCTACATGGAGCAATGGTTTGACTCTGTATGGGACAACTCCCTATGTTCCTATTAACTTTTCTCTCCACTGGTGGGCAGGGGAGAAGATTCAGTGGTTATAGCACAGCTGGAGAAACCTGCATCTTCCCACATGTTTCACTACACACGGACAAGTTGTGTACAAATGCAGACTTGCCATAGACAATTTTAAGCAATACAGTCATACCTCGGAAGTTGAACGGATTCCGTTCCGGAAGTCCATTCGGCTTCCAAAATGTTCAGGACGGGAACCAAGGCATGGCTTGCGATTGGCTGCAAGCAGCTCCTGCAGCCAATCGGAACCCGCAGAAGACGCATCGGATGTTCAGGTTCCAAAGAACATTCACAATCCGGAACAGTCACGTCCGGGTTCGCGGCATTTGGGAACCAAAACGTTTGAGTCACAAGGCGTTTGACTTCCGAGGTAGGACTGTATTTGGAATTGATTTTTATAAATACCATATTAGATTAAGGTCTGGTTATCTACAATAATAACTTCCTAGTCTCTCTTTTTGTAATGTACACAATATCTTTTTTGTTGTTATTGTACTGTTTTGTTTTCTGCATTGGTACTATTTCTTCTTCTTTGTATCTTAACTTACTCTGCACACTTGTAATTTTGTACTTTTTTATTGTTCAGTAGTTTGTGTTCATATGTATATATAAGATATGTGTGTATATAAGGTGGGGGGGGGTTCACTCATAGAATCAGCTGGAAGGGACCCTCAGGCCCATCTAGTTCAACCCTTGTAATGCAAGATTCTTTTGCCCAACATGGGACTCAAACCCACAACCTTGAGATTAAGAACTGTTGGATTCCAACCTCAGCCAGCACAGCTGACAAACAAGGGTATGATGGGGGGGGGGTCCAGCAACATCTATAGCAGGGGTCAGCAACCTAAGGCCCATGGGCCACAAGCAGCCCATGGGGGTTGTTTAACCGGCCCACGAGCCACCCCTGAACTGAGCCACCCGCTCAGCGGCAAGCCCCCGCGCACTGCGCTAAACCAGTGCAGCGCAGTGTAGGGACTCGCGTCTGTGCAGACGCCAAAAATCACATCTGCACAGACACAGGAAATCGCATCTGCGCAGACGCCGGAAATCGTGGGCGCGCACGCTCACACACGCATGCGATCCAGGCCACGGAAGGATCTCCGCTGTAGTGAACCAGCCTAAGTACTGTATTTTTCGCTCTATAGGACGCACTTTTTCCCTCTTAAAAAGTAAGGGGAAATGTTTGTGCGTCTTATGGAGTGAATGCAGGCTGTGCAGCTATCCCAGAAGCCAGAACAGTGATCCTTCTCGCTTTTCTGGCTTCTGGGATTCAGAATATTTATTTTTTCTTGTTTTCCTCCTCCAAAAACTAGGTGCATCTTATGGTCTGGTGCATCTTATAGAGCGAAAAATATGGTAAACTTTGCCAGCCCCTGATCCATAGAGCCACAGCTTCACCATTCTTGGGTCATGGCTTCCTTGCCTGAGAGAGGGGGCCTGACTCACTCACAAGTCTTCTGCCAAGTGTTCGAAGCCAGCCTTAGACTCATCTGACATTCACCCATCCGATTTCTGCAACTTCCATGTCCCTACGCGACGTTTGCAGCGTTTTTGGATTTGCAGCAGCAGCAGCAGAAAAGGCCGCATTTGCCCCCTGGCAGCTGGTTTCAGTTAGGTCTCGAGACACATGAAAGCCAGCCGTGGTTTATTTTTAGCAGAGCCGATTTTGGAGGAAAGCCTTTTATCCTCCAGCCTGGTCATCCATCATGGCCTTTGAGGGTGGGGCCGCATCTCCAAATAGCTCCCACGGACACACACGGCAGTGGCAAAAACCACACTTCCTCCCGGGACGGTTCCTGCAAGACGGGCGCCTGTTGCGGTGAGACCCTCCAACAGCAGGGTTTCAAATCGAGCCTGGGCTTACCGAAGCTCGGCCCCCAGCACCCATTTTGGACGGACAGCCCTGAGATTTGGGAAATGATAAGGAACACACAAGCCTTTGGCTGCGCACAGAGTTGGTGTGCCCTTGCCATTGGAAAAGCCAGGTCTCCCCTCCCAACACACAAACGCAACATACACACTTGGGTTTTAGGATAGTTGTCTCTAAGTCAACCTAGAGCCCCAGCGCTTTTTAATTTGCAAAATAAAATCCTTCTTAGAGATAATTTGCAAAATAAAATCCTGCTTAAAATCCATTCCCTTTGGCTTCGGTCACTTTTTCATTTTTCAAACCGTAAAATTCAGTTTGTCCTGCTTTAGCACCAACTTGCATGGTTTGTTTAGGAAATCTGTACACGTGTTCATGTGCAGCTCTAATATGCACGTTTTGTATGTGCATCTTTGCCTAACATACACAGTTTGGGAAATGATTCTTCCTAATATAAGCTTTTGTATGCTTTTATATTTTATTTTTACAAATATCTGCAGTTTGGGGTGCAGGACTGAATTGTAACATTCAGAGGTGTGTCAGTTTTGAAAAATCAATGTGGTTCAGGACCTGTTGTGGTTCAGGAAGTGTGAATTAAGTAAGTCTGAACTAATTCATCTCTCCTTCCTGATCACATTTATTCTCCACTTCATTCTGGGTTCTTTCAGTCACTTTATGTGTAAATCACATTCTGGGGACCTGATCTCTCTCCCCCCCAAATTTTGCCCTCCTCCCAAGACCCCACTGATTTTGGTGGAGGTGCCTCTATTTGAACCGATCATATAATTGTCAGCTTCATTTGGATATTTGTTTGGATATGTGGACTGCTCATATTAATATATATGCTTAATTTAGGATTGTTGATGGATTATTCTGATTGTTAATGTGAGCTGGTGCCGGGTTTCTTTTTCCCTGCTACATTTGCAATAGCGTACATAATCCCCTAAACGTTCCAACAATTAACAGAGGGCAGGACCCATATTGCTGCCATTTAAAGTTCCCACGATGCCCCACAAAGCAGAAATACTTCTGGGGCATTGTGGGAAATTAAAATGGCTGCCAGGCGCAGTTTTGTGGTGCTGCTTGGAATGCTAGGCATGAAAGAAATAAAATAAAATAAAAAATGGGGGGTGGCAGTTCCAGGCATGACTAAGGTTGTTTTATTTCTTATTCTTTCTCGCTGTAGCCTTCAAAGTCGCTGCCTTAATACAAGAATCCGGTCTCTCTTTTGAAAATAACATCACTGTTCTTCAATACAAGCATTTATTTTAGGGAAGAAGAGCAATGTCGCAGAGTGAATCTATACAAATGGTTGGCGATTCAGTTGCCAGAGTGGCAGGTTCTTTGGTTTTTTTGACAGTAAATGGTTAAAGGTGGTGGGGCTTCGCTTCAACAAATGGGGATTCAGTGATGGAAGTCTATTGCCACCTGCTGGGCAAAACCTCTAAGAAACAATATCAAAGGTCAGGCTATGAAATTCAACTTGGCTAACCCCAATTTAGTCCAAACACAAATCTCATAAAAAATAATCTCTTTCGCTTACGGATGAGAAAGGAAGCTGGCTCTCATCCCAGGGCAGAATCAGCACAGGGCTTGGACTCACCCAGCAAACTCAGGCCACACTGCCTTGCAAGTGAAGATGTAATAAACATTAAGATCATAGAATCACAGAATTGTCGAGATGGACCCCATGGAAAACGAGCAAGATCCCAACCAAAGAAGAGTGGCAACTTAAACTGATGGAATACGCGCAGGTTGCAGATTTAACATCTAGAATAAGAGAACAAGAAGAATGCATGTTTAAAGAAGACTGGAAAATGTTTACTTGAATATATGGGTGAAAATTGTGTTTATTTAAAAACGCTGGTAGCATTAAGATAAATTCAACAGTGTAAATAAATTTTGATGGATGTAACCATGGATTACTGAATGGTTTAGTTCACTTCAAATGTGCAGGGATGTGTGGTATGCAAAATGAACCACGGAAAGAGAAGAAGGAAAGTCATGGATTTAAGGTTGTTTAAAGGAATATTTAAAATGTAAATTAGAATATATATATATATATATATATATATATATATATATATATATATGGGATCTCCAGGGGTCATCTAGTCCAACCCCCCTTGCAATGCAGGAATCTTTTGCCCCAATGTAGGGTTTGAACCCACAACCCTGAGATTGAGAAGCTAAGGCTCTACTGACTGAGCTATCCGAGCTGCCCTGTATTTCTCATTCCGCTTCACTTTGCAGCCTTGACAGAAGGGGCGAGGAACCTGCGACTCTCCAGATGTGGTTGGACTACAACTCCCATCATTCCTGACCATGGGCCATCCTTGCCGGGGCTGGTGGGCGTCCAGAGTCCAAGAACGAAACAGCCCTCCATCCCTGCATTTAACAGGGACAGATTGCTTTGGAGCCGAGAGTGCTGGAGATGGACAGACCCCGAAGAATGCTATATGTGCACCAGCCAGTTCCCTTCTTACGCGTGGGTTGCCTGAAGGAGGAATGGAAGCAGACTAAATCACAACTAGCAACCTTGGAGCACACACAGCACTCTCCCCGGGGACCCTGGGCTCTCCGAAGTTTGTGCATTAGGCGCTGCCTACCGTGACTGCCGCAATGTGTGTGCAGCCTTCTGTGTAATGGGAACAGCCGAAACAATCTGAGATGCTCCAGCGCGTAACTAGGAGCTATTTGTTCCCAGCTGTCTGGAAATCCAGGGTCAGAAAACACAAGGCTGGCACAGCGCAAACAAGAAAACGTTGGTCTCCTGGGCCTGCTCACTCCGAGGTCTGTGAAAGGAAGATGGAGCAGTCAAACTGCTGTCGGAAAGCAAGGCTGATACAGAGGAAGCTGCCTTATCCTGTGTCAGATCCACAGTCCATATAGATCAGTACTGTCTACACTGACTGGCAGCAGCTCTCCAGACAGAGCCCTGCCTGGAGATACTGGGGATTAAACCTGCAACCTTCTGCATGCAAAGGAGGTGCCCTTCCACTCAGCTGTGGCCCTTCCCCAAACTACGTGCTCTTGAGTGTTGGCCTGAAGCATTTGTGGGAATGTTCAGGGTGGCGGGAGAGGATATACTGCTTATTAATATTCTTCCTAACTTGAGCTAGCAAGTTCCTTTATGTAGCAGAGTTACATTCCCCTTTTAATGCACAGCAGATAGCTGGTTGCAGGCTCGTGTGAGCCTTTCACTGTTATACAATTCAATCTGTCTCTGAATTGTATGTTCCTGGTAAATTCCCTTGAATGCCTCTTAAAAGAATAAAGACACCACAATCTTATTCAAAGTCAATAAAAGAAGTTTACTCACATCAGTTCACAGTTGGATTCCTGAAGAGGCAGACTTAGTTACAAATATGTACATGTGGATCTACCCCATATGGGGGAATAATCCCAGTGTTTCTGCTAGCTGAGAGCTAGTAGAGGAGTCCTAGCTAAAAGCTGGTCCAACGAAAAAGGAAGCGAAAAAGAGGGAAGGGTGCTGCGTGACTCATCCTTTTGTTACCTGGACAGGTAAGGCCATGCCCACCTTCTACCACATGCAAAAGGAAGGATGCTCCTGCCAGGAGGAACAGGAAGTTTTGACTGGCTGGACCAAACATTCCCTCTCATGTCTTCTCTAGCATTACAAGGAATGTTGTACTTGACTGCCTCTCATGGATCACATCTCACATCATTCTGGCCTACAAACCGGCCCTACCATTGGGCAGAGGGAAGTGGCTACCTCAGGCAGCTGGTTTGGGGTGTTGTGTTGTTATGTCATTTCATGTTTTATTATTTGTGCCACCAGGAAGCTGAGGAGGCCCTTGTGGGATTTCCTGCTTCAGGTGCCCAAACAGTGTGACCAGCATTAGATGCTAATAGTCCTAGTTAGTAATCCAGCTGCTGTGGGGTGGGTTTGTTTTTTACTAGATAGCTCCGTTGGTAGAACATGAGTCTCTTAATCTCAGAGTCGAGGGTTCGAGCCCCACACTGGGCAAAAAAGATTCCTACATTGCAGGGGATTGGCCTAGACGACCCTCGTGGTCCCTTCCAAAGCTACAATTCTATAATTTCCAAGTTGTCTTCAAGGGTAGCCCCGCATGCAGCACGATACAGTAGTCTAGAAGGAATGGCGAGAGAGCATGGGTGCTAATTTGTCCTGACTGCTAGCAGAAGCCGACAGGGGTGCTGTGAGGTGGTGTGGCGATGGACTGACTCAGTCCAAGGTAGTTAGGCTAATTCTCAGGTCACATCCACCAAATACACTTATATACCACTTTAACAGTCATGAAGCATGCTGGGAACTGTAGTTTGCTAAGGGTGCAGGAAGCTGTAGGTGAGGTCAGCACCCTTAGCAAACTACAGTTCCCAGGATTCTTTTGGGTGAGCCCTGACTGTTATCAGTGGTATCAGAGTGCTTTAAAGGCTTTTATTGATTGATCACTGTCAATCTGGTAGGCTGGGTCACTCAAAAATTAGCAGGACCTTGGACAGATCCATACTAGCCATTGAAGTTATGCAGCCCAACTGAGCTTTTCCCTTTTCCGAGATCTGCTCCCTTGCTAAGAAAAAGTATTAAAGGAACCATGAATGAATTGGAACCATGTACTCTGTCGACACTCTTGCTGGGGGTGTGGCCTGTGTGTGTTGTTTCCAAACCAAGTGGACTCAGTTGGGGTGCTGGTGGAGGGAGAGGTCTGTTGGCATCCGTCCGTCTCAGGAAGCAATGGAGGAGTGTGCCAAGCTGTTGGAAGGTTGCAGCGCCTGCTGTGGCTGCAGAGACCAATACGGGAGAGACATGTTTTGTTGCAGCTGGGGTAGGTGAAGGCGTATGGTTGTGCTTCTGCAGATGCAAAGTGGCATTCCTTCTCTCTGCGCTCCTCCCAGCGGCCATCCCTCCTCTGGTCACTGCTATGAGCGAATGACTTGACTGCCTCTCTCCAGGCATTGTGGTTGTCCACAAGAGATTCCCACGGGGCAGGGTCGATGTTGCCAGCCTTCTTGTCACATTTGTAGACATCTTTGAAGAGTAGAGTTGGTCTGCCAACAGGCCTGGTTCGCCAGAAGTGGCTTAGTCATGCTGGCCACATGACCCGGAAGCTGTACGCCGGCTCCCTCGGCCAGTAAAGTGAGATGAGCTCCGGAACCCCAGAGTTGTCCGTGACTGGACCTAACAGTCAGGGGTACCTTTACCTTTAAGCCAGAGGTTATCAACCTTTTTGAGTCCACGGCTCCCTTGATCAACTACATTCTTTCTGTGGCACTCCGGCGGGGCTCAGGAGCCCAGTTATGTCACCCCTTGCCTGCAAAACTGGCAGCCTCCCACCCTTTTTTGAACACTTTCCCTAGTGGAGGGTTCCCTCAGCCTCCTCTCCTTCTCCCCTCTCCTTGGGAGTCCTCTGGGCAGCTGCTGCTGCCACCCCTTGTCTCTGAGATGCCCCCCACTGCTCCAAAGAGAGGTGTCTCCTCAGACTGCCCCACAGGGGCCTGGGACTTGTCTCTCCATTCCCAACAGCAAGGGCTGGTGGACAGCCTGGCTGGGCTCCCTCACCTGCTTGCTTGCTTACTGGCAAACCAGCACCCCCTGGCCAGCCCCAGAGGCACCATTCGCCTGCAGAGCTTGTAACCAGGGCTTCTGCAACAAACAGTCACACAAGCCTTTGGGAGGCAGGGGCACGAGAGGGCATCAGAGGAGGGAGGGAAGGAAAGAGGCAGAGGTCAGTGTTGCCCACGGCACCCCTGACTATCATTCAAGGCACCTCAGGGTGCCCTGACACACTGGTTGAAAATCACTGAGGTAAGCAACCGATCAGCCTGACTTCAATCATACAACCCAACGATCCTTTAGAAATCCAATACAGTGGTACCTCTGGTTACGAACTTAATTCGTTCCGGAGGTCCGTTCTTAACCTGAAACTGTTCTTAACCTGAGGTAACACTTTAGCTAATGGGGCCTGCCGCCGCGCCACCACCGTGCAATTTCTATTCTCATCCTGAGGTAAACCTCTTAACCCAAGGTACTACTTCCAGGTTAGCGAAGTCTGTAACCTGAAGTGTTTGTAATCTGAGGTGTTTGTGACCCGAGGTACCACTGTTTATTTCTTAGTCTGGAAACCAATGCATTTCAATGGCCATTGTGTGTCCTTTGTTTAGGCTGTTCCCATCCTGGAGCCCAATACATTTTGCTGCCTGAGGCAGAGGACAAGATGTCACCTGCCTGTGTCCATTCCCAATAAGCCTGCCAGTTGGCTCTTACTTCAGCCCTGGAGTTGTGGCAGCATCCCGCACGGCACCAGAGGGCTCTCTCTAGTTTAGGGCAGATTGCAAACTATGTGCTCACCCCGCCACAATTGCCACCCGAAGCAGCTGCATTACTCTGCCTAGTGGTAGGGCCAGCCCTGTCTTCGATCCTGCCCCCCCCCTTCAGAATATATTCAGTGACTTGGAAGACTGGTGGCAGTGGGTGGGTGGGTGGGGGAGACTTGCTGTGAATTATTTGCGACTAATTGCTTCTTGCCTCTATTTTTGTCCTCTCGTTCTTCTCCACTCCCACCTCTTCCTTTTCCCCTGGGAAGATGCTGTCATCTCCGACTCTGATAAGGCATTGCTGTTGTTTTCCCCACTCCCTGTGACACGTCGATAGGGAAGCAGGCTAAAAGCGGATTTAATTATATATAGGGGGTGTTTTCCAAAAACAAAGTGGTGATGGTGGCTGTATCGGATGCTTCACCCTCCTCAGGTACAAAGCACTTTGCCGTTCCTCGTGTTCCATGTTGTTGGAAAATAGCAAAGGGGAGGGAGAAAGTCACACAAACCACTTCCCTTGTGTTCAAGAGAGATCACAACAGATCTCTCAGCAGCAGTGGTGCCTTGGCGATCCCACCCTTCCCTTTTCCCAGAATAATCCCCTTCATAGATCAGAGCAAAAGTCTATCTCAGCAGCCTGAAGGGCCAGTATTAAGAATTCCCTTTCCATTAAGTGAAGGGTCATAGCTCAGTAGCTGTCAGAGAGCGAGGCGGCAGTAAATCACACTGTCAAATTCGGACTTAACTCTTTATGAGCAGAAACAGGATCTCCACAGACTTGGCTGAGTTTCAGGCCTAATGAGCGCAACAGCTCATGCCCAGTAGGTCTTATCCCATAAAAATCGGTTGCCAAGACTGATCTGCCCATTTCAGCCCTCTTCTGGTTCTGGAAGGCAGGGGGGATGAGGAAGAAGGGAGCTTGTCGCAGCAGGAGGGGGAGACAGCTGTGACTCTTCACCAGCCTGACTCACCTCTGCCTCTTGGCCTCCCTTTTCCACTCGCTGGCTTCAGCTTCTGCCTCTGATTCTAGACTTCTCTCTGCCCCAGACTCTCCCAGCTCACTAAGCCCGGTCACCTCTTCGTCTTCCAACACCTCCTCTGCCCAGTCTTCTCCCTCTGACCACTCATCGTCATCCCACCAGCATTCCCCAAGTTCTGAACCTCCTTCCCTTGGGGGTTCCCCAGCTGGTTCCTCACACTGTTCCTCTGCATCCAACCACTGTCCATGACAGTGGCAGGACATCTGCGCTGCATGCAGAAGGTTACAGGTTTGATTCCTGGTGTCTCCAGATAGGGACAAGAACGTTTCATTGCTGGAAACCCTGGAGAGCTGCTGCCAATTGGAGTGGACCACACTGAGCTAGATGGGCCAAGCGTCCCATCAGAATCCCAGAATCCTGAATTGGCTGCTGTTATGTATTCAGTGGCCTGTGTTTGCCTGAGCTTCAGTCTGGACTAAGGATTCTGAGCTCCTGTGTTCTGATTCGATACATGATGGCCAATCACAGAACATTTCAGGACTTGGACCTCTGCCATTGGCCTTTGAACTCTGAGTCATGATTCGCAGCTTGGAAGTTTAGACAGCCAATCATGCTGGGAGTGGGAGCAGCCCAGGCTTTTCAGAAATGTATATAAGCAGTTGTTTTGCCCCTGTTCCCCAG
Organism: Podarcis erhardii; assembly: GCF_964252035.2. NCBI lineage: Eukaryota > Metazoa > Chordata > Lepidosauria > Squamata > Lacertidae > Podarcis > Podarcis erhardii. The sequence continues at coordinate 33,664,462 of NC_138502.1, read as the reverse complement.
TTATGTAGTTCAATAAAGGTTCTTGCTGTTATCACTGTGTCTTGCCTTGTGGGAACCCACCCACACTTCAGCTTCAGTAAGAATTCCCTTCCTAGACCAGAACAACTAGGATGGGGGACTGTGTGTTGAGGTTCCTGCACTGCAGGGGGTTCGACTAGATGACCCCTGGGGTCCCTTCCAATTCTATGAGAATAGAGGATTGTGCTCCTAAATACAACAACAACAACAACAACAACAACAACAACAACAACAACAACAACAACAACAACAACAACTTTTATTTATATCCTGCCCTCCCTGGCCGAAATCGGGCTCAGGGCGGCTAACACCAGATATATAACATTAGTATAAAATCAAACGGGACGTGGGTGGTGCTGTGGGGTAAACCACAGAGCCTAGGGCTTGCTGATCAGAAGGTTGGCAGTTCGAATCCCCGCGACGGGGTGAGCTCCCGTTGCTCGGTCCCTGCTCCTGCCAACCTAGCAGTTCGAAAGCACATCAAAGTGCAAGTAGATAAATAGGTACCGCTCCGGCAGGAAGGTAAACGGCATTTCCGTGCGCTGCTCTGGTTCGCCAGAAGTGGCTTGGTCATGCTGGCCACATGACCCAGAAGCTGTACACCGGCTCCCTCGGCCATTATAGCGAGATGAGCGCTGCAACCCCAGAGTCGGTCACGGCTGGACCTAATGGTCAGGGGTCCCTTTACCTTTACCTTATAAAATCAAACAACAATCAAATTACCTCCTAAAAACAGGTCAAATCAAATGAAAATCTAATTAGATGGCTTTCTGCATCCGCCTTTCAGATAAGAGGACTGTCTTCTGGAAAGTAGGACCCAGGTCACCCTAAAGAAGACCTCGAATTATGAGATGTGCCGTCCTTTCTGACATGTTAAACCTCAGACAGAGAGGTTCGGAGTCAGAATGGAAAAGCACCAGGGCCACGCAAGCAATCAAAGGAGATCAAATGCAGGCTTTTCTGCTTGGCTGCAAAGCCTGAAAAGTGATCAGACCCGACATGGACAAAACCAGGCTCCGGCCACACAGATCATTAGGAGATCGAGGTAATTACACACAGAGCTGTTCTTCAGGCAAGGGGAGAGTTTGGCTTCCTATCCTTCCATCCATTAGCAATCTCTATTTCTGGCAGCCCAGAGGCATGAAGTCATGTCCCCTGGGCAGAGGCAGAGTCCAGGGGGAAATGCTCACTCGATGAGCAAGAGAGAGATCGACCTTTGTCGGTCTGATTGTTTGGGAAAGCAGAGAAAGGAAATCAGCACGATTGTATCAGGATTGTATCAGAAGTTCAGAAGAACCGACAGTTTGGGGTGGTGCAATTTCTTCCATGCACCCTGTCGCCACCCCAGATTTTGTACAGCTGTGGCCCAAAGTAGCCCCTTACATTTGGAAGGAGGGAAAACACTGTTTCCCTGTTGTTTTCTATTCCACACACACACACACACACAGAGAGAGAGAGAGAGAGAGAGAGAGAGAGAGAGAAGAAGAAGAAGAAGAAGAAGAGGAGGAGGAGGAAGAGGAGGAGGAGGAGGAGGAGGAGGAGGAGTTTGGATTTGATATTCCACTTTATCACTACCTGAAGGAGTCTCAAAGCGGCTAACATTCTCCTTTCCCTTCATCCCCCACAACAAACACTCTGCGAGGTGAGTGGGGCTGAGAGACTTCAGAGAAGTGTGACTGGCCCAAAGTCACCCAGCAGCTGCATGTGGAGGAGCAGAGACTCGAACCCGGTTCCCCAGATTACGAGACTACCGCTCTTAACCACTACACCACACTGGCTCTACACCACACTGGAGAGAGAGAGCCACAGCTAGTTCACAGCTTTTGCAGGGAGGGTCTTTACATACTTTTTTTTACATAGCATTTTATTGACATTCCAAAAATAACAAAAAAATAAATAAATCATAACCAAATTTTTAAACCACAGTTTTTTTGGTCGATTTGCCACTCCCCTCTCTTGGTTCCATTGCAATATGCTTGTTTACGCACGTCCATAAAACCTTTTATACTTAACAATCCAATTTTAAAACCTTCATCTTATTACAAGTGACTTTTAAAAGTTGTTGTTGTTGTTTAGTCATTTAGTCGTGTTCAACTCTTTGTGACCCCATGGACCAGAGCACGCCAGGCACTCCTGTCTTCCACTGCCTCCCACAGTTTGGTCAAACTCATGCTGGTAGCTTCGAGAACACTGTCCAACCCTCTCATCCTCTGTCGTCCCCTTCTCCTTGTGCCCTCCATCTTTCCCAACATCAGGGTCTTTTCCAGTTAGTCTTCTCTTCTCATGAGGTGGCCAAAGTATTGGAGCCTCAGCTTCAGGATCTGTACTTCCAGTGAGCACTCTGGGCTGATTTCCCCCAGAATGGGTAGTTTTATCTTCTTGCAGTCCATGGGACTCTCAAGAGTCTCCTCCAGCACCATAATTTGAAAGCATCAATTCTTCGGCAATCAGCCTTCTTTATGGTCCAGCTCTCACTTCTATACATCACTACTGGGAAAACCATAGCTTTAACTATACGGACCTTTGTTGGCAAGGTGATGTCTCTGCTTTCTAAGATGCTGTCTAGGTTTGCCATTGCTTTTCTGCCAAGAAGCAGGGGTCTTTTAATTTCGTGACTGCTGTCACCATCTGCAGTGATCATGGAGCCCAAGAAAGTAAAATCTCTCACTGTCTCCATTTCTTCCCCTTCTATTTGCCAGGAGGTGATGGGACCAGTGCCCATGATCTTTGGTTTTTTTGATGTTGAGCTTACTAATGTAAAAAAAATCTATACCCAAAGCTTTAAAAAAATATGCATTAAACATTTTCCCTTTTTTGTAATAATTTGTCCTGCATAATTCAAGAATTTATTTTGCCAATCTTCTTCGTTATCTTCTTCCTTTACATCTTTACATACAAAAAGTGGTCATATTGGTTCATTGCCTGCCAAATCCACAGTAAAACAAAAACCTCTGTTAAGATCAGCTCAACAGCTTCGCCAAATAAGTGAGTGAGCTTTCCAAGTTCTCCAGAAATCCCCATTGGACAATAACAGGATGTGGCGGGGTGGGGGGGAGAGAGAAAAAGTTGGGCAATTGTGCAAACTCCCCAGATCTATCTATAGAATTGTACAGCTGGAAGGGACCTTGAGGGTCATCTAGCCCAACCCCCAGCAACGCAGGAATCTTTTGCCCAACAAAGAGTCTCATACTTTATCGAATTGATGGTTTGAACCTAACCAGGGACAGCCTAAGGCAGGATTCCTGCGTTGCAAGGAGTTGGCCTAGATGCCCTCAGGGTTCCTTCCAATTCTATGATCTTTAATACTGCTTTCCAGCAGTGTTCACAGAACAGGTGTTAAGCTAATGTAACTGTAGTTTCCCTTCTGGACCCCTTATTTAGGAACTGGTGTTACCTGGTCCACTTTCCAGGCTTCAAGTCTGAAGGCTGATTCTGTGGGACAAGTTACATCTTTTTTCCAAGAAGACCAGCAATTTCACATTTGAGTTCTTTAAGAACTTTCAGGTGGGTGCTATCCAGACCTGGTAATTTGTCCTTGTTTTTATGTTCCCTTCCCTTGGGTTCCCTTCCGGGGGTGGGGGAGTTAGTCCAGGAACAAAGAATGGCAAGTATTTCCAAAATGTGCAGAACACACTTGAATCCAGATAGATAGATAGATAGATAGATAGATAGATAGATAGATGGATAGATGGATAGATGATAGATAGATGCCAAACAGACAGATTCATAGTACTGTACTTGACAGGAGTGGAACTGGGATTCAGGAGTCCCTAGCTTGCGCTGTCCAAAGCTATTTCACTTCATCCATCACAACAATACACACATTAAAAAAAGGATCTTTGATGTTCAGGAGAAATGAAAGAAAACCATAAAGCGTTTCTGACAGGTGGGTATTGACATGCCGGTGCCACTAGGGGGCAGAGCACAAAGGGGACAGAGAAGAAGAAGAAGAAGAGTTTGGATTTGATATCCCACTTTATCACTACCTGAAGGAGTCTCAAAGCGGCTAACATTCTCCTTTTTCTTCCTCCCCCACAACAAACACTCTGTGAGGTGAGTGAGGCTGAGAGACTTCAAAGAAGTGTGACTGGCCCAAGGTCACCCAGCAGCTGCATGTGGAGGAGCGGAGACGCGAACCCAGTTCCCCAGATTACGAGACTACCGCTCTTAACCACTACACCACACTGGCTCTCCAGAGGTGCTGTGTCCTCCTATCTGCAAACAGAAACATGCAAGTGGGGCTTGCAACAAAATTGTTGCGAGGAGGAATGCTCCTGTTCAGGTTTCCAGACTGTTCATTCCCATCACCGGCACTCCTCTGTTCCTCCAGCACCACAACAGTCAGGCTTCATCTGCACTCTGCATTTAAAGCAATAATACCATACCACTGTAAACAGTTGTGGCTTCCCCAAAAAATCTAGGGCAACCCAATCAGATGGGGAGGGTACAAATAATAAAATTAATTTTGTTGTTGCTGCTGGTGGTTGTGGTGGTGCTGAGAGTTAAGAAGAGACCCCTATATCATTTGCAGAGCTATGCTTCCCTGTGGACTCTGGGAATTGTAGCTCTGTGAGGGCCTCCTTGCAACTCTCAGCCCCCTTAGCAAACTATGGGATTCTTTGGGAGGAAGCTCTGGCTGTTTAAAGTGGTATGATTCTGCTCTAAATGTATAGTGCAGATGGGGCCTCAGTCATGCCTGCGGAGCATACTCTGTCCTCATAGAGTTAGGATTGTTTTTTTATAAAATACCGTATTTTTTGCTCTATAAGACGCACCTGACCACAAGACGCACCTAGTTTTTGGAGGAGGAAAACAAGAAAAAAATAATATTCTGAATCTCAGAAGCCAGAACAGCAAGAGGGATCGCTGCGCAGTGAAAGCAGCAAGCCAATTCTGGCTTCTGGGATAGCTGCGCAGCCTACATTCGCTCCATAAGACGTACACACATTTCCCCTTACTTTTTAGGAGGGGAAAAGTGAGTCTTCTAGAGCAATAAATACGGTATATTTTGTACTTCTGTAAACCTCGCAGTTGCCCCAAGCCCTGCTGTGTGTGAGAAAATGAGTTCTGCCTCTTCCTAGCTGCCCACCTGTCTCTTCCACACACACACACACACACACACACACACACACACACACACACACTTGCATTTCTTAGACGAGAATTCAAGGCCATTTAAAATTCCCTAAAATAGCAAAGTGGGCCATTTATAACGAAGTAGCAATCAATACGTTGCGCAAAAGCACACACTTTGCCAAGCAGTGAGAAGCTCAAAGGCTGCTGATCTGAGTTCCTTTCGGATGGGAGAGCACTGGAGACGGCGGGTGCCTTTGAAATATTTGCTTTATTTACCGCAGAGGGAGAAGTGGAGGCATTTGTACAACACAGGCAGAAGATCCTCACTCCAGGAGCAAGCAGGGCACTGTAGCCCGTCTTCCAGAGCCTTCTAAATTCCCGGACAAGATCAGAAGCAGAATTGACAGTTCAGATTTTAGGGATTAGTGCCTGTGCAGAAACCATTTTGCGGAGATTAAGGGTGTCTCCAAATTACCAGTTTATGAGCGTTCATCCTGATTTGCTTGCACACAGTTCTCAAATAAATTGCATCATGCCTGTTCTTTATTGAGAAAACATGTTTGCAGGGAGGCTATAGGATACTGAGCATTCATCCTGATTTGTTTGCACAGAAGCTGTTAAGTTATGGGTGAACATATCAGACGACACAGCGATTCTTCAAACAGCTCTTGTTTATTCACAGACCAGGACAGAACTGAACGGAAGGGTTCAGCCAGCCTGCTTATATAGAGCTCCAGTACAACGTTACTGTAACAACTTTCTAAAACTATCCAATCACTGAACGTCACTTTCGATCCCTTATTTGCATAACTATCTACAGTATCCCCCTGTCATTACCCCACACTTTTCAGTGTATTTCCCCACTTTCCTAATCACAAATAGGCTGGTGGGGGGGGGTGTAACTGGATTTGATGTGCCAGAGCAACAAACACTTACCCCCATATATGCCCACTCAACCACTTCAATCAGCGGAACGGGCACTGATTCAGGTGCCACAAAATGCTTATTCCACACTTGTAAGCAATCCATCTTTTAGTGTGGCAGCAGCTAGACTTTGGAACTCCCTGCCACTTGACACCAGGCAGCCGCCTTCACCGTAACCTTTTCAGCTCCTGCTTAAAACATTTTTCCTTAGACAAGCCTATGCAGATATGCAGAAGTTACATGTACTATCTTTCTTTTTTAGCCACTGTTGGTTTTAATCACCTTCTGAATATTTTCAAATACTTGTTTTTAACTGTTCCTTTTAAAAAAGTATTTTTTATCTTACAATACAGTCACTGCAAAGAAAAGAACAGACCCTCCAGGTGCCCTCTTTGTTCCAGGGACAGTCCTGGATATACAAAAGCCATCCTGGTTTCTGATTTGAGCCTGGAACACCCTGCTTTTCCTTAAAGGTAAAGGTAAAGGGACCCCTGACCATTAGGTCCAGTTGTGGCTGACTCTGGGGTTGCAGCGCTCATCTGGCTTAACCGGCCAAGGGAGCCGGCGTACAGCTTCCGGGTCATGTGGCCAGCATGACTAAGCCGCTTCTGGCGAGCCAGAGCAGCGCATGGAAATGCCATTTACTTTCCCGCCGGAGCGGTACCTATTTATCTACTTGCACTTCGACTGCTTTTGAACTGCTAGGTTGGCAGGAGCAGGGACCGAGCAACGGGAGCTCACCCCGGGGAATCGAACCGCCGACCTTCTGATCGGCAACCCAAGAGGTTCAGTGGTTTAGACCACAGTGCGACCCGCATCCCTGCTTTTCCTTAGGATGTTCCTATTTAACTGTTCTTACCTTACAGTTTTATTTTATACATTTTATATATATTTTCTAAAGCCTTTCGAGGTTTTTCTTACAATCAAGCGGTATATGCATTTCACTAAATAAATAAAAGAAATCGCACAGACCTAAATATCTGGTATGCGATTGGAACCCCTCCTGCAAAACAAAGTTTTTGAGGCAATACAACCGAAAAGCACTAGATGGCGCCATTGGCAAATGCTTTCGTTGAACCGTCCGCTTCCTATTTGAGACAGAATGTTTTTTTAACAAACAAAAAAAACCAGATGCATCCTAACAACTGCTTTGAATGTGCCTAATTTAGCTGCTGCAGTGCAAACAGATCGATGCTCTGCTGAGTTTGAGCAATGCCATGTCTGGGGCTGTGAGCAAGCGATGCCTTTTGGAAATGCACTGATGTACGAAAGGTAGCAAAAGAAACATGATGATCCCTTGGGTCAGCTGTTTCTATTTCCCCAAAGACAACCCCCCCCCCAGTAAACATAACCTTCAGTAAACATAACCCTCAAACCAAGGGCTGAAGGAGTGTCTCCACCCCCATCGTTCAGCCCAGACACTGAAGTCCAGCTCCGAGGGCCTTCTGGCGGTTCCCTCCCTGCGAGAAGTGAGGTTACAGGGAAACAGGCAGAGGGCCTTCTCGGTAGTGGCGCTCGCCCTGTGGAATGCCCTCTCATCAGATGTCAAGGAAATAAACAACTATCTGACTTTTAGAAGACATCTGAAGGCAGCCCTGATTAGGGAAGTTTTTAAAGTGTGATGTTTTTAATATTCTGTTGGGAGCTGCCCAGATTGGCTGGGGAAATCCAGCCAGATGGGCGGCATATAAATAATAAATTGTTGTTGTTGTTGTTGTTGTTGTTAGACTACGTACAAACAAACCTCAGTTGTTGCTTTTGCTGTCGCAGATTATTCCGAGTTCTTTCCTTGGTACTTACTCGTTCATCTCTGTACCCTATGACTCTATTCTGTGCCCCACACAAGAAGGGACTGTGTGTTTCAGATACCTGACTGGCCTCAAAACAGAATTCAGCCTGAGTTTCAGAAGACCAAAACAGCAACAGTGTTAAACGGGGTAAATGCCTTCCCCCAGGAAAACGAGCATCCACAGTGCACTCGAGGACATATCTAAGTGAAAAAAAATCAAGGAGGTAAGTGACAAGTCAGCCAGATGATCATCGCTTTAACCAGTCTCAAAAAGGCAGCTGAGACGTGCAGCTTCCATTTCTGCATCTCAATTGTAGTCCATGAACGGCTTCCAGGTGGCAAAAAAAAAAGTCCATTGATTTTGCTTTGCCTTTGGCCAATTTTTATACTGAACGTCAGTTTTTCCTCCCAGAGCAAAATGATTTAATAGTCTGTGGAGCCATAACTCAAAAGTCCATTTGTCTACTGGTTTCCAACGTTTTGCAATTTCCAGGCATGCTGCTAATAACAAAAAAGGGTATTAATGTTTTATATACCAGGTCTTCATTTCCTCCCTTCTCTTTTCTCACTAGAAAAAAACAGAACAGAACAGAACAGGTTAAGTTTTACTCCGAGTCGACCCATCAGAATCAATGTACCTCCTAGTGGTTCAGCAATAAAGTTGCTGGCACATTTGCAAAGCTAAGCAGGGTCCAATATGGTTTCAAATTGGATGGGGACCATGTGCTAAGATTTCCTGCATTGCAGAGGGTTGGACCATATGGTGCTCAGGGTCCCTTCCAACTCTATGATTCTATGACTTGGCAGCCCATTGGCTTGATCCAACTGGCTCTTCTTGCATTCTGGAACTGGGCTGTCTCACATTCACGCTACCTGCACATTTGAGCCGCTTCCTGGCTTCCTTCCTGTCCTCTGAAGCAGAGAACCAGTCTGTTCTGGGCTGAAACCACACCATACAAGGATCTCTCCATAGCAGCATCCCAAGCAGACACATTCCAAAGGAGTGATGCACCCAGAAGCTGTGATTTCATTTCTAAAAAGAGATGCTGAAACCCACCGGCTCCATTAAACCCTGAAAGCTCTGCATAAATACAATGCGGTTCTTAGTAAAAACAAGATCTCTTTCGGCAGCGTGTGGACCACAGAGGCAGGTTTATTAGGGCAAACAGGACTCTGCCCTACAAACGTCCGTTGGTCCTCATTCTTGCCTTACCTGCCTGCCTTCTTCCTCGAGAGATGCCACCTGCCCTACTCAGCTAGAAAGAACAATATTGTGCTCCTCCTGGAGTAGCTTGTCCACCTTTGGCTCCCCGTCCCAGACTCAGCTCTCACCTGTGGCTCCTAGAAGCTGCCAGCATGCGACAGCAGCCACACCATGGGAAACGGCTTTGGCTGGCCGGCTAAACCAGGAGAGAGTAGCCAATGAGTCTCCAACCCTCAGTGAGAGGTGTTATGTACTGAGGTTCTCACCCTAGGCCAGCAGGGGGATACTGCAGATAGTTCAGATCCACATATGCAAATAAGGGATCGAAAGTGACGTTCAGTGATTGGATAGTTACAGAAAGTTGTTACAGTTATGTTGTACTGGAGCTCTATATAAGCAGGCTGACTGAACCCTTCAGTTCAGTTCTGTTCTGGCCTGTGAATAAACAAGAGCTGTTTGAAGAATTGCTGTGTCATCTGGTATGTTCACCCACAATCTGGTATGTTCACCCACATGCAAAGACAGGCTCCAGCAGAATGAGCAGACAAGAGCAATAGAGCCAGTGTGGTGTAGTGGTTAAGAGCAGTAGACTCGTAATCTGGGGAACCGGGTTCGCGTCTCCGCTCCTCCACATGCAGCTGCTGGGTGACCTTGGGCTAGTCACACTTCTCTGAAGTCTCTCAGCCCCACTCACCTCACAGAGTGTTTGTTGTGGGGGAGGAAGGGAAAAGGAGATTGTGAGCCGCTTTGAGACTCCTTACGGTAGTGATAAAGCGGGATATCAAATCCAAACTCCTCTTCTTCTTCTTCTTCTTCTTCTTCTTCTTCTTCTTCTTCAATAGTGGGTCCAATGGCCAAGAAGGCAGTTTCTGCAGAAGGAGGTGAGGAGCAAGTGGGGCTCCTCCTGGGAAGGGAGCCCATCTAGGAAAGGAAAAGCTCTGATCCTCAACCTTGTGGGATATCTTCGGGAGGAGAAACGGCTCAGGAGTAAACACTACAGTGGTGCCCCGCAAGACGAATGCCTCGCTAAACGAAAAACCCGCAAGACGAAAGGGTTTTCCGATTTTTTAGCGGCTTCGCAAGACGAATTTCCCTATGGGCTTGCTTCGCAAGACGAAAGCCCATAGGGAAATCTCCGGGACAGCGGGGAACCCTCTTCCCACCGCAAGCCCCGGGAAGAGAGGAGAAGCTGCGCGCCTTCCCCTCTGTTTCCGGACCTGTCCTGAAGGCTTGCGGTGGGAGGTCCGGGAACAGAGGAGAAGGCGCGCAGCTTCTCCTCTCTTCCCGGGGCTTGCGGTGGGAGGAGGGTTTTTCCTCCCCACCGCCAACATTCAGAAGGCTGTTCTGAAGGCTGGCGGTGGGAAGAAAAGCCCTTCTCCCGCCTCCAGCCTTCAGAAGAGTTCCCCGCAGGGCTCCCCAAGCGGTGAATGTCTGCCCCGCGCGAGGGGTGCTCTGCTTCAGAGCGTCCCTCGCACCGGGCAGCAGGCTGCTATTCGCAGCCTAGGCAGCCCTGCAGGAACTCTTCTGAAGGCTGGCAGCGGGAGAAGGGCTTTTCTTCCCACCGCCAGCCTTCAGAAGGCTGTTCTGAAGCCTGGCAGTGGGGAGAAAAGTCCTCCTCCCCCCCCCCAGCCTTCAGAAGAGGTCCGGGGACAGACTGTCCCCGGACCTGGTCTGAAGGCGGTCTCCCTAGGAACGCATTAATTGATTTTCAATGCATTCCTATGGGAAACTGTGCTTCGCAAGACGAAAAACTCGCAAGACGAAAAAACTTGCGGAACCAATTAATTTCGTCTTGCGAGGCACCACTGTACACAAATCCAGAGTAGAGTCCCTAAGACAGTTGGATGGTGCCTTGTACGCTTCCTTCTGGCAACTCCTGCAGCCCAACTGGTCCCAGACGTCTTGCTCTGCTTTCCTTTGGACACATCAGCGAGGCAGAGAGGGAGGTCTTGTCATTTGAGCAGCCCAGGGCTGCCATACACACTTGCCCAGGTTTGTGCACTAGGGATGCTGCCAACACGGTGGTTTGACTTTACCGCTCATTGTCTCTCGAGACCAGGGGTCAGCAAACTTTTTCAGCAGGGGGCCGGTCCACTGTCCATCAGACCTTGTGGGGGGCCAGACTATATTTTGGGGGGGGGGATGAACGAATTCCTATGCCCCACAAAAAACCCAGAGATGCATTTTAAATAAAAGCACACATTCTACTCATGTAAAAACACGCTGATTCCCGGACCGTCCGTGGGCCGGATTTAGAAGGCGATTGGGCCAGATCCGGCCCCTGGGCCTTAGTTTGCCTACCCATGCTCAAGACAGATGGGTGCCAACAACTGCAAGTTAAATTATCGACCAGTCTATGGATGTTTGCAATGCAGTATGCAGGCTTTGGCGTTACACAGAACTCTTCTTTCCGGCCAAGATCTGTGTAACCTGGTCACATTGCAGTCATTGATGGAGACCATCTGTCTAACGCAGGGGTGGGCAAACTTTTGTTAATCTCTTAGAGGTATCTGCTGGTGGTAGATGGGATTGGGTTCCCTTTTCTTGGTGCCAAGCAAAGTGTGGGGAGAGGAACAGAACACACTTGCCAGAGGTCTGACTGAGAACATGAAGAGTGCTTTAGAAATTAGTCCACCAGCCACTCGAAACTAGTCCAAGAGCCACAGGCCGCCCACCTCCTGGTCTAATGGCAGGCAGCTGCTGTAGAATCCTAGAAGTGCAGCGATGGGTCTCAAGGGTCATCCAGACCAACCCCCTGCAATGCAGGAATTGCAGCTAATCACTTGGCCGTTTCCTGAGTCCTGCCACCTGCCACCACTTCAGATCCGGTTATCAGGCAACTTCATATGCTCGGCTTGGATCAGGATCCTAGAATCACAGAACTGTAGAGTTGGAAGGCTCATCTAGTCCAAGCTGGAATCTCAGCTAAAGAATCCCTGACAAACGGTGATCCAACCATTGCTTAAAAATCTCCAGTGAAGGAGAGTCCATCACCTTACAAGGGCTTCGAAGAGCTCTTACGTGTCAACCTCCTTAAATTGTGCTGCCCAGAATTGGACACTGTATTCCTTTTTTATATATACTAATTTTATTCCTTTTTCATTTTTATCATAATCACAGTTTCAATACACAATACAATAAATTCAAACATTGCTCTAGCAGAGCATCGACCTCCCCCCGCCCCTCTTTCTGACTTCCATACATAATAACTTATTTCTTAGCATTTCTATAACCACTTTTTTTTACCTTCTCTCTTATTTTTGTATTTCCCCTTATTAAATGTAAATCAGTTCCATAAATTCTCATTACAAAACATTTCAACTCATTCCTACAAACGTTTTCAGATGTTTACAACGTTCTTTCATATATAATATAAATTTACTCCAGTCCTTCTGAAACAGTTTGTCGCACTGATTCCGGATCTTCCCCATCAGCTTTGCTAACTCTACGTATTCCACCATCTTGCTCCTCCAATCTTCTAGTGTTGCAGGCTCCTGCGGTTTCCATTTCTGAGCCAAAAGTATCATTGCAGCCGTTATGGCGTACATAAACAAATTCACATCCTTTTTTTGAATTTCATCTCCAATTATACCTAGCAAAAACGCCTCCGGATTTTTTATTGAAATTGCATTTAAAAACCTTTTTTAATTCGTTATATATTATGTCCTAGTAGGCTTTCACCTTAGTACACATCCATCACATATGAAGGAAATTCCCTTCCTTCTCCTTACACTTCCAACATTCTTTTGGACACCGTATTCCAAGTGTGGTCTGACCAGGGCAGAAGAGAACAGTGCTATTACTTCCCTTGATCTGGACATTCTACTTCACTTGATGCAGCCTGGATTTAAATTAGCTTCTTTGCTGTTGCATCACACTGTTGACTCATGTTAAGCTTGTGCTCTACTTACCCTAGATCCTTTGCACAACAAGCAAGCCAGGTGTCCCCCATCTTATATTTGTGCATCTGGCAATTCCTACCTAGGTATACAACTGTGATGGCCTGGGATTCGGATTCGGATGCTGAACCTGGGGGATCCCAGCCTGCACAGGAGTCCCTGCCTCCAGAACCAGCTGAGCCGGGGCTGGGGCTTGAGCCTGAAGGGTCCTCACCTGTGCTGGATCCTCAGATGCAGGCACCAGCTGAGTCTGCTCTGGCTCCTGAGGTGATGGAGGACCCATTGCCTGCAGGTGCTCCACTCTCAGCCCCATCAGGGGAAGAAGAGGTTGCCTCTGGGTCCAGTAACCCTCCAGCCTCTCCTGAGCTGCAGAGGGCAGAGAGGCGGAGAGAATTAAGTTCCCGCAGGAGGAGTGCTCGCCTCCAGGCCAGGAGAGGCGAGTCACCTGTGGACCGGGGCTGCCCTATGCCTCGGGGCAGATAAAAGCCAGCCAGCCCCAGTCCCAGGTTGCGGGAGCAACATTGTTGGTCACCAGCTCCTGCCTGAACCCTGCCCTGCACCCAGCTTCAGCTTTTATGGACTGCCTCCATATTGCTCCTTCGACCACGGACTGGACTTGGACCTCGCCTCTCGGTTAACCCACGGAACCAGCACAACGACCTTACATGCAGCAGCGAAGGAAGCTTCTTGGGCACCTGGGGTGGCACGGCCATAGGGGAGGGGCAAACCACCCCTGGGGCAGGGGGTGCACCCATAGGGACCGGACAGCACAGGGTGCACAGCACCCATAGGGATGGGGTGCGCTGCTCCCATAGGGTCGGGATGGGGCACATGGCCCTGATAGGGACAACGCCCTTGAGAGGGACGGGGTGGGGTGCGCCGCAGGACCTGAGCAGCCCTACGGCTGGGGAGGAGGCAGCGGGTGGACAGCGCAGAACCTGCGGGGACCCAAGACATGTGGCTCGGGCACGCTGCAGGCCCTGAGGTGAATGCCACTGTCCATTTTGTCACCCGTGTCAGGGTGACACCCGGGGTAGACCATTCCCCCTCCCCCGCTTACATGTGTCTCTCATGAAATTAATTTTGTTAGTTTGGGCCCAGTTCTCCAGTCTGTCATGGTCATCTTGAATCCCAATCCTCAGTTACACAGAACCCTGCCTTGGCCTGAGGATGATAGGAAACCAGCCCTGTGGAAGTGAATTTCCATGGAGGTTCTGGAGCTAATTAGGGTTGCCATACACCCGGAATTTCACGGACATAGTTGGAGTAAAAGGTAAAGGCAAAGGACCCCCGGACAGTTAAGTCCAGTCAAAGGCGACTATGGGGATGTGGCGCTCGTCTCACTTTCAGGCCGAGGGAGCTGGTGTTTGTCCACAGACAGCTTTCCAGGTCGTGTGGCCAGCATGACTAAACCGCTTCTGGCGTAATGGAACACCGTGACGAAAGCCAGAGTGCACGGAAATGCCGTTTACCTTCCCACTGCAGCGGTACCTATTTATCTACTTGCACTGGCATGCTTTCGAACTGCTAGGTTGGCAGAAGCTGGGACAGAGCAACAGGAGCTCACCCTGTTATGGGGATTCAAACCGCCAACCTTCCAATCGGCAAGCGCAAGAGGCTCAGTGGTTTAGACCACAGCAGTTGCAATCAGTGTCCAGGGAGAAATTGCTGAAGTGTCCTGGAAAGTCCTGATGTATGGCAACCCATGTCAGAAGTGTAGATTTTGGTGAATTTCTTTAAAAACAGCTCACAAGCTTCAAAGGTTCAAGAACTTTTGTGACTGGATTTTCACTTCTTGAAATATGGCAAACCTACCCCTGGATCCAACGGGGCTCTGCCTTGCTCTTGTTTTAGGGGTTAGGGCTTGGGGAATCCACACCAGAGCTTGAGTTCAGTGGGGGGGGGAATAGAGGTCTCAGAGGTCTGGGAAGGGGGAAGTCTTCTGGACAGGGTTAAATAACTAACCAGAAGATGGGGAAAGGGGGTGGGCTGAGAGCAGGGGACACTGACAAGACTGGGAGGAGCAAAGAAGAGAGCAGGAGACATAAATTGATGCACTTGTAGCTTTTGAGCTCTGCAAGGAGAGAGAGAGAGAGAGAGAGAGAGAGAGAGAGAGAGAGAGAGAGGAGAGACAACTCCCTTGCTTTTCTGATTACTGGCAAAAGACAGTGTCGAAGGAGGGATCATCAGCCAGGCAAGATGGGCACTCTCAAACTACTCTTGGCTCTGATCTTCCTATCTTTGCAGATGTTTCGTTTCGAAGGGGAAGCAGTGGTTGTGCCAGCATCGCAAGAAGAGGAGGCCTCTTTGAGAGACCTAGCCCCCAAGGTAACTTTGGGTTACTCCTGGATTTGGGCACGGGAGGTATTTCGTGAGAGCACGGGCGTAACCGTGTCAACTTTTCTCTCTTTTTTTCTCTTTTCTTTTTTGCCTTGTATCGCTTTGTTCCGCTACGATCGGAAATTCTTTTGATAACACATTAATGCCAGCTCAGGGTCAAGTCCTATTGAAATCAGTGGGGCTCCCTTTCTCAAGTGAGTGGGGTTTGGATTGCAGCCTCAGGGTTCGTGGTATTAAAGACTGAGAGACTGGAGGAATGGAAGTAGTGGTGAATTTTTTGATGGGTGTATTTTACTGCAAATGTGGGGAAACAGAACATCAGGACTGATAACATTCTCCCCTCCCCCCAACCCTCCAGGATGATTTTTAAGTATTTAAATCGATTAATATATTAATCGATTTACTGGACAAATCAACACTCTGTGCAATAAGTTCTACACCTGTTAATATGCAAAAAAAAAATGAGATACAAGGTCAAATAATGATATATTTATGCTCCACTGTCTAGCATAATAGCTGGCAAGGTGGCTTACCAAAATTTCAAATTACCGGTATTATTTTCGGGCAGCCGGGAATGTGTAAATTATAAATAGGATGCTTTGCACAGTCAATTATGACAAGATAGACCTTTGTGCATGTGCTTTAAACCACTGGTGATGTTTCATGTTGTTGTTGTTTAATTGTAAGCTGCAGTGAAAGTCCTCTGAGTGAAACTTGGGATATACAGTGGTACCTCAGGTTACAGACGCTTCAGGTTACAGACTCTGCTAACCCAGAAATAGTACCTTGGGTTAAGAACTTTGCTTCGGGATGAGAACAGTAATTGTGCTCCGGCAGCACGGCAGCAGTGGGAGGCCCCATTAGCTAAAGTGGTGCCTCAGGTTAAGAACAGTTTCAGGTTAAGAACAGACCTCCAGAACGAATTAAGTTCTTAACCCGAGGTACCACTGTATGACTGTTTGAAAGAAATCGGTCGCTGTGTTTCACTTTGGCTGTGGCAGTCATGTTGACAATCTCCTGTTGACAGTCGTGTAGGAAATAATCTTACATGCTAGGCAGCTGTGAAACACAAAAGAGGTCAACCAAGAGGTTGCCTTAAACCGTTGTCATCAATACAGAAGGTGGGACACTTTTGAGTTACAAAGAACACCTGATCAGGTGGATCAGGTGTGCTGTGCTGTTCGGAAGGTTACATACTTTGAACCCGGAACCAGTACCTAACCATGCCTGGCACAAAACACAAGGCACAGAGGTACTGTGTACATTCCCACATTGATAAACATTGCATTTTCATGCCCCAGGCTCTTTTGTACAAAATCCTCCTGCCTCAGGGCTGGAGAACCTGTTGTGTGCCATTTGCACTACCCATTAGAAACACTCCTGCACCACTTTAACAGCCATGGATCAGCATCCTGGGAACTGCAGTTTGTTCAGGGTACAGGCCTCACAGAGCTACAACTCCCAGCACCCCTCAAGAGTTCCCAGGATTTGCCTTGCCTTCTAAACATAGCTGTCAACTTACAGATTTGAAAATAAGGGACCAGCAGCCTTGAAAATAAGGGATCAGCAGCCAAAATAAGGGATCAACAATTACCGTATTTTTTGCTCACTTTTTCCCTCCTAAAAAGTAAGGGGAAATGTGTGTGCGTCTTATGGAGCGAATGCAGGCTGCGCAGCTATCCTAGAAGCCAGAACAGCAAGAGGGATTGCTGCTTTCACTGCGCAGCAATCCCTCTTGCTGTTCTGGCTTCTGAGATTCAGAATATTTTTTTCTTGTTTTCCTCCTGCAAAAGCTAGGTGCGTCTTGTGGTCTGGTGCGTCTTATGGAGCGAAAAATACGGTACTTTGATAAAATACATATTTCGTTGCGTGCAGATGGCTTTAGATACCTATTAGGTCCATAAATTACCATATAGCATATATTCAACACAAAAAGCAACAATTTGTTGTTGACAAAGGACAGCTGGACATAGAAAGGGCCCCATTACCTTCAGTAGCTTATTTAAGGGACATCATCAATAAGGGACAGCAGTAGGACATGGCGCTGGAATAAGGGACTGTCCCGCCAAATAAGGGATGCTTAACACCTATGCTTCTAAAGTGGTCCAAGAGTGCAGTGTGTGTGCGCGTCCAAATGCAGCTGGACTCCCAGCTCTTACCAGCTCCAGCCAGCACAGCCAATGGTCAGATATAATAGGAGCTGACGTCCTATCTATATATCTATTATATCTCTCACGGGAGGCACAAATTTAGCATCCATGTCCCACGGGGTCCTGTTTCTCAGATATGTACTTGCCCTAGCTTAGAGAGCTAGAAGAGGCTGTGAGCACACAATTGTTCTGGCTTCCACTTGGCAGTGGCAACCCTGGATATCTTGTCTGTGTTACCAGAATGGCTTGGTGCCTGTGCTTCCAGCTTTGCTGTGCCTTGAGCAGCAGCTCCACCTACAGAGATCAGCTTCCCTGGATCAGGTATGATGGCATGTTCGTGCCATGAGGTCTAGCAACTTGCTTCTTGAAAACATGGAGAACCTGCGTCTGCTGTGCGGATTCCAAGAAATAATCAGGAGGTGTCATCCTGGCCTCATTCCTTGGGGTGCTTCTCGAGAATGAGTTCTTGCTTGCCTTTCAAGCCACTCCTCAGTCAAAAAACCCTCTGGCCTTTTCCAGGATGACCGTCTGCAGAGGAGAGCCTTCCAGGACTTTGCTGACTTGGTGAAGAGGGGAAAACTCCAGCAGTTCTACGGCTTGATGGGGAAACGGGCCAGAGGTGAGTAAGGAGTCCTTGCAAGTCGGCCTTATAGCAGAAGTCCCTTGCATTTGGGCATTGTCTGTGGCAGGGAGTGCTCTGTTAGAGTGTCTACTTTTTCATTTTAAACAATGGGTGGGGATGCCTCATGCCCAGAGGGCAACCTTGACCCTCCAGGTCTTGCTATGTGTCCCTCTGGATTCTCTTCCACCCCACCCCTTCTACACAGGCCATACCCCTCACGAGACGTGCCCTGCACCCTCCTTGAGCGAAGACTCTTCAAGTGTCCCTGTTTTTCAGGGACAGTCCCAGATTTGCAGAAGCCGTCGCGGTTTCTGATTTGATCCCGGAAGGTGGAAGTCCCTGTTTTCATCAGAGAAATGTTGGAGGGTATGGAGCGTTGTTTACGGTGGTACTTCAGAAGTTGAACGGAATCCGTTCCAGAAGTGCGTCCGACTTCCAAAACGTTCAGAAATCAAGGTGTGGCTTCCGATTGGCTGCAGGAAGCTCCTGCAGCCAATCGGAAGCGGCAGAAGCCATGTTGGACGTTCAGGTTCCAAAGAATGTTCACAAACCGGAACACTCACTTCTGGGTTTGCAGCGTTCGGGAGCCAAAATGTTAGTCTCACAAGGTGTTCTGGATCCAAGGTACGACTGTATTATTATTATTATTATTATTGTTGTTGTTGTTGTTGTTATTGTTGTTATTATTATTATTATTATTATTTGTTTGCTGTTTGCTTGTTTGTTTCTTTACTTGCTTGCTTTTCTGTTATAGCTCGCCGTCGACACATACTACTTTACAGTAATACTTAAAATAATAAGAAAAAGATAGTGTGGATATAAAACATTAACATATGATAGTAATAATAACATATTTACATTCTTCCAAGATTATTTAAATCCTCTGTATCTTGAGTTAAACTTCCCTTTCACTCTTTCCATGGTTTCCTATCTGCTATCCTCTTAACTGTTGTTTTTTACTCTGCCAAATTATTTTCATTACCTTGCATAATCTCACGTTGTAACATCCACTGCCGAGTATTTTTTTAACCTGTTATTATTATTTTCTTGCTATAATATTTTCCCATATAATCCGTATTGAGTGTTTCTATTATTTATTTATTAATTTGTATACCACCCTTTATCCATAGATCTGAGGGTGGTTCGCAACAGAAAAATACAATATTTGAAAAAACAACAACCCAATACCTCAAGCTTGCCAAGATGGAGGGGTTTGTTCGTGTGTGTAAACTAGCCTAAAAATATATTATTTCCATTCATTGCCCTGCACACTTTTTCCTCTGGGCTCTAACCACTGCTGGCCTGTGGCCCTCGGAAGGCGATGCGGCCCTTGGGTTGCAAAAGACACACACACACACCGGTTTCATGCCTACACTGGTACCTTTAACAGCCAGCCGTTATAAATGAACCAAACCTTTCTTTTCTCGGCATCTCCATGCTGGGAACAGCTGTGCCAAATGAATCCCTGTCTTTTCCTTCAGAGAGGGGTGGGAAGGTGGCAAGGCAACCTTTGCCCAGGGGATTCTTCATCTAAGATGAGCTCCATGATCTCGCTAGAGGCAGAATGCATTTTCCCCTCTCTGGAAAAGTGTTGCAGAGAGGTAGGAAGGAACATAGGTCCCTATTTTCCAGGGACAGTCCCACATTTACAGAAGCCGTCCCAGTTTCTGATTGGATCCTGGAAAGTCCTGCCTCAGACTCAGTGTGGTGTAGTGGTTAAGAGCGGTAGACTTGTAATCTGGTGAACCAGGTTTGCGTCTCCGCTCTTCCACATGCAGCTGCTGGGTGACCTTGGGCTAGTCACACTTCTCTGAAGTCTCTCAGCCCCACTCACCTCACAGGGTGTTTGTTGTGGGGGAGGAATGGAAAGGAGAATGTTAGCCGCTTTGAGACTCCTTCGGGTAGTGATAAAGCAGGATATCAAATCCAAACTCTTCTTCTCAATTCACTAAGCCCTGTCACCTCTCCTGCTTCTGACACCTCCTCTTCCCAGTCTTCTACACCAGGGGTGTAGGAAGGGTGGGTGTGGGGAGGT
This sequence comes from Podarcis erhardii, assembly GCF_964252035.2. Taxonomy (NCBI): domain Eukaryota; kingdom Metazoa; phylum Chordata; class Lepidosauria; order Squamata; family Lacertidae; genus Podarcis; species Podarcis erhardii. Next base: position 33,644,405 of record NC_138502.1, on the reverse strand, counting down.
CTGCCCCAGGTGTCACCCTGAGGGGGAGTGTGACAAGATGGCAGGTGGCACTCACTGCAGGGCCTGCAGCGTGGCTGAGCCACGCATCTGCGGCACCCGCAGGCTCCATGCAGTCCGCCCACTGCCTCCCCCCAGCTGTAGGGCAGCTGAGGCCCTTCGGCGCACTCCGTCCCTATGGGCACCGTGCGCCCCTCCCTATGGGTGCCACGTCGCCCCTGGGTGCGCCACACCAGGTGCCTGAGAGGCTTCCTCTGCAGCTGCCTCCCACCACTCACCATCATCCCACCACCACTCCCCAGCCTCTAAGCCTTCTTCTCTTGGGGGTTCCCTAGATGTTTCCTCCAGCCACTCCTCTGCAGCCAACCAGTCCATGACATGCAGCCCTAACGGGAGATGATCAAATCTGAGAACTTCTGCATGCTCAGCCACTTGTCTAGGACCCATTCTGCATGCCAAGGCGCTCTTCCACTCTTCTTTATATGTATTTTAGGTTTGTGACATGTAAAGTGGCCCTCTCCACTTTTTCTGATATCCATAATTTTGAGGAGAGATGTCCAGCTTTCACAGGGAAGTCAAGGTATAGTATATCCAGCAGAAGCACACCCAAGGGGGTGTCCCAAATACATTGCTAACCGTCTTCCTCCTCAAATGCATCTGAGAGCCCTCAGAAAGTGCCTAATCTCTTTGCCAACCTGTGCCCCTCTCTTTGCCACCCTAGGGCAACAAGGAGAGATGTTTAGAGGGCTGATGGGATGATGATGCTCCTCTTGAGGTGGGTTGAGACTGAGGGTCTCATTTCCCTACATTTCCTATCGTTTCCACCCCACCCAACCCCTTAATGCGCATGCATATAATATTTTTATATATATATATTTGCTTTCGTAGATTTTCACGGGTACAGGAATGCAGGTTTTGGTGTCCTCGGGTGTCTTCCCGTGTAAAAGTTGGGGTGTCTAGGCGACGTTTCGACGAGGTCTCACTTAGCACCAGCCTGAAGATGACGAGTGAGACCTCGTCGAAACGTCGCCTAGACACCCCAACTTTTACACGGGAAGACACCCGAGGACACCAAAACCTGCATATATATATATATATATATATATATATATATATATATATATATTCTGCCCTTTCCATTGATAATTTCCAGGGAGTTTGCAATAAGCAATAAAAAGACAATAGTAACAGAAATTTCTGCTATGTGACAAAGAAATTCAATAATCACAAGTGTTGATCTGCTCAAACAAATAACTTAATTTGTTTGCTTGTATTTGGGTTAGTAGTGATGTTATTGGGATGTGGGTTGCACTGTAGGTTAAACCACAGAGCCTAGGGCTTGCTGATCAGAAGGCCGGCAGTTCAAATCCCCGCGACGGGATGAGCTCCCGTTGCTCGGTCCCTGCTACTGCCCACCTAGCAGTTTGAAAGCACATCAAAGTGCAAGTAGATAAATAGGTACCACTCCGGCGGGAAGGTAGAACGGCGTTTCCGTGCACTGCTACGGTTCGCCAGAAGTAGCTTAGTCATGCTGGCCACATGACCCGGAAGCTGTACGCTGGCTCCGTCGGCCAGTAAAGCAAGATGAGCACCGCAAGCCCAGAGTCGTCCACGACTGGACCTAATGGTCAGGGGTCCCTTTACCTTTACCTTTAGTGGTGTTATTATCAGAGGCTGATTTAGGGGAGCGTGACTGATTCTCCTGCACTGGGCACCGTAACAATGACTTACAACGTAAGGAGAGAGGCAGGGGACGGGAGGTGCCAAAATTTGGTGTTGCACAGGACCCTGCTAAAATTCGAAAGCACAAAGTCTGCCACTGGTTATTATGCTCCTAGTGATTAGATTGAATTTGTCTAAATAGGTCAAGCATTGTTGTTGTTATGGAATTTTATTGAGAGCAACATCTTTGCCTCAGGCAAGACAAAAAATTATGTATTTTGTGTTTTTATTTTTTTGCTGCTCCCCAATTTCTTCTCTTCTCCCAGAGCCAACACAGGAACAGGCAAGCAGAGAGCTACTTCCACCTTGGGCATCTTAAGCGAGATCTACTACTTGGTACCATTTCCTCCGCTGCTCTACAGCCGCTGTGGATATTACGTCGCCTGTTTCTTGAGTAGCCAAGAATGGCAAACATTTTGCGTGTTTTACAGTTCCCATTATATCTCCTTCCATTGTTAAGCACCAGCCTGGTAGCATAAATGTGTTTGCGAATCTGTGGCCTGTCTTCGCTTTCTCTGCACCACGTTCTTGTGAAATAAAGCCAAGATGGAGAGGTGGCAGGTTTTGTTTTGTTTTTTAGAAAAAGTCCATCGTAGAGTTTGTGGCTTTAAATGGGGTTGGCAGTGGCGACTGGCGTTCATTGGGACTGGTCAGGTGACGAGCGGGTCAAGCCAGAGCCATGACAGGTAGAGTCAACTAATTCCAAGTCTTGTCTGCCGCCTGTTCCTTGCTGAGTTTTGCAAGGACTTGACTCAAAATTAAGAAGTTGGCAGATAATAGCCTTTGTCCCGCAGAACTAGTTGTCAGGTGGCAGATAGGTGGGGACAGATTGAGGTACTGGTAGGTGCTCCATTGTTTCCATTAGACCAGCCACCACTGGGGTTGAGAGCAGTAATAATAATAATAATAATAATAATAATAATAATAATAATTACTATTACCCTGCCCATCTGGCCAGGCTTCCCCCACCACTCTTGGCGGCTTCCAACAGGATATTAAAAACACAATAAAACATCAAACATTAAAAACTTCCTTAAACAGGGCTGCCTTCAGATGTCTTCTAAAAGTCAGATACAATGGTACCTCAGGTTACATATGCTTCAGGTTACATACGCTTCAGGTTACACACTCCGCTAACCCAGAAATAGTACCTCGGGTTAAGAACTTTGCTTCAGGTTGAGAACAGAAATTGTGCTCCGGCTGCGCAGCAGCAGCAGGAGGCCCCATTAGCTAAAATGGTGCTTCAGGTTAAGAACAGTTTCAGGTTAAGAATGGACCTCCAGAATGAATTAAGTACTTAACCTGAGGTACCACTGTATTCCCGGAACTTGGAAGAATGTGAGCGAAAACAGGAAACACATGCCAGAAACCAATACAAGCAAATGGCTTCACCTGCATAGTTTATAGGGGATCAGTTTTGTTTGTTGCAAAACGGGCGATGGCAGGGAAGTCTCCAAAAGTCCAAAGCTCAGATCGACACATTGCACAGACATTTCCCCCCAGGAATGATCGTGCTTGGAATACTAGAGCAGAGAACATGCTTTATTGAGAAGTAGATACACTGGTAGCATATTCTAACATATCCAGGAAACAGAGATTCACTTCTGTACAAGAATGGCCAACCTCCCCTCCCCACCTGAGAGGGCGCCACCTCACCATTTGCTAAAAACTAGAAGCTGAGGGTGCTGGATGACACTTGCCAGTAATGTGCACAGAAATCTAAACTTTGGCAGATTTAGGATGGCAATGAAAAGACAAAACCAAACACGAGAGCCAACCACAGGAGTGCTTGCGGAAAGATCTGTGCTAGAGGGATCGGCTTTCAACTGGAATCCATTTTGTCCCAAGATGGGAGACAAGGAGAGGCGTTTCTTTTTTTGGGGGGGGGGGGAGAAGTTCGGCTAGAAACAAAGAGGTGGTGTTCTACACACGCAGCAGACTAGAGGCCAAAGACATGGCGAAAGGATGGCTATTTATGCCCTCAGGGTGTTTTGCTTCAAGTTGGAAGGGTTTTGTTTTGTTTGCCAAACCTTACAATTGAAAACCAGACTTTCTGGAAATGGATCGTAACACATCCATCCGACTGACGGCAGTCTGAAAGACAAGTGAAAACACACTGCGCTCTCTGCCCAGGCATCCCCAAGGTCCCAAGGCTTGTGCCAAGGTAATTTCTAGGAAGGAAAGAAAATTATGTTCTAGGGATGACAAACAGTACTAAGATGCAGCCTGGAGGGAGGTGGTGCAGGGGGGCAAATATGTGACTCACACACACACACACACACCCGTCTCCTTTGTGGCCTCTTTGGTTGCGCTGCATGTGACACACACAGCCCAGCTTGGTCTGTGGCTCGTGACATGTGCCCTCAGACCCTGGGCATTGTGCAAAAGCACCTCAGCGTTCAAGGGGGTGGGCTTTTGGCCCCCCAAATGGTGGGGTGTCACCAGGCGACTCTGCAGTGCAGGGCAAATGCCACCCGACGATTCGCAATTCTGAAAGCACGCCAATGGCGTGCGAGGGGCACAGACCTTCAAAGAGCGAACCTGTCAAGAGGTTTCTGACTCTGTAAGGAAAGGGACCTCTCTGGCTGCAGCTTTTCAATGGGTTGCCCTCTCTGTGAATAGCAAGGTTAGGCAAAGTGTGCTCGGTGGAGGCTTCCCTTTGGTCTCTGAACACTTAAGGCGAATTTGTGAGCTTAATACCTAGAGCAGGGATGGGGAAGCTGTGGCTCATCCCATCATCCCCTAAGCAGGGGTTGATGGGAGCTGCAGTCCCCATCTCTGACAAGACATTTTTAAACGGCCAAGCACTCTCCCCCTTAACAGACAGCTCATCAGGTCCTCCTACCGCACAAGCTTCCTGCCTTTCCCCTCCCAGTCCTTGGGAACAAGTGCCACACAGCTCAGGCAAGGGTTTCCGTCCCAAGCCGGGGAGTGACGATCACTTAAAAGATGGGAGGGCTCCCCTTGAAAAGGGGCACACCCATTATTTTTGTCAAACTGATGCTGTGTGTACTTGTACACACACTTCCCAGGCTCTTGGAACTATTTTCACCAATTTTATAAGGGCGAATTTGTCTTGGGACGAGGACCCACATGCAGCCAGGTACGGCATCCCAGAAGTGTGGGAGAAAACCAGCCTTTCTGGGGGACCTCATGCTTCTGCGAGACCATCAAGCGAAATCAATAGAGAAGGTCAGAAATGACGGGGGTAGGCTGCCTGGCCATGGTGGCCCTTAGGGGCTCTCGTAATCTATGGGTGAAATAAGCACACGTTCTGGAAAATGGAAGCTGATTTCCCCCCTGGCAATCCTTTAAAAACAATGGCTGTTTGCCTCGGACAGAATGGAGGTGGGAAAAGGTCCAGGGTGGTCCCCGGATGAGCACAGAGGGTTCAAGAGATGCAGGAGTGTGGACTGCCAAAAGGAGCCAAAACGTATCGGGGGGAACTAAACTACTACCGCATGAAGGCATGCCAGGCGACTGCAGCTAACTCCTGCCTAGATCTGGCACTATCAGACCACCGCCGCAATTCAAAGTAGTGCCAAAGCTGGGTGGCAAAAGCTACTGTGCAGGAACAGGCTGGCAAAAGGAGCGGTGTCCAGCTGGCAGTGCTCTCTGAGCAGCCGCAGCGGTGTGGCTGAATGCACGCTCCTTGGCCTCTTAGGTGCGGGTTTCTTTCGGAGCGGGCGGAAGCTCAAAGGACAAAAAAGGCCGGAAGCGGTGAGGAGGCACCAGGACAAGGGGGATGGTAAGGGCTGCTAGTCCTGCCATTTCTCCTCCTGCAAAGGAACAGTTATAGCTGGCTCTTCAGAAGGGTTTGTGGTCAGAGCACTCAAAAGCAGCTGCGAGGAAGAGCAAGGAGCTCCATGTTAGGTGACACTGGGCAAGGGCACAACTACTGCAGGAGTGAGGGAAGTGGTGCTTTTTTTCCGTTAGGCCGCTTTCCCCCACCGGGGACTCAGCTGTGTGGCCCACAGAGATAGCAGCACGGCCTTAACGATCAAACTTTTCGAGGGAAGGGAAGGGGAAGCAGCCAAAGGGCGTCCCCGCATTCAGTAAGAGCATCCTGGAGATTTCCTGGCCTGCTGGGAAGGAAGAAACAACTGCTGTTTGCACATGCTTGGTGTGCAATATCCAGTTAGCGCTCAGACCCGCAAACGGGTATGAGAAATTGATGGTCTTGAAGGAGCCCAAGGGGGTGTCTGATCATTTCTACCTGCCGCGTGATGGGGAGGGGGATGGTCCCACAAACCCACCTTTAGGCTGGATTCAAAAGTGCAGCAGAATAAGAGGGGGGTGGGAATGTGGGGTAGAATGGACTGGACCAAAATTTAATATGACTGATGGGAGATAATTGATTTCGAATGCTCTACTTTGTATAAAAAACCCCCCTGTGGTTAGAAAACTAGGACAGGAGATAGAGAGCCTGCTAGATTCTTTATCCCTGTCACTGCTGGTTTTCTACTGAAAGGGAATTCTTTACATGGGGAATCGCGGGTGCCCCACACTCTGTATCATGCAGGACCTTTACCACCTCACAGCAGGTGCTGACCAGGCCCTTCAAGGCTGCGTGGAAGCAGGAGGCGGAAACAACTAAGAAATTACGAGTTACGACACCATCTTATGGACTAGGGCCTTGTGGTTCACGGAGCGGAAAGTTGCAACGGTGCGCTGGAAGATCTTACTGCCCCTTCCCGGGGCCACACTAACACTGTATCCGTTCTGATCTTCCTGACCTTGCCTTGCGGAGGAAGGACCTGGGTCAAAACGGTCCCGGGGAGAAGAGAAACATCCTGAAGGCATGTGAAAGAGGGGCGGGGACGGCTGGTACCAACAGCAAGTCACAACTCTGCGATCCCAAAGGAAGTTCCTAATGCTGGAAAAGGAAAGGGGGTTATGGTGGTGGTGGTGGTCAGCGGCAAGGAGGTGTCCAAACTTCTCAGAGAGGTTGGTCAAATTAAGTGCCCTTCGGAGGGGTCCATTTCAAACAACTGGGATCCATGCTTTTATTGCTGTTAGACCGCTTGGCCTCTTTGGCTATCCATTCGTCGATAAGATCCTGAAGGGAGAGGGAGAGAGAAAGGGTTAAAAGTCTGGGGGAAGCTGCTAACAAGATGATAGAGCTGCGTCTAGCATGGATAAGAATGCCCCTAAATTCAAAGAAACAAGCACCGTAGTAGTTTTGTGCTGCAAAATGACCCAGCTTAATCAGCTGGGGCTTCCATACTAGGAGAACTCTCTTTCTGTGTAACTGCCGAGTAGTAACTTCAGTTTCCATCGTGCAAACGTGGAACTCCATTTTTGAGAATCTGCTGGACCTTTCCTGCTTGTGTGTTGTGTTTTCTGCAGGTCAAATTTTGTCACGGGGGGGTTTCACGCTTGATGTTTTAGAGGGGGGCTGCAGGACCCTGAAATATCTGGGTGTTTTAATGCTATGCTAGAGAGACTAGAGATGGAAGGAGAGGACAGAGAAGACTTAACGAAGGAAGAAGGCTGATTTTGTTGATCTCTCCACATTCTGGTTATCGTCTTAACCCGATGTTTGCCGAGCCCCATCACGAATGTAGCAAGGAGGCGATTTTGCTTAGCAGGCAGGGTTTTCTGTGTGCTAGCTAAGTAGCAATTAAGCATTTGAGGCTGCAACCCTAACCACAGTTACTGGGGAGTAAGCCTTGCACTGAACAAGTGAGACTTACTTGTGAGCACAATCCTAACTATGTCTACTCAGGAGTAGGTCCCACTGGAATTCAGTGAGCCTTACTCCTAAGTGGAAAGGATTAGGTTTGCAGCCTAAGCCCACAAAACTCACCAGCTTGCCCCCCAAAATATTAGTAGCCTCCTGGGGGGTGACAAAGGAGTGAAAAGCCCCCGTGTATCCTGCTTGGTGCAGAAAAAGGATGTGGTGTTGCACCTCCCATTCTGCAGGTTCATCACTCATTGGCATGCAATTCCTTATCACCTGTGGCTACCAGGTGAGTTGACTCTAGTCTAAGGCACTTCAAACGACACTGTAGACAAGAGACTGATGGGTGAAACAACCCGAATGTCTCCTGAAAGGTAAATGAGATATGCAGTGCAGAGGGAGCATGCAACTGGAGCCACAAGAGGGTTCACTTAATGCAGTGTTTCTCAAATTTGGGTCCCCATCTGTTGTTGGACTACAACTCCCACCATCCCTGACCGCTTGTCCTGCTAGCTGGGGGATGATGGGAGTTGTAGTCCAGCAACAGCTGGGGACCCAAGCTGGAGAAACACTGGCTCACTGGAACCTCATTCCTGCGGTTTGTCTGTACTTTGTTCTTTTAAACTGCCGTGGCTTTTCTACTCCATAAAAGCAGCTTTGTTGTGACCAACTGGGCGCATGTCTGACGTTGTCAAGAACCTCAGCAGCTGGAACTGGAGCAGTAGCAACCATCATGAGGAGAAATACAGAGGCAGGAAAGGAAAGAAAAGAGAGACTCTGTGGGTGGGGAGTCAAGGAACAGGGAAGCTACACACATCCACTTTTCCTGGTAGCCATCCCTAGTCCTAAACCAGGCATGTGCAAAGTCTGTTTCAGGGGCCTAATCCGGCCCGCTGGTTGGTTTAATCCGGCCCCTGTGGCAGTTTATTTCCTGGGGTAAAATCCTACAAAAACCTCAACAACTTAAACCCTAAAAAAAGTCAACAACTTTAGTTGGCCCTTTGGTCGGCCCTCACAGCCCTTCACTTCATCAAATCTGGCCCTCTTGGAAAAAAGTTTGGACACCACGGTAAACATAGCAATTTCTCACCACTGACTGGTTACATGCACAAAACAATCCTGCGCTAAGCTTTTCGTTCACAGCAAATCTCGGGCGGAAGAGTGATGCTTTTCTTAGAAATCTCTTGAGAGAAACACAGCGACCCAAGAGAGGTAGATACCTCTCTTGCAGGTATTAGCCCCACAACTTACCTGCCTCTTTAAGACTAGGTGTTTGCCCTTCCAATACTTGAGCATCTGAAGCGCTTGCAGAGTGCTAACAATGTCAACAGGGTTGACGGCTGTCTCCTGGCTGATTTCTGAAACAGAGAAGAAAGAGTGTGTTTTACTGAAGGGCTTGGGGGCGAGGGGGATATATGGGACAAACCACCAAGAGAGCTCTCGCTGTCTCCTGCCAACTCCAGCTTTAAATGCACGGAAGCATCAGGACCGAACGTCTTCCAAGACTCCAGACAAGATCCCCGAGAATGATGGCTGAGAAAGGTAGGTAGGAAGCAGATGAGCAAGGCTAGCAGAATCTCAGTATACAGGGGAATGTAAACAGGGGTTCAGCACCCCACATTGCTCCTTTGGCATTCGAGGAGCAAAGGTGGGAGAAATTACATTTCAGTTTGGGGGAAGAAAGACTAGAACAGGGGTTGGCAAGGCTTACCGGCCATGGGCCAGATCACTTCCGCAGAGATCGCCTGTGGGCTGGACCGGCACAATGCGGTGCTGGAAATTGCACCTGCACATGTCCGTGGTGCCAGAAATCTTTTCTGCACATGCCCAGACACCGAAAATCGCTTCTGCGCAGAAGCGATTTTCGGCGTCTGGGCATGCACAGAAGCAACTTCCGGTATGAAGGAGCGTCTCCACCCCCATTGTTCTGCCCAGACGCTGAGGTCCTTCTGGCAGTTCCCTCATTGCGAGAAGCAAAGCTACAGGGAACCAGGCAGAGGGCCTTCTCGGTAGTGGCGCCCTCCCTGTGGAACGCCCTCCCATCAGATGTCAAAGCGATAAACAACTACCTGACATTCAGAAGACATCTTAAGGCAGCCCTGTTCAGGGAAGTTTTTAATGTGTGACATTTTAGTGTATTTTTGGTCTCTGTGGAAGACGCCCAGAGTGGCTGGGGAAACCCAGCCAGATGGACGGGGTACAAATAAATTATTATTATTATTATTATTATTATTATTATTATTATTATTATTAGTGTGTGTGTGCGCAGACACAATTTCCTGCGCCGCTCAGCAAGTCCCTGCACCACACTGCGCGTGGGGAACTTGCTGAGCAGGCGGCTTGGTTCAGGAGTGGCGCGTGGGCCAGTAAAACGGTCTTCGTGGGCCGCACACTGCCGACCCCTGGACTAGAAGGGTTGTTGTTGTTGTTGTTTTAAGAAGGTGCTGTTTGCTACTGATGCACTGGGGAGGAACATCTAGAACCCACCTTTAATGGAGATCTCTTTGCCTTGAAAGTTATGCAGATAGCGGAGAAGAACTTCCTTCCAGTAACTACGGTAGCTAATAAGGCCCAGGTCTGAGAGGGGCCTTTCTGGGGAGCCAACCTTTTCTTCCACTTTGGAGAGTAAATAGCCTGTTGAAAGAGAACAAAGCAGACTGTCTGGAACCTGAATCAAGTGGTCAGCCATCCCCCAGCTGCTGTCAAAAGCTCGTAGCTCCCTGTCAGGCAGTTTCATTTTAAAGTCTTTTTTAAAAAGTCATTTTTTTTTAACATCACAAAAGCTTGTGCTACTGCAAAGCTAAAGCACCTTGAAAATATGTAGAAAATACCTTATTTTGGAGGTGGACAAATTTTGCTTCCAAGCTAACTGGCCCTCGACCAAAAAGGGTTTGTTATGGAAAGATGGTGATCACTAAGAAAGCAGCTACCACGTTTATTTACCTCTTAACAGCCCTGAGACCCTGGTCATACGGCCACTAGGGTTATAACTTTTTTACAACCTCATGCTCCATTAAGATTAGTTAGATGAACTTTTACCTAAAAACAAAGGAATGAACTTTCATTTCCAAAACTCTTGAAAAAAGGTCCCCCGAAATCAAAAAATTGATTTTTGTATATGCAACTTTATAATGCATTATGTAATATGCATAGCATACGGTATATTATAATACAGTGGTACCTCAGGTTAAGAACTTAATTCGTTCTGGAGGTCTGTTCTTAACCTGAAACTGTTCTTAACCTGAAGCACCACTTTAGCTAATGGGGCCTCCTGCTGCTGCTGCGCCACATACTGTACATTAGGCATTACTTCTTACTGCTTAGAATAAACCAAGGTTGCAGTTTGTTTTGTTTCTGCCTCAAGCACCATAAAGTTCCCGCATCGCTTTGATTGAGCATTGATTACTTCTTGGTATCTGGAGTATGGATGGCTCCTGCTTCGTGATTCTCCAATAGTTTCAGGAAGTTCCAGACAGCTGTAAAAGTCCTAAACAGTTCCATAAAGTTTTTAAAAGTGCTAATACTTCTGAGTAGTAACACTGCATATACAGTGGTGCCCCGCAAGATGAACGCCTCGCTAGACGAAAGGGTTTTCCGTTTTGGAGGTGCTTCGCAAAACGAATTTCCCTATGCACTTGCTTCGCAAGACGAAAATGTCTTGCGAGTTCCTGCGGGTTTTCCCCCCTTTCCCCCCTTTTTCTAAGCAGCTAAGCCGCTTATCAGCTGATCTGCTAAGCTGATAAGCCGCTAAAAGCCACTAAACCGCTAATAGCGCTAATCCGCTAAGCTGTCAATGGGCTTGCTTCGCAAGACGGAAAAACCGCTATACGAAGAGACTCACGGAACGGATTAATTTCGTCTTGCGAGGCACCACTGTACAGTGATTCCAACTTTCATTTCGGGGTGACCTTTTATTCACAACTGAGAAAAAATAGTCCATAATGGCTTACTGTTTCTAAGCAAAAGTTCATCCCTATATGATAAAGGAAATCATTGTTTTGAAGAAAAAAAGTCAAAAAGTTATAACCCTAACAACCATGCTGCGTTAAAAACCCCCTCAACTGCTCTGTGTCACATCTGAGGCTATGAAACCGTCTGATTTGTGGCAGTATGTAAGCATTGGATTAAGAACAAAAGCGCGTGTCCGTCCACACTTACTGAAGTCGATGAGCATTTTGCCGTAACCCTGCCTCATGTACTGAGGCATCGTCAGGATACAGGAAACGTTGTAGTTGAGGAATGAGTTCTTCTCCTGGAAGTAAACAGTATAGCCGCGAAGGGTCATGTTTGACAAGAACTGATCACATCGTGGCAAAAGTTCAAATGCATGGCTTTTGCAAGCTGATCAAAACAGAATGGCTGCAATGCAAAGAATCACAAAGCTAGTCCTGGACACCCAAGGAGCCTTGAGACCAGGGGTGGGGAACCTCGGGCCCAGGAGTTAAATGTGACCTTCAAGGCCATTCTATGGGGTCTTCAAGACTCGTCCCAGGCCACACTCCTCACTGGTCCTGCTCTGCACCCTCTCTGAACGGTTTTGTTTGGCTGGAATGCATCCTTGAATAGTGACAATGTCTCTTGCTTGCCTAGATCAGGCATCCACATTGGAGAGCCAGTGTGGTGTAGTGGTTAAGAGCGGTGGTCACGTAATCTGGGGAACCGGGTTCGCGTCTCCGCTCCTCCACATGCAGCTGCTGGGTGACCTTGGGCCAGTCACACTTCTTTGAAGTCTCTCAGCCCCACTCACCTCACAGAGTGTTTGTTGTGGGGGAGGAAGGGAAAGGAGAATGTTAGCCGCTTTGAGACTCCTTAAAGGGAGTGAAAGGCGGGATATCAAATCCAAACTCTTCTTAGAATCATAGAATTGGAAGGGACCCTGAGGATCATCTAGTCCAACCCCCTGCAATGCAGGAATACGCAGATGTCCCATACAGGGATCAAACCTGCAACCTTGGCATTATCAGCACCACACTCTAACCAACTGAGCCATCCTCCCAAACTCGGCCCTCCACCTGTTTGGGGACTACAATTCCCATCATCCTTGACCACTGGTCCTGTTAGCTAGGGATGATGGGAATTGTAGTCCCCAAACAGGTGGAGCGCAGAGTTTGGGGATGCCCGGCTTAGATGGACAGGTGTGGGTGACGAAAGCCTTCTTCTGCATGGTCTGGATGCAGTCTACTATACAAAAGCAACATCTTTGGCTCCACCCTCTTGTCCCACCTGCTAGGCAATGTGGCCCTTGGGCTGAAACAGATTCCCTACTCCGGCTTTGGGCCTGCATTTCTCAAACATCAGCTCCCCTTAGGGTTTGGGAATGCCAGTAAAAGCTCTTTTGATATTAGCTCATACAGAGACAACTTGAATTGGCCTTGTTTGGCTGTGGTGGCCATTTCCCCAAATGTCTGCCTGGGCGATGAGTAGATTCCAAACTATTTGTGAGGGGAAATGCCAAACTGGAAAAGGAAGTGAGTGATCGTAACCTTCAACTTCATCCTTAATACCTGTAACAGGATGCACACAAGACTACTGAGCTAGGTTCGAGGTGCTTCTACAAAGCCCTGTACAGCTTGGGACCAGGATACCTAAAAGACTGTCTTACCCCTTCTTATGCCCAATCTATCACTGCACACTTTATGAGAAGGCATCCTGCAGATACCATCTTATTAGGAGGTCTGTTCCATAGGATATACAAATTGGGACTTTAGTGTGGTGGCCTCTACTCTTTCAAACTCCCTCCCCTTGAATTTTAGACAAGCATCATCTCTATTGCTCAGGGTGCTGTGTTCAAAACCCGCACAAATTGAGAGTTGGGCAAAACAGTCCATTTCTCTTACAGAATTTGTTTGTTTAATCCTTTCACTGAATCTGTACCAAAACGGTGATTTTGTCAACCTATCATGTAAAAATGCATGAGGCAAAAACTTGAAAGTGCTGCACGTCCAAGGGCAAACTATTAAAGTTTTTTGATGCAGCACTCCTAGTGGCCTTGCTGCGCATGTCAGAGACCAAAGTTAAACAGAATCAATAGTTCTAATGGCTGTTTTCGAAAATGGCCTCTCACGCTGCCAGAGAAAGTGTAATTCAAATTGTTCCTGTGCTCTATTTTGATCAGCATGACAAAGCACTGTATCTGGGAATTCAGGTCAAATGTAAAGGAACAAAGAGAACTCACACCAGGCCTTCATTTAACCTCACATCACACCTGGGCTTGCAATATTCCTCTGTCAACAAAACAGAGACTAAGATTGAGATGGGAGAGTTTGGCTGCCTGGGCTAACAAGCCCTTACTGAGGAGCAGGCTAGAAGCCACCCTCTCTGTTTAAAACAGTGGTGGCCAAACTTGGCCCTCCAGCTGTTTTTGGACTACAACTCCCATCATCCCTAGCTAACAGGACCAGTGGTCAGGGATGATGGGAACTGTAGTCCCAAAACAGCTGGAGGCCCAAGTTTGGCCATCACTGGTTTAAAAGATGAGGATTCAGTCCACAAACCTGATGTTGAACCAATTCTAAGCCAGCAAACCAATGAACAGAACCACCACCCACCCAACAGTCTTTTCAAGAAAACTCAGCAGAATTACAGTCAGAACTGATCCCACTGTGGATCTGAGATGGGGTATGTGTGATTTCTGATTAATATACCTCCGAAACCCAGCTCTTATGAATGTTACTGGAAGCAGGTGTTTGCACATGCAACTATAAGTGGGGTGGAGGAGCCTCGTGAATACCAAGAATAACTAGCTCTGTTTGGCACCAGAAGTTTGCACTTGTATCAAAGCCTGAATAAGATTCCAGTAAGCAGCCTGGCTTTCATTTGTCTTTGGACTATAAGCTTGCTTTCCGCTGTTAACTATATTTCACGAACCAACTCTTACAGATTCAGTGCCCAGCCTTTGAACCCGCTCTCCAAAGCAGGCCCATCATTCTGATTTAATGCCTAAGTCGTGGCAAGTGCCCTGGTTGTGGAGCAGAGCTCGAGAGGCTGTTACCAACCTTGGAGAAATAGCCTATCAGGTGACAGCCGGTATTGTCGGCTTCCGTCATGACGTAGAAGAGGAAGGGCTCCACATCGTAATACAGGGTCTTGTGGTCCAAAAAGAGCTTTGCCAGAAGGCAGAGGTTCTGACAATAGATCTGGAAGAATCAGAAGGCATGTCAAGGATGCGTTGGGAAGAGGTGGCCAATTCTAGGCACCACTCTCACTGCCCCCAAATGCTGAAAAATCTCTTTGGCCAAATCTGCTTCTTTGAAGCTGTGACTGGCCCATCTCTGGTTTTCTGGCACTGGTCCCAGTATGCTTCCAAGCACAATTCAAAGTGTTGGTGCTGATCTTTGAAGCCCTAAGCAGCCTCTGACCTGCAGACCTGAAAAAGCATCTCCACCCCCATCGTTCAGCCCAGACACTGAGGTCCAGCTCTGAGGGCCTTCTGGCGGTTCCCTCACTGTGAGAAGTGAAGTTACAAGGAACCAGGCAGAGGGGCTTCTCGGTGGTGGTGCCTGCCCTGTGGAATGCCCTCCCATCAGATGTCAAGGAGTAACTATATAACCTTTAGAAGATATCTGAAGGCTGCCCTGTAAAGGGATGTTTGTAATGTTTGATGTTTGACCGTGTTTTTAAATATTCTGTTGGGAGTCGCCCAGAGTGCCTGGGGCAACCTAGCCAATGGGTGGCATATAATTATTTTAAAAAACTGTGGTAGCGGTCTGAGAGAAAGTCTGCTTCAAGCATGTACAAGCATATACATTTAGTAAATAATAATAATAATAATAATGCTGGTGTTCTGCAGACACTAGTAAGCCAGGCAAGACTACCTGTCTAATACCCTCAAAGGCAATGGAATTAGACCAATATAATGACCGGTACCATATCCAGGTTTTGAAAGGTCTTAGGGCAAGACATCCTCTATAGCAGGCTTCCTCAACCTCGGCCCTCCAGATGTTTTTGGCCTACAACTCCCATGATCCCTAGCTAGCAGGACCAGTGGTCAGGGATGGTGGGAATTGTAGTCTCGAAACATCTGGAGGGATGAGGTTGAGGAAGTTTGCTCTATAGGACACTCTCCTGCAGCAGGTCCCAGGGCTCTTGTCAATGGGCCCCTGCTTGGGTGTGACCTCTCGCCAGATGCCCAATAATGCCAACCGTTGGCACTGGTCCTAATGAGAGGCTTAGTATTTTTCAAAGAGAGCTGGGACAGGTTGGGGCGACAGACTTCAAGGAGAGCCAGCCGGGCAGCCTGCCTTTGGCCTCAGAAAAGACAACGTGTTGCACAAATTCTCTCCTCCTCCTCCGAAACCAATTCCAGTTAAGTATGTTACCTTGTTCTTTTTCCCATCGACTTCAAACACCGAAATGGAGCCTTTACGGTAAATTTCGTCACCCGGAGGATGCTTCCAGACACATTTCGCCTACGGAGAGCATTGCACAAGCATTAGCACGGTCGCCTAGTGTGGCCAACGGCATCAGAAGCACAAAGAGACAGAAGAGAGAATCGCGAGGGGAAGAACAAGATACTTACTAGGGGGCACAATAACATAGCAGCAGAAGCAGCTACACATTTTCTGCTCAGCCAATCAAAAGGCGGTGTGCCCAACGCTTACCATGTGCCTGCGTAGTATCGTCTGGCTCTTCATGTATTTGAGGCAGAACTCGCACATGTAGAGGCGCCCCAGTCGCGCATACTCCTCTGGGTAGGGAGAATGGTACCATGTGTCCAGCTCATAGCGGCCAAAAGCAATCGTCTTGATCATGTTGCTCCCTTCTGTGATCTGGCCCTGAAGTCGCAGCTTTTCCTATTGAGAGAGAAGGGGAATCAAAATTATTTTAAAAAAGAAACAGCTCACCATGCTATTTATTCGTACGATCTATGCTAGACCCATGTGAGAAGAGAAAACATTCCCACCCACCCCCAAAACTCCTCTGCAATCAAAACAAACTCCAGTATCGGGAAGAACTGAGTTTTGTATAAGTGATAGCACAGATTAAGGAAATTTATGCGGAGTTGCTTATTTTGCAGTTTGTTTCACTAATCGCAGGGAGTGGCAGAGCTATAAAAAGCATCAAAGCCCCACTCCGATCTTTGGAAATGCAAATTGCCCCACCCACATTCAAGTCTCTCTTTATTTAGCCTTAAGGTCTACAAACTTGCTGCAAACAGAAAACTGAAACTGTTAGGAAACTGAACTCTGCAGCTTGTGAAATACTGTACGGAATTGGCCAACTACGGTCTGAATCCTTCCCAAGTTAACTGCACTTTCAAATCCATGGAACTTAAAAGTCAAGACTAGCTGGATCCAATGATTTCAAAGGCATTCAAGTTCACACCCTGGCCATGTGTATTCAGTCCCAATGGGACTGAATGGGAATTAACCCCAGTTTAGTGCACATAGGACGGCAAGCTAATTTAGGCTGGATCAAGCCCATGTGTGTAAATTCAATGTGTAGGTGTCTAGTAGAGGACAGCAGCCGCAGCCTCTGTCTCCTCTTCCTCACCATGGTGCCTTGAGAACAGCTGTGGAGGGAATTGTCTTCAGCCTGAGGGCAACATTCATAGGATGCTGGAAGGGACCCAAGGGTCATCTAGTCCAACCCCCTGTTAATCTCAGCTAAAGCATCCATGGCAGATGGTCATTCCCTTCTGAACAACCTTCTGGGATCACATGGTCGTGGGGGATGAGATCAGAGGCAAATGCAGGCAGAGCAAAACATGTCATTTTCACCTTTGTGCAGTAGTGAAGGTTTTTTCACATTCACCCGTCCCTCTATACAGACTTTTTAATGTTTGATTTGTTGTGTTTTAGTTTGTTGGAAGCCCCTCAGAGTGGCAGGGTAACCCAGTCTGGTGGGCGGCTTATATACCAAATAATCATCATCATTATCATCATCATCCTACAGCCAGTATCATCAGAGTCCCAGGACACACTCCAGCCCATCCCTGTGGTAAGGATTTAAAATGTTCTCATGGTATAAAATTTCCCAGTGTGTTTGGGGGTCTTATAGGAGTCTTTTGGCAAGTTAAAAAAATAACAGTTCAAAGATCTCTATTCAGTGTTCACTCAATGTCTTCACGCTTCTCTGTATTTGCAGGTTCTGTGTCCCAGGTACAGAGGTACCTTGGTTTTAGAACAGCTTAGTTTATGAACAACTTGGAATAAGAGCGCTGCAAACCGGAAGTAGATGTTTTGGTTTGTGAACTTTGCCTTGGAAGCGGAACATGTTCCGCTTCCTGTTGAGTGTCTTCTGTTTGTGAATTGAGTCCCCCGCTGCTCATCAGAGGCTTCCTGTTGAGTCTCGAGTACCCACGCAACACAGAGGTGATATTTGGAGCTTTTGTTTTTGCTATTTTTTTGCATTTTTGTTTGTGTGGCTTTTTCATTTTTGTGACTGTGGCTTGTTCTTTGTTTTATGGAACTGACTTGTGACTGTGGCTTGTGACTTCACTTTTGTGACTTGTTTTTGTGACTGTGTGGAACCCAGTTCAGCTACTGGTTGATTGTGTGACTGCAGAAATGGATAAAAGCCCCCCATCCAAACAATGACTATCATCAGTGCACGTAAGAGAAAAAATTAATTTTAATTTTTATCATCTACAATACTGTCTTATTTATTTTATAGTACAGTACATTGATTATTGCTTTCATTTTATGGATCAATGGTCTCGTTAGATAGTAAAATTCATGTGAAACTGCTGTTTTAGGGGTTGTTTTTCATCGTCTGGAACAGATTAATCCATTTTCCATTACTTTCTATGGGAAAGCACACCTTGGTTTAAGAACGGACTTCTGGAATGGATTAAGTTCGTAAACCCAGGTACCACTGTACATGCTTTCAAAGGGCACGCCAACATTCCCCTGAATGGCATTCATTGGATGCAGGAGGGCACAAGTGGGTGAAGGCGTGGTTAACAAGCAGCTATTGGGGCTCTGTGATTTCCCTCTGCCCTGGACCACATTGACTTGGTGCTTTACATCCTGGGCCTGGTTTTCAGAAGTCCTGAGAAAAATCCGGAGACACTGCCCGCTTGCCTTTCATTTTCGAAGCCTGTGCGTATTTTCTTCCTCTCTCGTTGTGAACAAGATGGAAGCACAGCAGCGGAGGTGAGCTGGTATATGTGTAGCTTTTAATGCTGAAGCTTGAGGACTGGGGTTGTGGGGAGGAAGTTGGTGGTAAATCATGGCTCCCTGGCATCACGGTGGTTAACCTAATCCGCTGTGCAGCTCTGATCAGCCGTTGGAGACGGGAAATCTGGAAGGCCAGTTAATAAGCTCCCCTCCCCAAGACCTGAATAATGCAGAAAGCTTGGAGGTCCCTGCAGCTTGCAGTCTTTTTCAGATTACAGTGGTACCTCAGGTTAAGTACTTAATTCATTCTGGAGGTCTGTACTTAACCTGAAACTGTTCTTAACCTGAAGCACCACTTTAGCTAATGGGGCCTCCTGCTGCTGCCGGAGCAGGATTTCTGTTCTCCACCTGAAGAAAAGTTCTTAACCTGAAGCACTTTTTCTGGGTTAGCGGAGTGTGTAACCTGAAGCGTATGTAACCTGAAGCGTATGTAACCCAAGGTACCACTGTAACTCCAAACACAAATCTGAAGAAAGTGCTGTTCTCAAAGCCGCCGTGGCCACGTGGAATAGGGGGCTCAGCACTTCTACGTGACTTAACAGATGTACCAAAGCATTATTCTGGAAGTGGTGGTCCACTCTCAGCAGAACCCCAAGATAAGCCAACCACGGTGTACTTGCCCTTTTGGTTTGCTCTGTATGCTTTGATCTATGTTCGCCAGAAGTCTCTCCCTAATCTTTTGGGGGAGAAGCATGGGCCTGAGGGGTCGTATCACAAGGAAAGCATCAAATGAGCTTCAATCAAACATGAAAAAGGATCCATTCTCTTGCCCCAGGGCTTCTGGCACTCTCCAAGCTGGGAAACCAAAGAGATGCAGACTGTACCTCAGGCAACTGCTTTCGGAAGTCTGGCACCTCCTTACGCAGCAAAAGACAGCGAGGTGGAGGCCCGCGCTCAGTGTAACTGTCACCGCGGAAAGAAAGTGGCACTTCTTCCAAACAAGAACACTTACGAAGCTGTTTCATCTTCTCACACTTTTCAGCGCCGGTCCTCGGGGGCACATCAACACAGCCATCCACACCCCAACAGCAGGGCCAAGAAATGCTGGCTAAGAAACAGTGAGGCTGGGCATATACGTCTGCATATCTTGGCTTCCAAAGATTATGGCACATGTAGTTCTGCAATTCTTTCCTCCAGGCTTTTTTTCTTTTCTATTTAAACCTTAAGCAGCTCGGTCTGCTTTGAGCAGAAAACGGGCAGGCCAAGAGAGCCTGCTTAACCCATGGCGCTCTCGTCGTCTTGCAGCTCAAAATTGCTGTACTCAAGCTGCTTTTTCACTCTGGGGAGGTGGGAAGGAGCCACCCCATCCTCTTCAAATGGAAAAGAAGCTTGGGGAGGGAGGTTTTGAGCTGGGAAAGGACCAGGAGGGAAAGGGTGCATATTCCCACCTGAATGTCTTCTCAGGCACAGTCTCCCACCCCAGCCTGCTTTGAGTTTGAGAAAGAAGCGGAATGATGCAACTCCGCTTAAGACGTAGCTTAAGCCTCAAGCAACCTAAAACCTGCATCTCCAGATAGGCAGTGAGGTTTCAAAAGCATCGTCTTTTCTCTCTAGGCATTTTCTCTCTGGAGGTCCTTTGGCAGGACCAGTGCATCTACAGCGAAACTGCCATTCAGCTGACATAGCCCCAGTCCGACTGAATCCACATTCTGCTGCCATCGGCAGGTTAAAAAAACCTTGTTCTGCTGCCAGAGCTTTCCCACACAATTGATCGGTCCACTTTCCACACGCCTCTTCGTTGTCATTTTTTAAAATGTGCCCTTTGTTAGTGTTTTCATTATTATTATTATTATTATTATTATTATTATTATTATTATTATTTTAAAAAAAGAAAACGGTGTGAGAGGCTGGTCTCATTGGGAAATGTGCTTTGATTATTTCATCACAAATCTAAAAAGAGGCCAATGCAAAACCATTATGTGGCATTTGTCGCAGCTCTTATGGTGCATCAGGACTGCAACTGCAGTGTCTTTAATACCTGCCCTTCATCCAAGACAGGGTTTCCCAAACTTGGGTGACCAGCTGCTTTGAGACTACAACTCCCATCATCCTTAGCCAACAGGCCAGTGGTCAGGGATGATGGGAGTCATAGCCCCCCAAAAGCTCAAAACTCTGGTCAAAGACATAGAATTCACCTGCCCACCCCCAACAAGGGGATATTTGATGCTGGTGGGGAGATTGTAAAAACAAAAAAACAAAATCAGCTGTGTACAAATCACTGTTTATGAGTGATCTAAATTGCAAATACAGTGGTACCTTGGTTTACGAACTTAATCCATTCCAGAAGTCCGTTCTTAAACCAAATCGTTCTTAAACCAAGGCGTACTTTCCCATAGCAGCAGGTGACTCAATTTACAAATGGAACACACTCAACAGGAAGCGGAACATGTTCTGCTTCCAAGGCAAAGTTCACAAACCAAAACACCTCCTTCCGGGTTTGCAGTGTTCTTAATCCAAGTTGTTCATAAACTAAGCTGTTCTTAAACCAAGGTACCACTGTAAAGAAAGATACGATAAAAAAGAAAAGCAAACCTTAACTGATCTAGTAAATGGTTTGTAGTGGAAACATCCAAGAAAGGGCCACATTTTGGGGTGGAGAGAGGACACTGAGAAGATAAGAATAGGGGAGTGACCATAGTTTACCTTGATCAAGGCCACAGCTGACAGAAGCGGTCCAGCTTCCAAGAAATGGCTTGCTGTACCTCTATACTTTAAAAAACGGTTTTATTTGTAAGTTGTCTTGAAGTGTTTCCTGAAGGGCAATAGATACACTCTAAAAATATAAGCAGATGCACAGCCGTTGAGAAGCTGGCAATCCTCTTTCATTCTGCTATGTGAATGGTTCCATGGTGCTCCTTTATCTCCTTCTGCTGTTCTGCCATAAATACACTTAGCCTTCAGTTCACATTAATCTAAAAGCATCAATGAACGGAGAGATGGGGCGTGTACCACAATTGGAAACCGAGCCCCTCTCCTCATTTCTTCACGATTAAGTCTGGTAACAGTGGGAGTGGCACTTGCTTGCAGTTCCCATCCCCACAAACAAAAGTGGGGTCAAGAGCTCTGACTCCCAGGAAAAACAGCAACTGAAATGGACTAGGGAAAGATTGGGACCAGTGGGCTGAGCCAAGCTCGGAATACTGAGCACATGTATAGTAACAGTAACTCGGAAGACAAAAAATCCACATACAGCTCCTCAAATGCCTTGTTCTCAGAACTGAGGAGTCAGAAACCCACAACCTGGACCCAGTTAAAGATCCATCATTGCTTCTCCAATCCTCCGCAGGCTCAGGAACCAAGAGAAACCACCAAGATTCTCTACACCACACAGCTCTCTCTGTCCATTCTGCTGATTCAAGCTTCTGCCCCCTGCCCAACTGTCCTCCCCTCGCAGCTGCCGTGATTAGTGAGGGCCTACTGCCAAAGGCCTCCAGCAACAGTTGCCTCAGATTCTCTGTTACCCTGTTTTCTCCCTCCCTCCATGCAATGCATATTGTTGAATTTCTGAGCCCTTTTGAGGAAGGAGACCATTTATTTATACACAACTGCTGTCGCCTATCTCTAGACTCTGAGGATACGCCAAGATACTTTTCCTTCTTTTTGCTCATTTCTCCCCACCCCTTGCTCAGAAGTTTGATTCTGTCCAAACGGAGTCACAAGCGATTCACACTCAGCTAAGCACAAAAAAGAGTACAAATGGTTTTACTTCAAGCCTAGAAGGTGGAAGGATGTGTATCTTACCCAGCCCAGTCCTCTTACCAGATCCTCAGAGGCTCTTGCTTGCGCTCGTCGGAATAACTCGAGGTCGTACTCACTGGTCAGATTCTCTAGAAGGGGCTCTCTGGTGTTGCCATAGGTTTGCCGGTGCTCCTACACCAAACAGCAGAAATAATCTCTTAGAAATAGTTTGCCTGTCCTGGGGAAAGTGGATCCCCTCAGCCTCCACTCTCTGCCCTTTCTTGCTGGACAGCGAAATTATACTGGCTCCTGCTTTGAGGGAAGTAGAAGGCCGAGGGAATTCATCATGCGAAAGGCTGGGCTGGATGAATCCCAAGCCAGAATTAAGATCGCCGGGAGAAATATCAACAACCTTAGATATGCAGATGACACAAACTTGATGGCAGAAAGTGAGGAGGAATTAAAGAACCTTTTAATGAGGGTGAAAGAGGAGAGCGCAAAATATGGTCTGAAGCTCAACATCAAAAAAACAAAGATCATGGCCACTGGTCCCATCACCTCCTGGCAAACAGAAGGAGAAGAAATGGAGGCAGAGAGAGATTTTACTTTCTTGGGCTCCATGATCACTGCAGAAGGTGACAGCAGCCACGAAATTAAAAGACGCCTGCTCCTTGGGAGAAAGGCGATGGCAAACCTAGACAGCATCTTAAAAAGCAGAGACATCACCTTGCCTACAAAGGTCCGTATAGTTAAAGCCATGGTTTTCCCAGTAGTGATGTATGGAAATGAGAGCTGGACCATAGAGAAGGCTAATCGCCGAAGAATTGATGCTTTTGAATTATGGTGCTGGAGGAGACTCTTGAGCATCCCATGGACTGCAAGAAGATCAAACACATCCATTCTTAAGGAAATTAGCCCGGAGTGCTCACTGGAAGGACAGATCCTGAAGCTGAGGCTCCAATACTTTGACCACATCATGAGAAGAGAAGACTAACTGGAAAAGACCCTGATGTTGGGAAAGATGGAGGGCACAAGGAGAAGGGGACGACAGAGGACGAGATGGTTGGACAGTGTTCTCGAAGCTACAAACATGAGCCTGACCAAACTGCGGGAGGCAGTGGAAGACAGGAGTGCCTGGCGTGCTCTGGTCCATGGGGTCACGAAGAGTCGGACAGAGCCCCTCCTCTGTGTTGTTGAGGCTACAGCTTCCATCATTCCTGACCACTGGCTCTGCTGGCAGAGGCTGATGGGAGTTGTAGTTCCGCAACGTCTGGAGGGCTACAGGTTCCCCACTCAGTGGAGACCGCCTGGACTGGGAGGCAACAGATATAGCACAAAACACAACTCCTATGAGGGGAGGTTGAAGGAACTATGTTTAACCTGGGGGACGGGGGAGAATAGAGGGGAAATCTACGGAAGCATTCTTCAACTGCTTGAAAGGCTGTCCGACAGAAGAGGGCGGAGGCTTGTTCTCTGCTGTCCAAAAGGGCAGGACTAAGTCCAGTGGATTTAGAGAATAGATTTTGATTGAACATTAAGAGAAATATCCTAATGGTAAGAGAAGTTTAGGAAGGGAACCAATTACCTAAAGAGGCAGTGGGCTCTCCCTTGTTGGAGGCTGTCAGTGCAGAAGCTGTGCAGAAATTGGATGGGGTTGCTCCAGCACTTAATTTCCTACATCGCACAGAAGGCTGGGCTGGGTGGCCTATAAGCCACCCCCCTCCAACTACGGCCTCGCGCAGGGCCAAAGGACACAAAGGTCTGCATGCAAGAAGAGATGGGAAGCAGAAATAACGGGAGGAGGGTTTAGCTCATGGCTGCCTATTCTTGTTTTGGTTCTACTGTATAGCACTATGACCTAGAATCTTGGGATCAGATGCAGTTAGAAATTAACTATTCCCTCTATGCAGGGTGTGAAATACACCATGACATTAAGGGTGGCCTGATTCTGCCAAACACACACTCCTGAGAGAGAGAGAGAGAGAGCGCGCGCGCGCTTCTGTACCATGTACTTTTCCTTCTGCTCCTTAGTCAGCCCAGCATTCCTCTTCTTCCTCATCTCCGCTACTTTCTCTTTGTACCTTAGCTGTCTTTCAGTTGGTGCCTACACAGGGGATGACAAACACAGGACATGCATAGGAGGCGGCAACCTGCCCAGGATCCTGAGCCCTCTGACCCCAAAGCAGGCCAACTATTGCTTCATATGCTGTAACAGAGGTGGAAAGCCTGGGTGGCCCCTCCAGGTGTTGCTGGACTACAACTCCCATCATTCCTGACCATTCCTGACCTGTGCTGGGCTGACGGGAGCTGGAGTCCAGCAACAACCTGGAGGGCCACAGTTTCTCCAACTCTGTGCTATAGCCCACACCTTTCTGACACGAAATGTCGCATATGCAATATGGCACAAGTGTATACTTTACTCCCATTGCATGGGTCTGGCAGCTAAAATGTGTCTGCGCTGAAATGGATTCTTGTACTCCACTCCATACATAATGGGATATATGTTTCTTTGGTACACAACACCAGCTCATGTAGCAAAAAATACTCTGAATCAAACTGCACTAAGCCAGATACCAAATTCTATGGAGGAGGGGTGTTGGCTGTGGTGTTGTGAAGTCTGCTGAGCATGCCCAGAAACATTCGCATTGCCAGCAATCTGGCAGGTGCAGAGGACCATGGCACTGTCAGGTTTCTAACCTGCTATTATTTTGAGTATGCTTTTGCCGGAGTTAGATGCTCGTCTATTGCACTTCCATGTCAAACGGTTCAGACCATGGGTAGGCAAAATAAGGCCCGGGGGCCGGATCCGGCCCAATCACCTTCTAAATCTGGCCGGCAGACGGTTTGGGAATCAGTGTGTTTTTACATGAGTAGAATGTGTCCTTTTATTTAAAATGCATCTCTGGGTTATTTGTGGGGCATAGGAATTTGTTCATTTTTTCCCTTCAAAATATAGTCCAGCCCCCCACAAGGTCTGAGGGACAGTGGACCAGCCGCCTGCTGAAAGTTTGCTGACCCCTGGTCCAGACCATCCCTTGCAAACCAACATGAGCCTGATCACTGGGAACTATTACTGGATGGCAGAACAGGACTCTTGCCACACTGCATTGTATTATGTGTGTTTTATCTCGGTATAGCAAGATGGTATACTTGGGACCGTGCTTGAAAAATATCAGGGATTATTTACATGTCCCTTACTTGGCAACAGAGAGATGACTGTGAGAACTGCCTTCAGTGAAGTGTATGGCATTTGAAAGGATACAAAACATATTATTATGATCTATTAAATTTGTATACTGCCCTATACCTGTAGATCTTGGTGAGGTTTCACACATACATATCGCTACAGCTGAAGAACATGCACAGAGTAATCTCAATCTAAAGAACCACACCCCGCGAACAAGGCACAAATCATGAATTCTTCTCAAGTTATCACAGGGCAAGTTATATTTAATTGTTTTAGAAACTAACATGTTTATTCTTTTCTTGGTAAAACTAAAGCATGGAACGTTCCTCCACACAAGTTTTAGATTACTCAGAAAATGTGGTCAGCAAGATAAGTAGACACAGGTTCAGACAGAATTTCCACACAAAATTGATTTGATTCTGGGTTTTTTATTTTTTAACTGCCCTCTGAAACTGAGATGTCAATGATCACTAGAAAAAAGACAGTCCTGTTGAGGTGTCAAAGCCAGTGCATACTTGATAAAGGTGCAAAAGTAAAAATGTAAGATGGAAGTACCTGATGTCTGGTAGCATGCCTGTTGTTATCATCTTGTCGGTGAGACAGCATTCTGTCCTCAACTTGTTTATCGCGGCTCTGCGCTCTCACCTTGAAATCCAGAGAGAGATCGTATCAATCCTTCCCTTCTCACGCCACGCAAATTCTTGCTCAGATAATGTAAGAACAGTCCAACCAAAACCACAATATGAGGGAGTTAAGGTACTGTTGGCCCTGAGCCAGGCATCTCTGAGGTTTGCAGGAAGGAAAGGAACATCCAAGGAGCCATAAGCCCTCAATTCACAATTGACCAAACAAGGCTTGATGTTTCAAAAGAGAAGTGGCAGGGCTCAAGCCCAACTTCAAGCTACGCAGCTCCATCAGGAATTTCTGCCCCAAATTACAGGTGGATTTTTAGATTTCATTGTTGTATTTTTGCATTGTCTTCTGCCCCGGAAACCATGGTGGCTGAAGATGTAGGATATAATTTTACAAAATAAAGAATAATTTAACTAATTCCTACACACGCATTCAATATGAGAAAATCTGATCACCTCTCCCTGCCCCATTTTACCACCTCAAGTTCCTTTCAGCAGTTACCACCAGAGTCCCTAGTAAATAATTTCTTAGTCACATGCAAAAAAGGCTCTGAATATCATGCACAGAGAGACATTTGCTGCAAACAGCTGTTGTTCAACAGCATATTAATTTTTTTAAAATGTTAACTTTCTTGGAAAAACAAAACAAAAAGGAAATTTGTAAATTGAAATTTTGAACATCAACATACAGACTCACCCAAAGCCTACAAACGAAGGGTTCGATTCAAGTTTCAAATAACCATTTTAAAACTCAAACCATAGGCTTGCTGGATTTTTGGACAGCCATGCACAAGAAATTCCTACGTATGCTTCAAATAGTGTGCTTCCCGTGAGAATTTTGTCCCCGTGTTTGTTTCTGTGCCACAAATCACAACGCTCAGAGGAGAGGAACTGCACCAGTCTTTGACAACCTGGTGCTCTCCAGATGGTTTTGACTACAGCTCTCATCAGATCCAGCCAGCACCGCTGATAGAAATGGTAATCCAAAACATCTGAAGGTCAGCAAGTTGGCAAAGGCTGTGCTGCACATTACATGGCCATGCTGTGTGTCCAAACACTGAGCACCGCTTCTCTCCTGCAAAGCAGCACTGAAAAGAGGAGAGACGGTGGGTGGGATGAACTGTGCTGTAATTCTCTCCGCTCCCCATGCCATTCCTCCTGACTGATCTCTTTCCACTGCCACAAGCTCGTTTTCCAAGAGAATAAATTACCTTGCATTCGTCCGCTGAAAGGTTATGATACAGTGGGCATCCAGATATGGAGAAATGCCGCTCGTGTTTTCCCGTCAGGTGTCCTGTGGAGAGCCAAAGGAACACGCCTTAGGGCTGGTAACAAGAAAGGGCACGTGGGGGATTTGGGCAAGAGGAGAGTCCGCTATTGAAATCTCAGATCATGGAAGGTTCCACCGTACCTAATGAATTGCAGCCAGGCGTCGGGCATTTCATGTTGAAGTTGTAGCTCTCGTGGAATCGGCGGCGTTTGGGACGATGGGACAGGTCACTCCCCGAATCCTTCATGGACATATCCTTGGCGATACTCTCATCGTGAGACATGTTGGGGCTGGAGATGTCGATGTCGGACTCGGAAGACGGGGCGTTCCCAGTCGGTGTGCGGGGTGGCGACTCATCGTGGTCAGCGGCGTTTTTAGTGTCTGTGTAGAGTCACAATGTTACAAACATGAGCAGAGCCCAATAAACGGGGGTGGGGGGGGGAGTCCTAAAACAGCCAGGCCTAAAAAAGCAATACAGTGGTACCTTGGGTCACATACGCTTCAGGTTACAGACTCCGCTAACCCAGAAATATTACCTCGGGTTAAGAACTTTGCTTCAGGATGAGAACAGAAATCGTGCTCTGGCGGTGCGGTGGCAGCAGGAGGCCCCATTAGCTAAAGTGGTGCTTCAGGTTAAGAACAGTTTCAGGTTAAGAACAGACCTCCGGAACGAATTAAGTACTTAACCTGAGGTACCACTGTACAGTGGACGCTTGGGTTGCGGATGTGGTCCGTGCAGGATGCACGTTCGCAACCCGTAGCGGCGCTTCTGCGCATGCGCGACTGCCAAAACCCCGGATGTAACCCGTTCCGGTACTTCCAGGTTTCGGCGGGTGCGTAACCTGAAAAAATGCAACCTGAAGTGGCTGTAGCCTGAGGTATGACTGTACTGTACTAGGAAATGTTTTGTTGCTCTCCTGACCAAAACTGCCAGGGTGATCTTGAGCTGGAGAAAGAAATCAGAGGGGCAGATAAAAGGCGATTTTAACTGGGCATCATCTCAACTGTGCTTTCCCTCTCTTTGGGATCAACACAGCAACTAGTATTTCAAAAGCAGCCTTGGCTAAGCTAGTGCCCCTCAACCTAACCTAGAAGTCATCAAAGTTCTAAAGAAATCCAATGAAGAACATGGTAAAAGAAATTCAGCATGATCTGTGCCAGTTTTAGCCACTCTACATCCTGCCCAGCCAATTACAAACCTCTATCTGAAAAGTCAACCACTTGCTCCGTTTCAGATCCTGACGAGCGGGTCTGTCGAAGGGGATATTTCTTGGGAGTCACGGGTGTGGGCTGTTGCTGGCTACGGGTTACCCTCCGGGTGGAATAAACAGGCTCCTCTGCTCCAAACGATGGTGGGTTGCGAACTGGGCTGGAATCTAGTTTTAAGAGGATGGGGAGGTAAGGAAGTGGGGAAACACACACACACAGTTAGAATCATAGAGTTGGAAGAGACCACAAGGGCCATCGAGTCCAACCCCCTGCCAAGCAGGAAACTTGTTCATTGGGATAGACCACCTGCAACACTCACACTGCAAAAACATCTGTCCCTTGCATGGAAGGACACAGTGCAGCCTGCTTTCCCAACATCATCAACATACGTTCTGAGGATTTAAGAATTTTAATATAGCCAGGATTTTCAAAAGCACAAGTTAAGGAGCAAAGAACAGCAAGGTAATAAATGAGCTTCTTTCTGATACTACTCCACGTCCAAGTTCAGATTTTGAGTTTATGAGAGCCAGTGTAAGTTACGGATGTGAGCGAGCAGATCCTGGGTTCAAATCCCAACTCAGCTCTGGTCTCAGAGCCACTCTCTCAGCCTCTCTCTGGAATATAGGAATAATACTGGAATACTCAACATTTGCAATGCCTCTCCTTGCTGCTTCTTTGCATGCACCAAACAGAAGTCTGAAAATCCTCCAGGGAGACAGAATCCTAATTATTGACCCATCAATATCCTCAACTTGAGGCTCAAACTCGTTTTAAAGGTGTTATTATTTAGAGATCATTCTCTTACAGACTGACCTGTTGCAGGTCCACAAGGTGGTTAATGCAGAACATGCAGTGACTTACAGGGCTTCAGAGGTGGGTGGGACTAAAGCTAGCATGTCTCCAATTAAGATTTTGGCTGTGCCTGCATATGGAGTGGGGTGGGGAGGACAGACACCAGCTTATTATACAGCTCATGCCATTTAGAATAAGGCTTAAGACCAAACATTCAAACGCTCTACCTTGGGAGCTCTGGCTGAGCCTGGCAGAAGAGCGAGTCACACGCGCAGACTGGCGTGGCGTCCCGTCACTTTCTGAACTGTCTGTATGCTCTGGGTCCGTGGAGAAATCGGAGTCTTCGGTTCCGTCAGAACTGCTGCCAGCGTTCCTCTGAAAGGCCAAAGACTCAGCCACATAAGCAACACGCATCATTTTATCTGGGGTCTACTCCTTGAGGAGCAGCACTAACTAAAACGTTTCAGAAAAATGGATATCGTAAACTAGAAAGCATTGCGCACTGTGCTTGCAGAAATACCAAGCCAAAATAGAAACCTCTTACAACGGATTGGAACAAAACGCTTAGGCTAAAGCACTGATGAATCTCCACACATCCACAAGAATATTTCTCTCTGCGCTCTTGCTGTCCAGACCGTGCATACAGCTATATGTGAGTGCTCATTTAGTATATGGGATTGCAATGGGACACGGTGACGGTACTGATCTCTGATTTCAGTCAAGAGGGATTGCATAGGTCAAACCAAACTCTCCAGAACTTTGTCTAGAAGGCAACAGGAACAATCCCATCAGAAGAAATGAGCTCGGTTGTATGCTGGCCACAACTTCAAAACAGTCTTCAGCATATTGTGCCTGTAGCCCAAGTCTCATGCTTACTCAGTCAACACAATAGGGGAGGATATGGTACAGTGCATTAGCAAGCCTCAAGTGTGCAGGCAATTCTTCTTCCTAGCATAAAGACAAGTGGCGGTAAAGGTTCACCTCCTTGATTTCTGGTGTTAAAAAGACACAGGACTGGACAAAAAGTGGCAACTCCACCCAGTCTGTGTTTACCACAATTTTCACATCACAGGAATCAACACACTCTGAGCAAAAGTCTGTTTTTGCAACTGCCACCAAACAGAGATGAGATCTCAGAACCCAGGGAACAAAAGCTATAGCTGAACAATTCATCCAGGGGCACACAGCAATCCACTTAAGACTGAAAGTTATGCAGCAAGGATGGGAAACCTGTTTCTCTTCAGATGGACTTCAGTGCCCATCAGCCCTGGCCAACACAGCCAACAGTTAGGCAGGATGGAATTTATACTCCAACAACATCTGGAGGGCCACAAGTTCCCAAACCTACTACACAGACTAGCTTTCCTCAAGTCTGAAACAAACATTGTATTTGTAGAAGCAGCTGCTGCTCCTTTTAAATAGCCCGCCTAAAGCCAATAACTTTTTTCCTTTTTTGCCAGCACAATGCATCCTTTACTACACGCATGGCAGCCTATTCTCTACTCTGCAGGAAAGAGTAGCTGAGTTTGGCTCTTGAACTCACAGTCTGCTACTATTGGCATCAATTTTGGACCTGTCACAAAACAATTCTCTTTTTGTAGGATCACGACATTGCAACAGATGAAAGGCCGTTCACCCATCAGCCACTTCCCACACATTCAAGAGTTGCTGCCTGGTTCGGGTAGGGCAGGCAGAAATATAACAGGTGACAGAAATGCAGTGATAGGGAAATCTGTTCTGTTGCTACTTGTAGGGGGTAGGTGGGAAAGGAAGGAAGCTTGTACACAATCCAGGTACACAAGCAGAAAGCACCCCCACCTCACACACAGTTGGTGCAATGTATTCAGTAGTCAGAGCAGGAGCAGACACCAGGTGTGTTGCATAGAGGGGGGGCTGCAGACCAGATGGCTCTACAAGAGACTCAAGCATGTGAGACAAGCCAGCACACTGCAGGGAAAGGCAAACATCTCAATTTGGCTTCCACTGCAGGACTGAACAAGCATAAAGAATAGCCCTCCTCTGACTCACGATTCTTTCAGGACCTTAAGTTTGACCATGAGAGCAAATTCCCCCATCATGCTTTCCAATTTCTATTGTAATTCCTCCCACTTTCTTTTTTTCTTCCTCTGACTCTATTTCCCCACTTGTAGTGATGTGTGTGACACAAGAGGGATACCAGGGAAGGGGGAGAAAATAATCTAGAGTTGCAAGGAATGAGGATTTCATTTATATAGCACTCCAAACAGATATGAAGCTGGGTCTTCGAATGCTGCAGGTGCCATCCCAATTCATTTCTGATTATGACTGGGGCAGTCAACCTTTTTTCTGTTGAGAGCCACATTTACCTGGGGGTAAAATATTGTGGAGCTGTATGGTGGGTGCAGCTGGAGACAAATGTGGTCAGGACCAGAGCCTAAAGTAGGTTATCCTACCCCTTCTCTCTCTCTCTCTCTCTCTCTCCCTCTCCCCATGACTTTCTTTCCCCCAATATTTGTTCCTCCTTTCCACTTGCATGAAATGAGACTATTACTCGTTGCTTTAAGACAATCTGCACAAGTAACAAAACTGGTCTGCTAAATGTTATATTTTGTTGCTGTGAACCTTTAGCAAAACAGGCACTTTTTAATATACAGACTAATGAAATCACTGAACAACCTGGAATGCTGATTCTAAGCAGGTAGGAATTGGGTCAACCCCCATGGTGTATATGCATATGTGTGTCTCATAAAAGAAATACATTTTAAAAAGCAATACGAAGATTGGAACTTTGAGCCTTCCAAACTCCTTGTGAGCAACAACTGCATGTTTAACATGTTGTGGGCTAGAAATCTGCTCTTTTAAGCTAGATCTGTACGGGGTAGCAAAACTTGGTTCTTGTCCAAGTTAAAAGACTCGATGGTTCAAAGACTGCAGCCCAATTCAAGATACAGCTACTACGAAACATGTCCTATTATTAAACCTCTTGGTGAATTGTCATTCACACTGCAGCCTCCCTTCCTTTGTTGCAAGAGACTATGGAAAGTCCTCTAAAAATATGTAAAATTCCTACTCTCCTGAAGTAAAACTATTTCTATCTGTACTTAAAACTAGATAGTTGCAAAAAAAAGCCTTAGATTTGCAGCCAGAATGATCAATCCTTTTATACATGCAGCCCGATTGTAAGAAGATTTACTTATAAAGGAACCCCTACTGAATTCCATGGGCCTTACACCCGAGTAGGCACAAAACTATAGCCATGGCTGCTACCCATCCCCATGGCCCAGTCCATCTTGCTTGCTGTGTTTTGAACCCTCTGTGCCATTTTCCCTCTCCTCCAATCATAACAGCGAGGAGGAGGACCTTTACGCGAACCTGTCCCCCAATGGGAAACGGAGAAAGAAGAGAGGGGCGGGACCCCGTGGACGCCAATTCAGGCCAGAATGCCCGGCCAATCAGCAGCTACTTCAACACCCGCTCCCAAGGCACCTAGCCAAGTATGAAGTCGTTGGGAACAGGAGCAACGGGGGAGGAGGGGAAAAGAAAACCGCGCCAGTAGGAAGTGATAGGGAAAGCAGCCAATGGCATTTCAGCGCCGGAGCCAATGAGCAGCGAAAGGAGGCGGGACACAACAATCACCGAAAGGGTGGAGGGAAACAAATAACCGTTGAGGGTGGGGGCTGCGCTTGACTGATGGCGAAGATGGCCATAGAAGTTGCGGCGGGAGGCAGCGGCGACCAATCAAGACGCGAGATGAAGCAGGGGCTTGAAGGCCTACGTTTTTAACTGGTTTTCGAGCCTGACGGTCTCTGCAGCTAAAGGAGAGGAGACGGGAAAGGGGTTTGGCTCGGTTTGCGCGCTCTCACCTTCCTACGCGACATCCTCGGCGGAGGAGGCGGCGGAGGCAGCGAGGGTGGCTGCGCCCCGGCCGCCGCGTTGGCTCCGGCTGTATCCGTGGTGACTGGCGTGTCTCCGGTTCTCCAGCGCTAGGCCGCGCCGCTTTGTTTTCCCTTTCCCTCCAGCTGCGACCTTTCAGCCGACTCCCTTCACTCTTCCGCCGGGACACACGACGGGGATACACACACCCCCGTCCTGCCTGTCACGTGACGCAGACAAACCTCACCTCACGCCGACGGCGCTCCGCCATCTTGGAGTCGGGATTGGCGCCTCTGAGAACCAGTCGCCGGTGAAGTGCCGCGGCCATCTTGGTTGTGGGCAGCTCCTCCACTCGCTATAGCGGGGGCGGCCATTTTTGAGGTGGGCACCGTTGGTGGTTTCCTGCGCTCGAGGTCGAGCGACTGCAGTGCGGTTCGCACTCGCCCCAATGCTGGATCCGCCATCTTTAGTTAGGGGCCCAGCCTGCGTTTTCGTGGTGGAAAACCCATCTTTAATTTGGGCAACGGAGGCGGTGCTTCCCCTATGTGTAAGGAAAGGGTGCACGATTATCTCTTTCAGTAACCCTTGGGATGTTGGAGAAGTTACAAGGCGCTGAATTACTGAATCTAAGGCTCCATCTCGTTGGTTGATTAATTAATAATAATAATTTATTATTTATACCCCGCCCATCTGGCTGGGCTTACCCAGCCACTCTGGGCGGCTTCCAAAAGAATATTAAAATACATCAAACATTAAAAGCTTCCCCCACCACCACTTTCTGAACACGGCCCAGGAGGAAGGAGCGGAACCACTGTATGACAGTGCCCCTAGCTCCCAGCCCCTCAAGACGGTCCAGAAGGATGTTATGGTCGATGGTATCAAATGCCGCTGAGAGATCCAGCAGAACTAGGAAACAGCTCTCACCTTTGTCCCTAGCCCGCCAGAGAGCATCAACCAGTGCGACCAAGGCAGTTTCAGTCCCATGATGTGGCCTGAATCCCGACTGGAAGGGATCCAAATGGTGGAGTCTACCTCTTCTCGAATCTGAGCGACTTTAAACTTTGCAAAGTCATTGCAGGAGATCATGCGGCCCGTACTGGGCCCTGATGGAGCAGGTGGTTCCGCTAAATTGCAAACCACCTGAAAGAGTCTCCTGCTGCTGTTTTCCGCAGATGCAATAGAGGTGGTGAAGAAAGTCTTCTTCGCTGTCGCTATCGCCACTTGGTAGGCTCGACACTGAGCTCTAACCCGTGTCCGGTCAGATTCAGAATGGGTTATCCGCCACCGGTCTAGCCGTCTCAACCATTGTTACATTGCCCTCAGATCCATGGAAAACCACGGGGCTCTCCGGGCTCCATGCAATCGGAGAGGGTGCTTTGGAGCCAAACAGTCAATAGCCCTGGTTAACTCCACATTCCAGCGGGCCACCAGAGAATCAGCTGAAAGGCCATCAACATGGGATAAAACATCCCCTACCATTCTCTGGAAACCATTTGGATCCATTAAGTGGCGGGGGCGGACCATCTGAATCGGTCCCACCTCCCTGCAGAGGGGAAGGGTCGCAGAGAAGTCCAGTTGCACCAGGAAGTGATCTGACCATTAATTAGGTCGATTAGTCCGTTTAAAACTTCTAAAAAACTTCTGACTAATTGGGCAATGCATTTTTTTTTAAAAAAGAAGTTAATACAGAACATTGGGGGGTGGGGGTGTCGGGTCGTGCAGTTTTCTGAAAAACCTTGCTTTTTACCTTACAGTAAGAGAGAAGTATAGCAGCATGCATAATCTAAACTAAACGATACTGCTTTATTCATATGTCAATTAATCAACTAATACACAAATCATTGTTAAATATGGTGCCTTGTATCATTTATAAAGAACAGGTTTGGCAGGCCCCTACCTGTATGCATGCTTACGCAGAAGGAAGTACCAGTTGTGTTCTGTGGGGCTTACATCTAAGAAGCCTGAATGCAAATCTTTTACTGTAATATGAGCTGTAAGCCTTACTTGAGATTTGTAGCCTAAGCATGTTTGGTTGGAAGTAGCCCCATTAAAGTGGGTTCTCCAACCACCAGGTAGCTATGCGTAGGTCAGTGCTTAATTCTGAGTCCTCATAAAATTGTAGGGTTAGAAGGAACCCTGGGGATAATCTAGTTCTAATCCAACCCCCTGCGACGCAGGAATAAAAAGCTGTCCCATACAGGGATCGAACCTGCAACCTCAATATTATCAGCACCACACTCTTAAGTGTGCTTGCAACTGTAGTCTGATCCTAAACAGCTAGTTATCTTTAAGCACATTCTTTCAGAGAATTCTAGGCACAGTAGTCAGAATTCTCAGCAAATCTTAACAAACTACAGTGCCCAGAATTCCTTGTGCTGGGGGTCAGGAGATGCTTCAAATATAGTGTATATACTGTACGGCTTTATAATCTTTCTGTTCTTTGTCCTCACAGCTACCCTGCAGTTGAGGCTTGTTCCAGGTTCTTTACTTTCAGTTCCTAGTGCCTTATTCATTTCAGAGGTTCAGATGAAGTTCACAGAACCCTTTATGCCCACAGAACATATGCTCTTGAGCCATCCCTACTGTTCCCTGAAATATTGTGCCTTTATTTGCCAACAGAATGTATGCCCCCACAGCTTTGTTTCAGCTCAAGCAGAGACTCCCTGGGAATTTCTCTTGCAATTTCTCAGTAAAGAAGGAGTTAAAGAACTGTGTGTTTAAAACAAGCTTGGGGCCACACCAGTCATCACCATTCATGTCACTCAGATACCCTATGAGATACCCTGTTGGTGCATTTGGCTCAAAACTTCAAATGGGGGGGGGAACCAACCAAACACACAACATTTCTACCCTCATCTTTTTAGCCCCAAATGGGTCCCTGAGGTGATGTCCAGATTTTAAAATCTCATTTTTATTGCAGTTTAAAAAACACGATACATAAACAGTAAAAACAGTGCATAAACAACTGGGTCAGTTTAAAAAGAATTGCCACAGCAGGAGGTTTACAGATTAAAATCAAAGAATAAAAAAAGTCTATGTGGCACTCCTCAGACAGTGGCATAGTAAGTCTGTTTGAGATGCTGTGTGGGTGTAGTCCATGTATCCCATATCCAGGTTTCTGAATGCAGCTAGATTACAGTAACAAGTAATCCAAGCTATCAGTAGCCTATCTTGTCTTAGTGCTACTGATAAATAGCTTACTCATACCCACGGGTGAGCTCCCCACTGTCTTAATTAGGCATGCAACTTATCAGCAAGTTGAATTTATGCCTCTTAAAACATGGAAACTTGTTAAAGCTAGATGCAGACATAAGCAGTTAAAAAATGCAAATGCTAAATTTATGGTGGTTCAACTCCCAAAGGGATCTAAATGCTCCGAGCCTGTTTGGTATGAAAGTGTCGCCCAGCTGGGGGGTGGGATGCGAACGTCAGTGTTCTTGCACTTGGACCATCATGGATGCAATGAGGTTAAATGGCTCAGCTGCACTATAAACCTGAACTGTGCGAGTGGGTGGAGACAGGATATGGTGCAGAAAGGACGTGGGAGGGAGTAGGTCAGCAGTCTAACCATAAAACCAGGATAAGGAATGCATCTTCATCATTATAATATACTCCGGGGCGCTACAAAAAGCAAAGCAGCGGTTTTGGTCCTTAAGACGTAATCCAAAACACTGCTGGGGTAATACCTTTCTTAAGCCAACCAAAATGTCACAAGATAGTGTGGTAAGCTTTCGAGTTCTCCAGAACCCTTCATCAGGGCGACAAAAATGGAGGAAGCTAGTGATAAAGGTTGCAACTGGACTTTCAATTGAGGCTATGATGTGGAGGCTTCAGGTTGTACCAAGGCCTACTAGGAGAGAGAAAAATAAAATGGCTAATTTCTCATTTCTGAAAATACAAAAGCCAAGTGCTGCCCTAGTCTATCTCCTTACCTACAACTGTGTTCTGATAGGCAGAAGCTATCAATCTTCCTTTTATTTGAATTACAATGGAGGTTGTTCCAAAGGCATAAGAACCTAACATAAGAACAATTTGCAAGTGGGTAGCTCCGATGTCCAGATCTAGGACCTACATTTTAAGATGTGTAGCTCCTCTCACACACATGCACACTACAGACATACTAGAACAAGGACTTGGGAGCCTGGTGCCCACCATATGTTGCTGGACTACAACTCCAGTCATCCCTGATATTGGCCATCTTTGCTGGGTCTCCTGGGAGTTGGAGTCCAACAACACCTGGAAGGTCAAAGGTTCCATAT
Organism: Podarcis erhardii; assembly: GCF_964252035.2. Classification (NCBI taxonomy): domain Eukaryota; kingdom Metazoa; phylum Chordata; class Lepidosauria; order Squamata; family Lacertidae; genus Podarcis; species Podarcis erhardii. The sequence goes on along the minus strand of NC_138502.1, from coordinate 33,607,004 downwards.
TCCAGTATTAGAACCTTGAATTGAGCTGTAAGATGAAGAGGTCTGTAGCACTTAATTTTTGCCTCTACACGAAAGTACAATTCCCAGGATTTGAGGGTGGAGTGGTTTACTCCATAGTAATTCAAACTTGTAGTACAGGCATACGCTGTCCCTTCTCTATCCCATTTTTCTTTCTTTTTTAAACAATTGTTGCAGGACCCACTTTAGGTGAAGGCATTTCTGGGGCTTTAATAAATTGTGCACACTGGTCTTTTGAATATTTACTTGGAAATAAATTGCACTATGTTAAGTGGGACTTACTTCCACATAAAAACAGAGACTTTGGGTTCCTTCAATGTTAAGACATTTGTTAGTTTTTTTAAAGTGCTACAAAATGAAAGTTAGTCTTGCAACAGATCTATTATGGCTGCCCCTCTGTCTTTATTTGGTCAGGACCAGAGACTGAAGTAGGTTTTTATTTTGTTTACTGACAAGCATTAATAGAGTCCAGGGTGGCGGCTTGTAACAGAATAAAACTATAAAAATAAAATAAATGTAAGTCCTGTAAGACATTGAAACAATTTAAAACCGGCTGGTTAGTCACATCTAAGTACATGTGCATAGCAGTCTCAAGGCTTTAGTGTTCATCACACTTGTATGGAAACAAGGCCCATCCATTTCAAAGGAATTTATGTGCAAGTAAATATGCTAGGTGTTGACTCCTCTGGCCCTGTAAAAATGGTTTAAATCTAGTGCTGACCTGTGAATCACTTGGCAAGTCTTTCTTGTATACCGTCTAGCTCTTTATAAACTGGGGGGGGGGGGGCCTAGGCTGTGGAGATCTATCCTGAGGTTCTGTGCAAGGTCGTTGTCTTGCAGAAACAGGAGCACCTGCTGCTACTTTATCCCTGCCTCTTATCTCCTTCAGGCTTCAGGGAGTCTGCTCTAGCTTCTTTAAGAGATAGGCACACCACACCAGCTACTTTGCAGACACTCCAGAGAAGACTAGTAAAGGTAAAAATGCCTTTCAAAATAATAAAGCATAAATAAATATGGAAGGAAGGCAGGTTATTTACATGACTTATTGCACTCCCAGATTTTAGCACAGCTCCTTTAATTTGTTCCTTTGTTTGCTTGGGGATGCAGTTGGAAAACCTCCCCTTGTTTAGGAATTTTGACTTCCTCCTCCTAGTTTACCTATAACAGCAAAATAGTCAGAAAGGAGGCTTTGCCTCATTATGCTTAAGAATGCAGGGAGCGTTCAGACTTCCAAGTAAACTGAGGAGGAAAAAAACGTTCCCCACCTTGACATTTAATTGCTAAACTTCAGAAGCGCTGAACCTCTGCTCCTTAACAGTCCAATATTGCACTCCATCTCATCTAAGTTGACTGCCAAGTGCACTATCTCTTGCACCAGTGCAAGCCAGTTCTTCTCCTAGTCTCCCATCTATTTGCTATTCCACCGTTCACTTCGTATAGGTAAAGGTAAAGGGACCGGTGACCATTAGGTCCAGGCGTGGCCGACTCTGGGGTTGCGGCGCTCATCTCGCTTTACTGGCCGAGGGAGCCAGTGTACAGCTTCCGGGTCATGTGGCCAGCATGACCAAGCCGCTTCTGGCGAACCAGAGCAGCCCACGGAAACACCATTTACCTTCCCGCTGGAGTGGTACCTATTTATCTACTTGCACTTTGACGTGCTTTCAAACTGCTAGGTTGCCAGGAGCAGGGACCGAGCAACGGGAGCTCACCCCGTCGCAGGGATTCAAACCACCGACCTTCTGATCGGCAAGTCCTAGGCTCTGTGGTTTAACCCACAGCGCCACCTGCGTCCCACCTCACTTCGTATACCTGGCACTAATTTTTGGCCTAGTTTCTATCAGTGTTCCTGCAACATCTGTGCTTCCTTGCAAGCTGTGTTTGCCATCTTGTCACATGCCTCGTAGGCCCAGAGAGAGAGAGAGATCATTGGTTACAGGTAGGGCTGTGTTGTCAGGGCCTCTGCATTTAGAGGCTGTTGGTGGGGACAGAGCATGCCAGTGATAGCATATGGGTTAGTGACGTGTGACAAATATCCACGTTCCTTCTTTGTACACGGAAATGAATGTTATGGCTGCTTCTCATGGGGCTGCTAATTCTGTGTTACAAGTCAACGCTTACGAGTTCAAGACCTGAGAGTGGGGATGGAAAACCAAATAACTTTACTACTCCCAAATTCAGATGGATTCCAACTGTTGCTTGGGTGCCCTGGCTATTGAATGGAGTTTTATTCCTTGAGAGCTCTCTCCTCCCCAAATCCTGGAGCAATCCTAGAGGGGGTGCGGCACTCTGAGCACGAAACATTTCTGCTGATTAAGACATGCCCCCAGTGCTAATAACCACCAAACCACGGCTGTACCCAGGATTTATGCATGGGGGGGGGGGGGGAGCAGGACGCCCACCTGTCACCATCCTCTGCCTGGCTCTGTGCAGATCTGGAATGAAATGTCTCAACAACGGTTGTTTTAAATGTCTTTCTTTTGACCCCTTGTGCACTGAAAAATCTGTCAACGTCCTTCTACAATGTGTACTTTTAGTTAAGTGTTTTGATTTACTTTCTTGATATAGGGGGGCAGTTCCTCCCCCGGCTACGCCCATTTCCCACAGGATATAAAAGGTGAATTTAGAAGGAACGCCAGCTGTTTCCTTTCGGGGGTTGGTTTTTTTTTGGGGGGGGGGGAGAGATAAAGTGCTGCTTTGCTCGGTCGAATCGCAGCTTGCATTAAAAAAACCAACAAAAAACCAACCCTGCATTTCCCTCGCTCCCGCCTCTACTTTTGGGGCGCGCGCGCGCACACACACAAAACCCCACCACAACTCTAGAAACCCCCAAGCCGAGCAGCCTTGCATAGGAGCCTTACCAGCACAAGTCTATGAGGACCGTCTTAAGCAAACCTGCAGGAAGAGGAGGAAGAGGTCGCGCGCTGCGTGCAAGAAGCCCGAAGCCTCCCCATTGGCCCTCCGTCCTGTGCACGGCGAGCGGGCAGAGGGGGCGGTTCCGTGGGCGTGGTCTTTTACCGGGGACCCCGCCCAACCCAACTCCCCTGGCCAATGGCCGGCATCCTCCGTGCGGGGTCCCGCCCCTAGCGCGTTGAAAAGGGGACCCCGTGCCAGGGGCGTCCCGCGGGCGGCTCAGTCGCGGCGGCGGAGGCGGCGAGAGAGGGGTTGCGGCCGGGCGCTCGGGAAGCTGCTGGCTCGGCCACCTCGCCCGCGGAGCTTGGAAGGTGGCGGGGTTGGTCCATGGCGGCAGGCACCTCCTCGTGTTGCCGGGGCGGGCTGCAGCCGCTCAGGGCCACCGTCCCCTTCCAGCTGCAGCACCGTCGAGGCGGAGATGGGGGCCGGGCAGGTAACTGGGGGGCGGGGGCGTCCGTTAAACGAGACCTGGCTAGGCCTAACTACGTGGGGGGGGGGGACAGGGTAGGTAGCCGCTTCAGGGGGCAACAGGTTGGGGGCCGTAGGTGGGCAAGCAAGCAAGCAAACAAACAAACAGTGAGGAAGGGAAATAAAACCGGTAAGTTCGAGGTGGGGGGGGGGTAGAAAGAGGGTAGAAAGTGTTTCTGAGGGCTGTTGGGGGGCTGAGCAGCTGGGTGGGGTGCAGTAGAGAGGAGTAGGTAAGGTGGGGGAGCCATGTTGGAGAAAGGGGTGCATGAGGGCAAGTGATGGGTTCGGGGATTGGGGGGGCTGAGAAAGCAATGGATGCAAATTGCTATTAAAATAATGTGCAAAGAAGGCGAGGGGGGGGGGTTTGAGGTACTTTCTGAGGTAGTCGAGCAATTATTAAATTTGTATTCGGCCCTTCATCTGAGGGCGATTGGTCTGTGGAGTTGAAGGGGCGAAGGTTAAGTCGAGGGAGCGCAGGGTATGAACAATGAGGGGACCCCCCTCCCCCCAGTTTACAGCTGACAATAAGCTTATTAAGCACGATTGAGTTCAGGCAATCTGCAGGGACCCAAGTTGCTGGGTTGGAACAGGCAGCAAAAACTCCAGGAGAGATTCTTCCATCAAGAAAATGTAAAGTAATGCATATGGGGATGAAAACAACACATACACCCCTCATAAAATCCTGCCTACATATTATACTGTTGGTGCGTGGCTTGGCTGTGTCCACACCAAAAAGCTCCCTTGAAAAAGGCCTACGCTTCGAGTGTTGGAGAAGGCTAAAACAACACAACGTTGGAGATTAATAGGCTGCAAGTATCATTGTTGCCATATGATGTGGCCACACTTTGGAATGCAGCCAGAGTTGTATTATTTTGAAGGGAAAAAAGAGACGTTGCACAGCTGAAAGAAGGCTCAGAAAAGAGCAGCTTAAAACGAAGTGGATGTGGAGGAAGAAGGTGGGCGGTGCTGTTTTGGGGGGTGGGGGGTTCCCTGGAGCTGCTTGCATTGCAGGCTGGAGCTCCGTTTGTGGCCCGTTAGGATACCTATATGGGAGAAGGTATGAAAATATGTATATACAGTGAAGAAATGGGATGGGTCAAATTTTGGATGGGAGCGTAGAAGAAAAAAAAGGGTCGGCTTCTAGAGGGGGAGCCATAACAGCCTGCTGCAACAAAAACAAGAGTTCTGGCATCTTTTTTTTAGAGGACTAATAATTGATGGAGGTGCTGCAGGTGGAACCAAGCAAGTTCAGGTCTCGGAGGGAATATTTAGTGGCTTTCCTGGGCTGTGAAAATGGAGGCTGCTTGAACAGGTGGGGATTTGTAAAAACATTTGCAAATGGTCTTGGAACAGAGGAAGCTATAGGGCAGGTCAAACAGTGGGTGTGGAAAAGTTAGGCCGAGATCAGTGAAGAGCAGTGGCAGCTGAGGGCTTCTGTGTTGTGAAATGGTGGGAGCAGCAAGCACCTGGGGAGGGATGTGGAAGTAATGGGGGTAGCAGTAGCAGCGTGTTCTGCTACATATTCGGTGTACTTGGCTATGATAAATGGCTAAGGAACATGGTAGGAGCTTAATGTAGGTAGGACAGGAGAAGGATTTATTCTGGGGAAATGGGGGGGGGGCAGGACAGAACATTGACAGAGATGGGGAGTAGTGGTGCCCCATTATAACACTCTTTCCCCTCTCTGCTGCACTTTGATTTCATTTCTATGATATGCTACCACCTCCTTTCTCCAAGGTTTTTTCTTTGGGGGGGGCGGGGGAGGCAACTGTATCTGGGTCATCTTGATTTAGCACCAGCCAGTTCGTGGCCAATCTTCCTTTGCAGACAAAATGGTTAGCCTATTCAGGTGATTCTGTACATAACAGCAAAAAGCAGGAGCTAAAGCTGTCGGCGCATTTGTATGATGGATTGATCAGAAGTTGGAAACAGAGATAAGGATGTGCCTGTGGCAACCTCAGTCTCTTGCTGTTCCCCTCCTCTAAATTCTTCTCTAGGGCGTATAGACGCTGTGTATTTGTGCTTTGGGAAGCTGGGCTTCTCTTATTCTGTGGGGAGGTTGGCTTGGCTTACTGATGTTCCTTTACTTCTCTTGTGGTTTGCTTGACTTACTGTTTTAAAGAATAGAAAGCCATGCCTGTTTAATCTTAGGGTGAGTACCTAGTGCCAGATCATATGTACCTGTTGCAGTTCATATGTACCTAGCACCTTATGCAAGCTCCCATAAAGGAGGAGACTGAACTGTGAAAATAAAGCATTAACAGTTGTTCGTTCAGATTGTATTCTTGTAGGAATATATGTGTTTTTCCAGGCCTATCCCAAAGAGTACGCCAGAACACTTCATAGTGTTGTTTTTTATAAGTTGAGGAAACAGTGCATTTTGAGTGAAGTCTTTTCACCTCTGCACATTTTAGTCTTAGAATCTGTTGCTCAGCTTGCTGGCAAAGGAGTGAAGTTCTTTCAGGGAGCTCTGGTTTGATCTAGTAGCTGAGGCTCTGCAAGGCTGTATTAGCTGTCACATCAAACCATTGATCCAGCTTTTGGATGCTTTTTTTTAAAACTTTGCAGTTATCTCTAGCAGTAAGACATGTCAGTGAAGGTGGATCTGATCACAACAGAGCCGCCTTTTGACCAGTTTGGTGGATGTGCATCTTATTGGAGAAACTGCTAAACTCTTTATTTACCACTTAATTGGTGGGGTTTTGTTTTATGATGTTGGGGGGAATTAACACTGGGCTGCTAGCTTATAGAAGCCTGTCTATTCTTGCTCCATGTGCAGCTTATGACAACTTACTAAACACTCCCAGGCAGCACACAGCAAGTCAGGATGCTCTGAGGTTGGCAGCTGTCCCATCATTAGTTGACAAATGCATTATTTTCAGTTGCCAAAGACAGAACCATAATGAAATCAGTAGAGTGCAATGTTATGGCCAGACTCCATAAGAAATTGCCCCAATTTTTGGCCTAGCTGCTCTTCATTAAAGGTGTACCTTTATATCTATTTTATTAGTGTATTGATGCCAATGTTTTCCTTTGAAAATATTGAAACCCATCCTAATAAGATGTTTGATTAATAAAAAAAGGATTGCATTCTTCCATTTCCCCTTTTGAAAGGAGCATATCTTTTTTACTTTGTGAATCACCTAAAGGAGCTAATGGTGAGATCTGAACTGAAGGAATTCAATCCCAGTGTTAAAAAGTAAGGCTGTGTGTGCTGTGGGACAAGACTGAATAACTCCTTAGTGCCTTATTTTGAGCAGCTGACACACATCACAGCCATGTTCTCTCTGTCCTAGCAAGGGGGTGTTCTGTAAAAACACCCTCTGTTCCCTAGTAATTCCTTTCAGACCCTGCACTACACACATAGAGAAACTCTTCCTAGAGAGAAAGTATTTTCCCCTCTGGTGGACAAAGGCATCCTGGGGACCCTCATGTAACAACATTCCTATCAGCAAAATGGCTGGAGTTCAGGGCATGTGTTTGCCAGCTCAAAGGGGAATACAGAAGTGTAGATTTCACTTGTGTTTTGTGTACATAATACAAGCTGAGTGTGTTCAAATAAGGAACCGAGAGCTCAGGGTCAGATGATGCTTGATGCCAGGAGATTTGAGTGTTTGCACCCAGATCTGCAGAAACCCACAAAAGCGGGGCGGGGGGGGGGGGAGAGAGGTTACTACTTGAGAAGCAAAAAGGATATGCAGTGGAGATATTGCATTCCTGCTTTGCTCTTTAAATTGCCCCCCTCCCACGCACATGCACGTTTCTGCAAGATCGTGGCAGATCCAAGTTTAAACACACGCCTGCTTCTGTTTTCTATTACCAGCGCAACAAATGGAAAACGGAGAATTGCTCCAGAGATCCCACAAGGCATTAGCAGCGTTGTAAGATTTAGATCCCCTCAAGGCTGCTTATCAAAATTAGGAGGCTGGGAAATGCCATCTATTTTCAGTGAGACCTGATCCCTTAGATCCCATTTTCTCTTTCATTATCCAGTTCCGACTCTGGTACTAGTTAGGACCGAGGTGTGTTTTTTGTGTTCCGTTTTTTTAAAAAAATACTACCTGGTAACAGAGGGCCTTGACAAATGACTCCCATTTGCAGAAAGTAGTTATTGCCGTGCCAGGGAAAGTACACGCAGTGCCTTAGAGGCATGCGAATTTATATTTCAGGCTGAGTGGGTAGAATGAAAGGAATACAAGATGGCAAGGCAGGTAATAGGCTCACATGCAGAGGTGGTTGGGTTCCCCCCCCAAAAAAAGGAGTTCTCAGCCTGCTTTGCATAGGATGTGTGCTCTCATGGCACCTGGGCAGAGGTGGTGGATGGAGCAGAATTAATATCAAAAATCTTCCCTGTGGTGGTGAATACAGTGGGCACAGCCTGTGCTTTTTCTTTCTCTTTGGGGCAAAAGGAAGTGGGCATGAGAAAAATCCCCTTGACATCCGCCACCAAGCTGCTTTGCCACCACCCTGCCTTCCTCAGCTTTAGGGAGCCTGCGGTGGGTGGTTACAGAGAAAGCACATTCACCCTGCAGCCCCTTGTGCCACAGCTCCTGCGGAAATGATGAGCTAGCTCTGAGCTCAGCATTTTGCCTCCTTGGTTACACACGTGTTGGGTGACACAGTTCAGCCTTGCACACTATGTGAAAACGATGCTTCCGGCTTCTGTTCAAACTGGCAGCTAGCCCCCAATCCTGGTGCTCGCACAACCCTGGCAACAGGCCCAGAAGCACTAAAATCTTGTAAGGTTGTGGTGGTAGTGGTTATTTCCCCTTGGAGATGGTTGGCAGTGGAATCGTGGGAGGATTATCACCAGTGTTGCAACCAGTGTTTGCTTAAGGTGCCAAATGGCTCCTTAAACCAGGGTTACAGTCGCCAGAATGGAATGTCTAGTTGCAATTTTGGGGGTCAGGCGGCTCGAAAATCATATTTTTCAATATGGCTCTTTGGCGCCTGGAATTCTGATTGTGCAGACAAAATATAGCAGAATTCTTCTACAGGGTGTGCTGCTAGTGTGTGAAAACAGTCACGATCCAAGGATCCTTTGGCATGCGCCTCCATATGGTGGAGACGTCGGGCACCATCCTGGCACCCGGGCATCTTCACTTGGCCTCAAGTGGCTGATCGGCAGGTGCAAAATGCACCTGGTAAATTTCAAACGCTGGATGCACATGAACAGAAAAGCGGCTACCAAGAAGGCAGGTAGCAGTGGGAGGACTGTTGGTGGCTGGAGATGGATAGCAACCTTAGATTCCCCAGCCTTGCTCTGCTGCACCTGGAAAGCAACACCACTTGGGAGATGCCAGCCAGCCCTGCCCATCAAGAGCAAGATCCCGGCCACTCCCACAGCTTGAGCCTACTCATTTGGAAGCACAGTAGGCTGCTGTCAGTGGGCCAACCCCAAAGGGTAAGAGACTGTCCCTTTGGGTTGCTCCTTTGTGATGTGATTTGTTTTAGATGGACTTACTGAGACATTGGACCAGCTGGGATGGGGATATGAGTTAACTTGGCTGCTAAGTGAGAGGTGGAATGCTCTGTAGCTCTGTCTGTGTGGCCTAGTAGGTGCTTTGTGGTTTTGTTGTTTAATATTGTTGCGATTAACCTGTATTCATAGGTTGAACCCTTGAACCAAAAAAGCAGCAGGTAAATAAACCGTAGAATAACAAGCTGGCCCCAAGGAAGACAAGATCCACTATGGTTTGATAACAGTTCTTGCTATAGAACTGCATCACCCGGCTCGAGTTTTTTTCATACCACATGTTTCAACAGGTGCTAAAAGGTTTATCACGGGGGCAAGAGCGAAGTAAGGAAATTACAAATGTACATTTGTATCTGGCAATCAAATCCATGCACAATAGGTAAGTATTGTCAGTTATGTCTATTATCGCAGGGCAAACAACTCAACGTTATGTAAGCCCTGTTGAGTCACCTTTCCGTTTCGTTTTCTTATTTACCTCTTCTTAAAACGATCACCCCATCTTCATTAATACAGTATCCTGCAAACACAACTGCAACAGAGGGTTTTTACCATCTTCTAACCCATCAAGACACTGGCTGGAATATATTGGAGCAAAAGTAGGAGGCAAGTTATTCTCTCCTTTAAAAAAGGAAAAGGCTTTCAGCCAAAGTTTTCATATTGTGTGTGTGTGTGTTTTACCACCTAGGAAATTCAGCTGTTCGCGCCTCTTTCCACCAACAGCTCATGCCACCTCGTTTTATTTAAGACATATGCACCGCTTTCTGCTATAAATAGTACAAAAGGCTGCTTGCAAATACCAAGGATAAAAATGGTGCCTGATGCCTATGTGAAAGATTCCCTCCTTGTTACCTTCTCTTCAGCCTCTCTGGGCCAGGCGGTTCCCCCGTCCCTGTGCTTTGAGGGAGGTTGCTCCAGAGAACTTGAGAGCAGAATGCTCTGCAGTTACCAGATGCCCATCGCCAGATGACAAACGCATCTCTTCAGCTGCCAAAAGCCCTGAACCATAATAAAATCAGTGGAGTGCTACATTAGGGCCAGATTATAGAGGAGCAACTCCGGGGTTTGGCACAATTATGGCCTGGCTGCAGCATCAAATGGTTACTATGCCCATCTTCCCTAATATGCAGAGACACTTTCTCCCCCCCCCAAACCCCTTCAGTTGATCTTCCAATTCACTTTCAGCAGGAGTGTTGATTTCAGCATTGCATGGTGGTCTCTTTCTCTCTTACTCCACAATTAGGATGTTTATGAATGGTTTTTTAGCATTGCAGCAAGCTCAGTCGTGGCTGAGGGCCAGGCAACAAGTTTCTGATGGTTATATATGAGGTCTGGTGGCTGCCATTGCAGTCTCTCGATCCATACAGTTGCTGGGACTTGTCCCTTCAAGAGAAGAAGCATAGGTCCAGAGTGTGACCCATTGGCACCTCCACCGTGCATCTGGCATCGCGGCTGCAGGATACGGGCCAGTCGTAGGGTGTAGCCTTCTTTGGCTGATTATAAAATGCATTTGGGGTTGGGGTGGAAGGGGCAGAAGAATCCCCTACTGCTGCTTGCCTAGGGTCTCCTTGGGTGCAAAGTAGGCAGCAGTGGTACAAAGTGCTGTAGGTGAGCAGGCCAAGAATGCTAGCACTCATGCAACAGAGCTGCGCCCACAGTGCTGCCCTGCATGCAGTGTCTGCGCTCCCGAGTGGGAAGGTTTCATTGTCTCCATAAGCAGCCTTAACACACTATGGTACTGGGATTGTGGGGCCCAACTGCATGTTTCTTGCAAACACAACAAAAGGCAGGCGGAGGTTCTCCCTCCATCTCACAGAAGCATGAGGAGCAGGAAGAGTTGGAATGATGTATTGGAGGACAGATGCCCTTAACCTTTCTGTGCATACACCACTTTACTGCTAAGTCCCCCTCGGCTCCTTTGGGTGTCTGTGTTTGAAATTAGCCAGGAGCCAGGGGCATTTTGCACCTGACTGCCAGTTGTGAAGATCTCTGGGCACCAGGATGACGCCTGACATCTCTACCATCTGGAGGTGCATGTCTGGAGATAACTGGATCTGGACTGTTTTCACACACTAATAGCCCGTCCTGTAGAATTCTTTCAGTTATATTTTATTTGCACAATCGGAATGAATTTCAGGAACCAGAATGCTTTTTCTGTGCAGCCTGAGCGGTAGCAGTGCACAACCTTACAGTTCATGGTTGCAGCTTGTCTTCCCTTACCCCACCCTACTGCCCTGCTCAGTTGTGAAGAATATTCTTACATTATGAATGGTCTGTGTCACCATTAAGGGGGGCGGACCCAGAAGAAATAGGATGATATATATATTTGGACTGTCCCCAGATAAAGTTCTCAAGGTTCTTAACCCAGCTCAAGGTTGTCATCTGAACTAGCAAGATGTTTAACTGAGAATCAATCACAGCCAGTCCGTCATTTGAAAAATAAGACTTGAGTTGTTGTGTCCCCAAAATGGCAACTAGACATTCTGTTTTGGCAACTGCAAGCTCTGTTTAAGGAGCGATTTGGCCCCTAGCTTTTATATTGTATCTGAGTTTTTAATACTATGGAAGAAAAACTACGTTTCAGGGCAGGGTAATTTAAATTGAAGTAGTAGTGGGTGGTTATTTCCCCCTAGGGATCTCCATTGGCATGCTCTCATAAAATGCACATGTGTCTAGCATCAGTGGGGGGGGGGAATCCAGATGTTGCTGAACTGCATCTCTCAGCACCCCAGGCCTTGCTGGTGGGGGCTGATGGGAGTTGGAGTTCAGGAGCATCTGGAGGACGAAGGACTCCCCACTCCTGGTGTAGCATGTCGTTCTGCTCCTGGCCTCTTCTTCAAGAGCAAAGTTACTCTCTTTCTTTACCCATTAGATATCTAAACATGAAACAGACGGGCAGGGTGTGGCAATGGCAGCTGCCTGTTGCTGGTGCATTTGATTCCGAGAAGGCACTTAATTGTGGAGTGGATGCTAACGAAAGCCATGATTTCAGTCCTGGTCTCGTTCTCTTACCAAGCTGGAAAATGTGATGCTTGCTTCGGTCTAAGTTGAGTAAAACTGCCGTGTGAGCCACCAGCTAATTCCTCTGTTCTGTAAACTGGAAAAAAAAATCTGTCAACTTTTCCTGCGTTTGAGGTCCAAGTTGCTCGTTTCTATGCCTTTAGTACCCTCTCGTGTATCGTGGTGGGGTGGGGGGAGCCAAGCAGTCTTGCCTGGCATCATCGCTGCACAGATGGCTTAAATCTGGCATTCTGACAGCCTTTAAATGCAGAGCTGAGATCCTGATGGGGCATTTGTGCCGGAACAGTAGAGATTAGTCACCGCTTAATGGAAACAGTTCTGTGGAAGCTGACATACAAACTGCTAACATAGGTTGTGCTTCTGAGCAGACAGTCTTGGTAGAGGAGGATGCACCCTGCAGGTAGTGTGCTTGAGAGTTATCCTTCTCTGCCCCACCCCAAGAACCTCACCCCAGGGGGATGCTGTAGGCATAGTTTATTCTCCCCATTAAAGGTGCTTATGTCTCGAGCTTCTCCATCCAGTAGTAACTTCCCCCTGCTGCCTGGATATATGGGGTGTGGGTGGGCTGTGGCTCCTCAAGAAGACCTCTGCACATGTCCAGAAAGTAGGCATTCCAAAGTACATTGCCAACCTTAGTCCTCTTGACCTCCACTCTTAAGTGTAAGCCCTGGCTGGTGAATTTTACCAATTGCTTCCTTTAATGTACTGTTCTCTCTTTCTCTGCTGAAGCACTCAAGGCTTTGAAATAATGGACTGCAAGCTCAGAGGCATGTCACAAGAGGGGCATAAGGAAATCCAGGCACCAGCTTTTCCATAACATTACCATGGTTCTTGCTGGAGACTGGCTTCCAAACTCATGCCTGTTAGCTGTGATGGGTATGGGTATTTTCCCCCCTGTGCCTTCAGTTGGAGGCAGCTGTGCTTCTGAATACCTGTTGCTGGAAACCTCAGGAAGGGAGAGTGCTCTTTTGCTAGAATCCTGCTTGCTGGTTGTCCACTATGACTCATTCGCCAGATGCAGCAGGCTCTTCCTGTGTTCCTAACAGCCCAGAGTGAATGGCAGCTGGTCTCTGCATTGATCCTGGCTATCTCATCCCTTTTGCTGATTTAGCCGGGTGCAAGTGCTATTAGATGGAGTCAGTTCTAAGAGGGGGAGAATCCAAAGGACTGTTGGACCCAGGCAAACCAATGGAGGGTGGTGGAAGAAGCACCACTGTTTTCTCCATGCTGCTTTTGGCTCCAGGAGAGCAGTGTGGTCACTTAGGGTTTCCCCCATGTGCCCAGTGGTCATTCTTGCTTGCCGCAGTTTGGGCCACTCAGTGCCACTATCTGGAGGAGAGAAGGCTTTCTCCCCACCCACCCAGTGCCAGAACTCTGGATTTCTGGGAGCAAAATGGAATTGGTAGGAGTAGTTTGGGCCAGAAGATTTGAGGCTTCTGCCCAGATATTGTCTAGGCAGTGAAAATGCAGCAGCAGAATCTACCGGTCCCTGCTTGCTAATCGGCTGATAAGAAAGTAGGTTATGGAAACTAGCAAAGCAGAGGCTTCGGAACAGACATGAGCGGCAGTTGGCAGTCATCCCCTTCTCAACCAGGGCAAAGGGAGCATTTCTCTTTGGCTTGCAGCACATTGTGGTGATATTTCACTTTTCAGGAACTTGCTGTTACAAAAAACCGAGGTGACTCATCCATCTGACGCTGGGGGTTTTCATTGGAACCTCTCCGCCAAATAGTTTGCTTGCAGCCTAGGTGCTGTGCACCAGTCCAAGAGCAGAGAGGGAAACCACTGTGAAACTTTTGCCTTTTTTGGGGGGGGGAGCACCAGGCATGTTGGCTAGTTAGGGTGGGTGGGTGGGTGTGGGTGTGGGTGTAGGGCTGGGGGTTGCTGGTTAGTTGGTTGGTCAGTCGGGATGCTGCTTGCCAAATAGAGCAAACTGGGCGTATTCTTGGCCGGGTGGAAATGTTTGGATGCCGAAGGACAAAAATTCCACTTTGCGTCCTTGGTGTGGGTGGATGGAGCTGATGGAAGAGAGCTTTTATATTGCGAACAACTGCTGGCTCTTCTCCTGCCTAGCAAAGAATGGAAAATAAGAGTGTCTCTACTATGAGCTGGATGTTTTAGCTACTGGGCCTAGTGGAATTGTAAGCAGTAGGATACGTGCCTGGGTGGAGGGGAGAACCCAGAGCAGGCTTACCCAAACTTGGGTCTCCAGCTGTTTTCCAACTACAATCATCCTTGACCCACTGGTCTCGCCAGGTAGGGGAGTTGTAGTCCAAAAACAGCTGGAGAGACAAGTTTGGGAAACACTGGTCTAGAGTATCTTCCTCCCCCCATCCCCCCAAAAAACTGGTGCTCTCCTATTAGCCTTGACTATTGCCCACACTGTTGGGAGCCCAAAATGCCTGGAGGGCACCAAGGCTGGCATAGAATTGGCAGTATCAATTTTCCTGACTTTCAACAGTGTCCAGAGTCTGGGGCTGTTTACTACTGCTTCCTCGTTGCAGCCAGGCTGCTCACAATAATAATAGGCTCCATCTGTGCTATATACATTGAAAGCAGTAGCATGCCGCTTTTAACAGCCATGGTTTGCCCCAAAGAATCCTGGGAATGGTAGTTTGTTAAGGCTGCTGACTGTTGTTAGGATCCCCCCCCCTTTCCTCTCTGAGCTACAATTCTCAAGAGCGGTAGTTAACAATCAATCCCTCTTCCTAGGGAACTCTGGGAATTGTGGTTCTGCGAGGGGGAACAGGGGTCGCCTAACAACTCCCAAAAACATCCTTAGAAGGCTATGGCTCCCATGACTCTTTTGGGGAAGTCCATGTCTTTTAAAGGGGTGTGGTGGTGCTTATATAAATGTGTAGTGCAGATGGGGATCTAAATGTTTCCTTTGCTGCGGGTGTTAAAGATTTGTGGTGCTCGTTTTGTGGTGGTTCTGAAAGAACTTCTCTACACGGGAAGTTTCCGTGGAATGTTAATACTTTCTTTGGGTCATTGCTAGGTTGCTGTTTTTCCTTGTGCTACTCTTGTCAGAAGGTTTTGCTTGTCAGAAGGTTTTGCACTGCGACTTGGGGCTATTGCTGCCTGTGCCTCCCTGCAGAATGCAGTGCAAAATAATAATAATAATAATAATAATAATAATAATAATAATAATAATAGCAAAGTTCTTGGGTGCTATCAACAAAAGCTGCATAATTCTTCTGTTGTTTTTATCCTAATAACTCTCGGCCAGAAGAAACTCAAAAGTGGCTAACAGTTAAAACATACAATGCTTTCGAACTACTGTAGAAAGATGACCTGGTCATACTTGGCAACTTGTGCTATATTTGGCAGCTCCCCTAAGGCTACTAATAATTGTGGTTGTACCTTGTATGTGTACTCTTGTCTTAGTGTAGCTAGTGTTCACAACCTATTTTATTTTGCACTCATGGTTTTGGTTTAAACAATTGCGCTATGAGAAAAGGGCAACCCACAGTTGCGTATTGCAATACTGTAAATGGAAACCACAGTGGCAGCGCTTGTCAGATCATCCAAAGGTTGTAAGGCCTGCCTAGGCAGAAGCGTTGAGCAGTTTCTCAGCCATTCCAACTGCTTTAGGCTGATGGGTCTTGCAAGGAGAAAGGTCTTCCAGGCTACAAAAATGTTGCTTCTGTTTAAGGTTTCTTTTCATATGCAATGTGCATATGCTTAGCTGCACGTATAAGTATGATGTAAGAATGCCTGAGCACATGGTAAACTTATGGAACCAGACCGCACATGAGACATTTGGTTTTTGCAGCAGCATGAAACACTTCCAGCACTCAGACCACTGTCTGGAGAAGAGTGGTGCATGCACACCCACACTCAGAGAACTCGGCTACCCATGCATTAATTCAAAGAGAATATTTTATTGCAGTGTTGTTGGTTGGACTACAACTCCCATCATCCCTAGCTAGCAGGACCCCAGCGGTCAGGGATGATTGGAGTTGTAGTCCAACAGCAGCTGGAGACCCAAGTTTGAGAAACACAGTTTTATTATTAAATTTCTACTTCGCCCTTCCAGGAAAAATGGGGAGTTCTTTCCAGCATTGGGGTCAAGCTGAGATGAGTAGCAGCAGCAGTTCAGATACCTGCTGTACTGTTAGTGAAAAACAGTGCAGAAGTCGAGTGGAGAAGGGAATGTGGGACTCCCATTAGCTCCTGTAGCTCTGGTTGTATTGTACGCAACAGTATTATATTCCATTGTGTGCATTGATCGTATGTATTCAGCCCGCTGAATTCTATCCAGATGTTTTCTTTCTGACGCTCTGCATCTTGCAGTCGTATGAACTAGGAAGGGACAGTTGCATGCCTTCCTGAGAGCCAATGCAGCTGAGTATTGGGGGGAGCACAAGGAAGGAGCAGAACCCCCCCCCTTTTTGCCTCCTCTCCAAAATGCTGATTCCCTGCCCCCAACTTCGTTCAGTGTGTAAAACAAGACTAGGGAATTAAAAAGGAGCTGTCCCAGACGGAGGAGCCAAAGATGTGAGGCAGCGGCCAGACTGGTGGTCCAAGATAGTGCCGGTTCCATTTATCTCCGAGCTGTTCTGTTCTGGACTTCTCCCCCACTCCCCAGATCAGAGATGCTCAGCTAGCGATGGGAGTCTAGAATATGCAGCCAGGTGTGGCTGGGCTGAACCCAGCCTAATGGACTAGGCTGATAATAGAGCTGTGCTGTAAACAGGACACCCCACCCTGCCTCTGCTTCTCTCGCATGACATCTTTGTCTTGCAGCGAGCATTGTGTTGCTGCCTCTGGTGTATTTTTAGGCCGTGCTGCTTTGACGGGAGCTGAGAAGTGCTCCCAGGCCAGCTGTTGGGACTGCAATCTTTCTTGGCTCTGCTCTCTGTCTGTCTATGCAGCCACTGATTTCACAGGTGGCTTCAGCATGGCAGGGCCTATCAGGTGCGAGTTATATGGGGGGGGGCGTTTACCAGCTGACCACCCCAACCCTGGGATCGTGAGTTTGTGCAGACTGCCTTTTCACCACTGAGCGGCCACATCTCTAGGGTTAAAGGGCAGAGCTTTCGGGCTGCTGAACCAGCCTTCCGAGCTGGCTTGCGACTGCTCTGAAACGGAGTGCGCATTGCATGCGCCTCAAATAGAGCCTGCCTGATGCTCAGTCAACAACCGGTGGAGGGGGTGCCTTAAATAGCTGCTAAACTGCTGTGAGTCAGGAGCTCTGAATCTGAGCTACCAGAGATCTCTCCTTGGCAGCGTACCAGGAGGTCCCGGCTTTGGTTATTACGAGTGCATATTAATTTACGTGTAAATGAAAAAGCAAACAATCTCCAGCCTTGGGGCTTGGGTTGGCATTTCTCTTTTGCTTTAAACACAGTAGCTGGGAGCGTGATAGCTGAGAGTGAGTTGGGAGCCAGGAAATTGTCACTTCAGAGCTCTCCGGCTCAAACCACAAATTTGTGGGTGGCTCTGTGCCACTTGGTCTGTGTCAGCGCTTCCACACACCCCCAAAGTACATCGATAACACAGGCATGTGCTGTGGGAGGGGCTGTAGAGTTTGCTACGATAATGTGTTGTGAAGTGGTTAGATATTCCATAAATCTGAAGTATTACAATGCGGTTCTTGGGGCCTTTGCAGCTCATGATAACAGCGTTTTCATTTCTTCTCCCTAATCAGGCTAGTACCAGTTACTTGCCAATAGCCCAGTATTCTGCTGCTGCTGCTACTACTACTAAAGTGGGGAGGGTGAAAACTTTGATGCAAGGGTGGGGGCTGCTGCCCCCGTTTTTGCTTTACGAAAGAAACTGGTTGGGTGAGAGAAGGAAGCATGCACTCTGTGCCGGCAAGCCGGGGGTGTCTAGACTTTAAAAAGCTAAATATGAAAAAGCAACCCCCAAGAAGTGGGGAAGCTGGACAGAGCAGGGCAATAACATACCCTGGATGCAGTGTTCGAAACTCCCATTGTTCCAAGCCAGGGGTCAGCAAACTTTTTCAGCAGGTCCACTGTCCCTCAGACCTTGTTGGGCGCAGGACTATATTTTGAAAAAAAGAATGAATTCCTATGCCCCACAAATAACCCAGAGATGCATTTTAAATAAAAGAACACATTCTACTCATGTAAAAACACGCTGATTCCCGGACCATCCGCGGACTGGATTTAGTAGGCGATTGAGCCGAATTCAGCCCCCGGGCCTTAGTTTGCCTACCCATGGTTCAGGCCAGGCATAGGCAAACTCCGACCCTCCAGATGTTTGGGACTACAGTTCCCATCATCCCTAGCTAACAGGACCAGTGGTAAGAGATGATGGGAATTGTAATTCCAAACATCTGGAGGGCCAGAGTTTGCCTATGCCTTGTTTAGGCACATTTTGCGACAGGGAATTTGGTTAGCATTTGGTTTCTGAGCTCTGAGCGCAGTACTGTGCCTACGAATTCAGATTAAAACTGCAGAGTATGGAAGGAAAGGAGGGCCCTTTTCTGCCTCTCCACTTCCAGCTACTCTTAAGACTGGAGAAGAGACCCTCTTAAGAATATTACGGGTGTGTGCAGGGGAAGCACTAGGCCATGTGAAAAATGAGCATAATATTTTAGCTGCAGTTCATTCATTTTCAGCTTTCTATTCTTGTTATAAAAGAAAGTGTGCCTACACATTCCATTCCTGCACCCATAACCTAGGTTTAAAGTGCCATTTAGCTCCTAGCATTCATATCTCAGTTTCTAACACTGCCTGGATAATGGGCAACTTCTGGGGTCTAAATGCGGCCCTCCATGCCTCTCTGTGTGGCCCCCAGGGCTCTTCCCCAGGCCACACACCGCTCCCACAGGCCACATTTTCCTTAAGTGTGTTTGTTTTGCATGGCTGGAATGTGTCCTTTAACTGCGACCATGAATCTTGCTTGCCTAGGAATAGGATGCAGAGGCAGGTTTCCGTGTGTGGAAATAACCTGTCTTCTGCCTGGACTGTTGTGACTCACTAATACCCCATCCTGTAGGATTCTATCAGTTACATTTATCTACACAATCGGAATGAACGTCTGGAACCAAAATGCTTTTTCTGTGCAGCCTGAGCAGGAGCAGTTGCCATTAACGAAAAGAAGTCGGAATAGGCCAATACATGTGTGGACTGTTTCTGGATCAAGTGACTTTTTTTTGAATTATCAAAGCTCTTAATCTAGCTCAAGTTGTCAACTGAACTATCCAGATGTTTAACTGCGGGTCAATCAGTCATTTGAAAAATAAAGACTTTAGAGCCATCTTGCCCCCAAATGGCAACTAGACATTCCATTTTGGCAACTGCAACCTTGGTTTAAGGAGCCATTTGGCCCCTAGCTTATATATCTGAGTTTCTAACACTGGTGGAGAGAGGGCAGTGGCACTCAGGTCCTCCTTGCAGGTTTTCCATAGGCATCTACTTGGCCCCTGTGATGCCGGACTAGATTGGCCTATGGCCTGATCTCTTCTGTTTTTAAGGGGCCTGACTCTGCACAAGGCAAAGCTTCCTACGGGTCTTGAGTCTCCATTATGATTAAACTGCATGCGACACTGTTCAGGGCCCAGCTTGCTTTATATCCATCCGTCAAGGTTCTTGAGGTGGCAAATGTCACATAGGACCCATGTGGTTAACAGCGCTTGTGAGTGCTGTACAGTGTGCTTCCTTCGCCAATGAATGAGCTGGCTCTCGGGCATCTGAAATCCAAAGTGCAGAGGCTCTTGGGGTTTCAGTAATAAAACCTGCTATGATTAACACTTAAGATCAGGCACCGTGGCCTGCCTAAGCCTACCTAGTGGCTTTAGATAAAGTTAGATCATTGCTCAGGGTTGTTTCCAAGAAGGGTAGCCGTGTTGGTCTGCCATAGTCAAAACAAAATAAAAAAATTCCTTCCAGTAGCACCTTAAAGACCAACTTATACCAAGAACTAACTTAGTTGGTCTTTAAGGTGCTACTGGAAGGAATTTTTTTATTTTGTTTCCAAGAAGGGTATCTCTCCTGTTCCTACCAGGAGATGCCAGGGAGTAAGACCTTTTGCCTTCAAAGTTTGTGGTTTTACAACTGAGCTGTGGTCTCGTTCCTCCCCTGCCAACAAGCTATGGCTTGGCAAAGCTGAGATATTGGGTCCCCGAACTGAGGCTTTAGCCTATCAACTTCCAGAAATGCTGGGGACCAGGGACTGGGCATGCTGGGAAGCAGGAATGTTCACAGAGCACAGCTGTTCCTAAATATGGCTGCAGCCGTTGGCATCAGAAATAAGTGCATAAAATAGACTTGCCCCGGCACAGTCAAGGAAATAGTAATCATCATTTTACTAAGAAAATAGTTGCAGATCCTTGTAATAATTTGGGGAGGCCTACACCAGGCCCAGCCTACATGCGTACAGTCTAAAAATAAGAGGAGAGGATGCATTCCTGTACAGAAGCAATTGGGAAGCGAATGTATTAAGATGCAATTAGATGTCTGTCCCAAGGGCTAGGTGTTACACCATCTCATCTCGTATTTCATCTCTAAGCCTGTGAGGAAGGTTCAGCTGAGAGAATTGCCCAAGGCCACTGAGCAAGCCAGTGGATTGGGGGGGGGGCGTGTTTCTCACGCTAAATTGGATACAGGTGCAGTTTGTTCAGAAGGCACTTAGATTGCCTCTGTTGCAAAGGAGGTGTGAGTCCCCCTTTCCCTTTGGAAAAACCCGGGGAAGGTGCAGCCAGTCCTTTTCACACATAGAATCAGAGTTGGAAGGGACCCACGAGGGTCATCTAGTCCAATCTTTTTGCCCAACGTGCGACTCGAACCCATAACCCTAAGACTAAGAGTTTCACATTCTACCGACTGAGCTTAATAATAATAATAATAATAATAATAATTAATAATTATACCCCGCCCATCTGGCTGGGTTTCCCCAGCCACTCTGGGCGGCTTCCAACAGAATATTAAAATACAATAGTCTATTAAACATTAAAAGCTTCCCTAAACAGGGCTGCTGTCTTCTAAAAGTCTGGTAGTTGTTGTTCTCTTTGACATCTGGTGGGAGGGCATTCCACAGGGCAGGTGCCACTACTGAGAAGGCCCTCTGCCTGGTTCCCTGTAACCTCACTTCTCGCAGCAAGGGAACTGCCAGAAGGCCCTCGAAGCTGGATCTCAGTGTCCGGGCTGAATGATGGGGGTGGAGACGCTTCTTCAGGTATACTGGGCCAAGGCTGTTTAGGGCTTTAAAGGTCAGCACCAACACTTTGAATTGTGCTCGGAAACAGTCAATGCTGCCTGTCTGTCTTAAAGGGGAAGGGCAGTAGTAGTGCTTTGTTTACAGGTGCACCCTTCCCAACTGACTTATACAGGAAGAGGGTTTAGCAGGACTTAACAAACGCTTGGAAACTTGTTGCTAGCTCCTGCAATCTAGAAAGCTGACCTGCTGCATGGGCCCTTCAAGGTAGACCAGTGAGCTCTTCCTGGCTTTGTCCCGGTTTGCCTGTCACAGTAAACCGTAGCTAGGAATATGCTGTGAACACAGAGAGGGGTCCTGTTTTGTTTCTCCCCTAACATGGGCACAGGAGTTGCAAGCCGCACTTCTAGGCTTAGCTTTATGTCTGATCGTGGTGTTTTGCTCCAAACAAACCACAGCACAGAGCCAAGGTTTATTCTCATGGCTTGTTTGAGCTAAACAAATGGTCCATCGTAAAGCTAAAGCCAGATATCCCGGCTTGTCGCTGCTGTACATGGTAAGGAGAGTTGCGTTCACAGTAAACCATTAACCATGCGTGGCAGCCTTTGCGTCCTGCAATTCCCAAGGCCAGCAATAATGAAATACAGTCGAACAAATTTTAAATTGGTTACAGTAAATAAGCAATGAAAGCAATAAAGCGGTGCAACAAGTAACAGGAGGTCGGTAGCAATAAAAGGAAAAAGAATTGAGTTGCTGATGAGCAAAAGCAGAGTTTTGACTGAGCATCTTATAAGCAAATCAAGAGAGGATCAGAGGAGTAAAAAGAGCGACTCAGATTTGCATGAAATTTGTGCATGCTGGTGTGTGCACGCTGTGTATAGAAATACAGTACATTTCACTCTAATACAACTCACTATAGTGGGGAAGCTTGGCCAGCTGACCAGGGTGCCTATCCGGTCTGCTGTCAAGGTGCTGACGGTTGTTTGGCAACATCAGGACCCCTCCTGCTCTCCCTTCTTGGGGGTCTTGAAACTGGGCTTGGACCAGATAGCCTTTTGAGTCTGTAAACCTGCCCTCCATAAAAAGTAGGGCGCATTGACCATCTTCCAAATGAGCTTTCCTTGGGGAAGAGTTCCCAAACCTGGGGACCGCTGCAGAGAAGTCCTTAATCCCATGTGCCCACCCGCCACATTTTGGATGGTGAGGGTTCACAGAGGAGGGCGTCAAATGCCATCCAAGTGGGAGGAGGCAACCTTAAGGATAGTGTGGGCTTTAAAGGTCAAAATTAGCACTTTGGATTGTGCTTGGGAACCGGGAGCCAACGGAGACGGCACAACACCAGAGAGCTCCGTAGTCCAAAAAACAAAAATCCAAGCTTTGGTAAATATTCCCCGTCGGTGGAATGCTCTCCCCAGGGAAGTTTGCCTGGAGCCTTCATTATACACCTTTACGTGCCAGGCAAAAACGTTCCTCTTTAACCAGGCACTTGGTTGATCCGATTTACATCCTATGCTCTTTTAAAAATTGGGGGGTGGGGGTGGTAATTGGGCTATTGTTTTTATTTTTATTAGGATTTTTGCGTTTTTATATCTTGATTTTATTATGTGGACCGCCCTGAGACCCCCAGGTATAGGGCCGTATATAAATTCTAATAATATTAATTAATTAAACTACTACTCTAGGTGCTGAATTTTGAACAAGCTGGAGTATCCAAATGGGGAATCTATTTTTTTAAAAAATACTATTTATTACATTTTCCACTTTAACAATCCAATCAAACCTTATTAAATATTCCAAATTATACATATTATTCAATAATCAAGCAGTCTAAATATTATGCCAAATTAAAAAAAAATAATGGAGGTATCTTTCCATGTTCTGAGGTCAGTGGGGCTCTGATCATCTCATACCTCTACTGCTTTCATAATTTCCACGATAGTTCCCATAAATCATTCCGATGTTAATCCTCCTTACTTTTCACAGCCTCTGAGTTTATCAAACAAGCGAGATCAAACAAAACAATATATTCTGTATGGAATTTACGTCCGGAGTTCCCTCCAAATGGGGAACCTAAGGCACCTCTGGCAATGAACAGATAAAGTATCAAAATTCTATGAATGGCAAATGCCAAAACAAGACGCAGCCCCGTCCATTTGCAAAATTTTCGGGAGATTTGGCAGGGTGCGGAGGGAATCTGCTAATAATTCTTCCTTCCCTTTGGGGGTTTTTGATTTAGTTCTTGTTGCTTATTCAGAAGCACACGCATGAGAAAGGTTAGGAAAATCATATGGCCAGCCCACACACCATACATTTAAAGTATTTGGCTGCCTGGGAATTGTAGTTTGCCCCCTCACAGAGCTACACTTCCCTTCACTACAGATAAGCACCTGCTACAGGTAGAAGAGATTTAGGAGTGATGCTTCGAATTCTTAACTTGTTTCTCTTCCTTTCTCTCCAGCCAGTGTCCCATGTGCTGTGGCCGGTCCGGTTGAGAAGGCCTGCCGGAACAGGCCCCCCCGGGTGAGGCGCACTTCCTCCCTAGACACCGTCCTTGGATCGTACCTCTTGGGCCAGTGGCCTCGGGATGCGGAAGGAGCTTCCGTAGCGCATATGAGTGACAAATCCACCCAGGTACTGGAGCTACCTTTTTGCAGGGACAGTGGGGGATCATGGAGGGATGATGGGACAGATCATGAAGGTGGCAGGAGATGTTACCTGATTGGGCTTGTGTTCCAGAGGTCAGGCTGGGATCAGCAGTGATGTGTTTACATGAGCGCTCTCAACTTAAATGCTTCGTAAGAAAAGCTTTGCCAGATCAGGCCAGAGGTTCACCTTGTCCTGAGTAGAGCTGAGTGATGCATTGAGAAATCGTCTGAAACGATTATAGCGTTCAGATCATGATACTGGTTTCAGACAAATTGAGCTGGCGATAAACCATGCCAGTTCAAATGGCCTGCAGACAGCAAAGGCGCAGGCAAGCAGGCAAAAGGAGCCTAAGGTGGGAAGGAGGAAGCAGCCGAGATACATTCCAGAGTCGGACATCGTGATATTCAGCTGCTGGTGTATCACAACATTGAAAATCGGATATCTCTCAGTCCTACTCACCCCACCGCTGTCCTGTGCCTTATTGCAAACTTCCAATTTGTTGCCAAGTCCTGTACGGTTCTGTCTCCAGTATAGCAATCTTGGTGCCCAGCCCCAGTAAACACCATGCAAAGTCTTGGGGGAACTTTCCCCCTCCATCTCCCAGGAGTGGCCCTTGACTACAGGCAAGAGGTGCCTGGAGCAGGGCTGGGCAATATCAGTTTTTCAGCATCGCGGTATATCACCAGCCCAACATTGCAGTCAGGCGATATACCGTGATGTTGAAAAACAAGCTGCATTGGCCTGTGCCTGTGAGGCACTGGTTGAAATTGCCACAGCTCTCACCGTGGGAACTGAGGCAGCTTCGCCCCTTGCCTAGAGGACTGGGACAAGGCAGCTTGTTTGTACGGCTCAGCTGGGGTGTAGGAGGGCTCCTGAGCCATCCCTGGTGCTCTCCCCGTTTGTGTGAGAGCCAGCACTGGGCTGGCAGATCCTTTAACCACTCGGCTGAGGTTAGCTCACTCTTCAGCTGAGCCGTTAAAAGATGCAGAGGGAGGAACAAGCCGTGTCGGTGCCTCACCAATGCAGATTTTTTCCCTCCCTCTGCACAGTATGATATATCGCTGGTGAAACTGCCACCAAGTCCCTCTGTTAGCAGCGCTCGCTAGAGGAAGTTGCTAGTAGAGGGACTCTGGAGCGGTGGCAGTTTCACCAGCAATATACCGCTGAGTGAAGTCGACATCGCGGTCTGCTCCTCATCCCGGTCCTGGGCCATATATTGATATATTGCCCAGGCCTAGCCTGGAGGGGCTGTTTTGCAGTTGTGTTGCACAACCACGGGATTTGGCTTCTGTGGCAAGGCAGGTGCTCTGAAGAACCTCTGCTTTCATCTTACTTGCAGCCCACACGGTTGTCAAGCAGACAGTGCTTGATGGGAAGCGAGAGGCGGTTGCTAAGGAGGCATCAGTTGCTGGATGACGGGCAACGAGCGTTGCAGTCCAGCTGCATCTGGAGTGCCGCAGGTTCCCCATCCTTGCTGCACTCCACAAAAGCATTTAATATGTCTGTTAGTCCTTAAAGGGTGCTACTGGACTGTTTGGTTGGAGAAGCAGGCAAAAGACAGGTGTGCCCTTCCCAGGCATTCAACCCAGTAGCTGAACGTAACCTCTTTGTGCTAATTATCAGGTTATGGGTTCAATCCCCATATGGGACAGCTGACTATTCCTTTATTGGCAGGGGGTTGGTCTAGATCAGGCTTCCTCAACCTCGGCCCTCTAGATGTTTTGAGACTACAATTCCCATCATCCCTGACCACTGGTCCTGCTAGCTAGGGATCATGGGAGTTGTAGGCCAAAAACACATGGAGGGCTGAGATTGAGGAAGCCTGGACTAGATCCTCAGGGCCCCTTCCAATGCTACAACCCATATTCTGTCTCCAGAATATGGTGGTGGCTGTACATTGTAAGGAAGAGTAGTAAGCATTAAGGAACTTTAGAGTGGGGCCTGAAGTCAGAAATGGACGTACTTAAAAATAAAACTCTGTGTGCTTGTTTGTGTCTTTTGCACCAAACATCAATACCCCCAGCCTGGAGAAAGCAACCCATGAGCAACAGAAATGGATTTGCTGGGCTTGGAGTGAGGGCTGCCTCCAACAGCCTGCAACTGTATAGTGGTACCTCTGGTTAAGAACTTATTCCATTCTGGAAGTCCGTTCTTAACCTGAAGCTGTTCTTAACCTGAAGCACCACTTTAGCTAATGGGGCCTTGTGCTGCCACCACACCGCCAGAGTACGATTTCTGTTCTCATCCTGAAGCAAAGTTCTTAACCCGAGGTACTATTTCTGGGTTAGTGGAGTCTGTGACCTGAAGCGTATGTAACCCGAGGTACCACTGTACTGAGAACCCTTAGTGCTGCCCCACAGGGGACCGTCTTTTGTTCAGCAACAGCATTGCCCAGCCGCCTTTCCCTTTGGCTGAAGCTAAAGCAAGGCTATGCACCTGGGGAGGGGAATATCCCGGTCACTGTTTTGCAACCCTCTTGTAAAACCAGATGTGCAAGGGTTTAAGCTGGACTTTTAAAATTTAACTTAGATTGTGCAAAAAAAAATTCTGCTGGAAAACATTGAGCCGGGTAAACTAAAAGTCTAAATGCCTTTCTCTGCAAAATGCATGCATGCCCAGGCTGGGTGAGAGTGCTCTCCTAAGTCTCAAGCCCTGCTCTTTGTGTCTAGCTTTCTAGGGAAGGCCTTCCCTGTTGTGCTTCTGCTGGTTAGAGGCAAAGCTTGACTTTTCCTTGGCTTTTGTTGCAGAGGCAGCTGTCCTCCTGGAAAGGGGCTCAGTGCTCCAAGGCTCTTTCAGCTCGGCTCGCCGCCCTGGGCCAAAACCCTTATATAACATTTCTCAGGGCTGTGTGCCATGCGCTGATTTTGAGATCGAGGGCTCTTGCGATGGAAGAGAGGCTTGCTCAGTGCGAGGCGTGTGTGCTCCCGGATGGAGCAGGGAGCCTCCAGCCATCGAGGAAGCCTTGGCAACCCATAAATATTTCTGCAGAGCAACAAATGGTCCTTCTGAGACAAAAGGACAGCCTCGGCCCCTTTCAGCTGGAGATGAAACTAGCCTTTTTAATTGGAGTGCCTAGATAGAGAGCGTGTTACAAAACCAGCCTCGCAAGCAGTGACCAAATAGGTACATTAGCTTGAGTGGCTCCCTGCAGGGTTCAGCGTTTCATCCATTAAGAGAGGTACTCGGAGTAGCAACAGCTTGGAAAGGAGGCAGATCCATAACAAAAAACAACAACCCACCATTAGGCAAAGTTAACAGCATGGCGGGAGCTGGAAAAGCCGCCCAGCGAAGCTATAAAAATACAACATAACTGGGCCCCGAGGTATTAAATCCTAGAAAAACAAACCTGTTAATTGGGAGCCTTAAGCTGCAAAGCAGTGGCCAGGAAGGTTTCCCTGGGGATAGAATTCCAAAATGGCGGTACCATCACCAAGCGTGCTATCCCTCCTGGCCAGACTTAGGGCTGGTTTTCGGCGCAGCGGTAAATGTGTGCCTGCGCCATACCTCTTCAAACCATGCGTGGAGTCTCACGTTGCTGAATAGGCTTTTATAAAAATGAAACTCCTTCGCATGGAGAACTTGAAAACCCTTTCTTCCTGACGTGCTAGACTTCCAAGTGCAGGGAGTTGGGAGTGCCTGCAGGAGTACTGATGTGTATGTGAAGCGGTGGAGTCTTCCCGCAATGTAATCGCTTCTGCAAGAACCAGGCCTTGGGTCTCCTGCAATGTTGGAACCTACAGCCCTATGGCATCTGCTGATCTGGGTGACCAAAGAAGTACAGTGGTACCTCAGGTTACATAAGCTTCAGGTTACAGACTCCGCTAACCCAGAAATAGTACCTTGGGTTAGAGCTTTGCTTCACGATGATAACAGAAATCATGCTCTGGTGGCGTGGTGGCAGTGGGAGGCCCCATTAGCTAAAGTGGTGCTTCAGGTTAAGAACAGTTTCAGGTTAAGAACGGACCTCCGGAATGAATTAAGTACTTAAACCGAGGTAACACTCTACATGGGAAGCTTCCTTAGATTGAGTCGGACCTGTAGTCCATCTAGTATTGCCAACACTGATTGGCAGCATCCTGCAAAGCTTTTCTGATGTGGGTCTTCCCAAGCTTAGGTAGAGAAGACGAGGATGGAACCTGGGACCTTCTGCATGAAAAGTAGCTGCTCTAGTCCTGACCTATGACCCTTACAGAAGAGGTTGGATCAGAGCTATGCAAGTCCACCTGTGCAAGGCAGGTCTAGGGTAGCCCTTGCACAGTGACTGTAATGTTGGTTTAGCCAAGACGCGCAGCCAGTCTGTACAACCACAAAGGCTTCCTTACTGAACCTGCCCCAGACCAAGGAACTTGGGGGTTGCCCCATTTTCTTCCTTGCAACAGCCCTTTTAGATAAGCTCGGTTGAGAGCCTGGGCCAGCCAAGGACTTGAACCCGAGTCTCCCTAGCCCAAGGCTGGCACGTTCTTCGTGCAGCCTGCCGTTCTGGTGCTGCGCCCACTTCGCCGCCTCTCTGCCATAGGGGGAGTGTGGGGATCTTGGGGCAGACTGCGCAAGCTCAGGTCGCAGGTGAAGCGAGTGCCTGAAATCCTTTTTTTCTCTCGTGTGCAAGAGCTGGTTTAACGTTTCAACAGAGCCTCCCAAACCTCCTGCCTTTCTGTGGGTGCTGTGGCTGGCTTTCTGCTGTGAAGACAAAGGATTTACTTATATTTATAGCCTTGGGGATGAGACTCGAGAGGCACACCCTTCCCTGCAGATTATCTGACCTTGTGGTTTCAGACCTTGTGGTTGTCTTCTCAAAGCACTTTCCTCCCCTTCTCTCCTGCTCGGCGGAAGCTGTTTGACCACCACTTAGAATAACGTGTTTGGAAACTTCCTGCCTCATGGCTGAAAGTTTCCTCAGGGGCAGGGTGCTCAAAGCCAGGCCTCCCCCATGGCAGCAGCACCAAGAGCTTGCAGCTTCTGGGTGTGGGGGGGGTGTTTCTCTCCTGCCCCACATTCCCTCTCCACCCCCTAGCCAGTGCACACTTTATTATTTTTATTTGATTTTTATTTATTTCTTAATAAATGTTACAGAAAATTAAAATCAAGTAAACTAATACAGTGGCACCTCGGGTTACATATGTTTCAGATTACATACGCTTCAGGTTACAAACTCCGCTAACCCAGAAATAGTACCTCGGGTTAAGAACTTTGCTTCAGGATGAGACCAGAAATTGTGCTCTGGTGGCACAGCAGCAGCAGGAGGCCCCATTAGCTAAAGTGGAGCGTCAGTTTAAGAACAGTTTCAGGTTAAGAACGGACCTCCGGAACAAATTAAGTACTTAACCCAAGGTACCACTGTACTAATACAAAATTAAACTAAAGAAAATACATGTACCCCCCTACCCTGCAAATAATAATAATAATACAATAATAATATTTTATTATTTATACCCCACTGGGCGGCTTCCAACAAAATATTAAAATACAATAATCTATTAAACATTAAAAGCTTCCCTAAACAGGGCTGCCTTCAGATGTCTTCTAAAAGTCTGCTAGTTGTTGTTCTCTTTGACATGTGGTGGGAGGGCGTTCCACAGGGCGGGTGCCACTACGGAGAAGGCCCTCTGCCTGGTTCTCTGTAACATAAACGCTACATACCCCCATGACTTCCCTCCACCACAACTCGACTTCCTTTAGCTCAAATTTAAATACTGTCATTGCATTCTTTGGACAATACATCTCTTATGGCCACTTCTAATTATTGTTCTCACTGATACTTGACATACTTAATCCATGCATATCAACATATTCTTTTTAGAGCAATGTTTTGTTCCATATACTCCTCCAAGCTCTTGTGTATACTTTAGGAATGGAGGCAGCCTACAGCTTTCCTTGAGCGCAAATGAGCATGAAATCTGCCAGCTGATGTGCATTTCAGCAACAAAGCAAAATAAAACAAAGCTTTCTGGGCTCTCCGCTGCAACATGTGGGATTTCCAGGCAGGGCAGCTCAGCCGTTCTTGCAGCCGGGGCAGGAGGCTTGCACCGGGCTGCAGCAGTTTCACCTGCAAATAGTTTTTTGAGACATCGCTGCCGCACGTGGGGGGGGGGTTAGCCTCCCCCACACCGGTTGCATGGGTGGAATTTCCCCCTCGTGACCGGCGCTCCATAACTTGAAAGATAAGGGTTTATCTCGAGGTTTTAAAAATACCTCGAGTGGCAGTTGCTTTTTGCTCCTGCTCCCGAAAAGCTTTGCTGAAGGGTTGGGCGGCAACTCTTGGCTCCGCATCAACACTTGTGGGCACATTTTTTCCTGGCATGAAGTGGGGGCAAGGGGGGAGTCATTGTCATTCTACACTTCCACAAAATGTCTGGGTCCTGCCCCTTGCAACTCCTCTCCCGCCACTTGCAAGGCCTGTACCAGTCAGGATTTGCAGAGGTTCGAACTAACTTTCCAGCCTATGGCATCCTTTGCTGCTGCAGGGTTGTTCAACAGGGCTGTTTAAACAAAAAAACATAAGAAATGGCTGCCAGATTTCCTGTTTTACAACAGCCTTTCTAGGGAGGCCGGTCTTGCTGATAAAAAAGCCCCTTCTGCTGCCTTGGCAGCTGGACCAACCGGAGAAACAGAGCTGTCCCCAGACCATGGTCTTGAGTGCAGTGCTCTAGGGTGATTGGTCCTTAATACAGTGGTGCCCCGCAAGACGAACGCCTCGGAAGACGAAAAACTCGCTAGACAAAGGAGTTTTTCGTTTTCTTAGCCGCTTCGCAAGACGCATCTTCCTATGGGCTTGCTTCGCAAAACGAAGCTTGCCCCGCAAGCTCCGGGGATAGCGGGGAAGCGCAGCGCGCCTTCCCCTCTGTCCCCGGACCCCTTTTGAACCAAGGGGCGGCAACGGGGAGAAGCGATTCTCCCCGCTGCCCCTTCCCTTGCTTTAAACAGATCCGGGGACAGAGGGGAAGGCGCGCGGCGCTTCCCCTCTGTCCCCGGAGATTGCGGGGCAGGCAACGGGGAGAAGCAATCTTCTCCCCACCGCCCCTTGCTTTAAACAGGTCCGGGGACAGAGGGGAAGGCGCGCGGCGCTTCCCCTCTGTCCCCGGACGGTCTCCATAGGAATGCATTGATTGATTTTCAATGCATTCCTATGGGAAACCGTGCTTCACAAGACGAAAAACTCGCAAGAAGAAAAAACTTGCGGAACGAATTAATTTCGTCTTGCGAGGCACCACTGTAATGCTTCTCTGCACTGGTATTGCTCAGTTGCTGCTGGTCTTGGAGTATGCCCCACAAGATGGAAGCGTAACGTGTCCCAGCAGCCCAGCCACCTGGGTTGTAGGACAGGGTGGCTTGTCCTGTAAATCGGGGGGGGGGGGGGGGGCTTGAATGCTGGGGGTCTGGCAAGCCACTTGTCTGCAAGCAGTTGCCCTAACGTAGGCAATTCTGCCACCACCACTTCCTTTGCTTCTGTGCAGCCCCACCTTGAGGGCCGTTGATATCACAGGCCAGCAGTGCTTGCATGGCAAACCCCTTGAATAGCAGGAAACAGACAAGTGCAATGCTCAGCCTTAAGGATCGCCTCTCACCATGCAAACCAACCCGGACTCTTCGCTTGTCACCTGAGGCCCTTTTCTATGCCCTCCCTCATCCGAGAGAGGTTCGGAGGATGGCAACAAGAGAACGGGCCTTTTCTGTGGTGGCTCCCCATCTATGGGGTGCTCTCCCCAGAGAGGCTCACCTGGCACCATCATTACATGTCTTTAGGAGCCAGGCAAAAACATTCCTCTTTACCCAGGCCTATGGCTATTAAATACCGTATTTTTTGCTCCACAACACTCACTTTTTTCCTCCTAGAAAGTAAGGGGAAATGTCTGTGCGTGTTATGGAGTGAATGCCTACGGATGGCGGGGGGATCTGCTGCAGTCATGAGCAGAGGATCCATGGTTCCCCTTCCTTCCCTCCTCCGTGGCTTGCTTTGAAACAGCAAAGCGGGAGAAGAGCCGCTGGGTGGGGAGGAGAGAGGGACAGAAAACCTGCTTGCTTTAAAGGAGCAAATCACGAGTGTAAGCGGCTCCTGTCCGGTTGGCTCCTTTAAAGCAAGCAGACTCTCTGTCCCTCTCTCCTCCCCACTCAGCTGGCTAAATAGCAGCAAAGTTTTTCAGCGAGCTGGGGAGGAGGGAGAGAAGCAGAGCCTGCTTTCTTTAAAGGAGCAAAGCGGGAGAGGAGAGGAGCCTTCTCCTCTTATATCCCTCTTCTGCATTATTAGCAGCATCCTTCTCCACACACCCCACGCGTGCTCCTTGTCCCTTGAGTGCTTTTCCTTCCCTCCCCACTTAAAACGTGGTTACAAAGCACGGATCCACATGGATCCTCAGGATTTTTGCACTGGGTCACCCCAAACTCACCATCAGATCACATAGCATGTCCATGGCTACAGCTTGCACCAAAAAAATCACGTACCCACTGTTGCCTGGGGCTGCAGTGGTGCAAAAACGTGGTTACAAAGCCTGGATCCACATGGATCCTCAGGATTTTTGCATTGGGCTACCCCAAACTCACCGTCAGATCACATGTCTGTGGCCACAGCATGAACCACAAAAATCATACATCCACTGTTTCATTTAGAATATTTTTTTTCTTGTTTTCCTCCTCTAAAAACTATGTGCGTGTTATGGTCGGGAGCGAAAAATACGGTAGTCTATGTATGGCCTGTGAAAGTGTGGGACTTATGATGATGACTATTTTATTATTAGGCTTTATATCAGTATGCTTTTTATTATGTTTTCATTACCGATGTTCTGTGATGTGGTTTTAATGTTGTACCACTGCCCTGGGATCTTTTGATAAATTTATATAAATTTAATAAATAATAATAAATTTCCAAGCAGGTCACGGAGATTGAATGAGAGCTGCTGGGTGTCATAAAATGAATATAAGGCTTTTCCTTAGTCTTTGAATAATGTTCTGCCTATAGTAACTTAATTTCATTGTCACCTTTACTTGGAATCTATTAGGATTTTGCTTGTAGCATTTGGCTTATTTTTCTTAAGAGTTTGTTTTGTGTACATGCAGTGTTAAATTGCCCTGAGACTTTGTGACGTGATGGGCTACGGTTCCTAAATAAAGACCCAAGCATGGAAGCCTATAGGTTTGCTGGAAATGTTATTGCAGGGCTATGTGGGAAGTAGGGCTGGGCGATATCTGGCTTTCAACACTGTGATATATCACCAGCTAAACATCACAAAATACAGGTATTATTATTTATTGAATTCATATACTGTCTTATACCCGGAGGTCTCAAGGATATATCATGATGTCTGAAATAAGGATGGTGCCATGTAGAAGTGTTGGTTGCCTTTGCAGTTTTTCTCACGTTGTGATTTTTGCCGGCACCTGCTCTTGTGATTCGCTGCCCCCCTGTATGAGGCAGGGGAGAGCTGAGCCACCAGAGTTAACAGAGGTTGCAGGAATCGAGAGATGCCTTGGCGGGCTTCAGTTTTTCACACTTGGTGATTTTTGCATAGCACACACCCATCAAGATTTGCAATACATTGCCAGGTTGAAAATTATGAAACTGACAATCACGATATGGACTCCAAACCGGTTTTTGATTATATATCACCCAGCCCTAAAGGTAAAGGGACCCCTGACCATTAGGTCCAGTCGTGGCCGACTCTGAGGTTGTGGCACTCATCTCGCTTTATTGGCCGAGGGAGCCGGCATACAGCTTCCGGGTCATGTGGCCAGCATGACTAAGCCGCTTCTGGCGAACCAGAGCAGCGCACGGAAACGCCGTTACCTTCCCGCCGGAGCGGTACCTATTTATCTACTTGCACTTTGACGTGCTTTTGAACTGCTAGGTTGGCAGGAGCAGGGACTGAGCAACGGGAGCTCACCCCGTCGCGGGGATTCGAACCGCCGACCTTCTGATCGGAAAGTCCTAGGCTCTGTGGTTTATATTCTCCCTCAAAAAGAAGTGGTACGGAGCTCCACTTGGACTTCACTGGCTGAAATGTGGATGAACACTCTTCTTGAGTTAAGGTTTTCCTCCTCTGGGAACACTTCTGGGATAATTTTCCTGAAAGCAACTTCTGTGGAACACAAGCTCTTTGTGAATTTTGGCTATCGTACTCTGCAAGGAAGACGTGAAGGCATAGAAAGTCGTTCGCAAATCTTTCTTGAAAGTTTTAGTTGGGCTTTTTCCATCCAGGCCTGTGTAATCCATGACATTTTATACCAACGTCGTTGTGTAGGAAAACACCGGCCAACCATTCTGCCCTGGATTCCAAATGCACTGAGAGCAGCAGCCAAAGTTTCCTAGGTAGCATGGCAATGTGGCTGTACTCTTAGTTCTTGTAGGAAAGTGATTTTTTTTCCCATTTTCCAAAGTCCCACAAATTAGCCCTTTGGCATGACGCTTCCTCCCTCCAATGGCGTGTTTTCAGAATGACTCTTGCAAAGTAGACTGCCGTGTTGGAACTCGCTTGGACTGGCCGTGCTCTGCTGAACGCTTTGCTCCCTTCTTTGCAGACTCCTGTGTCCTGGCACGAAGCAGAGGTGGGGAAAGCCGCTGCCCATAAGCGCTCGGCCTCGTGGAGTAGCGTGGATCACCGCAGAGAGGTGAGAGAGCTGCTTAGCAAGCCAAACAAAAAAGATGCTTCCCGCACAGCACAGTGCACAAAGGAAACTCAGCCACTGGCCTGCACTGAGCATCCCAGAAACCCAGAATTAGCGTCCTTCACAGATAATACAAATCGGCAGGTAGTTCCGTCAAATAAGGAACCTTCCCACTAGGCCCTGTGCAGGCTTTCCCAAGCTTAGGTCTCTAACAGCTGTTGGACTACAACTCCCATCATTCCTAGCTAGCAGGACCAGCAAACAGGAATGATAGGAATTGTAGTCCAAAAGCAGCTGGAGGCCCAAGTTTGGGAAACCATGGTTTATAGTAATAAACCAGTTGTTGTTGTTGTTGTTGCTGCTGTTGCTGAATGCTGCTTGCGATCCTCACAAGCAGTGGCAGGGAGGAGGCACCATGCTCACCAAAAGCAGTAGTGGCTGGTGCGCATTGGTAGGGCGTGAAGGCAAGGGACCCAACAGCAGGGGGAGCCAGAGCCAGCTGATTCTGCCTTTATTACCATCCTCCTTGTTGAGTTCTATACGGAGGTGTAAGCTGACACCCTCTGTAATGATTGTAAGTAAGAAGGCAGGGAGTAGGGGCTGGCTGAGGACAGGCTGAGATGGGTGGGGCAGCGCCCCATTTGCCCTAAGAGGCAAGACTCTGCAGACAACGTCAGGCTAGTGGTCCATTAACTCAGCATTGCTTACAGTGCCTAGCAGAAGCCATGGAACTAGCTCAAAATAAAAAAAGGAGATTATTATTTATTTTTTAAACAAGGTTTCATGCACCCAATGGATTTCACATAAGTATCTTTGAGGGCAAAATATAATAAACCTGGCAGTGTCTCTTCTCCAGTGAGGGAAATTAGAGGCCACCTAGAAAATAAGCTATGTTCCCAACTCCTTCTGTAGGTTCTCTCAAATAGTTCAAAGTGCTTGTTTCTTCCCGTGCAAAAGCTATATGGTAAAACACATTGGATGCATTGAGTTTCTCATATATACATACGTACATACACACACATATATACATATACATACATATATATGTGGTTTTTTTCCATGAATAGTGGTTATTAGGTGTTGCCTCTTCCTTTCGAAAGGATGCTCTTTGTGTTTGTGTGGGTGTTTTAAAAAAACTCACAGCAGAAATGGCCCCACAGATTTCAGAGGGAGCCCCCTGCAGAGCGAACAAGAGGCCTCCATTGCCCACAGGAAGCAGAGCAGCTGTTGCTGGTGCTGCTTCCCTGGCTTGTGTTTGCAAAAAACCAGGCCTAGCTGTGTGACTTCCAGTTGCTTAAAAGACAACACCTCAAAAAGGTGACACCTCCTTAGAGGAAAGACTGGTCCTATCAGAACGATCTGATAATTGGGCAGCAAGTTATCCCAGATGGCTGAGTTCCTTAGAGCATGGTGCTGAGAATGCCAAGGTCACAGGTTCGATCCCTGCATGCATGATGGGACAACGGCTTATTTTCCTACATTGTAGGGATTTGGACAAAAGGATCCTCAGGGTCCCTTCCAAGTCTACGAATCCATGGCTGTAAGCCGGCACTGGAAGGGCACCTTGCAGAAGTTGCCCCCTGTGCTTGTCATGCATTGCGCATGGGCAGAAGAAATGGTGAGGTCCTTTGCCTCTTCTAAATGCAGGTTGCCTTCTCATTCCCCAGATTGCCAAACTGAAGCAGCAGCTCCAGAGAACGAAACTCGGTGCCCGGAATAGCAAAGAGAAAGACCAGATCTCCCCCGTCCAGGGGGAACATAGTGTCCTCTCTCCCGCCAAGGTATGCACCGCATCCCTCTCCTTTGTTTGCCCCCATCCGGCCAGAGGAAAACAGGGTCCAGCTGTCGATGGACTGTTGGCAAGAGACGAGCTCGAGGCTATTTTTGGGAA
This sequence comes from Podarcis erhardii, assembly GCF_964252035.2. Lineage (NCBI taxonomy): Eukaryota > Metazoa > Chordata > Lepidosauria > Squamata > Lacertidae > Podarcis > Podarcis erhardii. Next base: position 33,570,858 of record NC_138502.1, on the reverse strand, counting down.
AGAGTTTGAAGTATTCAATTCTGCTGCTGCATTTGCAGGGTGGGGGAGGGCAAAACCGTTCTCTTCAGCCCCACTCAAAACAATGCGAGGAATTGGGGGGGGGCGCACACACACTTCCTACTGGCCTGTGCTGGCTGCTGTGTATGTGGAGGTCAAGAGCCTTGCTCCAAGCTCAAGTGATTGTTCTTGAGTTGCCCTTTGAACTAGGCATTCAAGGTTCATTTCTCAGGATCCAGGTCTCTCGGCATCCCTTGGACCAAAAAAAGGAGAGGGTGCAGTGTTTGAGAGGCATGTGATTAGAAGGGTATTAGGAAGCAGGACTTAGGAGAGACCTTTGAGAGCGCATTGCCAGATGGGTCAGGGACGGGTTGCATGGACCAGTGCTCCGAGTCTTCATCATACTAGACCAGAGTGGTGGAACTGGCCTATTAAGTATGCACCTACTTGACTGGTTCCCTTCCAGATGTTGTAGCCCCTGCCCACATGGCCCAGTGTCAGCAATGCCTAGGCAACACGATGATCATGTACGTACGCAATAGATAATCTTTATAGAATTCCTTCAAACCATAACAAGTACAAAATGAAATCTTTAGTCTCAAAGTCTCTGAAAATCTTTAACTGAAGCGAGGTACCAGACTTTGTATGATGAAAGACAAGCTGTGAAGCTTTCTGTATTCAGCAAATATGATGTCCAGCACTGAACAGTCATTCCGGATATTGACTAATGTTTCGTAGAATTCGTCAGCGGGGTCCCCAACCCCTGACCTCTCAATATCCCTTGGGCAAACAAAGAGGAGAGCATTCGAAGCTCAGTATTAGGGAAGGACATGATTGGCTGTAGAGCAGTGGGTCTCAAACTTTCAGAATAAAAATGTGCTCATGCCACAACCAATTTCTTTAGTGATAAGAAATACATTGGAAAATTAAAAGAAACAGCTAGCTGTGCTTGATTTTGGAAAGAAACCTGTCCACATTCTGCAAATTAATTTTTTTTTAATGCTGTACTATACTGAAATGTTTAGATATTTGATTTTCCTGGAATCTTCCCATCATGCTAGCCACACCCTTAAAGAGCCACTGCTGTAGAGAATACTTTCCTTGCAAAAAGGTGTCAGTGGCTTGTTTTACCACATTGCTGGATGTCCTTATTGCAGGTTTCCCCACCTGCACCTTTTCCAGCCCTGACTGTTGCACCGATCAGCCCTTGTTTGCACAACAGCCTCGACGGTCTCAATCAAGAACTGGAAGAAGTGTTTGTAAAAGAGCAAGGAGATGAGGAGCTCCTCAGGGTGAGTTACGGCTGGTTCCCAAAACTGCTGGGCAGAGCACATCTTTGTGGGCCCTTTTGCCATCTTTTGCACCACTAGCTGAATACAAAGCCCCCACTCCTGAAATACGCTGAGCTGTACACTGAAATTCTCTGCAATGAAATTTCCAAACACTCATCTAGAAACAGTTATGGCTGTTTTAAAGTACAGATAGGGCGAACCTACAGCATCAGCAGCTAGCCACAGCCAGCCCCTTCTTCTCAATGAGGGCCGCTGACTCTCTATGGTGATTTTATTTTTATTTTTAAAAGAAATATCCAAATGCTTGAGGAATCCTACGGTACTAACCTCGTCTCACGTGACTTAGAAACAGACCACACCTAAAGGTTCATAACACACTTTGAGCACATGTTTGATTTGGTTGCCTTGAACTCTGGGGCTGCATTGCATCCTTCCCTCGCTTCATAGCTGGCCTTTGAGTCACAGCAGATGTGCAACGTCAGCTCTGGAGGGCAAACGACAGCTGTTTATAGTGAAATGCCTGCACTGCTACAGGAGAGGGTCTTGGGGTTTTTCCCCCCCTCCTAATAAATGTGTTGATCTTGCAGTAAAGGTAAAGTAAAGGGACCCCTGACCATTAGGTCCAGTTGTGGCCGACTCTGGGGTTGCGGCGCTCATCTCGCTTTACTGGCCAAGGGAGCCGGCGTACAGCTTCCAGGTCATGTGGCCAGCAGGACTAAGCCGGTTCTGACGAACCAGAGCAGCGCACGGAAACACCGTTTACCTTCCTGCCGGAGCGGTACCTATTTATCTACTTGCACTTTGAGGTGCTTTTGAACTGCTAGGTTGGCAGGAGCAGAGACCGAACAACGGGAGCTCACCCCTCGCGGGGATTCGAACCACCGACCTTCTGATCAGCCAGCCCAAGTCTCTGTGGTTTAACCCACAGCACCACCCGTGTCCCTCTTGCAGTAGCTGCCCTGAAATAAGAGCTGGGGTAAAAAGGCCCTAAGTGAACCAGTATTAATTTAAGAAGTGTCTTCCTTCTAGATCCTGGATGTCCCCGATGGCCACAGAGCCCCAGCCCCTCTGCCGAGAAGCACCAGAGAAGCTTTACTGCTGCGGGTGGAACACAGCAGTAGCAGCTGCAGCAGCCTCTCTCTCTCTCCGTCCCCTTCAGCTGCCTTTGGGCGGTCCCCACACATGCCTGCCCAAGCAGCAACAGAGGAACTTTCCCCCAGTGTGCTGGATAAGCCGCCAGTGGAAGCTAAGGGAAAAGGTAAGCCACAAGGGGGCTACTAAGAGGCATGATGGGAGCCTTAGAAAGTTGCACATTTTTTAAAGAGGTTTTTCCAGGCCTTGTTTGCCCCCCACCCGTCCACAGTACGAGAACACAGCCTGGAAGCTGGAGGACAGCATAGGGTGCTCCCCAGGCATCCCTATTTATCGAACAGTCATCCTGATTTGTTTGCAGGGAGGTCAGACGGTGTTGGTTATGGAATTGAGCCTTCGCTCTGATTGGTTTGTGTAGATGACATTGCATCAAAGCAAGTCTCCCCACAGTTTTCCAGACTCTTACTGCAAAAAGTCCGATCTCTCGGGGAAGTGGGTTTTTGTTGTTGCTGTTTTTGGCGCAAGACCCTCCCAATCCTGAAGGAGCATCTCCACCCCCATCGTTCAGCCCAGACACTGAGGTCCAGGTCCGAGGGCCTTCTGGCAGTTCCCTCACTGCGAGAAGTGAGGTTACAGGGAACCAGGCAGAGGTAGTGGCACCCGCCCTGTGGAACACCCTCCCATCAGATGTCAAGGGAGATAAAGAACTACACAATTTATAGAAGACATCTGAACGCAGCCATTCAGATGTGTGTATATATATATGCACGAAGTGAGTTTGATGGCATGGGACTGGAAGACAGTCTGGAAGTGTTGGTGCTGACCTTTAAAGCCCTAAAAGGCCTCGGTACCCATTGTTCAGCCCAGACACTGAGGTCCAGCTCCGAGGGCCTACTGGCAGTTCCCACACTGCAAGAAGTGAGGTTACAGGGAACCAAACAGAGGGCCTTCTTGGTGGTGGCACCCGCCCTGTGGAACACCCTACCGTCAGATGTCAAGGAAATAAACAGCGACAGCACATCGATGCCCATAGACTCGCCTTGGAATTGTCAGGGAGGGTAACCAAAGGCAAGCAATGGAGCATGAACCTCATTTTACTGTTTTGCGCTGCATTGCTAACTCAAAGCAACTAAACCCTAAAATAGAGATCCAGCCTGCTCTTCCCTTTCCATGGATCATCAGTGTCCACAAACCAGTTGAAGGGAAGAGTACGGATATTAGGGATCGCAGACAGTGTGATGTGCCTATACAAGGTTGCAATCTAATTGGCTTGAACTTCATTCCAAATCTGACCCTGCTCATTCAGGAGATCACATCTTTTATCCCTAAATAATTGCCGTTCTGACTGTAACGTGTATCAAACCAAATTTCTCAAGTCTTATTTGAAGATAAATGGTGAAAATCCCACCCTACATCCGCCATAAGATCTCTCCTTTACATATGGACCTGGCTGCTAGTTTTGTAACCTTTTCTTTCTTTTATGGCAGCAAGGGCAGGGAAAAGCCCACTGTATTCTGTGATACCCCAGTGAAGGGGAAAAGGATGGAGGGGGAGGACTTGTAAATATTGGAGGCGTTTCTGGGAGTGCCCCCTGAATGGAGGGAGAAGGGAGAAAGACTGGGAATGTGTGGCGAAGGGTGAAGTTGGAAATGGGAAGCAGAGACCTAGAGCAAGGGAGGTAGCAGGCCAGACTTCCAAAACTGACCAAACCCAAAACTTTCCTTCTGTTTACAGGATACACAGACAGCCCCGAATCTGCAGGTGAACCTTTATTGATAAGCACCTTTACCAACCACCAATTTGTTTAAAACTGTGTCACTGCAGTTTGCAACAAAAGTATAAAAGCGTTGCCATCTAATCAGTGACTCCATAGGGATTTTGCCTATACAGATAAAAAAACCCTGGATTTTTAATAAGGCTGAGTGTACAGAAGACACAACAAGAATAGCTTTAGAATCAATGACCTGGATGGGAAATTATGCAAACGATTCTTCCAGATATAGATGCATTACAGCATTACTGGTTCTGCATTTTTCTGTGTCACATTTAAGCCTTTCTCTTTTTCTCCCCCGCTTCCGCCAGAAAACGGCAGCACTTCTCCAGTCCTTGCCTTTGCCCTGTCTCCTCGTCCCAACCACACCTATGTGTTCAAGCGGGAACCTCCGGAGGGTTGTGAGAAAATCCGGGCTTTTGAGGAAGCTGCGTAAGTGAGAAGGGTACTTGCCTCTAGGGACACAGCAGACCGAGATACTGCAGTCTTATACAATGCAGTCCACTTCCTACAGGATCAGCCCTGGGAAACCTCTGGTCTGTGGTCCAAATACTAGATCCCTAGGTAAAGTAAAGGGACCCCTGACCGTTAGGTCCAGTCGTGGCCGACTCTGGGGTTGTGGCACTCATCTCGCATTATTGGCTGAGGGAGCCGGTGTACAGCTTCTGGGTCATGTGGCCAGCATGACATAGCCGCTTCTGGGGAACCAGAGCAGCGCACGGAAACTCCATTTACCTTCCTGATGGAGCGGTACCTATTTATCTACTTGCACTTTGACGTGATTTCGAACTGCTAGGTTGGCAGGAGGGAACTCACCCCGTCGCGGGGATTCGAACTGCCTTCTGATTGGCAAGTCCTAGGCTCTGTGGTTTAACCCACAGCACCACCTGTGTCCCGTGGTCCTAATTTAGCCCCTGAGGCTGCTTCTCCCAAAATACACACCTATGCGCCTGATGTCATATGTGTGGGACAAATGACAAACTGGGAGCCTTAAAGTGTACCCCTGATTGGCACTGACAGCAAGCCCTACTTGCCAAGAACAATCAGCTGACTGGCCGTGACAGCAAACCCTGCTCAAAGTTGGGCTTTCTATAAGAGCCTTTTGGCTGAAAGGTTAAACAGCAAATGGTGCAGGGAGGAATGCTTTTCCTAATGTCATGGTGATGTCAAGTGATTGACATGTGAGTGGCCCACAGGGGTTGGGGAAACATCACGATCCAACCTACCAACCAGCCCTCAGCATTCCTAACCATCAGTCACGATGGCTGGGGCTGATAGGAGTTGGACCCTGCAGGTCTTGTTGGACCACAGATTCCCCGCCCATGTCCCAAAGTGAAAAACCGAGGAACGTCAAAGATTCTCTTCCTTCACACACTCCTCCTTGCTGTTCCCACTGCAAAGGATCTTTACAACCACCAGTCGAAACTCTCAGCCAGTTGATGGCATCAATCCTTGCATTCCTCATCTCTTTCTCCTTGTGGTTTCTCCCTCTCCAGGCCTCCAAGCCCCGATCAGACTTTCCTGCCCTCCTGTCCCGATAAGAACAAAGTTCACTTCAACCCAACTGGCTCTGCCTTTTGCCGCTTCAGCCTGGTGAAGCCTTTTATTCCCAGTGTGGACTTCCTGTTCAGAGACTTCTCTTCCTCTCCCAGCCCCATGCCACCGGGCACATTCTCCTCCTGCCAGCCCACTCATACGGTCCCAATCCTCAGTTTGCGGAAAGACTCGAGGGGAGACGACTTCGGCGAGAACCCAAAATCTCCTCCGCTGAGCTTGGAGACTTGGAAGCGGCACCAGGCTGAAGACACCGTCCTCTTCCACAGCTCCCTGGTTGTCTGAAGCTCAGAGGGGCAGACCCCAAATGAATCTGTGGTCCCTCCATGGCCTGTGGAGAAGAGTGCCTTGGAATGGAGAGAACAGAGCACTTCTAGGACACAAGTCCTCCAGCAACTGCCTTAAAAAATGCAGACTGCCACTGGACTTTGCTGCAGACGCAGTAGTGTTTTTCCCCCTTTTGACTCCTGGTACTTAAAAGCACTTCATTTCCCTACAAGTTCATGTCACTGTCCTGCTATTGCAATGTCCAAAGAGCCCCTCATCCTCTCTGATGGAATATACACACTATAAGCTACCGGGTTTTTCCTCCTCTTGTTTGCTTGCTGGGTGAGGCAAGAGCTCATGTATGTTTTGTTTTGTTTTGAATTATCCTAAGGATGTGTCTCAGGCTTTCTACAGACTAGGGAGGATGAAAGGGTTTACATGTATCCAGAGGAACTGGTGTACGCTGCTCTAGCAGATGGCTGCTGGGCAAGAGTTGTGCTGGGCAATCTGTTTCCAGGGAATGAGACATCTAGAGATTATTTTGCATCCTGCCCTGCACTCTATGAGACTAGCATTACTGGAACACAGCTAAATGCTTGAAAGAAGCATTTTCTCTTCCAATCATGCTGTAACAGTTAAAAGTTGAATTGACAGAAATTCAACTTGTGTGCCTTTTTTGAGGTCTTACTCCCTTCCCTTATGGAGTAAGAATAAGGGAATGTTCTCTCTCCCCCCTCCCCCTTCATACACTCCCCAGACATCTTTTGCAGTGGACCTCTTGAGTTCATTTCTTGCAACAGTTCTGGCAAAGGAAACTGATGCTGAAGCCAGAACAATGTCTAAAGTTCCCTGGTGGAATGTAGCTCTTAGCATATCAAATCCACTTCCTTCCTTTTTTTTAATTGTAATGATTTGGCCAGTCCAGTTAGGTCTGACACTACTACAATTCTGGCTGATGAGTCAGGGGGATCTGCTCAGCTTTAACCCTACTTTTTAATGCACAGAACACTCCAAAGATCCCATGGTTCACTTAAACTTACATTTTAGGCCACCCGCATCCCCACCCCCCACAGCACAACTGTGAAAGGCCTTAAACCTGGTGATGCCTTGATTGCAAAGTATTATAAATGAAAGCAACTCTTCTTTTTGCTAAGCCTCTGGATTGCATTGAAAAGGTTTTCTTGAACCTGAGATGGAAACTATATTTTCTATTTGAAAACAGTATTTTTGCAGCTACTTTTGAAGTTTTGTAAATTTTAATGTATGTATCACAAAAGCTTAAGGAAGAATGTTAGCCTTGGAGGATCACTGCCTTGTCTTGGAGAGGCTTTTGCAGATTTTGGTGTTTAAACCAATTAAAAAAATAAAATTGTTCGGTATCTGAAGTATCTGTACTGTGCCTTGTCTGAGTAGAGATTGGTCAGTGGGATTGGATGAAGTGTTGGACGCACTTGCAGCTCTGTAAAAAGAATAAGAAATCTACATATGGGTGGCATATTCTTGGGTTGGTATTTGCTTGTTAACCCATCAGTTGAATCTAATCTCTAGTGAAAGTGTTTGGCTTAAACTGGGAATAATATACTTTAGGAGGCTGTGGATTTCAGTTAATACAGGCTTTAAGTATACATCTCCTTTCCTGATGATGTCAAGACCATCCTAATGAGCTCAGAGACTGGTAGCAATGCCATGTTAAAACTTAGAGGAGCAGAAGAGCCAAAACATTTTTTCAGGAGGCTGTGGACTTTGGCTGATGGGAGGTTTGTGACTGCCACATCATTATTCCCATGTCACGTCAAGGCCATCCTAATGAGTTCAGAGACGAGTAACAGTAGTAGATGGCAACAATGGCTGCATAGCATGCTGGACTTGGAGAAGCAGAGAAGGAGAGACATTTGGGAGCCAGGTAACATCTATAAAGACCAGGTGTTCAACTGAGACAGCATATAAGCTTCAAAGGGAGTCACCATGACTACTGAAGTTTTTGTTTGGCTTTTTTAATGATCAAGGGACATATCAGTTTTCTTAATTAAGCAAAACAGGCCACTCTGGGTTGTAAAAGGCAGGATTTAATTAGGGCAACCTTCCCTAAATGGGATTTAATTTGCTAGGTTTCTTGAGCCATTAAAATCAGACGCAGAGGTTAGGAAGGCGCATGTCAGCTCCCAGCTCAACCAAAAGGCCACGAGGACGGGGGTAATTTTAGGTAAAGATGAAGGCTAGCAAGTAAGAAAAAGCAGCTTGTGTGTCTTTTGTGCATTAAATTGAAGGCACGTTCATACCAGAGGGGACTGGAAGTGGCATCCCGCCAGGACTCTGCACTTGGTACCTGTGCAGGCGCTGCTTCGTTTATTCCTCCTTAATTATAATTACTTTGGGGAGGGGATTGAGAAGGAAGGCGGTAAATAAGCGCAGTAAGTAATTTACTGCAGCAGCAAACGCGTGTCCTTTAGGACGCCCTGACACGTGTATCCCAAATCCTCACGTTACTGTGCCGCCTAGCCGCTGCCCCCCGCGGCTCCGCCTCCCCCGGAACCAGCAATAAGGCTCCGACACGAGGCAAAAGCCCTTCCTCGCGGGTCCCGCCTCCGGAACCATCGCGACGAGCCACATTTGCCGACGTCTAAACCTTTCGCCCGCTTCCTTCTAGGCCCCGCCGAGGTGCTGCCATCCGCGGCGCCTGAAGAGGCGCGTAACAAGCGCGAACGAAACAACGCGGGCGCTCCGGAGCAGCGGGAGAGAAGACCCCCCCCCCAAGCGACCCCCCGCGCGGCTCGGCCGACCCCCGTTCAAACGGCGTCGTCGTCCTCCTCGTCAGGCGCCGCGGCGGGCAGCCCCCGGCCGGGAGTCGGAGGGGGTCCTTCCGGGCCGCCGTCGCAGCCGCCTCTATGAGGCCCTCTTTCCCCCCGCCGGCGGCACCGCTGAGGGATGTTTGCGTGGAGCTGCCGGCGCTGAGGCTGCCGGCGCCGGGAACGGTTCCAGGGCCTGTCATGGGGGTGAGCGGCGGGCCGGGAGGCGGCGGCGGCGGCGGCGGCGGCGCCCTGTTCCCTGAGCGGTTTCGCCTGCCGCTCTGCTGCCTGGGCGTCTTCGTCTGCTACTTCTGGTACGGCGTCCTGCAGGAGACAATGTAAGTTGCCCCGAAGCCGCGCACGACACGCGCCTCTGGCTTTGAGGGGTTGCTTGGTGGCGACCTCAAAGCCGCCTCCGCCTGCCATATGCACACACGTCTTCTTCCTACCTTCGCAACGTAGTCCCCAGACTCTCTCCACTGACTTGGGGGGCGGGGAGCAGTGCCGGATTTACGTATAAGCTAAACAGGCTATAGCTTAGGGCCCCACTCTTGGGGGCCCCCCAAAAAAATAAAGGGGAAAAAAAACCTCTGGGTGTACATTTCCAAAATATAACATAAAAAAACAAATCAAATCCTACATACAGCAACAGTGTTTTGTGTTGTGTAGGCTCCTATGATGTAAGTCATGGGCTCCGCCTGCTAGCCTGCTCCCTAAAATATCACTGGTTTGCCCATTTCTATATATAGGGTGCCTACATTCTGCATGGACTGGTTGCATGGCAACATGTGCAAATGGCTTTAGGTACCTATTAGGTCCATAAATCACCATATAGAATATATTCATAAAAAACAGTGGCAATTTGTTGTTGACAAAGATCATGTGGTGTTCGCGTGGTGAGGTCTTTTTAGACTAAGTGAAAAGCTAAGGGAAAGCATCTGATGGAGCAATTTCCTGAGGCTTCACTTGTGGGGGCAAAGGGGCCCTCTGAAATTGAGGGCAACCTCTTTAAGTTCTCCCTGTTTTATACCACCATCTCTATAAGAAATGAAATTCGAATTTTGCAGCTGAAAATTCGAAGTTGAGATGACTAAATAAGTTCCAGGCCAGCTCTAGCTTCCTGCAAGGGGGTGAGGTGGGGGAGTTGCTAGTGGGCGGGAAAGGCGGTGAGCAAGAACATAAACTTAACTCTGACATTTGACATATAGACCTTACCAAAAAATCATACTACAGTGGTACCTTGAGTTACATACGTTTCAGGTTACAGACTCCGCTAACCCAGAAATAGTACCTTGGATTAAGAACTTTGCTTCAGGATGAGAACAGAAATTGTGCTCCCACAGTGCGGCGGCAGCGGGAGGCCCCATTAGCTAAAGTGGTGCTTCAGGTTAAGAACAGTTTCAGGTTAAGAACAGACCTCCGGAACGAATTAAGTACTTAACACGAGGTACCACTGTATTTGCTCCATTGTAGGAACACGAGCGAGCTGCACTTGTATGTTATAATAAAGCACGCGAGTTTAAGGTGTTCTCTATAGTTCAATAGCAGAGCATCTGCTTTTCCCACAGAAGGCCCCAGATTTAATCCCTGGCATCTTCAGGTAGGGCTGGGAACATTCCCTGTCTGAAACCCTGGAGAGCCACTGCCACTCAGTATAGATAGTACTGAGCAAGATTAAGCCAGTGGTCTGACTCTGCATTTTCCTTCTGTTTGGTGGATTTACTTCTTACGTCTCTTGCATTTCTTACACTCGCTGTTTGAGGAGGAGGTTTTGCATGAGTTGGACTTTTATACAAGCGCCTCCCCACATGTGCACAATCAGCACAAGAGTTCCTGCAGACACACGTGTCATTTTCAGCGCTGCAAGGGGGTAGAATGGGGGAATCCCCACTTAGAACAGAACCCCTCTGCGTAAGCAGGGATTCCCCTGTACAGTGGTACCTCAGTTACAGGCGCTTCAGGTTACAGACTCTGCTAACCCAGAAATAGTACCTCGGGTTAAGAACTTTGCTTCAGGATGAGAACAGAAATCACGGGACGGCGGTAGTGGGAGGCCCCATTAGGTAAAGTGGTACCTCAGGTTAAGAACAGTTTCAGGTTAAGAATGGACCTCCAGAACGAATTAAGTTTTTAACCCGAGGTACCACTGAATTTTACTTGTTATGAGCTGTTTAAGAGTACAGTGGTGCCCCGCAAGACGAACGCCTCGCAAGACGGAAAACCCACTAGACGAAAGGGTTTTCCGTTTTGGAGGCGCTTCGCAAAACGAATTTCACTATGGGCTTGCTTCACAAGACGAAAATGTCTTGCGAGTTCCTGCGGGGTTTTTTCCCTTTTTTCCCCCTTTTCCTAAGCCCTAAGCCGCTTATCAGCTGATCCGCTGATAAGCCGCTTATCAGCCGATCCGCTAAAAGCCGCTAAACCGCTAATAGCGCTAATCCGCTAAGCTGTCAATGGGCTTGCTTCGCAAGATGAAAAAACCGCTATACAAAGAGCCTCACGGAACAGATTAATTTCGTCTTGCGAGGCACCACTGTATGTGTTTCCTCTCCTTCTATGCCTCCCTGCCTCATTATCTGGCTTTGATCTTGTTTCTCCCCTACCTCCTACACAGTTAAGCGCTTTCAAGAGTTGGGCTGCCCTCCCTATTCCTTGTAGTCTGTTTCCAAAGCAGCTGTTGTCTCATGGCCCTGCAAGAAACCACACAAATCTGAAAAGACCTACAGTTTGTGTGTTCTCCTGACGGGGACACAAGTGCAATCCTGCAATTGCATTCCTGTGCTTTGTTCCCCTCAGTTACCCATGACTGCACAGGGGGAGAGATCCTGATGCCGTTTGTCTCACTGAAAAGAAGTAAATGTACCTTGGCCTATCTCAGATGTTCAATCCACCGTAAAACTAGCGCATGCCTACCCTTTGCTACTGACACGTGCAAATAAGTTGAGTCATTTGATGTCTTTTCCTTTGCAACTGACTCTACCCTCTCAATTTGGTTTTCCTGCAGTACAAGAGGCAAATATGGGGAAGGAGCAAAGCAGGAAAAGTTCAGATATGCTCTGTCTTTGGTCTTCATCCAATGTGTGATCAATGCTATTTTCGCCAAACTGTGTAAGTACTTTTTTATTTATTACAACCTTTTTATTCCACCTTTCCTCCAAGGAGCTCAAGATTGTATGTGTGGTTCTCCCCCTATCCATTTTATCTTCACAAGAACTCTGAGGTATGCTAGGTTCAAAGACTGTGACTGGCTTGATTTCTCCCATTGTGGTTCTATGACTGAGTGGGGATTTGAACCCAGCTTCTTGGGTCCTAACCCAGTATGCTAACCACCACTGTATTTCCAAAGAAATTAGTGATGTGGCTGCTCTGAGCCCTTTGCCTATCCCTTACTTGTGAAAATTTTTTGTAAAACCCACCAGGTTTGAAGCACACCCTTTGCAGGAAGGAGTTGCTTTGGCCTGATCTGATTAACACCTGCAGCCAGAGATTTGGCTGGCTGTTTTCAATCCAGATAGGAAATTCAGTTCCCTTTTGATACCTCTGCATCACCCTCATCAGCTTTCTCTGAGGAAGGGAGGAGCGGGTGAATGAGAATTCCTGTTGCTTGTGTGCTTTCCTTTCTCTCCCGCCACATGCCTTTTGGTTTTGAAAACTCAAAATAGGGTAGGGGCAAAAAGTCATGCAGAAGACATCTCTGTTCCTTTTCCCCCTTTTTCCCCCATTCAAAAATGGCTTCAGAAAGGTAGCAGAAGGTTGTACACTCTTTCAAGTGCATCCATTTCCTCAGCACAACTACCATTGCAGGTGGAAGGGAGAGTTAGTCTTACCATCAAGCAACTTAACTTAGCCCCCTTTATCTTCCTCCCTCCCCTCCTTTAAAAATATTGGCCTGCTGGATACTTCACAGAGATTTCCTGGATGGGGGGGGGGGCAGCTTAGGGGAGGGTGATTTGGTCAGGGGGAAAATGGCTGAGGGGGAAAGGATTATGTGCCCTCTATTGCCTACCATCCCAGCTGCTGGTGTAATCAGTTATACAGGGTTCTGATGCTGCTGTCTCTTTTTTAAGAGTATTGTGAGAAAACTGCATGTGTAATGTCTTGTTTGGCTGTAAGAAACAATACGAAAGACTTTTAGGGTTCTGGTTCCCTCCCCCCTTGCAACAAGTGTTAGAATGCTGCTGATTTGCACCAATGTATACCTGTGTGGTCCTCCTAGACATGGCTTTGCCTCTATTCCATGTTCAGGTTTTAGAGTTAAGAGGCCTGAGCACCTTAACCATTTCACCTTCTGCATATGAAAGCCAGGGCCATGCAGCTCTGCCGTTGGTTGGTCTGCTCTTGCTTTGTTGCCAACATGCCTGTTTCTTTCACCTTTTTCTCCCCCAATCAGTGATCCAGTTTTTTGACAGCGTCAAGGTGGATCGGACACAGAACTGGCTATATGCAGCTTGCTCTCTCTCCTACCTGGGTGCCATGGTCTCCAGCAACTCTGCCCTGCAATTTGTCAACTACCCAACTCAGGTGAAGAAGGGGAGGTTGCTAGTGGGAGCAAGGGGGTTAGCAGGAGATGAAGAGGGTCTGGGAAATGGGATGTCTTCTGCTTTCTGGTGCACAGCTTGGCAACCTTTTCACTGCTGCATGCATGATACCTTAAGCCCAGGGAATAGCAAAGAGAATATATTGAAAGCAGGATACTAGCTGCATAAATGTGGCAGACGTGATGTTCTTCCATGATGGTTCTGAAATAATGGTCCTTAAATGAGACAGGAGTAATAAGAGGCTCTCAACAGTGTGTGACCCTCCAAGGGGGGATATCAACAGTAGAACAAACCGTTTTGCCTGCCTTTTTGGTAACTACCTTAGAAGAGTTTGGTGCTTAGAATCTGCCAAACAAGGCTTGCTCCAGGATTTGGGGACACCCGTATTAAAAAGAAAGCAGCCAGACCAGCATACACCCCACTTCAACATTCACCCAGATTCCCCTCGTCTCTCTGCTACATACACAGGCCCCTGCGCACTTTTTCTTGCAAAGGTTTCTGGGGTCTTTCATTGTCTGCTCCTCTTCCAGTAAAGTTGGAAGTAGCATAAGCTGCTTATGCTGCTTAAAGCTTTTCTGCAACCCAGAGCAAAGTGACAGTATCGTCTGTTCCCTGAGTCTCCTGCAATGTGCTGACAGAGACAGAAAACTGTGAGAGAGGTGCCTGGACACATGGCACAAAGGCGAGAGTGATGGCCCAGTTGTTTCAGCAAGCCCTCCCTGGGCTTGCAAATCTAGGCATTTTGCTTAACCCAGACAGCCTTTTGCACCGGCCATGGTTCCAAAGCAGGGGTCATGGCCTTTCTGGGATTGCTGAAAGGGATGAGCAAGATTGGAGATGTGTGCAGGAGACTAAACACTGCAGGTGGGGGAGGAGCTGGGATTCCGAGAAAGCCGTGGCTTCAGGAATGTAGAAGCCAAGCAGGAATGGCCAGTAACACCACCAGGAAGATTTCGCAGGCAATGTAAAAAAGGGAGGGGTGTGATTTTGTAATAGTGGAGAGGGAAGAATGAGTTAGCAAAGAAGGAAAGGAGGGAGAGAGTATAGAGTAGAGATAGAGCACAGAATGTGAGAGCTTTTAAAATTAAGGAATAGAAGCTTAAAGAGGGTGCCGGATGTGATGAGTTTGCAAAAGGAAAGAACAGAGATTCTTCGTGTCTGTTCAATGAGTATCTTCTGCACCTCAAGCATCAGTTTTTCTCCGGGGGAGAGTTGACTCAGGCACTGACTGATGCTGCTAAGGGTGAGGCTATGGAAAGTTAGGTCTAAATAAATCTCTCCCTTTTCTCCCATGTAGGTGCTGGGGAAGTCCTGTAAACCTATTCCAGGTACGTAGCCCCTGTGCTGGTAACCAGAACCATGTTTTGTTCTTTGCAGAGCAACTATGTGGTTGAGTTGAGCATATCGACAAAATCTGCATGCCTGCTGCTTGGTTTTGCTACGTTTGCTTCCCAGATTCAGACTTCACCCCAGAAGTCAGAGTTAAGGACTGGAATGGCAAGGAGGGGAGGGGAGGCTCTTGAGAGTTTGCTGCCTGCCGTCTCTTTAATGAGCCTAGAATGGCATGTTTGTCCTCAGACAGTCCTGAGGTGGGCAGAGAGGTAATGGCTTGCCTAAGCCCAGCCAGTGACTATCCGACCTGAGTGGAAATCTGAACCTAGATTTCTCCCGTGTCAAAAGCAATCCCTCCAGTGCTTCACTTTCAGGTATTGATGCATTCTGTCCCATCCATCAGAAGGATTGGGTAGGTAGCAACACTTTTCAAACGATGCAGCTGAATGAAAACGGAAAGGGTGCTAAATGTTAAATAACCACAAGTCAAATTAAAAGTGACCCTTAATGCCACTCACCAAAAGCCAAACCTGAGCAGCAAAGGGGGTTAGAGTGTGGTTTAAGGGCTCCAGATACACCTCTAAAAATAAAGGGTGGGCTGGAAGCCTCATATAATACAGGCTGTTCTAAGCTGCTTGGAGGGAAAGGTGGCTCAAGATGATAACTAATGAAACGCAGCACCTAATACAATGCAGGTTCTTTTGGTTTTTTATAAAATAATTTTTATTAAAGATTTTCATGAACTACAAAGAACATGCAACGTCTCTCACCTTTTTTTCTTTACAAAAACATTGCATACAGTCAAACCTCGGTTGTCGAACGTAATCCGTTCCAGAAGCCCGTTCGGCTTCTGAAACGTTCGACAAATGAATCACAGCTTCTGACTGGTTGCAGGAGCTTCCTGCACTCAAGCGGAAGCCGCGTCGGACATTTGGCTTCTGAAAAACGTTTGAAAACTGGAGCATTACTTCCGGGTTTTCGGGAGTCGAGGTTTGACTGTACTAGTAGAGGTTCTGCTACTACAGACACCCAGGGAGCCCTTAAGTAGGAACTGGCAATCTGCATATCTTTTAGAAATGCTGTGATTCTCACATGGAGTGGTGCACCGCAATGGTGCAGCAGGAGAGGATGGCAAGTATGGTGGGAAAATTCCAGGACAATCAAATAAACATTTAATTAGACCGAATATAAATGAGATTACCAGGCATAGGCTGACTCACGCCAGAGGGTCATTTATAATTATATTTTGGGGGTGATTCGTGTTCTTATGCAGCTGCATTGTTTTATACTTTCTGGATGCCCCAGGATCATATTATAAACTAGTTGTGTTCTATGTTATAAATCAGGCACCGCTAAGAGTTCCTTTTTGTTTTCCAATGTATATCTTACCGAAAATAGCTTGGTGTGGCACGAGCAAAAATTTTTCTGGAAGTGTGGCCCAGGGGGAAAAGTTTGAGAACCATTGTGCTAACAGGGTTGGAGAATTCATTTTGGGTCCTCCCCACAGATTGATTCCTGGGAGGGAAGGGAGCCTGTAAAAGCCAAGCTGGGCAATGCCAACCCACATTTTGTAGCCCCGTGGGATCCCTCCAGATGCAGATCTGCAAGCATCTTTTGTTCATTTGGCCGGGGCTGTTTCTAAGGCCATATTCTCACAGGACCAGGCAGAGACTCAGCAGGTTTAGAGCGTCACTTGGACTCAGTGTGACAGTTCCTGTTCTTGAGACAGGCCTGTGTCTCCTGCTCTTTGGGAAGCAAGATTGCCGCAGCACGGAAGCTGACGTCGCAGAGTCTGCAAAGGTCAACAGTTGGTTATATTTCCTAACAGAGCCACCCAGGGATTCACCTTGCCCATGGTTCCTTTCTTTCTAGTCATGCTCCTGGGGGTGACGGTGCTAAGGAAGAAGTACCCCTTGTCCAAATACCTGTGTGTCTTGCTGATCGTCACAGGCGTGGCCCTGTTCATGTACAAACCAAAAAAGGGAGGAGACATCGGGGACGACCATCTCTTTGGGTATGGAGAACTCCTGCTGGTAAGCCCCTGAGCATTCATAAGTCTGTGGCAGCAGTGGCAGGGTGCTCAATTGGTGCTGGACGCAGCAGGAGGGGCACCCACGCCTGGAGCATTAAGCCACCCTTGTAGAATAAGTCCACACAAGTTACCAGCCTGCCACTTCCTTCCTTTATTAGCCTACTGGGTGCTGGCAAAGGAGAGATGGAGAACTCCATCCATTTTGCAGCAGCCTGCTGTGTTTCTGTGCTGGATGCTCAAGAAGGGGTGCTTCTTTCCTCTGGCGACCCATTCAGTTTCTCTGCTGGGCACAGAGGAGGTAAGGAGTTCTCAGTCTCTCTGTGGCCAGTCCACTCACTCACTTGCATGCAGTGCCTTGCTCCCTGGAGCTCCCAGCACATAAGCGGCACACAAAACAACAAACCATTCTACGTTCTAAATCTTATATTAATAATCCAAAAATTGAGAGAGCTATGTACAATATCTACTACAGAAGCCACAAACAGAAAACTCATTCAGATTGTGTCCAAAAGGAAGATTCAGTCTTTAAAGGTTCCTTTAGCCAGGCTCTTGTAGATATCAACAAAGGCAAGTTGGATCAAACGGAGTGTCGGCTTAGTAAATGAATAAATGCTTAAGTCAAGAGAGAACTTAGCATATGAAGTTGAATGAATGTAAATACACCAAAATCTTGAGAGAGAATTTCCTGAAGAAAGAAATTAAATATTATAGTTTAATCTAAGAAGAAATGTAACTTATGGACTCGAATGTTTATAAATATTTCAAAACCGTGAGAGAGAATTTACTGAAGAAGCCCGAGACTTCATGGGCAAAACAGGTGACAAATGCCGGCACCCTGTCTAACTCTTGTGCGTAACATCACCGACACTTCGTTTGATCAAACGTATCCTCGCTGATATCTAACCCTTGAGCGTAACACCACCGACACTCTGTTTGATCCAAGTTACCTTTGTTGATATCTACAGGAGCTGGTCTTCTACGAGAATTGGCAACATAGGTTCATTTCTTCAGCCCTGGAGCTCCCAGGCACGTGCTTAAATACAAGGCTGGCATAGTCAGTCATGCTGAACTGGGTGTTGGTTAATTTATTAGCACACTTCGGGAGTGTGCTAATAATAGCAACAGGGAGTTTTCTCTGTCACAGGGCAGGGAACCTGTGGCTCTCCAGATGTTGGACTGAAGCTTTTGTTTCAGCTCCATATCGCTGTCCAGGAGCCTGGATAGCTTCATTGGTTAGAGCGTGGTGCTGATAATGCCAAGGTTGCAGGTTCGATCCCTGCATTAGACAGCTGCATATCCTGCATTGCAGGGGGTTGGACTAGATGATCCTTCCAACTAGACAATTCTATCATTCTATGACTCTTGAGAGGCTTCTTCGTGTTAAGGCCTTTGATACCTCAACGCTGAATGGGACGCTCTAGTCGATCACTTCTTGTGTGAGTCATTTTCTGTGGGTTCTGATTGTGCTCACATTTCACCTATAAAACAGCCCTTTCTCCTCTATTGGAGGAAGGGGGAAATCCTGTTTGGATTGGCTTCACCTACCTCTCCACTGGCAGGAAGTATAAAACTTTGAGAGCCTTCAACTGGGGCTGGGACAACCCCTCTCTCCGGTTCAGCTTCCTGCCAGCTCCTCTGCAGGTTGTTCTAGCCAGCTGCTCTAGGCTCGGCAAAATAGAAAAGGTGGGAACACCATCTTGGAAGGGATTTTCCCTTTGTTCTTCCTTTGTCTGTTCTTGGTTCCTTTTTCTGCTCCCTTCTGCTGCTACTCCTGGATGGAGTGGCCAGTGCTCTTTGGGGCCTCCTCTTCTGTCACAGCCTTTCCAGTCTGCGCCTGTCACCATCTACAATCATTGGGAAATTGCATGGGGAGCATGCCTGGGCGGTGCAGAAGAGCCCCCCCCCCTTTGGGCCTACAGCAACGTGGGTGGTGGCAGGGGCTGGGGTTGGCAGGGGGCAAGGCAAACAAGGCACATTCCCACTATCCCGGTGCATCGCATCGTGATGAAGCTGCAACAACCGAAGGAAGCTGCTGTGGTGCAAGGGGTTTGCCTTGGAGAAGGGGCGCATTCCTAAAGTGCGTTCAGATTTTAAAGCAGGGTGGCTCACCTTTCTCAGCTGGAGGACCAGGCTGCTCTTTGCCACCCCTCCAGGAGCTGCATGGCACAGGGCGGGTGTGGCCAACCATATAGGCCACACTCATGCGCACATGTGTATACTCAATAAATCATGGGTGCAAAAAGATGACTCCTCCATCTTTTGTTCACTGACTTTGTTTGGCAGCTGGTAGCTCCATAGTGTGAAAATTGGGATGGGGGGGGGGAGATTTAAGTTAATAACCTGACTTGGTGGTGGGCTTCCGTACTTGTGCCTTAAATTAATCCATACACTTACAGTGGTACCTCGGGTTATATACGCTTCAGGGTACATATGCTTCAGGTTACAGACTCTGCTAACCCAGAAATAATACCTCGGGTTAAGAACTTTGCTTCAGGATGAAAACAAAAATCACGCGGCAGCAGTGGGAGGCCCCATTAGCTAAAGTGGTGCTTCAGGTTAAGAACTGACCTCTGGAACAAATTAAGTATGTAACCAGAGGTACCACTGTATGTGGAAATGGAGACCACCTTACCACTTTGTAGAGTAGCTGTTATCATTGAACACAAGCGTACTTTTTGTTTGAGGCTTTTAGGGAGGTCAGAGGGAGATGCAGATAAGGCAGGTATGGAAAACAGGGAAGCAGGAATAAGTGTCTGGGCAGCTGTGCGTGTGACTTGGGGATTCTTAAATCTTCATTAGTAACTGCCTAGATGTGTTAGCTTTCCCACTCTAAAGGCTGGATATCGGCCTCTCCTTAAAGCTGCAGTTCACTGTTCTTGGAAAACACCACCCATTTCTGCGCTGCAGAACCAGATTTGGCATATCCTTGTTTGAGTGTTGAGTTTGTGGGGGAATGCGTGTGTTGCTAATCCCCTTGCTAAGCAGGTTTTGTTCAGCCCAGCGTGCCGAAATCAGCAGGCGTACATGTGTGTGTGTGATTTCTCCTTCTCTCACCCACCCTAGTTGCTATCCTTGACCTTGGATGGACTGACCGGAGTGTCTCAGGACCACATGAGAGCTCATTACCAGACTGGTTCCAATCACATGATGCTGAATGTCAATCTGTGGTCAACTTTGTTCCTCGGAGCCGGTAAGCACTTTCTTTTGGCACAGGGAGCGGGGGGAGAAGCAGGACGGCCTGGTTTGACCTCGGTAGCCCTGATCTGCACCGTCATGGAAGCAGCCGAAGGCTAAGTGCATGTGGCTGTACCTGCAAAAGGGGGTGAAGGTCTAAGCCTGGTTAGTACACGAGCCTTGGATACACCAGAATCCTTGTGGCATGTAAGGCATGGGGGGGGGGTGCATTTTCTTATCCCATTGATGGATATAGTCTGTCCCGCTTCCTGCTCATACACAATATGCCTGGGTCCAGTAAATTCACCTGCAGGAACCTGTTTCCACGCCTAAATTGCTGTTTGCTGATTTAGGGCGAACCTTTCCTTGGTTGGCAGCTAGACTGCCCAGCAAGCCAGTTTAAATAAATTGGATAGCTCAGTCGGTAGAGCATGAGGCTGTTCATCTCAGGGTTGTGGGTTCGAGCCCTGCGTTGAGTGAAATATTCCTGCATTGCAGGGGGTTGGACGAGATGACCATCATGGTCCCTTCCAATTCTGAATATGTTGACGGCTGCCTCCCTTGGGTTGCGAGTGCTGTGCATTTCTCCACATGGCCATGGAGTGGTGCTAATGTCACCTGTAGGACTCCCCTTCCCAAAAAACCATTCCTGTGCGCAACTCACTTTTGCCTGGGGTCCCACTGCAGCTTGGCAGCAACAGCCTGTTTCCGCCGTTTGGCGTCTCCCTCGTTCCAGCAACCTGGGTGGTTTCCACATTCTGCTAGGCTTCCAAGAGTTAAACCTTTGCAGTTTGGCTCCCCCCCCCCATGCAATTGTTAGACCTCTCCACTGAGGCTGCCTTAGGAGAAACAGCTGATAATTAATGAAAAGGAACAGTCCCTTGCAGCCAAAGTAATTTGGAGAATGATTGTTCCCCTGTATATTATTTTAAAACAAGGCAGTGTGTTAAAATGAATTCTGTAGAAGCTGCAAAGGAAGCCGGTTGGCCTGTCATCTTCAAATGAATTATTAAGTATTAAACTGTGCAGTTTCCTTCTCCAGGTGAGTCAAGCCGTGGTCCACAGTGACAGGCAAAAAAACCCAAAATACAGAAAACACCAGCCTTGCAGGGTTTGTTAGCCAGTCTAACCTGTGAGGAAGGGTCTTCCTGACTGGAAGAGGAAGGGTGATCAGCCCGAATGTGAGGTTCAGCCAGCAATTTATTTTTGCTTTATTTCTTTTTTCTCAAATGCCAATCTTTGACAGCACACCAGACCATTCCTCCTGGCAGCACATCCTTAACTGTGTCATCTCTTGGTGGCCTTGGGGGAGCTGTCACCCTCCTGGTGCTCCTGGACTACAGCCCCCATCATCCCTGACCATTGGCCATGCTGGCTAAGGCTGATGGGAGTTGTAGTTCAATATAATAGTTGTTGTTGTTGTTTAGTCATTTAGTTGTGTCCGACTCTTTGTGATCCCATGGACCAGAGCACGCCAGGCACTTCTGTCTTCCACTGCCTCCTGCAGTTTGGCCAAACTCATGCTGGTAGCTTCGCAAACACTATTCCAACCATCTTGTCCTCTGTCGTCCCCTTCTCCTTGTGCCCTCCATCTTTCCCAACATCAGGGTCTTTTCCAGGGAGTCTTCTCTTCTCATGAGGTGGCCAAAGTATTGGGGCCTCAGCTTCAGGATCTGTCCTTCCAGTGAGCACTCAGGGCTGATTTCCTTCAGAATGGATAGGTTTGATCTTCTTGCAGTCCATGGACTCTCAAGAGTCTCCTCCAGCACCATAATTCAAAAGCATCAATTCTTCAGCAATCAGCCTTCTTTATGGTCCAGCTTTCACTTCTTTCAATATAATATGGTCCAGCTTTCACTTCTTTCCAAAATAATAGGGAGGGCCACAAAGTTTCCCACTCGTGGCCTAGAAGCTGGTCCCGGGAGGATGGTGACGCTACCCTGTGATTTTAGGAGGTGGAGTCTCCAGCTGATGGGCACTGTTTGCAAAAACTGCCTTTTGACTCTGTTACACCTTAACCTGTCCCACGCTTGATGTCACGCATATGACTACCAGTGTATGTGTGCTTGGCTGTCAGGGACTGGCAGGATGCTGGTGAATGTGCCATGGGGGAAGCGGGGCTGGAGTCTGACTTGGGAGAGGAGGCAGTAACCAACTGTGCTGTCCAGCTTTCCTTTGGCTGGGAAGTGCCTGTGACATTGGCCAAGATGGCCTTGCGAACCAAGTGGAGAGGCCCGGCGGGCCCAATTTGAATGCTTTACATGCTGCCTTTGGCCTCCCTGGTACTGAAAAATGGAGGTTTCTGCTCCATTCATTTTCTCTCTCCTGAAGGTGGCTGGAGGCTTTTGCATGTGATGGCAGATGAGAAAACATGGAGCAGCTAGGCAGGCACGACGAATTCAAAAATAGCTCATTGAGCAAGGAGCAGGAGGGACTGGCTTTTTCCTCTTCCAGACGCTGCTTGCAGCGTTGCAGACTTACCTGTGAGCTAGACAGGACCTGTTTTCTTGTGGAACAGGAGATGGTCAAGGATGCAGAATGCTGGTCGAAAGTGGATGGAAATACTTGGAGCCTGAATTGCCTGCAGACAAGGCTGCCATAGTTTAAAGTGGTTGTGAGGGAGTCTCCAGCCATTTTGGCACAGGAAGAAGGACCGGGTGGGGCTGAAGTGGAAAGGAATCACTTTGCAGTGTGTCTTTCAGGGGGAGGGAGAGGATTCAGTGCTTTGATTTCATCCCAATCCTTGCAGCTTATTTATATATTTTACATAATTTACATGCTGTTTATCTGTATGCGTAACCTCTTAAGCAGTGCGCGCGCACACACACACACAAACCCTGTGTATTTTGGAGGGTGTTCCTTTTGGAATACATGACAGCAGCCACTGGGGGGGAAATCAGGGCTCCAGTTTCTGTGTATTCAAGGAAGCCGGCATGCTCCCCTCCTAAATGACAAAAAGCTCCTTTATTTTGTAGTCTGGTCACCATACCAAATAGAAAAGAGGAGGGCATTTTTCTCAGGGCAAGTTAGGAGGAGATTCCACCATAATGTGCTTCCAGGTGTTATGAACAGGAGCAGCACCTCTGCTGCACACAGGATCATTGTTAGGTAACTGGTGATACTGAGTCATCTTGTCCATATCACCAAAAAGCTTGGGAACAACGGGATATGTTTGTTCAATAAGAGCCTGCTCCCCTGTTCTTCCACAGCACACTTCTCTCATTTTCATTGAGGAGCTGTAGGGTGTTAGGCTTTATGAAGTGTAAGTAGCTGTTCTGGTTAGACGTAGCCTTATCCTGCAAGCTCTTTCAGGATCCACCTGCCTGTTTTTACCCCGTGCCTGAGTGAAGGGAAGATTGGGCTGTAAGCATAAATAAATGTTTTGCCTAGGAAAGTTTAAAGGCACTTAAAGGGGGGGGGGGAGAGAGAGCTGAATTCTAAATAAATATGTGAGAGAACACCCAAACCACCAATAGAATCAGATTGCTTTTATATGGTTTCTATTTCATCTTTTATGATCACACAACCACACACACAAATTATTTAGATTCATTCTGATAAACTGCTGCTATTGGCGACTTAGATTTTTCTCTATATCACTTGTCTGTTTCTGGTCTGTGCCAGGATGGAAGACTTATCTGCGAACCCTGCATACACTGCCTCAAGTTTAATTACGGAAGAAAGATGGGAAGAAATATTTAGAAAAACAATATGCACAGATGCGTGTGAACACAGCTGCAGTTACCTTTCTGGCGTATTCCTAATGCACACCTAAAACACACAAAGACAGCAGTTTCTTCCAGGTCCAGATTTCTCCCCAGCCAGTATTTTATGGTTTTGAACCACCAAAATTCGGTGGTTGAATATTGTCAACTGGCCAGTCCCAGTCAAGTGAGACCGTTGAGCCCTGTAGATTGCTGGCCTGATCCATCACAGCAGTTGGAGCCAGATAACTTTGAACATCTGCTGATTAAAGCAGACACAGGAGAGCACATTCTATTTTTCTAAACACCCCCCCTCCCTTTGCAGGTATCTTGTTTACAGGAGAGCTTTGGGAATTCTTGAGTTTCACCGAGCGTTACCCCAGCATCATCTACAACATCCTCCTCTTTGGCCTGACAAGCGCCCTGGGCCAGGTGAGTGGCGTGCGTTTGCTATTCTGTGCATTTCTTCATTTTAACCAGCCCAGGATGTGTGTGTTAACTCTTGCTCTGTTCTCAAGGCGTTTGGCGAAAGGTAGGATAAAGTCTGCTGCTTGAAGTACATGGATTTCCGGGTAGGTTGTTCATGGGACTATTTCCAGAGTGAGAAGCCCTTCCCAGGATGCGCTTCACCACCATAGAGCGAACTCTAGGTTATCCTGATATGATTTCCCACTGCTCATGAAAAAGATCTTCCTGTACATGGGTAGGCAAGGGTCTTTGCCTTCATCATGTGAATCAGGAGGGGACAATCTGTGTATCTTCTCCCAATAGTCCGGTGCACTACAGATACTTTTTAACTCCTGCAGATGATTCCCAGAGACTGCAGCTCAGGCCATTTTGTGGGGTGTTCTTAAGGCTCTGCCTCTTCATCCTGTCCCTGCAGTCTGACTTTGACGCTTTGCTGGCAAGGAAAAGACGTTCTGCGTGTGCTCGGAGGGGCCATTCTCTTGCATGTTCTGCAGCTGGGCTTTCTGTCATCTTCGCCCCTTTCACCTAGATCCCTTTTGCTCTGACGTACAAATCAACAAGAGAGTGCCTTTTGCCTTTCTGCTCCCATGCTGGGTTCAGAAGCCACCCGTTTGGCTCCTTGCAACGTGTGGGAATCGCGTCCCTGCTTTTCCTCTTTGCTTGGACCTCTCTGCTTCAGCAGCAAGGCTGCTGCCACGTTCCCTAAGAGGGAGCGGAAGACACAGCCTCTGAAAAAAGAAACTCTGCCCAAATCTTTTTTGGCCTAGGTGGGTGAAAAGCAGCACTACCTCTTCCCAGTACTCCAAGGGGAAAGGGCCATGTAACCCACTGTTGCGTCCGGTCACGTGCAATCTCGACAGCGCAGGGGTACGTCCCGCAGCAAAACCACCTGGGAGGATGCAAAATCTGTGTTGCTGTTGATGGCATTTTACCATTGTACTGTGGAGAGTGTATTAACTTATGGTCTGTGTGTATGGTTTGGGAGCTGCACCGCCAGGGAAAAAACAATACTGTCCAGGGTTGTAAAGACTGCAGAGAGAATAATTGGGTGCACTCTTCCCACCTTAGATCAAATCTATGCTGCCAGGTGCCATAAGAAAGCTGCAGAGATAGTGCAGGATAGTACACACCCTGGAAATTATCTCTTTCAGCTTCTGCCTTCTGGAAGAAGGTATAGGGTTATAAAGACCAGGACTAGCCGCCTGAGAAACAGTTTCTACCCAAATGCAATTCTGGTTCTAAACACAGCATAAGGAGTTTCTATAGTATATTGTATTTTAAAATGGGGTTTTAGAGGTTTTAGGGTTTTTTTGAATGTCTTATGTAGATTTTTCAATTTCATTGTTCTGTATGGGACAGTGACAATAAAGATACCGTATCGTATTGTATCGTATCCAGCCTGACTGCGCATCTGCCCCTGTCTCATTGCAGAGTTTCATCTTCATGACTGTGGTATACTTTGGGCCCCTGACCTGCTCCATCGTCACCACCACCCGCAAATTCTTCACCATCTTGGCATCGGTCATCCTGTTTGCCAATCCGATCACCGGCCTGCAGTGGGTGGGCACCATCCTAGTATTCCTTGGTAAGTTTCAGCTCCATTTGTCTCTGGGGGAGTTTTGACTCAGTTTCCAGCAGCTCAGTCGGTAGAGCATGGGACTCTTAATCTCAAGGTCATGGGTTCGAGACCCACCTTGGAGAAGCGATTCCTGTATTGCAGGGGGTTGGAACAGATGACCCTTGCGGTCCTTTCCAACTCTGCAATTCCTAGCAAAACTGCCAAAGCAGTCCTGCAAAGTCTGGTGCTTTAAGTAGCCTTTCCTGTTGGGAGGGGCAGCCTGGCTAGTCCCTCCCTGTGAGGGTCTGTAGGCAGGACGGTGCTATCCTTTTCTCCTCCCCATTCATTGGGGAGTTAGGGGGCGGGGAATGGTTTTATTATTAATTTTAAAAAATCTATTTACAGATTCCCAGGGTGGCATCCAATTTAGAAAAACAAAAGGCAATAAAAAATTTCCATATAAAGCATTAAATACACGGGAGCAGTAGCCATAAAATCAATAAAATCCATGCAGAGCTGTAAAGACAATAGTAAAACCCATTATAAAAGATGCTGGAAGGCCTGGGCAAATTAAGAGGCGGATGGGAATATTTGCCTGGCGCTGTGTGTAATGTCAAGCTTCTCCAGGAACTGCATTCTTCTAAGTACAAAGCGCCACAACCAGCACCCAACCTGCACCTTCTGTGGGCACCAGAGGTAGGGGAGGTCGTCTGATGAGCAAATGATCTGGGCCGATTCCCCAGGGGAAAAGGTTTTCGGGTTTTAGTTTTTGGTTATGTCGCCCGGAAAGCAGAAAAGCTTTTAGGTGAGTTTTTCAGGGGGGAGAGGGGATTATTTATTTACTTATTTACTTCGTTCAGAAAGCATTTTTAAGACAGGACCATCTAACAGGGTCTTGTCCCACAGCTGTTTTATTTAACTGCCACGATGCTCTGTAAAATCAAGGATTGCTGGGGAGAGTCTGCCGCCGGGCGGAGGAACCGCCACTTTGTAAACCCTGCTGCGCTCTCACCAGCCAGGGCAAAAAGTCAGGAGGGAGCAGGTTTGTGCGTTCCCCACCTCCCCTCGCTTACCAGCAATGGGAGGGAACATAAGCCCAGATCCAGGGGACGTGGCCAGAGGGCGTTGGATCCAAACGCAACCATGATGCCCCCAGAGCACTCTGTTACCCTTTCTACATAGAGGACAGGTCTGCAACAGCAACAGAGATGCTTCATAGCCCCTCTGCAGAGGCTGCTTTTCACGCATGTCACCCGCCAACCACAGGGAATGAGGTTCACAGCATCCTACAGGCCCTCGGCCGCTCCCCAAGGGAGCACTAGATTGTTCCCTTTCCCGAGATTTTGGTTCCTAATAACAAGCCACGTGAATACATATTGGTATAGAAAAGGAGGCTATCATAGAATAAATAATGAAAATACAGTGGTACCTCCGGTTAAGTACTTAATTCGTTCCAGAGGTCCATTCTTAACCTGAAACTGTTCTTAACCTGAGGCACCACTTTAGCTAATGGGGCCTCCTGCTGCTGCTGCTGCTGCGCCGCCGGAGCACGATTTCTATTCTCATCTTGAAGCTAAGTTCTTAACCCGAGGTACTATTTCTGGGTTAGCGGAGTCTGTAACCTGAAGCGTGTGTAACCCGAGGTACCACTGTAGGACCTTCTGTCCTATAGACTACTGTGGTCAGAGAGAAGGTCTCAGCTCCTGGTTGTGCTAGTCGTGTGAACCACGTGTGTATATATTCATAATGTATAAGCATAAATGTGCATTTTTGTGCGTGGAGAAAGAAAGAGAGTGTGTCATTCCATAAAATAGTTGGAGGCTGCATGCTATTTATTTATTTATTTATTTATTTGATTAATTGATTGATATACCGACCTTCATCATAAGATCTCAGGGCAGTTCACAGAATAAAATACAGGATAAAAGCACGAAAATATATAAAACAAAACAGCAAAACGTTCCCCCCACCCACCCCTTTGCACAGACACATTCAAAAGACTGTAGAATACTAATCAACCAAAGGCCTGGTTGAAGAGGAGCATTTTCTCCTGGTGCTTGAGATATATATATATATATATCACACACACACACATACATATACAATATTTAAATTTATATTACGGATTGCAAATGGCCCCACCCACAAAGAAGGGGAAGGTGTATGCATGCTTGGACGGGTGGGGACCCAGAGATATACGGACTTGCATTCAATTCCTTAAAAACTGCAGGGGGGGGGGACCAAATGGAAATGAAATGACTGCATGTGTGAACATGTGCAGGGGAAAATGAGAGGAGGAAGGAGCTTATCGGTTACGGGGTCGGTCAGCTCAAGCAGCCTGCACAGAACACGAGTCACATTTTCACCATCCCTACAAAAGCAGGGAGCTTTCCTGTTTGAGGCAGCCTCCTAGCCTGAGAAGGGAAAGCGTCAAAGGTGCCAGTTTTGCCTTCTGAAAGCCAGCATGGCTCTTGGGGAGTAATTGGCCGGTGAGGGCGAAGGCAGAAGCACTTCTCTCTCCCATTCATTGTAAATAAAATCACACCCACCTACAGGAACGACCTATAGCTGTGAGGATGGCCTCTTAAAGCCGCCTTCCCCTCTTGTTTCTCTGCAGGACTTGGACTGGATGCCAGGTACGGGAAAGCGTCCAAGAAAACCTCACATTAAGACAGCAGTGGGTCCTTCTCTTGGAAACCTCAACCTGAACAAACTGTTAACTTATTGTCTTACTCCCCGGCACCTATTATCGGATATGGACTTGTGCTTTGGGGGAGAGGGGGTTTTATTGGGAGTGTGGGCAGGGCATTAGTTTGGTGCGGCTCCAAGAAACTTGGAATATTTTTTAAAAAGAGAAATCAAAGGTTTTGTTTTAATTGAAATCAACAACGTGAAGGTTTCCACGTGTACTGCCTCCTCCCCTCTGCGCTGGGAATCGAAGCTGGGGTTGGCAGGTGGCAAAAAAGAGAAGCAGTTGACGAAAGGAGAGGAGCCCTTCATAATAAATAAAAGGAGGAGAGATTGAGAGAGATTTGTGTTCTCGCTTTTTTTTGTCACCTTGTGGTCCTTCACTCTTGGAGGCTTTGGGCGGGAGTCACACGGACGTCCTCCAGTTCATATGTGGGGAACCTTTGGCCCTCTAGATGTTGCTGATTGTTATGGGGCTGGTTGGATACAGAGGAATGGTGGGAGGAACTAGCTTGGGAAACCTCCAAGGGAAGAAGGCTCATAGCCTGGGGAGCGGTGGTAAGATGACCATGAGGGAGAAGACAGGGGAGAGGAGCTGTCGGAAGCTTGAAGAGGTAACAGGGTTTTGTGAGCAGGGAGCATCTGTGATGGAGCGAAGTCAGGAATCGGAGCTGAAGCAGCCGAGGAGGGAGGCCAAGAGGGAGAGATGAATCAGGCCGGTGAAGAGTCACTGGTGTCTCTCTCTCCTGCTGCAACAATCTCCCCTTCCCCCATGGTTTCCCAGAACCAGAAGAGGCATGAAAAGGGCAGAGAAGAGGTTGGCTTCATGCAGGTGCAGTCTCCAGTTGCTTGGACAAAGCCCTGGAGAAGAGGGGACTGTGGGCAGGTGGGGACTTTCTGTTTCAGCAACTGATTTCCATGGAGAAAGAGCAACAGGAATGAATTGCTCTGTTCATTCACACACAGCTGGGTCTGTAGCGATCGTGGTTTGTTTTTTTCTAATAAAGCATTAACTCCAATTTTGAACTGTGTGATTACTGACTGGCACGCTCTGTGACACTGAACTACAACTCCCATCAGCCCTAGAAAACATGGCCAGTAGCCAGGGATGTTGGGAGTTGTAGTCTAGTCTAGCAGCAGCCGGAGGGCCAAAGGTTCCTTACAGGTTCTGTAGCAGCTAACTGAAAACACACTGTGTTCACATTGTAGCGTAGGTGTTTGTGGGTTAACATTACAGTGGTATCTCGGGTTAAGTACTTAATTCATTAACCTGAAACTGTTCTTAACCTGAAGCACCACTTTAGCTAATGGGGCCTCCTGCTGCTGCCATGCCACCGGAGCACAATTTCTGTTCTCATCCTGAAGCAAAGTTCTTAACCCGAGGTACTATTTCTGGGTTAGCGGAGTCTGTAATCTGAAGCATCTGTAACCCGAGTTACCACTGTACTTCACTGAAAAGCCCTTTTCTTCAGGGAGCCAATTGACAGAGCCGTCCTAGATATGTTGACTCAGAAATAAGTCCCAGTGTGTTTACTGGTGTTTACTCCCTAGCTAAGCATGCATGGGGCTGCAACCATAGCTTGAAGACTTGGATTTGAATGCTGGGGCTGAGGCTGCAAGCCAACCTTTGCTATGCGCTCACTAAACTCTGAGCAAGCTGCTGCCTTCCTAATCTCTAAAAATGGGAGTTAGCAGTCTCTGATCAAGAAATCCTAACTAGGTATTAAGGTATGCAAATAAAGCATCATTTGTCATCCTGTCTCTTCCCCTTCCCAATTTTTGTAGATAGGCTGAATTTAATCTGTTTTCTCAAGCTGGTTGCTAACATTGTAAACCTGTGTTCTGGAGGTACTACTTCAGAATGCAGGTATATATGACCTGAATTTTCCTTCTGTGCAAAATTATAAAATAAATCCACATAGGGGACAAGATTAACACGAACCCTTCTCACTCCCATCTATGTAGATTTCTGTGTGGAGAGAAACTGGTTAAATGTGTCTACACTCAGAAGCTGTAAGGCCCAAAGTCTTTCACCTCTGCAAGAAACGGTCATATTTGTGTTTTATAGAAGCTGGGATCTTGTTGCTTAGCAGAAGAAGGCTGGAGAAAGGGAAGTAGACAGAGAAGGCTGGATTGCCAGCAGAGGAGGACTTTATAGAGAACAGGAGCCAAAGAGATGTTTCATTCTGCACTTGTATGTTTTTTCATTCATAACTGCTTTCCAGCAAAATATGTGATGGGTTTTCTGAATGAAAGGTGAGACCACCAAAACTCTGCACCATTTACTGAATTCTGGTTCTGGTCTGTCATCACACACACACACACACACACACACACACACACACACAGCAGCTGCTTTGGGGGAACTTGAAGTTGTATGGGGTTGTGATTTTTTGCAGTCTAATCGCAGAATGGTCATATTTCCAGGCCTCATAAGTACAGAGGGGAAACTGGAGAGAACAGCACCAAGATGAGTCATAGACTCTCAAATAATGAAGTAAGTCGAAAGAAGGCCTTTCACTTTGATCCTTCGTGATTATGAGCGCTTAACTCGCGCCAGTTTGGACCTTTTCGAAGCTGCATCTTCATTTTCTTTGTGTATCTCTCCCTGGCTGCAAGATCATACAGGGACTTGGCTGCACACAGCTACAGCCTGCCAGGGCTGGCAGCCATTTCTGCCTCGCGCAATGCTCATCCAGTGCTTGAGCCTGTTCTGCATAAAAATAATACAATAACTGCGTTCGTAAGAGAAAGGAAGGTGACTTAGGATCGACTGTTTCTGCACACAGCGTCACAACTCCCAGAAGGTTGATCTCTGCTGCTGAAGATCTCTTCTCCCAAACGCCACTGAACCCTGGCCAATGGAGACGTGCATTGCAATGTTTTTAAAAGGGCCCCCTGTTGTCATTAAGCACCAGCCCTGAGAGCTGCACCAAGCCAGGCCGTTTCCTGAGCGCACAGTAACAGGGAGGGACTGTTAGCAGAAGGATGCCTTCAAAACCAGAGTGCCAGAGTCTCTGTGGAGCAAACTTTACACATGAAAGCGTGTCTCCACCAGCTGTCGCCACCAGCTTCCATCTGCTCTGTGCCTTTGGCCTCTCGCCCTTCCAGATGGGACCTTGATCTCCCATCCTCAGTGGCTGCTGCAAACTTGCTCTTCCCCCTCCGCTCGTCTTTTCTGATTTCGCGCCAGTCTTCGGCTGACTTCTATGTTAATCTCTTCTGATGTCCTCAGTCGCAGCTCCAGGAACACTTTTTGCTCCCCTTGCTCCAAAGGGTGGGGTGGTTGTTGTTGTTGTTGTTGTTGTTGTTGTTGTTGTTGTTGTTGTTGTATTTTTAAGGACAAGGAAAAGGAAAAGTTAAGGAGTTGCTGTAGTCAACCTGTTCCTGTTTTCCTAAAGGTCAGCCAGCTTGGGGCAAAGGGAAGATCTTTTTCACAGTCAAGGAAAGATGGTGTCTTCATCTTCCTTCCTTTAATGAGCTCTGCAAAAATTTGGAATGGTTTCCTGTTAGAGCAGGCATTGAAGCGAAGGACCCAATCTGTAGATGTCTGCTTTCAGCAAGCCAGGCATGGAAGAGAGGCTATTGACGCAGGCTGTTTCAACCGGTGCCCTGTTCCCACTGGGCAATTCCAGTCGTCCTACTCCTTAATTAAGAGTGAGAGGCTTGTTTGGAAGGTGCTTGCTTTCAGCTCGAGAGCCTTTTAGTCCGCAGCCCCCGAGAGACATTGATTTGTTAAATGGGACCGCCTGCTCAGCCTTTCTGAAAGTCTGTTCCAGCCTAAGAACAACCCTGTGAAATAGATTCAGCGGAGAAGGCCAGATCCCAGCTGATCAGAGAGCAGCTTTGGAGTTGTCTTGATGGCTAAGTCAGAGAGATGGGCGTGGAGTCTGGCTGTTCTTATCCCTGGTGAGAAACGAGCCCTTTGTCCGTGCTGACTCCTTGTTGTTAATCCAGGGCTTAGCCGTTGCATTCAGAACAGGGGCCGGGGTTGAGTCTTGGCTCAGTAGCTTTTAAAAATATTGTTAACAAAAGTTGGGTGCCTCCCCATCTCTCTGCCAAGCAATAGCAAGATCCCAGGGGGGTCCAGGCACTCACCCTAGGGTCTGTGGTTCTTTGGAGAACTGAGACACAGTGGAGACTGTTGTAGCTTTAAGAAATATAGTTTATTCACCTTTTTACATGTTCAGTCTGCATGGTCTTACATGTTCAGATCTTGCAGCAGGATCATTTCAAGAGGAGCAGCAGTGCAGCCCTGAAATCCAAAGCATCTCTTCCAGCCAGCCTTCAGCCAGCCTGCCCAAGATGGATTCCAGTATTTCTTCTTCCTTCTTCCTCCCAGAACACCTTGCTTAAAACCTCTCTTTTCCTGTCACCTCACATCCAGTTTCTCTGGCAACCTTCCAAACCTCCAGTCTCTGTTCACACAAGGAGGAAGTACAGTTCTCTTGCATTGCCAATGCCTGTTTATTGTTTCTTAATGGCTCTAGTTTGGCCAGGTCGTTTTTTTTGCATAGGCTAGCCCAGGAATTCCTCTGCAGCTGGTATTTCTCCCTTCATATCCCACATAATCAAAATCCTACCATTTATTAATTTCTAGGGTTTAGGCGGGGTCCCCCTCCCAAATCTATAACAATATACACATTTTCTTATTGGAAGATGAAACAGTACATCAAATCCATTACCTTTGGGATTAAACAGACCCTTGCTCTCAGCAAATCAAAGGCAAAAATTACACACACACACACACACACACACACACTCCCACACACATCTTGCGGGACCACTTGTCACATCTCCCAAAAGACCTCTTATTAGAATTTCCAGGCTCTCCCTTCCTCAAAGTGAAGATCCACAGCTCTCAAAGTTTAGGAATTTTCTATTAGCACTGACCTCAAGCTCATTCAAACTGCTAAGTTTCCTGCACAACTAAACTGAAATGAAACACTGCAGAAATTTGCCTGAACAAATTAATCAATCTGGAATTGAAATTCTGAAAAGTGCAAACTGCTGTTCTGAAAGAGAACTTCTAAAATACTCTTTTCGGAGTAATTATATGTACTTTGATGACAATTGTTTTAAATGTTATTGTGACAGGCAGACTTAAATTTGGCCCCTGTATGTACTATAAAATTAAAGCAGTATCACACCATTTTAAAGAGTCATGGCTCCCCCCCCCCCCGCAATAATCCCGGGAAATGTAGTTGATTAAGGGTACTGAGCATTTCTAGGGGATTTCTATTCCACACACCTGGGACGCGGGTGGCACTGTGGGTTAAACCACAGAACCTAGGACTTGCCAATCAGAAGGTCAGCGGTTCGAATCCCCACCACGGGGTGAGCTCCCGTTGCTCGGTCCCTGATCCTGCCAACCTAGCAGTTCGAAAGCACATCAAAGTGCAAGTAGATAAATAGGTACCACTCCGGCGGGAAGGTAAACGGCGTTTCCATGCGCTGCTCTGGTTCGCCGGAAGCGGCTTAGTCATGCTGGCCACATGACCCGGAAGCTGTACGCTGGCTCCCTCAGCCAGTAAAGCAAGATGAGCGCCGCAACCCCAGAGTCGGCCACGACTGGACCTAATGGTCAGGGGTCCCTTTACCTTTACCTTTATTCCACACACAGAGCTGCAAATACCAGAGTTCCCTGGAAAGAACAGCAATTGATTGTTAAACCATGCTGGAAATCGTGGCTCTTTGAGGGGAAATAATAATAATAATAATAATAATAATAATAATAATAATAATAATAATAATAACAACAACAACAACAACAACAACAACAACAACAATGATGATGATGATGATGTAAATTTTATTGTCACTACACCACCTGTGTGCAGTGAAATTAAATGAGCCCCCCTCCCCCACACACATACACTCAGTCTTGTTGGCGCTCTATGTGCTTGTCAGAAATCAGTTACACCACTATTTTTTTCCATTCAGCAGCCCAACAGCCCACCAATAAAAACTGATATAGGGATTTCCTAACAACTCTCAGCACAGTTAACAAACTACAGCTCCCAGGATTTTTAGGGGGAAAGCCATGACTCTTTAAAGTGGTATAATGCTGCTTTGAACATATACAGTGGTACCTTGGTTCTCAAACATAATCTGTTCCGGAAGTCTGTTCCAAAACCAAAGCGTTCCAAAACCAACGTGCGCTTTCCCATAGAAAGTAATGCAAAACGAATTAATCCATTCCAGACTTTTGAAAACCCCTAAAACAGCAATTTCACATGAATTTTACTATCTAACGAGACTGTTGATCTATAAAATGAAAGCAATAATCAATGTACTGTACTATAAAATAAATAAGACAGCATTGTAGATGATAGAAATTAAAATTAATTATTTTTCTTACCTGCACAGATGATAGTCATTGTTTGGATGGGGGGCTTTTATCCATTTCCACAGCCACACAATCAATCAATCAATCAATCAATCAATCATTAGCTGAACTGGGTTCCACACAGTCACCCAAAATAATAATAATAATAATAATCAAAAAAGGATTAAAAACAAAAACACAAAATAAATAGCAAAAACAAAAGCGCCAAATTTAATCCGTTCCAGAAGTCCATTTGACTTCCAAAATGTTCAAAAGCCAAGGCACAGCCTCTGATTGGTTCAGGTGCCCTGGAAACAATCGCCGACAGCTGCATCGGATGTTCGGCTTCCAAAAAAATTTGAAAACCGGAACGCTTACTTCCGGGTTTTTGGAGTTTGAGAACCAAAGCGTTTGAGAACCAAGGTACCATTGTAGTACAGATGGAGCCTTAGTTTCATTGATCTTCCCCACCACCAGCAGCAATTTCCTTACATTTAATTCAGTCGCAACACTGCAGCAGATTGCTTGTTCTCTAACAACAGAGGAACCAACAAACCGGTAAAAACATCAACTGCCACTTATGGAATGAAGGCATCATTACAACCAAGCTGATGTCAAAATAGCCTTGAGCTGTGACCCACAAAATTTTCATCGCTACACTCATGCGACTGCTGCAAATAGTTAGAGCGATTGTAACAGCTCCCGGCCAGGAAATGGGTGCCACAAACTTGACATGCTTCCAAGGTAAATGGTATCCGGAACAACCTGTTCTTGGTCATTGCAGCAAGGAAGCTTGCTGTTGCTCTGAAACAGGTGGGAATGGTCACTCTCTTAATGCCTTGATACCAACTGATGGGAGCAACTGTTCCTGGAATACTGTGCTTAGCTCTGGTTTCTGCACCTCAGAAAGGAATGTGTCCATAGGACTTTTTTTCAGCCAGAACTCAGTTCCGGCACCTCTCAGGTGGGCGCCATTGCCATTCTAAGGGAACAAGGTTCAGGGTGAGTGCCGGCACCTCTTTCTCTTGAAAAATAGCACTGAACTCTGTACTCTGTACTCCGGAAAAACAATCTCTCAAAGGACCTGTTGATGGCATTTTATCATTGTACTGTTGAGTGTATTAACTTATGGTCTGTGTGTGTGGCTTGGGAGCTGCACGGCCAGGGAGAAAATGCTGTCCAGGGTTGTAAAGACTGCAGAGAGAATAATTGGGTGCACTCTTCCCACCTTGGATCAAATCTATGTTTCCAGGTGCCATAAGAAAGTTGCAGAGATAACGCAGGATAGTGCACACCCCGGAAATGATCTCTTTCAGCTTCTGCCTTCTGGAAGAAGGTACAGGGTTATAAAGACTAGGACTAGCTGCCTGAGAAACAGTTTCTACCCAAATGCAATTCTGGTTTTAAATGCAGTATAAGGAGTCTCTATAGGAGTATATTGTATTTTAAAATGGGGTTTCAGAGTTTTTAGGAGTTTTTGAATGTCTTATGTAGATTTTTCAATTTCATTGTTCTGTATGGGACAATGACAATAAAGATATCATATCGTATCGTCAGGGAAAGGTGCAGCAAAGGGCAGCCAAAATGATCACGAGGCTGAAAGAACGTCCCTGTTGAGTCTTTTTTTGTGCAGAATAAAGAAAGTGGATGGGGGGGTTGTGTCCCCCCTCTTCCTCTCATCATAGTGGAAACCCAGCTCAAGGAAGTACACAGAATCATAGCAATGGAAGGGACCCAATGGATCATCTAGCCCAACCCCCCCTTGCAATTCTTCATTATTTTGAACTGCAAATAGTTAAAACTACGGGATTAACTGCCACATTGTTGTGGTTGGGCCTCTTTCGAAAGGGGTTCGTGCTGGATAAATCTTCGGATGGGTACTAGCTCATGATAGCTCTAGGACCAAGGGTAATGGGTGACACAAGTGAGGAGGGGGCTATTGCCCTGTGTTGCTTTGGGGCTTCCCAGAGACATCTGACTGGCCACTGTGATAACAGGATCCTGGCAGAGACAGGCCTTTGGTCTGATCCAGCCTTGCTCTGCCTGTGTTGTTGGTTAGGAACACAGGAAGGTGCTTTATACAGAATCAAGCCATTGGTCCATCTACCTCAGTACTGTATACCCCAGGGTTGGGGGGATCCTCCACTCCGCAGGCCAGATTTTGCCCATCAGGCCTCCCCACTTGGCCTGCGAGGCTCTTTTCCCCAAACTACGCCCAGCTGCCTAGACATAGAATCATAGAGGGGCTCTGAGGATCATCTTGTCCAACCCCCTGCAATGCAGGAATACGCAGCTGTCCCTTATGGGGATCGAACCTGCAACCTTGGCATTGTCAGCACCACGCTCTAACCAACTGAGCTATCCAACATGTGACTCATGCAGCCGATCCTTGCAGAAAGCACTGGCAGCAGCTCCTGGGTTTCAGGCAGAGGCGTACCTGGAGGTGACAGGGATCAAATGTGGGACCTTCTTCACGGAAAGTAGATGCTCCCCCACTGAGCTAAGTCCGTTCCCCAGTTTTGAGTTCTGGCTCCAGTAAAGCCCATTGCCCAGTGACCTGAGACCATTTCTCAATGGCTGGGTTGCCGCTCAGACAGAATATCGCCCCTTTTCTGTATTTACGCCCTCATTCCCTGCCAGTTTAGCCTTGGTCTTAACTGAAACAGTTGCTTTTGCTCAGAAGCTGCCCTTGCCTGCTGTGTGTGTGTGTTTGCTTTTTTATTTTATTTTGTTTCTAAAAATGTACTTCTAGCAGGAAACCCTCTGAGGAGCCTTGTCAGTTCTCGGCCGTTGCAGAGATATGAGTGGGCTATTCACACGGATACCGAACCAAACAGCAGATTATGATGCTTCTGCCTCCGCGGGTCCTCTAGGAAGGAGTTGCTTGATAGATCAGCTAGGAAAGGTGAAGCTTTATCTCTTAGCCAGCCAAGATGTGGCATCCGTGGGGGGAAGAACTTGGCAGACCATCTCTTCTCTCTTTCATCTCTTCCTGTCTCGGCTGGTCCCCAATGCAACTCCATTTCCAGCATTTTCTTAATAAATAAAATTGGACTGAGGAAGAATGAGCACTAAACCAGAGGGGGCTGGCATGACCTCACATGTAAATATTAAAAGCTTGAGTGGGAGGGAATCTACTTTCCTAGCCAGTGCAGGACAAAAGCATAGCTATCAACTGTCCCTATTCTGAGCGGGACATCCCAGAATTACAGAAGTCATCCCGGCTTCTGATTGGACCCCGGAATGTCCCGTTTTTGGGTCCGGTGCTCTGGTGCTAGTCAGTTGACTTGTGTCATACCTCCAGACCAAAAGACACTCATTTCTTTTGTCTTGCGCTCTTGCACAAATCAGCTGGCACACACCAGAGACCTGAACCAAATAAGCTCATTTTGGGGGGTCTTGCACAAATCAGCTGTCTCATGCCAGAGCACCGGACCAACAAACACTCATTATTGGGGGTCTCCTGATCTTGCACGAGTCAGATGGCTCCCATGAGAGCTCAGGGCCAAAAATCGAGCTTCAGGCAGCTGGTGTGTTTTTCTGGAACCCCCCGCAAGGAGCTGGAGAGATCCCTGTCACATAAACCTGATGCATTACCAATCTGTATGCAGCCTGAATTTGGTAGTTACAATTTGAGAGTAAAGTGCCTGACAGAACATACAGCACAGTAGATTGGGAATGTGAAAAGAAAAATCTTTGTTTCATTTGCTGGCAGAAGAAATTCCATCACCCTTGCCAGAAAAAACAACAACACGAAACTAAAACTGCTTGGGAAACAAGTCAATCCCTCCCACCAAAACTGTGGTCTAACTCTTACTTCTGTCACAGAGGTGGTGTCCATGTGATGAGTTTTCCATCTTCTTGAGGGGGGGAGAGCTGTAGCTTGGTGGTAGAATATCAGCTTCACAGGCAGGAGGTCACAGGTTCAAACCCACCCACCCCAGCATCTCCAGGTATGGTTGGGAATGTTCATCATCTGAAGTCCTGGAGAGCTGCTGTTCATCACTGCAGACCAGAGGCTTCCCACATGGTGCCTTCCAGATGTTTTGGACCACAACTCCCATGAGCCCCAGTCAGCAGAGAGCAATGGTGGAGGAGGATGTCCATAATATTGGCTAATGTAGACTATACTGTACTGTGCTAGATGGCCCAAATGCATGCCAGTTTTGGGGGGGAACCATTGACAAAAGTGACTAGAGTTTTGTGCGAAGTATGGCCAGCACTGGATACGGCCCTTTTTTTTATCATTACTATATTACTACACATTTATCTCACTTTTCCTCCAAGCGGCTTAAGGTGACATACACAGCACATTGCAGCCTTCATCGCCACAGTCCTCCTCTATCCGAAGTACTGGGGGAAATGAACAGAGTGCACTTGTAAGTCATATTTAGATTTATTTATTTTTTAATCTTCTTTACCGTGTCACTGTAGATTCATGCCGTACTCTCCCTGCATTGCCATAGCTTTTAGGGCTTACTTCGTTTGTTTGTTCTTTTCGTCTTGCCCATGGCAGCTCAAGCAGCAATTCAATAAGCCAGCCTTTCTGGAGACACGAGACTCTCTTGCAGGGGCATCCTTTTATAATTGCATGCACAAGAGAGAAAGTACCATTGAGCCATCCGGGATGCAGGACCAGCTTAGACTGCATCCCTCGCCACTAATGCGGGTGAAGTTCTGCCCTGCCAACTGCTGTGTGGTCCTTCCTGGGCATCTTCTGCGCACGAGGCCTTTTCATAAACATGCTGGTCCCACAACACTGCTTGTATTTTCCTCCCTTCCTGGCGCCAGAAAACCAACAGCTGTCTCCGCGAGCACGATGCCCACTTTGCTTCCTTCCTCTGTCCTCCCATTAAGGCCTACTTTTTGCTTCGCCTTTCCTTTGCTACCGTTGTTTGTTTGCCATCGCTTCTTGCCACTTGTCATACTAGATAGATCACCCTCTTCTTCTGCCATGCCCTTTGGCCAATTATCCTTCTCTGCCTACCTGCAGATTGGTGGCGGGGGCGGGGGCAGGGAGGGGGCTTGGAGAAAAGGCAGCAATAAAAAGCCCTTCGCTTCCCTTCATCAAGACAGTTCTCACTTCTCCTTTTGCAAAAGCAGATTGCGGAGATAAAGCCGAAGATTAATTTCTCTTCTGCTGGGGGCTGGGGGGGTCGGGGGTGGGTGGGTGGGTGGCATGGGGGGGGGTAGAAGCAGATCTAAATAACCCAGAGAAGCTTTCGACAATTCCCACCCCCAGCCTTCTCCCCCCCTCCAGTGCTCGCCAGCTAGGTGGATGCTAGCTGAATTAGTGGCGTCTTTGAGAAAGGGGGAAATAATTTCACACACCATTAGGGCTGTTGGGAAGCAGCAGGATCAGTTTTTAATGAATACAGGATCAAAAGCATCTTCAAGGCAGGCAGCCGCTGAAAACAAGAGACAGGCCTCGCCGGGGAGGAGGAGGAGAGGACGGAGATGCTCCTAATAAGAAACAAAGAACGGACTCAAAGGCACTAGGGAGCCGGTGCCTCACAACTGAGCATTTTAAAGTATAATTACCTCCTCTCTAAGAAATTAACTTTGATATTCCTCCCCCCTCCCTCCCCCCAAACAGGTGTATATATAAGAGCATCACACAGACGGCATGCAATTAAAATCCCCAGATCGTATTTAAAGGTGATAAGAAACCAACAAACCAAAGAGCTCGGCGGTTGACTTAACAAGACCAAGTTCCCCTCCTCGCAAGCGATGTGAAAGCTTGAAACTTTTGAATCTCTGCATCTGCGGCGCTGGGGATGGTGAAGATGTTGCCTACCATTCTAGCCGCAGATGGAAACGCACAACACACTTGCTTAGCAATCTCACTGCCCTTTCCCGTCAGTGTGTGTGTGAAACATCCATGCCTTGGCAACATTAAGCCACCGATTTGCTGCAATCCAATTCTTGGCCTTTCTCTGGTAGGCTCAGAATAGCACCTGAGACCCAGATGTGGCTCAGGACCAAGCAGAAGGAAAAGGAAAAAAGGGCACAACTAGAGAGTCATGTTGAGTTCACTGCATTTAACGTATTTTATGTGTGTTTTTAAATGCCCTGTGCCACTCCCAGCTAGCATTCACTAGCCAAAAGGACCCAGGCAACAGAAAACACAGATTGTTAGGTATCGGTTCCTCAAGGATTTCACCCAGTTATTCAAGCCCTACAAACAAAAACTGATGGTACAAACGTGGATAAGCAGAACCCAGTGTCCATTTTAATTGTTTCCTGTCTACTTCTATGGCATTGCTATATTTTAGATCCCTATAAGCAGCTCTGAGACTTTTATAAAAACAAAATAATAATAAATGTAACGAATAATAATAATTGGTTCTATCTCAGCAGTGATAAGAGCAGCATAGCAAATCTTGGAATTTCAAAAGGCAAATTGTCTAGCTAGTTGCTGTTTAAAAGATCAGCGTAGGAAGGAGGATTAGGGGGAAAGGAGACAACGACCTGGAGCTGGCTTAGATCATAGAATTACAGAGTTGGAAGAGACCCCAAGGAACATCTAGTATTCTAGTCCAACCAATAAGCAACTGTTCCATATGGGGATCTTCCAACCCGCAACCTTGGTGTTACTAGCACCATGCTCTAACCAACTGAGCTGTTGTTGTTGTTGTTTAGTCGTGTCCGACTCTTCGTGACCCCATGGACCAGAGCACGCCAGGCACTCCTGTCTTCCACTGCCTCCCGCAGTTTGGTCGAAGCTTGTAGCTTCGAGAACACTATCCAACCATCTCGTCCTCTGTCGTCCCCTTCTCCTTGTGTCCTCCATCTTTCCCAACATCAGGGTCTTTTCCAGGAAGTCTTCTCTTCTTCTCTTCTCATGAGGTATTGGAGCCTCAGCTTCAGGATCTGTCCTTCCAGTGAGCCCTCAGGGCTGATTTCCTTAAGAATGGATAGGTTTGATCTTCTTGCAGTCCATGGGACTCTCAAGAGTCTCCTCCAGCACCATAATTCAAAAGCATCAATTCTTCGGCGATCAGCCTTCTTTATGGTCCAGCTTTCCAACTGAGCTATCCGGGCTTAATTGTCACTGGTGT
The DNA here is from genome assembly GCF_964252035.2 of Podarcis erhardii. Taxonomy (NCBI): domain Eukaryota; kingdom Metazoa; phylum Chordata; class Lepidosauria; order Squamata; family Lacertidae; genus Podarcis; species Podarcis erhardii. The sequence continues at coordinate 33,529,216 of NC_138502.1, read as the reverse complement.
TGTAAACCTTAAGTGGTACAATCCAGATATAGGCTTACTGCTGGAGTGGGGGCCAAATTAGACATGATATTGGGAAATCTCGTATTGGATCTCCCACAGTCTGTTTGAAACAGGGACGAGGGACTTGTTGCCTCTCAGATGCTTGGTGAACTCCAACTCCCATCAGCCCCAGCCAGCCGAGCCAATGGTCAGGGGTGATGGGAGGTGTAATCCAGCAAAATCTGGAAGGCCACATGATTCCCAGCGATAGTTTAAAAAATGTGTGAGGGGAAGGATCAGGGCTGCAACATTGGTTAACCTCCCTGCTGCATGTATGACATGTACCTATTGTCAACCATCGCTTGGTGCTGACATTTTCCACATGGATGAAAGCTTCCCATGGCAGCTTTTACTAAAAAAATAATAATAATCCAGGCAATCTATTCACGTTTTTCCTGACATCAAGCTCCTAACTAGAAGTTGCATGATGAATGTGCGTAATACAATGGAAACCTACACATGTCTACTCAGAAGTAATTCACTGGAACTCATACCCAATGTAAATGAGTATAAGATTGCATATGCTCCAACATTTCTCTGATGAAAATAGGGACATCCATAATAATAATAATAATAATAATAATAATGGTGCCCCAGTCACTCCGGGTGGCTTCCAACATATATAAAAACATAAAGCATTAAAAAAACTCCTGTGTAAAGGGCTGCCTTCAGATGTCTTCTAAAGGTTTTATAGTTACTTATCTCCTTGACTTGGGGGTTGCATAACTCCATACCCACCAACTTTTCTCCAAGTAAAATTGGGACATCCTAAGGGAAAGCGGGACATTCCAGGATCAAATCAGAAAATGGGATGGCTTCTGTAAATCCGGGACTGTCCCTGGAATATAGGGACACTTGGAGGGTCTGGGATTGCAGCCAGTGTCTCAGAAGACTATTGTTTTAACTGAAAAGCAGATGAGGGAGAGTAGGATCAGGGTCGAAGCAACAGCAGGTTGACAAATTATGATCTGAAATCAGCCAGAGAGGTTCCCTCATCTGTTCTTCTGCTTGTGATTCCAACTTCCTGCAGCTGTTTTTTATTAAAATAAAATAAAATTATATGCACCTCCCATGTAACATAATGTTTGGCTCCGACATAACTAGGTACATATGGAAACAGGAAAAAGCAAGAGCTAATCATTGATGGGGTTCACCAGATGATCAGCTGCGCAGCATGGGAAGCAATAAGCGTGTTGAGAGCCTCTGGGCGCATCCAGAGTGGCTTACAATGCAACTCTCTTTTTAGAAATTAAGCACTTAGGGGTGGGAAAAGGTGGGGGAAAGTAATACATTTTTTAAAATGAAAGTCCTCTGAATGTAGCTCAGCACTTCCTTTGAACACACATAAAAACATTCCTTTTTAGATTACCTTCAGAAAAAATCAGTTGCAAAGATTTCCCAGTGGCATAAGGAGAGGTGAATCAAATTGAGCTCCCATTGTCTGCTTTGACTGTTGCATAGATAAAAGTCCTATTAAGTCCCTCCAGTGAACAGTGGCAGGGTTTTGTTTGGAATAGTTTTTTGTTTGTTTTGCTAAGACAAAGATTAGCAAATAAGAAGAAATAATTAAATAACCGGTTTTTGTACTGTCTCGATCGTCAGGAGCTTATATGAGTTTTTAATTAGTGCTGCATTTTCAATAAGTCTATCTGTACGTGTTACCGATTCTTTCCTGGATAACGGGGAGATAATTACGCGAATCCTGTTTGGGTTTTCTTTTTATATGTTTTTTCTTCTTCTCTCACTAAAGGAACGGCTGATATATTTAATCATGATGTAGAAATGCTGGCAGCTTTCTTGCAGCCCAACCTCCCTCTAATTACATTTCTAGGTTTTTAGTAAATTGAAAGGCAAAAACGGAGGAACAAAATAATTAAAAACCGAAGAGGAAGTGAATTTTATTTTTTTTAAAAAAATCAGATGCTGTTAAAAAATCCGCGCACGCAACTGCTTTCAAGGACATCGGTTTAGAAACTTGGGGATACAAAAGGCTGTCGAAATGCCACCACCAAAGCCATGTCAACGCTCATAAGGTCTGCTGCGGCTTCTCAAAGAGTGGGCGAAATATCCCTAGCCTGTCTCAAAGTGTTCAGATGATCATTAAGAATGTCATGGTAGTGCAGTGGAGGATTTCTGTGGCTCCCCCATGGACCCCGGTGTCAAAACTCATATGGCAGTGATGGGTCGTGAGGTTAAGCTCCAAATACAGTGGTACCTTGGTTCTCAAACTTAATCCGTTCCGGAAGTCTGTTCCAAAACCAAAGCGTTCCAAAACCAAGGTGCGCTTTCCCATAGAAAGTAATGCAAAATGGATTAATCCGTTCCAGACTTTTGAAAACAACCCCTAAAACAGCAGTTGAACATGAATTTTACTGTCTAACGAGACCATTGATCCATAAAATGAAAGCAGTAAACAATGTACTGCAGTCATACAATCAATCAATCCGTAGCTGAACTGGGTTTCACACAGTCACAAAAACAAAAGGAAAAAGAGCTGCAAAAACGCAAAATAAATAGCCAAAACAGACAGACCTCAGCGTAACACTCAAAACGGAAGTGTGGCCCTCAAATTGGAAGCGTAACACTCAAAACGGAACACATTCGGCTTCTGAAAAAAGTTCGCAAACCGGAACACTTACTTCCTGGTTTGCAGTGTTTGGGTTCCAAGTTGTTTGAGTACCAAGGCGTTTGAGAACCAAGGTACCACTGTACAGTTGTCTGCATGTGGGACTGACCTCCACAATTGTCTTATGACCCAGAATACCTCTTAATATTTTTTGAAAACATGTTATGGTTCACTTCTATCCTTTCAGCCTCTGAGGGCTATTAGTACTCTCAGATAATGCAGTTTAACACAGCACCTTTGCCCAGTTTTGTTCATTCACTGGTTTTGGGACTTTTATCTCTGTTGACTTTCATCTACACCATGATATCCATATGAAGATCTCTGCGGTAAGAATGTGAACCAATTCACTGCAAAATGCCATCTGGCTGTCTTCTGTGTAGAAGGTGCCTCAGACTCACTTGTGGGCATTTTGTTTTCCATACAGATTGCTTTTCCTGTGCTAGGGTGACACTTGAACTTTATCATACTCAACCATCATCTGAGGCAGCCTTTCTCAACCTGTGGGGTCCCCAGATGTTGTTGAACTACAACTCCCATTACCCCTAGCTAGCAAGGCCAGAGCTCAGGGATGATGGGAGGTGTAGTCCAACAACACCTGGGGATCGACAGGTTGAGAAAACCACTGAAGGAGACCAAGGCTGAGAAAGAGTGGCTTAACTGGAATTTGAACTCCCATGCCCAGTATCTCCATCCATCGTTCAGCCTGGAAACTGAGGTACAGCTCCGAAACTACAGGGAACCAGCAGAAGGCCCTTTCGGTAGTCCCACCCTGTGGAATGCCCTCCAGCCCTGCCAGATGTTAAAGAGTCTTTTGTAGACCTCCAAAGCTTTGGGAAGCTTTTTAATGTTGATGTTGCTGCTGCTACTGTTGTTGTTTTTCCTGTATTTTTGTTGGAAGCCATCCAGAGTGGCTGGGGCAACCCAGTCAGATGGGTGGAGCAGAAGAAAAATGTTGTTGTCATTTAAATCTTCCTCTTCCTGTTATTTAAACCTATCACCTTCTGGGGTTTTGGCTTTTGCAGATTTGCACCAAAACAGGTGATGAAGTCAGCATGCATAAAGTTTCTATGGCTTCTGTTTGTGAAGACAGACTGACAACTGTCCAGGAAGAAGGATTCCTGCTCCAGAGATTCAAAGGAACAGTAGAAAACTGGCTGTATTCATGGATCAACAGTGTCTAGCACAATACAGGACAAACTCCTGAGGGATATGAATGGGGAAGACAGAAAGGGTCCCATGTATATTCCAAAGCTGCTAGATGAACTCCCTGCCTCTCCAGCTGCAACACTGGAGCATCTTGTATAGCAGATCTGCATGAAGAATTCTGATTCTGCACACGGATTATATTCACTTGATCAGGGTGACTGAAAATGTCTATATTGCTGACATGTGTAGTATACCCCTCTGCAGCGCCACAAATCCAACCCAATGGTGTAACGTTGGAAAGTGTCGATCACTTCTCTTACCTAAGCAGTTATCCTTCCACAAGGGCTGACACTGATGCTGAAATCCAGCATCGCCTGATCTCTACAAGTGCAGCTTTTCTCCTGATTAAAGTGCAGAGTGTTTGAGGACCGGGACATTCGCAGTGAAACCAAAATGCTTGTTTACAAAGCTATTGTACTCGCCAACCTTACTGTATGCTTGTGAAACGTGAACCACTTATAAACGCCATCTCCAACTCCTCAAAAGATTCCATCAATGGTGTCTCCGAAAAATTTTACACATCACTTGGGAAGACAGGCGAACTAATGCCAGTGTTCTGGAAGCAAAGATCACCAGTGTCGAAGCGATGATTCTTCAACATCAACTTCGTTGGACTGGTCATGTTGTTTGGATGCCTGAGTATCTTCTTTCAAAGGAACTACCGTATTTTTCGCACCATAGGATGCACTTTTTCCCTCCTAAAAAGCAAGGGAAAATGTGTGTGCGTCCTATGGAGCGAATGCAGGGGGGAGGCAGGCGGGAAAAGCCCCCAAGAGCTCCGTGCGCTCTTGCGGGCTTTTCCACAGGAGGGAGAAGGGACTGACTGGCCGCATCAGTCCCTTCTCCCACCTCCCAGAAAAGCCAGGAGAAGCCGCGATCTCTTTAAAGGAGTTGTGCGGCTTCTGCGGGCTTTTTGGGAGAGGGGAGGGAATCCCCCCACCTCCCAGTAAAGCCAGGAAAGCCATGTGCAGCGTCTCCCGGCAAGGAGAGGCTGCACGGGGCTAAAGGGGAAGCCAAAACAGCGAGCGGGATCTAGATTTTTTCTCTTGATTTCCCCCCCTAAAAACTGGGTGCGCCCTATGGTCCGGTGCGCCCTATGGTGCGAAAAATACGGTACTTCATTTTGAACTTAAAAATGGAAAGCATATGTTGAGTATGCTGAGGTGAATAAGCTGACAGGGCAGATAAGAGATCAAATGAAACAAAAATTTAAAAATGATTGGAATATATTTAAACAGTATTTGAAAAGATATTATGGAGAAGTATAAATTTTGGTTGGTTTAGAATAACTCTTGTAAGGAGAAATATTAAAACACTGCATAGTAGAAAAGTAGGTTACTAAGTATACAGATATGTTATGACAGGCACTCAATTAAGCAAAATAGAGGAACCAAGTAAGAAGGGGAGGGAAGTCAGATGTAAATGGAATACAAATGAATCAAATAATTAAGAATATACCTTTGTTTTCTTCATTATGTTTTAGGATCACATGTTTAATGACAGGAAAATTTGAAACGTTATAATGTGATTTTATGAATGTTTGTTAAAAGAAACCAATAAAGATGAACTGAAAAATAATAATAATATGGAAAGCGTAATGCTGGTGGTCAACAAAAGAGGTTTAAAGACTCTCTCAAGGCAAATCTAAAAAAATGTAGTATAAACACCAACAACTGGGAAACACTGGCCTGTGAGTGCTCTAGTTGGATAACAGCCTTTATCAAAGGTGTCATGGACTTTGAAGATGCTCAAACTCAGAACGAAAGGGAGAAACATGCTAAGAGGAAGGCACGCTTGGCAAACCCTCAACTCCCGCCTGGAAACCTATGTCCCCACTGTGAAAAGATGTGTGGATCCAGAATTGACCCCCACAGTCACTTACAGACTTACTGTTAAGATTGTGTTCATGGAGGACAATCTTAATCGGCTATGAGTGATCGCCAAAGAAGAGAGAAAGTAGAGTATACATGATACAAGTAAAGACCCTCACGTTTTTTCTAAAAGGATTTGTAATCTTCGCACTTGCACCCACAACTCTCTTAAGCATTTTATGCTCTCTGCCCTTCCTCAGTAGATATTCTCCCACATATGAGAACTGGAGAAAGATTGGTGGGTTTTCCACTACAGGCTCAAGAACAAGGCAGGGTAGATTTAGCCAGTCTCTCAACCTCAGTTTCCCGATCTGTAATATGAGAACAATAATAAGATTGATTCACCTATTTCAGTTTAGGAAGAAAAGCAATTGTAAAAGTAAGAGCAAGGTGGAGTTAAGAAGCCTGCTGTTAAAAAGAAAACCAACAACCTGCAGTATCCTACCTTAGAAGAATTAAATATTGCCTGTGGTCACCTTGAAAGTCTGCATCATTAACCCCGTCAAAGTTTCATTCAAAAGCCCATGCTGCGTAGGCAGTACCTTTGTGGTTTAATTTGATACAGGTTGCTCATGAGTCTCAGAATTCAGAATCAAAGGACTCCTTTTGCTCTTAAACCATCTGCTTCAGGGATTAAAAGCAGGAATTCATAAACACACCATGTTGCCAGCAGCAACCATACATTTATTTCTGACAAGAGTTGCGTGCCCATTGAAAGAGCACAGCTTCTTTCCCTGCAATCACAGTATGAAAAGGCCACTCACTGTTCCACACTTCGGTACGGGGGCTCTTCTGCACACACAAAGAGGACTCTCCTTCACTGGAGGTTTTTAAGCAGAGATTGGATGGCCTGGCCATCTGTCATGGATGCTTTAGTCGAGATTCCTGCATTGCAGGGCAGGGGGCTGGATTCGATGACTCGCAGGGTCCCTTCCAACTCCACAATTCTACGATTTAGAGGAGTGTTATGTACTGAAGTTCTCACCCTGGGCCAGCAGGGGGATACTGTAGATAGTTTTCACTCAGGTCCACATATGCAAATAAGGGAATGAAAGTGACGTTCAGTGATTGGATAGTTACAGAAAATGGTTACTGTTGCGTTCTAGTGGAGCTCTATATAAGCAGGCTGGCTGAACCCTTCAGTTCAGTTCTGTTCTGGCCTGTGAATAAACAAGAGCTGTTTGAATAATCGCTGTGTCGTCTGATATGTTCACCCACAACTTAACAAGGAGGATTGGAATTCTGGTCTCTCCTTTTGCATTAATAATAATAATATTTTTTTAAAATTTATACCCTGCTCTCCCCAGCCAGAGCCGGGCTCAGGGTGGCTAACACCAGTAAAAATTACAGTAAAAGCATAAGGGGGGGGGGACGACCAATTTAAAATACAGATTAAAATTCTATTTAAAATGCAGCCTCATTTTAAAAGTAGCCCATAGATCTAAACCACAAGGGGAGGGAAACATAAGGGTCAGACCGAGTCCAAACCAAAGGCCAGGCGGAACAGCTCTGTCTTGCTGGCCCTGCGGAAAGATGTCAAGTCCCGCAGGGCCCTAGTTGCTTGTGACAGAGTGTTCCACCAAGTCGGGGCCAGTACTGAAAAGGCCCTGGCCCTAGTTGAGACCAATCTAACCACCTTGTGACTTGGGACCTCCAAAATATTGTCATTTGTGGAAGCGTTAAAGAAGTCAGAAAGGGGGGGGGGCGCTTCTGCTGTTTTCCGTTTCTTCAGTTACCATTGGCTCGTCTGCTCCAATTTTGGGAATGTGATGCACTGACTGAGGCTATCCACAAAGTATGTGACCAGACCCTCCAAGTGTCCCTATTTTCTAGGGACAGTCCCGGATTTACAGAAGCCATCCCGGTTTCTGATTTGATACCGCAACGTCCCACTTTTCTTTAGGAAAGGTAAGTAACTATACAACCTTTAGAAGACATCTGAGGGCAGCTCTGTATAGGGATTTTTTTTAATGCTTAATGTTTTATTATGTTTTTATATACGTTGGAAGCTGCCTGGAGTGGCTGGGGCAACCCAGTCAGATGGGCAGGGTGTAATAATAATAATAATAAGATAAAGTCCCTACCAGAGAAGAATGGCAACTTAAGTTAATAGATTATGCTGAAATGGCAAAAATGACCGGAAGAATCAGAAATCAAGAAAACCAAAATTTTAACAAGGAATGGGGAAAATTTATAATTTATCTTTAAAAGCATTGTAAACAGTTTAAATCGATAGCAGGATTGGAATAACACTTTTAGTTTAATGGTGAATTTTGGATATATTGGAGATGTAAAAGATCTGGATTATTATAAATGATGCAGGAGGAAATGACTAACAACAGGACCCCCAAAGGGTAGGAAGGAAGTCCAGGAGATTCTTTGGCATCTTATTTTTATGTTGTATGTTGGATATGTGACTGTAAAATTTTAATTTGAAAAACCAAATAAATAAATTTTAATAATTTTAATAGAAGAAACAGACTAGGACGACCCTATTTTTATCAGAGAAACGTTGGAGGGTCTGCACTTAAAGAGTTGTGCTTTTGACATATGTCCTTTATGTTTCCCCACTCCGTTAATCTAAAACCAGCACTTCGACGAATTGCTGTTTTGCCGCCAATTTTTCTTTCCAGGGAAGGTCCCTTGCGGCGCATGCGCAATACCTCCCCTCCTCCTGTTGAGTGAATGAAGCGTCGTGGCGACGTCACGGGAGAGTCCCGGATGTGTCAGGTCAGGGCGCTATGAGGAGACCACAAGGGGACGGTCGCAGCTACCGCATATCGCTGTCAGGTGAGGTGGAAAGGGCGGCGGATGTGGCTCGCCGTGCCGTAGGGACAAAGGGAGACGTATATTAACGGCCGCGGGCGACCGGCCGCAAGATAATGAGCTGGAAAGGCCTGACGCAGGGAGAAGGGGCGGGGCAGAGAGAAAGAAGCCTCGGGCGAGAGGTGCGCATGCGCGCGCCGTGTGGTTTCTGTGCCGCTGGAACCGCAGGCGCATGCGCCTTAGGTTCAAACGGTTGCCGGGGAGCTGCGCAGGCGCCTTACTGTACACTCCGCGTCGTGCGAGAGGAGGAGGCGCAGGTGAGGTCCAGGGCACGCATGCGGCGCGAAAAGTTTTGTAGCACGCCGCCCCACTGCGCCTGCGCAAAGGGGAGTGGAAGGGCAACAGCCACATCCTGCAGCTTCCTGGCTTCCCTTCTCCCATCTCCTCTCCCCCCTCCCGCACCTCCTATCCCTTTCCTGTTGCGCTTGCGCATAATGTTGCTGCAGGGGCCTTGCGGAATAATGATCCTCCGCAGCTGCGCAAGGGGGAAAGAATTGCAAGAGGAGACATGCTGCCAAATAGTGAGCCGCGAGTGCTGTTGCTAAGCTTTCACAAGGGGAAAGGAAGAAGGGGGCCAGGAATGATGGTGGAGTAGAGAGGGAGGGGGTTGTCTTTTTTTGCCTACGTTAATACCCCACTCACCTCACCTGCCTGGGTCACTGGCCTACCACCCCTGATTATTCTGATAGCGAACAAAGTGGCAGAAGTTACTTACTGAGGCCAACAGGTAAGAGCTCCATCCTTCTGATACACCCCCAACCCCTCTAACTGAATGATGGAACAAGTGGTTGGGAGAGATAGATCTGTTAATAAAGGAATTGTCTGGAGTGGTGGCGTTTGATCCTTGAAACCTTGACTGGGATCTTGTATGGTCCAATGAGTTTTGGTTTTGGATTTGGGAGACATGGTGTGAAATCACTGGTAAAAGCCTGGAGGGTGGGGGAGAAAAAAGCCAGGTAGTCTGTGGCTAAGGACTTCTACTTCGCACACCTCTTAAAATGGTAATGATAGCATCAAGTTTTTGTTTTGTTTTTTGTTTGTAGGGATCGGAAACTTTAGGATCAGAGATCATGCCAATGAATGGGTGGGTGTGCCCTGTGACAGGTTTACATGAGTTGGCTCTTGAGTTCCCTCTCTTGTTCTGAAATCTCCACCACTACACAAGTCAGTTGGAGTTGTGGAATGTGTAAGTTTACTTTTGAAAACTTAGAGCCTTTGAGGTGGAAAGAGGTAGAAAACAAAATAGAGGCCTTTTTTGTATACTTTGCCGCCCCATTCATTGATCCAGTAAAGAGTGATAATTTTCATGATGAATGCGGGTGCAGTTAGTTCGATTCTGAAAGGAAGAAAAAGAAGAGAGGCATAATAGTTATTTCACAGTTTAACTTACCATTACTCCCAGAGGTCTGAGAGACAGTGGCGTAGCGTGGGTTGTCAGCACCCGGGGCAAGGCAAGTAATTTGCGCCCCCTAACCCGTGGATTTGCGCCCCCTAACCCTAACCCCCAGATGTTGCGGCCGGTGCGGCCGGCCCCCCCTGCACCCCCCACGCTACGCCACTGCCACAAAGTAGTGCGAGGCTTAATCCAGTGGCGTAGCGTGGGTTGTCAGCACCCGGGGCAAGGCAAGTAATTTGCGCCCCCTAACCCGTGGATTTGCGCCCCCTAACCCTAACCCCCAGATGTTGCGCCCGGTGCGGCCGCCCCCCCCTGCACCCCCCACGCTACGCCACTGCCACAAAGTAGTGCGAGGCTTAATCACATGGTGGGGAAGAAGGCAGCAACTGGGTCCCGGGGGCGTCTCTGATGTGACTTTACGGGCACCATTTGCAAGCGGGGAGCGGCACCCCATCCGCGCGAGCGCGCCCCCAGACGCAGGAGCCGCGCAGGCAGGGCTGGGGGCTGAGGCGCCAATGGAGGGGAGATGAAGGGCCTGCGAAGCCCTCGAGCACCAGAGAGCTGCTCCTGGTTTCGCGGGGGGGGGGGGGGCTCGGCCGGGGGCGGCAGCCCTTTTGTCCGCAGGATGGCAGCGGCGCCACCGGCCAGCCCCATTACCGGCCCGGCCAGCCTCCCGGGGCGCCAGGGCTCCGCCGCAACTAACACCTTCCCTCCAAAACTGGGCTGGTCGGATGTAGTTCTCTCCCGCGCTCAGCGCTGCGCTGGGCGGCCGCTGCATTTTCCCTCCCCCAGATAGTCCCTCCCTCGCTCTCTCTCTGCTCCGCAATGCACGCCTGGCACCCTCCCCCTCCACAGTGGGCGGCGACCCAGCAGCTCGGATCAGATTCGCACAGCCAGCACTGTGAGAGAGAGAGTGAGCCAGGACCAGGTAGGGGCAGAGAGCTCCGAGTGCGCCCCCAAAAATGTTGCGCCCGGTGCGGCTGGCACCCCTTGCACCCCCCACGCTACGCCACTGCTGAGAGAGCAGATAAATGGACTAACTAGATTAAGAATCAAAAGTGGCTCCTGTGTTGTGTGGTAGTTGCATATGAGGGAGAATTTTTTGCAGCTTCAGCTGTCACAGTATTGTAGTAATGGGTAAAGCTGCAGCTGCTGAAAGTTTTTCTGCTCTGCAGCTACTGAAGGCATAGGAATCTCTTCTCCTGTATTGAAACTGGCCATCGTAACGTCTGGACAAACCATCACATGCAGAAGTTGTCAGCACCTCCAGTCTTTGTTGTTGCTGTGCCTTTTTTAGACTTACAAAAGTGCTGCCTTGCTTATGTTGTTGTAGCACCTATGTAACTCATCCACACTGTTTTCAAACCATCTGGCGGCACAGCCAAAATAAGCAACCGAGTGTACTTAATAAAAGGTTGTGTGCAAAGCAAACTGATAATCAGGAGATTTTAGACTTTTAAGCCACCCAGTCCCCAAAGGTTCTGAATGTATAACAGCATTTAATATTAAAAAGGCTCCATTTGGACATACCCTCCACGAAAAACCCCCCAACCCACACCTGTTAAAAGCACATTCGTTACTCATTCATATGACCACTTGGCTAAACGAAGATCGTCCATCACTTGCTAAATATTTTGAGACTTAGGCTCTGATGGTACTTCTGGGAAGAGGACCTTAACTAAGATGTGAGTGTGAAATCTCTCAGTGTGCCTTACCATGGTATTTTGGCATACTTCTTTGGAGAAAGCTTAGCTCAGTCAGTTATGTTTGGAAGTGGGTGAGAGTAGAGAGAAACCTAAGAGTAAAGTGTTACTGGAACAAGGAGTTGATGGAAGAGATGATGATGTGCTAGGATCATGCCAAATCACTCTTGTCAGCATTTCTCACCAAGCTGTGAGGGGATTTATGGGTAAGTTACCAACTGCATGGCATGCAGAGAGGGTGGGAGTGATAAGTTAAAAGCAGGGTTTTTTAAAAATAGCCACTCAGCTAGGCACCCATGATGGGTATGAATTGCTTCCAAGTGATCAGGCAGGGAAGTTTTGTAAAGTGGTTCTTATTTTCTTTTCAGCCAAACATCATTAACATTGACATGTGTGGGCAGCAAAGCTAGTGGGGAAAAAATAGTGTGAACTAGTAATTCGGTAAAGTTATTTGGAGGACTGTCTTAAAAGGTCTGGAATAATGGCTGCTGTACAGGAGTAGGTTGCCTGTTCTGTGGACCGCTAATGAGTCAGGGATGTTCCAAGCTAAAAGCTGTGTTGTAAAATGGTGGGCTTACAACTACCAAAGCATAATTCAAAAATGTATTCAAAGTGGGAAGGCAGTTGGCCTAGAGAATGTAGAATTCCCTTTGGCATATTAGGAAACAGATCAGTTTCGGTTGCCTGAACATTCCAAGGTACATAACAGACCAAACTGAAGGTGTCTGACTTGCTGGGTGGCAACTCTCACCCTTCTCCAAACATACTGTAAGAAAAGGATGGGGCAGGGGGTTAAGAGGATGTTGGAATTTGTGTTAGAAACTCCCCAGGCACGTTTTCTGACTGGAGCTGCTCCAGTTGTGACCACATGGAGATCTCTGGTTGCCAGGTTGGCGACTGACATCTCCAGCTTTCTTAAGCAGAAGACCTTATTTATTGTGTTAATATCCTACCTTTTTCTCCAGGGGGTACATGGTTCACTCCTCTCCTCAGTCAATCCCTACAATGACCCTGTGAGGTAGGTTAGGAGGTTATGACTGGCCCAAGGTCACCCAGTGATTTTCATGACTGAGTAGGGATTAACTCAGGTCCTAGTCCAGCCACTACATCACACTGGCTTCCTAGGGTGCTTCTGCTATGGGGCAGCTGGAGATATACAGTGGTGCCTCGCAAGACGAAATTAATCCGTTCCGCGATTCTCTTCGTCTAGCGGTTTTTTCGTCTTGCGAAGCAAGCCCATTGACAGCTTAGCGGATTAGCGCTATTAGCGGTCTAGCGGCTTTTAGCGATCAGCTGAGAAGCGGCTTATCAGCGGATCAGCTGTTAAGCGGCTTAGCAGCTTAGGAACAGGGCGAAAAAAGCGGAAAAAACCCCGCGGGAACTCGCAAGATTTTTTCGTCTTGCGAAGCAACCCCATAGAGAAATTCGTTTAGCGAAGCGCCTCCAAAACGGAAAACCCTTTCGTCTAGCGGGTTTTCCGTCTTGCGAGGCGTTCATCTTGCGGGGCACCACTGTATATATATATATATATATATATATGGAAAGCAAAATGCCCCTTAGAGAAGGATCTGAAATATTTTACCTTGAATCTTGAATTTGTTTTTTTTCTGGATTGTTTTATTTGATGTATTAATGTGCTGTGTGTAAACTGCTTTGAGATTTTTTTCTTTAAAATATCAAATGGTATAGAAATGAAAAGAAGAATAAATTTCATGGGGGGGGGCAATGGGGCTTAGACATTCTGTTGTGGCAACTGTAACTTAGGTTTAAGGTGCCATTTGGCGATTAGCTTATTTATCTGAGTTTCTAACACTGCTTGGAACAGAAACTCGCCTGAAATGCTTTCCTTTTAACGCCTGATGCAGAGAGCTATTGTAGAAGTTTCACGTGCTTTATCTGCTTCTGTGCTGTACCATTTGAGACTGTATGTGGAATCAAATGTTTGAATACTCTCCCGCTTAAAAGAATAGGCCCTTCACATTCAATGCAAGCGTGTCAGGGAGAAGACTAGCTTATAACCTCTTCCCTGATATAATAGTTCTGAATGTGTTGTAGAGTATTTTCTGTGGGGAAGCATTCAGGCATTTAATCCTCATCTGCAGTCTGAAATGATACAGCCCAGCAACATAGACAGGTTAGACACCTGTCCACATGTGTAATCTCTAACAATTGCCCTGGGCAGTTGAACAAGCTGCTTTAATGGAGAATTGGTCAGTGAATGCCAGTGATGTAAGTCAGGAAGCGTTGGGGAAGAACGTGACCTCCTCTGGAAGGTTTGCCTTATACTTTGAGAACCACCACCATTTTAGGTGGTTGTTGAGTCCAGATTGAGGGACAGTATAATCCAGATTGTCCCTTCCACTGATCTATTAGACCCTAGCATGCCAAAATTGACGAGATGATCCTTGCCCGCCCATCTCGAACTTCAGAACAAAATATTTTTGAATGTTTTATGTACCATAGTAACTCAGCCAGCGGCTAAAGGCAGGTGATTGGGCAAGGAAGCGTTTGTGAAATCTAAAACAGTAGTTAATCTAAGCCATTGATGTGATAGATATAACTAACCTATATACAGTGGCACCTCGGGTTAAGTACTTAATTCGTTCCGGAGGTCCATTCTTAACCTGAAACTGTTCTTAACCTGAAGCACTACTTTAGCTAATGGGGCCTCCAGCTGCTGCCATGCCGCTGGAGCACGATTTCTGTTCTCATCCTGAAGCAAATTTCTTAACCCTTAAGCAAAGTTCTTACTATTTCTGGGTTAGCGGAGTCTGTAACCTGAAACGTATGTAACCCGAGGTACCACTGTATATGGAAAGCAGACTACTATTTTTTTTTAGGAGCTGCTATCTAATTTGCAAGAACTTATGCTAAGCCATGTGAATACAGTTTTGCTAAGATGGTTCTTGTAACTGAAATTCAAGCAAATTTGCGGTGAAAAATAAGGCCTGCCCTGCTGCTAGTGCTTCCTGCTATTTATCAATCTGAGAATGCTTCTAATAATTCAAACTGCTCCATAGCCTTTGCACTTCCAAGAGACCTGGGAGGGGAGGTTGTTGCTGCTTGCCTTTTCTAGATAGGAAATGGAGGTTGAGAGATAAGTGACTTTACTCAAGACCACAAAGCTGCTGTGTTCAGACACAGTGCTAAGCCGCATAGGATGGTCTGTTTAAAATACTATGCACAAGCTGTGTGCTGGTGCCTGCAGCTTGAGCTCCCCCACTTTGCTCCTCTCTTACCACAGAGCAGCTGGTTTATAGCATTGCATCCAAACCAGCACTTGGAAGTTTCTCTCCAGATCAGCTACGATTGGGAAGCTATAGTTTTTCCCTTGGCTTCCCAGTTGTCGTTTGTTTGGGAGAAACACCTGCTGGTTCAGGTGCAATGCTGAACTATCTGTTCTGTGGTTTGCTTGACTGAAGGAGGTGTGAAACTGGAGCACTCCGACCTGCTTGCCTCACCACACAGTTTGCGCCCGGTGTGCTTAAAAAGGTAAAGGTAAAGGTACCCCTGCCCGTACGGGCCAGTCGTGACCGACTCTAGGGTTGCGCGCTCATCTCGCTCAAGAGGCCGGGAGCCGGCACCGTCCAAAGACACTTCCGGGTCATGTGGCCAGCGTGACGAAGCTGCAACTGGTGAGCCAGCACCAGTGCCGCACACGGAAACGCCGTTTACCTTCCCACCGGAGTGGTACCTATTTATCTACTTGCACTTGGGGTGCTTTCGAACTGCTAGGTGGGCAGGAGCTGGGACCGAGTGACGGGAGCTGACCCCGCCGCGGGGATTCGAACCGCCGACCTTATGATCAGCAAGTCCTAGGCGCTGAGGTTTTACCCACAGCGCCACCCGCGTCCCGCCCGGTGTGCTTAAGCATATGCTCTTTTGTGGCTTAGTATTGCACCCAAATGTAGCTGAGGTGAGCTTTAATCTATATCTGACTGCTTTGTTCACTCGATTATACATCCCCCCACCCCCCTAAATACAATAAATGGATTGGATCAAATCCTATAGTTCTGCTTATGGTTAACTTAACAGATGTGTATAGTTTGGTTCTTTCTGTGTCTGTGTAATTAGGGCTCCCCTTGGATATACAAGCAGCAAACCATAGTAAGTAGATACGGCATAAATCAAAGATGGGGAAGTGCATTCTGTTGGTGGGCTGGATCCTTATGACCCCTACTCTCTACTGGCCGTTTGACAAGAGGGCAGGGCTGCCCACATGCCAGTCAACTGATGTCACAATGGCATTAGATGACCCACTTTTTTCCAAAGCAGTTAGAGGTCAAACCGCGTGTTGGCAAAGGCACTGCATTTTGCAAACACTGAAGAACAGCTGATTTTCAGGTCTTGCAAATCAGGTCTTGCATGGGGCTTTGCACAAAACTTTGATAGTGGTGGTGCTACTACTGATCAGTGGTTGCAGACCCCCTTTCGGCCCATCTGTGTCTACACCTGCCCCATACCTGCCAGGTGTTAAATATGTTTGGCCCTCTTGTGGGCCCAGTGGAGAAGCCTGCAGGCCAGAGGTCCTCCGCCCCTGGGTATTTGCTTAGTAAATGGATTTGCTAAGTAATCAGCAGCAGTTCTTGTTTTGGATTTGCCAAGTAACTAGCATCAATTCACGTTTTAGGGCATGGCTTTGGTGGTGTGACTTGTCTGATGGATCTAATAGAGTAGTAATATCCCATGCCGTCCCTTTCCAAAGTTCTGCATTTTGTGCCACTGTTCTTGAGGAGTCTGTGCTACAGAAAAATCAAGTGTTTTGTTGCTTGCCTCTTATTGTGAGATCAAGGACTAATTAAATTGCTTTAGGCAGTAGAGCACTAGATACATTGTGGCCTGCAAATGAGACAACACCAGAGGCTCTTAAACGTTTGCTAACTTTTTTAAAAAAAGAAAAAAGGAAAAAAAGCTTTACACGCTCAACTTCCTTTTCTCCTGCTCATTACTACTGGCCTAACATAATGCTAACTTCTAAGTGCTGCCCTCTCCCTGACTACTGTGAGTTATGATGGCAACCCTCACCACTAATTTGCATGATATTATAGCGCTTACACAGAGTAGGATAAATGAAACATGCATGGGCAGGAATTGTTGGTCAGAGGAAAAATAATGGTGGCTACTAAGGCCTGTTGTAGTGTCCCTGCAGTGAGCTCCGCCTACAGGGTGTGATCCCACCCCTACATATTGGCCTGCTGTTGGGGGCTACCGTTCTCTTACCCATAGCTACTCATCCACTGCCTGGGAACAGTTGAGGGATGAGATTGAGGGATAACGTGGGTGGCACTGTGGGTTAAACCACAGAGCCTAGGACTTGCTGATCAGTAGGTCGGCAGTTCAAATCCCTACGACGGGTGAGCTCCCATTGCTCGGTCCCTGCTCTTGCCAACCTAGCAGTTTGAAAGCACGTCAAAGTGCAAGTAGATAAATAGGTACCACTCCAGCGGGAAGGTAAACAGCGTTTCCGTGCGCTGCTCTGGTTCGCCAGAAGCGGCTTAGTCATGCTGGCCACATGACCCAGAAGCTGTACGCCGGCTCCCTCGGCCAGTAAAGTGAAATGAGTGCCGCAACTCCAGAGTCGGCTACGACTGGACCTAATGGTCAGGGGTCCCAACAACACCAAAATATAAAACCAACCCTGACTGGGAATGATTTCTGTTGTGACTCATACATATTTCAGAAAGGCTAGAAAGCTATTTTCCAAGGATGCATTCTTCCTGAGTTTCTACTTGCCTTCTGCACTGCATTTAGATTTGGAAATGCTCCTAGTCCTAGAGAAGTGGACATGTGCGAATTCTCAAGGAGCGTTGCAAGTATTCTTGCTAGTGTAGGGTAGGCCTGGGGAATGTATCAATACATTGCCTGAAACCACGATTTAAAGTTAAAGCCGTGAGACCGATTTCGGAATTTCCGATCAGGCAGTGTATCGTGAATCCCCCCAGCCCTGCTCACAGCCCACACCACATCAGGCCACCCAATAGTCGCCTGCTGCTAACCCACTCCCTCCCTCCGCAGCCCAGCCGCCAGCCTAAAAAGTGTGGCTTGCCTGCCAGCCAGCCAGTGCTTTCATTTCTTTCCCTGGCTGCACAGGCACTGGCAGGCTGCCTCCTCCCTCTGTTCCTCCTTGCGCCACGCGGGACCCTGCCACAGCGAGCCTATCGTAGGAGTGAGCACTCCACCTGGCCTTGCCAGGAAGAGGCAGAAGCTGTTGCAAGGTGATGCCAAACATCTCTGACCGGTAACTGCCTTCTTCCTCCCCTCCTCCTTTCTGACATCTTAATATACCGCCATACTGCGAAGTTTAGCTAGCAATATATTACGATGTTGGAAAGCAGATATCACCCAGCCCTAGTGTAGGGAAAATCTAGCGGTAGCTAACTTGTTTTTTGTTTTTTTTTATTTATTATTATTATTATTATTATTATTATTATTATTATTATTATTATTTTATTTATACACTGCCTATCTGGCTAGGTTTCCTCAGCCACTCTGGCCTGGGCAAGAGTTTTAGATTTGTAGCCTGGCCCATCAAAAGGGTTTGGGAAGGGACACCTTTTCATACTATTAAACAAGAGTCATGTTCTGGGAGCCCACATTCTAAACGAGTGAAAGCCAAGATGTCCAACTTCTTGGCTGTGGCTCTACTATAAATAACTCACAACTTGTCAGCTTGCCCCAGTTCCAGCCTCCTCCTCCTACAATATAGAAAGAGATAAATGCCCATTTAGTTATCCCTTAATTGTGATAACTCTTCTCCCACTCGCTTCAAATACTTCTGTACTGGGAAGGCAAAGTTGATATAGACCCTCCACTGGGACCAGTTAGTTCAGCCAGCCAGAACAAACATTATTTAGTTTAGATTAACTTGCCCAGTCAAGAGGGCTCTGTACAGGTATCAGCGCTTGAAATAAAACCAATACATAAAATAAAATTGCCTCCTTGCTTGCCTCCCCTCCTGCTGTCTCTCCTTTTCTCCAGTCAGTCTGAAATGCCTCTGCTAAATCCATTTTTCTCCAATTGCTGTGATCACAATATCCTTTTCCATCAGCTCTCTGTACTTTGGCTACTCCTCACAGATCTGCTGCTTCAATCCTTCCACGTATCTCCCTGAACCTGGAAGTTCTTGTTGCCAAATGAATTGTGGCGGGTAACCACCAGTGAGAGGTTGTGAAATAACCTTGCCTGGGAGACCTGCCTGGTGTCATGGTCTTTCCTGGGCCAGGTGAAGACCTCTTTGTTCATCCAGTCCTTTAAATACCTTAGCCTCAGGCTCTTTTTCAAACACTGTTTTAATTTGGAATGTGTCTGCTGTGCTTTCTGTGTGGTATTTATGTAGGTCCTCCGACTTAATTGTTTTATTTTCCTTTATATTTATTTACTTGGAATGCCAGTTAATTTTTTACTTATTTATTGTAAATAAATAAAGAGTACTTTTTATGTTATAGGGTGTCATATAGGTGTGTGTGTGTATAATTTCTCCAGCTCTTTCACTTTCTCTATGTCAGCGGTTCTCAATCTGTGGGTCCCCAGATGTTGGACTACAACTCCCATCATCCCTGAGCTCTGGCTTTGCTAGCTAGAGGCGATGGGAGTTGTAGTTCAACAACATCTGGGGACCCAAAGGTTGAGAAAGGCTACTCTACGGTCAGCAATGTTTACCTCGCCTGGGCTGCTTCACTCCAGGGGAGATCCCTCTGTGGGCTGGATCGCGCATGCACCCACAATTTCTGGCACCGTGGAAGCGAGTCCCTGCACCGCGCTGCACCGGTTTAGCGCAGCACGCGGGGACTCACCGGGTGGGTGGCTTGGTTCAGGGGCAGCTCGTGGGCCATTTAAACAATCCGCGTGGGCCACTTGTGGCCAATGATCCATAGGTTGTTGACCCCTGAGTTACTCTTTGCTTTTTCCTCTCTGTTCCTTCTTTCATTCTGTTCCCTATGCCTCCTGCGTCTCCTTCAAGCAACTCCTTCATCTCCCTTCATTGACTGCTCTCGCAAACCTCTTCCTCCATCACAGTTTCTCCATCCGTAACCTCTCCCTTCCACCTCTGTCTTGTCTAACACATAATAGATTGTAAGGTCTTTTGTCAAGGTAACCACAGAAGCACCGACTCTGAATCAATGTGCAGTGGTAGTAATAGGTCATAGCTCTTCTGCAGATGGAAAATAAGTAGAAATACTCATTTGTAGCTTGCAAAAAGTGAGTTGGCTAAACGCTGCAAAATAAGTTAGCACGGCTTAAGGGAAAGAACGTGTGTCAAAGTCTGAACACAAGTAGGCACTAGAGAGTTGCTGTGCTTAGTTCAGAAGAAGAGCAGCAGGTTGTCCTGAATCGAGAAATTTTGGGAAACAGCTGAAATACTGGAGCCTTGCAGGAGAACACTAGGAGTTCTCATCTGAGGGTATAAATTAAATATCTATTAGACTGCATTCTTTTTTTTTTAGCCTGGTTTAATGATGGCTGATGAAAACCCTGCAAAACTGCAGGGCTTGCGAAGAATGTTTGCTTTCTTAAGCTGGAGCAACATGTGGCTGTTATAATATTTTGCTAATTAGTTATAAAAATATACAAAAGAAGAAGAATGGGGGTGGGGGAACTACACATTGTCACCAGGTCGTGTTTCCAAGCCCCAGCTGCCTCTATTTCTCTTTTTCAGAGTAGCATTGAGAGAGAGTGTGTGATTTGTACAGCAGTAGCTGTAGACAGGAGTGGGAGTGCTTAACCCTTTCCCATGCCCACCACTTTTGCAGTCTCCCTGTCTTCAGTGATGAGTGTGGGAAGGCTTGATTGAGCCCATCTTTCCCCTTTTATTCCCTGCAACCTGATCACGACCTGCCAGCATTTTTCAGTGGAGAAGTGGCGCTGACAGTTTGGGAAGATGCCATATTTGCATCTAGGTATTGGAGGCAGGTACCCAATTTCTCCATGCTCACACGTTTTAAAGGGGAAAGCTGTGATTTATATATGCATGTACCTGTATCTGGCACATGGTATCACCTGCACATCTGAATTGTACTTGAGCATCATTAAACAAGTACCAAAACCAGTTGCATAAGAGGAATGCCTCAGATTTTCATCTTCGTGAATTCTCTCAAAATGTTCCTGCATTTGGTTCATTGTCTTCTATCTTTACATATGATTAGTATTACAGTCTTTGACATGATTCTTTATACTTGCTAACAGTGTTTGAAATTTGCCAGGCACATTTTGCACCTGACTATTGGCCACTTGCAACCAAGTGAAGATGCCTGGGCTCCAGAATGGTGCCTGACGTCACCACCATTTGGAAGTGCATGCCTGGGGATCCTTGGATCTTGACTGTTTTCACACACTAGCAACACATCCTGTAGAACTCTGTCCGTTATATTTTATCTGCACAATCAGAACGAATTTCAGAAACCAAAAAATTGTATTGGAAAATATGACTTTCAAGCTGTCTGACCCCAAAATGGCAACTAGGCATTCTGTTTTGGTGACTGCAACCCTGGTTTAAGGAGCCATTTGGCGCCTAGCTTATATATCTGAGTTTCTAACACTGGTTGCTAAGTTGAGTGGCCAGCTAGCCCAAAATACAGGGAACTTTCTGGAATATGTGGCTCATTTAGTTTAGATTTAATCTGGAAGCTCTCCTTTTCTAGCTGATTTAAACTACTAGAAACCCACTTTGGCAAGTGAATGAGGGGAGGGGAGGGTCCAAGTCCCACTACTCCCCCCCCATTTAAATGCTTAGAAGCCATTTTAACAATCAATCAATCAACCAACCAACCAACCAACCAACCAACAGGCCTCCTACAAGATTTCAGTATCACAAATTTTGATCATTCACCTGCCTGATATTGGCAACTGAGAGGGCTGTGTGTTAGCTGTCAAGAAATCATAAAGGTTTAGTTGAATTTCTGTATCACTGAAAGATTAATATAGTTGCCTCCTCACCCTACCCAGTTTTCCCAGTAAGTACTTGGAGAACCTGGTGAAGGCCAGTAATTAAAGGCACACTGTCAAAAATGAGTGTTTCCTAAGAAATTGTTAACTTTGGAACTGATTATCACTGAACTCACAGATTACTTAAATCAGGGTTTCCCATACTGGTCCACAAGTTTCATTCAGGTGGTCTGTGCCTTGTAAAAATACAATTGAAGATCATAAAGCATCTGGCAAGTGCACCACAATTGCTACAAAAGGCTGAAAAATTATTAAGTGGTCCACCCAGACCCTCAGCAATTTTCAAGCGGTTTATGGGAAGAAGGTTTGGGAACCACTGACTTAAATGGTGCACATGCAGCTGTTATATAGATCATAATCCCACGTGATTCCCCAACTGTAGCCTGCAACCTCAGCAACTTTAACTACAGATACTTGATATATTGCAACTGAGGAGCTAATTAACACCCTTTTTGTTGGCCAGGTCCTGAGGAACGTGTGTGCACACACAGCTTCACATATGTGGATCACTTTATTACCTTCCAAGACAGCTCTGTGACGCTGAAGTTAATGTGGCAATCCCCACATAAGAGCTTTTCTTAACGTTTGCTGGAGCCAGGCCAACTTCTCGCTCTGAGTCTTGTGTGTTTAATTTTGGACCCCACAATCTCTTTCTTGCCAGATAGGCGTGTTCCTTAGGGCATTTGAGCACTTGCTGCTTATGTTTTACTGTCTTTTCTCTTGAACTGCAGCTTGCCCTGATAGAGCCTTCAGATTTTTATTTCGTAATAAGAAATAAGATGCACACTGCAAGTAGTTTTTCTCTGCATCTGTAAAGATCCTTATTGGGTGTGGAATGTTAAAAGGATGCACTTGTCCTACTGGAGGTTTTTGTGTAACTTCACTTTGCCAAAGGGTACACTTCTGGTAGGAGGTGGTAGAAAGAATAACTTATTTGCTGATGCATTAAAGAGAGGAATGCCTTTCTCCTTCTTTGATTCAAGGCATCTGCTTCTCTACCCAGTGATCACAGTGTTACCAGGTCATGAATTCTGAAAACAAAAATACAGTGTTGGGGCACCTTAAAGATGAAGCTGATCTTTAAGGGGCTCTAAGACTTAGTCCAGCCTTTCTCAACCTGTAGGTCCCCAGATGTTGTTGAACTACAACTCCCGTCACCCCTAGCTAGCAAGGCCAGAGCTCAGGGATGATGGGAGTTGTAGTCCAACAACATCTGGGGACCCACAGGTTGAGAACCACTGACTTCGTCTGTTGCAGATAACACAACAAACAGGACCAGTGTTAGAAATTAGCCAAGTGCGTTTTGTGACTGGCGCAGGTCCAGTTGGGACCATGTGGAGATCTCTGGATGCCAGGCTGGCAACTGGGGAAAGCAAAATGTCACGTAGAGAAGGATCTGAAATATTTTTCTTGAAGTTTGAATTATTGTTTTATTTGATGTTTCAATGTGTTGTGAACTGCTTTGAGATTTGTTCTATAAAATATAAAGCAGTATAGAAATGATAAATAATTCCACTGCAAACAAAAAATGGCACCAAGACATTCCATTGTGGCAATCACAACCTAGGTTTAAGGTGTCATTTGGCAATTAGATTATATATCTGAGTTTCTAACAATGAACATGACTATCATTCCAGAAGTCAATTGATTGTACTTCTTCCCATTCAAATGACTTGGCTTACAAACCATAAATAACAACAGTATACTGGAACATTACAAATACAGCATAAATCATATAATTAACAAATCATCAAAACAATTGCAATCTATGAAACACTATTAACAAACCAGCAATTAAAAAATAAACTAAACATCACAATTACAGCCTAAGTCATATTACATGATTAACAGATAAAAAAGGCATTTACAAATCTAATAAAACAATATTAAGAAAATAGCAACTAGAAATAAGTTCATACATGCACACTCCCCCCAATGACTCATAATATTTTACTCTATTCGGTTAATTCAACTAAATATACACATCTATCATACAGGAGGACCCTGATCTAATAGAAATACCCCCAGCTGTTTCTGCAGGAGATTTCTCTCCATGTAAATAGTAGGTGTGTGGGTCCTGATCCATTTCAGAGCTGTAGTGAAGTCAAAGTGTTGAAAGTTCAAATGTGCACACACACCAAATTCCCAATCCACTTTGGGGAGATCACACTGGAAACTTTGCTTTTGAAAGATGCACCAAGTACTTTCCATGAAGTCTGAAAATATGTTGGCAAGGCATGCATGTTTAGAGTGAAATGTGCTCCATGCTGTTACCCTCCATCTGTCCTTTTGGTTTGGTTATTTCCCCTTTGCAACTACATTTGGTTGAGCTGTATTCCCTGCTGCTCCAAGAAGGGTGAAACATGTGGGCATTTTTTAGCCACCAAGATCAGCCAAAAGCATTGCCGCCGCCGAACATCATAGGTTGCTGCTTCCATAGGGATACAGCTAGGTGCCATTTCACCTTTACCTCTTCTCCCCATCCCTCTCTTTTTGGTACGTTTGTCTCTCATTCTCTTTTAGCAACAGCTTTATACCAAATTATAGAGCTCTGGCAACGCTGAAGAACAGCATTAACAGCAATTTTCCTTTCCGGCCTGCTAAGTAATCCTCCTTATAAATGGAGCAGTGTTTTTTCTTTGGCTTCTTTTACAGCTTGACGTTCAAACTCCTTTTCCTATTTCATCAGTGTGCATCCTTCTCCTAATTATAAATCAGATCTCTTGCTTTTGCCATACTGGTTCTATTGTGTCTTTCACATTAGTGCCTTTGCACCTTCCCATTATCTATGGAATATGCTACTTCTCATTTTTGTGTGATTTTTTTTTCTTCCTTCCTGAGTCCCTAACACCTATCTCTTTTATTAAAGGTTTCACATTAGGAGTGATTTCACTGTCTTTGGTGTGGGCGGTCCCCAGATCCATTTGTCTCTGCTAATGTTGTTTGGGTCCAGCCAACCGTGTTCTCTAGATATCAGTGCTTGTTTATTTGTTTCTGCTCCATTTCAAAAGCTTTGTCTGAAAAGCCAGCTCTGAAATGGAAACGGTAGCCAATTAAAATCATGCTCTAATGTTTAGGCAGTAATTGCCTCTCCTGCACCCCCACCATGGTAAACTTATGACACTTAAGTTAGGAGATTTATCATACCTTAGAAAATGTGGGTTTCTTAAACTTGTTCAGAACATGTCATACCTGTAGTCATTTTACATGGGTGCACATTGAGGAGGAGAAATGTCCTCTGTATTAAAAATGGTGACTTTCCCACATCAGAAATGAAAATGAGACTCTAATCCAGGGGTGGGGAAGCTGTGGCCTTCCCGATATTGCTGGATTTTAATTCTAATCAGAACTGACCACTGACCATACTGGTGGGAATTGGAGTCTCCCACCACTATCTGGAGAGCCACAGTTTTCCCATTCCTGCTCTTGCTGAAATAAGTCTGTTTTGAACTCTGGCAAGCCTCTACATTGGTGGAAATGGCATTGCCAACTCTAGTTTAGACTTAATAGTTTGAGGAAGGGCCACAGCTCAGTGGTAGTGCATCTGCTTTGCATGTAGATGGTCCTAGGTTCAATCTCAAGGTAAGGCGCTGGGAGTGTGTTCTGCGTGAAATGCTGAAGAACATCTGCCAGGTAAAGGACCCCTGGACAGTACAGTACAGTCAAAGGTGACTATGGGGTAGCAGCGCTCATCTCGCTTTCAGGCCAAGAGAGCTGGCCTTTGTCCACAGACAGCTTTCCGGGTCATGTGGCCAGCATGGCTAAACCGCTTCTGGTGCACGGGACACCGTGACAGAAACCAGAGCGCATGGAAACACCGCTTACCTTCCTGCCGCAGCAGTACCTATTTATCTACTTGCACTGACGTGCTTTCAAACTGCTAGATTAGCAGCAGCTGAGACAGAGCAGTGGGAGCTCACCCTGGCAAGGGGATTCAAACCTCTGACCTTCTGATCAGCAAGCCCAAGAGGCTCAGTGGTTTAGACCACAGCGCCACCCACATCCCTTTGCCAGTAAGTGTAGACAGTACTGAGCTACATGGACCAACTTCGTTTAAGGCGGTTTCCCATATTCATTTGTAGAAAAGATGGCAAATAGTATAGAGCGGGAGAAATGATAATCTCTTCAAAGACTGGTTTTCAGGATCTCTTGGAGAACCTGATTTGCGATAAGATTAGGAGAACTGAAATATTACTGCCGTCAATACATAATAAATCTATGGAAGCAAGCTTAGAAGAAAAGATGACACACATAACTTTGGAGTTCACATTGGCCGTCTGCTAAAAATCCAAAATGTGCATCTAACGCCAGGTAAAGGTAGAACAGGCTTCTCACCTGGATATAGATTTCAGTAGCTTGGCCCACAAGGTGATGCAAAGGATCCTGTCCTTATTGGGCAGCAGCCATTGTGGGCAGAGTCTGCTCTGCTGTAGTCCCAGTGCTGTGGAATGTGCACCCAGAAAATTCATTCTGAAGATTCAGGCTTTTAAAGTCTGAGTTGTAATTGTACAGAGTTTGTTTTAAGCAGCCCCGTTCAGTTGGTACTCACATGATGGGACAACAAGGGCACAAAGGGGCTGCAGGGATTTGCCTTTATTTAGCCTCCCGCCCGCCCACCCGCCCACCCACCCGCCAGCAGCTTCTTCCAGCTTTTGTAAGTCCACTGTAACTTGCCCTGCTGCAGACATTTACCCTGAACTTTTGGAAGGATTTCTTAAAGGTTTGCTCTGAACTTGTTGGAAGTTGGAAGGCACCACATGACAGCAGATGTGGGGCTAAAAGTGTAGCCCCGCTTGTCTTGCCTGTTTCTGTGAGTAATGACTAAATAGGGCTGCTGGTTCTGCTAGTTTTGGGATCATGGATTACACTGCTGGTGCTTTATTTAAGTTTGTAAATAGCTTTGAAGAGGTGTGGGAGCTAAATGTGTCGGAGGAATTAAAACCAGGACTTGGAAAGGTATGCCATTGCTTCTGAGCACCCCCGTGTTGAAGGATGACAGACAGTGTTCGAAATTAGCCAGGCGCCAGGTGCGTTTTGGAACTGGCGCAGTCCAGTTGCGACCATGTGGAGATCTCTGGATGCCAGGCTGGCAACTGGGGAAAGCAAAAACTTAGAGAAGGATCTGAAATAGTTTGCTTGAAGCTTGAATTTGTTTTATTCTGGATTGCTTTATTTCATGTTTTAACATGTGGTACATCTCTTTGTCATTTTGTTCTTTAAAATATAAAGCAGTATAGAAATGGAAACAACAACAACTCAGAGAAAACAGTGCCTAGACTTTCATTCCATTGTGGCGACCCCAGCCTAGGTTTAAGGTGCCATTTGGTAATTAGATTATAGATTTGAGTTTATAACATTGGTGACAAAGTACTGTTGTTAGCCACAAACTACTGATTTTGCCGCAGTTCCAACCCCACTTAGCTGAGGTTAAGCCCCATTGAATTCATTAGGATTTATTTCTGAATAGATGTGCTTAGGATTGTGCTAATAGTCGTTCGTCCTCCTTCTTGCATAAACTGTTTTACTTTAGGGGAGAAGGGGCTGTGCTGCTGAAATTGCTTCACCCCATCTCAGATATGCCTCGGCAGTGTGGCGAACAGTGCTCTTGGCGATTCAAATGTTGCGTTGCCGCAAGTTCTTGAGAAGAAAAAAAGGAATCTGAGGCATGCAGGAGTAGAGAGAATTGGTTTTATCTGCTCTTCTTCGTTTTATTGGTGATTCACTTTTACAGAGATTGTTATTGACTTTAAAAATTGTTTTTATATTTTTATTACTGCGAGCTGCCTTGAGTGCTATGTGCAGAAAGGCAGGATCTAAATTGAAATAATAAACAACCGCAGGGAGAGGGAAAACTTACCTCTGTCCCTGTCTTCTCTCCCTGCTAGAAGTTGGCCAGAGAAACTTTGACCTCTGGTTAGGATTCATCTGTTGAGGTGTTTTATTCCCCCTTCTCCTTAGCTATGCTGACATCTATCTACTCTCTGGGAACAGGCTGCAAATTTTGGACAGGGCCTGGAATGCCCAGAGGCTTCAAGGCGGGCATTTGATAAACAATTTGGACACCAGGTGTTTGTTAAAAAAGAAGCAGCAGCCACGGGGACAGGCCCGGAAGGTATGTGGTTGCATGCCAAGCCACAGAAGTTAAGAGTAGAAAGTCAAGCTGCCTCACCACCCCCTTGTGTAAGCTGCCTTGTCCCACGTTCTGTCAGTATTCCGGACTCCGAGATGCAAAACAACAGCCCTCGCCTCTGGAGAAATCCAGAGTTGGCTCACAGTTAAAGCAGAGTCACCAGCACTTTGTGCACAACTGTCAAACTTGTTTCCCCACCAAATAAAATAAAGTGCTCAGTAAAAACCTGGAGAGAGAACTTGGTGGATCCGGTTGCCCTGCTGATTGTATCTTCCTGAAACCTGTGATTATGGGTGTCTGTCTAGCCATGAGAAGCCCAGAATAAGAACTGCACCATGACTACTAGGGAGCGGGAAAATAAGACAGATACAGTGGTACCTCAGTTTTTGAACGTCTCAGAAGTCAAACGTTTCGGTTTTTGAATGCCGAAAACCCAAAAGTAAATGCTTCGGTTTTCAAACTCGGAAGTCGAACATGCTATGCGGCTTCCGCTGAGTGCAAGATCCTAGCTGTTGGCTATTGGGGTTTCGGTTTTCGAACGTTTTGGAAGGGGAACGGTCTTCCAGAATGAATTACGTTCAAAAACCAAGGTACCACTGTATTCTGAGACCCATCTAGAATTTAACTCTCTGATTTTCTTTATGTACACGACCTCAACATTGTAGCCATGCTCTTTGATTTCATTCATTACATTTTGGTTTTAACTGAAATTTTGTTTACCGCATAGATACACTTACTGTTTTAGTTTTCCGTTTAGAAATGAATAGAATAAAAATGTTCCGTAATCCAGAATTCCGTCCACTCCACCAATCTTCTGTGGCTACTCAGTACCAAAGAAAAGGTACTCAGCACATATTTGTACAAATGCTCCTTTTCATCAATCCTGTGTTGCAAAGGAAAGAAAAATCCTAGCAAACATATCTGTCTGTGATCAGACTGATCATTCAGAATGTGACCAGTCTGTGCTTGAGAATGAAAGCGAAGGATCACATGCTTATGTTTTTAACCCCCTTCCCCTCCCCCCCCCAAATTGCTCGTGGAAATACAGTACTTCACGGATTGCTCTGATATGTAGATAGACTTCAGAATACTAGGATCTGAAAGAAATATGACAATGGAAACTATTCAGAGAGAAGCATGCTTCCAGCATACAAAACTGCCCATATGTGCTCTAGATAAAATCACTGACACCAACAATTAAAGGATCATGGGTAGGAAGTGGAAGAGGAGAGTTTGACTGAGCTTTTGAGGAACAGCTCACAGCAGCAGACCAGTGATACAACTCTGCTGAAGACATCTCTGTTTTCAGAACATTCAGTGCAAAATGAAGCACCAAATTTTGTAATTGTAAGGATATAAAATATTACGCTGCTGGATCCGACCTAAGGATCCCTGTTTCTACGTGCGGCAGCTAGGTGCCCTTAAGAAGTTAACAAGCAGGGAATGGTGGACATTATTATACTTACCCCCATCTTTAGCCTCTGCATAACGCCTTTGAACATCACAGTTCTATTTAGCTGTCGAGACACCTGTTGTCCATTAATCTGTTTTAAAGCCACCTTCTCTCGTGGTCATCACTGGCTTTTGTGACACTCAATTCCACAAGTTAATTTGGGATGAAGTAGGACTTCCATTTATTGTGAACCTTCATTGTAAGGATCCAGAGTTCGGGTCTTTTGGAAGAGAGGAATTTCTCCTGTTCATGGTTTTATATACTTCTTTCATGCACTCCCAGGGTCACATTTTCTGGATTTAAAAAGCCTCTTTTGTAAATTTTCTAGTTTCATGATACTATTTTTATGATTCAGCTGTCAGCGTAGTGCACATAATGGACTAATTTGGACAATAATATCTTAATGAGCCAAGATTTGAACAAGCATTATGGGATGCATGCTGCCTTTCTGGTCTTCCTTTCATTGCGGTGAAGCAAGCAAACCAGGAAACCTTCTGTGATCTGTAGTTCCCCGTTTCATCTAAACTGGGAAACAGTTGAAATAAATAAAAATACTGTCCAGTAGGACCTTAGAAACAACTAAGTTTGTTCTGGGTATGTGCATGCACACGAAAGCTTTTACCCAGAACAAACTTAGTTGGTCTCTAAGGTGCTACTGGACAATTTTTTTTTTATTTCGACTACGTCAGACCAACAGGGCTACC
Organism: Podarcis erhardii; assembly: GCF_964252035.2. NCBI lineage: Eukaryota > Metazoa > Chordata > Lepidosauria > Squamata > Lacertidae > Podarcis > Podarcis erhardii. Next base: position 33,499,320 of record NC_138502.1, on the reverse strand, counting down.
TACCTGAATCTGGGAAACAGTTGTTAGCTGTTTTAGAACAAGCCAGGCTATGAAGGCACAGTTTTAAGTTGGCTTCATATTCTGGCCATTAACCATCTTTTCCCAGTTTGGATGAACTGCGAAACTATAGATAATGGAAGACTTTCTGGTTTCCTTACATAAAGCAAAGGGGCCAATGGCATAGCCAAAAAGCTCATTCATATCTCACCTTTATGAGTCAAATAAAGATAGCCTATTTTTATAGGCTAGCATGCAGAGTAAACACTTGTTTACTCTGCATGCAGTACGCTTCTGCTGCTGATTTGGGAATTGGTGTGCGCACAACATCATTTGCAATTCATACCTGCAGTTTCTTACAAAATAATGCATTGTGATGCATTCACCCCCCAACCCAGTTTCAGTCTGAGTTGAGAAGAGGGGAGTGTGTACCTATCACTGGTTTAAAAGGCAGGTAGGTGATTCTTTTTTTCAATTCGGAACCAAGGTGATTTGTGGGGAAACAATGGAATAGATATAGGATGGATTGTTGTTAACATCGTGCGGACACCGCTTCCAAACCAACAGTGGGAGCATAATATATGCAAACAGCAGTATGTACACAGCCTAAATATCCTCATCTTCCTTCATTTCTCCCTTTCTCTCTTTTTCTCATTTAACACTTTTGCTGCCTCTGACTGGTTTCCTGCTTTTCAATAATTTAAAGGGGTTTTTGTTTTTTTAGTGTTTTATAGCTTTGGACATTTACAGCTTAAATAACTTCCTTATTGTCATTTCTTATCTGGTTTGCCAGAATTTGTGGTTAAAAAAAAAGATTCTTCATGTATACAATAAAGCAACCTTCTATCCATTCATCTACTTAACGGGCAAACTTTTGGCCTTGTTTGTGTCTTTTCTTTTCTATGTCGTTTAAGTCTCGATTAGGTTGTTTGTAAATAACCTCTAAGCTTTCTGCAGAGATTCGATCCTCTTAATTATACCTTTCAGCTTCCTTTTACCTTAACACGCCTTCTCCTTGTCGGTTTCTTGACTTTGTTCCAAGGCACGGTTGTTTGTTTTGCCTGGACAGTTTTGTGTCTCCTTTCATGATCCAAAATTGCATTTACCCAACTAATTTGAGCGTTGTTGAAGTCCTCCAGTATTATTAATAGTCATTAGCTGCATCTGTGTTTTATCACAATCAGAGTTTGTCAGTAGGGCAATACTGTACCCTTACCTTTTTCATCTTTTACTGTACCTTAAGTATTATAGGTTCTCTTTTTTGCTCTGTATAAGATTTGCATTGAAGGTAGTTTATAAATTGCAGCAAAACAGGAAATCTGCACACTTTCTTGGTTAGCCAGCCAAAATTTGTGGTTGCTGTCAATTCCGTCTGCCCTCCTAGCTCAGGGGAGGCATGGAGGTTGCTCCCTGCAGTTCTGCTGGCCTTTGAAAGCATTTGGACCAGCTAGAAGTTTGGCTACTTCCAGTTGTCTTTGAAGACCACTGTGAGGTCCCAGATGAGCTTCTGCTGCTCATTGCTCAGTTTGCTCTCATCACAGACTTTCTCTCCAAGTAAAAGAGATGCTTTCTGCTGACAAGTGCATTTGTGGACCCCTGATTAGAAACTTAAAAATGTATAAGCATTATTTGGGGTGTGGGTGGAGAAATTCAGCTTTACTTTTGGATTTTTCTTTGTTCAAATTTCTAGGCATTCTAGTGAGCAAGGACTTTTCTTTCCCTCTGCGTTTGGGAATTTAGGAATCACTTTTAATAAATAAAATTCTTTTAAGCAATAATAAAAAAAACCTGAAGCAGTAATCCAAATTCCTGGATGTCAGCAAAACATTCTTAGGAACCTAGCTATCAAACATATCTGTTCTTGTTTTCAGCGATCTTCAGCCTGAAACAGGTGACCATGTAATTGAAGAAGGGAAATGAACCATCAGGGGGAAATTCATTGGAGAGCTTCTGTGAAATGCTTAGGATATAAGTCATGGCTGTGATCTGTGTGCAGCACTGAGGGCCATGTCAGAAATATTAGCAGGAGGCCAGCTTTCAATTTGCAAAGGAAGCAAAGCAAACGTCTGCCAGAAGTGTCCACCCACATAGTGCAACAGCAGTTTGGTCAGGATGGGGAAATTCCCCCTGGCTACTAGATGCTGGTTGGTGCCAAGGCCTTGGACATATTTCCCCCCAGTTCTGCTTTCTTGGATAGTGGAGTCAGTCTAATGCTTCCTTCTGCCTATGAGAGAGGCACAGTGTCCTCCTAACAAATGCTTGCACGTCTTAATGGAAGCCCGACTTAAGACACCTTGAGAATTTCTTTCTCTCTTTCTCAATTAAAGAAGAAACTCCCAAAGCCAGGCAAGTCTTTAATAACATTGTGATCAAATGCAAAAATCTTACAGTCTTTTAGATGTAACTCTCTCTAAGTGGTTGTTGGTTCCAGTTGGGGCTGGTAGGGTAGAAGACAAGAGTAAGTGGAGCCAGAACGGATGGCAGCAGATCCAACTAATTCGTTTTCTTGCCATCCTCTTCCTTGCCAAGTTCTACAAGGCCAGAATTGAAACCAAAGTGGAAGAAGCTTAGACTGATGGTAAGTAAGCAGACTGGCTGAGAGCAGCCTTCCATTTGTCCTAATGGGCCATCTTCCACTGCTCCCTTCTCTGTTTAGATTGTTCTCCTTCTCATACAACCCGTTGCTAGTCCCTAAAACCACATCTCCCTTCCAGCTTCCTAGTGCATCTCACCCACCCAAATTTGCCAAAAGTGCTAATGGAACAGATGGGGAGGGGGGGCTTATTCCTTCCAGGGTTGTCTCTACTGTACAGTCCTCTAGAGCCATGGGATTCATACTGGCATGGGAGTGGGGGTTGTTCTCTACTGACATAATCAGTGCTATTCCTGAGATCATGCAAAGCAAACCACGCCATAGCCCCCTCTATAATCCAGAGGAATTCTGGACGTTTGCATGAGATTTTTTATTATCCTGCTGGCAGCAGGTCTTAATTTGAGTCCCATTACTAGTTTCAACGTCAGGCTTTGCTTTGTAGCTTTGTGTCTGCAATTGTTATCTTATGCAAGTATAGGGTGTAGCAAGGACCCTGTGAGCAGTCCCAACTCCTTTATGTATTACATTTGTGTCTCTAGCAAGGAGCTCCAGTTGGCATGATTCGTTCTCCCTACTCCAGTTTTCTCCTGTTAGGCTGAGAGACAGTGTGTGTCTGGCCCAAGGCCAGCAAGTGGGCTTCTTAGCCATGTGGGAATTTGAACCCTTCTCTCCCAGAGCCTAGTCTGGCATTCCACCCGCTCCCCAACACCGCTTCTCGATATAATCAAATTCTGGAAGAATCCACCTGCTTTGCATTTTGGCCTCACTCAGGCAAATGTCAGCATCTCAAATTTGCTTTGTGTGTCTACAATAAGTACACACATTAGTTCTTGGTTTGTCCTTACAGGTTTGTCTTGTAAGCTTGATTTCAGCTGCCCATTTCCAACCCCTGTTGGGTTCTTGCTGCTCTTGCCGCCCTCCCCACCCCCCGCCAGGCACTTAGTGGGAGTGGGAGGAATGCCTGAGCCTGCACAGGTTTCCCTTCCCTTCCCTCATCTCACAGCAAGCTTTCATGGATCTTGTGGTGTCCTAAGGGTGTGTAAAAACCTAGGAAGCTTCTGCTTATGGAGAGTCCTGCACAGCAGGATTCAAATTAATGGCTCATTCCAAGTAGTAATTTGATGCCCTGGCATGGCAGTGTGTGAAATCTTCTTTTCAGAGAGTGAAGCAGCGTGGCGGGTAATCTCTCTGTGCCAGGCTAATCTTGATATCTGCTGTGTTTCTGAAAGCTTTGTTGCCTTTTGAAAAATCTATTTAATTTTCTCTTGGTGATTCAGAACTGTGTTGATAATACTCTTATCAGCTTGCTTTAAGCCAGATGTGTATGGTATGTGCAGATTTGTCTGTTTTGTGATGGATTTTTTTTAACACCTTCTGTTGGTTACTTCTTACTTTTCTTTTCACATTGCTGGAATTCACTACCCCCCCTTTTCTGTTTTAACATTGTGTGTGTTTGTGTGTGTGTGTGTGTGTGTGTGTGTGTGTGGTTTGCAGTGGGGGTACGCAGTTGACAGTTCTCGGTTTTTAGCAAATCTTCCTTTTCTACGATATAATGGAAACCCGTCCTGAGTCTCCTCCTTAGTTTTCCTTCCCCAGACACTCAGACTAACCCACCTTCCTCTTTGGGACAAGTGTCCTTAGTGTAGGGTGTAATTTGGGGCAAGAAGCTGGATTGGTAGATGGAGCAGCAACCTAGGAAAGAAGATGAGAGTTGGTTAGTTCAGGGTGGCTATATGGAATACAGTTGTACCTTGGAAGTCGAACAGAATCCATTCTGGAAGTCCGATCGGGTCCAAAATGTTTGGCAATCAAAGGGCTGCTTCTGATTGGCTGCAGGAAACTCCTGCAGCCAATCGGAAGCCCCGATGGACGATCGGGTTCCAAAGAACGTTTGCAAACTGGAACACCCACTTGCGGGTTTGCGGCACTCGGGAGCCAAAACGTCTGAGTACCAAGGCGTCCGGGATCCAAGGTACGACTGTACAAGACTTGAGAGCCACAGACAGGAGAGTCGGATTCTGATCTGGAAACCTGGCCTCATACCCCATTTCTCCATGGGATCCCAGATGTGGCCTTGGGTAAAGCACTTCCTCTCAGCCTCAGTTTTTAATCGGTAAAATGGAAATAATAGTGACCTGCTTCACAAGGTAGTTATGAACGTGAGCATAGCAAATGTTTCGAAACACTTGGTGAATGAAAAATGCTATATAAATGGAATCTGGGGCATTTGCCATCACTTCGTATTCAGCTATACAGTGGTGCCCCGCAAGACGAAAAGCTCGCTAGACGAAAGAGTTTTCCGTCTTTTGAGGTGCTTCGCAAGACGAATTTCCCTATGGGCTTGCTTTGCAAGACGAAAACGTCTTGCGAGTTCTTGCAAGTTTTTTCCCTTCCCCCCCTTTTTCTAAGCTGCTAAACCGCTAATAGCGCTAATCCGCTAAGCCGCTAATAGCCGTGCTTCGCAAGACGAAAAAACCGCAAGACGAAGAGACTCGCGGAACGGATTAATTTCGTCTTGCGAGGCACCACTGTACAGTTTTAGACTTGGCCAATCTAGAGGGAGGCAAGCTGTTTTGGATGGGGTTGCATTGCGTTGTTTTTGGAAGAGTTGGATGCATAGTTTGGGGTACCCTGGTGGCTTGTGTGGCCAGGAGTTCCTTTTCCCAGCTTCGGTCTGGTGGCATGAAGGACTTTGCTTCCCTCCCTTCCTGTGGCCAACTTCTGACTAAAAAACCATGCCCCAAATATGCCCCTAGACCTTTATATACACAAAAATCTGTTCCATTCCATATCCAAAGGTGGATCTTGTCGTCCCTCCCTCCCTCACACAAACACAAATGACTGTGCAAATTGTTGGTTAAACTATGTGCAGAATCAAACAAAAGACATTGCCACTTCAGACTTCCTGACTGGAGCATCTGAATTCCCTGCTCTTAGACTTTCCCATTATTTGCGAAAATGCAGTAAGCCTGCAATTTGCATGGGCATTACATTCTGGGGATTGCCTCTAAAGCCCAAATCACGTATAATCATGGCTAAGTTGCAATTATTAATTTCAGTGGGTCTGCTTTGAGTAAAACTTAGTTTAACACTACCAACTGTATTGTTTAGTTCTTATTACGCTTTATGTTATAAATATGCATCTATAATCTTAGCTGTATTGTGAGTTGCTTTATGAATGCTTTTCTGCTTCAGAAGTGGGATGTAAAAACTACTAGCAGTAACAAAAAATAAAGACCACAAGAGGGATTATTTCCTGTGTGTCTTCTGTAAGTATTTACCTATAGTATTATTATTATTATTATTATTATTATTATTATTATTATTATTATTATTTTCCCGTCCATCTGGCAGGGTTTCCCCAGCCACTCTAGGGGATATTTGTATAAAATATATACCATTTTTCAACCTTAGCAATTCTCGGAACAGTTCACACTACTCCAGTCAGATTTATAGGCTAGTGATGTTACCTTCATAGCAACACTAGGCATATACCACATGGCAAATTTAGTAGCCCTCACCATTGAACATGCAGGCAGATAGTTTTATGGAAATGTGGGAGAGGCTTCAGAAAGCCGCACATTTGAAATCTGAGCCTTTGGCATTCTTTCTCTTTCAGCTTTGTCTCTGCGGTTCTCTGAGCTGGGATTCAACATTACATGTAAGCTGGTATTTTTAGGAAACTACAGTGGCCTGGTTTCTATGCCCTTTTAAAATGTGAAGGGTTTTTTTGGAGGGGGGAAGCATTATTGTGTTGTTGTTTTTATTTTGATTACGTATTTTGTGGTTTTATATTTTGATTTTATTCTGTGAACCACCCTGAGACCTTGGGGTATAGGGCGGTATGTAAATTCAGTTTAATAATAATGCCATGGGAAGCCAAACTGTGGATTACCACAAGTAAGCAAGCAAAAGGGGGTTTGTTTTGACAGACACAATCCACAGGTTGTGGTTTGCACATAATGCTAAGCCAGCCCTCTGGTTTCCTTCTTTCCAATGTGACACAGGAAAGAATGGGTGTGCACAATCTGAGCAGTGTGCACTGGCACCACTTGCCCCTTTCATAAGCCATAGGTGCAGTGTGCAAGTCTGGCTAGGCCATTCTTAAACCACGACTTATTTAACAGTTGTTTATTGCACCAACCATATGTCATTCTCTGCAGGCAAAAGTAACTACAGTGGTACCTCGGGTTACATATGCTTCAGGTTACAGACTCCGCTAACCCTGAAATAGTACCTTGGGTTAAGAACTTTGCTTCAGGATGAGAACAGAAACGAATTAAGTTCTTAACCCGAGGTACCACTGTACTGATAACAACACATACATAACAGGCTGTATGTAACTATATAAATTCTTTTTAAATGCAATTCAACATATCATATCAAAATATATGGTTCTATAAACCAACTTATCATATAAACAAAACATATTACAGTGGTACCTCAGGTTACATACTTAATTGGTTCGGGAGGTCCATTCTTAACCTGAAACTGTTCTTAACCTGAAGCACCACTTTAGCTAATGGGGCCTCCCGCCGCCGCTGCACGATTTCTTTTCACATCCTAAAGCAAAATTCTTAACCCAAGGTACTATTTCTGGATTAGCGGAGTGTGTAACCTGAAGCATATGTAACCTGAAGCGTATGTAACCCAAGGTACCACTGTACTCTGGATTATATAAATGAACATAATGTGATGTGAAATGCAAAAGTAACTACGGCTTGTTTTGTCATACTCTGTACACCCTCAGCTGCCTCTCTGCTTTACATCCCTTAAGTCTGTTGTTTCTCATAGACTGGCATCGCCTCACAGTGTCACCATTTCCCTTCCTATTAGTTGGCTGTGAGAGCGAGGGTGTGGAAATCTCTGCGATCTTCAGTGCAGCTGCCATTAAGCAGCTGCTCTCCCCTTCCATTCTCCCAATAAACAAATGCCCCTGCTCCTTTGCAGCTTTTAGTTTTTCAAACCCCTTTCTTCCCCTGTACAACCATGCTTTTTTGTTTTCTTTTCCCCAACCAACAATCGTCATAATGAATTTATGCTTTGCACTCAGTAAGCACTCTGCTGCTGAAAGACTGCTTTTACTAATGCAAACTTTAAGTCGTTTCACCTGTTAGCTGGCTTGAATTTCAGTATCCAAACCTGAGGTTTTGAACCCTACTCTCCCCCCCCCCCCACTCAACAGACACTCTTCTGTACTTTGCTATCAAAGCGTAAAGTTGCTGGGAACCCTTATCTATGTGGGGAAAGTGCATTTGTTTGGAAACAGAAATTCGCCGCCCCTCTGTATCTTAACCCTATGACCCGTACAATTTCTGTTTGTGCCTGTTAAAACGCACACTTTTCCCATCTGCTAAAAAGTCTGGTAAAATCCCAACCCTGCTAAGCTGCCCAACTCTGCAGAGGTGTGAACATCGGCCTGTTTGAAGCGCCCACCCTAGCAGCACAAACGCGACGCTCCAAAGGTCTTTGTGCAAGAACATTACTTGGAAATCGGATGAGACACGTGCGGCTTGAAAAACTTTAGCAGCAGGTGTTGTGGGGGGACTGCAGGTGTGGTTGTCAATGGTGTGTGTGTTGCAGCAGCAATGTTGGCTTCAGGGAAAGTGCCAATGAAGAGGATCTGAGCACGGAGAGAGGCTTTATTTTCCAGCCACTCTTGCCTGATGCCTCTGTCACTTGGTGTGTTGTTTGGGCAGGGTGATAAAAGAGACCACATGCTATGGGTTAAGGAGGAGCTTGGGTTATCATGTGCTAAGCCGTAGCTATGTTCAGTTAGCCAGCAACAAATAATGGTTTCTTTTCCTGAACAAACCATAGTTAAGGTACTGTGCTGGGTTTAGACATAAGCTTTGGTTAATGTTTATTTAAACCATGGTTTCATTTCACCTGAGAATCAGGTCATAGGTTGCCTGTCGCGCAAGCCCCAGGCATTATGTTCCAACTAGGGATGCTTGAGAAATTAGAAATTTGCCTCTTCCAGTATGACCTGACCTGCATCTCTTGGACCAATGTGTTGATTGGAACATAGTTACCTACTGGCGTTTGCAATTCTCATGTGTTCAGAAACAGTTTTTGACTTCTTCTTTTTAAGTATTTAAAAAAAGTTTAAAGTGTTTATTTGAGAGAATATTTAGAAATGTCTAGTTTAAATGTATTATTTTGTGGATTTCAAAACATGCAGCTTTACTTTTAAAAAATGAAGGGATCCACCCTATGCTGAGACCAGCAGCCTGTTCCCCTGCTATTAGGCAGATACATGGCAGGTAGGTCTATGAATAGCTTTTAGGTGTTGATCACTAAAAAATGGAAACCTCGTGGCCTCTGCTCACCAGATTCTGGAGTAACCATTGCTCCACGTCTTTTAAGACATATGGGGGAACCGTTGGTACTCCACGTGTTACTGAACTACAACTCCCATCAACCCCAGCGAGCATGGGCAGTGTTGAGGGATGATGGGAGTTGTAGTTCAGCAGCATCTGGAAGGCCACAAGTTTCCCACACCAGTTCCAGAGGCAAAGTGAAACTTCCCTTTGACCCACCACAGTCATTTCTTAGCAGTGGTTTTTAATAAATATATATTTTTTAAAATTGTCCAGTAGCACCTTAGAGACCAGCTAAGTTTGTTCTGGGTATAAGCTTTTGTGTGCATGCACACTTCTTCAGATACCATGCACACAAATTTTTATTTATTTATTTCGACTGCATCAGACCAACACGGCTACCTACCTGAATTTTTAATCTTCCACCCCTAGTTCAAGTTGCCCGATTTCTGTGTGTAGAGAGTGCCGAGCTGTGGCATTATTGCATTTTTGTCCCACCCTGTCAGCCAGGATAGCTCAGTTGGTAGAGCATGAGATTCCTAGGCAGGCATAGGCAAGCTTGGCCCTCCAGATGTTTTGGGACTACAACTCTCATCATCCCTAGCTAACAGGACCAGTGGTCAGGGATGATGGGAGTTGTAGTCCCAAAACATCTGGCTGGCCGAATTTTCCTATGCCTATACCTGCTCTTAATCTTAGGATTGTGGGTTTGAGCCCCATGATGGGTGAAAGTTTCCTGCATTGCAGGGGGTTGGACTAGATGACCCTCATCGCCCCTTCCAATGCTCTATGATTCTGTGATTCTTTCATCAGGTTGCTCGGAGTTGTACCATATTTTTTGCCCCATAGAACACACTTTTCCCCCTCCAAAAATGAAGGGGAAATGTGTGTGCGTCCTATGGGGCGAATGCAGGCTTTCGCTGAAGCCTGGAGAGCAAGAGGGGTCGGTGCACACCGACCCCTCTCGCTCTCCAGGCTTCAGGAAGCTAACCGCAAGCCATGGGAGAGCTGCGCAACTTCGCGCAGCTCTCCCACGGCTTGTGGAGAGCTGCCTGCACCCAGAAGCCTGGGGCGCGCTGAGCTCAGCGCCCCCCAGGCTTTGGGCTTCGCGCGGCTCTCTGCAAGCTGTGGGAGAAGGCGCGCAGCTCTCCCACAGCTTGCGGATAGCAGCCTGTTCTGGGAGCTGGGGTCGGGGGAAGCTCGGGCTTCCCCCAGCCCCGCACCTGGGGGTGTGTGGAAATATATTTTTTTTCTTTATTTCCCCCCCAAAAAACTAGGTGCGCCCTATGGGCCGGTGCGCCCTATGGGGCAAAAAATACGGTACTTCTCTATCCCTCCCCCATTTTAATCTCACATCAATGTTTTGAGATGGAAGGGGAAGTGGCGGAGGTTTGAGGGCACCCAGTGAGCCTCATGAATTATACTTGAGAGTGGATTTGAACTCGGCTCACCCGAAACCTTGTTCAGCACTCCGACCACTGTGCAGCACTGCCTAAACACTGCAGCATATGTGACGGCAGCTAAAGCAACTGCTGCTGACATAAGTGAATAAAAGCTGGGCTTCAGTAGTGCTTTGGCTTGTTGGCATGGCTATTGAGAAGTACATGGCGGTGGGGAAAGTGCTTGGATTAAAGACCTGCCAGTGGTAGCTCCCAGCAAAAGGGAAAATGACATTGATGTGCAGGTTTGACCCTTTGCGGGATGGTGTGAACAGATTTGTCTAGGTGTTGTGTACATGAGGCCTGATACACCCCAACTAGGGTGCTATATCAAAACACTGTTGTTGCAGTAGGAAAACAGGCTTATTCCTTACTTAGCATGAAGATTTTTGTAGCGGTAGCATTCATCTCATTACCAGCCTTCTGGAGAGTGCAAAGTGTACAGGAAGGCAATCGTCTTGGATCGCTGATGGTTGTACATCTGTTATTTAAGGAGTTTGTGTCAGTTTTTCTACTTAGAATAGATAAAGAATGTGTTTATATCTTGGGCACCCTGGAAGGTAGAAAGCACCTGAAAATTGTATCAGAGCTTGGAACTAATGTGCCAATTTTAAAATATATATATATGAGAGAGGTTTGTTGTTTTTGGAACGTGAACAAAAAACAGCAGTTCTGTTCATTTCTCCCCTTTCCCCCCATTGCAAATTCTATGAGAACATCTGTTTTTTTCTTTAGCTTATCTCTCGCACCTCTGCTGTTTGTGGCAGTTTTGATTGTTTTGGTGTGTTTTTTCTTTTTTTAATTTTAGATTTTGTCGGGCTGGTGGATACACACATTTTGCCAGCTGTTAGCAGTCAAGTGTGTTAGGGAGCCACGAGGGATGGGAAGAGAGAGCCTTGTGCTGCTCCCAGAGGAGCCAGATTGCTTTGGATGGGCAGGTAGCTCATAGTTCTGCAAGTATGAGAAAAGGATGGTGCTGGTTGTTGCGGGAACCACAAGCCAGAGTGCACAAAGAAAAGGACCGGCAATTCTTCTTTATGTGAGGCTACTCCACCAAAGCACGTGAGCAAGGCTTTGAGGAGCAAATCTAAGGTACAGTGGTACCTCGGTTTTCAAACGTAATCCATTCCGGAAGACTTCCGAAACATTCGAAAAATGAAGCATATACTTCTGGAAAACTCAATACGGAAGCTGTGTGGCACATTTGACTTCCAAAAAGCGTTTGAAAACCGAAGCAGTTACTTCTGGGTTTTTGGCGTTTGATGATCGAAACGTTTGACTTCCGAGATGTTCGAAAACCGAGGTACCACTGTATAATCTTCCCAACATAAGTGAGCCACATATTTTATTTTTTTAGACAGTTTTTATGCTCAGGCACTTTCATATACAGTATCTCAAGGTGGTGCACAGCCTAAAAACATAACCTACAACATTTATACACACATACGTACCATCCTTCATCTGTAGATCTGAGGCAAGTTCACAACATAAAATTACAATGCAAACAAACACAAAATACATAATAAAAATAAGAACAAAACCAAGCCAATAATCCCTCCCCTTCCCACGACACATTTAAAAGGGCATCAGATGTCAATCAGCCAAAGGCCTGGTTGAAGAGGAACGATTTTGCCTGATGCCTGAAGGAGTATAATGAAGGCGCCAGCCAAACCTCTCCAGGGAGAGCATTCCACAAACAGGGAGCCACTGCAGAAAAGGACCAGCCTCATGTTGTCACCCTCCGGATCTCTCATGGAGGAGGCACACATAGAAGGGCTTCATATTATGATTGCAGGGCCCAGGTCAGTTAATATGGAAAGAGGCAGTCCTCGAAGTATTGCAGTCCTGAGCCATTTAAGGCTTAAAGGCTGTGACCAGCGCTTTAAATTGGGCACAAAACTAATTGGCAGCCAGTGCAGTCAAACCAGGATTGATGTAATATGCTCAAACCATCTTGCCCCAGTGGGCCACCTGGCTGCTGGATTCTGCACTAGCTGAAGTTTCTGTGTCTTCAGAGGCAGCCCCACATATAACGCATTTCACTAATCTAACCTAGAGGTCAAAAACATCAGTAAAAGCCAACTGGCAAAGAAAGGCCTGTGTGAATAATGGTTTCCGAAAGACCCAAAGTGAATAGTGAGCAGCCAGCCTCTCATTTGCAAGAGTTCGCTAATTTTACTTTATTTTTAATTGAACATAGCTCTCAACTTGGTTCCTAGACTCATATAATTGTATAGCACGCAGCAGCTTTTGTTGTTCTTGCCAGTCTCTTCAGTCCCCATAATCTAGTGCCTCACATACTGGTAAAATTCCAATTGTAAGCTCCTTGGGGCAAGGACTGCCATCTCTCTAAAGTAATGTACAGTGTACCTTAACAGTGCTCCTTATTTTGAATGTTAATGGTGCAAAGTTTGGAGCTAGCGAACCACCTGAGTTAGCTAGCTAGAGTGAGTCTGAAGTGGGTTTATATTGTTTCAGTGTATAAGTGCTACGAAAGGTGCAGTAGTTGACTTTGGAGGGGAGCCTTGTGATATACCTTACTTTTAGGTTTAGGGGTAACTTGTGTGCAAGAATAAGAATGCATCTCATGTCTCCAGGGCTGTATTGTTTGGATGCAAGCCAACACTTCACAGGGCTGCTACTGAAAACCTTTGAATTAATTGTGATGGTGGTTTGGCTCCAGGTTCCTTTTGTTCAAACACTGCTAAATGTCAGCTTGTGATTGAAAAAGCTCAGGTAGAGCATGGGATAAAACAATTATAGTTGTCTCTGTACATACAGTGGTGCAAGACCTTGTACCTGTCCCATGACTCTTACCTTGCTTCTTGCTCGTCCCCTTTTATTCCTGTGGATCGAAAACGAGGTCCTTATTTTTCACTAGGCCCATGATTCTTGTTTGGCTCGGTTGTTCTCTGGAAGTTGCAAACCTATCCGTGGTGCATGATTTGACAGCCACTTTGTTCAACTAGTTAAAAGGTTTGCTTTGATTCAGATCCCATCTCTGCTTTTGTAATTCCCTATTTCTCAGTTTTTCATACGTAAAAGAGGAGTCCTGATCTACGCGCAGGAAAACCCCCACTATAAATAAGTCATAAAATAAATTGTTATAGCAAAAGGGAGGGTGGGGAAACCCAATGTAAAATCACATAGAAATGTTTTGTGCTCTGTTGCACAATCTGGTGTTGCATGTTTATAATGCATTTAAAACACCCTTATTTGACTAGTGCAGCTGAGTCCCTAGTGACCCACAGTGGGGCATTAAGGTAAGTAGTAAATATTGCGAAGCATTATCTTCCTTCCACAAATTAAACTTGGTGTAGAGACACTATAGTAAGGTAACAGAGGTGGGGGAAAATTTGTCTTATTACTGGAAAAGGTTAGACACCAGTGTCTAACCTTTTCCAGTAATAAGACAAATTTTTAAAAACAAAGCACTGGAAAACTAGCCAGAACCCATGCTATTCTGAGGTTACCTAACAATTGCTGGGAAGTTTTAACTAACCTTTATATCCCTCTTCCTCTTTCATCAGGGTGAAGTTTGTACACACAGATTTCTTTAACTAACCTGTGGAATCCTGTCTGACCTCCAAACTGGCGATGTCAAGGGTACCGAGTCCTCCTCCTCCGGCAGAGATGTCAAGTGGGCCTGTTGCTGAGAGCTGGTGTTACACTCAAGTAAGTCCGCATTTTGGAATCCTTTCATTTGCCCCACAGAGGGCAAAGAATATCTTAGTGAAAAGCAATACTGGCTGGCATCTTTGGTGCCTTCTTCAAATTGTCACGTTCCCTAGCCAGTGTTTTGGGCAGCGTGTGATGCTTTCTAAAACTTGAAGCTTGAGTTATGCCCACTTTTAACAGTGATGAATCTGATGTGTAAAAGCAGGGAATCCCGTAACCCGTGCGATGTTAGTGTCACGTTTCCCAGGAATGGCTGCCCTGCTTTCCATGTTCTGGATACCCTGCTAAGGTCTAAGCCATCTAATGGTCTACTGCAGCGGTTCTCAACCTGTGTGTCCCCAGATGTTGGACTACAACTCCCATCATCCCTGAGCTCTGGCCTTGCTAGCTAGTGCTGATGGGAGTTGTAGCTCAACAACATCTGGGCACCTACTGGTTGAGAAAGGCTGGTCTAGGGGCTTCCGGGTTAGCGCGAACGGCTAATGGCGGATTCCCTCCGAGCTCCGGAGGGAATCGGCTCTGCTGAGGACGGGTCTTGCCGTGCCGGCGACACGGGGACCCTCAGAAACCGCAGGCGCGGAAGCCTGCGGACTTGGTGACTCGGTGGGCACCTTAAGCGCCCTCCCCGACCCACGAAGAGCCTTTTTAAAGGCTGCGGAGAGGGTACGGAGAGTGGCGTGGTGCTGAGAGTAGACCGCTACCTCAGTAGAGCGAAGCCGCAAGCCATGGCCGGAGAGCGCTGACTTTCTTCCCAAAATTTGGACTGGATAACAAAGGACCCGTGAGTAGTGGAATTTGGACTTTAAAAATTTTATCCTGTGAATTCGGCACGATCGGGGGATGTGTTAAAGGGAAGTCCGCACCCCCTCTACTTATAGACGTTTCAAAGCAAGGAACGGAGAATTAAGGCGGAATGAATACTGTTTTGATGATTTAAAAGTTTCTCACAAATTTGATAGAACAAGATTTTTGTGCTGGAGAGAAAGGGAATTTGGAACTTTGTGTGTATCCCCCCCCAAAAAACCCGGGAGTGTCCTATTTGGGTCCCGGAGGAAGAAGTGAAAGGAGTTTGACAGCTGTCAAAGAAGCTGTCAAACGGGCGGACAAAGTAAAGAATTTTGCTATTTAATGACTCTTGGAATTAAAGCTGATACATTTGGACTGAGGCGATTGGAAACAAAGTATTGATAATAACAAAGTAACAGATTATTGGAAAAGGACTACTAAATAACTGAAAGCCCCCTAGGGGGAATTAGTGACATTACAATGGCTGCAGAGGGAAAATTACTGGCGGAGATAGAAAAAATGTTTTTTCTCGTGGGAATCCTGCAGGAGCAGAGTATGGCTCTGAGTAAAGTTTTTATGACCTTGAATCCTGAAACAAACAACTCTGCTGAATGCACAAAGGAGATGTACGATAAAAATTCTGCAGCTGAGCAGGAAGAGATGCCTTTGGAATTGACAGAGAAAAAAGAAGGAGTTCAGACACTACAAGTGGAAAATATCAACCAGAAATCTGCAGCGTTAGAGTATGAGCAAGAAGACCTCTGGATTACAGACCTGCGAAAGATGAGAAAGAAGAAGAGAGAAGCCCCTGGAGTACTTGGAATATTAAAACTAGAAAGAACAAAGCAATATGATTGGGACTTTTCTCTTGAGTATGGAAAACTAGATGGTCTTTCGCAGCAAACACTCTTCAACATTCTGAATGAAAGAAAATATGATCTGACTCTGACTGAACTCCTTCGGGGTCTTAGGACCATCAAAGAGGACTACCAATATAGCTGGCAGAGAGGGACTGACAGAGAATCAGACGCCTCGGACGTGAGGAATCCGGGCTAGAAATATTTTTTGTTTGTTTTCTGGACATTGGTCTAGGAAGGGACAGAAACCGGGGCAGGGGGGGGAGAGAATAGAATTATAAAATGTTATGTTTTGTTTTACTTGGTCAATGTGACCTATAATTAATATAATAAAGGGAAAATTTGTGAAGGGGAAGTTAGATCGACCTTAAAAAAAAAAGAAATTAATGATTATAAGAGATAGTTGAATATAGATAAACAAAAGATTTTAATTTTTAAAAGCAATGTGAATATCTTTAAGAGGTTAGGTAAGAACTTGCTGAATTAATTTTGGAATTGGGATGTAAGAGGAGGGGGTGGGGGGAAGTCAATGAAAGTGGGTAAAGAAACTTAGGGTATGTAATTGTATTTGTGTGTTTGTTTGTCTTTGTCTTTGTGTGTGTGTCTGTTGTTATAAAATGTAAAAACCCAATAAAAATTATTTAAAAAAAAAAAAAAGAGAAAGGCTGGTCTAACGTATCATCATTGGAAATAAGGTATATTGTCTTTCCATCATCTTACTATTTGTAACTGTGTTTCTGCTGTTCTTCTCCCCCCCCCCCCCCTTAAGATCAAAGTGGTCAAATTTTCCTACATGTGGACCATCAACAACTTCAGCTTTTGCCGGGAGGAAATGGGAGAGGTCATCAAAAGTTCAACATTTTCATCAGGAGCTAATGATAAATTGAAGTGGTAAGGATCATTACACAGTGCACAGTGGGGACCAGCAAGGAACACGACATTTGGTAGCTTGTGGTGCTTAGAATTGGGTTCAAAACCCCTGCTTAGCTGCACACTCACAGGGAGGCCTTTGGGCGGGGGGGTTGCTAATGCTTAGCCTCAATCCTGCCTTCTGTAAAATGGCACAAAAATGACTTGACTCATGGAGTTGTCTTCAGAATGACTGAGGCAATGGACTGCCCTGACCTTCAGGGGAAAGGAGAAACAATATACAAACATGCTTCACATCAATATCCCTGTGGTTTACTTGTGACTCTCAATACCATCCATCCATATTGAAAATGCAGCTAAGACCAAGGTGTTAGAAAAGATGGAAGTGGGTAATACCTTCTTAACAGGAATTAGCAAACTATATGGAGCAATCCGCGAAAATAATTGTAAATAATAATCTCTCAGATAACTGTAAAATAATGAAAGGGGCTAGATAAGGCTGCCCATTGTCCCCGCTGTTGTTTATATTGATGCTGGAAGTAATGTTACAGAGTATAAGAAAGAACGGGGAAGTTAAAGGAATTTCGGTGGGACAACAATCTTATAAACTAAAGACTTTTGCTGATGATGTGGTATTTTGCTGATGATGTGGTATTAACAGCCACTTGAAAGGGTTCCTAAGGTATTCGAGGATATAAAAAAGTTTGGGAAGTTGGCGGGCCTTAAAATAAATGCAGAAAAAACTAAGATATTGGTAAAAACATGGATGACCATTCAAAAAAAGAACTGGAAATGGTGAGTGGATTAAGAATATGTAAAAAGGTGAAGCACTTAGGTATATGGCTGACTGTGAGGAATCTCAACTTAATTTAATATAGTTACGTAAAGCTGTAGAAGGAGATTAAAAAAGAGTTGGAAATATAGGGAAGAATGAAACTTTCCCTAGTGGGTAGGATATCAGCCATTAAAATGAATGCATATATTACCTAAAACATTTTTATTTCAGTCCATCCCAGTGTTCAGCAATTTACTCTTCTTCAAAGAACAACAAAAAGATATCACTAGATTTTTCTGGTAGGGGAAGAAACCAAGAATTAAGCATAAAATTTTGATAGATTGTAAAGAAAGAGGAGGCTTCACTCTGCCAGATTTACAATTATATTATGAGGCAGTGTGTCTTTGTTGGCTAAAGGAATGGGTTGTATTGAAAAACACCCACCTATTGCATTTGGAAGGTTACGATCTTAAATTCGGCTGGCATGCATGTCTATGGTATGGGGAAGCTAAAATACATAAATGTTTTTCAAACCATGTGGTTAGAAAGAAGGTATATAGAATTTGGGAGAAGTATGAGAACTTGCTGGAAAGGAAAACACCATTGTGGTTGTCGCCAATAGAAGCAATTGTTTTGAAGAGAATTAATATGGATAGACAAGATGACATAAAGAGACTTATTGGATTTTTCAGAGAGGGAACCTAGACTCAATACTGTGTGGAGGAAATAAGTAGCCAGGTAACAGACTGGTTACAATATTATCAATTAAATGAGCGATTCAAAATGGATAAGAAAAACAGATTTTCAGACCAAAGCTCGCAATTTAAAAGAGATTTATTAGAAAATAATCAAAAGTTATTATCTAGAATGTATAAGATAATATTGGAATAAGAAACAGAAATTGAGCTGGTAAAATCATCAATGATTCATTGGGCAACAGACATAGGGCATAGTATAGAATTTGACCACAGTGGGAAATTATGGAAGAAAGGTTTAAAATTTACTGCATGTTATGCGTTGAAACAGAACTGTTTGAAAATGGTTCACACATGGTATTTAACCCCCAGTAGACTAGCTAAGATGTACAAATCAGAATCAATGTATGTTGGAGATGTAAAGAAGTAGAAGGAACATTCTTCCATGTGTGGTGGATAAGCAAAATAGTTAAAGAGTATTGGGAAATGATATACAGTGAGATGAGAAAAATGTTTAAAAAAACTCCCCCCCCCCAAAAAAAACAGAGGCATTCCTTTTGGGAATGGTACAGGCAGAAATACCCAGATGTCAGGAAAACTTATTTATGTATGCCAATACTGCAGCTCGGATTTTGTTGCCGCAGAAATGGAGGGTGAGCGAGGTCCCTAACAAGGAGGACTGACAACTAAGAATGATTGAATATGCAGAGCCTAGCAGGTTTAACTAGTAGAATAAAAGAACAATAGGACCAAGTATGTAAAGAGAAATGGGAAAAATTGTGAATTGTGGAGTATTTGGAAAATAACTAAATATGTAAAAAAAATAGCAGGATTAAGGTAAATTCAACAGTATAACATAAAATAGAGGCATAATAAAAGGAAAAGAGAATGAAATTGATATATAAGAATATGCAGAAATGATGGGGAAATCAAAGGAACCAGGAAAGGGCAAGAAGGGAAGTCATAAATGATTGTCTTATTATAAAGTAAGATATGAATGAGGGAAATGTTGATTTCAATGTAAATGTGGTTCTGGAAACTGTAATAGTGAAAAATATTTTTAAAATTTATTTTTTTTAAAAAAATATGAAAATGCAGCTAAGAAATTTTATAGAATCATCTGCAAAGGGCCAAAATGTGTTGTCTAACAGATTGCAGCAAGGCATGACCATGCCATCTAAGCCACGGGCACACCACAAGATCAATATCTCCAGATGGCTCAAGCAAGTGAGCCAAGCCATACTTGCAATCCATGGGCACTGGCCAGTTTAAACTGGGACCCTTACAAGATAAATCCAACCTAGTGAGGAATCCAAAGGAAGAGCACTTGGGTGCATCTCCATCCCATTTAACATCTAGTTCTGGTTGTCCTTGCTCCTCCAGAAGAAAGCTAAGTATGTGGGAGCACAAATCCCACCCAAGGGAGAGAAAAATGTCCAAACAACCCTTTCCCTCTTTTGGGATCTCTGTGGAGTAACCGCAAGCATCACCATATCAGAGGTTGTTCCTCCCTTGTCCCCTACATTGCATTTTCTTTTGTGCGCCCAGTGCAAACAGATCTGTGTGTGGAAACTTGTTTCTGCCAGCAGGTTTAAGACCATATCGAGAAGATGAAGATTATCTTTCTGCTTCTGCAGGTGTTTGCGCGTGAATCCAAAGGGCTTGGACGAAGAGAGTAAAGATTACCTTTCGCTCTACCTGCTACTGGTCAGCTGTCCAAAGAGCGAAGTCCGAGCCAAATTCAAGTTCTCCATCCTGAACGCAAAAGGAGAAGAAACGAAAGCAATGGGTACGCAGAGTTGGTGGCCGGTTCCTTGCGCTTCAGCTGCCGTTTAAACACAGGCAGCGAGAGCAAAGTAGAGCCCTGCTTGTGTGTCTTTTGGCTTTCCTTTTTCAAAAAAGAGCCCCCGCTTGTTTATATATTTCCAGAGAGTCAGAGAGCCTACCGGTTTGTGCAAGGCAAAGACTGGGGATTCAAGAAGTTTATTAGAAGAGATTTTCTCTTGGATGAGGCCAACGGACTCCTCCCAGATGACAAGCTCACTCTCTTCTGTGAGGTAAGGAGGGGAAACGACGCGAAACCTTTTGTTTCATTTGGAAGAAAACCGCAGAAGGGCTGCAGAGACGCTGCTCAGCTCCCATCGCATGTCCAGTCCCTTTGTCCACCATTCCTTCTGAACTGAGCACAGTAGTTGGAGTTGAATGGTGACCCTGAGTGTTTTGTTTGGGAGAGGGGCCTTTTGTAACTCCCTCCGTAAGGTGTGGCTTGGCTCGCTTGCTTGAGTCGTCTGGAGCTATTTCTCTGCAAGCACATTTTCTCGCTTGTGGCATGCTGTCATGTGAATTACGTGGATTAACCTGTGGAGGGGAGGATGAGGAAACAGATGTGTGACTAGAAATGTATAGTTCCATAAATCCGGGGGGGGGGGGGGATATACTACCTTTTTTTTTTTAACCTTTATGAAATTTATAAAATGATTTTGTACATCTTTATTCGGAAGACCCACTCTTGTTTAGTGGAGCTTACTCCCCGGTAAGCATGCATAGGATTGCAGCCTCAAAAAATATCAGTGCGTTAAAGTGAAATCTAAAACATGTGTTCTCATAAGTGAACCTTGGCTCCTGGATTGCAGTGTTGGTTTGGACGTGTCCAAAGGGCAGTAGATGCCAGGGTATTAGCTTCTAGTATCTTCACACTAGATGAAAATTTCCCAGAAGAAAGGAAGTAGCAATTTACAATGATACCTTAGTTGTTGAATGGCTTGGCTCCTGAACAAATCGACTCCCGGATGCCACAAAAGTAAGTGTTCCAGTTTGCGAACGTTTTTTGGAAGCCGAACGTCTGACGCGGCTTCCGATTGAGTGCAGGAAGCTCCTGCAGCCAATCAGAAGCCACGCCTTGGTTTTCGAACGGACTCCCGGAACAGATTAAGTTTGACAACCAAGGTACCACTGTACAAAAAAACAAAGGCCCCAAATGGTCCTCTGATGAAGAGGGCAGCACCTCTAGGAGTCGAAATGCATCTTCGATTTGAGTGTCACATACGTACACTTTTGCCATTATTTAATGTTCTTCAGGTAGCCTTAACATCAAAAACTTCATGTTTCACGTTTTGAGTGAGTAAAAAACCTTGCCTTAAAAAGCATTTGACTCGTGTCAAAAGAGAAAGCAACTTTTGATGGAGTAGTTTCAGTGATCTCCAACGTTTTCAGTTTTTCTGTAGGATAAATTGGGGGTAGGGAGTGGGGAAGGTTCCTGGTACAGCACAATAGAGAAAATCGTGTTTCTTCCAGGCCTTTGCATCGCTCTGTGTGGGGCTTCTTCGTCAATAGACAAGGCGGCCCGTCTGTCCCCGCACAGCATGGGATTCATTCTTGGAAAGTATCAGGCTTTTGTCAGAGAAAAACGCTTTTGGATCTGGCAAGCCAGAAGTTATGCATAGAAATGAAAACTTGTGCTAGTTTTTGCTGATGCCAGGAGGTTTTCCTGCCATTTAGTGCCATATGCTCAGCAAATCCCCCCCCCCTTTCCTTGCCACAGGTGCTTACAGCTGTGTTTTTATTTGGCAGGAATGGCATTTGAGGGTGTGTGTCTGTGTATGTGTGTTTTTTCCCCTCTGCTGAGGCTCTCTAAGGATTTGATAACATTTGGTGAGCTAGGAGACTGTTACCAGGGTTTTTATTTAAAACTTGGAATACTGCTGAGAAAGAGGGTTTGTCTGTCTTAAAAAAAAGAATTTGCTTTAGTTCTGCTGGATCTTCCTTCTGTCAACCTGCAGCAACATAGGCTGCAAGTTTGGCCTGATCACATGCGATACTGGTACACCTGCTCTTGCACAGCCCCTGTTTTGCTGGCTAGTACCTGTGGAGCTGCCAGTTAGCTTACATTGAGATCCTTGCAGCATCCGTTTCCAGTTTGAAGTGGCTGCTGTCTCAAAAAGGCAGGCACCCGATTCTTTGTTTTCCATGTTTGCACTGCAGGATTCAGAGCAACTCGCAGCATTCTCAGGATCTCGGTTTTTGTGCAGTAAAAAAACAACCAGGGTTTGTTTTAATTTTAATGACTTCAGAGGTACCAGACACAATCCACCCAACATCTCACAACATTTAAGTCCTGCTAATTGTGATGGGCAAGATTTTAAAGCACACGTGGAACTTTCATTGAAATCACTGATTCTTGAACAATTCACTTTGGCATTGTTTATAAGGGCAAGTAACATTTCAAAAGCAGTAGTTTCAGAGGTGGGGGTTCAGAGCAGACCTGCAAATTGTATTTTTGATTTTATTTGAAATTTTGCTGCCTGTCTCCCATTGGAAAGCAGTGTCGGAGTGGGGCAGACATTTTAAATGTGCGTATTGTCATCCAACACAGATGATAACAAACCTCCAATTGGTGCTGGAGTTTTGGGCTGTAAAAATTTTCAGCATGCCCTCAAGGCCCTGTAAGGCAGGGATGGGGAACCTACTACTATTTCTGGCTGTTGGCCACGCCAACTGCAACTGATGAGAGTTGGGAGCCCGTCAACAGCATCAGCTTCCCCATCTTTCCCGTAATGGCCATGTGTCTTAAAAATGGGCAATAGGCTCATTCATGGAGGATAAGTCACATCAGAGTGACTCAGTGGATTTGTAACTGGCTGACTGACCGAACCCAAAGGGTGCTCATCAATGGTTCCTCTTCATCCTGGATAAGAGTGACTAGTGGGGTGCCACAGGGTTCTGTCTTGGGCCCGGTCTTATTCAACATCTTTATCAACGACTTGGATGATGGACTCAAGGGCATCCTGATCAAATTTGCAGATGACACCAAACTGGGAGGGGTGGCTAATACCCCAGAGGACAGGATCACACTTCAAAACGACCTTGACAGATTAGAGAACTGGGCCAAAACAAACAAAATGAATTTTAACATGGAGAAATGTAAAGTATTGCACTTGGGCAAAAAAAATGAGAGGCACAAATACAAGATGGGTGAGCAGTACATGTGAAAAGGATCTAGGAGTCTTGGTTGACCACAAACTTGACATGAGCCAACAGTGTGATGCGGCAGCTAAAAAAGCCAATGCAATTCTGGGCTGCATCAATAGGAGTATAGCATCTAGATCAAGGGAAGTAATAGTGCCACTGTATTCTGCTCTGGTCAGACCTCACCTGGAGTACTGTGTCCAGTTCTGGGCACCACAGTTCAAGAAGGACACTGACAAACTGGAACGTGTCCAGAGGAGGGCAACCAAAATGGTCAAAGGCCTGGAAACGATGCCTTATGAGGAACGGCTAAGGGAGCTGGGCATGTTTAGCCTGGAGAAGAGGAGGTTAAGGGGTGATATGATAGCCATGTTCAAATATATAAAAGGATGTCACATAGAGGAGGGAGAAAGGTTGTTTTCTGCTGCTCCAGAGAAGTGGACACGGAGCAATGGTTCCAAACTACAAGAAAAAAGATTCCACCTAAACATTAGGAGGAACTTCCTGACAGTGAGAGCTGTTCGACAGTGGAATTTGCTGCCAAGGAGTGTGGTGGAGTCTCCTTCTTTGGAGGTCTTTAAGCAGAGGCTTGACGACCATATGTCAGGAGTACCCTGATGGTGTTTCCTGCTTGGCAGGGGGTTGGACTCGATGGCCCTTGTGGTCTCTTCCAACTCTATGATTCTATGATTCTAGAGGCAACCAGTCACGATGGTTATATGGTACCTCCGTGCTCCAGGGATATTCTTATATCTCTTAATTTTAATTTTTTAAATCACCTCCGAAATAGCTTATAACTCCAGGTGAGGAAGTTTGTAAACCTCTGAACTAGTTAACTTGAGCCTTCATTTTTGAAAGACCTGCAGCCTGGGTTGTGCTCAAGGTTAGGGACTGATAAAACAGATGTAGGTGCGGTCAGGAAGGAATCTGGCTAGTGACTCTGGCTGAATCGAAATGACTTCATACAGTGGTAATCTGCTGCAGTATGTCTGTAATTGCTTGGGAAGCTGGCCTGTGACACTCTGCCAAGCGGTGACGTTTATTTTACTACACCTCCATATACCTGGCATGAAATCAGGAGGAACAAGGAGGTTCAGGAAGAGCGTACAGAAGTCTGGGCTCCCTGGCGTTTGTCTGTACCCCATTGTAAGTTGCCATATAGTAAGTGTTCATTGGTATTCATCTGTAAAGAGGTTTTTGTCGCTTGTGGCCTGATAGCTTTGTCTTCTGGAGCCATGTGGAGCTTGGCAGATTTGTTTTCTTTGACATCTCTGCTCCTTGCTTGAGGCACGTAGTGCCTTGGACCAATCTGTAGAAATGGATGGCCCTGCCTTTTATCCCAAAGGAGAGAACTTAGATGAACTTCTGATTCTATCAAAATCTGTGGGAATCCTTAGGCAGCTGTGCCAGGATGTGGGTGGGAGCAGAGTTTATTTTCAGTGCATTGCTGTTTCCGTCTTAAACATCCCTACCCAAGATCATCTGTGGGGTTTTGGGGTTTTGTTTCCCTCCACCCTACCCCACTGACCCTCTGTGCTCCTCCCCCCTTTTTAAAAAAGTTCACTGTGCTGCTGCTGCTTCTTCTTTTGTTAACCCCCTGTACTTCCTTGCAGGTGAGTGTAGTACAGGACTCTGTCAATATCTCCGGCCAGAACTCCATGAACATGGTGAAGGTACCTGAATGCCGCTTGGCTGATGAGTTGGGAGGCCTCTGGGAAAACTCTCGCTTCACAGACTGCTGCCTGTGTGTGGCAGGCCAGGAGTTCCAGGCTCACAAAGCCATATTAGCAGGTCGGTATCGACATGGGCGCGAGGCTTAGCTGGATGGCGGATGGACTGATCAGGGACAAGCCGACTGCCTTGATGAGTGTTTTGGAGGTTGCTTCCCTTCTTTTCCAGAAAGGGGCTCCAAATAGCGGGTCCTATAAGATGGGAACAATAGATTTGACCGGGGAATGAGGGGCAATGGGAATGTATCATATCGAAACCTCAGCTTAAAAAACCCATTTAATGCTATTGGGAGGGTGGGGAAGGTGCAAATTGTAAAAACTGCTTTGCCAGAGGTCTTCTAGGACTTATATCAGGCATGTCCAACTCTCAAGAGGACTGTGATCTACTCCCACTATAAAAAAAACTGGCAGTGATCTACGCATTAGATTAGATTGACCAAAGTTGTTGAACTTTTTTGGGGGAAGCCAAAGTTGTTGGACATGCCTGCTGTATATAATGCAGTTCCGTGGGAGTCCAGGAAACACCATTCAGCTTTCTTTTTTCCCTTTAGAAAGGCAAGTTTCTGTGTCTAACGACTGCAGAGATATAGTCTTACCTTGGTTCTCAAACAGAATGCATTCTGGGAGTCCGTTTGGCTCCCAGAACTGTTCGAAGACCAAAGCGCGGCATCCTGCTGCCAATCAGAAGCCGTTGAAGCCACGCCGGATGTTCGGCTTCCAAAAATTGTTTGAAAACCGAAACGCTCACTTCTGGTTTTCGATTGTTCGGGAGCCAAAACATACAAGTTCCAAGGTGTTCGACAACTAAGGTATGACTGTACTTGAAAGTGTGTGGCAATTCCTGCTGGAATCCCAGACAGATTGCTCAATGCGATTTCCGAGTAGTTTAGGAGTATGCTCTCCTGTGTTCCCCCCTCAGCTAGACCACTGCGGAGATTTTTCACTTTCGTGCGGCTAGCAAAACTGGAATGAATTGTGACAAGCTTGTAAAATTTGTTCAACTTGCATAATTCATGCGTGTTGCAGAACCTAGCTTTTCTCGGAGCAGAAAGATGTCTGCCTGGGAGCAGAACGTTTTTTGTCTCTCTTATTAAGCAGAGGGTGCACACGGCCCTGTATATATTCTGCTCCAAGCCAGTTTAACCACCACAGAGGGGAAAACCCTCTGAACTGTACTGGGAGGGAATGGAGCCGAGAATGTCTGTGAGTGGTCTGCACCTTCACAAAACTGCAATTTTCAGAGCTGCTCTTGGGTGGGGGGTGGGCTGGGCTGATGGAAAAGCTAGTTTTAAGCTGGTCTCCTTTCTCTAGTGTGCATATGCCCTTAGGAAGACATTTGATAACATTTCTCTCATGATCGTTTTATTTATTTTTTACGCCCTGTTATATTGGTACCTTTATTTGCAGGTACTGATTGCATGTGTCAGTTCCTCTCTGGAGAGGAAGGTTATCTCTTCACATAGTTTTAATTGCATTTTGTGGTGTTCTTTTCCCTCCTCCCCAATCTCTCTCTCTTCTCTCTTGTGTTCCCCACCCCACCCCTCTGGCCGCAGCACGTTCTCCGGTTTTCAGCGCTATGTTTGAACACGAGATGGAAGAGAGTAAAAAGGTAAGTTGGCAGAGCAGCTTTCTGGTCGTGAGGAAGGGCCATTTGCTGATCTGCAGACTGGGAGAGATAATTCAGGAGCTGGAACAACTCTTGGTTCCCCCAGCAAGTAGCTTTAAAATACTGCAGACTTTTGACCTCCACTTGCAAAGGTCTTGCTCAGCACAGAGGCTCAAAGCAGAAATAAAATATATTGCTGTCATGTGTCCAGGTTGGCAAGGCCTCTTGCTATGGGAAGGAATGCTAGAGAGCTGACATTGTGAACTGTATTTTAGATAGATAGGTCTTGACCGGAGGAATGGCTGGGGAACAAGCGCTGCCAATGGAAACCAAAACCAGGTCGGGGGAATACCTTTATTAGGCCAACCAAAATATCACACAATATAATGTGCAAGCTTGCGAGTTCTCCAGAAACCTTCATCAATCTTGCGGCATGTTGCTGGACCTAATAAAGGCATTGCCCTAATATGTATTTTGGCATTCACCCTTTCCAGTTTCTGCATGAAAAAAATTCACTGTGGGTGGACATTTGCCTTCCAGTTTTTTATATTTCAGGGAGCCAGAGCTAGAGTCCGAGGCTTGTTCAGTTGAGAAGCTTACTAGCTGATGCCTTTCATTCCAAGATACACTGTCCCTACCATTCCTCCCTTGCAGCCTTGTTGTGAAATTAAGCTTTGAGAGATGGGCATATTGTAAGCCACCAGGAACCTTCAAGACAGGCCAGAAAAGAAATTTGGAAAGCACCGTAGGAGGAGTTAATACTCCTGTGCTGCCATTACAAGTTGTGATGGCATTTATGTAACAGTAAATGCTGGCTTCTTGCTGCTGCCTGAGACAGTGGAAAAGCGAAGCTTTAAGGAAAAGTCTCACCACGTTCTCTTCTGTAGTTGGAAGAGGCAAAGGAGACTGGAACGTTTCTGTTTCTCCTGCATCTTCTTCCCCAAATATTTACGTGTTCTCTCCAAATAGTTCCACCCCCACCCCTGGAAAAAGAGAGATCTGGGGGAGGAGACCAACAGTTGGGTCTGTTGCCTGAGTGTCAGAAGAGTAACCCTAATTCCCCCCCCCCCTCCGGTGCAGAATCGAGTTGAAATCAATGATGTGGAACCTGAAGTTTTTAAAGAAATGATGTGCTTCATTTACACGGGGAAGGCACCTAACCTCGACAAAATGGCCGATGATTTGCTTGCAGCTGCTGATAAGGTACACAGGGTGCTTGGGTGGCTGGCTGGCCGGCCGTTGACTTTTTTTTTCCTCTTGCGAAAAGGGAGAGGGGGACCAGCACAGAAACCATGGCTTCAACATCATTGTGTTTATACTTGATACCTAGGCCTTTGGTTTTGTGGGTTCTTGTCTCCTGGAGACGAAATTGTGGGGGACTTGCTGGTATGAACATTCTATTGGTGTCTTACCAGATTCACTCCTGGGTCTTTGGGTGCAGTTCAAAGAGATTTCCTTGGCCTGCCCAGCCTATTTTGTAAGCTGTGGGTGGCTGTATACTTGAGGCAGGCCACATCCCACTGCTGTCAAGAGGCCCAGGGCCTGATCAGCCATGAGGCATTGCTAACCCCTCTCCTCCTAGTAGTCTGTCCCATCCTTAAGGTGTTGACCTGCGAGAGGAGAAGCTGGGCCAATAGAGACGAACTCTTGCTTCCTGATCTTTGCAGGAATGCACTGAAAGATGAACAGTCTGCTGTAGAAGCTTCCAGGATGAGACAGCAATCTTTAGGTACACCCCTCATTGCGCAGAGAGAGGGGTGCCCTGCTCTGTTGAGAGCAGTGTGTGCCCCTCTTGTACACTGCCATTTAGGTAAATCACTATCACCCCCCCTGGACCAGATTAAAAGGGATGTGATGTCTGTCTGTGAAATGTGACTTCACTGCCTCAGTGAAAAAGCCTCAGAGCCAGCCTCTCACAACTCCAGGAATATGGGGGTACCTGCAAGTTAAGGACACTATGCTGATGCTTCGAGGTCACATCTTACGCCACTGAATTGTGAGGTTTTGTGCTGTTCCTTACCTGTGTGTGGCAGGTTGGGGCAAAAGGGCAGAGGTGAAGAATCTGGGCTTCTCCGAATTGGAATTTCCAATGATTGGTTCAAGTCGTTAATAGAATAGCAGTGAAAAGCGCCTGCCGTATGTATGCAGGGAAGAAAAGCAGCATGGGGAATTTAGGATGGAATATCACAGTTTTAATTGGGGGGGGTATAGAAATTTGTCCCTCCTTCACAAAATCAAAATATACTACCATGCAGCAGATGCCAAGTGAGTCTTGCACACTTGCCCAGCAGAAGCCCATATTGGCCTCTGGGGATGGTTTAGTGGCAAGTTAATTTTCAGCCCTTCCTAGCAACAGCAGTTGTCCAGCCCATTGATCAGACAGTAAGGTTTAGGGGTCTTTAATTTTGACTTTTTATATAGCTCTTCCCCACCCCCTAATCCTTCCAGGGTGTCTGTGTAAGAACAGAAAGCAAAACCTTTTATGGCAGCACATGAAGCCTCTTAATATTTGCCCGAGAGGCTTGGGAACAGCTTGTTCTGTCTTCCTCCAGTCTCTTGGGGGAAATACGTAATTATACTATAAACAAAACACAGTGCATATCCTAAACCCTGGAGACCTGCCATTGGGCTCTTGGGTGAAGATGCGATTAGAGAGTTAGGCTTTGTCTTTCAGAAGTGTTTATTGAGGAGGATGGGAAAGGATGTTGTCGTACCTAAAGATCCAGACTCCATTGACCTTTCGTCCAGCTGCTTGGGCTTA
The DNA here is from genome assembly GCF_964252035.2 of Podarcis erhardii. Lineage (NCBI taxonomy): Eukaryota > Metazoa > Chordata > Lepidosauria > Squamata > Lacertidae > Podarcis > Podarcis erhardii. The sequence goes on along the minus strand of NC_138502.1, from coordinate 33,470,245 downwards.
TATGTTCTCTTTGGCCAGCCCTCCCAAGCTCTGCAAGCAGAATTAAGTTATGCAGATTACCTACTACAATTTTGTATAATTCTGCTTCTCCAGTTAGGTTTGGCACTCATTATGTGTGTTTTTGGCAAAAGAACTTAAGATATCTCTTCATTTTTTTCCTCCCCAGCCAGAAGGCTTCAGACTTTGGTGAGATATGCTGACAATTGCCCAGAATATGCATCTCTCTTCCTCTTGAATATTGTGCTTCCAAACATTACTACTGAATAATTGGGGGGGGGGAATACAGTACTATACACTTTGCATGTATCAGTGCTATGCTATAGTTACAGAAGCACTGTGCAAGACTTGGAACATTTGCTTCAACAAGGAGAAGACTGCTAGCACAGAACTTTATAGGATTAAGGGAAGTGGGGCACCACACCTACAAAAGCCATTCAAAATAGCAGTGCTAAAACCCACCTGTAGGGAGTTTTGCCACCACAGCGCAGCCTCTTTTGGGTCTTCCTCTTTCAGGGCAACCTCATTTCAGTACCTCTCTGTACTCTTTTTTCTCTTAAGTATGCTTTGGAACGCTTGAAGGTGATGTGCGAGGATGCTCTGTGCAGCAACCTGTCCGTAGAAAATGCAGCGGAGATCCTCATCTTGGCTGATCTACACAGCGCTGACCAGTTAAAAACTCAGGCGGTTGACTTCATCAACTAGTAAGCAGGTTTTATCCTTTCTCCCCCTCCCCTCAGAATGTGGGGAAATTGACAAGTAAGAACCCTAGAGAACAAAGCCCCCATAGCACCTCTTCGTGTTCAAGCACTCATAACCAGCTAAAATTGGTGCACCCAAAAAAATAATATTCCACTTCCTCTCTTCTGGTTTCTCTTGCTGGCGCACCTGCAGGTTCTTTTTTATCAAACATAATTTCTTCTCTTTTTGCCCTTGTGCTGGAGAATCAAGTAGTGGCTGTTGCATACTCCTTCTGCGAGGAATGTGGAAGGCACTTTTCCGAAAGGGCACTCTGCCCCACTGTTTTCTGCCAAGGGGGACAGTGGTAGCTCCATTCATATTCTTTCTCTCTTAAGCATCCCAAGAGAAACAAACAAGGAGCCTGGAAAGCAAATCCTGTAAGAGAAGAGAAGACAGGTGTGTTCTGCAATGGACAACCAGTGCAAAATACCCTCTCTCTTTCTCTTTCTCTTTCTTGGATGAATTGGATGTTTCTTTTAGAACTGCTTCAGTTCTTAAAGATGTCACACCCATTGCGTCTGAACGGTGAGTTGCTAAATGCAAAACCAGCACCTCTGACTTGGGGTGCAAGTGGGGGGGGGAATAGCCCCTGAAGCAGCCTCGATTCTTTCAGGCTAGGGGTCAGCAAACTTTTTTGGCAGGGGGCCAGTCCATTGTCCCTCAGACCTTGTGGGAGGCCAGACTATATTTTTTGGGGGGAAATGAACGCATTCCTATGCCCCACAAATAACCCAGAGATGCATTTTAAATAAAAGGACACATTCTACTCATGTAAAAACACATGAATCCCGGACCGTTCATGGGCCAGATTTAGAAGGCGATTGGGCCAGATCCGGGCCCCAGGCCTTAGTTTGCCCACCCATGTTTCAGACCAAGGTAGTGTCATCTTGCTTAAATTGCACCGCAGAGTATCTACAGCAGATGATAAGGCATTTATACAAGACATAAAAGCAGCTGCTGAAACCCTAAAATGGAAGTATTGATAGCTTGAGAACTTCCCCTTCCCTTCTGTGTGTTTTGCCTTTCATTGTCAACTGGTAACCTTGGCTCCTTTGTTGTTTGTTTCCAGCCATGCTTCCGACGTCATGGAGACTTCAGGATGGAAGTCGATGGTTGTGTCTCACCCCCATTTGGTGGCCGAGGCGTATCGCTCATTGGCCTCTGCGCAGTGCCCTTTTCTGGGACCCCCACGCAAGCGGCTGAAGCAATCCTAAGGCCGGACCCCATCGCACAACCCCGTGTGTGTATGTGTGGCTTTTTAAACAAAGAAAAAACATGGAAGTAGCAACAGAAGCAAGTTGCTTTTCCAAACCTTGACCACCAGGTAGACGATGCAACCTGTGGAGCTTTTAACTCTGTTGTGGGGGTGGGTGGGTGGGGGAAGAGACTGCTTTGAGACGTGCAGACTTTTAAAATGAAACAAAAAAATCAGCAGCAAATAAACTTTGGGGCGAATGGGGAGGGGTGGACTTTGGGTTAAAGGGGACTGTTCAACCTAATATATCCCTGTTGCTGCAATGTCTGTGTGTTTCCCTTTTGACTTGGCCAAGTCAAGAACTTAAGGAGTTGGCCGGGTGCCGGCCTGAGACAACAGATCCCAACAGTGCTAAATGGAATTTAAGGCGAGAGGAAAAGGGACGACGTTATGGCCTCCGCATCTGACTGCACAGAACAAGAAGTCGGGCATGATCAGAGCAAGGAGGACGCTCTCTTACGTTCCGAAAATGACAATGGGGAATGCAGGAGTGGGGTGGGGAATGATTCTGCCTTGATGAGATGAAGCCCACTCACGGGAGCATCCATGGGATTTGTATCGGGACTTTTGGGAGAGGAAGAGATTCCCGGCCGCCGTGAAATCCCTCCATCCGCCTTCCAGCCATGAGGCAACAACAGTCTCTCTCGGTAGCACTTGTGTACATGGACGGCAAAAGCGAGCCCCTCTCACAAACTGGCAACTTTAAAAAAGTGACGAGGGGGCTGGTGTGAGGATACGCTCCCTGGACGACTTGGATAGGATGGAGACAGCCATGACCGGCTTTCAGGAACTGTTGGTGATGCTCTGGACTTGGAATTGGCTGTCCAAGAACAATGGTTACCTGTTTAGATATTGTGGGAATTTTTGTTCTTTTGGTATCTCTCCCTGTTTTAGTTTACTTTCTCTGAACTCCTGTGATTTCTTCACATCCTTTTCTGTTTTCGTTTTGTTTTTTAAAGAAATTTTATCGTTCATGAACACTGTGTCAAAGGTTTCTTGTCCTGCGTTGAAAAAATGATTCTTATCGAGTGTTTGTACCCAATCCGCTGGTTTGTAGAAGATTCTGGTCCTTCTCCGTTCTAAGCCAGTTTCCTTTTACAGGCAAGAAGTTCCAAAATAACTGGTAAAGCTTTTCTTTTTTTCACCTCCTTTCCTTTTCTTTTTGAAAATATAATTACTCTTTTGTACTGTGTGTTGTTCTAACTTGTCTTTATGGCTTTCTTTCACTTTTTTTTTTATATAAAAAAAAGAGAAAGACCTTTCCCCTCAAGTTCATATTTGGTTTATGTCTCTGCTTTATTTACGCTGACGTTATTTGCAGTCCAGGAACTGGAGCAGCTGCCACCAAGATCTTTGGTTTCCTATTTCAGTAAGAGCTAGATCTGGGAGCCGACCTTTCCCACCAACGCTCCTGGACTTAGCAGAGGAGGTCAATGCTCCTGATTGGCTTGTCCCTCTTCGGTTTTGCATAACGTGATTGGACCAAGCAGAGGTGTATCTTGGCTCCCTTGCATCCTTGGCAAGGAGATGTCTTGGTGCCTCTGAAGCCATGGGCAAGAATCTCAAAAGTTTACTTTTAGTTGCCTTTTGCGCTGTGCTAATGACTTCCTGGCCACTGGGGTTGGGTCTGCTCTGTTCCACCTCCTCTCCTCCGTCTGTCTCCTTCCTTCCTGCTTTCCTTCCTTTTTCCTCAGAAAAGCAACCTGGGGAGCACATGGATGGGCAGAGTGGAGACAAGAGATTTTTGTATCCCCCTCCCTGGGCCTGCACCATTGGCAGGGGCCAACCCGGCCAACCCTTCTGTACACCCCCTGGGACTAAGAGTCAGGGGTCCAGCCTCTTCCAGTCCCCTCACTTTGCCTAAAGCAGAAAGCTTCAGGGTGGTAGATGTGCTCACAACCATCTTCAGCTCCGAACTTGAGGAGAAGTTCCTGGAAACAGTGGCACAGTATGACCAATATCTCAATATGAATTAATTGGATAACAGCCGCATCCGTCTCAGTTTGCCATTTGAATAAGTAGAAGAAGATAAGTTTGGGCAGGTTGGAAAAGATGATGATGAATGAACTTGGTGGGTGGGTCACCCCCACCCCAAAGTTTTATGTCGCAGGGAATCCCTGATACCTGCAGAGCATTCTCCTCTTCTCCATTCTTTCACCACCAGCGGCAATTTTTAGTTTTTCTTCTCTCGCTGATAGTCAGCGTTCGACAGCTACCACAAGTGTTTGTTCCCCATAGGGCTGTTTCATGTTTTGAAGATGGCTTGTGCTTTCCTGAACCTTGGAGTTTGGATACGTTTTGGCTCTGATTTTAGTAGCAATCGCTTGTGGTGGAGATCGCTCTCTATGGAAGATTCCCCTGTAAATAGGTGCCCACGTTCTTAATTGAGGTGAGTTGAGAGGAGAAAGTAAGAGTTATGCAAGTTCTGAAGCTGTTCTCTTAGTGTTCAGGCTGTACAGCGTGCCTGCTGTCAAATCCAATAAGCTCTTCCTGGGGTTATACTATTTTAGGGGCCTCCACTGTGACTAGAGCTGAATATCAGGGTCACATGCAGTGTTTCACACCCTAGTTTCTGTATTCGGGCCCCTTGTGAATAAGTTTTCTGCTACTCACTTTCTATAGATGGGGAGCAGAGGCCAGGGGCTTGCTTTTTGAAATGTATATTTGGTGTCTTGCTGTATCCCCGAGGAATTTTGCTGTCAGACGGCGGTCAGTAATATTATACATATAATATTGTGCCAGGTTTGGTACAAATTCAAGGCAAGTCCACGGCAACAGCTTTTACAGTCTTAACAAAACAAGGCACAGTGGAGAGAGGGGGAAAGGAATAAGTTGAAACAGGAAATTCAAAAGTGTCATGAACATAAACGAGATTTCTTGCTGATTTCCAGACATACTGATTGCTTCTAGGAGGGGAAAAGGTAGGTTTTGAGAAAGTTCTTGGGGAAAGGAGAGTATGCCAACAGGACACAAGATGAGGAGAGAGGGAAATCTCAAACGACAAAAAGAAGCAAGATGGAAAAGGGAGGCAAATGAGCAAGAGAAGTAGAAATTAACAAGTAAAACAATATCAGAAGAACAGAGAGATCAAGCTGGAGAATTTTAAAAAACATTAGAGGAGAAAAGGAGAGAAGAAGGAATAGGTAATTAGATGTAAGAAGCCGCAACTTGTTTTGGGTGTGGGCGGAACAGCTGGCAGCCGATGCAAAGAACTGTAAATTGGGAGTAAGGTTATCATAACTGAGTGGGACAGTATAATTGGGAATGATTTGGGCTGCTGCCTCTGTTCTCTCTCTCTCAGCCTCTTCCCTTCACCATCTCCAGTACACAGATAATACTGACTCACCCTGCAGGGTTGGTGGTAAGGGTTACCGAGCTAATAATATAATACAGTGGTACCTCGGATTAAGTACTTACCGTATTTTTCGCTCTATAACACGCACCCGACCATAACACGCACATAGTTTTTAGAGGAGGAAAATCCGTAGGCATGCCACCCATAGGCATTCCCTCCATAACACGCACAGACATTTCCCCTTACTTTCTAGGGGGGGGGGGAGTGAGTGTTATGGTGCAAAAAATACGGTAATTCGTTCCAGAGGTCTGTTCTTAACCTGAAACTGTTCTTAACCTGAAGCACCACTTTAGCTAATGGGACCTCCTGCTGCTGCCGTGCCGCAGGAGCACGATTTCTGTTCTCATCCTGAAGCAAAGTTCTTAACCCGAGGTATTATTTCTGGGTTAGCGGAGTCTGTAACCTGAAGCATACGTAACCCGAGGTACCACTGTATTATTAGTTTGTATACCACACTTCACCTGTAGATCTCGGGGCAGTTCACAGCATAAAGGGCCAAATGCGGCCCTAGAGGACTCTTGCCAGGCCATACTGCCTCCTGAGCCACACCCCTCACTAGTCCTGCTTTGCCTCTCCTTGAATGTTTTCCCCTGGCTGGCCTGCATCCTTGAGCTTTGCTGATGCCTTTTTGTACGTGGAACATTTTGCACAGTTGAAAAGCACAGTAAAAAAAATGCTAGCAACATGATGTTGTGCTATGCTGCCTTGGAGAGAAGTTAAAAGAGAGTTGCATGCAAGGACTTTTAAGATGAGGCAATGATGATAGCCCTGAAGCAGCTCTTACAGTTCACAATCTACAGCCAGGGTAGCTTTTTAATCCAGGGTAGCTTTTTAATCCAGGCTGCATTTGCCATTGGAAATACAGCACACTCTAGCTTCTCTCCAAGCACACGTTGTTATTAGAATTGTAGCCGGACTTTCCTCCAGGGATGTCAAGGTGATGTTCAGGACTTTGAACCTGGGTCTTGCCAGTCCTAGTCTTGGCACTCGAACCCATACCCTATGCTGACTCCAGCAGCCTGTTCCCCTGCTTGGAAAAAGAGTTATTAGGCAGATACATGGCAGGTAGGTCTATGAATAGCTTTTAGGTGTCGGAACACTAAAAAATGGAAACCTCATGGCCTCCGCTCACCAGATTCTGGAATAACCATTGCTCCACGTCTTCTAAGACATATGGGGGAACCATTGGTGCTCCACGTGTTACTGAACTACAACTCCCATCAACCCCAGCGAGCAAGGCCAGTGTTGAGGAATGATGGGAGTTGTAGTTCAGCAGCACCTGGAAGGCCACAAGTTTCCCACACCAGTTCCAGAGGCAAAGTGAAACTTCACTTTGACCCACCACAGTCATTTCTTAGCAGTGGTTTGTAAGTCAGGCAAAAAAACATGGCGGTGTGTATTTTTGAAAACTGGTTCTCTTTTCCCGCTTCACCCCCCCACACCTCTTCTTAATGCATCTCTGGTGTAAGTGCGAGACACCTAGATACAGTCTGAAACAGCATTTCAAGTGTTTTCTGATAGCAGGAAGGTTTTCTCGTGTCGGATCGCGTAGCATCTCTGTCTCTAGGTATGAGCAAGAAAGCTGGCTGATTTTTTCCAAGGGAAAGAGCCGTGTTGTTTACTGAAAGGTTTGCTGCTACATGACAAAGACTTCATCCCCATTGGGTTTGCAGGAGCAGCTATAACTGCTCGGGGAGTCTCTCGCCTCGGCTTCCAGCTGCAGGATGCAAGACACACTTGCAACAAGTTAAACGGGCCTTGACATCACCAGCCTTGCCTTTTCTTCAGGGAGGTGCTTGACTGGAAAGCGAGGCTGGTTTTGGCAATCGACTTCCCCGGGGAGCCAGAGACACACAGGCAGAAAAGGTAATCTGTTCAGGGACCTGTGTGGCCTTTTTTCCCCCCCTCCGAGGGAAGAAGAGACCCAGAATGGATGTCCTCTGCACCTTTGGGAGATTTCCCCCAAGCAAGTGGATTGATTGCATTTAGATTTATAGCCTGCTTTGTTTCTTTAAATAGTCAGGAAAGCGAGAACAAAAACCAGCGGCGCAGATGGGGAGCTTACGAATGGGAATGGGGGCACAGTTTTAAAGCTGCACACCCAGTGTGCAGATGCACACACGGGAAAACCATTCATGCAGGAGCTTTCCCCTTCAGTGGCAGGAAGTGATCTAGCATCTACATGAGGTCGAGAATGGGTTCTGGATAATGCACCTCTGGGAAGCACCACCTCCTAGTTGACAGGTGTTGTAAACAAAAATTGCCCTTTTCCCTTATGGGGTATCCAAGAGCCCATATGGACTCCTTACATAGGTTCCCTATTGGTAGGAGAGAATAACAGAGGCCAACCAGAGAATATTGAGAAGCAAAAGCAGCTAGTAAGCTTGATCTTTTTTGATCTGTTGCAACAGGGTGCTCCCCTCACCCGCAGGAGAGGAGGAGGACCCAGAAAAAATGGCGTGCAAGGCCTTATAAAGACTTCTGAAATTCCCATCCTGTAGATCAAGACCACCCCCAGAAACATCATACATACATCACAGAAGGGGTGTAACCTAAGACCACCCCTCAGATACATCACACCTACATCACAGAAAAGGCGGTCTAAAACAGAAATTTGAATCTTGTTTTTCTCCTGTCGTTGTTTATCTCCTGTCTGGCAGGTTACTTGATTGGATTGCCTGGGGAGCCTGGCCAGTCTTTTGTAATGATAAATACTTAGTTCCTGGGCCAGGTCACAGGCTCACACCCTATTCATATCTTAAATGTGCCCTTAAGACAGGATTTGTGAGGAAAGAGACAATGGGGAGGTTTTCCACTTTGACCTTGCAGAGAAAACATTTGGTCAGTTTAGGAATCAAAATGGTTCCAGGTTGGCCTTCCTGTGCTGATCTATGTATGTGCTTGGTTGGTACACTTATGAACATTACCATATATCTAAGACCATAAAATTCCTATCACACAGGCAAAGGATCAAGGGAGATGGGCACCAATGGTACGGCCTTTTCTCTCTCTTTCACACTCTCTCACACACACACCTACCTCAGACCAGTTATTTCTGGTCAGTAAGCAGGTTTCTGGCTTTGCACACATCCAGTTCACTGCAGCACCATTTGAGCGTTACTTAAGCAGCTGTTTCTTTCTTTTGTGGGAAAGAGGGCTCAGTCGGTAGAGCATGAGACTCTTAATCTCAGGATCGTGGCTTCGAGCCCCACGTTGGACAATAGATGCCTGCGTTGCACGGGGTTGGACTAGGACCCACATACCTACGGGACCGCCTCTCCTGGTATGCCCTGTGGAAGACCTTAAGGTCCACAAATAACAACACGTTGGTGGTCCCGAGCCTCAAGGAGGTTAGATTGGTCTCAACTAGGGCCAGGGCCTTTTCAGCACTGGCCCCAAAGTGGTGGAATGCTCTGTCACAAAAGACTAGGGCCCTGCGGGACTTGACATCTTTCAGCAGGGCTGCAAGACAGAGCTGTTCCGCCTGGCCTTTGGTTTGGACTCGGTCTGACCCTTATGTTTCCCTCCCCTTATGGTCTTATCAGCTATTTTAAAATGAGGCTGCATTTTAAGCTGTATTTTAAATTGGTTTTTATTTTCTCCCTCTCTTTTCCCCCTATTATGTTTTTACTGTGATTTTATTTTATTGGTGTTAGTTGCTCTGAGCCTGGCTCTGGCTGGGCAGGGCGGGGTATAAATAAATTTATTTATTTATTTATTATTATTATTATTATTATTATTATTATTATTATTATTAGATGACCCCTGTGGTCCCTTCCAACTCTAAAGTTCTGTGATTCTATAGAGGCTCCACCTCAAGCAGGGACCGGTGAGTGAGGGTGTCTCCATTCGTAGGCGAGAATGGCATGCATTGAATTCTCGTGGAGTTTTCCCTCAGTGTATGGGAACTGCTAAGTTCACAGCTGTTCATAAACCATAGAAGAGGCAATATAAGTTTAATTACTGGGCGGCTATGGTCAAGAGAAAAACCCTCCATTTTGCCAAAGCAGTTTCTCGCTATCCTCCGTCCCCAACATCCCCCACATTTCCACAGACTTTGGGGCTGCTTACTCAAGTCTGAACCTGGCTTTTGTACAGGTGGAACTGACTGAAATTTGTACAGTGGTGCCCCGCAAGACGAATGCCTCGCAAGACGAAAAACCCTCTAGACGAAAGGGTTTTCCGTTTTTCGAGGCGCTTCGCAAGACGAATTTCCCTATGGGCTTGCTTCGCAAGAAGAAAACGTCTTGCGAGTCTTGCGAGTTTTTTCCCTCCCCCCCTTTTTCTAAGCCGCTAAGCCGCTAATAGCGCTAAGCCGCTATACCGCTAATAGGGATGCTTCGCAAGATGAAAAAACCGCTAGACGAAGAGACTCGCGGAATGGATTATTTTTGTCTTGCGAGGCACCACTGTATCTGGGCAGCTATGGAGAGCCAGTGTGGTGTAGTGGTTAAGAGCAGTAGTCTCATAATCTGGTGAACCGGGTTCGCGTCTCCGCTCCTCCACATGCAGCTGCTGGGGGACCTTGGGCCAGTCACACTTCTCTGAAGTCTCTCAGCCCCACTCAGCTCACAGGGTGTTTGTTGTGGGGGAGGAAGAAAAAGGAGAATGTTAGCCGCTTTGAGACTCCTTAGGGTAGTGATAAAGTGGGATATCAAATCCAAACTCTTCTTCTCTTCTTCTATGCCACTATACCCTTCATACGGCCAGTAAAATAATTGAAACCATGCTGCTTTTCGGTATACAGTGGTACCTCAGGTTACAGACGCTTCAGGTTACAGACTCCGCTAACCCAGAAATAGTATCTCAGGTTAAGAGCTTTGCTTCAGGATGAGAACTGAAATCGCGTGGCAGTGGGAGGCGCCATTAGCTAAAGTGGTACCTCAGGTTAAGAACAGTTTCAGGTTAAAAACGGACCTCCAGAACAAATTAAGTTCTTAACCTGAGGTACCACTGTACACAATACACTTTTAAGACTTGGCTTTGTTTACAACTCTGTGAAGCCGAAATGATAATTGGGATTTGAACCTGTGTTTACCACATCCAACCCTTTCACCTGACCTCAAATGTTTTGCTGTCTCCAGGCTTCATGCAGAAGCTCTTTTCTCTCGGATGCTTGAAGGTACAAGCTTAAAAAGCTGTCTTTGTGTTGTTTGAAGGGTCAGGTGTTAACTCTGGGTACATGAAAGCCTGATAGGGCTCCAGGATCTTTTTGTGTGGCGCTTCCCTTCACCAGTGCTGGGTAAAGATGCACTTTTGTGGCATCCGAAGGGAGAAAACAAGATACAGACTGTTCCAGGTGCGCAGGGCCTTGCCAGTTCATGTGGCTGATGCTCAGAATCATAGAAATGTTGAGTTGTAAGGGACCCTGATCCCAACCCTACAATACAGAAATATGCAGCTGTCCCTTATGGGAATCAAACTTTGGCATTATGACCACCACGCTCTAACTAGCTGAGCTATCCGGGCTCCTGTTCAAGCCACATGTCCTCATATTTTTCCTGCCTGTTTCCCTGAAAGTACGAGGCAGTTGATCTCACGGGCATGGCTTCGAACCCCATGTCGGGCAAAAGATTCCTGCATTGCAGGGGGTTGGACTAGATGACCCTCGTAGTCCCTTTGGGCTCTATGATTTTCAGAAGGCAGCGGGGCCTGTCAAAGGAACCCAGTGGGGGGAAAGGTGCCAAGTGTTTGTTATTTCAAGGCATTTCTCCTACATAGCGCATAACCTGTGTCCCTTTTAAATGTGTGCCAAGTTTTTGGCCTGTCTCAAAGCCTTAAGGTGCCTAGCCCCTGTCTAAACAAACCAGACACTGAAAGCACTCCCTGCTCCTCATCCATGTCCACAAAACATCTCTCATTGTTTCTGCCCCATATCTTGGGCTTTTTCCGACTTCTGGTAGACAATAGGTCCAAGGTTGGTGAACCGGCACTGGAAAAGTCACCCTGGACACCCTCACGTCTTAGAGAGTGCTGATGTCCTTGAGAAACTACAGTGGTACCTCGGGTTACATACACTTCAGGTTACAGACTCTGCTAACCCAGAAATAATACCTCAGGGTAAGAACTTTGCTTCAGGATGAGAACAGAAATTGCGCGGCGTCAGCAGCGGGAGGCCCCATTAGCTAAAGTGGTACCTCAGGTTAACAGTTTCAACTTAAGAACAGACCTCCAGAACGAATTAAGTTCTTACCCTGAGGTACCACTGTATATGGATTGAGATGGAACATGAGGAAGAAAGCAGCTGCTGAATTGTCCCCATGCTACTGTAAAGGTAAAGGTAAAGGGACCCCTGACAGTTAAGTCCAGTCGCGAACAACCCTGGGGTTGTGGCGCTCATCTCACTTTACAGGCTGAGGGAGCCGGCGTTTGTCCGCTCCGCAGACAGTTTTTCCGGGTCGTGGCCAGCATGACTAAGTCACTTCTGGCTCAGCGGAACACTGACACCAGAGCAGCGCACGGAAATACCGTTTACCTTCCCATCACAGTGGTACCTATTTACTTGCACTGGCGTTCTTTCGAACTGCTAGGTTGGCAGGAGCTGGGACCGAGCAATGGGAGCTCACCCCGTCGTGGGGATTCGAACCGCCGACGTTTTGATTGGCAAGCCCAAGGCTCAGGGTGGCGATGTGGTCTAAACCACTGAGCCTCTTGGGCTTGCCGATTGCAAGGTCGTTAGTTCAAATCCCCACAACGGGGTGAGCTCCCATTGCTCTGTCCCAGCTCCTGCCAACCTAGTACTTCGAAAGCACGCCAGTGCAAGTAGATAAATAGGTACCGCTATGGCAGAAAGGTAAACGGTGCTTCCGTGCACTCTGGTTTCCATCAGGGTGTTCCGCTGTGCCAGAAGCGGTTTGGTCATGCTGGCTACACGACCCAGAAAGCTGTCTGTGGACAAATGCCGGCTCCCTCGGCCTGAAAGCGAGGCGAGCGCCACAACCCCCTAGTCTCCTTTGACTGGACTTAACCATCCATGGGTCCTTTACCTACTTCGAATTATGTCTAAGGTTATAGAAAGCCATTGCAAACATCAGGTCTGATCCAGCAAGAGAGGTCCATGTCTGGGATCAGATCCACATCTTCATGTACATCTGCATCATGCTCTTCAGAGGTGGGCAGATGCGCATGGTTTGCATCTTTGTCCCGTTGTTACATGAGGACCAGTAGAACTCAAGCAGGTTCACTGCAGTGCCATTTTTTTTTTTAATGTTTTGAATTTGTTAAAGACCTCGGAGAGGAGCAACCTGTTGTTGGCATCGCTTCTCTGCAAGCTGATGCTTCATCTATCAATTTTGTGTTATGTGTGGGTTTCTCTTGGCTCCCCCCCCCCTCTTTTTAATAAACGGTAATTGATACAGCCGGAGTCATCTGGCGATGGTAGGATCAGAGCTGCTGCATGCTGTTCATAAACCTCCCACTAACATCGCTCCCTGCATCTTTCTAGTTTGTGCTGTGCTGCTGCAGAGAATTTTGAGCCAGATGAGCAGCTGGGAGAGCCAAACTCCACAAGGGAAGGGTATATTTATCTAAACAATATTCCAGATAAACATTATTATTTTTTTGTTTCGGAAAGCCATTTTTGCTGATGTGCTCTGCAATCTAAACATGGCATTCTCTGTTGTAGGATGTTCCCCTAAGGGGTCTTTCTAGCCACCAGCTTCTCTTGTGTATATGGTGCCATCATTTAATCTCTTATGTTCCGCCCAGAAATGTAGCTCCTGACAAGACAGTTTTGACGAGGATGAAAACGTAAGGTTTTCCACTATAAAATATATACCGGTATATATATGGAAGAATTTGAAAACAGCATCCCACCCCACTCCCAATTTGTATTTGCAAGATACGACGGATCAAAAACGTAAAATTTCAGGAACTATGAAGCGGAGAGAGAGCTCAAATCTGAACATTGACAGTTCGGGAACAGATCTGAGTACATGTGAAGTCTGAGTTCCAGTTTGAGTGACTGGCTTTGTATGGTTGCAACAGCTCCTTTCGTATTTGCTCTGTTTAAAAGTAAATATATGGGAGCCCTGTTGGTTGAACAGCAGGAGAGTTTCATCTAAATAAGCTAGAATTCTATTGTGAACTTGTGTTATGGGTACTGTAGAATTGGGAAAAGGTTCAGGAAAGACCAATCCTGCAAGGGGCTGGAACTACTCTGCTTTAAGGAAGGTTGTGACTTGTGGCTTTTAGTGTAGTGAAAATGTGAGAAAGAGGTGATTTGACACATGTATACAAAACTGCATGGTTGTTTTTTTAAAGAATGGACGCCCTTTTTTTTTTTTTTTTGAAAAAGATACTACATTATGAAGAATCCACGAGCAAGTTTTGAACTACGAGCAGCAGAAATAATTAAAGATTGTTGTGTTACAACTGTTTAAAAAAGAGGGAGGACAGGGTCCAGCAAATTGGGGCATAAGAAAAACTTCATGGAAAATGGGATGGGAAGTAGGCAATATAATTCTTTTTGTTAGAAAAAAATGTATTGGAATTTTTTGTTGATTTTTTGGGGGAAGTTTTGTTGATTTTGGGGGGGATCTGTCCTTCCAGTGAGCACTCAGGACTGATTTTCTTAAGAATGGAGAGGTTTGATCTTCTTGCAGTCCATGGGACTCTCAAGAGTCTCCTCCAGCACCATAATTCAAAAGCATCAATTCTTTGGCAATCAGCCTTCTTTATGGTCCAGCTCTCACTTTTCTTTTTTTTTAATATTTATTAAAATTTTTAAATACAAGTGTAAACATAATAACCAATATAACAAGTATCGTAGCATAGTTTCATAACTTCTTTGGACTCCCTCACGTCTCCCGCTCCCACTTACATCATTGTAAATTTTTACCAGCAATTTATCATCTTGTTTACGTTCTTGTGCCCCGTTCATTTAAATATAATCTAATAGTTCTCCAGAAGGTTTATATTTCTCACTTGTCATCCCAATTCCATCTAATTTAGTGGTGCTCAATTATTTATGATCTAGCATCCTTCTTAACATTCAACCAAATTACAGTATTTTTGCAAATGCATCTTAAATTTCTTCCAATCTTCTTCAACCCTCTCCTCTCCCAGGTCTCGGATTCTGCCGGTCATCTCGGCCAGTTCCATATAGTCTTATCAGTTGCATCTGCCATTCTTCCAGTGTGGGTAGATCTTGGGTTTTCCAATGCTTAGCGATGAGTATCCTTGCTGCCGTTGTTGCGTACAGGAAAAAAGTTCTGTCCTTCTTTATCACCCTCTGGCCGACAATACCCAGGAGGAAGGCCTCTGGTTTCTTGGGGAAAGTATACTTAAATACCTTTTTCAACTCATTATATATCATTTCCCAGAAGGCCTTCACTCTAGGGCAGGTCCACCAGAGGTGAAAGAATGTTCCTTCATTTCCTTTACATTTCCAACATTTGTTGTCAGACAAATGGTATATTTTGGCAAGTTTAACTGGGGTCATGTACCATCTATATATCATTTTCATTACATTTTCCTTCAAAGCATTACATGCAGTGAAGTTCAACCCAGTGGTCCACAACCTTTCCCAATCCTCAAACATGATGTTATAGCCAATATCCTGTGCCCACTTTATCATAGCCGATTTAACCATTTCGTCTTGTGTGTTCCATTTTAACAGCAAGTTATACATTCTTGAAATTACCTTAGTCTTAGGTTCTAACAATTCTGTTTCCAATTTCGATTTCTTCACCTGGAACCCTAACTTTTTGTCATTTTTAAAGACTTCTTTAATCTGAGCGTAGTGTAGCCAGTCTCGCACTTTATCCTTCATTTTCTCCAAACTCTGCAATTTCCAATTGTCTCCATCTTTTTCTAATATTTCCCAATATTTTGGCCATTTGGCCTCCATATTGGGTCTTTTTCAGGCCTTAGCTTCCAGAGGTGATAGCCACCTTGGAGTTTTGTTTTCCAATAAGTCTTTATATTTTGTCCAGACATTAAACACTGCTTTTCTGACAATATGGTTCTTAAAGGCCTTATTGATCTTAACTTTGTCGTACCATAAGTATGCATGCCAACCAAAAGCATTATTAAAACCTTCCAAATCCAGTACATCAGTGTCTTCAAGAAGTAGCCAATCTTTTAGCCAGCAGAAAGCTGTGGCCTCGTAGTACAACTTTAAGTCTCTCACTTTTATACCTACCGCCCACTAACACATCTTTCTTGATGGTAAAATTTCCTTACTGCCCACCAGTGCTCAATGGAAGGAGGATTCAGCTTGTGCCGTAGAACCCCCTACTGCCCACCTAGAATCCTGAAACACCCACTAATGGGTGGTAGGGACCAGGTTGACAACCCCTGATCTGGAGCATAGCCACAGAAGAACCTAGAAGGGTATTTCCTCTGGTTTACAGGGATAGGTGTAGAGTGCTTTGTGTAATATTACTCTCTTCCTGTATTTCCTGTCTCACCATTTCCCATTTCACCTCTTCTTTTCCCTTCTGTTTTCCTAGTCTTTCGTTCCAGGCTGCATGGGGAATCTCCCAGGAAGCGATAATTTGAAAGGGATTTCTTCTACTCTGCAAAGGCTCTTTCCTCCTATCTCCTCCTGACTGTTTTGCTCCCCTGTCTGTCATGTAGGCCACTTTTCAAATCCCCAGACGCTGCTCAGGCTTGTCTACTTGTCAGCCCCTTTTGCCTCCTCCCCTTCTCCTGTCATTCTGCTCCTTTTGCTTAGAATAGCCTTTTATTCACCAAGTACTTCCCTGTTTAGCACTCTGTGCCTTCCCTGAATAGAGGGGTGGGTGTAAACCGATGACATTTGCATGTCTGGAGTTAAGAAACTGGGATGTTTTGAGAACAGGCACTGGTGCAGGAATATTGTCATGGATATCATAGAAATGTAGAGTTGGGAGGGAACGCGAGGATCACTTAATTCAACCCCCTGTAGTGCAGGAATACATAGCTGTCCCATAAGAGGATCGAACCTGCAACGCTGGCATTATCAGCACCACGCTCTAATCAGCTGAGCTATCCAGCTTTGTGTGGTGGTACCCACTTTTGCCTCTGGCTTCACCTGCCACTGTCCAAGAGGCAGTGTGACCCTCTTGCTGAAAATGATTGCTCACTCCTGGTTTAGATTTCTTCTTCTTCTTCTTCTTCTTCTTCTTCTTCTTCTTCTTCTTCTTCTTTTCTCTCTCTGGGTGGGTGGGTGTAAGAGAGAGAGAGAGAGAGAGAATAGGTTAAGTCCAGTCAAATTCGACTATGGGGTTGCAGCGCTCATCTTGCTTTCAAGCCTAGGGAGCCAGCGTTTGTCCACAGACAGCTTTCTGGGTCATGTAGCCAGCATGACTAAACTGCTTCTGACACAACAGGACACTGTAATGGAAACCAGAGCACACGGAAATGCTGTTTACCTTCCCGCCGGAGCGGTACCTATTTATCTACTTGTACTGGCATGCTTTCGAACTGCTAGGTTGGCAGGAACTGGGACACAGCAATGGGAGCTCACCACCATCTCACAGATTTGAACCGCCAACCTTCTGATCAGCAAGCCCAATAGGTGCTGTGGTTTAGACCACAGCGCCACCTGCATCCCTTCGAGAGAGAGAGAAAGAGAGAGAGAGAATGTAAATAAGGGGACATGTACTGTGCTGGATCAGAAGGAAGGTTGATCCTGTTTCAACCAGTGGCCAGCCAGGAAGTGACAACTAGAGCATGAAGGCAACAAGTCTTGATTCTTAGGTTTGTATTTTGTCTTCCCCCAAAGTCACTGAAGACAGTGTACGTGGCTGGCTTATAATTCTCTCACTATCTTCACAACAACCCTCAGGTGCAAGTTAAGCTGAGGTGTGTTGAGTAGCCAAAGGTCTGAGTGGGGATTTGAACCTGGATGTCCCTGGGCCTGGGCCAGCACTCTTTCGGCACAGCTTCATGCTGGCTCCTCGCAACCAGTATGAAGAGGCCTTTAGCCTCTGAAACCAGAACTTTCCATATAGTCACCATGAAGAATAGCAGACCTTTCAAGTGTCCTTGTTTTCCAGGGACAGCCCCGGAGTTACAGAAGCCATCCTGGTTTCTGATTTGATCCTGGAATGTCCTGCTTTTCCTTAGGACGTCCCTGTTTTCCTCACAGAAATGCTGGAGGGTATGGTAGAACGTCCCTATTTTCATTGGAGGGTACGGAGTTATGCAACCACCGAGCCAAGGAGATCCAACCTTTCAAAGACATCTGAAGGCAGCCCTGAATAGCGAAGGTTCTTTTTAAAAAAAGTTTAATGTTTTATCGTGGTTTTTATATACAGTCAAACCTCATGTTACGTTTGCTTCAGGTTACGTGTTTTCGGGTTGCGGACCATGGGAAACCCGGAAGTACCGGAATGGGTTACTTCCAGGTTTTGCCACTCACGCATGCGCTGAAGCGCCAAATCGCGCCTGCGCAGATGCGGCGCTTCAGCTTGCGAATGCTGTGGCTTGTGGACATGCCTCTGTCATGGATTACATCCACAACCCGAGGTTCCACTGTATGTTGGAAGCCGCCCAAGAGTGGATAGGGCGACCCAGTCAGATGGGTGTAATATAAATAATAAAATTTGTCTTATTATTTTCATCGGAGAAATGCTGGAGGGTACGGAATAGCTCTTGATAGACTTTTCCTCTGCAACTTGGTCTAATCCCCCTTGAAGGCTGCCTGAGCTGGGGCCTATTGCCGCCTCTTGTGACTGTAAATTTCATAACTGAATTACGAACTGCGTAAAGTACTTCTATTTCCTCCACCTTGTCCTGAAGAAATCCTTTGCCAGTACATTTCTTTGGGGGATCCTGAGTTCTAGTGTTATGCACTAGAGAAAGAGAGAAGAGAGATGACCTGTTTCTTCTTCTGAAACCATGCAGTCATTTTACTTTTTAAAAATCGTACCTACGCAAGTGAATTCCTCACTCGGAGGGTTTTGGTTTTCTGTGTGCTGGTGAAATGAAAAACTCGCCGGTGAATCCATTGTCTCCTCCAGGCAAACAATAAATGCAGACAGCAAACTTCAAGCCCCAGAAGCTTTGCGGAGCGTTTCCAACGATCAGTCTAACGGCGAACCAACCATTATTGGCTAAAGAGATCTTTCACTGCCGGCTCCCTTGGGCTTTAAATTATTATTGGCGGATTCTGCTGAGGTATTTCTCTTGTTTATTGTGAGAGTTTATTTTACTTTCTCCGACCTTCAGTTCTTTCTCCCCTTATGAAAGACAACAGCTTGTCCATTTACCAGAAAAAAAATCTAACCAAGCAGAGGGAACGGCTGTGCTTTTGAAAACTCTCTTTAAAGCTTTTGTTCTGCGGTTTAGACAGCCCTCCTTATATGCCTATATGAATCTGCATATGGGAGAAATCTGTTGTCTCCTTTTGTTTTCCTTTTCTTTCAGAAGAGCATTTGTAGTCTTTTTGACAAAGACTCTCATGCTAAACTAATTACCTTGGCTTTTTCTATATACAAGAAGGAGAAGAAAGGAACGCATTTTGGATACAGCTTTGCATTATTACACAGCTCAGCTCAGTTAGTAGAGAATGTGGTGCTGATAATACCAAGGTTGCAGGTTCGATCCCTGTGTGGGATAGCTGTATTGCAGAGGGCTGGACTAGATGATCCTCAGGATCCCTTCCAACTCTACAATTCTATGATTCTATGTCTTTCCCCACTAAAAAGGTGACTAGAGGCAAGGTAAAAGGTAAAGGACCCCTGGACAGTTAAGTCCAGCCAAAGGCGACTATGGGGTTGAGGTGTTGAAGTGTTACCTATTTATCTACTTGCACTGGTGTGCTTTCAAACTGCTAGGTTGGCAGGAGCTGGGACAGAGGAAGAAGAGCTCACCCCATCATGTGGATTTGAACTGCCGGCCTTCTGATCGGCAATCTCAAGCACCTCAGTGGTTTAGACCACAGCGCCACCTGTGTGAATTCTGCTAAATTTAATGACAGTTATTGGACGTTCAACATCACCCCAACTCCAAAGAAGCTTAGAGGAATTCTTCAGATGTAGAGTCCCTACTGAACCCTAAAACAAGGCCTCACCTGCACCTTAAATTTAAAGAATATACTACTTTAGTAGGCATGGCTTTTCCCAAAGAATCCTGGGAGCTGTAGTTTGTTCAGAGTCCTGAGAGTTGCTTGGATACCCCTTATTCTCACAGATATATGATTCCCAGAGTGAAGAGGAACAGGTTGTTTAAACCTCTTTGAAACTTGTAGCTGTGTGAGGGGAATGGGAGTCTCTTAACAACTCTCAGCACCTTTAACAAATTATAGTTCCTAGGATTCTTTGGGGAAACCGTTACTATTAAAGTAGCATAATACTGCTTTAAATCTACTCTGTGTGTGTGCACACTCTCTCCTCAGATCAAGGATGCACAGATTATTCTAGACTCCAAACTGTCTCTCAACTTTATGTCCGGTTTGGCATAAATCTCAATCCACCCCTTCAGTAGCCCTGCTCAGAGATTTACAGGCCATGGTATATGAGCTGATGACTCTCCCTCACTGGCCATCAGGGACTGGTGCTAAAGTGGCATGCTGGCTTTGTGCTGTTTTGTACTGCAAACCATGCTTTCTGTGCCGCCCCCCAAGCTGAGTACAGTCGTACCTTGGATCCTGAACGCCTTGCAAATCCAACGTTTTGGCTCCTGAACGCCGCAAAGCTGGAAATGGGTGTTCTGGTTTGCAAAGGTTATTTGGAACCCAAACATCCTCCGTGGGTTCCGGAAGCTCCTGCTGCCAACCGGAAGCCGTGCCTTGGTTTCAGAACGTTTTGGAAGTCGAACAGACTTCTGGAACGGATTCTTTTCGACTTCCGATATACGACTGAAATATACCCGGAGTCGAGTGTGGATTTCATGCTCTTTATTCAGCTCATAGTAGTGAGGAATGGAAGTTCTCCCAAAATATCTGCTTTATATACATTATTTACACAATGGGCGGCACGGTATTGGCTAATTCTGGGATTCTCCTGTAGGCCAATCAGGTTGCGAATTCACTTCCACCTGGAGCTGGATTGGGTGGCTCCTGCGGACCAATCATACTGCTGCATTGTTCTAGGACCAATCAGACTGCTGCAGTCTGGACCCTATTGTTCTAGGACCAATCAGACTGCTGCATTCTGAATCCTATTCAACTCAGTTCATAACAACAACTGTAATTGGCACTCAAACTGGGAGCCATAGGGACACCCCAAAACCCAACCTCATCTGATTGACTCCAAACCAGTGCCAAAGAGGCATCAGGCTCCCAGAGCCTTCTCAAAAAGGGCATATGGCAATGAGAGCCAGTTGCGTGCAGTGGTCAAAGTGTCGGACTATGACTGAAGAACCCAGTTTTTGAGTTCCGACACCTCTCAGGTGAGCACCATTGCTATTATAAGAGAAAATGTGTTCATGGTGAAAAACAGCACTGGTGGGCTGGGCAGACCAAATGGTCTGACAACATATAAGACAGCTTCCTATGTTCCTGATGGTTCTGACACAACATTGAAAGAGGAGGGAGGCACATCTAAACGCCAGGAAAAATATGGCAGAAACAAAGAGGAAGGAAGAACTCTTATTAAATTTGTACCCTGCCTTTCATCCATAGCTCTCAGCACAGTTCACAACATAAAAATACCATATAAAAACACGAAGTGCATGATAGAAACAAGAACAAAAGAAATAAAAACTGATTGGATAGGAAGTTTGAGGGCTTCATGCAGAGCCACACGTTGCCTGCTTGTGTGCTATGGCATGGCATTAATGTTATTTATTCATTAAATTTTAAATTTGTTAGTCGTCTTGCCTTGCTCAGGGCAACCCAAAGCAACCAAAGGCCAAACAAATAGACAAAAATGTGCGAACCAGGCTCGCCAACCTTCAGCCTAACATCTCGGAAGTTTATTGTGGCGATTAAAGCTGAAGGGAACCTTGAGCTACGCTGCCTTGAGCTCTATCAGAATGGCAGGATGTAAATGTGTTTTCAAAAACAGAATTCCTCTAATCAGTAATATGAAATTGCGGTGGGGAGGACGGTTTCCAAGCAGGTTTGAGGCCTCAGAGCCCTGGTGTGCCCTAATCATGTCATTGCTTCGCTCTGGGGGTCTATATAAGGATTTGTGGCCAGTATTGCTGAGGGACGCAATCCAGCCTTCAAATTATTTCTTCCAGACCTCCAGCTGACTTCTGGGAAATTAATCCAGTTACTTCAGATTTGTTTCCAGAGCGGATTACGGCGAAGCCTGCCTATCCCCAGTTTATATTTTGTGCCTCCTTTCTCCCCAATCCCCAAAGATTGGTTGGCCCATTAACAGGATCTGACCCGAGCCCCATGCACAGCCCCTGGTAGAATTGCTGTGGGCTGCTTCCGCTTTGCCAGGAAACTAATTTGGCTGCAGGTAGAACAGGCTGCAAATCTCTTATCAGCCCTTTTAATTTTAGCTTGTCTGTTGTGCTGGTTCATTAGAAAGCTGAACTTGAATGTACTTCGCTCCTGTGCAAGTCAGGTGTGAGATGTTAAACACAGGTGTCCTTGTACGAATAGATTTTCAGTTTCTTGGGTTTGCCAGGGTTGGAAATGGCAGGAGCCCCTATTGCGGCTGTTTGGGGGGAGGTGTGGGGCACAGATGAGGCTACTGCCTGCTTCCTATCTGGGCTGCCAAATGTATGCAAACTGATCTGTTTAGCTTCTGGTAAGTCCAGATTCTCTGAACAATCTGACTGTTTACAAAAAGGCAGCAGAGCTGATGTCAGCTTGGCAGAGAGAATTTGGAAGCATGGATACTGAGAATTTGGAAACATGGATGTGGAGAATTTGGAAACACGGATATCGAGAATTGGGAAACGCGGATATCAAAGTGTTTCATTAATCTTTGTGTATATATATATCTGTAAGGCATAGAGAGATGGAGTGGAAGGAAAGAAAGAAAGAAAGAAAGAAAGAAAGAAAGAAAGAAAGAAAGAAAGCTCAGCTGTTTCAGAGGGAGTTTTTTCCTGCCCTTTGTCTCTCCCAGGGCAGCTGATAATAATTAATTTTTGCTATAGCTCATGCAGGGGTCTAAACTGCCTCAAAGACTTGTCTTTCTAATTGCAGATCTGAGATGCGTTTGCAGTGAGACAGTCTTGGTTTGTGGTTTTCCATGGACAAGCAAAATGTGCTCCACCTATCCCCAGAGCTACTCTTTACTCTTTCTTCCTAGGTTTCTGAGTAGATTTATTTACTTGATTGAATGGTTTGTATGCCGCCCTTCATCATACGATCTCAGGGTGGTTCACAGTATAAAATACAGGATAAAAACAAGCAAACAATTAAAAACAAAACAGCAAAACAATACCCACCCCCCTTCCCACAGACACATTTAAAAGGCTATAGAATATTAACCAGCCCACGGCCTGGTTGAAGAGGAACGTTTTCACCTGGCGCCTAAAATATATATAATTGATGGCACCAGGTGAACCTCCCTGGGGAGCCACTACAGAAAAGGCCCCGTTCTCATGTTGCCACTCTCCAGACCTCCTGCACTGACCCCTTGCTTGTGGAGCCTGGTGCCTTGCTTACATATCTTTAGGCGCCGGGCAAAAATATTCCTCTTCTCTGAGGTCTTTGGCTAATTGTGGCCTTTTAACCCACTGAGGTCCAGCGCCAAGGGCCTTCTGGCGGTTCCCTCGCTGCGAGAAGCCAAGTTACAGGGAACCAGGCAGAGGGCCTTCTCGGTAGTGGCGCCCGCCCTGTGGAACGCCCTCCCACCAGATGTCAAAGAGAAAAATAACTACCAAACTTTTAGAAGACATCTGAAGGCGGCCCTGTTTAGGGAAGCTTTTAATGCTTAATAGGTTATTGTATTTTAGTGTTTTGTTGGAAGCCGCCTAGAGTGGCTGCGGAAACCCAGCCAGATGGGCGGGGTATAAATTATTATTATTATTATTATTATTACAGTGGTGCCTCGCAAGATGAAAAGAATCCGTTCCGCAAGTCTCTTCGTCTTGCGGTTTTTTCGTCTTGCGAAGCAAGCCCATTGACGGCTTAGCGGAGTAGCGCTATTAGCGGCTTTTAGCGGCTTATCGGCTTATCGGATCAGCTGATAAGCAGCTTAGCGGCTTAGAAAAAGGGTGGGGGAAGGAAAAAAAGTCGGAAAAACTCGCAAGACATTTTCGTCTTGCGAAGCAAGCCCATAGGGAAATTCGTTTTGCGAAGCGCCTCCAAAACGGAAAACCCTTTCGTCTAGCGGGTTTTCCGTCTTGCGAGGCGTTCGTCTTGTGGGGCACCACTGTATTATTATGTGGGAGGTTGTTTTTGTTTTTGTTTATTATGGCATGCATTTTTGTGTTTTTATATTGTAAACCACCCTGTGATCTTTGAACAAAGGACAGTATAGAAATGATGATGATGATGATGATGATGATGATGATGATGATGATGATGATGTAGTAACTGGGCTCGCTTGCTTAAGTTCACCTGAACCTATTGGGGCCTCCGACACCCTCCTGCAATGTATGTACAGGCTGTCAGCTTAGCAAATAACAGACCATACTGGATTGTTGGATCCCATATGGTGTTTGGAGATGGGGTGGCAGGGTGGCAGCGGATGGCGACTTTTTGCGGCAGATGGGCTGGTGCTTCTCCGCTGGATGCGCTCCTCACGCCAGCCTCGAATTGATCCGGTCCCTGAGCGCTTGGTAGCCAGAGAGCGCAGGAGAGTAGCCAAAGTTCTCTTTGCCGAACGGCTGTGAAAGGCATTGCATGTGTGTGTGTGTTTTTGGAACGCCAGCCATTCATTTGTATGCGGCTTGGTATTTCGTACAGTTGCAATCCCCCGGTGGCAGCACAAAGCCCCGGCCATCTGTTGGGCTGCCGAGTGACTTCTGGAGGAACAACTTGGTGGTCTTTGCTGCCGACAGATATATCTGCATCCCCCTCCCTCCCCAAGAGGCTCGCCGCAGCTGCCACCAAGTGTCTCCTTTTGTCGACGCTTTTCGGGGGGCGCCTTCGCACAAGCACAAGTTGAAATGATTCTTAATAAGCTCTAGCCTGTCGGATTCTGTGGTTTTATGTACAGCTAAAAAAAGCCATGTTTCTCCAGGACGGAGCTGGCGAGTGAAGCTTTAATTATAGCGAGCTCAAAAGCAAAGTGGGCGGCTCAGCAATCCTACCCCTGCCTTCCTCACAGCCGCCTCTCTCGCCGCCCATCCCTGCATGGAGAGAGACCCCCCCCCCTTTCACAGGGGTTCCTAAGGGGCAGGTGCCTGAACTCGCATCCAGTTATCTGATTGCTAGAAAGGGAAATAATTGTGCCTGCTGAGCCGTGCTCCAAACCGCAGCTTGACACATGCAACGGAATGGGTTGTGTGCCCCTTCAAACTACAGGGAAGGAGATAACAGTCTCTGAGCCTCACTGCTGTTAACATTGGTATCTCGCCTTTCCTCTCAAAGCTCTCGAGGCAGCAATGTGCTGCAATGCTCGAGCCAAGGGAGACAACCCACCATGGCACCCGAGGAGGCTTCCGGTGTTGTCCTTCGGCAGCTGCCCCAGACTCTGAACTTTCATTTTTTTAAAAAAAAGTAACGTATTTTTCACTCAATAAGATGCACCTAACCATAAGACGCACCTACTTTTTAGAGGAAAACAAGAAAAATATATTCTGAACGAAACACTGGATGTATGGTTTTTGTGGTTGATGCTGTGGCCACAGACATGTGATTTGACGGTGAGTTTGGGGTAGCCCAATGCAAAAATCCTGAGAATCCATGTGGATCCGTGCTTTGAAACCTCATTTTTGTGCCACTGCGGCCCCACGCAACAGTGGGTGCGTGATTTTTTTGGTGCAGGCTGTAGCCATGGACATACTATGTGATCTGATGTGATCTGATGGTGAATTTGGGGTGACCCAATGCAAAAACATTTCCCCTTACTTTTTAGGAAGAAAAAAGTGCGTCTTATGGAGCGAAAAATACAGTAGGTCTCTAGTCCTGCTAGAAAGAAAGTTGTGGGGCAAGATGTGCAGGTACCTTCAAAGCCAGGCATAGGCAAGCTCGGCCCTCCAGATGTTTTGGGACTACAACTCCCATGATCCCTAGCTAGCAGGACCAGTGGTCAGGAATGTTGGGAATTGTAGTCCCAAAACATCTGGAGGGCCAAGTTTGCCTATGCCTGTTCTAAGCTATCTTTGTGAAATGAGAGGGGTGTGCAGACGTGCAGTCGCATCTTACGTTCTGTTCAGGATGCGAACGGGACTCCGGAACGGATCCCATTCGCATCCCGAGGTACCACTGTAATCAAATTTATGTGCCACAAGCATAGGACCTCAGGGGGCTGTCTTATATGGACTCAGACCTATTGGTCCATCTAACTCAATATGATCTATTCTCACTGAAGGACACAGTTGATTGGAAGGTTGGCAGTTCAAATCCCCGCAGCGGGGTGAGCTCCTGTTGCTCTGTCCCAGCTCCTGTTAGCTTGACAGTTCGAAAGCACACCAGTGCAAGTAGATAAATAGGTACCTCTGTGGCAGGAAGGTAAACGGCATTTCCATGCACTCTGATTTCCATCACGGTATTCCGTTGTGCCAGAAGCGGTTTAGTCATGCTGGCCACCCGGAAAGCTGTCTGTGGACAAACCCTGGCTCCCTCAGCCTGAAAGTGAGATGAGCCCCGCAACCCCATCGTCGCCTTAGTCCAGGGGTCCCCATAGTCTGGGGGTCCTTTACCTATACTAACTGACCATGGGTTTTCACTGGTCTCCGCCAGGCCTACCTGGAGATGCCAGGGTTCGAACCTGGGAAATGCAGGTGCTCTAGCACTGAACAACGGCCAACGTATCAATGCCGTATGTGTTCAGATTCACTCCTTGTTGCCTTCGCCTCTCCCAGTTGTTGGTGCCTCAGGTTGGAATATAAATGGTAACCCCGGTGAGGGGCAGAAGCCTTCCTTTTGGGTAGCTGACTGCAATGTGCCGCGAACGGCGGCGTGTTGTTAATAACAACAGGAATGTGTTTCGCAGGTATCCTTCCCACCACAGGCCACTGTTAAAATTAACAACTGCTTTGCAGCTTATTACTGGCGAGGGCTGTGCTCTTGCTGATAGCCGGTTTTCAGGAAGGTGAGGCGGCGGCGGCGGGGGGGGGGGGAGAACTGGACACAGGTGGAGGTCTTATTATCATAGGTAATTAAAGTATACTAATTAAATTAAGACTCCATCTGTCGGAGCTGAGCAAGCCAGCAGAGTCCTTTAATTAAGATACCGTGTTTACCATAATGGAGGCTGGGAGCAGGAGGCTTGACTGCAGAAGGGATAAGCAAAGAACAGGCAGCCAATGAGAACGTGCCAAGAACAGATCCCTGGAAGCTGCTGAAATGACTTAACGAAAAAAAGGAACCGTTGGGAGAAGGAGGAAGACTTTGCTTACGAAGGCTCCAGGGGAAGAGTCATCCGCCCTGCCTTTTGAAGTTGACTCCATGGTGGGGTGGGCCTGAGTCCCACCCACCCTTGATATTTTACTCCAGCATGGCACTGACCAGCAG
The DNA here is from genome assembly GCF_964252035.2 of Podarcis erhardii. Classification (NCBI taxonomy): domain Eukaryota; kingdom Metazoa; phylum Chordata; class Lepidosauria; order Squamata; family Lacertidae; genus Podarcis; species Podarcis erhardii. Next base: position 33,443,434 of record NC_138502.1, on the reverse strand, counting down.
CTTCTGCTAGGACATGACCAAGAGCTGCAGCATTTTTTTTTATTTATTTCCATTTATAAATTGCTTTTCGTAGATCTCTCAGCGCAATTTCGCAAGGAAAAGTCGAGCGAGAAAACGGTCGGTCAATTTCATTTACAAGTGGTACCTCAGGTTACAGACGCTTCAGGTTACAGACTCTGCTAACCCAGAAATAGTACCTCGGGTTAAAAACTTTGCTTCGGGATGAGAACAGAAATCGCACAGCGGCAGCTGGAGGCCCCATTAGCTAAAGTGGTACCTCAGGTTAAGAACAGTTTCAGGTCAAAAACAGACCTCCAGAACGAATTAAGTTCTTAACCCAAGGTACCACTGTATAAAGATGGCCATAGCCATTAAAACAGAAGAAGGTTAAATACAATTTTGTATGTAAAAAACCCCACAATTTCTTTTATTTTTGGTAATACAGTTGTACCTCAGAAGTCAGATGCCTTGAGTGTTCTGGTTTGTGAACGTTCTTTGGAACCTGAACGTCCAATGCTGCTTCTGATTGGCTGCAGGAGCTTCCTGCAGCCAATCGGAAGCCATGCCTTGGTTCCTGAATGTTTTAAATGTCAAACGGACTTCCGGAACAGATTCCATTCGACTTCCAAGGTACGACTGTAATATTTTATTATTTTCTCCGTATAGAAGCTTACATTTGTTACTCAACAATTATATTCCAATTCAACAAAACCAGGGACTTCCCACTCAACCCAGCATCAATGTTTATAATTCAAATTTTGTTTCCCCCCCAGCAGAACTCACCAGAAGACAGTTCTGATACCTCTTAGGTGGGTGGCATTGTTGTTCTAAGAGGAGTTCATGGTGAGTTCCAGCACCTCTTTTCCTAGAAAAATAGCACTGAATTTCATCCTAACACATTTCTTAAGATATTCTGCTGTTTTCTTACACTGTTGTCTTTGCTAATGGGAAATAACTTTTTTTATGCAGACTAGAAATGGTTTCTAGTTTTCTTAAAAAGATTCTAAATTGGTATCTTTTATCAGTGCTGTCAATTTTGCCATCTCTGCATATTCCAAGATTTTCATTAACCATTCTTCCTTGGAGCGGGGTTCTCTCCTCCCATTTCTGAGCACAGAGAATCCTTGCCGCAGCAGTCACATACATAAATACTGTACATATGTATGTTAAAAAAAAGGATGGATTCATGGGAAGAGGTATTTCCGTTTCATCTTTCACCAGTCAGTACATCTAGAATTGAGGGGACGCGGGTGGCGCTGTGGGTTAAAGCACAGAGCCTAGGACTTGCTGATCAGAAGGTCGGTGGTTCGAATCCCCGCGACAGGGTGAGCTCCTGTTGCTCGGTCCCTGCTCCTGCCAACCTAGCAGTTCGAAAGCACGTCAAAATGCAAGTAAATAAATAGGTACTGCTCCGGCGGGAAGGTAAACGGCGTTTCCGTGCGCTGCTCTGGTTCGCCGGAAGTGGCTTAGTCATGCCGGCCACATGACCCGGAAGCTGTCTGCAGATAAACACCGGCTCCCTCGGCCTATAGTGCGAGATGAGGGCCGCAACCCCAGAGTCGGTTACGACTGGACCTAATGGTCAGGGGCCCCTTTCCCTTTCCCTTACATCTAGAATACTGTGTCTGCTCCTAGGTGCTGCGATTGAAGAAGGGGCGTTGTCTGGCAGGTGGAGGACCTTGGGGCCGGTAGCCAAATGTGACCTCTCTTCTCAGACTTGGGGACTCCACCCTGTCCCTGTTCCGTGCCCCCCTCTGAGTGTTTTTGTGTAGCTGAAATGTGTCTTTGACCTGTGATATTGCCTCATTCACCTGGTTGCAGGGGCATAGGAAGGGGAGGTGGGGGTGGCCCTCCCTGGGTGCTCTTACTGAAGGGGGTGACATTCAGTGTCAGAATTCCTGCTCCATGTTTGTAGTCATAGGATTGTTGCCTTTCACATGACATGGTATATTTTGACTCCACAGAGTGGGAAGTGACGGAAACAGGATGTTTGTGTTACTGTGTTCCATAAAGTGGGACTATTGTCCTTTGTTCTTTTTCTCTTTGCTGTCTGATGCTAGAGAGAGAGGGAGCCATGTTGCAGTGCTCCATGTGTGTTTATATGTAAATAAAGGTAGATTAGCCAAAATGCTGAGGTCTGTCATGCAAGATCCTTAAGTGTGTCGTTTTCGGTTGGCATCTGTCGCTGTGATGTTCAGGCTGAAGAAAGCTTCTGAAGCTCCTGAACGATCGACCAGGAGAGAGAGAACATGCCAGTATGTTTCCAAGCACAATTCAAAGTGTTAGTGTTGACCTTTAAAGCCCTAAACAGCCTCGGTCCAGTATATCTGAAGGAGCGTCTCCACCCCCATCGTTCTACCCGGACACTGAGATCCAGCGCTGAGGGCCTTCGGGTGGTTCCCTCACTACGAGAAGCGAAGTTACAGGGAACCAAGCAGAGGGCCTTCTCGGTAGTGGCACCCGCCCTGTGGAATGCCCTCTCACCAGATGTTAAAGAGAACAACAACTACCAGACTTTTAGACATCTGAAGGCAGACATGTTTAGGGAAGCTTTTAATGTTTGATGCATTACTTCATTTTAATATTGTGTTGGAAGCTGCCCAGAGTGGCTGGGGAAACCCAGACAGATGGGTGGGGTATAAATAATTCTATCTATCTATCATCTATCATCTATCATCTATCATCTATCATCTATCATCTATCTATCTATCATCTCTCTCTCTCTCTCTCTCTCTCTCTCTCTCTCTATCTATCTATCTATCTATCTATCATCTATCTATCTATCTATCATCTATCATCTATCTATCTCTATTATTATTATTATTATTATTATTATTATTATTATTATTATTAATTATGATGTGTCTCTGCCAGGGTCCTACTCAAGTGTAAGCTGAACTCCTGACATCGAGTGCACCGCCCACCCGCGACTCCCAAACCTACCCCGAGCCGTTGGGGTAAAGGGGGGGGGGAGCTGCGCTGCTTTGCTGGTGACATTCCTCCCCTTCCCTCTTCGCTTTGACAGCTTGGGCTTGGGAGTTGTGGGTGGGCAGTGTGCCGAATATCCGCCATGGGTGGCTCGCTCCACCTCCGTGAGTGGCTCACTCTACCCCTGGCTGCAGGGCGCATGCACCGCTCTGGGCACCCAAGCAGCTATCCTGCACCTGGGAGGGCACCCTCCATACCACGCTCCCCTTGGGAGCATTATGCTTCCCATTTTAAAGTTCAGAATAGAGTACAGTGGTACCTCAGATTAAGAATTTAATTTGTTCTGGAGGTCCATTCTTAACCTGAAACTGTTCTTAACCTGAGGTACCACTTTAGCTAATGGGGCCTTCTGCTGCTGCCGCTGCGCAATTTCTGTTCTCATCTTGAGGTAAAGTTCTTAACCTGAGGTACTACTTCCGGGTTAGCAGAGTCTGTAACCTGAAGCGTCTGTAACCTGAAGTGTCTGTAACCCGAGGTACCACTGTAGTTGCTTTGGAAGACGATAATCAGGCACCCACAGCTTCCTAGTCTTTCTCCGAAGAAGGATCAGGCTGGATGTCCAACGGGACCCACTCCGACGTTACGATTCTCTGATTTTCCTAAGAAACTTCAATGAGATGTCTGGGTGAGCTGACCCCAAATCTTTCTGGCCGTTGAGGTCAAAGCTAGAAGACAAGCAGGAAGAAGAGCAGATGCTGGAGCAGTGGTTAAAAAAATGTGTTCCTGGCAGCTTGCCTGTGGCAGAATGTCTATGTGCGGATACAGTGGAAACTTTGCCATTGATTTGGAGGATGCAGCGGGGGGTGGGGGGCGAGTGTTGCACGGCTTGACTCTTTTTATAAAAAAATTATATAATACTCAGCGATTCGTCCTTCATAAAAACACAGATGTTGCATATTAAAATCCGCAATCGATATTTACAGCTGCCTGAGTCTTTTCCAGTAATTAATAACTGTTTGCCAATTTTCTTTATTATTTCTTTCTTGGTTTGTTTTAAGGCAATAAAAGGTTGTCTTCCTCTCTTTGATTCAAACAGAAATTCAGCACCGACAACCAAGTTGGTAAATATTTGCTTTCTTGATTTCTTCCATCTTGGCAGTTTCCTAATCTCTGATATTGGATAGACATAGATAGATGATAGAGATAGATAGATAGATAGATAGATAGATAGATAGAGTGGTACCTCAGACGCTTCAGGTTACAGACTCTGCTAACCCAGAAATAGTACCTCGGGTTAAGAACTTTACCTCAGGATGAGAACAGAAATCGCTCGGCGGCAGCGGGAGGCCCCATTAGCTAAAGTGGTACCTCAGGTTAAGAACGGTTTCAGGTTAAGAACGGACCTCCAGAACAAATTAAGTACTTAACCCGAGGTACCACTGTACATACATACACACAGTGCTGGGGGGGATGGACACAGGGGTCCACATACCCCTAAACATTTTGTGAATCTAACGGGAGAAGAAACTAATATGTTTGTTTGTTTTTTAAAATGGTTTCTTCTCTAGCACAGTCAATTGTCAGTTCTGTTGCTACCCCCAATGTCCATTCACTGTATTTATTTTTCCTGATCTGAACTATAAAATGGTGATTTTCTTGAGTCAAAATGAGAGTACCCCTAAACATTTTTAAAGAAAAAAAGCACTGGATAGATAGATTAGATAGATAGATTAGATAGATAGATAGATAGATAGACAGACAGACAGACAGATGATAGGAAAATTTGCAGTACAGAGATATATGAAAGCATCTCTTGATAAGGCCGTGACAAATTATTTATACATGTTAAACAGATAAAGCTTGTTCCTTTTTTGCTTCAGGGCATATGGAGGTGGGCAGGGGAAGCTCTATATACAGGCCTCTTTTTTAAAAAACAACAACCCAAAAACACAACCGTATCCAGGCTTCCTTCCCTCCTCCTTGGTCCCAGGAGAGGCAGAAGCTGGTAGCAGAGCAGATGGGTGATCACACAGAAATCTATCAAGTAGGGAAAGCTCGTTCTTCTCTGCCCACTGAGGAGGTTTGCAGGTTTATCTTCGGGACACTGTGTTACGAGCACAGCACCCCTGTGGGACTGAAGCCTCCCCTCTCCCTTGGCATCTAATGGGACTTTTGGACCAGGTTTGGGCAGTGCAGCTGCAGGGGCTGAAAACATTTTAATTGCTGATTTATCTCGTTCTCCCTCTCCTGCTTTTAAGCTTGCTTTGCATTCTCCCTAATTCCTTCCCCGCCCCCTTCCACAAATTCCCTCATTGTGGCGCTTCCAGACAGTTGTTGCTTTTGGGTGGGATTCAATCACACGCCGGCGAAGCTGAAGTGAAGGCAGTGAAGGTGGTTGGAAGATGGATGGCGGCTAACAGATTGAGGTTGAATCCTGACAAGACAGAAGTACTGTTTTGGGGGGACCGGGGGCGGACTGGTGTGGAGGACTCCCTGGTCCTGAATGGGGTAACTGTACCCTTGAAGGACCAGGTGCGCAGCCTGGGAGTCATTTTGGACTCACAGCTGCCCATGGAGGCGCAGGTCAATTCTGTGTCCAGGGCAGCTGTCTACCAGCTCCATCTGGTACACAGGCTAAGACCCTATCTGCCCACGGACTGTCTCACCAGAGTGGTGCATGCTGTAGTTATCTCCCGCTTGGACTACTGCAATGCGCTCTATGTGTGGTTACCTTGGAAGGTGACCTGGAAACTCCAACTAGTCCAGAGTGTGGCAGCTAGACTGGTGACGGAGTGGCCACTGAGACCATATAACACCAGTCCTGAAAGACCTACATTGGCTCCCAGTACATTTCTGAGCACAATTCAAAGTGCTGGTGCTGACCTTAAAAGCCCTAAGCAGCTTTGGCCCAGTATACCTGAAGGAGCATCTCTACCCCCATCGTTCAGCCCAGACACTGAGGTCCAGCTCTGAGGGCCTTCTGGCAGTTCCCTGCGAGAAGTGAAGCTACAGGGAACAAGGCAGAGGGCCTTCTTGACTGTGGCGCCCGCCCTGTGGAACGCCCTCCCATTAGATGTCAAGGAAATACACAACTATTTATTATTTATAGAAATGCTATTTTTCTAGAAAAAGAGGTGCCGGAACTCAGCATGAACGATTACCATGTTCTCTTATAATGGCAATGATGCCCTCCTGAGAGGTACTGGAACTGAGTACCGACGAGTTGGTAAAAAAGCCCTGAATATTTGTCTGCCTTTGCCATTGCCTACTTCCACCTTTGATCTTGCCCACCATTGGAATGTGGCCCTCGGAATGTTAGCTACATCTGAATTTGGCCCTCAGGCCAAAAGAGGTTCCTCAGTAATGAGTTAGATAAAGTAGCAACATTTCTCGGTCGGGAGTCCCTCACTAGAATTCAAAATGGCCGCTCCCCCGTTTTACATGCCGCACGAATTTGCAATCTCATGTTACAAAAGTGTGAGAAAGTAATAAAGAAAGAAAGCAAAAAATCCCCAAACCCCACAACCCTCTCTGCTGGAGGCAAATAAGGATTCTTAGCATTTTCTCTGGGGGAAGTGACCTTTCAGGGTCAGTTTGCACAAGCCGGAATAGGTGCAGGCAAACTGGCGCAAAGTAAGAGACGGCGGCTAGCCAATTCCACCCTCTGAGAGGTGAGAGGGGTCTCGTCAATTTTGAGGCACGCAGAGGCGGACCCACCAGTGCCCTGCTCTTCCTTGCCCTTTTCGCAGAAACAGAAAAAAAAGTTCCAGATGTGGAGGCGGATAATATTTTTCTTCTTCTCTGCAAATGTGACATATCGCTTTGGCAACAGCTTCTTATTCAGGGAGGAGCTCAAACAAGCTTTTTTTTTTTTTAATTAGATCCAGAGTCCATATATTCCAGAGCTGCCTCAGAACAGCGGACAGCCAGATGGCCCTAGATAGCTCACAAGCAGGGCACGATGGGAGAATTATCCTTTGTCTTGCCCCAGTATAATCAAAGATTGGCTTACTCTGAGATGTGCAAGTTCCTTTACGTTCCAGCTGTCCCTCTTCCGGGGTGGACAGAAGGTGGCTTGGGATGTCCTGGTAGACCTCCAGACAAACGGCAGTAGATCAGGAAAGACTTTCGACTCCGAATGGTGTAGCAGTAGCACCAACCGAAAACAGAAAACCCACCCTTTCCCTCACCTAAATTAGGCTGCTGAAATGTTGGGGTGAAATGGGAGTGTATTGATCTTGAGTTCTGGTGCTGAAAGCAAGTTCCAGGGTTGAGCATATGCTTTCAGCCATATTTTTCTGCAATCCCATGTTTACCTTCCTATTTTGCTCCTGGCTCTGGTTGAAGTCAATGAAAAACAAGAAAGATCCTGCCAACCCAAAGTTTGCCCATCTGTTGCTTTCTGCACCAAGGGCGGTTCCTGCTTTCTGCTACCTGCATTCCGGATAATTGTTTTCAAGATTGTGAGTGTGCACTCGGGTAAGAGGCTATGCTTTCCATCCCGTCCTCTGTTCATCACAATCAGCGTTGTTTGCATTCCACTACAGTTCTGCTAAAATCGACATTGTTCACCTCACGATCGGCTATGGCTGAAATTAATTGTATGATTAATTTGGCTGCATTTTGATGACAAGGAAGTGTCAGAAACAATGCAGGCAATAATGTAATTATATACAGTGGTACCTCGGGTTACAGATGCTTCAGGTTACAGACACTTCAGGTTACAGACTCCGCTAACCCAGAAATAGTACCTCGGGTTAAGAACTTTGCTTCAGGATGAGAACAGAAATCATGTGGTGGTAGCACGGCGGCAGCAAGAGGCCCCATTAGCTAAAGTGGTACCTCAGGTTAAGAACAGTTTCAGGTTAAGGACAGACCTCCAGAACGAATTAAGTTATTAACCCGAGGTACTACTGTACATAACATTTGCAGACTTTTTTTTTTTTTTTAAAGCAAACCAATGACATAGCAAAGACTGCTCATATTTGCTGGCATGATTTCTATTCCTGACCTTCAACAAACATTTGAATTGCAGCAATTTCTGCTCACATTTCCATTTCCGGTGGGATTCTTCAATATCTCTAGTGTGCACCCAAACCCTCCAAGTACTCCTATTTTCCAGGGACAGTCCTGGATTTACAGAAGCCGTCCCAGTTTCTGATTTGATCCTGGAATGTCCCACTTTTCCTTAGGACGTCCATATTTTCATTGGAGAAATGTTATAAGGTATGGAGTTATGTGACCCCTGAACCAAGGATATAAGTAACTATACAACCTTTAGAAGGCACCTGAAGGCATTCCTGTATAGGGAAGTTTTTAAAAAAATATTTATTATGTTTTTATATATGTTGGAAGCCTCCCAGAGTAGCTATGGCAACCCAGTCAGATGGATGGGGTGTAATAATAATAATAATAATAATAATAATAATAATAATAATAATAGACGTCCCTATTTTCCAACAGAGAAATGTTGGAGGGTATGTGCACCTATGTTCCAGAATCACTCCGGCAGATGTCAGTCTTAATGCTATGCAAGTGACTTCTTGGATGGGGTGCAGGTAAGTCTGAATTCTGGTGTGTAAATGAAGACACGTGAACACAAAATAACCACACCTGAAAAAGGGATTTACCAGAGACCTGGCTTCCTCAGTGGTGGTACCAGGCAGAGGGCCTTCTTGGTGGTGGCGCCTGCCCTGTGGAACGCCTTCCCACCAGATGTCAAGGAAATAAACAACTATCTGACTTTTAGAAGACATCTGAAGGCAACCCTGTTTAGGGATGTTTTTAATGTTTGAACATGTTTTTAATATTTTGTTGGGAGCTGCTCAGAGTGGCTGGGGAGGCTCAGCCAGATAGATAGATAGATAGATAGATAGATACTTTGTTCTAGGTGCTGTTAAAAACCAATGTTATAATCCATCTTGGCTTCTAAATATCACTTTGCAGCTGTTCAAGAATTTGAGTCTAGGTTGGTGGTGGCTGTTTTTTAATTGTTTTAAAAAATGTTTGCTCTGCCGATGTTTTGATGTCGCAGGCTAAAATCTATATTACAGAGACAATGCCGATATGTTGTGCAAGACTTGCAGGTTAATCAGATGTAGCCTATAGCAGATGGAGAAGGGTCATAGGTCAGTGGAAAACTATCTGCTTCACTTGCAGAAGGTGCTAGATTCAGCCCCTGGCATCTCTAGATAGGGCTGGGAGAAAACCTTGCCTTAAATCCTGGACAGCTGCTGTCGGCCACTTGTAGACAACACTGACCTGGGTGGGAGCAATGGTCTGACACGCTGTAAGGTAACTTCTTATGTTCCTAACCTTTTGGTAATGTGTCAGTGGGGAGGGATTATAAATTGGAAGAGGCTTTTTGCAGGCCATCCAGGAATATCCTGAGACCCTACCTGCCCGCAGACTGTCTTGCCAGAGTGGTGCATGCTCTGATTATCTCCTGCTTGGACTACTGCAATGCGCTCTACGTGGGGTTACCTTTGAAGGTGACCCGAAAACTACAACTAATCCAGAATACAGCAGCTAGACTGGTGACTGGGAGCGGCCACTGAAACTATATAACACTGGTCCTGAAAGACCTACATTGGCTCCCAGTATGTTTCTGAGCACAGTTCAAAGTGTTGGTGCTGACCTTAAAAGCCCTAAATGGCCTCAGCCCAGTATACCTGAAGGAGCATCTCCACCCCCATCGTTCTGCACCGACATTGAGGTCCAGCTCCGAGGGCCTTCTGGCGGTTCTCTCATTGTGAGAAGTGAGGTTGCAGGGAATCAGGCAGAGGGCCTTCTCAGTAGTGGCGCCCACCCTGTGGAACGCCCTTCCATCAATAAAATAAACAACTAATTGACTTTTATTTTTATTTTTATTTTTTTAAATAATATTTTATTAAGTTTTCTCAAGAAAAAAGGACCACAGAAATAACAAAAGAAAATAGACATCAATAGACAAAAAACAAAAGAAAATTACAAAACTCAAAAATCAGAAGTTCCACACAAAAAACAAAAAGATAAAAAAGGAAAAATAAAATTCTCTCTTTTCCAATTCTCAGCATTCCTTTACTTATTTTCCTGACTTCCTCTCACCTCCCTCTTTGTATTCCATTTAAAAATTTAATTCAGCAAATTCATAGCCTCTTGTCATACCCTTAATTATATATCCCCATATAGTATTACCTTATATTTTCATTTATAGTCAAACCATTCTTACAAATTCTTATTTCACCTTATTACTCAAACCATTTCATTTTTTCTTACGTTAATTTCATTAGTTTTATCTTATCCTCAAATCTTTAAAATTCTTAAATTTAAACCATATTTAACCTTTCTGCTAAAACCAATTACTTCCTTTCCACCATCTCTTAATATTTCATTAGAATTACACTAATTCCATAAATATAAATTTGTTACAAAAAGCATTTCTCATTCTAGGCTTCTCCAACGTCCCTTTTCCTGGTTCCGAAAAATGTCAGTCCTTAAATCTTTAATCCTTGTCAGTCTGGTGTTCTAATGTCTGAGGCTCTCAGGTCACTTCCAAGCCCCCTCTGCAGGTTTTCTTGTTTCTGTTTGTAGTTACATACATCCTTGTTCCCTGTTGGATTCTTTCGCATTTTCTTCTCTTTCTCTTTGGTGAGCCAATCTCCGGAGAGTTCTATGTAGTAGTATTCTTCATTTCCTTTTATCCAGCTGTCCCATTCTCCAGTGTTGCACTCCCCAATATTTAGTTTGTAATCCAAAGAATAGTTATTCCAAAAGTAGTCTTCCACTTGTTTCACAGGCCCACTAGAGATAGTAGCTTTCTTAAATCCACAATTTAACCAGTGTCCTCCAAATTCCATCACCCAGTGTTGCAGCTTCTGGTCATGTAGGACTTGAAGACTCTGTGTCTTGTATGGTGCATTCGTAACCTCCTCCATCTTTCTCTGCCCTTGCACTTGCCCTAAATCAATTTCCTGGATAGATTGTTGTGCAGTTTCTGTAACTGCATTTTCCATTGGCACCTCCTTGCTGACTGCAGCTGTTATGTAGTCCATCTTTTGATTCATAAGAGACACTTTCTCATCCATCTGTCGCAGCACATCGTATATTTTGTCCAGGGCAGATAAAACTTCCTCTCTAATCATTCTGTCCAGGTCAGGGAGCTGGTCCCACGATCTAATTTTCCCAGCTTCTATGTTCTCTTTGTAGAGTAAAACAAAAGCACTGGCAGACTTCCTCTAGGGGGTGTAGTTACTTTCTAACATCCATTTTAAAATGTATCCAACAAGAAAAAATAAAGTTACTTTCAATTTTCAGATATTTTGTTTCCTTTCAATATAAAACAAACAGGCAGAAGGCAGCATTGGACTTATTTTTCCTTTTCCAAATCTATCTGTCAGTTTTCCTGTATTCCAATTGTATGCACCACCAGCAGTTTCTTTCCTTTCATTTCGTCCCCAGGTTAGGGACAGTGAAGGCTTATTTTCTTAGCTTACTCTCTGCAGGATTAAAAAAAGTCACTATTTATTTCCCCCCTTTCCTCCTGCTGTCCAGGGGGGTTTGATGATTAAAAGAGCAGGAAATTCCAGGCTGTCAATTTACGGCTTTTAGCTTGTAAAGTCTTTGCTTTGATCTTTCTACAAAGAACAGGAGGCGGACTTCCTATTTGCACCTTCCGGTCTCAGCTCAAATTCAAGGGTATAATTTTAATCCACAAGTTTCAATTGTCCTACTCACGGGTTGTTGTTTGAAATCCGAATTGTCATAGGAAAAAGGACAGCGCTCTCTGACCTCAGCTGTGCAGCTTCGCTCCGCAGAAGTAGCGATTGACTCTCAGCACCGCGCCAACCCCCGTCTCACTCCGGAGCCCTTTGTGGGGCTCCTTTGCCAAACAGGGGGGCGCAAACGGTGCCCGCCGAGTCCCACGGTCGCAGGCTTCTTCCGCCTGCGGTTTTTGAAAGGGTCCCCGCTTCGCTGCAGCGGTAAGACCCGATTTCTGTGGAGCTGTCTCCCTCTGAATCAGAGGGAATCCGCCATTGTCGGAGGCGCCGCCTCCGGAAGTCTAAACAACTAATTGACTTTTAGAAGACATCTGAAGGCAGCCCTGTATAGGGAGGTTTTTAAGTTTGAGGTTATTGTATTTTTAATATTCTGCTGGAAGCCGCTCAGTGTGGCTGGGGAAACCCAGCCACATGGGCAGGGTATAAATAATATATTATTATTATTATTATTATTATTATTATTATTATTATTACTACTACTACTATTATCCTCTTGCTTTTGATGTATGAGAAAATCTGGATTGCAGGATGGAGAAAGTGTTTGAAGGTAGTGATTTGGAGGAGACCACCATATGGATAGAGGAGAATTAATGGAGGTTCAGGAATCTTACAGTCCATGCTCAACAACAATATGGTTGAGCCCTAAGATGATTAGAACTTGCGAGCTTGAATTGGCTACTACTGATTTATCAACTGAATAAATTGAGCTGCAGTTTATTTATTTATTGGCAGTTAATCGCCGGGGATGGTGAATTAAGATCTCATGGGTTATTAGTCCTGGTTAACAAAAAAAAAAAAAAAAAAGCTTCTTATTGCCTCCCAGTTGCAGGCTGTGATGTTGCAGAGCCCTTGTCTCTTTTTGGTGTGTTATAGTAGGGAAGGGGGGAAATTAAAGGGGGCTGTTTTTCTTCTCTCTAGCAGTGAGTGGAAACAACCCTGCTTGTTAAAACTTTTGAGTTATCTCTCTCGCTTCAGTATCTCATAAATCCACCTATATTAAGTTTTTGGTAACATGCACATCTATTTGCATTTAATTAACTTCAATCAGTTAACGGGCGGATGATTGATCCGGGGGAAATTGTTTGTTCTGCAGCTCAGAGGTGGAGCACCTGTTTTGTGTTCAAAAGGTCCTAGATTCAGTCTCTAGCATCTCACCCTGGACGGATCAGTCAACCGGTGATGGGAAAGACCCTCTGCCCTAAACCCAGGATCAGACTTGCACCCAAGATTGAAGAGGTCCAGGATGCATTGCATGTGTGTGACATCAATGCGTATCACATTTGTGCGATGTCATGCTCCCAGCATGCACTGTGCATGGGACGTCGCATCATCAGGAGTAGGCAGAGCCCAGTGTTACATGGCTTCATTGACCGGTGGCTCCTCTCATACACTCAGGAAGAACTGGACATTGGAGCTACATTTTGCTCTGCTCCATGCTCAGCCTCCTCCACCCCCTCAATATTGAAGGCCCTTGGCCCCCTCCCAACAGATACTGAGGGGGCTAAATGCACCTTGGCCACATAGAGGTAAAAGGTAAAGGATCCCTGGATAGTTAAGTTAAGGTTACCAGATTTTTTTCAATGAATCCGGGGACACTTTTCAACTTCAATGGATTTTGTATGGGGACTGATTTGTAAATCTGGGGACTGTCCCCAGGAAACGGGGACGTCTGGTAACCTTAGGTTAAGTCCCGTCAAAGGCGACTATGGGGTTGGGGCGCTCATCTCGCTTTCAGGCTGAGGGGGTCGGTGTTTGTCCACAGACAGCTTTCCGGGTCATGTGGCCAGCATGACTAAACCGCTTCTGGCACAATGGAACACCTTGACGGAAACCAGGGTGCACGGAAATGCTGTTTACCTTCCCGCCACAGTGGTATCAATTTATCTACTTGCACTGCCATGCTTTTGAACTGCTAGCTTGGCAGGCGCTGGGAAAGAGCAATGGGAGCTCACTTCATCATGGGGATTCGAACCGCCGACCTTCTGATCGACAAACCCAAGAGGCTCAGTGGTTTAGACCACAGCGCCACCCGCGTCCCATGCAGGCTCCATAGAACTGATGCTCCTGCCCAAGAGAGCCTCTGCCACTCAGTGTGGACTGTATTGGACTAAATCAGGGCTTCCCAAACTATGGACTGCATTTAAATATCCATGTTGTTGTTTTTTTATTGTGTTTTATTGCTCCCTTTATTTCTTGTAGGGCAGCGAAATGCAATGTGCAGGAAATAGAAGCAGCAATCCAAATGCAAATAAAAATCATGCAGCATTTAGCACAGTGCCTTGCAACTGCTGCAAGAGGCAGGAAAAAAGTCTGAAGGGATTCACCAAGATCATCAGTGATTTTCAAGGGGACCATCGGAGTGTGGGAACTGCTGGACTAGAGACGGACAAATTGCCTGACTCGGTATAAGGCAGCTTTCTCTGTACTTAATTCTGCATTGCTTTAGTTCTGCACAACTGAACGGAGGACTGAGGTCCACGGACATGTGCTTGCAATTGACCCATTGGCATGAATAGCCATTAACTTCAATGGTTCTTCTCCTAAGTCAGTTGAATGAAGGCGACCCAAAGTTCACACCCCAGTATGCCAAGGCTTGATGAAACTGCTGAAACTGAAACTGAAACTGCTGTTGAACCACCCACTGGCTCTGAGATTTGATTGGACGTGATCTACGCGTTCTCGGTCTCTTCTCAGTAGCTTTGAGGACTAGCGCCTTTGCTAGCCCCTTTCTTTAAAGGAAGGACAACTGGGCCCTGCACCAGATCCCAAAACATGCCCCCCTGGATCACCCCCTTCCTGAGAGCATAGGATATAATATCTGGTCTAACAAAATGATTTTTATTTTTTATTTTTGCATTCAGAGTAATTATATTTATTTTTCTGCCCGCGCAAAAATAAGTCATCTGTTGTACACAAGCATCTTTCTCTTTGGTCTCTTGGCTGTTTCTGATTTCTGTTCCTTCTCCTCATCCTTTATGCGGAGTTCAGCCAGGCAGATGGTTGCAGCGTGGGCAGATGTGCCCATTCCCTTTCGCTGTTAACAGCTAAGCATGGTAGATTTGACTTGGGTGTTTGTTCTAAGTGGCTGGTTTTCTGGATGTGCGGGAGCAAAGGTTATTGGAGGCTCAAGCTTTTGAGGCTCATTAAATTTAAATTAGAGGAGGAAATTCCCCCCCTCTTTTTCCTAGTGAGACGAGGGAATCTATTTATTAGCAAAACTGGCAAGCATCATATTCTGTAGATGGAAGTAAATTCGCCCCCTGCTTATAGTGTGATCAGAGCAGCAGAGAGGCAATCAAGCCCTGACATTTTCAATTTTGGAGACCAAATTCTCTTGTCTCTTCTTCTCGCCCCTCTTGGGCAGCAGGTCAGTTTTTTCTCTCTCTCTAATGAGCTGTGAGTCCCAGACCCTAATATACCTCTCAGTCTTTGCAATGTGTTTTGCTGCATTTAGGTTTACTGCTCTTTTTCATCCCGGGAAGACTGCTGCTTTTGTACTTTGTATCTCGCTCTCAGCACCCCTGCAGGCATGACAGTCGTGTCCCGTCCCCCCCTTTAGAGAAGGCAGCGTTAAGGTGCAGAAAAAAGGTGCATTAAGGTGTGAAATGCAGTTAGGATTCCATATGTCTAGGAGTTGGGGGCATTTATAGTAGGAGCCCTATATTCCAGATGTGTAAACAAAGTACTGCCCTGTGTCCAACCCTTGTTTTCTTTTTTGGGTGCTCAGTACAAATGGAAGTCGGTGGCACCATTAAAGGTGACAAGCCATTCTCCTCACAGATGCTCGGTCCAGGGCCGGATTTAGGTTTGACGAGGCCCTAAGCTACTGAAGGTAATGGGGCCCTTTCTATGTCCAGCTGTCCTTTGCCAACAACAAATTGCTGCTGTTTTCTGTGTTGAATATATGCTATATGGTAATTTATGGACCTCATAGGTATCTAAAGCCACTGGCACATAATAAAATATGTATTTTATCAAAGTAATTGTTGAACTGAAATACAATGAAGAAGAAGTATATTATTAGTGAAATACAATTAAGAAAAAGTATATTAATAGTGAAATAATTATTAAGCTCTAACTTAAAATGATTGGGGGCCCATTACTTACATCAGGCGTCCTCAACCTCGGCCCTCCAGATGTTTTGACACTACAATTCCCATCATCCCTGACCACTGGTCCTGCTAGCTAGGGATCATGGGAGTTGTAGGCCAAAAATATCTGGAGGGCCGAGATTGAGGAAGCCTGACTTACATCATAGGAGCCTACACAACACAAAACACTGTTGCTATATGTAGGTTTTATTTTATTTGTTTTTTTATCTTATAGTTTGGAAGTGTACATCCAGGTTTTTTTCCTTTAATTTTTTTTGGGCCCCCAAGAGAGTGGGGCCCTAAGCTATAGCTTGTTCAGCTTATATGTACCAATCACATCAGCTTGGGGGATTGAATTCTCTAAACAGAACTGCTCTGCTTTTCACATTGATTGCCTTCCCTAACAGTGGGAGAAATGGGACTCTGTTTGAACAAATGCTAAAATGGTAGAATTACTCATGAGAGCAGCTGTTCAAAGTCCAACCAATAAATCACTCATGTTCTGCCTACCATGGCAATTTCTGTCCCTTCTTGGTGAACCGCCAGAAGACGCGACAACATCCCTGGGCAACAAGTTCTGTAGGCCAAGTGAAATGTCGGAGGCTAGATGCCTCTGAATAACAGTTTCTGGGAATTGCAAGTAGAGTAGGGTTGCCATATTTCAAAAAGTGAAAATCCAGAAAAGTACTGAGCTTTTTTCAAAATTCTGAGCTTTTTTCCAAAAGACAAAATTGAAGTTTTTGAGCTATTTTTAAAGGGAAATCACCAAAAATGACACCGCTGACATGGGTTGACATATGTCCAGATTTTCCCAGACGTTTCAGCGATTGCTGGCTGTGTCTGGGAAATTCTGGATGCATAGCAACCCTAAGGTTGAGAGACTGCTGATGCACTTGGGTCCTGCTTTGAGGCTTCCAATACAGACATCTGGTTAGCATACCTGTCAAGTGTCCTGAAAAAAAGGGCATACCTTTCTCCCCCTCCCCATGCGGTGGCCATTTTGGGTGCTGTACTCTCGTTCTTAGGGACGCGGGTGGTGCTGTGGGTTAAACCACAGAGCCTAGGACTTGCCGATCAGAAGGTTGGCGGTTCAAATTCCCGCAATGGGGTGAGCTCCCATTGCTCGGTCCCTGCTCCTGCCAACCTAGCAGTTCAAAAGCATGTCAAAGTGCAAGTAGATAAATAGGTACCACTCTGGCGGGAAGGTAAACTGTGTTTCCGTGCGCTGCTCTGGTTTGCCAGAAGCGGCTTAGTCATGCTGGCCACATGACCCGGAAGCTGTAAGCCGGCTCCCTCGGCCAATAAAGCGAGATGAGCGCCGCCCCAGAGTCGGTCACGACTGGACCTAATGGTCAGGGGTCCCTTTACCTTTACCTTTACTCTCGTTCTTATCCCGAAAAAAGTGTTCTTTTTCAGGGTGAGTGTGAGGCATAGGTCATGTGACTCGCCCAGGAGCATGTCCCAGTTTGGGGTTTGGAAAAAAAATTGGACGGTATGGGTTAGCTGAACTAGTTGGGCCTCTGGCCTGACCCAGCCTGATCTTGGTGGCTGCTCCCAGATTTTGGAACTCAGTCTCTGGAGAACTTAGACTTTCCCCCTCCTTTTTGTGCTTCTGTCGGAAGGTGAAGATTTTCTTGCTCCAAAGAGGTTTGGGGGAACCGGCAGCTTTTAATGCTGCTGTGCTGTTTTTGATGTAATAATTGATACGGTTTTAATAGATTTTATATGTGTATATAGTTTTAATTGTTTCCCGCCCCCCAATATTTCTAAAGGTTCTGATTTTTATCTGTAAGCTGCCTTGAGTTCCTGTCAGGGGAAAAAGGCAAAATAAATATAAGATAATATCATCATCATCATCATCATCATCATCATCATCAGCGTTTTTTTTCCAGCTGTAACTCGCCTCTCAAGTGGGCTCTATTGTCATTCTAAGAGAACGAGGGAGGTGTTCATGGTGAGGTCTGGCACCTTTTTTTTTTTTTTTTTTAAAAAAAGCACCAATAATCCAGTAGGATTCACCTTACATTTTTAAAATTATTTTTGTGTTAAGTCTTCTCCATTGCAAAGTTCATTGGCTGGCCCAGTTTCTTGTCTTTAGAGAGCGATTGCTTTCCCATCTCCCTCTTTGTACTTTTCACATAGCTGTCAACTTTTCCCTTTTCTTGCGAGGAATCCTATTCGGGATAAGGGAATTTCCCTTTAAAAAAGGGAAACGTTGACAGCAATGGCATAATGCACATCAAATCCGAAAGCGAATACATTTCCCGTGTAGTTGCTTTTGCACAATTGAGAGCTAGCCACGGTGTCTGAGCATCTGTGCAGCCTTCTGCCGTTCTCTGGAATTGGATTGTGACAATGATCTTATAAATCATTGCCTCCCCTCGCCAGTTGTCTCCTCCTGCGCACCCCACCCCCTCCGGCCATATATATTATGTTTATAAACCAAAATGCCTTGACAGTATGCAAATCCTTGGTCAGCAGTAGACACTCTCCTCTTTAGGGTCTCAAATGTAGGCTTTGCTTCAGTTTTAAGGGTACCCCTTGGAATAACTATACACTTACGGACCACCTTCGTCCAACCCAGAGAGACTTACCTGGTGGCGGCAGCATTCTGAACCATACTAGCTGGGCTGCTTTTGGCCACCTTTTAATGTCCCAATGGCAGGGTGGATAAAAATCAATGTTTTTTTTTTATTTAAATCATATTAATTTTTTTAAAATCAGATTTTTAAAATAAAATGCTTTTGGAGGAAATATCTTTCTAAAGATAGATTTCTATTTAAGTTACATTATGGTCCAAAGGCTATTCATCGGGAAATAAGGATTTGTTTTAAGTTTTTCATGTGTGCTAAAACTCAATCTAAGTTGTTTTGTGTGTTTTTTTAAAAAATCATTCAACCACATCAGTTAACAAACATGGATATATATGCTATAATGTTATTGTTTTTGTTACATAAATTGTTTAAATTGTTATTAAGGAAATGATTATTTTTCTCCTTCCAATAAAGTACAGTCCAAATATAAACAGTTAACTTATTAAACGTCACAGTAATTTCATAATTATCTATGTATTTCGAATAGTATGACCACATCCGTAATTTTTGATATAACTGAAAAAAACTACTCTGAAAATTTTTTATTCCAAAAATGAAACCTTCATCTGGTTGTAAATATGAAGATTATACCAGCAAGAACGAATCTTTCTGTAAAAAAAAATGATTTAAATCAAGTCTTCATGCCTAGTGATTTAAATCAAGTCCTACTGACTAGTAATTTAAATCATGATTTAAATTGATTTGATTTAAATCAAACCCACCTTGCCCAATGGAAGTGCTGACGGCCACCAACTTAGACGGCTTTAAGAGAGGATTGGACAAATTTGTGGGGGAGAGGGCTAACAATGGTTACTGTGCTCTGCCTCCTCAACTGGAGGCAAGATGGCTTCCGAATACCAGTTGCTGGAAGCCACAGTGTACCGACGGGGAGAGCCACCTGCTTGGCCGCTGTGAGAACAGGATGCTGGACTAGGTGGGCCATTGGCCTGATCCAGCAGCCTCTCCTTATCTTCTCGTGTGTCATGGCTAGTAGCTATTGGCGATGATACCCTCCACAAATTGGCCTGATCCTCTTTGGTAGCCATCCAAGTTGGCCAAGAGGAATGCTATGCAGAAATGGCGGTGAAGCCCAGCTAGAATTTGGTAGCCATTGTTAGTGCTTTTTTTCTGGGGGCACGCATACCCCTAAACATTTTGTGAATCTAACGGAAGAAGAAACTAAAAAAATTAAAAATTTTAGTTTCTTCTCTAGCACGGTGAATCGTCAGTTCCGTTGCTACCCCCGATGGCGGCCTCATTTCCTGTCACGGTGTTTCCCGAGTCTCAGATGGAAGCGAGCGTTTAGTGTGTGAAGTAGTGTGGAATGTGTGGTGTTTCATGAGGTCATGCATGTTTTTGGTACCTTTGTCCATTTACTGTATTTATTTGTAACCACAAACCATCATTTTGGGGAGCTTTTAAACGCAGGGGGTGGTAACTGGATTAGCGAGCATGTCTGTCACTGATTTGCCATTGGGATTGTTCGTTCAAGGAAGCATTTGAGTGACTGAGTACATTTCTGAGCACAATTCAAAGTGTTGGTGCTGACCTTTAAAGCCATAAATGGCCTTGGTCCTGTATATTTGAAGGAGTGTCTCCACCCCCATCATTCAGCCCAGACACTGAGATCCAGCACCGAGGGCCTTCTGGCAGTTCCCTCGCTGCGAGAAGTGAGGTTACAGGGAACCAGGCAGAGGGCCTTCTCGGTAGTGGTGCCCGCCTTGTGGAACGCCCTCCCATCAGATGTCAAGGAAATAATCAACTATCTGATTTTTAGAAGACATCTGACTGCAGTCCTTTTTAGGGAAGTTATTGTGTTTTTAATATTCTGTTGGGAGCTTCCCAGAGTGGCTTGGGAGACCCAGCCAGATGAGTGGGGTATAAATAATAAATAATAATTATTATTATCGACACCCCTCCCTTTTCTAGAGTTATTAGTGGAGAGAAAAGGACATTCTTCTGCAATCTAACAACAAAACCAGAAGCCACTCATCATTGTGCCCCTCCATAATGCAGAGGGAAACTTTATTCTCCATTTCAAGGGCAGTATTAAAAATAAATACATGATGCAAAGAGACGTGGCCATCCTTGAATCGGAAAGAGGAAAGTGTGGAGCAACGTGTAGGCAGAAGAGAGGGAGAAAGATCTGGCACAAGAGAGCGGGAGAAAGCAAAAGGTGGTGAGGCAACGAGACAAGCAGAGAAACTTGGGAAAGGCGGGAGAGAAGGAACCCTTATGAAACATTTATATACTATATATCTATAGCACCGGATGCTTTATAATCCTTCTCTCATCCATCATCACAACAATCCTCTGAGGTAGGTCCTTAATGTTTGCAGGGGAGAGGGTGAATTGCTTATGCCAACCCAGTGGGTTTGGAGAGCGAAGCTAGGATTTAAACCCTGCTCCTCTGCATCGAAGTCCATTGATCCAACCCTGCAACCCCAAAACCCACCTGGGAATAGGCTTCCATGGGTGGATCTGCTGTGCTGGGTGTGGACTCCCCACTCACCCAGCATGTGTGAATGACAGAGAACCACACCCAACAACCTGGTAATGCGGACACAACTGTGTGGACCCCCATGCGCTCAGATTCCAGGGCACAATAGTGGAGACATTTTGTCAACATCAGTGAATGTCAGGAGAGCGTCACGATGCTGGCTATAAAATTTCAACCGAATTTGGCAACTTTTCCCCAATGTGTGTTTCAAATTTTTAATTATTTGAGGAGCCCAAACACTTCTCTTTTTGGATTGGGTGGAACCCTGATTCTTCCCACTGAATGTGAGTTGGCGCTATCCAAAATAGAAATCCACATAAGAACTGACCCAGCCAAAGGCGCAGGCATTCACATTTGAAATTTTGTTTTCCCCTCTTCTCTTACAAATTTCACATTCTGCATAATCAGCTGGTTTTGGATTACAATTCCCATCATGCCTGACCACTGGCCCTGCTAGCTAGGGATGATGGGAGTTGTAGTCCAAAAACAGCTTGAGATCCCAGATTTGGGAAACCCTGCACTAGATTGACCAAAGAGCCACTTCCTGGCAGAGCCATCAGGGCAAGTCCTTCCCCCTCACCTCCCATTTTCTCCATGTTGGTTGATGCTACTGGCAAGTAGAAGAGTGACTAGTGGGGTGCCACAGGGTTCTGTCTTGGGCCCGGTCTTTTTCAACATCTTTATCAACGACTTGGATGATGGACTCAAGGGCATCCTGATCAAATTTGCAGATGACACCAAACTGGGAGGGGTGGCTAACACCCCAGAGGACAGGATCACACTTCAAAACGACCTTGACAGATTAGAGAACTGGGCCAAAACAAACAAGGTGAATTTTAACAGGGAGAAATGTAAAGTATTGCACTTGGGCAAAAAAAATGAGAGGCACAAATACAAGATGGGTGACACCTGGCTTGAGAGCAGTACATGTGAAAAGGATCTAGGAGTCTTGGTTGACCACAAACTTGACATGAGCCAACAGTGTGACACGGCAGCTAAAAAAGCCAATGCAATTCTGGGCTGCATCAATAGGAGTATAGCATCTAGATCAAGGGAAGTAATAGTGCCACTGTATTCTGCTCTGGTCAGACCTCACCTGGAGTACTGTGTCCAGTTCTGGGCACCAGAGTTCAAGAAGGACACTGACAAACTGGAACGTGTCCAGAGGAGGGCAACCAAAATGGTCAAAGGCCTGGAAACGATGCCTTATGAGGAACGGCTAAGGGAGCTGGGCATGTTTAGCCTGGAGCAGAGGAGGTTAAGGGGTGATATGATAGCCATGTTCAAATATATAAAAGGATGTCACATAGAGGAGGGAGAAAGGTTGTTTTCTGCTGCTCCAGAGAAGCGGACATGGAGCAATGGTTCCAAACTACAAGAAAAAAGATTCCACCTAAACATTAGGAAGAACTTCCTGACAGTAAGAGCTGTTCGACAGTGGAATTTGCTGCCAAGGAGTGTGGTGGAGTCTCCTTCTTTGGAGGTCTTTAAGCAGAGGCTTGACAACCATATGTCAGGAGTGCTCTGATGGTGTTTCCTGCTTGGCAGGGGGTTGGACTCGATGGCCCTTGTGGTCTCTTCCAACTCTATGATTCTATGATTCTAAGTACATGAGGCTGGCATCCCCCAAAGCAGCCTTGCTAGCTTCCAAAGATGCCTAAGTGAGTGGTAGATCAACCAGTGGTTGCTTATGGTGGCCTGGACAGAACAATTCAAAAGAGAAAGCTGCTATTGGAAATAATGGGAGAGGGACCTCGGTACGTCATGTTCCTTTTAGCTTCCTTTGGAATACAAATTTTAGAGACTTCGGTGATTGTCCTGGGCAGGCACTGTGCTGCACCCATTGCCTGCGATCTGGTTCGGTTGTGGAGCGCCTGCTTCCCTCGTGGTCCCTCCCAATCCGTCTGCGAGAAAGAGGATGTGCTCCTAGGGGATGCTCTGAGCCAAGTCTAAGAGCATACAGAGGGGCCCATTCTTAGCGGTTGTGCTGCCACTTCCTTCTGCCAGAGACTTCGCCAAATCTTTGAGCCCGAGCTACCTGGTCGCCCTCAAAGGCAATAGTGTTTGGGTTTTGCTAGCATTAAATCAAGTTGATCTAACTCTCGGGTGCTGAGATCACAGAGAAGGCCCTCTTCTTGCTTCCTCTGCCCTTAGAGACTCGGAGTGGCAGTGGTCCAGGAGCAGACATTCTCTATGGCAGGGATGTCCAAAGCCCAAGAGACTGTGATCTACTCCTGCTGTAAAAACACTGGCAGTGATCTACCCATTGGATTGACCAAAGTGGTGGAGCATTTCTTGGGGAGTCAGACCCAAAGTTGTTGAGCTTTTTTGGGGGGAAGTCAATCCATCACTATTACGCGATTGACCAGGAACACCCCACGATCAACCGTTGGACATCCCTGCTCTACGGCAACCCCTACAGAGGTGCGTCTGTTGCCTTCATTATACAGATTTCAGAGAATGTTGAAGACGTACCTCTTTCTCCTGCCTTTTAACACTTGAGAGGTGTATGTTTGTAGGACCCACCTTCTTTTTATGGTTCTAAGTTGTTTTTGATATTGTTTTTAATGCTGTAACCCACCCTGGGATCTTAGGGTGAAGGATTAGTAGTAGTAGTAGTAGTAGTAGTAGTAATAATAATAATAATAATAATAATAATAATAATAATAATAATAGTAATAGTAATAATAATAGGTCTTTTATAGAGCTGTGGCACCCAGTCCATTAATTATTTTAATAGAATCAGGGCGGTTTTAAAATAAAATACATGTAGTTAAAAGATGAGGGCAGCAGACCACACGAGCTCCAGTGGGTTGGCATGGCATCTCCAGTTTGCCTTCCTAACCTGGTAGAGTTGAGTTGTGCAAACTGAGTTCTTGTAGGCAACTGCTCTTTTGAATACTCTGTGTCAGCTAGAAATGGTAGCACCGAGAGGGTGGTGGGCCTTCTGCTTGTCTTGGCGGGGGGGGGGGGGAGGCTGGCAAATGCCCCACCTTGTCATTTTTCCTGGAGGCAACCCTGACACCAGGCACCGCGTTAGAAGAGGAAGACAGAACTGGGGAGAAGCATTTCCTTATTCCTTCTCTGAGAAGGAGGGATGCCTCTTCTAATATGGCTGGCTTGTTCCTTACACCAAAAATGGGGTCCCTGTGGCACCTCCAGCTGTTGACCATGGGCTATTGCTGACTGGGGCCGATGGGAATTGTAGTCCCTCAACATCTGGAGAGCCAAAGGAGACATCCTGCTTTTAGTTACAGGTAGGTAGCCGTGTTGGCCTGCCATAGTCGAAACAAAATAAAAAATTCCTTCCAGTACCACCTTAGAGACCAACTAAGTTTGTTATTGGTATGAGCTTTCGTGTGCATGCACACTTCTTCAGATACCTTAATGCATGCACACGAAAGCTCATACCAATAACAAACTTAGTTGGTCTCTAAGGTGCTACTAGAAGAATTTTTGTTATTTTGTTTCCCTCTTCTATATGGTGTTTAAAAGTAAAGGACCCCTGGACGGTTAAGTCCAACCTAAATTCGACTAAAATCGAACCACCGACCTTCTGATCGGCAAGCCCAAGAGGCTTGGTTGTTTAGACCACAGCGCCACCCGTGTCCCTCTTTTCCCCTGACGTGGGTGGCGCTGTGGTCTAAACCACTAGCCTTCTCAAATCCCCGTGATGGGGTGTGCTCCCGTTGCTCCGTCCCAGCTCCTGCCAACCTAGCAATTCGAAAGCACGCCAGTGCAAGTAGATAAATAGGTACCACTGCGGCGGGAAGGTAAACAGCATTTCTGTGCACTCTGGTTTCCGTCAGGGCGTTATGCTGTGCCAGAAACAGATTAGTCATGCTGGCCACATGACCCAGAAAGCTGTCTGTGGACAAACGCCAGCTCCCTCGGTCTGAAAGCGAGATGGGCGCTGCAACCCCAGAGTCGCCTTTAACTGGACTTAACTGTCCAGGGGTCCTTTACCTTTTACCTTAGATGGTGTTTGCTGTGGTCTGTGCAACATCACCCAGCAACAATGGAGGAGGGTGGCAAAATCTTGAAAAGGCATACTCTCTAGTAGGCATACGAGAGCAGGAAGCATATGCCTTCCTTTAAGTGGAAATTGCCAACTTGCCAGCACAGCATGAGGATGCAGAATCAGGAGCTGGCTTCCTCCTTGCTTTCTTCTCATCACCACGGAAATTAGATTTGGGGTTTCCGGGCCCCCGGGGGTGATAGATCTGAGTTAGAGCGCTGTGATCCCTGCCCCACCTCTCAATGCCTCCATCCCACTTGGCTTTATGCAAATGCCGACCATTTGTTTTATGTTCCGTGTACTAAGCGAACTGAGATTTCTTCTAAATGGAGTGACAGCGCTACTAATTTATTTGGGTCGCATTTGTTTCCTGCGCTGCTTCTAGCCCCCAAGCCCTTGGTTGCTTGATGGATATTCTATGGAAGCAGATAAATTGTATTCAGAGGCCTCTGCTAGAAAACCTTATCCGTCAAGGTGGCTAGGACTTGGCCCTAACAAGGTCAGAGGAGGGGGGCGGCTTAGGGAAAATTAAATGGGGGAAAGAAGGGGAAGCCAGGCTCTCCCATCTATATACCAGGGAACTGAATGGACGGTGTATGATTCAGCAAGGGCCCTTTTGGAACCTGAAATGTTCTAGTAATTCAATCCACTTTTCCTGTTTCCAATCCAGTGGGTGAAGGGACATGAATCCCGAAGTGATGTCTTTTGGGAGCCATTATGGTCAGCAGACTAGGAAACTAAGTGATCTGACCCATCCTTTATTCCAGGGGTGATGAACCTCTGACCATGGGCCAGCTGTGGCTCACCAGGAATCCCAATTTGGCCTGCAAGTCCATTCCCCTTGAAACCATCCACCCCACATCTGACATCATATGTGATTTCAGGTGTGGGGTGGATGTATCTTTGAAGGAGCTTAAAGTGAGCTCCTAAGTGTCCCCTTTGCTGGAGCTGGGCGCCCTCCCACCGCCCAGTATCATGGGCCAGGAGCCAGCTTCACCTGAACGGCAGCCTGACGGGGGAGAAGGCAGAGTGACTCCATCTGCAGCTGACCAGCCTTCCAGGATACAGGAGAAGGTGCTGATGAGAACCTGCTGGCTTCAGCCTTCTTCAGCAGAGCTTCCAGCAGCAGTCAGGTGCCAGAAACAGCACTTGTAGTTCCTGGCCCTGCCTTGCTGCTCATCTCGACTCCTGATCTTCAGGTTTCCTGACCCCTGGACCATCTGATCACGTGGATTGCTGCTCTCCCAACCCTAGGACTGGACCTGACTTTGGACACTGACTCTGCCTCCAGGCAAATTCCCTCTAAGAGACTCTTCTGGTTGGCTGGTCTCCCACTCCCCTAAGCTCTGCATGTTATTGCTCAGCAACAAGACCACGACACCCATCGGCTGAGGAACGGAGAGGCCGTGCCTTGGTCTGGGAGCAGGGAGCGGTTTCCTCCTGCGCAAGCCCCATTTGAGGCTCACACAACAGAATCCCTGCTGGGAGGAAATGTCCCACTTGTTAAACAGTAGGGACGGGGGCAGGAGCGCAACTTGGGTTTCCCACTTGGAGCACTTGCATGTTTTGGGCTAGCCCCGAATGCATGAAAGCTGGCGGACGGGTGAGCAGGTGGGAAAGGTGTTTCCAGGATGGTATGCTTGCTTGGGTACTCTCAAACTCCCCCCCCAACCCCCCTGTCTTTCAGCAGATGCTGGAGGCTTTGCCACTGTGTCTGGTGCTGCAGAGGTCCTCCTCCCTGCTTGCAGCCCCACCCCTTCCTTCCTTGCCCAACCCCAAATCAAAGCTGTACTTGGGATACAGGACGCTTCTGAGATGGGAAAGGTAGGTGGTCACCCGGAGGGGTAATAAGGAACATTGTTGTGGTAGTTGTAGTCGGGACACACTTTCTGCACGAGCCTGTAGTCTATGCTGTAGAAGGTGATATAGATACAGATGACCTTGAAGGGCTTGGAGCAAACCCAGGAGACCTGGCTCTGCGTGTGGTTCAGGAAGCAGGTTTTGGAAGGGTCATAAGTACACAGGGTGGTCTTCTTGGCTTTGTCCACTTTCTCGTACTCCACCCGGCAGTTGAAGATCTTGGATTCTTTGGCCTCGATGAAGATCTGCTGTTCGAGGTCAAACTCCACAGCTTTGTTGGGGGGCACCAGGCTGACGGAGATGTTTCCCTGCCCGGTGGAGTTGTGCCGGAAGAAGACGTTGACCGTGCCGTTCCCGTGGTCAACCACTTTCCCTGTGATCAAGAGGTTCAGCTTTACCGTCTTAATGTTGGAGTAGAAATCGCCCCAGCCAAATATTTTCTTGAGCCGGCCGGGGTTGCCAACGGAGTCCCTCCGGCCGCGGGGCTGCACGCCCTGGCTGTGCTTGGACAAGCTCTCTAAGATGTCCCAAAACTCTTGGGCGTTGTTGGAGGCCAACTCCAGGAGACTGGTGTTCTGGAAGTGAGATTGGGCTGCAGAAGGTTTCAAGGAGAGCTGGCTTTTTTTCTTTTGTACCCGGGATCTTGGTTGCTCTTTGGGCGACTTCCCACTTTCCTCCTCCTCTTCCTCTGTTGCCTCGTCTTGGCCACAAATCACCTGCATGGAACAAGATGAGATCATGATGTCCTAAAGCACTGCCTTTTCTTATGGTTGTTGTTGTTTGACTTACCCGCTCCCCTGCCTTCCTTTATGGCAGTGGTTCTCAACCTTCCTAATGCCGCGACCCTTTAATACAGTTCCTCATGTTGTGGTGACCCCCCATCCATAAAATTATTTTCGTTGCTACCGTATTTTTCACTCTATAAGATTCACTTTTTCCCTCCTAAAATGTGTGTGCGTCTTATGGAGCAAATGCAGGCTGTGTGGCTAAGCCAGAAGCCAGAACAGCGAGACGGATCACTGTGCAGCACTTCCTCTTGCTGTTCTAGCTTCTGGGATAGCCCCTCAGTCCCTTCCCCCAACTCCCGGAAATGCCCCCAAGAGCTGCGCTCCCTTTAAATAATATTTTTTTTCTTGCATTCCCCCTCTAAAAACTAGGTGTGCTTTATGGCCAGGTGCATCTTATGGAGTGAAAAATTCCGTATTTTTTGCTCTATAAGACTCACTTTTTTCCTCCTAAAAAGTAAGGGGAAATGTGTGTGCGTCTTATGGAGCGAATGCAGGCTGCGCAGCTATCCCAGAAGCCAGAACAGCAAGAGGGTTTGCTGCTTTCACTGTGTAGCGATCCCTCTTGCTTTTCTGGCTTCTGAGATTCAGAATATTTTTTTTCTTGTTTTCCTCCTCCAAAAGCTAGGTGCGTCTTGTGGTCTGGTGCGTCTTATAGAGCAAAAAATACGGTACTTCATAAATAATTTTGCTACTGCTACGAATCGTAATGTAAATATCTGATATGCAGGATGTATTTCCATTGTTAATTATTGAACATAATTAAAGCATAGTGATTAATCACAAAAACAACATGTAGTATATGTATATATATTTTTCTCGTGGCGGGGGCACCGCCCCCCCCGCTGATATTTCTGCCCCCTCCCTCACCACAGCGGAACCTCCCCTTCCTCCCAGTGTAGCAAATTGCCGGCCAATCGCCTGCTAAGGTTTGAGGCCCTGGCCAATGGGCGAGCGGCGGCTGCACATGGCCGAGATGAGGAAGGGGGCTGGGCTGAACTGGCAGAGCACATTTCCAGCAGTCCCTCATCGGAGCAAGTTGTTTGCCACCGCTGCTTGTGCTGCCACCGCTCTGCTAAGCGTGGTTCCTATGCCTGCCCTTGCGAGCGGCAGAGGCTGTCATCGGCGGAGGAGCCCACCCCCCAAAGCTTGCTGACCCCTGGTCTTAGGGGACCCCTGTGAAAGGGGTCACGACCCACAGGTTGAGATGCGCTGCTTTATGGGCTCGTGGGCACCTTTGGCTATTTGAAAATCTGTTGTGGGCATCACCGCAATCTGCTGCAGTGGACTGGCTAGTTGCTGTGGGATGTAACATCACTGAAGAAGCAGTCAAATACAACATTTCCTGTTTGTCCAGAGTGGACATGCAGGGGGATGTTGCTCCAGCCAGGAGGACTCCCTATCACACCTGGTCTGGAGCATCCTCCCCCTGCGTGTGACCAGGGAGATGGGCGTGACCCTGGCAGACAAGGGGCTAGTCATGCAGCCATCTTCCTCTTGACTCTCTTGACGTCTTTTGCTGTCTGCTGGCTCTCAGCCAGCAGCCCATGGGCTCATCCCTCACAGAGGATGAGCCTACACTTTTCTCTATAACTGTTATTACAAGCTAAAGCACTGCCTTCAGGACCATACTGTGAACTGGATGTAAGTAACATTCATTACTTTTAAAAGAAGTCTGTTGTGTCATTATTTTTTTTAAGAGGGAACTAAAGGGGATTTACCATGACAAGCCAGGCTGGATTGCTTAACTCAAATGATTCTCACTAATCCATCCACTAGCTTCCTGCAGTGTACAAGGGGATGTGCTCTGCTACAAGCTCACTAGCGTGAGAGAGGAAGGATAATATTTAATCAATATATCCTCTCCTCCTATCCACAACATTCCCACAGTTGCAAAACACTAGTAGCTTGCCTGAGTACAAAGAGGCCTGCCATCTCATTTTTAGGGACAATTTTCTGTCCACCAGAACACCCAGAAGGCAAAAATTAATTTCTCCAAATCAGCTCTAAGTAAATTCACTCCCCTGGTTTCTCTCTCTCCATTGACTGGAATGACCCTCAGAATACTTGTGCACTCTCTTGCACATGCTCATGTTTCCACATGCACCCCCACATCTGTCCAATCACAAGCATGCACCCAAAATATCCAACACACACTCTTTTCTGCTCCTCCTTCCTCCCATTGCCCCAACCAACGTCCTTTCGCTCCCCCAAATCCCCATCCACCCTGTTTTCTGCTCTCCTCCCATGACTCTAGCTTCTAGAGAGCCAGTGTGGTGTAGTGGTTAAGAGCGGTAGTCTTGTAATCTGGTGAACCGGGTTCGCTTCCCCACTCCTCCACAGCTGTTGGGTGACCTTGGGCTAGTCACACTTCTTTGAAGTCTCTCAGCCCCACTCACCTCACAGAGTGTTTGTTGTGGGGGAGGAAGGGAAAGGAGAATGTTAGCCGCTTTGAGACTCCTTCGGGTAGTGATAAAGTGGGATATCAAATCCAAACTCTACTTCTTCTCCTCTTCTTCACCCTTTCCCTCTGTGCCATGTTGCTATCACATCCACCTTGCACCACCCACCCCATTCCTGCCCCTCTGTGCTCCAGAATTCCTACCTTCCCTCTTCCAATCCACAAACACGCAGCTACAGCCAGCCTTCTCTCTCTGCCCTCCAGCCAGTCTGAATGGAAGTGGACGTGTGCAACAGAGACCTTTGAGCAGCCCAAGGAGACCACTGTGCATGGCATTTTCCTTGGTTATCTGATGTGGAGGGAAGCAGATGGCCAAGTGGGCACTATGGCAACCTTCTGGGCTAAGCTGGTTCTCATGGGCACTTCCTTGGTGAATGCAGATAATGGGTTATCTAGATCAGGCACCCCAACCTTCAGCCCTCCAGATGTTTTGGACTTCAGTTCCCATCATCCCTGACCACTGGTCCTGTTAGCTAGGGATCATGGGAGTTGTAGGCCAAAACATCTGGAGGGCCGCAGGTTGGGGATGCTTGATCTAGAGGATTTGCCTCATTGAGGTGCAGTGGGCTTTTGCTTTCCAGCTGTATATGGAAACTTTCTTGAATGGCCTTTTTACACATGTAGAAAGATGTTGAGCAACTGACAGTGAAAGTTTGGGCTGTACCTTGTGAGCGATTCATGTATATTAATGAATCGGCAAGTTTAAACTCCTAAGTTCAGGAATACTGAATATATCTATATATATAGTGGTACCTCTGGTTATGTACTTAATTCGTTCTAGAGGTCCATTCTTAACCTGAAACTGTTCTTAACCTGAGGTAGCACTTTAGCTAATTGGGCCTCCTGCTGCCGCTGCACTGCTGCTGTGCGATTTCTGTTCTTAACCTGAAGCAAAGTTCTTAACCCAAGGTACTATTTCTGGGTTAGTGGAGTCTATAACCTGAAGCGTATGTAACCTGAAGTGTATGTAAAGGTAAAGGGACCCCTGACCATTATGTCCAGTCGTGACCGACTCTGGGGTTGCGGCGCTCATCTTGCTTTACTGGCCGAGGGAGCTGGCGTACAGCTTCGAGGTCATGTGGCGAACCAGAGCAGCACACGGAAACACCGTTTACCTTCCTGCCGGAGAAGTACCTATTTATCTACTTGCACTTTGACGTGCTTTCGAACTGCTAGGTTGGCAGGAGCAGGGACCGAGCAATGGGAGCTCACCCCGTTGTGGGGATTCCAACCGCTGACCTTCTGATTGGCAAGTCCTAGGCTCTGTGGTTTAACCCATAGCGCCACCCATGTCCCAGCCTGAGGTACCACTGTATATATATATATATAGGCAGACTGGTCCCTGCCTCAAGAAAAGTACAAAAGGGAGAGCTAAAGGACATGGAAGAACAGTTAGCAAGTGAGTTGAAGCTACCTAGACTTCACTTTGGATGGGAGATGGAAGACTGTGCTAAAAGTTGCATAAAATGCATTTGGAAAGAGACATTAGGATAAACTATGGTTTATTGTGTTGGGAATGAGCCTAGTCTTGCTAAAAGCTTGTATGCTCTTCCCTTCCCCCTCCCCCACCCGACACCACATCCAATTAACCACAGTTTTAGCCTAACCCACCTCACAGGGTTGTTGTGGAGATTAATTGCGGCTGAGAGGCGGTGCCCGGCCCAAAGTAACCTGGTGAACTTCATGGCTGAGTGGGGGGGCTTGAACCCTGGCGTTTTTCAGGGTGAAACAACTCTGGCCTCTTTTCAAGCAACAACAACAACAACAACAACAACAACAACAACAACAACAACAACAACAATAATGGTCAATGGTCCCCCACCCATCCGACTGGGTTGCCCCAGCCACTCTGGGTGACACTTTTCTGAAGCTCAGCAAGACAACTTGGAAGATGCTTAGTGAAACAATAAGCAGCAACCTCCCTTTAAAAAAATAAAAATAAATAAAATAAAGCTTATATCCTCCTCTCTATGGATATGTCTCTCTGCTTTTATCTTTTAAAGCTGCTCCTTTGGCTTTGACGTATCACTGCAGTCGGGCACAGCCCACCCTCCACGTTGTAAAGGGAAAGGAAGCATTCCCTCTGACGGCGGATTGCGACTTTTGTTTATTGAATTGTCACAGTTAAGAGAAACGGCCTCTTTCCTCAGACAGGCGCACCACTGAGCTTTTGCCACAGGCACGCTAACATTTATTCAATTAATCAGTAAAAGGCCAGGCAGTTAATTGATTGAAAGACCTCTAATAGCTTGACGGCTCCAGTGAATGGTTTGAAAGCTGAGAAGCGACAGAAATAATGGGTCGCGCCGCGTGTCATAAACCACTGCTGGTGGCCACAGTCATGTCATACATTTAAAACAGTGCCACCGTGATGGCTTGCGCCAAAGAATTCTGGGAGCTGTGGTTTGTTAAGGGGGCCGAGAGTTGTTCGGACCCCCTTCCCCTCACAGAAATAACAATTCGCAGAGTGGCTTAGCAATCAACCCTTTTCCCACAGGGAATTCTGTGAACTGTAGCTCTGTGAGGGGAACAGGGGGTCTTCTAACAGCTCTGAGCACCCTTAACAACATACAAATCTCCTAAATCTTTGGGAGAAGTCGCGACTCTTTAAAGTGCTTATCGTAGCGCTTTAAATGTGGCTCTGCTTTGCTGATTCACATTCCTTTTTGCACTTGAAGTAGGTATCTCATTAGGCTAGAGAGTCCAGCCTCAGTGACTGGGGGTTCCTGGTTCAACTCCCAGAGTTTTAGCGGGTTCTGCTGTTTTAGGTCATTTTACTCCCAGTACTCAGATATATTTGGGGTTAGCCATGATTGTTTAAAGTGGCATGGTACCGCTTTAAATGTATGATGTGAATGTTTCTCATGGAATAATAATAATAATAATAATAATAATAATAATAATAATAATAATAATAATAATAATAATAATTTATTTATACCCCGCCCATCTGGCTGAGTTTCCCCAGCTACTCTGGGCGGCTCCCAATCGAGTGTTAAAAACAATACAGCATTAAATATTAAAAACTTCCCTAAACAGGGCTGCCTTCAGATGTCTTTTAAAAATAGGATAGCTGCTTATAAAATAATAATAATAATAATAATAATAATAATAATAATAATAATAATAATTATTATTATTTATTTGTACCCCGCCCACTCTGGGCGGCTTCCAACAAAGACAAAAAATACACTTATTTCCTTGACATCTGACGGGAGGGCGTCCCACAGGGCAGGCACCACTACGGAGAAGGCCCTCTGTCTGGTTCCCTGTAACCTCACTTCTCACCATGAGGGAACAGCCAGAGGGTCCTTGGTGCTGGACCTCAGTATCCGGGCTGAACGATGGGGGTGGAATGACAATCACCATCATCCTCAGGGTTCAGGTGTGTGTTTTCTGAAGAGCAAACTGGAGGGCAAGAGGACACACACACCCCTTAGATAATGGTGCCATTGAAATCCTTTCAAATTTACTTTGGGAATGGCTATGGGAACTCATTAAAGCCAGAGTAGTTCCTTGCTTGTGTAATGGGTTATATCCAACAACATTTGACCCAGAGCAGAGCTGTTGAAATCCATGGTCCTAAAGCTCGTCAGCAAAATGGGTCTACTTTGAGTAGAACTAACATTGGATACAACCCATTGAACTTCATGAAGATGACTAGAATCATAGAATAGAATCATAGAGTTGGAAGAGACCACAAGGGCCATCGAGTCCAACCCCCTGCCAAGCAGGAAACACCATCAGAGCACTCCTGACATATGGTTGTCAAGCCTCTGCTTAAAGACCTCCAAAGAAGGAGACTCCACCACACTCCTTGGCAGCAAATTCCACTGTCGAACAGCTCTTACTGTCAGGAAGTTCTTCCTAATGTTTAGGTGGAATCTTTTTTCTTGTAGTTTGGAACCATTGCTCCGTGTCCGCTTCTCTGGAGCAGCAGAAAACAACCTTTCTCCCTCCTCTATGTGACATCCTTTTATATATTTGAACATGGCTATCATATCACCCCTTAACCTCCTCTTCTCCAGGCTAAACATGCCCAGCTCCCTTAGCCGTTCCTCATAAGGCATCGTTTCCAGGCCTTTGACCATTTTGGTTGCCCTCCTCTGGACACGTTCCAGTTTGTCAGTGTCCTTCTTGAACTGTGGTGCCCAGAACTGGACACAGTACTCCAGGTGAGGTCTGACCAGAGCAGAATACAGTGGCACTATTACTTCCCTTGATCTAGATGCTATACTCCTATTGATGCAGCCCAGAATTGCATTGGCTTTTTTAGCTGCCGCATCACACTGTTGGCTCATGTCAAGTTTGTGGTCAACCAAGACTCCTAGATCCTTTTCACATGTACTGCTCTCAAGCCAGGTGTCACCCATCTTGTATTTGTGCCTCTCATTTTTTTTGCCCAAGTGCAATACTTTACATTTCTCCCTGTTAAAATTCATTTTGTTTGTTTTGGCCCAGTTCTCTAATCTGTCAAGGTCGTTTTGAAGTGTGATCCTAGCTGAGGTCAATTCATCTCAATGGGCCTACACTGAATAGAACCCGATGGATGTGGGGCCACAGCCTCCCCAAGACATTTTGCTTCCCAAGCAGCTGGATTTGCCTTCTTACATCAATAGAATAATAATAATAATTTACTGGATTTCTTACTTGCCCTTCACCATAAGGTATTGAAGTATAATACTAAAAACATTAGTATTTCTTAGTTAAAACAATTTTGCAATCAGACAAATAGGGTGAGTCCCTACACACACACACACACACACACACACACAGAGAGAGAGAGAGAGAGAGAGAGAGAGAGAGAGAGAGAGAGAATATTTCTATGTATATATGCACCCAAGGCCAGATGAATTACTTCAATGCCTGCTGAGGTGGAAAAGCCCACAAGCACCTCTCCTCAGGAGTAAAAATATCGCCATAATAAATTAAATGACTATCAATTTGCTGCCTTTTCGTGATGACTAAAATTATCTGCCAGAGACAGCTGTCTTGCTCTGCCTTAATGGTCTAGTTGTTAGGAACTGTCCACAAATAGCCCCTCCCCCCCACAAAAAAGTATGGCGTATTTTGAATGGCCATCTAACTGCATCAAGGTGGGTTGAGTATCCAACCCACAAATATCCACAGGATATTTAATCCACAGGATTAAAAAAAAAAAAAACTTGTCTAGCCCCCACCCCATATAAGCACCCAACCACACTGTGTTTAACATGTTCCAATGGCTATTTTTGAAATTCAATAAGGCTACCCTGAAGGAACCACTCTGTTTCAATGGCCGTTCTTTCCTGTTCATTTCAGTATGTCCCAAGAAGGGGTGTTATAATAAATAATAATAATAATAAATTTTATTTATACCCTGCCCTCCCTGGCTAGAGCCGGGCTCAGGACAGCTAACACCAATAAAATAAAATCACAGTAAAAACAACAGGGGAAAAAGAGAGGGAGGAAAAAACCACACCAATTCAAAATACAGGTTAAAATGCAATTTAAAATGCAGCCTCATTTTAAAATAGCTGATAAATTAAGACCATAAAGGGAGGGAAACATAAGGGTCAGACTGAGTCCAGACCAAAGGCCAGGCAGAACAGCTCTGTTTTGCAGGCCCTGCGGAAAGATGTCAAGTCCCACAGGGCCCTAGTCTCTTGTGACAGAGCGTTCCACCATGCATGTGATTGTGAATCCTCTTCTGAACAGGGCTCAATGTGAGCAGCCTCAGGGTGTGTTCAGCGTCAATCTCTCATCCCTAAAACTTGTAAAGAGATTAGTGTACTTTGGACATGTTCAATATCACTTATCAGCCACAACACGCACACCCTAAAATGATGTGCAAGACCCAGGTATCTTTAAGGTCCTCTACCTCCATTGCTGTACATTGGTACCTCAGGTTACAGACGCTTCAGGTTACAGACTCCGCTAACCCAGAAATAGTACCTCGGGCTAAGAACTTTGCTTCAGAATGAGAACAGAAATCGCACGGTGGCAGGAGGCTCCATTAGCTAAAGTGGTACCTCAGGTTAAGAACAGTTTCAGGTTAAGAACGGACCTCCAGAACAAATAAAGTTCTTAACCCGAGGTACCACTGTATAATCCTGGTGGGAAATGGATCTGTCTATGATTCTGTTTCCATATGCTCTTTTTAATTATTTTATTACTAGAATCAGCCGGTTCAGGATCAATACTAGGGCCAAGGGAAACATTCAGTTTTGTTTGTGTTTTAATGAGAAACTGCCCAATTCACACGCTCAAACCAATATGTGAACCAAAACAGCATTCCTTCCACAAATTCACACTTCTCCGAATTTTGCAATGCGGTTCTCCAGCCAAGCAATGTGTACATAATGCATGCAGTTAAAGAAAAGTGTACATAGAAGTGCGTATATTCACAAAAACAATTTCCAAAAATGTATTATATTAAATTGCTTGCAAAAAAATCTCAGGGGGTGGGGTGGGGGTGCAGTAGTATGCTTATAAATTATCATTAGGATTTTACCAAACGAATTGTGGCAGAAATATGAACTGCATTTAAGAACAACGAGAAGCTGAAAGAAACCAAAATGGATTGATCCATTCCCATACTGAACTAAACAGAATGAAATCATGGGATCTTTAGAAACCTGGAAGTTCAGTTCCATATGCACTGAGAAATAAGAGCGCATTTAGCTCCTTCTGGGATTTTACAAACTGCACCTGAGTGTAGAGAGTATTTAACTTAGTCACTGCACTGTATTTGCTTTATCTGTTGAGCTGGAAAAGGCATTGCAGTCTCTGGTGTTTTGCCCTTGCAGCAGGTTTGGCAGGAAGAACCTCTTAGTCTTAGTGTCTATTCCCACTAGGTTTAGTTTCAAGGACATACCCTCCCACCCGCCAAGAGCTGGTGTAGTAGCTAGGAGACTGAGCTGGGAATCTGGAAGCTCCTGGTTTGAATCTTGCCTTTTCCACGAACTCACCAGGGTTGCCTTCTGCAATCTCCCCTCTTTCCCTCCCAGTCTCAGTCCTACCATCTGCAGCTGGGGGAGAGGGAAGGATAATAGAGTCTCACCTTATAGCAGAGACATACCTCACCATTCCTGACTGCGGACCACATTTATTGGGTGAAGGGAAGACCAAATACCATCTGGAGGGCTACAGATTCTCCACCCCAACCATCCTCCTAGCATGGATGCTGTTAGGATTACAATTTGAATACATTTGTACCTTGGAAGTCAAACAGAATCCGTTCCGCAAGTCCGTTCGACTTCCAAAACATTCAAAAACCAAAGTGCGGCTTCCAATTGGCTGCAGAAAGCCCTGCCGGATGTTCGGCCTCCAAAAATAGTTCGCAACCAGAACAATTACTTCCAGGTTTGCGTCATTTGGGTGCCAAAACGTTCGAGAACTAACCTGTTCAAAAACCAAGGTAGGGCTGTACCAGAAACTGCTATACAGTGCTAAGTAATAATAATTATTATTATTTATTATTTATACCCCACCCATCTGGCTGGGCTTCCCCTGCCACTCTGGGCGGCTTCCAACAAAATATTAAAATACAGTAATGCATCAAACATTAAAAGCTTCCCTAAACATTCCCTAAGTCTTATTATAGGGAGGTTCTGCACAAGAAAGCAAGGTCGGTAGACTGCCTGGAGCCCCAGACCTCTCTTTCTCCAGGGCTGCAAATAAACCACGCATGTAAATCACATTCAAAGCACCCCCTTAAAAAAAAAAAAAAAAAGATTCCCAGGAACTGTAGTTTACCCCCACAGAACTATAATTCCCAGCACCTTCCACAAATTGCAGTTCCCAGGATACTCCTGGGGAAGATGGGCTATAAATGTGTTATGTGCAAGAAGCCTAAATTAATAAATCAAGCTCTGTATATTGTTTGTTTGTTTAGTCGTTTAGTCGTGTCTAACTCTTCGTGACCCCATGGACCAGAGCACACCAGGCACTCCTGTCTTCCACTGCCTCCCGCAGTTTGGTGAAGCTCATGCTGGTAGCTTCGAGAACACTGTCCAACCATCTTGTCCTCTGTCGTCCCCTTCTCCTTGTGCCCTCAATCTTTCCCAACATCAGGGTCTTTTCCAGGGAGTCTTCTCTTCTCATGAGGTGGCCAAAGTATTGGAGCCTCAGCTTCATGATCTGTCCTTCCAGTGAGCACTCAGGGCTGATTTCCTTAAGAATGGATGTGTTTGATCTTCTTGCAGTCCATGGGACTCTCAAAAGTCTCCTCCAGCACCATAATTCAAAAGCATCAATTCTTCGGTGATCAGCCTTCTTTATGGTCCAGCTCTCACTTCCATACATCACTACTGGGAAAACCATAGCTTTAACTATACAGAGCTTTGTTGGCAGGGTGATGTCTCTGCTTTTTAAGATGCTGTCTAGGTTTGTCATCGCTTTTCTCCCAAGGAGCAGGCGTCTTTTAATTTCGTTCAGTGATCATGGAGCCCAAGAAAGTAAAGTCTCTCACTGCCTCCATTTCTTCCTCTTCTATTTGCCAGGAGGTGATGGGCCCAGTGGCCATGATCTTCGTTAGATTGGGCCAAAGAGGCAGTGACTGGCCCTAGATTTCCCAGTGAGCTTCATGGCTGAGTGGGGATTTGAACCCTGTTCTCCCAGGTCTTAGTCTGACACTCTAACCACTACACCACACTGGCTCTCACATGTAGTAACTCTGAGTGTATTTCTTATGGTAAATGTTGACATTTACCGGTTGTGGGATTTTCGGTTGTTTTTGAGAAGCCACCAGGCAGGTTTGTCCTGTTGCAAATGTGCATAGAAGCAACACACAGAGGAAAGAGCATGAAAATATGCCCACTGCAGCCTCAACATGTAACTTCTGTGCCTCAATCCTATACTCTAGTCGAAACAGAGCCTTCCTGTGTATGAGTCGTACACAGTATGCAATTTCTCCCGTTTGGTGGCTGCAGTGTCTCCACATGTTGCTTCTGTGCGCAGCTGTTTGCACGATAAGGGCTGCACCGTTAGGAAGCTTACTGCTATTTACTGGTAAGTCTCAAGGACAAGCCAGTGCCCTTGGTAGGGGACCAAATTTCATCACCATCATCATCTAAACCAGTAAAAGATGACCAGTTTAGAAAGAGGATGAAAGAAAAGGATCAATACTCATCAAGAGGGTTCTGACACTTCCCAGTTGGCTTTTCAAAGTCTTTTTAACATCGATGTTTAAAACAGAGATGGCATACCCTTCCCATTTGACATTTACTGTACCGTATACATCTGAAGACATTTGCCTGCCTGGAATGGAACTCAAATAGGACACACACACACACACACACACACACACACACACACACACACTAACGCCAACACTTTAAAAAGGCTCATTGCACCGATTCAGATTCCTCTTCTATACCTCCACCCCCTCTGGTGAAAATGTCTTCGATTTTCTGCTTGGTGGGACCCCCTGCCTGGTTTTCTTTTAACAGAGTAAAATATATATATAGGGAAAAGAAAACATAAAACATTGCAAATATTCAAATAGTCCCATCTGAGAGGTTTTTTCCCCCAGAACTGATATATTGTAAATTTATGTGAAATGTGTCCCATGGCCAGCTGCCCTCTAACATCTCCCAACTGGTATATATTTTATCTTAATGCCATACAGTGGTACCTTGGGTTAAGAACTTAATTCGTTCTGGAGGTCCGTTCTTAACCTGAAACTGTTCTTAACCTGAAGCACCACTTTAGCTAATGGGGCCTCCCGCTGCCACTGCCCCGCGATTTCTGTTCTCATTCTGAAGCAAAGTTCTTAACACTATTAGGTACTATTTCTGGGTTAGCGGAGTCTGTAACCCGAGGTACCACTGTACTAGGATGCTGCTTTGTATCCAGTTACACTAGTCCATCCAGCCCTATACTGTCTGTCCTGACTGGGGTTGGCAGCAGCTCTGTAGGGACCCAGGAAGAAGTTCATTTCCCATGACGTTTTCATTTTAACTGGAGACTCAGCAGATTGAACCTGAGACCTTCTTCAGATAAAGAAGGTGCTCTGCTACTGAACTGCGCTTCCCATCCATCCATCCATCCATCCATTCGTTATTAAATTTATACCTCACCTTTGCTGTAAGGATCTCAAGGCGCCATGCATAGTTTTCCTCCTGATAAGAACAATAAGACCTGCACCAACAGTTGGCACTTCCAGGAGGCTGGGAAAGAGACCTGCCATCATTGCTCTCCCTGACATTAGTCTTTTGGTGCTGTGTCAGCCACCTCTGGGAGGCTGTAATACATGGGTAGGCAAACTAAGGCCCGGGGGCCGGATCTGGCCCAAATGCCTTCTAAATCCAG
Organism: Podarcis erhardii; assembly: GCF_964252035.2. Classification (NCBI taxonomy): domain Eukaryota; kingdom Metazoa; phylum Chordata; class Lepidosauria; order Squamata; family Lacertidae; genus Podarcis; species Podarcis erhardii. Next base: position 33,403,145 of record NC_138502.1, on the reverse strand, counting down.
CCGGGAACCAGCGTGTTTTTACATGAGTAGAATGTGTCCTTTTATTTAAAATGCATCTCTGGGTTATTTGTGGGTCATAGGAATTCATTCATTCCCCCCCCAAAAATATAGTCCGGCCCCCCGCAAGGTCTGAGGGACAGTGGGCCGGCCCCCTGCTGAAAACGTTTGCTGACCCCTGCTGTAATATGTCATCTAATATCCCCTCCTTGAACTGCATTTAAACCAAGCTCCTTGGAGTGCAAGAAGACCAGGATCAGAAACTTTATTGTCTGCAAACTTTATTATATTGGTTTTATTTTTTCCCTAATATTGACTTTATACTGCATTTGCTGAACGGTTTTTGTTACTTTAAATCGGCTGACCTGTTTTGTATTTTTTTTGTATATTTGTATTTCCACTGCTCTCTAGATGTTTTGAACGCTTGGGCGCAGCTTGTTGCGGAAAAGCGGCATGCAGGGAAACTCAATCAATCAATCAATCAATCAATCAATCAATCAGAACATAAAAAAGAGCCCAGATGGATTAGGCCAGTGGCCCATCTACTCCAGCATCCTGTTCTCACAGTGTCCACCAGTGGCGCCATCTTGAATAACAGATTGGAGGCGGGGCAAGTATAAGCCCCACCCTGTAGAATTAATCGCGAAGGGACCTTGACTCTAGGAGTTGGCTCTGATGGTGGCTCCCCCAGACAGTGTGGGAAGCCCACCAGCCCATTTTAACCCTCATATTTTAACCCTGTGAGGTGTCTTACCCAGCTGAGAGATAAGGAGTGGCTCAAGGTCACCCAGTGAGCTTCACAGCAGATTTGGAAACTGCTCTCCCAGGCCCTAGTTCGACACTCTGACCAGTCCCCCACGCTGGTTTTCTCCGTCCAAGCTATGCACATTTATTTCACGTATTAATTGCTCACGGCAAAAGGCTCTCTAAGTGACTCACAAACGACAGTTGAGGGCATGGTTGCCACCTGTTCTGTACCATACAGGATTGTCCCGTATTTCAGTGTAAAATGCTACGTCCTGTATTGATACGGTTTAGTCCTGTATTTCAGGTCTTTTCTCTTTCAAGGATGCTCTCCCAATGTGTGTGTCTGAAAGGGTGTGAGAAAGGTCATGTATTTGAGCTCTGGGTAGCCAAGCACAGACAGATTTACGAATTCACGTGTGCGTCCGTGTGTGTGTGTGTGACAACTTCCAGAGGGGCCATCCTGTTAGGCCGCAGTCGATTGTAATAAAGGTAAAGGTAAACGGTATTTCCGTGCACTCTGGTTTCCGTCACGGTGTCCTGTTGCACCAGAAGCAGTTTAGTCATGCTGGCTACATTAAGGTTACCAGATTTTTTTCAATGAATCCAGGGACACTTTTCAACTTCAATGGATTTTGTATGGGGACTGATTTGTAAATCTGGGAACTGTCCCCGGGAAACGGGGACGTCTGGTAACCTTAGGCTACATGACCCGGAAAGCTGTCTGTGGACAAATGCCAGCTCCCTCGGCCTGAAAGGAAGGTGAGCACCCCATAGTCGCCTTTGCCTGGACATAACCGTCCTTTACCTTTACCTTTCTAAAGATTGTAATGGATTGGTTTGAAGTCACTTCAGCACCAGAAAGGTTAAAAGAAATCGCCACCAAACCAAGCCACCCTGTCCTGTATTTTGCCAGAAAAAAGATGGCAACCCTAATAGCATCACATAGAAACAAAACGACATTGCAATACAACCATCACAATGACCCATAATAAACAGACGCAGCAAAACTTCCGACAGCAGAAAGCAGCTTCTCAATAGGTCACAATCCACCCAGTGCCTGCTTGCCCCAACATTGGTACAGTGGTACCTCAGGTTAAGTACTTAATTTGTTCCGGAGGTCCGTTCTTAACCTGAAACTGTTCTTAACCTGAAGCACCACTTTAGCTAATGGGGCCTCCTGCTGCTGCCGTGCCGCCGGAGCGGGATTTCTATTCTTATCCTGAAGCAAAGTTCTTAACCTGAAGCACTATTTCTAGGTTAGCGGAGTGTGTAACCTGAAGCGTATATAACCCGAAGTGTATGTAACCCGAGGTACCACTGTATAGGATTGTGGGGCCTTTGGTATGGAACAATTTGCACTATTTCTGCTCTGCCATAAAGTTTAGTTTCCCCCCGCTCCGCATGGGATTGGGGAAGGACAGTGTGGGGGTTAGGGAAATGTTGGCCCAGGATATTTGCAAGGTGATGTGTGCAGAAGCCTGCGGCACCGTCGTCAGGATGACTAAACGGTGGGAATGCTGTATTACTCATTCCCTCCATCTGAGCTTTGTTTTCTAATTCATTTATTTGCGGGTACGACTCAGGGCTATGCATGTCTAACCCAGGAGGTAGACCCATTGAATTCAATGGAAATTGCTCCCAGGTAATTGTGTATAGGAAGAGGGGCATTTTAACAGTTTCATGCCCAAGTGAGGAGATGAAATGCTTCTCACTCTGTTACTTTTAATTGCTGCTGCTTAGTTTAAAGAATGTTTAATAGATTATTGTATTAATGCTTAATAGATTATTGTATTTTAGTGTTTTGTTGGAAGCCGCCCAGAGTGGCTGGTGAAACCCAGCCAGATGGGCGGGATATAAATAATAAATTATTATTATTATTATTATCGCCCAGGACGACATCCACTTTTATTTCCCCACCCCCATTTTATCTTGTTATTTCTATGTATATTATGCTATGGCCACGGCTAATGCAATAAATCGATATCGAACTGGACTGGGAAGCTGATGGACTGGGAAGTCTTGAGATATGAAATGTTTAAAGGTAACTCTAAGAGGTATATATCTTAATTTAATTGATTTATTTCGGTCACTGACCAGAATGCAAAAGTATGTATCAAATTTTGGGAAAATGCATTTAAATAATAAACTTCATCAGGGGAGAAAGGAACCCAACCTTTTTTTCTTTTTCTTAAAAAAAAAACTCTGCTCAGCAGGGCCCTCCAGATGTTGCTGGGACTACATCATCCTTTACCATTCGCCATGTTAGCTGGGGCTGATGGGAGTCCAACGCCCTCAGTTTCCACAGCTGGGAAATGGGAACTATAGCTGCCAACCACATGGGGTGTCGGTTTATTTTCATGAAATAGTCCCCCCCCCAAAGAATCAATACTGCTTAACAATTATGCAAAATACGATAGACTGATCAAGACCTCCCTCCCTTCATGCTTCTTTGTGTTCTGTTTGTTTACTTTAGATGAACCAGAATATGGAATCATAAGCGCCAGATTACATGATAACAACTAACAGCCTTCTGGAATTAGATTACCTTTCAGGTAAGCAGATTTCAACTAAATATTGGGCAGACACACACCATAAATTTGAAGAATGTTTGACGCACATTTAAAGCACATTACTTCCCCAAAGAACCTGGGAACTGTAGTTTGCGAAGGTTCCTGGGAATTTGAAGCTCTGTAAGGGGGAAAACTACAGTTTCCAGGATTCTTCGCATGGTGTGGAGTGGAGTGTCAGACTTCCTAGTTGTAAGAGTTGTTTGACGGTGGAGCAGGAGGTGTTGAGTTCTTCTTCACTGAGAGTATTTAAGCAGAGGCTAGGTGGTCATCCTATCAGGGATCCTGTGTTGTAGATCCAACAATGATCAGGGTGGGTTGGCCTTGATTACCTCCAAGATCCCTTCCAACTGATTCTAAATTCTAGAAGCAGGCAAAGATGGGAAAATTCCAAGGCAAAGGACTGTCCTCTCCTATAAATATCCTCCATTATGTGGTAATTCACTGCACCCGTATGAGAGAGGGCACCAAACATAGGGCCTCGCCCCGAGATCTGGGAAGGTAAGAAAGCTCTACAGTGGTACCTCAGGTTAAGAACTTAATTCGTTCTGGAGGTCTGCTTTTAACCTGAAACTGTTCTTAACCCGAAGCACCACTTTAGCTAACGGGGCCTCCTGCTGCTTCCATGCCGCGGGAGCACAATTTCTGTACCTCTTAACCTGAGGTACTGTTTCTGGGTTAGTGGAGTCTGTAACCTGAAGCGTATGTAACCTGAAGCATATGTAACCCGATGTACCACTTTATATAAACCAGGAGCTGGAGCTCTTATTACATGTGTATTTCTGAATCAGCGAAGGGGGCATGCAGAAAGCCCTGCTGTCCAGTCCCTAGTATCTCCAGGCAAGGCTGCATGTCCTCCAACTTCCCTGAAAATGTCGGGACCGTCAAGAAAACCCTGCTTCTCACTTGTTTCACGCGGAGCCCGAATTCCCAAGGGGCCTTCCCTTCAGTCCAACGTTTCAACGTGGTACTAGAAGTTCAGATCTGTGCATCCTTCTAACACATCTCTTAGATCTATGCCTCCTGCTCCCCACCCTCATCCTGCCACACTCAATATGGCGTCACTTCCTGTTTTTATGAAAAAACAAGATCCGGGTCACTCGAATGCCCCAAAGAAAGTTTTCCGCTGTTTCCCCACTACTACAGGCAGAGGGCCTTCTCGGCAGTGGCACCCGCCCTATGGAACGCCCTTCCACCAGATGTCAAAGAGAACAACAACTACCAGACTTTTAGAAGACATCTGAAGGCAGCCCTGTTTAGGGAAGCTTTTAATGTTTAATAGGCTATTGTATTTTAATATTCTGTTGGAAGCCACCCAGAGTGGCTGGGGAAGCCCAGCCAGATGGGCAGGGTGTAAATAATAAATTATTATTATTATTATTATTATTATTATTATTATTATTATTATTATTACTACTACTACTCAGTTGATCAGTCTCCCATCAAGAAAGTGGTGGGTGGGAGAGCAAAGCGGGCAGGGCCTGTCTGCAAGGCCTCCGCCATGGCTGTGAGGGGCACCAAGGGAGTGCTGATCACTTCACTCCATCTTCCTTCATTCAGCTGCTGCAACTGCATCCCTGGCCCAGCCTCAGAGCGGGAAGATGCAAGGGAGTGGGCACACTGATGTAGAACATGTCCCTATTTTCTTGCCTATTAATTTTTATTAATTTCCCAGTTTTTTTAACAGATTAACATCAAATCAATTCCAATTTAACACATATTTTAAAATGGACTTTCCACACACACCCTTTCAAGATGCTTCTTTCCCCTCCCTCCTTTGCTGCTCACAGTAAAGTACATTTCCTTCATTTCTAATACTTTCCCATCCATTCTCTCTTTCCGTTGACTGCGCATGTTCAATTCCTGCTTGGACTTTTGTTTAACCATTTCCCAATTGATCAAATACAGTGGTACCTCTGGTTACGTACTTAATTCATTCTGGAGGTCCGTTCTTAACCTGAAAACGTTCTTAACCTGAGGTACCACTTTAGCTAATGGGGCCTCCCGCTGCCGGCTCGCGATTTCTGTTCTCATCCTGAGGTAAAGTTCTTAACCTGAGGTACGACTTCGGGGTTAGCGGAGTCTGTAACCCGAAGTGTTTGTAACCTGAGGTGTTTGTAACCTGAGGATTTTGTAACCCGAGGTACCACTGTAGAGTTAATCTCTCTTTATCAACTAATACAGTTTATTCATCATGCCGTATATGTCCCCATTTTCATCTGAGGAATGCTGGAGGGTACTGGGCTGAGAATGTCTCCCACTAAAATTCTGGAGAGCGAATGCTAGTTGGTAGATACGGTACTTTGCTAATTGGATTAAGGTTCAATATGAGGCAGGTAAGGTGTACAGGACAGGGAGTGGGAGGAACCAGTGGCCAGCCCCAATATGGCTGGACTACAACCCACATCAGCCCCAAGCACCATGGCCAATGATCGAGAGTGATGGGAGTTGAAGCCTAAGAATTTTCGATCACCACAATTCCTCCCCAGGGAAAAGGAAACACATCACTCCCTGAGCTAGTCAGAACAGATGATACTTGACCGAATGCACCAGAAGACAAGGCAGCGTTATATGTTTATTGTAGGGATGGGGAAGCCTATAGCCCCTTTGGCTGTTGCTGGACTACAACTCCCAACATCCTTGGCCATTGGCTATGCTTGCCGGGGCTGATGGGAGTTGTAGCTCAGCTGGAGGGCCAAAGCTATCCAACCTCTCTTCACCATAATAGGCAACCTACACTGGTGCCTGCCGACTCTGAGTTCTGTAATTAACGCAAACAAACACAATCACGTTTTTAAGTAGGGAGGAGAGAACTGCAGAACCATCCTAATTTGATTTCTTGACATGCAGACGGATTTTTAAGTGCCCCGTTGACTGGCATAGGGAGTAACCATTTATTAATATTTTTAAAGAGAGGAAGGAAAATACATTATGAGGGGTGGGGTGGCTGGATGGGGAAGAAACCAGGCGAGAAGCAAGCACAGCGACAAAGCCACCCAGTTCAGACCAGCTGCCAGCCTCCATGCCCACAGTGTTTGGAGGAAGATGTGTCTGCGCCAATTCGGCAGGGATTAAGGGGACTCTGCTGCCAAAGAAAACTCTGGGCTTGTTTCCCTGTGGACATGAAATGTGTGGGGTTTTTCCCCCTCCCCTCTGTTCAGAGAACAACAAAATGATTAGTGGGGGAGCTGGTAGGAGCTTTGAGTACCCCAAAGGGCAGTGGGAAGAGTTCCTAGTACAGTGGTACCTCAGGTTACATACGCTTCAGGTTACAGACTCCACTAAACCAGAAATAGTGCTTCAGGTTAAGAACTTTGCTTCAGGATGAGAACAGAAATCGTGCTCCGGGGGCACAGCAGCAGCAGGAGGCCCCATTAGCTAAAGTGGTACCTCAGGTTAAGAACAGTTTCAGGTTAAGAACGGACCTCCGGAACGAATTAAGTACTTAACCCGAGGTACCACTGTATCTTCTCCAGGAGATGAGGTCTGCTACCTGTGGCCACCCACAATTCCAGTGAGATAACTTCTGTTTGTCAATGGGCTCAGAGATTAAATGGAGGGTGTGTCTGTGCCGCTCCCCGCTGGAAATCAATTGTTATTCACCCTTCTATGCCAACCCACCCTGCCAGGTTCTTAAATATAAATGCTGCATGCAGAATCTCAGAATCCGTGTTTGTTTTTATCTCCGGGGGATGATAACAATGATCTAAGAAGTCACCTTCTGGGCATCCAAGCAGAGGTCTTCTCTTAGACCCTTCCTGCCAACCAAAGGTTGCCTCTTGAATACACAGCTCCAGAGCCCCGGGCAAAGGATTAAACAACAACAACAACAACAACCAGAACCTTGCAGACATGCATTGGGATAGCATGGGGGGGGGGGGAAGCCTCTTCTCTGCTTGATAGGGAAACAAAGCTTCTTAAGGCTGCTGCAGCATTTTTAAGAACCCATGCCATTTCCAAGGCCTGATTTGCTAATTAGTTTTTGTAAGTTTTGGCAACCGTTTTAAACAGGGGTCAGTGGGGAACCTGCCCATCTTGCGGGGGGGGGGGGGAATGATAATTTGCTACCAGCCAAGAGTCGATTAGGTTCGGCACAGACTCTGGACCTGTATTCAGATCCTTCCATCGTCAGAAAGCTCACTTGGGTGACCTCAACCATCTCTTATTATTTTCTCTTCAGCTGCCTCCCTTTGTGTCCCCATTGGATTTGGGAGGAGTCTTCACTCCCCTGAGTTCTGCCTTCCTCGCCCCATAAGGGATTGTCATAAGTAGAGCTAGTTTGTTTGGTGGCCTTCCAGTTTCCTTCGGGGAAACTTGCAGGATGGGTTTTGTTTGTACTTAGGATCTGATAGCTTGCCATGGCAAGCACTTCTCTCCCCAGGACCAGGTTGCCTGCGAATGAATATATGATACAGCCTTCTCCCCCTGTCATGTGTGGTTTCCTTACTTGCAGCCTGGCTCACCTACTTGAGCCAGCTAGAATTGCTTATTTATTTGGGTGGTGCAACCTGTTTGCCTCTTCAAGGTGTATTTGTGTTTGTTCCAGGGATAGCCAAATTGTCCCCCCCCCTCTCTCTCTCTTTCTCTCTTTCTGTCTCTCCTCCCTGTAGTGCATTTAACTACATCCTGACATAAAGCCATAAAGCTGCTATTGAGCAGAATCCGATCCCAGAATGAGATAAAAAGTGATCAGATAGCTTTATAAGACTGTTCAAGCATTCTGAATGACTAGGTACGCTCAAATGGAGGAGTTAGGATTTATTTCTCATCTTTAAAAATCTGCGCTGTTTTGTGTTTTATTGCGGTATATTTTTTACTGCATTCCTTGTCATTTTTTTTATAACTCATTTTGAACTTTTATTGCACGTTGCCCGGAGAACTCTCCTCCGGGGTGGTTAACTAATTTAAACGAACAAGCAATGAGAGATTCAAACAGACAAGCAATTAAGGAAGAGATTTGGCAGGTGACGCTTTTCTTAACCAGGCACCTGTTTACAACCCTAGATCAGGACCTTAAAGAAAAGGAAAATGGCAACCTTAATTGATAGGCGGATGGATGGATAGTCCTGGCTTATGGGGTTGGACTAGATGTCCTTTGGATCCCCCCTCCCAAATCTCCTGTGCCCCGACCCTGCCTGGCAAAGTTGATGCGAGGACAATTGCTAAGCTCAGGCAAAGCCCAGTGCATGCTAAGAAGTGCTACGCGGAAGCAGCAGACCGCAAAACTGCTGGAACATACTAATTTCAAGCAGCGCTTTGCACAAGCCGCCCCTTTGCTCTCAGGCACCGCCAAGGGCATGCCACTATCCTTATTCTCTCTCTCTCTCCCCCCCCCCCCCCACCTCACCTTTCCCTTGTCCGTTGCTCACTCACCAGCAGATAGATGCTCCCTTGGATGAGGAATATGAAACAGCACCGTGTCAGCTGCATTTTCTTTTCAGCCTCTCCTCCGCCTTTCCCCTCCTCTTATCGATATCTGGCTAAATCTGTTGTGCCTCCTTTCTGCTGCTGCTGCTGCTGCTGTTTATAATCTGGCCTCTGGCTTCCTAGGATCTCCCCTTTCCAGGTTCCATCTGGCCGCCTCCTTCCAGCCAGGCATGGATGTGCAAAACAGGGGAAAAAAGGAAGCAGGAACAGCCCCACTGTCTCAACCTCTGCAGTTGGAGAGCTCCATGGGGCTGCCTCCTGTCTGCTTCCCTGCTTTGCCGGAGACTCTGGCAAAACTCACTCCAGTCCCTCGCTCTTTTCTTTCTCCCTCTCTCCCTCTCTCCACTAGCTCCCTCCCACTGACAGGTGCCACCACTGGAGCCGATGAGCCCTGCCTTAACCCCTTGCCTGCCTGCCTGGCAAACTTAGAAACTCAGCGCAGAGCTCCAAAGTTGGCAACAGCGTCCGAGAGAAGACTGCGCTCTGCCTCTGCCTTGCCCAGTTAGGCCAGCATCCTGGGAAGAACGGCTGCAGGTAGGTCGGGAGCGAGGAGGGTGCCGATGTCCCCAGGGTCTTGTGGCCGGAGCTTGCTTTTAGGATGTGAAAGCTGGGCGGGGGGGGGGTGTTGGGGGGTCGTGTTGTTGTTCCAGGGTGATGCTTGGCAAGGAGGAAAGAGAAGTTCCTAATCTGACTCAGGGGCGGACTCCCAGAAGCTGTTTTCAAGGACAAGGCTGTGTCCTTGGTCTGGGAAGGTTCAAAGCAGCTGACCTGAAAACAGAGACGTTTATGTACCTTTGTCTCCCTGAAAACCTTTCGATTAAAAACAACGATAAAAGAAGGAAAGAGGGGAACCTTTTGAAAATGTGCAAAGCTGCTCTGGGTGTAGGTTAAAGACAAGAGCCCTTGGGGCAGACGGTATGACTCACAAGCAGGCTTCAGATCTGCCACATCCAGTCTTTTATTTTTAAAATGATGTATCCCGGTTGCATCCTGCCCATCTTGAATCCCAGGGTGACTTTATGCAGCGCCTGGGATCTGGGAGGGAAAATCTGAGCACTGCTTTCTGCCTCCCACTTCTGAACAGAGGGTCCCGATCCATCTCCCAGGTTAGCCTCACCCGAGAAAAATTGTGCTCTTGCACAGCTCCCAGTCATTTCAATGGAGCTTGCGCAGGAGAACTTCCCGCTGGGCTGTGGCCATATGTGATGTGCTTCCAGTATTAATTGCTCCCCCAGATTGATTGATCTGGTATTGATTGAGCTCCTGTCTTCCTCCCGCTCAAGGTTCTGCTCTGTTCTCGTTTAATGTTTTAAGCTGGCTTTTAATTGCATTGATTTTTAATTGTGTTTTTGTCCCTCGATCCCCCCCCCTCCACATCACCACGCCTGGTTGAGCATCTTTTGCAAGTGACAAAGTGTCTATGTTTTAATACACATAAATAATAGGGAGTCAGATCAGTTTTGTCTGCCGTGCTTGATGGGGGCATCCACCATAGCGCAGCTGGTAGAGCATGAGACTCTTCATCTCAGGGTTGTGGGTTCAAGCCCCACGTTGGGCAAAAGATTCCTATACTGCAGGGGGTTGGACTAGATGACCCTTGTGTACAATTCTCTGATTCTAGCCCACCTTTGGACTTTCTCAAATAATTTATATGAAGGTGTGAGACCAGGCTTGCCTTGTGATAGCCTGAATGGGAAAAATAAACCCTTGGGCTGGATCCAGAGCTTCACTTGTCCATCTCCAGTTCTTTGGCAAAGGCTGCCCTTAACCCAGTGGAGTAGTACATTTTTAAAATTCAGAAGCTCAGCATGAAAGTCCCCGTAGCCACTTGTCCCAAGGGAAAACCCCAAAACGCCAGCAACTGTGTTGATTAATTTGTATATCTACAGAGATATACATACCCCAGTAAGATCAGAATCATAAAATTGTAAAGTTGGAAGGGATCCCAAGTCAATGGTTCGAGTCCTGCCCTCCAGAGAAGAGCCCACCTAGTCCAGCTCCCTTTTCTCATAGTGGCCAACCACATGCCTATGAGATGCCTGTAAGCAGGGCCAGAGTTCAACAGTGCCTCTACCCACTGGTGATTCCCAGCAGCTGTCATTGGGAGGCAAATTGCCTCTGACAGAGGAAGTAGAACATAGCAGTCAAGACTCGTATCCATTGATAGCCTCCATGAATTTGTCTAATCCTCCTTTAAAGCCACAAAGAGTTGTAGCACATAACATAATGCCCACTCGGTTAGGATCCGCATGATCAGATGAAGAGACCGTCTTGACTAGGTATAAGGCAGGCTCAGATGTTCTGTAGCTGAGAAGGCTCATAGCCCAGAGGTGCATCACGTGCTCTGCATGCCAGAAGACCCAGGTTCAGTCCCTGGCGTCCTCCGGGAGGGATGGGAACGGCCTCAGTCTGAAATCTTGAAGAGTTGCTGTGAAACAGTGCACAAATTGGAAATTAGGGACTCTGTGGCCATCCAAATATTGCAGGACTCCAGTCCCCATCAGCCCCAGACAGGGATGGTGGGGCATATCTTCCAACATTTATCCGATGAAAATAGATACGTCCTATTCCATAATGATAGATGGGACGCGGGTGGCGCTGTGGTGTAAACCACTGAGCCTCTTGGGCTTGCCAATCAGAAGGTTGGTAGTTCGAATCCCCATGATGGGGTGAGCTGCCGTTGCTCTGTCCCTGCTCCTGCCAACCTAGCAGCTCGAAAGCACGTCAAAGTGCAAGTAGATAAATAGGTACCACTCCGGCGGGAAGGTAACAGCGTTTCTGTGCGCTGCTCTGGTTTGCCAGAAGTGGCTTAGTCATGCTGGCCACACTGTCTGCGGACAAACGCTGGCTCCCTCAGCCTGTAAAGCGAGGTGAGCACCGCAACCCCTGAGTCGTCTGCGACTGGATTTAACTGTCAGGGGTCTTTACCTTTTATTCCATAATGATAATAATAATTTTATTGTTTATACTCCACCCATCTGAACCAATAGGGACACTTGGAGGGTCTGGTGGGGGTTGTAGTCAGCAATATCCAGAGGACCACCAGTTTTCCATCCCTGGTGCAGAGGAAGCTCTGCTAGATGGACCAACAACCTGATTCAGCTTCCTGTTTGTACGGCACAGGCTTTAGTTTATTTCCCAGCTGCATTCCAGGTGAAATTTCAGAAGGTGGACCCTTTCCCTACATGGAGATTTTTTTTTGGGGGGGGGAGAAAGATGTCCCTGTTTAATTTCTGCCTGCAGTGCAGCTGTGAAATGCACAAGACTCTCTGGGAGAGGAATACAGAGAGAGAGAGAGAACATTCCTAGATCAGCCAAACAAACTACCTGCAGCCTAATTGCGTCGCACCTCTAGAGACCGTTGAATATTACAAATGACTTCACAGCTTGATAGTACATTTTTGTTGTTGTTTAATTTAGTCAAGTTTTATTATATGGCCAAGGGCTTCGCGGCGCTACAAAGACAATCAGTCAAAAGCATATACCGGCAATACAAACCCAAATGGTTTAGCCTACGCCAGATCCAAACCAATTCATCACTCTTGCTTTTCAATAAATGCGCTCATTGAGTTTTCGAATCGGCCCCATCGCTAAGCCTCAGAAACCCTTTTCGGTTTGAGTGCACATCAATTGCGCAAATAAAAACCAGACTGCACCGCACAGTTGCTTAAGCTCTCGACGTTTTCAGCCTCTGCCTTCTGATTTGGGAGCTTTTGCCTGTAAATCTCAGATATTGGAGTGGAGGAAGGGAGCGGTGAGTTGCTTGCTGCTACCTTGTCGAGGACTGGAAAATACTCTGCACATGCTTAGAGGCGGGTCTTCGGTTTGAGATCACAGCTTACAAGGCTGAAGGGAAAGCTTGGGGTGAACTCTAGTGCAGGAACTGGGGACCCGTGGCTCTCAAAATGGTGTTGGGCTCCAGTTCCCATCAGCCCTGGCCAGCATGACCAATGGTCAGGGATGATGGGGACGTATAGGTTCCCCATCAAGATATGGGTGTTGTTCATGTGCTTGCTAAAAGGACCAGCTAAATGTTGGCAAGTCTATTTATAACATCAATTTAGAAATGAGACTGCAGAGAAGGAGGCAGTATTTTGAAGACGAAACTGGCCTTGACCAGAGCTTTTCCGTCTTTGCCGGCAAATATCAGCTGGCGAGGGTTTATTTATTTTTCTGGAAGGTTTAATTTTATGTCAGCATGGTCACAGAAATAACACACAAATACCTGTCTGCCATTTTTAGCTGGCCTATTACACCTGCTGCTCTTTCCCCCTTGGATGGTCCCTAGATATAGACTTTGGAAAGGGAGCCAGCGACGGCGGCTGGTGCAATATTTCATCACAAACCATTTCACCTGTTGGGTGGCCTTAAGAGAGATTTTCAAAAGCCCTTCAGCTCGGAGAAGCGTTCAGTGATGACCAGGTTCGACTGGTTTATAGTAAACAGAAAATGGGGTGTGTGTGTGTGTGTTAACTCATTCCTCTCAAAACGAATTTCAAAATGAGAGAGGAAATGAGACGTTCCTTAATTCTGAGGCTGTTCTTAATGAGAACATACGGAGTCAACGATGCCTGAAGCCTCTGAAGCCCAGCTCTCTCGCTGTGTATGTAGCTTTCAGCTGTATACCAGAGATACTCTGCACATGCTCAGAAACACTTCACACCCCCACACCCCACGTTCCCTCATTTTCTGAACAAAAGAGCTCTGTATTGCAGTCCTAACCCCTCTCATTTGGGTGCAAGACCCACTGAATTCAGCAGAACTTACTTCTGATTAGAGATGGCTAGGATTGTGAAATTGACTGTGTGGTGATGTTGTAACCGCCCTGAGACCTGTGGGTATACAAAATTTAATAATAATAATAATAATAATAATAATAATGGCTTAAAGGCTCCTGGCTCAGATGGAGGCAGGGTAGCTGCTCCTATTTTGGGGGACAAGATATCTAAACTACACACGCCCCCCCCCAGCCAGCTCAGACGTGTCACAACAACACTGAGGGAAGGGATGAGGGAAAGAAGCATCCAGACAGCACACCAACCCCATCCCACGCCAAGGAATAGCTTGCTCTCTTCTCTCCATGCCCTGAACAGAGACTTGATGTCCAGCAGACTCCTTACTGCAGGGATTGGGCACGATTTTGGCCTGGCGGGTCAGATATTTATCTCTCCCCCCCCCCCTCAGCCTCATCGGACAAGTTGGAAAGCTGGGTGAATCATCTAGGTGGCCATGCCTGCTTCCCAAAGTTGGGGTTGGGAGGAGAGAGGCTTCCTGCCAGCCTGTTCCATGCAGGGAAAGGATTGAACCCTCCACCCAGCAGGATTGAACCCTCCACTCATCAGGGGTCTGCTTTGCCAGTTCGTTCCCAGCAGGGAAACAGACCCCAGCAGGACCGAACTCTGCCCTCCTGTCTATCAGCTGTCATAACCCAGAGACACCAGCTGACTGGCAGGTGAGCATAGTTTGGGGGGAGGAAATGACCTCATGGGCCAGCATGAGAGGGGACAAGCTTGGCTCGGTGGGCCAGAGGATTTGCAAAATTCTGCATGTGCCAATAGCTGCAAATGCCGATGCAATTACTCTAAATGAGGGGTCAGCAACCTTTTTCAGCCGTGGGCTGGTCCATCGTCCCTCAGACCTTGTGGGGAGCCGGACTGTATTTTGAAAAAAAATATGAATGAATTCCTGTGCCCCACAAATAGCCCAGAGATGCATTTTAAATAAAAGCACACATTCTACTCATGTAAAAACACCAGGCAGGCCCCACAAATAACCCAGAGATGCATTTTAAATAAAAGGACACATTCTACTCATGTAAAAACATGCTGATTCCCAGACCGTCCGTGGGCCGGATTGAGAAGGCAATTGGGCTACATCCGGCCCCCGGGCCTTAGATTGCCTACCCCTGCTCTAAATAGAAATGTGAGACATCTTATCCCTACTGGAGAGGACTTGGACCTCTGTGGCTGCTCCATCTGTTACCTGGATGTTGCTGATGAGTAGCTTCAAGGCTCCTGATCTCTCCTGTTCTTTAGCACCAGGCAGCCTTTCAAGTAAAGGACTGGGCTCCGTAAACATAGGACAGATGAGCACCCTACTACATGGCCAGAAATGAGCCCATGCTCTTGGAAACACGTTTCCAGACTGAAGCCCAACTCTTACAAGGCTGCATACACAACATGTGTTTGAAGCCTATCTCTCCTCCTTTGCCATGGGAACTTTAGTTTACAGAACTACAATTCTCAGCACCTTTGAGGGAGGTGTCAAATGTGCTTGAAATGGTGTGTTTGAAGCCTCAGCCTTCTAAGACTGTGCTGGAAATATATGATATTATGAAAACTCCTTCCCCCATCCCTCCCTTCTCAAAATTTTTCTAATTTGTACTCTCAGCCTGAGTGCTAAAACTTGCTTGAGGCATGCAGAGTAATAAGAGGATTCCTTTTTAAATTTATTAATGAGCGCATGCAGAGTGCTGTTTTGTTAAGGTGAGGAGAGTGTTGTCGGGTTGGCGGTTCTCTCTCTGTTCGGGGATAACATGCTGGCAGGGGTACCCCAGTTCATTTCGTTGTCGAAGCAAGGCAGCAAATGGCAGCCCCCTCCCCCCCCCCCAGGATCAGTCAAGTTGCTTTGTCACCCAGCCCCAAGACATTTTGCTGCCTGAGTTGAAGGAGAAGAAGATGGTGTCCTCTTCCCGCTCCATATTAGGAAGCCAACTGGGTCGGCCATTGAGTCTTAGGCCCCATCTGCACTATGCATTTAAAGCAGTATTGTTGTTTAGTCGTTTAGTCGTGTCCAGCTCTTCATGACCCCATGGACCAAAGCACGGCAGGCACTCCTGTCTTCCACTGCCTCCTGCCTTGCCGTGGCGAAGGGGCTTGAACAACTCAGAGAAGCTATGAGCTATGCCGTGCAGGGCCACCCAAGATGGACAGGTCATAGTTAGAGTTTCGACTAAATGTGATCCACCTGGAGCAGGAACCGGCAAGCCACTCCAGTATCCCTGCCAAGAAAACTCCATGGACAAAGACAACAGGCATATAAAGGTTATGATGTTGGAAGATGAGCCCCTCAGGTCGGAAGGCGTCTAACATGCTACTCAGGAAGAGCGGAGGACAAGTACAAGTAGATTCAGAGCTGATGAAGCGGCTGGGCCAAAGCCGAAAGGTCGCTCAGTTGCAGATATGCCTGGAAGCGAAAGGAAAGTCCAATGCTGTAAAGAAAAATATTGCATAGGAACCTGGAATGTAAGAACCATGAACCTTGTTAAGTTGGATGTGGTCAAAAATGAGATGGCAAGAATAAATATTGACATCCTGGGCATCAGTGAACTAAAATGGACGGGAATGGGCGAATTCAGTTCGGATGACGATCTTATGCCACTACCGAGCATCATGAGGGGGTGGGGTTGCGGGCTCACGACCCCGCCCACACTCCCGCGGGGCTGGCGTCAGCCTCGCGGGAATCAGGGATTCCCTAGTTACACCCCCGTGCGCCAGCCAATCGGCTGGCGGCGGGGGCGGGCCTTCCAGAGGCCACATAAGGTCGGGGCAGCCCTTGGCTCGCCCCTTTTCTTCCTTGCAGCTAGCGCGATTTCCCACCCAACCACCCTTTAGGTTTGCCATTGACCTTGCTATGGGCTTCGGCTGGTCGCCGCTTGGGGCCGGGTAGGAATTTTTCCATTTGGCTAATTGGCTGGTTCGTGAGCCACTTGGTTTTTTCGCCTACCTCTTAGCAATTCGTCACAACTTCCTCGGTTATGGCGGTAGGCATTGGCCGGGGGTATTGTCATGCAAATGAGATCGGGGGGGAGGAGCGCCATCACCTCCCCCAATGCTTGAAGGGTAGTTCGTTAAAGGACTCCGAGGGGCGACGCCTCGTCCGAAACCTACGGAGGCTAGGGCTTAAAGCGCGCCCCCGAGCGGTAACCCCTCGGGGAGCGCCTAGGGATATGCATCTCGGGTAGCTCCCCCTGTTGGTGTTTAACCCTTCCTGGTTAGACCGGATAGTCGGTTAGGGGCCAATGCCTAATGCCAATACCTCTCTTACCTGTAATCAATAAAGTTGTGGCCATTTTCGCCCATTAACTTAAAATACTCGTGTCCTGTGTCTTTATTTATTCCACATGTGGGGGGGAGGGAATAGCCACGCAATCTACTACTGTGGGCAAGAATCCTGTAAAGCAGTATTATACTACTTTAAATACAGTGGTACCTCGGGTTAAGAACTTAATTTGTTCTGGAGGTCCATTCTTAACCTGAAACTGTTCTTAACCTGAGGTACCACTTTAGCTAATGGGGCCTCCCGCTGCGGCTGCCACGTGATTTCTGTTCTCATCCTGAAGCAAAGTTCTTAAACCGAGGTACTATTTCTGGGTTAGCAGAGTCTGTAACCTGAAGTGTCTGTAACCCAAGATACCACTGTAGTCATGACTCCCCACCACCACCACCGCAAGGAATCCTGGGAAGTGCAACCTGTCAAGGGTGCTGGGCGTGGTTAGGAGACCCCCCCTACAGAACTACCATTCCCAGAATTCCCTGGGAAGAAGGACTGCCTGCCTTGAGGCCCATGTGGGTTCCTTTCCAACCTGACCATGTGACGTTTGCAGAAAGTTATGCAGTTAACACACACACACAACTTGAAGTTCATTGGTTTTATTGCACTTTGGGAATTGTGGCTTGAGAGAGTGGCTGGCTGTTTTGGGGCAAAATAATGTAGAGACTGGAACATGAAGCCAAGATCCAAAACAAGTTGTGATGTTCAAGGCTTACCTAGCGCAAGCATCACCAACCTTTTGTTTATGCCCAGGGATCGCATTTGGATTTTTGAGTGAGTTGCAGTGGGTATCACTCCTTCTAGTCTCTTCACCCTCCCTCCAAGAGACAGAAAGAGAGAAAGCACATGCCCCCACCCTCTGCTTTCCCTGGTAAAACCTGGATCTGGTAGAATTAATCTGAACCCCGAAAGGCACATAGAGCTGAAAGGGGAAGTGTTACGGAGCGCCGCTTTTCCAACTTCCTCCTCCTATGCACTTTTCAAAGGAGAAAATTGTACCTACCTGTTATGTATTGAAGTGCTCACCCTGGGCCAGCAGGGGGATACTGTAGATAGTTTTCACTCGGGACCACATATGCAAATAAGGGATAGAAGTGACGTTCAGTGATTGGATAGTTACAGAAACTGGTTACTGTTGCGTTGTAGTGGAGCTCTATATAAGCAGGCTGGCTGAACCCTTCAGTTCAGTTCTGTTCTGGCCTGTGAATAAACAATAGCTGTTTGAAGAATTGCTGTGTGGTGTGCTTTGTTCACCCACAACTTAACACTACCCTCATCGCCTCACAAACAAGGGGGGCAGCACGTATGGGGAGCTCAGGGGCTTCACAGGCACCAGTCAGAGGCCTCGAGGGTGATGCTGTGCCCATGGGCACCACGTTGTGGCACCTCTCAGCACAGGGCTTTCTGCCCTACGATCCCTTCTGCATGGACTTGCTCTGTGTTCTCTGCTTGGCTCTTGGAGGGATCTGATTTGTAATTTAATTTAAACATATATTTTTTTAAAGATTTCTTGGTTTACAAAAGTATGTGCAATGTCTCTTTTTTCAAGTTACATTTTCTACATATCAGTTTCATTTGTTGAGACATTAGTGAGATGAGAGCAAACAGAAAGTGAAGGAAGGCTGAGATTAGTGACTGAAGGCTCAGCAGCAAATGGCCAAGGATGCTTTTGGAGGTGCCCCAGTTACACAGAATGAGCTTGGCATGCCTGTTTGACCCGTGTCCAAGTCTCTCTTTCTCTCCCTCCCTGTCTCTCCCCATCTCCCTTTCTCCCTCTGAATCTCACCTTTTCTTCCTCCACCGCTACTTTCCTTGAGATGGTGCTGCCCTCTCATGGGCAAAGTTGATGGAATTTTTTTTTAAGAAATCCAATGCTTGCATGGTTAAAGTTGCAAATTTCTCCACATTTCTCCGATGAAAATAGGATACCCTCTTCCATTATTATTATTATTATTATTATTATTATTATTATTATTACTACTATTACACACACCCATCTGACTGGCTTACCCCCAACCACTCCAGGTGGCTTCCAAAATACAATGGTACCTTGGAAGTCGAACACAATCCATTCTGGAAGTCCGTTCCATGTCCAAAACATTCGGAAACCAAAGCACAGCCTCTGATTGGCTGCAGGAAACTCCTGCAGCCAATCGGAAGCCACGGAAGCCACGCTGGATGTTCGGCTTCCAAAAATCATTGAAAAACCAAAACACTCACTTCTGGGTTTTGATCGTTTGGGAGCCGATTTGTTCTGAAGCCAAGGCATTCGGGATCCAAGGTACGACGGTATATAAAAACACGATAAAACATAATTATTATTACTGAAAAACCTTCCCTTTCAGGGCTGCCGTCAGATTTCTTCAGAAGGTAGTATAGTTACTTATCTCCTTGGCTCGGGGGTCACATAGCTCCATACCCTCCAGCATTTCTCTGATGAAAACAGAGATATCCTAAGGAAAAGGGGGACATTCCGGGATCAGCTCAGAAACTGGGATGGCTTCTGCAAATCCAGGACTGTCCCTGGAAAACAGGGACACTTGGAGGGTCTGAAATTAGCCCAGAACAGCTTTGGTGCTGTGCTTCCCAGCAAGGACCCTGCAGCCACGACTGGCTCACCACTGTTGACTTATTATTATTTATTCCTTTAAATATAGATTTTTAAAATATACATTATATATTCTTCTGTCTCTTTTTTAACCTCTTCTACTAGGAGAAGGTGTGGGGAGCCTGTGCACCTTCAGATGTTGTCGGACTGCAATTCCCATCAGCTCCCAGTCAGCATGGTTGATGAGCCGAGTTGATGGGAGTTGTAGAAGAAGAAGAGGAGGAGTTTGGATTTGATATCCTGCTTTATCACTACCCTAAGGAGTCTCAAAGTGGCTAACAATCTCTTTTTCCCTTCCTCCCCCACAACAAACACTCTGTGAGGTGAGTGAGGCTGAGAGACTTCAGAGAAGTGTGACTAGCCCAAGGTCACCCAGCAGCTGCATGTGGAAGAGCGGAGACATGAACCCGGTTCCCCAGATTACGAATCTACCGCTCTGAACCACCACACCACACTGTTGTAGCTTTAACAACAGCTGGAGAGTCACAGGTTTCCCATCCCTGACTTAGTAAGTCATAACAGTGACTGTAGAGTCATATTCTCAGTTACAGTGGTACCTCGGTTTTCGAACGTCTCTGTTGATGAACATTTCGGTTTCCAAACGTCGTAAACCCGGATGTACCTGCTTTGGTTTTCAAACATGCCTTGGAAGTCAAACATTCCACACAGCTTCCACTGAGGGCAAGATCCTGAGGCCTAGCTGTCGGCTATTGGGTTTTCAGTTTTTGAACGTTTCAGAACTTGAATGGTCTTCCGGAACGGATTACATTTGAAAACCAAGGCACCGCTGTACTTTAAGCCCCAACTCCTTTCAATCAGTCCTGGCTTTTCTTTACTTCTAGCAGAGAGGAAGTACTTTGTGTCTGTTCTGGAGGGAATTCAGAGAATGATGCTCTTTTTAAAAAATCATTAATTAATTTATTTAACATAATTATTACAAAATATAAGCAAAATATTGCAAATACATGTATACATACATACATGTATAAGCACACATAAAAAAGAACAAAAGAGAAAAAAAAAAAGAAATAGAGAGAAAAAAGAAGGAAAGTTGGAAGAATTTCTTCCAAATTTATTCTACAAATATCTCAATATGAAAATATGAATAAAATTTCATTGATTGACCTCCATCACTTACACTGCACTTCCTATATACATTTTAAGCAAGATTGTATCTGTTATTCTGTATTTTTCCCATACAATCTCACACAAATATTCTAATCAATAAGTTTTCTAAATCGTCCATAAATCTATTCTAAACACAACCCATACTTTACATTTAATCTTTGTCTACATAGATTATCATTTAAACATTTCCATTGTTTCTGGATTATATTTTTTGGTTTTTGTCTTATCAAATCAGTCAACTTTGCTAATTCCAAGTATTCGCATAATTTATTCAGCCATTCTTCTTTGGTTGGAACATAATTTCCTTTCCAATTGGATTGGCTTGGAATGAATGATGCTCTTAAAGTGATGGTACTCTCTCTGGAAAGAGACTGGGGGGGGAATTGAAAACGAAAAGTCCCAGATGAAGAGATTGGGATGCTATCGGTAAACACAACAGGAAAAGAGATTCTGGCTAAACATCAGGAAGAATTTTCTGATGGCAAGAGCTGTTATACAGTGAAACCAGACCCTCAGGCGGTTGTGGCTTCTCCTTCCTTGGAGGTTGGATGGTCATCTGTCATGGATGCTTTAGTTGAGATTCCTGCATTGTAGGGGGTTGGACTAGATGACCCTCAGGGTCCCTTCCAACTCTACAATTTTATGACTCTATGAAATGAAATACAACAGGAACTGAAACGGAACGTACGGGACTGGACATGAGCTAGCAGATTATAACGAGAAACAAAAACGGGAAAACTGGCGCAATGTGTGATCACAATGGAGAGGCTTTGATGTGGATATGGGTGGAAGAATTTAGTATTATCCAATATGGAGTAAGGGTGGTGGTGGAGATTAATAGAGGTAAAGTTAAAAGATAAAATATGGTTAGCATTTATTATTAATACTAACAATTAGGGAACCTATCTTGGACTTTTCGTAGGAAAAAGAAATGAATGATTCCGAGACACATTGGCTTAAAAGAAATATTGTTTAACAGAAAGTGGAGAAGACAGATGTTCACATGGATGGAAGGTTTTGAATCATTGTCTTTTTATATATATAACCGGCAGATAGAAAATCGGAAGTCCTTCTCTTGCATCTTTTGCCGATGTTTCTTTTCCTTTCTTTATCTTATTCATCTTTCTCTCTTTTCTTTTTTTATTTCTGTTCTCCCTTTCACTTTTTTCCTGTTTCAAATTTTACTGTATTATGGGTGAAAATAATAATAATAATGAAATCTTACAAGGGAATGAGGGGAGAATAAAGATCTATACAGTGGTACCTTGGTACTCAAACAACTTGAAACCCAAACACAGCAAACCTGTAAGTGTTCTGGTTTGCGAACTTTTTTCGGAAGTTGAACGTGCTCCATTTTGAGAGTTACGCTTCCGTTTTGAGTGCCACACTTCAGTTGTGAGTGTTATGCTGAGGTCTGTCTGTTTTTGCTATTTATTTTGCGTTTTTGTTTTTGCGGCTCTTTTTTCCATTTTTGTGACTGTGTGGAACTCAGTTCAGCTACGGATTGATAGATTGTGTGACTGCGGTACAGTGGTACCTCAGGTTAAATACTTAATTCGTTCCGGAGGTCCGTTCTTAACCTGAAACTGTTCTTAACCTGAAGCACCACTTTAGCTAATGGGGCCTCCTGCTGCTGCCACGCCGCTGGAGCACAATTTCTGTTCTCATCCTGAAGCAAAGTTCTTAACCTGAAGCACTATTTCTGGGTTAGCAGAGAATGTAACCTGAAGCGTATGTAACCTGAAGCGTATGTAGCCCAAGGTACCACTGTACATTGTTTATTGCTTTCATTTTATGGACCAATGGTCTCATTAGATAGTAAAATTCACGTGAAATTGCTGTTTTAGGGGTTGTTTTTAAAAGTCTGGAACGGATTAATCCATTTTGCATTCCTTTCTATGGGAAAGCATGCCTTGGTTTTGGAACACTTTGGTTTTGGAACGGACTTCCGGAACGGATTAGGTTTGAGAACCAAGGTACTGGTATTGGGAAGTAGGGTGGGAGGAGACCAGCAGCACCTCCTGTTCACCAAGAGTCCACTATAGAGGCAGCGTTGGGGTCTATAGGAAGTGGAAGATCCAGCCTCCAGTGGCAGCAGCAGGAGATGCATTCCTAGGAGGCCAACTCTGCTGCCTCTGTGGATCCTGCCGCCCAAGGCAGCTGCCTCGCCTTGCCTCATGCGTGGGCCGGCTCTGCCCACAACAGGAGAGGAAGATGCCCTCTGTGCTTAGTAGGAGAAAAAAGCACAGATCCCATATGGTGCAGATTAAACCACTCCCTGACCCCGCTGTGCTGCAAACAGGGATGGACGATGCTGTGCATTTCACCTTCTCATTTCCCCACTCCTCAATATTCCTTCATCCATTTGCAAATTGCTTATTTATAGAGAAATGGCCTCGAGAAAATCCGTCAACATACCCATCTTGCGAAATATTTCCCCAGGTAAAGGGTAAAGGGACCCCTGACCATTAGGTCCAGTTCGTGACCGACTCTGGGTTTGTGGCACTCATCTCTCTTTACTGGCAGTGCACGGAAACCAGAGCAGTGCACGGAAACACTGTTTACCTTCCCGCCAGAGCGGTACCTATTTATCTACTTGCACTTTGTGCTTTCGAACTGCTAGGTTGGCAGGAGCAGGGACTGAGCAACGGGAGCTCACCCTGTCGCAGGGATTCGAACCGCCGACCTTCTGATCGGCAAGCCCTAGGCTCTGTGGTTTAACCCACACTGCCACCCGCATCCCTATTTCCCCAGATGTCATGCTATTTTTACTAATATGCATCTCTTACGCACACTTTCCCCTAGCATACCCACAGACGTGCTTTCGGTTGGAGAACTCCACTACAAAATTTGGAGAAGTACAGAAGTATGGCTGCCTTTTGGTTTGTGCATTGTTTTGGAAAGTACCAATTATTTGGTGCACATTGAAATGCAAATGGAAACAGATTTTGTCCCCAAATCCTAGTTGCAAATGAAAAATGCAGCCTGTGCTTGGTTTTTGGATAAAAAAAAAACAACAGTAGAGGGCAGCAGAAAGCCACTCTATTTACCCAGGATTTGTAGGGAAATGGGGAAGGGGCTAAAGGAAGAAGCTTTGAGAGGCTGCCAGCTTCTGAAGTCCACACAAGGTTGTTTGGAAGGCAGAAGGCTGAATTAGGCAACTACACACACACACACACACACACACACACACACACACACACACACACCAGAACTGGATTATGCAAAAGAAATGGAACCTATTTATTTCTTTAAAGTGTTTTTGATGCTTTTGAATTATGGTGCTGGAGGAGACTCTTGAGAGTCCCATGGACTGCAAGAAGATCAAACCTCTCCATTCTGAAGGAAATCAGCCCAGAGTGCTCACTGGAAGGACAGATCGTGAAGCTGAGGCTCCAGTACTTTGGCCACCTCAGGAGAAGAGAAAAGACCCTGATGTTGGGATAGATGGAGGGCACAAGGAGAAGGGGACGACAGAGGACGAGATGGTTGGATAGTGTTCTCGAAGCTACCAGCATGAGTCTGACCAAACTGCAGAAGGCAGTGGAAGACAGGAGTGCCTGGCGTGCTCTGGTCCATGGGGTCACAAAGAGTCGGACATGACTAAACGACTAAACAACAACAACAACAACAACAACCACACCTTTCAGTCTCCCAAGTGGTTTGCGTAAGTCCAGTAACAAATGAGATAGATCTGATGGCAGGGACTATCTAGAGCACAGGCACGAAAGGAAAACGGGATGAGGAGGGGAGAGGGAAACAAGCAAACTGAGAGACACTGGTTCTTCAAGTTGCAAAGTTCTCATGATGACCAACTTGTTTGCAAACAGTTGAGGAAGAGGAGGAGCCAAGTGGAGCTGGTTCCCTCAGCCCAGCCGAGGGAGGGGGCCTTGCTCCCACTTACCCCACATTAACCATTGTCTGTTTCAACGCTGAGATCCGGCACTGAAAACAGAGTCTGAGGCCTAAGGAGCCCCAATTTAAATTAAGTTCTGGTAGAGAGAGAACCTTGCCCAAACTCTTGGCTTCACACAAGAGGCTTGTAGAGACAAATCCCATTTCACAACACCCCTTGCGGTGCCACACAGCTGCCAGCTGTGCCCTTTCTGTATGAAACCTGCCTGTTTATGATCTTTCCCTTTTTTTAGTAGCAATTCTCTGTGGCCTCTGGTCTTATTATTAATTTTTGCTTCTTGTGGGTTTTTTTCAGGTGGCGGCGAAAATTTACTTTCATTGATCTTGGGCACAGTAGTAGATAGTGAATCTCTGGCTCAACCTCTTCTGAATTTCACATGCTGGATTGCACACTTCTTCTTCTTTGGGTTTCGGATTATTAGCTACAAAAACTTAAAATGCATCCATCAACTTACCCAACATAATAGATAAATCAGGTGCATCTCAAACCCCCGATACGTAAAGTTGATTGGCATTTTAATATGTAATTTTGTTTTACAATGTATGCTTTTTTAACTGCTGATTTTTTTTAATTAAAAAAATCCTTTTAAATTGTTGTTGTTTAGTCGTGTCCGACTCTTCGTGATCCCATGGACCAGAGCACGCCAGGCACTCCTGTCTTCCACTGCCTCCCGCAGTTTGGTCAAACTCATGTTAGTAGTTTCAAGAACACTGTCCAGCCATCTCGTCCTCTGTCGTCCCCTTCTCCTTGTGCCCTCCATCTTTCCCAGCATCAGGGTCTTTTCCAGGGTGTCTTTTCTTCTCATGAGGTGGACAAAGTATTGGAGCCTCAGCTTCAGGATCTGTCCTTCCAGTGAGCACTCTGGGCTGATTTCCTTCAGAATGGAGAGGTTTGATCTTCTTGCAGTCCACGGGACTCTCAAGAGTCTCCTCCAGCACCATAATTCAAATTATAAATTAAATTATTTAAGCCCAATTTGTGTTTAACATCTGGCTTTTATCAACAATATGAATGTATTAAGCAGTAAACAAATTCTGTGTTGTTGTTTTTAATGGGAAAACCCCAGAAGAGAGCAAAAAGCAATTCTCACTCCAAAAATTTAACCCAAAAGTCCTTTTTGAGCTGGGCTAGAGAAGTTGCCTTAAGCAAACAGCTGATATGTTGCTTCGATTCCAGCGGGTTGAACTAGATGACCCTTGGGGGTCCCTTTCAACTCTCCAGTTCTGTGATTCTACACCTACAAAGAGAGGAGAGAGACCCTTACCTGGAGCTTTGCTGAATGAGCCTCATGGAGCAGGCCCTTCTTGCCTGCAGCACAGTCATTAATTTGGAGAATGCATCTCTTGCCAGAAGACCTCCCATGAGACTGAAGCTATTTAGGGTAGAGATGGGGAAATCTGTAGCCCTCCAGATACTCTTGGACCATGCATAGGCAAGCTCAGCCCTCCAGATGTTTTGGCACTACAACTCCCATCGTCCCTAGCTAGCAGGACCAGTGGTCAGGGATGATGGGAGTTGTAGTCCCAAAACATCTGGAGAGCCGAGTTTGCCTATGCCTGTCTTGGACTGTTGTCCCTGTGGATAGCCCAGTCGGTAGAGCACAAGACTCTTAATCTAAGGGTTGTGGGTTCGAGCCCCACCTTGGGCAAAAGATTCCTGCCTTGCGGGGGGTTGGGCTAGATGACCCACAGGATCCCTTCCAACTCTACAATTCTACGATTCTAGGAACTCACATCAACCCCATTCAGCATGACCAATGCCTGGGGAAGTGGGGGGGGGGCGGGCAGGCGGGGAGAGTTACATTCCAGAAATAACTGGAGGTCTACAGGTTCCCCCACTTCTGGTTCAGCACATCTTAAAAAAAACCCTCAAATGAAGATAAAGTTTAAGGTATGTAAATGTTGAAAGTGCTCATTTTTATTTGGCGAGAGCCTGCTTTACGTTTGCACATCCTCATGGCGGCGAGGAAGCCTGTCAATTACATGTTTTTGGCAGTGTGCTGGGATTGTTGGCTGCACTGCTTGGATCTCATTCTTCCTAGAGTCCAGGGGTCAGCAATTTTTTTCAGCAGGGGACTGGTCCACTGTCCCTCAGACCTTGTGGGGGGCTGGACTATATTTTGGAGCAGGGAAAAAAGAACTCCTATGCCCCACAAATAACCCAGAGATGCATTTTAAATAAAAGCACACATTCCACTCATGTAAAAACACCAGGCAGACCCCACAAATAACCCAGAGATGTGTTTTAAATAAAAGGACACATTCGCCTCATGTGAAAACACGCTGATTCCCGGACTGTCCGTGGGCCGGATTGAGAAGGTGATTGGGCCAGATCCGGCCCCCAGGCCTTAATTTGCTTACCCATGTCCTAGACCATTGTTTAGAGTTGGCAGAGCATCTTTGCACAATTCCACCCCCACTGCCTGTCAGCCACCACTTTGGGGTACGGTTTGAGGCACAAAACTGCCTTGCCTTGTTCTCCCTCTCAAGAGCCAGAGCTGTCAAAATCTGGGTACAACCCGTCACTCTTCCCCAAAGCTCCTGACTCCTGTCAGCTTCAGGGGTTTTGGCACTCCTAGAGAGGCCCGCTGGATGGATACAGTCCATCTGCCTCCATTTAAGCAACATGGACGTTTTGCTGATCTGTGGGGATCAGCTTTGTGAGTCTCAGTTTTCTGGCGAAGCAGAGATGGCCCGAGGCCTGTTTTGAGAACAAACACTCTAATGAGTTTTCGTTTCCTTTCGCCAAGAGGTGGGTCCCAGAAAGTGAACTTTCACACCTCCTTGGCTGGCCCTTTAGATAAGGAGATTAGGGTGGATGTTAAAACACCACCCGGCCTTTTCCCTTCTCATTTTCACCTCCTCTTTGCAAACCTGCATATTTTCTTGCAGGCATCGGTTGGGGACATCAAGTGCTTGGTATTAGCTTCTTCCCAGACAACTTACTATATCTATAAAGCTTCAAAAAGCCAGTTATTAATTTGTTTAACAACATCGGCAAATCTAATCCCTGCAGAGGCTCGATAACAACTGGAAGTCGCACTATTTAACCTTAAAAATAATGTTCTGTAATGAGAATAGGTGTCTTGTTTTTGTTTTGCTTTGTTTTGGTGTGAGGGAAAAGCACTCTTCACATGCCCAGGTGCCCTCTATGCTCAAAGGTACTGAATGTGTTCTAGGTGTCAATTTGATTCCAGTTAAAATTATTTTCTGACTTGGAAGATGCCTGCTCTCCCCTCTCAGACCTAGTAGGCTGTTTTTATCCAATGGAACAGGAAAACAGCCTGCCTTTGCTGAAAAACTCACTCCATACATCATGTCTGGCTCCCTGGCATTGAAAACCATAACCTATTTGAGAGTAAGCCATAGCTCAAAGTTAATGCCTGGTCAAATGATGTAATCCTCTGTTCTCAGTAAGGATGGGTGAATCTGTCAAACTTGATTTCTCTCAAGATTCTCATTTTTCAATCTTAAATTCACTTCTCCACATTTCCAAATTAGTTTGTATTATGTGCTTTATCGTGAATTTATCCCAGGACAGATATTTTTCTATGTAGTTTTGCCTAATGTACACATTTTGCAAAGCAATTTCACCTAATACAATGTGTTTCTTTCTGCATGTTATTTTCAATGGTATATGCATTTATAAAGGTAAAAAGGTAAAGGACCCCTGGACGGTTAAGTCCAGTCAAAGGCGACTATGGGGTTGCGGCGCTCATCTCGCTTTCAGGACGAGGGAGCCGGCGTTTGTCCACAGACAGCTTTCCGGGTCGTGTGGCCAGCATGACTAAACAGCTTCTGGTGCAACAGAATACCGTGATGGAAACCAGAGCGCATGGAAACGCCATTTACATCCCTGCTGTAGTGGTACCTATTCATCTACTTGCACTGGCATGCTTTTGAACTGCTAGGTTGGCAGGAGCAACAGGAGCTAACCCTATTGTGGGGATTCGAACCGCCAACCTTCTGATCAGCAAGCCCAAGAGGCTCAGTGGTTTAGACCACAGTGCCACCTGCATTTATATGCAGTCATTATACTCCAATGTACATGTTTCTGTACACATTACATGTTTGGACAATGGCATCACAAAATTCAGAGAAGTGCAGATTTTGAAGTTTGGTGCATTGTTCCGGAAAGTGCAATTTAGTTTGCCTTTAAATATGAACCGAAACGAATTTCTCCCTCACCCCTAGTTCTTAGTGAAGCAGGATATCCCTGTGGGCGTACCCTACATATTGGAATTGCAGGTTCCTCAGATCCCTGGTCAGCCGTGAGTGATGCCCACAGGCAAAATCTGGGCGATGAGTCACTTTACCATCTTCACCTGCTTACCAAAGTGTTTGGTTTCCAAGTTGCTATGGGACTGCTTGGTAATAAATATTTTCTTGCTTAACTCCCTTCTTCTTTCAACTATCCCCACCCCCCTCTCTCTGTCTCTGCCTCCCCCAGCCCTTTGGCTTCTTGTTAATCTTCCACGCAGATGCACGCACTCGCTTTTGGTTAGAGTTCACGATCTAACCCCGAGAGGTCAGAAGTTGCAAATCAGCAAATCAGCTCTAATCAATAGAGTCTGGTTTCTAAGCTTCAGTCTGAGCCTGTGATTGTGGTGAAGGTGAGAGGTGCGTACATGTGCGATACAGGATCAGTGTGGGTTGGGTGGGCGCAAGCAACTGAACAAATGCTTTGAGGAGACC
The DNA here is from genome assembly GCF_964252035.2 of Podarcis erhardii. Lineage (NCBI taxonomy): Eukaryota > Metazoa > Chordata > Lepidosauria > Squamata > Lacertidae > Podarcis > Podarcis erhardii. Next base: position 33,374,009 of record NC_138502.1, on the reverse strand, counting down.
CACAAATTGGAACCATGGTTTTGACACAAGACCTTTTGCCCCCCTGGTTATCCTTCAAAGCTGCCTGCGCAGCTTGGCTAATCTCTTTGACCCAACTGCAAAACAGGGTCCAGGGATTGACTAAATCTCACAACCCCTGTAATTGCCCTAAAGCACTTTGTTCAGTCATTTGATGGTTTAAAAGCAATCCTGTTTATTAGATTTGAAACAGTCCATTTTATGTGTGTTTTGTTTGTGTAGGTATATGGTAAATAGATAGATGGATGGATGGATTGGGAAAGGGTGTCCAAAAGGAATCTCTCTTGGTCTCTCTTTCTCTTCTGTCGCCCTATTGATCTGAGGCATCAGAGATGACGACAAACAGGGAGATATTATGAGTCACTAGCGCAACCAACCAACCAACCTTTGGGCACCAGTGGGCACATTTTTAATTTTGAGAAAGTGCCATGGGCACCAGTCACAAAATGGCTGGCACATCTAAAAGAGCGAGAAAAGAGACAGAATTGCAAAATGGTACATGGAGGCATGTTTTTGCTTCTTCTTTATTTTATTTTATTTTATTTTATTATTTTGACAAAGTAATAATCATAAATAAATAAGAATTAAACGTGCACCCCACCACCAAGACCATTCCATTGTAACTATCCAACCTCCCAAAATTTCAACACCTCTTGCGATGGTTTGACCCCTTTCCGTTTTAACAGTACAAATCCTACAAACACCTTCCATATCTCCTCAAAATCATTTCTCCTGCGTATTCCCTGCCTTACCTTAATGGCACATGTTAATTTATCATTAATAGCTATACCCCACACCTCTTTGTACCATTTTATATTCTGCTTGCCCCTTTCACTTCCTAGCTATCATAATTTGTGCAGCTGTCAATAAATTTGTGAACAAGTCCTTCCTAGCCCACGAACCTTCCACCCCATCGTAGCTTTAACCCAGTGATTTCTGTTATCTCCTTAAGCACCCTTTGCCAGAAAAAAATGTACATATTTACATCCCCCACCACATGTGAACGTAATTCCCGTTTTCCTGGCATCCCCTCCAATGTGAAACTGAATATTCCTTGTTTATTTGATTTAATCTGACTGGTGTTAAATACCATCTCCAAACTAATTTATATTTAGGGGGGGGGGTTTGATGCAGAAGAGGCTGAACAAGTGCAAACAGGAACTGAGCAGGAAGAGCAAACTACCTCTTGTGCTTTGTAGATTTTTGATGGGATATTCACTTAGACCTTTCGCAGGCGTCCTAGGAGTTACTGGCGGGCACATGGGTTCCCAGCTTGATCACACAGTAAGCATAGGTAATTAAAAAGGAGGATTTATTGCAAAAACAAACAGATATCTCTGAATGGCTCTAACAAAGCCTCTGGTATCATTACTCAAGATGACCCTTCTGAAGACTCCTTCCTGTGTCTACAGAAGATATTGAACTTCTAATCCTTACGTCTCTTGTTTTGCTTCCTATCTAGCAGCCCTCCCATTCGCCAACTCTTCGGACTTAGTGAATCAGCTCCAACCTCTTCCCGTTCTGAAAGGCTGTATCTGAGATTGTTCATGCCTTTTTGTGCTTTCTGCGAGCTTTGGCTGTGTTCCTGCCTGCTCTCAGCTACTGCCTTATCAGCTTGCCCGTCAAGGTCAAGAAGAGCCGAAGTCTGCAGCTGCCAGCTCTCCCCTGCCTGACTAACATCTAAGCCTCTCTGTTCCTGGCTGCTTTCTGCCGTTGGCTGCAAGCCTTCTCTTGGAGCTGGCTCATTTCTGACAATGGGCACCCGTGGATGTCACATTGGTGATCCCTGTCCTGGAGAGATCTACCCAAAACACAGGCCATCCCTAAGCATACTTCTGTAGAAGTAAGCCTCACTGGGGATTCCTCTCTGGTAAACCCAATGAACTCAGTGGGGTTTCTTTCTGAGTAAACATCAGTTGGATTGCACAGTGAATTACCTTGAGGAAACCTGGGCAAACTGGGCTTTGTTCACACCAGTGATCACTGCCCACCATATGTGGGCCAGGAAAAAGCTCCCTCACCTCCCCAGCCTGGTTAAAGGTCTCATCATGAACTTAGATTGATAAAGTTAGCAATGGCGACTAGCCAGGATGGCTATGTTCAACATCCACGGTTGGAGACAGTGTCTCTCTCAATGCCAATTGCTGGGAATCATAGAATTGTAGAATTGGAAGGGACCCTAAGTGTCAACCCCCTGCAATGCAGGAATCTCAACGAAAGCATCCATCAAACCTCTGCTTAAAAACCTCCAAGGAAGGAGAGTCTTATGGGAGGTGGTTCCACTGCTGAACAACTCCTACTGTGAGAAAACTCTTCCTGGTGTACATTTGGAATCTCCTTTCTTGTAACTTGAAATCATTAGTTAGGGTCTTAGCTTCTGGAGCAGGATAAAACAAGCTTACTCCATCCTCTGTGTGATAGCCCTTGAGATATCTGAAGATCTCCTCTCAGTCTCCTCTTTTCCATGCTAAACATACACAACTCCCTCAACCGTTCCTCATAAGGCTTGGTTTCCAGACCCTTGGTCATATTGGTCACCCTCCTCTACACACGTTCCAGCTTGTCAATATCCTTCTTAAATTGTGTTGTCCAGAACCGGACAAGCGCTTTCCAGGGGAGAGTGCTATTGTACAGTGGTACCTCGAGTTACAAACGCCTCAGGTTACAAACGCTTCAGGTTACAAAGTCCGCTAACCTGGAAGAGTTACCTCGAGTTGAGAACTTTGCCCCAGGATGAGAATGGAAATTGTGTGCCGGTGGCGCAGTGGCAACAAAAGGCCCCATTCGTAAGAGCATGCCTCGGGTTAAGAACAGTTTCAGGTTAAGAACGGACCTCCGGAATGAATTAAGTTCGTAACTAGAGTTACCACTGTACTCAGGTCCCGCCTGCAAGCTTCCCAACAGGCATCTGGTTGGCTACTGTGAGAACAGGACAACGGACTTGATTGGTCATTGGCTGGCTCTATCAGGGCTCTTCCTACGTTCCTTAAATCCAGTGGCTCTTAAAACTATTCTGACTTACTTGATTTGTGGAAAACCCTATTTTCTTTCCTTGCGGCTGTCATCTGGTAGGACACTTGAGATGTCCCTAGTCCAACTCCATTAAAAACCTGACTCCCTTAGGTTCAGTCCATCCATCCTGCATGCTGCAGAACATCTCCCTCTCTTCCCCACACTCATGGTGCAAGTGGCTTCCTGGCTCCCTCCGTTGAAAAGCGTCTCTAACGCAGCAAACACGCCTGCCAAGGGCACACCTGTCATTCACTTCTGTTTTCTTCCAGCTGTCTGCCACCTCCCCTAGATAATCACTCCACCATTTTTATATAGTTCCCCTTTCCCTGGTTTCATATGGTTCTCATTGTCTCTCTCCCTCACTTTCCCAGGCTGCGGTGGGGGCCCCTCTGAAAACCACCTTCTCCCAAAATCAGGGATGGGGAACTTACAGCTCTCTGCAGGTTGTTGTGTTCCAACTCCCCTCAGCCCCAGCCAGCATAGCCGACCATCAAGGATGATGGGGACTGTTGTCCAACAACATCTAGTGGACAACAGGTTGCCCCATCCCTGGTCTGAATAGATGGTTTGCTTCTTCTTAAAGCGAAATCCTCAATTCTTTCACTTGTGAAGATATAAGGATGTTGGTAATATTCTACCCAAAAGCCGAGAGAGAGAGAGAGAGAGAGAGAGAGAGAGAGAGAGAGAGAACACTTTTCTGCCTTCCAAGAGGGTTTAATTCTGAACATACACTGTTTCCACAGTTCTGTTTCCATGTTCAAAACACATATCATATTGGTCTATGGAGTACATCTTCTCAGGTCTTCTTGAAAACAATGGGTTCAGCTTGAGGTTGAAGCATTCAAAGGATGTCCCAAACATGCCCACCACCATCCATTCTGATTTCTCAGCCTTCAAGGTGAGTTTCATTGTGGCGTGTGCTTGACATCTTTCCTGGGCTCCTTGAACATTTCACCTGTGGTTCAGCTGGCGTTTGAACATGGCAAAAACCAGGGATAGGGAACTTCCAGGGACCTTTCCAGAAAAAAGGGGTGAACCCTGATAAATAGGGAAAGTTGGGAGTGTATGGGAATATGGGCTCAATGAATCAAAGGCATCACTTAGAATTATGGGTTTGGAAGTGACCTTAGACCCATCCTCTGCCCAGTGCAGGTATTGTGCAACTCTGGTATCTCTTACAGGTGGCCCTCCAATCTCTGCTTAAGCACCTTTTGCAAAGGAGAGCATCACCACCTATCAGGCAGTCTGGTCTACAACCCAACACCTCCCACTGCTAGGAAGTTTCTCGTAACCATTCTGCAAATTCTGCTTCTTTGCAATTTCCACCCGTTGGTTCCGACCTCTGGGGCAGCAAATGGAACAAGTCTGCCCTGTCATTTGCAGGAGAACTCTTCAGATTGTTGAAGCTGGCAGTATTCCCCAGGCTGAAAAAGCCCTGCTGTTTCAACCATTTATTATGTGAAAGGTAAAAGATAAAGGACCCTGGACGGTTATGTCCAGTCAAAGGCGACTATGGGGTTGCGGTGCTCATCTTGCTTTCAGGTCGAGGAAGCCAGCGTTTCTCCACAGACAACTTTCCGGTTCATGTGGCCAGCGGAACTACACCGCTTCTGGAGCAATGGAACACCATGATGGAAACCAGCGCGCACAGAAACACCGTTTACCTTCCCGCTGGAGCAGTACCTATTTATCTACTTGCACTGGTGTGCTTTCGAACTGCTAGGTTGGCAGGAGCTGGGACAGAGAAACGGGAGCTCACTCCGTCATGGGGATTCGAACCGCTGACCTTCTGATCGGCAAGCCCAAGAAGCTCAGTGGTTTAGACCACAGTGCCACCCACGTTTCTCATAGGCCTTGTTTGCCACACCCCTCTTGTCATCCTGCCTGCACTCCTCTGTCAGGTTTGTCAAGGTCTTTAAAAAATAAGGTACCAGAACTGGGCACAGCATTCCAAGATCTGCCAGGAAATCCCACCTTGCCAGTCATCGTCACAAGCGCCCTGAAAACAGATCTCACATTGCCATGAAATGTTTATCTCACAGCAGCAGCACAGCAGCAATGATGCCATCTGATGGTGTGCTATTTTCCAGTCCTCCACATATGAAATAAATACACTTTTCTCCAAGAGGACAATGAATAAACTAAGCAGAGGAAGAGGCAGGTTACATTGCCATGCAGGGCTACTGAGTTTAAAATGTCACTTTTGTTTCAAACACCCACACCCACACCCCGATTGTGATAAACTGAAACATCACAAAAGAGGGAGAAAGTGTCTGCATGCCCCAGACCTCTTCATTTCTATTTATTTTTGTTTCATAAAATTTAGATACTGCTTAACTGTAAAAACAAAACAGAAAACGAACAAAAAACCTCAAGTTGGATGTTAAGCAAAGCGAAAAGTTGGCTTGGCATTCAAATTGTAATCTCTCTGTTGGTCAAAAAAATGCATTTTTTTATTCTGTGCAGCCTTAGTAGGAATGTGGCTGTTGGGGTTGTACTGAAACGTGCCTGTACTTCAGCATTTACTCCACCGCTGACCAAAATACGTTTGAGCTGAAAATGCTTGGAGCTGTCGGCTGAATTGTTTCAGTGTCATGGCTACGTTCAGAGGGGACACCTCGTTACCATGTAAATTTGGTCTGAATTATCACGCAGGCCTGGAGGTGCAAAGAAGTTAATTATTTGGGCCTGGCTGCGTGGGAGGCAGGAACCAGAGGCTTAGCAGAAGTAGCCTGATCTGATTCTTAAAAAAGAAAGAAAGAAAACCGGTTCTCTAGCGAATGCGATTTGGCCTTGAAATTAGCAATGTGCATTTTCCTGCCATCCCTTGTAAACCAGTAAATGAGCACAAGAAACTGCTGTGTTTTCTCTGGCTGGAGCAGCACATAGCTGAAGATGCTAACATCCCCTGTGGGATGTGTGGATGTTAAGTTCTTTGGTCTCGTTCTGAGTTCCCTCTCACTGAATTAGTTTTGTAGGGTTTTCGAAAATCTTCACGGAAACCTACAAAGCAGGTGTAAAAGGTAAAGGGACCCCTGACCATTAGGCCCAGTCGTGACCCACTCTGGGGTTGCGGTGCTCATCTTGCTTTATTGGCTGAGGGAGCTGGCATTTGTCCGCAGACAGCTTCCGGGTCTTGTGGCCAGGATGACTAAGCTGCTTCTGGCGAACCAGAGCAGCGCACAGAAATGCCGTTTACCTTCCCGCTGGAGCGGTACCTATTTATCTACTTGCACTTTGACATGCTTTCGAACTGCTAGGTTGGCAGGAGCAGGAACCAAGCAACGGGAGCTCACCCCGTTGCGGGGATTCGAACTGCCGACCTTCTGATCGGCAAGTCCTAGGCTCTGTGGTTTAACCCACAGTGCCACCCGCGTCCCACAAAGCAGGTGTACTGAATCCTTAATACATACCTTGCAAGTGTCCCAGAAAAACTGAGACATTCTTTTTTTTTTTTTTAAAAAAAAAAAGATGATGAGATAATGGTGGGCATTTTGGCTGCCATGCTCCCTTGCAATTCCCCCATCAAAAAGCTCCCCCCCCCCCGGGCTGCGATCTCGCAGAAGGGTAGGTGGCCAGTGGCGACTTTGGGCTTTTAAACTTCAACGCCGCCCTGTCCAACACCAAAATTCAGCCTCTTGCCTTCTGTTGTTTGTTATTCTTGCAGTGTCAACTGTCCCTTATTTGGCGGGAAAGTCCCTTATCCCAGCGCCGTGTCCTGCTGCTGTCCCTTATTGATGATGTCCCTTAAATTTCTCGGGTTTCAAAGGAAGCAGCTCCTCTCCCTCCCTGCCTGCCTGCCAGGGAGGAGGGAGGCTCCAACTGTGTTGCTTGGCTGCGTTGCTCACCCAATAAGGAGGCTAAGAACGACTGGGGGGTGGAGCTTGCATGCCTTGTGCCGATCAAATCGGCAATGTTGCCTGAGGACTCGCCTTTGCTCAGTGCTTCCCAGCGGAGAGGTGACAGTGGTTTTCCTTGCTGCATCCCCTTTGCTGGGTTGCTGCGCTGTGGGAACCACCGCTTGAGGCTTCGTTTGGCTGCTGGCTGGGCTTTCTGCCTTTGGCTCGGAGGGGCTCAGAAGTCGAATGTACCTGTGCTAGGAAAATCCCTTATTTTGGCTGTTGATCCCTTATTTTCGAGGCTGCTGGTCCCTTATTTTCAAATCTGTAAGTTGACAGCTATGCACAGCACCCAGGGTGGGCGAACCGATCGTGCCCCCCTAAATCTGTCTCTGATGTGACCCCCAGGCTGAAAATGATTCCCTGTTCTTGAATTAGCATGTGCACATTTTCTGCAAATCTGTATCCCCTCTCTCTCTTTTTTAATGCAATTTAAATCCTGCCACACTCATTCATGTCAGTGCATCCTATGAGCTTGAGACAATGCTAGCCAGGCTCCGAAAGAGCCCTCATGAACACTTCCTTTCGTGGCCGCTCTCTTACAACAGTGGGCACCAGCGATCTTGCCTGCAGTGGAGATGAGACATAGCTGTGCTGAGATAGGGATTGGGCAGTTTGGATCTAAATTTCCCACAGTGCCCCAGTTCTGTGGCTGTTTCACCTCCCAGTGGCCCTCGCTCGGGCCGAGTCAGTTTAACCGGGTATCCACTTTGCACGCCAACCCTGGAAATGTGGCAGCTGTTATGCTCTGTGCAGCGATGTTTTCCAGGACACCTTCCTCCTCCTTTCTGCTGCTCGGGAGACTTTTATATCCTAATAAACGCTCTGACACCGGCGGCCCTGATCCCTCTACAGAAGCCAGAGTGGAATCGAGAGACCGTCTCAGAGTCTGCTTTCCTTCAGGTGATGTTGAAGCTGGAGGAGGCCACAACCGCTGATGGCTTTATTTGGTCACGTTTTTCCTCCTTGAGCTGAGGGAGAGGGGAGTGATTTGCGAAACGTGTGTTTGGTGAGGCACGGCAGCCTGCCTTGTTCATAAAAAACAACCAACCCCGGACTTTGGGGGTCTGTGTCCTGTTAATCCTTCAGACCTGGGAAGCGACTTGCCCTTTGAAGGAAACCAGGCGGGAATAAGCACAAGGCCTTAAATGTGCGAGGGCTTCCACTTCTAGAGCTGAAACGAAAATGTGGACAAGTATTCTAAGTTTGGCAGCCGTCCAGCTTTGTGACTTTCCTCTTTTGTGTTTGGAATTTTGAAACCGAGGGATTCTTTTAGGCTGAGGATGGGAGAAACTTGTTGCTCGACTACAACTCCCAGCATTCCATGCTGGCTGGGAGTGACAGGAGTTGGAAGTCCAGCAACAGGTGAAGGGCCTTCTTGGCAGTGGCACCCACCCTGTCAGATGTCAAGGAGGTGAGTAACTAGGGAAGCCCTCTAAGGTGTAATGTTTGATTATGTTTTTATATATGTTGGAAGTCGCTCAGAGTGGCTGGGGCAATGCTGTCAAATGGGCAGGGTACTATTATTATTATTATTATTATTATTATTATTATTATTATTATTATGTTCCTCACCATCATCTGCACAAACTCTCCACATACCTGCAAAATATAGCCATCTGAAGACTAAGTGTAAGAAAGGTTAATCTAGCCCACCGAAAACAGGAGGGGTTCTGACAGGTGTCATGCAATGCTAAGTTTATTAAGGGTGCTGGGAATTGTAGCTCTGCAAGGGGAGAACTACAATTCCCAGGACTCTTTAGAAGGGGTGTGTGTGCTTTAAATGTATGGTGTGTAAATGACCTATATCCCCCACTTTGAAACCTCCAGATTTCTTATGTCTAAATGAATCCATTCAAATTCATCCTCTCCCAATCCCACATTCCCAGGACTTTCGCACTCGTCTCAGCGACGCCTGCGCTGGCTTGGTCACGTCGGCAGAATGGAAGATGGCAGGATCCTGAGAGATATGCTCTATGTGGGGAGCTGGCTTTAGGCACCAGGCTTGTTAGCGGGCCTACTCTGTGTCCAGGGCCGGATTTAGGTTTGATGAGGCCCTAAGCTACTAAAGGTAATGGGGCCCTTTATATGTCCAGCTGTCCTTTGTCAACAACAAATTCTCACTGTTTTTTTGTGTTGAAAATATGCTATACGGTGATTTATGGACCTAATAGGTATCTCAAGTCATTTGCCCATGTTGCCAGGCAACCAGTCCATGCAGAATGTAGGCACCCTATATATTGTTGTTGTTGTGTAGTCATTTAGTCCTGTCCAACTCTTCGTGACCCCATGGACCAGAGCACACCAGGCACTCCTGTCTTCCACGGCCTCCCACAGTTTGGTCAAACTCATGCTGGTAGCTTTGAGAACACTGTCCAACCATCTCATCCTCTGCCGTCCCCTTCTCCTTGTGCCCTCCATCTTTCCCAACATCAGGGTCTTTTCCAGGGAGTCTTCTCTTCTCATGAGGTGGCCAAACCAGTGATATTTTAGGGAGCAGGCTAGCAGGCAGGGCCCATGACTTACATCGTAGGAACCTACAGCCCTTCTATTTTGATGAGCTTTGATGGACCTTGGTTGTTCCTACGGAGTCTGGGAAAGGAATGCAAGCAGTGGTTATTTGGAATCTTCCTGAGAGCCACTATCCCACCGGTAAAGGGAACACAGTTGACCTATCTTTGAGCCGGCTGCTGTACAGACCTGCAAAATGTTTTGCATCGTGTTGGCTCACTGCAAATGGTCTGGATGTGGGCTGCTTCTTTCTTTTGTTCTGCCCCCTCCACTGCCCTTCTCTTTCCCTGTGGCATATGGCGAAAACAGCTGTGTGGATGATTACTTTCCTCCTCTCCTCCGCCCTTCCCAACATCTCCTCGTCAGCTTATCTGGAACTCCTCCCTCTGTTTCAGAGCCAGCTTCCTTGCTTTCAGGTGGCCAGATCCAGCCACTGCAAAGGCTCCAGCAGAGTTGGCCATAATGGAGAAGTTCCCAACTCTGGCTTTCTCCAGCCCAGTTCTGCAGTGACAGCAGATGCCGTACCTGGATGGATGGAGTCCCTAAATTCCGCAAGGAGCCTGAACCCAGCAGCTATCCATCTTCAAGGGCCTTTGTAGCTTCCTCCCCCAAAACTTCCTCCCTTCCCATGTTTCCTTTAGGCTGATTTTTATTTTTGTTTTACCTTCCTCGCAGAGTTGGTTTTGGAAGGCCGGATGGCCTGAGAAAAACAGAGCCTGGCTTAATGGGTTGAGAAATTTGAGAGTGAAGAAGGCAAGCTTCCCATGTTTTGCTGCAGTTTTTTCTACTTCTAACCCATAAGTCATCTGAGCCTCTTATATTCTTTGGAAATGGTTTTTTGGGGGCAAAGGCCTTCCATCTCCAACCGCATCCGATGAGCGCCAGGGTTAGTGGGGAGGAATGCTCTGCGGAGCGGTGGGAGAATAGCTGCTTCTGTGCTGGGTCTGCTTTTCCATCTTTCCCCTGTTCTCCAGGAAATCATTTCTGTTTCTGAGCTTGGAGGCAGCAGGCAGGATGAGAGATTGCCTAAGGGAGAACATTGCCTGGATAGCTCAGTTGGTTAGAGCATGGTGCTGAGAACGCCAAGGTTGCAGGTTCAATCCCTGTAGGGGACGCCTGCATATTCCTGCATTGCAGGGGGTTGTACTAGATAATTGAGGGAGTGGGTGGCGCTGTGGTCTAAACCACTGAGCCTCTTGGGCTTGCAAATCAGAAGGTTGGCAGTTCGAGTCCCACGACGGAGTGAGCTCCTGCTGCTCTGTCCCAGCTCCTGCCAGCCTAGCAGTCTGAAAGCATGCCAGTGCATGTAGATAAATAGGTACCACTGTGGCGGGAAGGCAAATGGAATTTCCATGCGCTCTGGTTTCATTGTGCCAGAAACGGTTTAGTCCTGCTGGCCACATGAGCCAGAAAGCTTTCTGTGGACAAACACTGGCTGCCTTGGCCTGAAAGCGAGATGAACTTTCGAACCTCGAAATCCCTGTCCTGTAGATCTGTTGGGATCTCGATTGTCTTGCAAGCTAATGTGGAGAACTGAATTGAAGACAGGAAAATGGAGAAACTGAACGAAACCAAAACGATCAATTTGTCACCCCTTCCTAATCCTTGGAAGACCCATCATGAGAAATGAGAATCTGGACTCTCATCTTCCCTGATCATTGACCATGCTGGCTGGGACTGATGGTACTGCATATCCATTAACATTTGGAGGACACCAGGTTGCCTACCCCTCAGCAAGATGTGATAAGATCTGACTCAGCAGTTTCATGCCCAAATTGGAGTTTGGATAGGGAACCCTGGGCAAATACTTTCCTCTTTAGTTCTGACCATCCTGCAGCACCAGCAGAATGCAGAGCTGAATGTGCACTTGGCTGGCTATGCCGAACTGTCACATTCAAACCGGCTCAAATTTATACATCTAATAAACAACAGACAATGTATTGCGTACCATTTTCTAAACTATCCAAAAAGCAGGGGAAATATTAATTTAAGAAATCATAGGAATCGGCTTATTCTCGCGGGTAATGTAAAGGCCTCTGCTTATTTGTAAATCAACCTGTTTCAATGGCTTTATTAGCCCATTAGCAGGTACTTTGGTTTAGGAAATGTTTAACGTACCGATGGGGAACTTGATTTAAATCCCCAATTTAAATCGGCTTTTTCTCTTGATGATTTAAGCTGTGATTTAATCACTCAGCATGAGTGTGTATTAGTGGGGAACATTTACCAGATGTCTTGGATTTTCCAGCTATGGTTTCCAAATATCTCAGAGCTTCAAAATTAAAAACCACGCTTTCCACCAAGGGGACATCCATGCGAAGTGTTTAGGGTGGAATTGCCATCCTGTCTCCACTCCCTGTTTACAGGGCATTGGCAGGATGGCATCATCCAGTCATTGCTATCCAACACTCAATCCAACGGGTCTTCAGTCTTTTCTGCTACCAGGTGACCTGCTCACCAAGCATTCCTCATTCGTTTGCAGAAAAGTACCATCCACACCACACATTTAAAATACCTTTAAGTAAAGGTAAAGGGACCCCTGACCATTAGGTCCAGTCGTGGCTGACTCTGGGGTTGCGGCGCTCATCTCGCTTTATTGGCTGAGGGAGCCGGCGTACAGCTTCCGGGTCATGTGGCCAGCATGACTAAGCCGCTTCTGGCGAACCAGAGCAGTGCACAGAAACTCCGTTTACCTTCCCGCCGGAGTGGTACCTATTTATCTACTTGCACTTTGACGTGCTTTTGAACTGCTAGGTTGGCAGGAAAAAGTACCTTTAGCACGCATTTAAAGCACATGACTGTTGGGATACTGCTGGGCAGACGGGGGCATCACGCATGACTGGCATGGCTGTTGTGTATCACTGCCTGTTTACTTTCAGCACTTGCTGGGAACTTCCATTGTATGTTGCTTTTGCTATGCTGCTGTTTTGCTGGACACGAAGGCAAGCAGACATGTTTTCCTTTGTTCCTGAGCTATGTTGAATAAAATGCTGTTCATTTTGCTTGCACATCTCTCTGTCCGCCTCTTCTACTGTGAGGTGAATTACACACTCTGCTGACAGAGCATGCACAGGTCTCTAAATGTATCTGAGGTTCGTGTCGCTGACTGACTGATGCTGTTCCACGGGAGACCGGTGATCCTCTGGAGCCAGCTGGGGGCCTGCGTGATGCCCCCATTGCCCTAGCAGTATCCCAACAGTCATGTGCTTTAAATGCAATCATTGGTCTTCCATTGTAAGCTACAAGCTGCTTCACAATTGGCTGTTGAGCTATCCGCTGCACTGCAATTTTTTAAGGATGTTGGAACTTGTTGCTGGATAAGCTACACTCCCAGGACTCTTTGGGGGAAGCCATTGTTAGGATATAGTTCCATTCCACCTTAAAAGGCAGGGGCTCACAATCTTCATTGCTGCCCTATGCTAACTACTTGGGGCTAAACCTTGCCAGCCAGTTATCTGAGAAGTTTGGGGTGTGTGGGGGGGGGAAAGTCTCCTCTTGAATTTTGGTAATCCTAGCAGCAGATGTCTACTGGCTTCTGGGAAATGCAGCAGCTTTGATTTGCTTGGCTTTTGGCTCAGCAGATGGGGAGAGGCAGAGGGCAGATGGACACAGTGAGGTTGAGTTTGAGGAGGCTGTGCGTGCGCGTACAATCTTATCTTGCTGACCTATCAACTCAAACGGTAACATAACCATTTCTTTAGTCCAACCACATCTTCCCCCCCTGAGTGACCTATGACAAAATCTGAAAAGCGATACGAGAACCTAAGAATCGCCCGGCTGGGCCCCACCAGTGGCCATTCAGCAAACCAGCCAGATGCCACAAAAAAGGTCTGGGTTTAATTCCCAGCATCTGGTGGTCCAAAGTTTGGGGAGCCCCATATCCTGATTTGCAGAACAGAGTTCTCTGTTTGAAGGGCTGCCCCAGGAGAGTCCCCTATTTGAAGGCACCCTATATTTCTGGGGTGGCTAAGCTGTGTCCCTCCAGATGTTGCTGCATTACAACACCATCATCCCCGACAGATGACCATACCAGCTGCGGTTAGCGATGGGCAAATCGATCCTTCTCAGTTCTCCCGGTTTCTCATTTTTCTCATCTTAAGTTCAGTTTTCCACATTTCCACATCTGTTTGCAAATTATTATTTTATTAAAGCGCCCGTGAAGACCTATTAGCATTTGAGTGTGGATTGCACATTTTTGTATGAAATTCTGCCCAACATAAAGGTAAAGGATCCCTGGATGGTTAAGTCCAGTCAAAGGCGACTCTGGGGTTGTGGCGCTCGTCTTGCTTTCAGGCCAAAGGAGCCAGCGTTTGTCCAGAGACAGCTTTCCAGGTCATGTGGCCAGCAGGACTAAACCGCTTCTGGTGCAATGGAAGACAGTGACGGAAACCAGAGCGCATGGAAATGCCATTTACCTTCCTGCCACAGCGGTACCTATTTATCTAATTGAACTGGCATGCTTTCAAACTGCTAGGTTGGCAGGAGATGGGACTGAGCAACGGGAGCTCACCCTGTCATGGGGATTCGAACCGCCAACCTTCTGATTGGCAAGCCCAAGAGGCTCAGTGGTTTATACCACAGCACCACCCGTATCCCTATTCTGTGCAACATACAAGTGTTTGCAAAGCAACGTTCCCTGGCATCTTGCATCTTTATCTGCTATTTTCACAAATCTGTGCATTTTTCTATGTGCATGTGCAACTTGGCATAAGTTACTTGGCCGGAATACCGCATTGCAAAATTTGGAGCAGTGAGAATTTGGAAGGGCGGATGTATTTTGGTTTGTGTATTGTTACAGAGAGTGTGGATTTAAATTTGAGCTCAGTTGAAATCCTTCACCATCTCTAGCTAGGGCTGATGGGAACTGGAGCCAGATAATATCTGGAGGATCACAAGTTAGCCGCTCCTGTTTTAAATGAAGAGTTGTTGGATTCAAGTCTGGTTTAAAGATACAGAACCATAGAAAAAGTCCTTGAAGTTGCTCATCAGCAGACTGAGCAGGTACCCAGGTAACCTGGTCACACCCTTCCCCACTAGGGTGAAATGGATCGTCATTCTGTTCAGATTCTGGTAGTTATTTCTAAATTTGCACCTGTGCATATAAATAAGCACAGCAGCGGATTTAGGGGAGCACCACTGGTTCAGCCACATTGGGCATGGAGCCTTGGGGGGGGCAGCAACTATTATTTAGAATGGACTGTGAGAGGCTGGGGCACTTCTAGCATATACAAAAACATAATAAAAGATTAAACATTAAAAACTTCTCTATTATGGGGCTGCCTTCATATATCTTCTGAAGGTTGCATAGTTACTTATCTCCTTGGTTGGGGGTCACATAACTCTATACCCTCCAACATTTCTCTGATGAAATAGGAAAAGCAGGGTTGTGTCATCTGCATAGATAGCATCTTAAAAAGCAGAGACATCACCTTGCCAACAAAGGTCTGTATTGTTAAAGTTATGGTTTTCCCAGTTGTGATGTATGGAAGTGAGAGCTGGACCATAAAGAAGGCTGATCGCCAAAGAATTGATGCTTTTGAATTATGGTGCTGGAGGAAACTCTTGAGAGTCCCATGGACTGCAAGAAGATCAAACCTATCCATTCTGTAGGAAATCAGCCCTGAGTGCTCACTGGAAGGACAGATCCTGAAGCTGTGGCTCCAATACTTTGGCCACCTCATGAGAAGAGAAGACTCCCTGGAAAAATGTTGGGAAAGATGGAGGGCACAAGGAGAAGGGGACAATAGAGGATGAGATGGTTGGATAGTGTTCTTGAAGCTACTAACATGAGTTTGACCAAACTGCAGGAGGCAGTGGAAGACAGGAGTGCCTGGCGTGCTCTGGTCCATGGGGTCACGAAGAGTCGGACACGACTAAACGACTAAACAACAACAAGGGTAGTGATAAAGTGGGATATCAAATCCAAACTCTTCTTCTTTAAAGGTCAGCACCAACACTTTGAATTGTGCTCGGAAACATACTGGAAGCCAATGTAGATCCTTTAGGACTGGTGTTATATGGTCCTGGGAGCCACTCCCAGTCACCAGTCTAGCTGCTGCATCCCAGATTAGTTGTAGTTTCCAAGTCACCTTCAAAGGTAGCTCCACGTAAATCGCTTTGCAGTAGTCTAAGCTGGAGCTAACCAGAGCATGTATCCCTCTGTGCATGTAACTGTTCTGTGGGCATCTCAACAACGCCAATTTCAATGGTTAAGAAATAAATTTCACAAACCTCTTCCTCTATTT
This sequence comes from Podarcis erhardii, assembly GCF_964252035.2. NCBI lineage: Eukaryota > Metazoa > Chordata > Lepidosauria > Squamata > Lacertidae > Podarcis > Podarcis erhardii. The sequence continues at coordinate 33,358,324 of NC_138502.1, read as the reverse complement.
GGAGTCACGACTTCTCCAAACCTGTCTAAAGGTATGGTGTGGTGTGACCTCTGAAAACAAAGGGTGGTGCATTTGGCTATCTGAAATAGCAGCTTGCAAACCTTCTGGTAAGACCTTTCCTCTATATATTCAGCATCAGCATCCGTCACCATGCAGGGCAGTGAGAGGGGGAGTCAAAGGCTTTTTTGGACACAACTGTCCTGTTTTTGCAAAAGGACTGTAATTATCTTGGCAACCTGATCCCAGTTGCTTTGGCTTGGTTTACAGCTCTGTTTTTACTAAGGTTTTTAATTTCCTCCTCTCTACCATTTTGGGAGTGTCTTTTTGCCTCTCTTTGTTGTTCTTCCAAGAGCTCCTGAATTACCCAGGTTCCAGGTCAGCTCCTCTGCTCTGGACAGGTCTAATAATCTCTCTGGAGTGTCAGGATTCTCCCACAGGTTGAAGGGTTTTTTTTTGGGGGGGGGTTATAGTGGGAAGCTTTTATTAGCCAAATTCCGGCCTCTGAGTTGATCCCTTGGCAAGTTTCTTTCAGCCCCATGTGTTTCTAGTTAGGAGACATTCATGATCTATGCTTCCCGCTTTCCTCCTGGTGAGAAATGCTGAGCACAACATCCCAGAAATGTGTGGATTCAGGCTGATCCCCCATCCCATTTCCCTTTTCAGGGAGTGGGGAAAAAAATGGAATGAAATAAAGCATTGGTGCCAAAAAGCTAATTTTCCCCCAGGAAGCCGAGAAATATTTAGAAGCCTGTCCAAAAATCAATTAAACAATAAATAACCGGTTTTAATGGTGGTGCTTGCAGACTCCACCAAAAGAAATGTTTCAAAAACCCTGGGTGGTTTTGGAAAGGGATGAAAAGCAGGAGCCCACCTCTGCTGCAGGCTTAAGCTGGTTGCAACTCTGATGGAACCTAACTGTATGATCTGTGCATGAGAACTCAGCAATAAGTCTATGGAGATCAATAGGGCTTGCTCCCAAAGTAGAATACACAGGATAAAACAGACACAGGCACTCCAAAGGCCCCTATTTTCCAGGGACAGTCCCGGATTTACAGAAACCCTCCTGGTTTCTGATTTGACCTCGGAATGTCCTGCTTCTCCTTAGGACGTCCCTGTTTTCATCGGAGAAATGTTGGAGGGTATGGAGTTATGTGATCCTTGAGCCAAGGAGATAAGTAACTATGCAACCTTTAGAAGATGTCTGAAGGCAGCCCTGTATAGGGAAGGGGTTTTTTTAATGTTTAGTGTTTGATTATGTTTTTATATACAGTGGTACCTTGGGTTAAGAACTTAATTCGTTCTGGAGGTCCGTTCTTAACCTGAAACAGTTCTTAACCTGAGGTACCACTTTAGCTAATGGGGCCTCCCGCTGCTGCCGCACAATTTCTGTTCTCATCCTGAAGCAAAGTTCTTAACCCGAGGTACTATTTCTGGGTTAGCGGAGTCTGTAACCTGAAACGTCTATAACCTGAAGCGTATGTAACCCGAGGTAGCACTGTATGTTGGAGGTCACCCAGAATAGCTGGGGCAATGCAGTTAGATGGGCCGGGTATTATTATTGAATAGGATGTCCCTATTTTCATCAGAGAAATGTTGGAGGGTATGAAGACCAAGGCTGAAATCTTGGGGACACTTATCTGGGAGTAGGTTCTATTGACCTCAGTGGAATGCTATTCAGAGAAAACATGCAGGTGATACATTTCTCAAACACACAGTCCCAAGGAACCCTAGGCCAGCCTTCCAGATTTTGATGGACCACAGCTCTGTTCAAGAGACACTGAGTCTGTTAGCTGTCTCTCCCCTTGTGCTTCTTCTTCCTGCTCCTGCTCACCCCCCAGTATTTCCCAGCTTCTCTCCTCTGTAGCCTCTGAACCTTCTGCAAACCGCTCTTCTAAATCTATACTGTCTCCCTCTTCTCCGGAGGGAGAAGGGGGGGGGGACTCCACCATTTCTCCTCTTCAGACTGGTCCCTGACACTCTGTATGTTCAGCACCCTTCAAAAACCACAGCTCCCAGTATTCTTTTGCCAGCGGGAGGGGTAGGAAATCATGGCTGTTAAAGTGGCATAAGAGTGCTTCAAATGTTGGGTTGTTGTGGATGTGACCATAGTGCACTTGGGGTCAGCATCTGGGATAAACAAGCATGGAAGGGAGTGTCTTTGCCCACACGTAAACCAGGAAAGACCTAATGATCCAGGCATGTGGAGCTCTTTGAACAATTGAAAAAGCAGTACAAATGTGGGAGTATCATTAAGTGTTATTGCAAAGAGCTGCGTGTGATTAGGAGCAGGGAGGCCAGGAGCAAAAAGCAGGGCTCCTTTCTCAATCCGCTTGACACCACCGATCAGTCCTGAGTAGCTGTTGAGGGAGGGATGGGAAGCCTGAAGTTGGTGGGCCAATTGTGGCCCCAAAAACTCTGTAATAATCTATAATGACAAAAATTTATTCTTTATACCCTGCCCATCTGGCTGGGTTTACCCAGCCACTCTTGGTGGCTCCCAACAAATAATAAAAACACGATAAAACATCAAACATTAAAAAACTTCCCTAAACAGGGCTGCCTTCAGATGTCTTCTAAAAGTCAGATCGTTGTTTATTTCCTTGACATCTGATGGGAGGGCGTTCCAAAGGGTGGGTGCCACTACTGAGAAGCCCCTCTGCCTGGTTCCCTGTCACCTCATTTCTCACAGGGAGGGAACCACCAGTAGGCCCTCGGAGCTGGACCTCCGTGTCTGGGCTGAACGATGGGGGTGGAGCCACTCCTTCAGGTAGACTGGACCGAGGCCCTTGGGATGCTCCCCTCACCATTTTACCTTTGCACTCTCTTTGAGTGTTATTGGCCTGTCTGGGATACATCCTTGAACTCTGACTGCCTGGCTGGAGGGCAGAGAAGGCTTGCATGTGATCATGTGCAAAAACTAGCCTACTGTGCTGGTGCTGAGGGTTAACCGTGTGGCGAGGTCCGAGTCCAGTCCGAGGTCGAGGGTGCGGTATGGAGGCTGTCTGTCAAAGCTGAAGCTAGGTCCAAGGCAGGGAGTCGGGTGAGGTCAGGAACTCTGGCAGAAGAGCAGGCAGGAACAGGCTACCAACAACGTTGCTCCCGCAACCTGGGACTGGGGCTGGCTGGCTTTTATCTGCCCCGAGGCATAGGGCGGCCCCGGTCCACAGGTGACTCACCTCTCCTGGCCTGGAGGCGAGCACTCCTCCTGCGGGAACTTAGTTCCCTCTGCCTCTCTGCCCTGAGCCTCTGCAGCTCAGGAGAGGCTGGAGGGTTACTGGACCCAGAGGCAACCTCAGCTTCCTCTGACGGGGCTGAGAGTGGAGCACCTGCAGGCAAAGGGTCCTTCATCACCTCAGGAGCCAAAGCAGACTCAGCTGGTGCCTGCATCTGAGGACCCGGCACAGGTGAGGACCCTTCAGGCTCAAGCCCCAGCCCCGGCTCAGCTGGTTCTGGAGGTGAGGACTCCTGTGCAGGCTGGGATTCCTCAGGTTCAGCCTCCGAGTCCGAATCCCAGGCCATCACACCTACTGTGCAAAGGTAAAAATGAGTGCCTGGAAGGGAATGTGACGCTCAGGCTGAAAATGTTCTCCCCATCCCTGTGCTACGGACTTCACCTGACTTGGAACTGATGTGGATATTGGCCAGGATGTCCAAGCGGCAGTAAACGCCACTAAGTCCCAATTCCGGGATAGCATTGGGGGACTATTGCCTTCATGCTGTATTAGAGCAGTGTTTTCCAACTGTGGGTCTCCAGCTGTTTTTCGACCACAACTGCCACCATCCCCAGCTAGCAAGACTAGTAGTCAGGAATGATGGGAATTGTAGTCCAGAAACTAGCTGGAGTCCCAAGGTTGGGAAACACTATACTAGAGCGATTCTCAGAATAGGAAGGGGAATAGGAAGGCCTTTAGTCTGATCCAGAAGCAGAGCTGCTCTGTATAAGTCATAAACAAAACTTGGTCCAGACTGCAGTTTGTACTCACAGGAAAACAGACGTGCCACTTCCTAGACTGGCAAGTTGCAAAAGAGGATGGGGCTCCTGCACCTTTAATTAACAAGGGGATAGGAGAGGGAATTTCAGCAGGTGCTGCTTGCATGGCAGCTTTTAACAAAAGGTGCAGGAGCCCTGGCCTGTGTCCTCTGCACCTTTAATAGTGGCTACCCTAGCTGCTTCCGTGACTTTAAAAGAAAAAGCAGGGTGTGTGTGATCTAAACAGGCTCTGAAACGAGGGGCCTAATGGCATGTTTTTAATAAAATATTTTTAAACAAGACACATTAATTTTAAGGGAAAGGAATACTTCATAGGGGTTTTTTATATTAGGATTGTGATAGGGAGGTTGTTTTTACATATGTTATTGATTCTATTGCCTTTTTAATATCTTTGGGGCATGTTTATCTGATTTCTGTATTTTTGATCTCCTGAAGAAGAGTGGTACTTGAAACGTGTCGGGATTAATATACCTTCCTCCATATTCATGTAAACATGTTCTGCCTGATATCCATAAAATATGTATTCTGCTGCTGTGTGGTTTTCCATATTTTGATTCTCTCTTTGTTTTCACATTTATTTCAAAGCAATCCAGGGCTGTGATCTGGAACTTGCTGACCACCCAAAACAGAGCTTAATGGCTATTTCAAAAAGTCCTCTCCCCCAACAGCTGTTTCCCTTCTGTCCATGCTGTTTCCCTTCTTATTTATATCACACCTTTCCTCCCAGGAGCTCCAGGTGGTGTGTAGCGCTGGGCGATATATCGTTCAAAACCATTTTGAAGTCCATATTGTGATACCAGTTTCATAATTTCTGACATGGCAATATATCATGAATCATGATGTGTGTATGTGCAAAAATCACAACATGGGGCGAACCATGAAGCCAGCCAGTGCCTCTACATAGCTCCATCCTTATTTCAGACATTGTAATAGATCTGCATATTGCAATGTTTAGCTGGTGATATATCACAATGTTGAAAACCAGATATCGCACAGCAGTACAGAGGTACCTCAGGTTAAGAACTTAATTCGTTCTGGAGGTCCGTTCTTAACCTGAAACTGTTCTTAACCACTTTACTACTTTAGCTAATGGGGCTTCCCGCTGCTGCCAGAGCACGATTTCTGTTTTCATCCTGAAGCAAAGTTCTTAGCCCGAGGTACTATTTCTGGGTTAGCAGAGTCTGTAACCTGAAGTGTCTGTAACCAGAGGTACCATTGTATTGTTCACCTCTACATAGCTGCATTCTTATTTCAGACATTGTGATATATTGATATATTGTGATGCTGGTTGGTGATGTATCATGATGTTGAAAACCAGATATCGCCCAGTCCTAGTGGCATGTATGGTCCTCTCTCTCCCCCTTTCCCCACCTTCACAACATCCCTGTGAGGTAGGTTAGGCGGAGAGATGATGATGACCAAGCCAAGGCCACCCAGTGAGCTACATGGCTGAGCAGGGATCTGAACCCTGTTCCTAATCTAAAAATATAACCACTACAGTGGTATCTCTGGTTACGTAGTTAATTTGTTCTGGAGGTCCGTTCTTAACCTGAAACTGTTCGTAACCTGAGGCACCACTTTAGCTAATGGGTCCTCCCGCTGCTGCCGCGGCGCGATTTCTGTTCTCATCCTGAAGCAAAGTTCTTAACCCAAGGTATTATTTCTGGGTTAGCTGAGTCTGTAACCTGAAGCATATGTACCCTGAAGCGTATATAACCCAAGGTACCACTGTACTGGCTCAACATGGCTGCCAAGAGGCAAGGCTTCCTGGCTTTAGTTTGCAAACAGAAAGGAGACCAGCGTCCCAGCCTCTCTCTTTCGGCAAACCAAATGCGATTCCTGCCATATCCGATGGACAGGATCTTTCCTTAAGCAGGGTAACCTTGTTGGGCACCGGCTGTGCTATTCTTTGTCACGAGGCCACAAAAGAATCCACTTGGACACGAGACATCATGCCCTCCCAGCCCCGCCGTGTTGAGAGAAATCCGAGCCACTAATTGGTGGAAACTCGGGGGCAGCGAGGGAAAATTCTTCCCGTTGCAATTTGATGGATGAAAGAAGCCCAGGGAAATGGATGTGTGGCCTTAAGGAACAAAGGATGCTTTGAAGGGGCCGTGGGCTGCAAATTATTGCCTCTTCCTCCCACTCCCCAACCCAACCCATCTCTATGGCTAGTGACAGAAATGCGAAAGGCTGACGGAGTTGCCTTTCTGAATGACCGGCTTTTTCGCTCTCTCTCTCTCTCTCCCTACTGATTTTTTTTGTGCAATCTGGCACTCCTTAGCAGAAAAACGAATCCAGATGCCCTGCATTGCAATTTTGTTCATCGATCCCCGAGGATCAGAGCCGGCTTTCTCTCTGTCGCCAAACCTGACTGTTTTCCAGCTACTTCTCCCTGGTTGCTGTCTGTCATTCTGCCCTCCACCCCCCCAAAAACTGTCTCTGGTTCTCCTCCCCACGCACGGGACCATTCTAAGCTTGTTTCTGAATACCAGTCGCTCCTCATGGGCTGGTATAATATTTGCTTTCTCGTTTCACGCTCCCACGCTGTGCCGTGTATCCAATCGATCCCAGAATTCCCAGCTGATCCTAGCCCAAAGAATTCAAATGGGACATCTACCTAGAATCATAGAATTATAGAGTTGGATGGACTCCAAAGGTAATTTCGTCCAGTGTTTCCCAAGCTTTGGTCTCTAGCTGTTTTTGGACTACAACTCCCATCATCCCTAGCTAGCTAGCAAGAAAAGTGGTCAGGGGTGATGGGAATTGTAGTCTGAAAACAGCCAGAGACCCAAGTTTGGGAAACCCAAATCTAGTCCAATCCTCTGTAACACAAGAGTCACAGCTAAAAAATCCCTGACAGATGACCATCCAACATCTGCTCAAAGACCTCCAATGAAGGAGGATCCACCACCTTCTGAGATAGTTTGATCGATTGCCAAACAGCTGTTACCTCTCTGAATTGAGGGCCCTCCAGCCTGGTGCAAGATTTTTTTGGAGGTGGGGGTTGTATTCTGCAATACAACATGGACTCAATAATTGTGCATTAATGGTGGATGTATACTGGACTGTCCGCACAGCATTCTATTTTATAAGCTGTTCTTGTCAGTATTTTCATGCCTCCCATTGCAAGGATTACCAGATCATTTTTTTTTACTTTGTCTCTGTGATAAAGGGGGGTGGGGGTGGAACTACTCTTCCAGACTTCCGTCCCTAGTACGGTGTGTGGGTATTTCTTTGATCTGTCTAGAGACAAGATGGCAGTATGAGAGAGCTGTATCTCTCGTGCATGTTTGTTATGTTCTTTTATTTGTTTAATCAGTAGAAATAAATTAGGTATGCAACAAAACCTCTGCAGCTTTGCTTCCGTTACTCTGCTGTTTTGGAGGTAAGGTAAAGGTAAAGGGACCCCTGACCATTAGGTCCAGTCGTGGCTGACTCTGGGGTTGCAGCGCTCATCTCGTTTTACTGGCCGAGGGAGTTGGCGTACAGCTTCCGGGTCATGTGGCCAGCATGGCTAAGCCGCTTCTGGCGAACCAGAGCAGTGCATGGAAACGCCGTTTACCTTCCCACCAGAGCGATCCCTATTTATCTACTTGCACTTTGATGTGCTTTCGAACTGCTAGGTTGGCAGTAGCAGGGACCGAGCAATGGGAGCTCACCCCGTCGCGGGGATTTGAACCGCCGACCTTCTGATCGGCAAGTCCTAGGCTCTGTGGTTTAGCCCACAGCGCCACCCGCGTCCCTGCTTTCAAGGTGCTCACATAACAACAACAACAACAACAACAACAACAACAACAACAACAACAACAACAACAACAACATTTTATTTATATCCCATCCTCCCCAGCCAAAGCCGGGCTCAAAGCAGCTAACAACAGTAAAATAATACAGCATTCTAAAATCATTTCATTATAAAATCAGTTTAGATAAATTTGATGGCAAATGTGAGCCCACTGCACCAGGACCTATTCCTCGGGAATGCTGTGTTGCTGTTCCTACGTTCCTACGTTCGGAAGGTCAGAGAAGGTGCTCCCAACACCCAGCCCATGCAGGCACAGCTGAAGACGTGGGCTGTAAAGTTCTGTGATACTTCCTGAATGGTGGTGCATGGCACACCTCGCGTTGCTCCCAGGGTTACTTTCAGCCCCCATTTTCCAGCTGTGGGGGGGGGGGAGCGGGGCTGTCAAGAACCCCACAAAGCCATGATTTTTTAAAAAACAAAATTAATTCTGCTCTTGGGTTCAGGCTGAAGAACATCTCAAGGTTGAGGTAGATGTAAACCCACTCAGAACACTTGCTATGGGGTTCCACCCCCTCCCAAAACACCCCAAACTATAAAGAAATTTGGAAAGGGGGCAGCTGTTGAAAATTCAGATGGGCCCTAATAAATTTAACATGTGCTGCCTTTCCAAAAAAAGGAAGCAGCCAGTTCTGCAGGAGTTTGTGTCCATCCGTCTACCTTTCCTCCAGCCAAAGCATTCCTAAACTCCAATTGCAACGGCAATCTAGTCGCCTCCAGAGGGCTGTACGTAACCCCACCTGCGCTGGCAAAGACGAAACGCTAGGAAGAGTGGGAGGCAGATGAAGAAACAGACGCCATCCGCTCTTCTGATTTAAGAGCCAAGGCTCTGCTCCCGCCCCCTCCTGTCTCCTTTGCATTGCCTAATTGACAAACAGCTGTTTCTGCTCCTCCCCAGAGGTAGCTGCGCTTAGCCAGGGCTGTTGCCGTCTTTGATTCGCAGGCTCATAAAGGTTCCGGGGCTCCATCTGGATGGGAAAGGGCTCATAAAAGCCAGCTCACGGTTGCTGTTTCACATGAAAAGAGTGCAGGGTTTTCTTCTGGGTAGCTCTCGGGCCTCTTTTCACAGATAGCTGGGTCTCCATATTGAATTCTGTCTCGTGCAATGTTCAGGATACGTTCAAATAAATGCGTTCTTTGCACAAAGGGTTCCTTTGCACCCTAAGAGCTAAGGGTGCAAGAAGGGATGGGCAAATCTGTTCATTTCGGTTTCTCGTTTTTGGTTCTTCATATTTCTGCATCACTTGTGAGGTTCAACACACACAGACAAAACAAGTCCTCATGAAAATTCATCAGCATTCTGCGAATTTCTCCCAATACAGTGGTACCTCAGGTTAAGAACTTAATTCATTCCGGAGGTCCGTTCTTAACCTGAAACTGTTCTTAACCTGTACTGTTCACCTCTACATAGCTGCATCCCTATTTCAGACTTTGTGATATATTGATATATTGTGATGTTTAGCTGGCGATATATCATGATGTTGAAAACCAGTCCTAGTGGCATGTCTGATTGTGTGACTGTGGAAATGGATAAAAGCCCCCATACAAACAATGACTACCATCAGTGCAAGTAAGAAAAAACATTAATTTTAATTTTTATCATCTACAATACGGTCTTATTTATTTTATAGTAAAGTACATTGATTATTAGGGACACGGGTGGCACTGTGGGTTAAACCACAGAGCCTAGGACTTGCCGATCAGAAGGTTGGCGGTTCGAATCCCTGGGACAGGGTGAGCTCCCATTGCTCGGTCCCAGCTTCTGCCAACCTAGCAGTTCAAAAGCACGTCAAAGTATAAGTAGATAAATAGGTACCGCTCCGGCAGGAAGATAAACGGCGTTTCTGTGTGCTGCTCTGGTTTGCCAGAAGTGGCTTAGTCATGCTGGCCACATGACCTGGAAGATGTCTGTGGACAAACGCCAGCTCCCTCGGCCAATAAAGTGAGATGAGCGCCGCGACCCCAGAGTCAGTCACGACTGGACCTAATGGTCAGGGGTCCCTTTACCCTTTACCCTTACATTGATTATTGCTTTCATTTTATGGATCAGTGGTCTCGTTAGATAGTAAAATTCATGTTAAATTGCTGCTGTAGGGGTTGTTATTTAAAGTCTGGAATGGATTGATCTGTTTTGCATTACTTTATATGGGAAAGCGCACCTTGGTTTTGGAACGCTTTGGTTTTGGAATGGACTTCCGGAACGGATTAAGTTTGAAAACCAAGGTACCACTGTATATATGCCATGTGGAATAAAGTTTTTAAAAGCAAGCCATTCTTATTTGTGTCTTGTGCGCCCTGGGGGCAGATGAGTCGCATTGGCGTCAACATTAGTCAAGACATTCTCAAGTAAATTTTTGTCTTTGACAGGCTAAAGACTGACAGCAGAGACAGGTTCATAGCCAATGCATCCACTTTGGGCTGAGCTAAAGCAGACCAAGGAGTGGCACAAACCGAAATGGCACTATGGGAATCGTGATCACTAAACGAGCACAGACAAGCAGCGAATCCCATCCCTAGTATGACTAACTTAAAACCCATTGTTTTTAATGGATCTGTTTTAAGTCTGGATCCAGCCCATAGATTCAGGTTTCTCTGGGTGCAGAATTTGACTTACCGGTACTTACTTTGTAGAACTCACTGTTGTTTTTTTCTGTACAGAAAACAATAAAATGTAAGATTAATTAAACTTAGCACAGATTTTGTTTTCCTTAGAAATTGCTTCTATACTAGCCGCTTAGTCCAAAATTGCCACCCCTCAATTTTCTCTTTTTAAAATGGAGAATCCAGATGGCATCATTGCCTACCCATCGCATCTCTGTATTTTCTGTGTTGTCCACACATTTTCCCCAATACGTGATTTGTGCCTATTTCCCCCACTTAGAAGGCAGTTGAATCACCTGCCAGTCCAGCATGAATTGCCAAAATTCTATTGAGGGTTTTCAGATTTTAATTAGAAAGCTGCCTCTTTGCAGCTTCCGTAATTGCTTCCTGTTCAGTGGGGGCACAACATTGTTGCCTCTTACGGTATTGTCCTTAAATCAATCCATTCTCTTCCTTGCTGGGGTGGGGTGGTGATAGTTACTAGTTTCTTCTCATTAATTTTTTTATTGAGCCCTACATATAAATATTTTTAAGGAAGGAAAAGGAAAAGGGAAGAACCCAGTAATTAAAGACTATTTTCCACTTGCAGTGAACAGGAAGGGGCAATTAAGGAGCAATTCATCAAGACAGCTGTGGGCAATCTGCAGTGGAAATAATTAGAGGCAGAGGCTGCAAGGAAGCTTCTAATTAAAGTTCCAAGGGATCTTGCTGATGAGGATATTCCATTTACAATACTTGTTTAGAAGTATCTTGGCTACCAGAATGGTCACTGCTGAATAATATATATCAGGGGTGGCCAACTCCCAAGAGACTGTGATCTACTCACAGAGTTAAAAACTTTTGGGGTTCAGGTCAAGGTTGATGAGCTTTTTGGGGCAAAAATGTTGAGCTTTTATTTAGGGTAGCCAAACTTTTTGAGCTTCTTTGGGGGTGAGCCACTGATCTGACAGTGATCTACCACAGACGTCCAGTGATCTAGTGGTAGGTCACCTCTTGGATGTGCCTGATATACCGTATATTAAGTGTCTTGTGGAAACACAGTTTTGATTCAGCTTCCAGCTAACTGTGGAAATAACGATGCCTCAACTTTCTTAAAAAGAGCCCTAGAGTCAAAGTGACCTAAATCTATACACAGCAACTAGCTGGATTCAGAAATGTCTGCTATTTCCAGGACGGAGGCGAGAGGACTCTAATGTCCTCATGAGTCTATAGAATGACCCAGACATACATAGACATCAGAGGGTCCTGAAACATTCTGGACTAGTGAAAACGGAAAGGTCTGAGAGCCCGCCAACGCACTACTGTCAACAAGCCTTCTCTGGGTGAATGCTGAGCTTTCTGCTACCATCCAGATGTTGAGCTTCTTCTCCAGAACTCTTGCGTTCTCAGAAACTAGACCCTCCTGGATTGACAGTAAAGGATCCACGGCTGACCCCCAGAATTTCTTGGCGAGTTCTGCTCCACAATGTGCCAGCAGTGGCCAATGAAAAAACACACACTGTCTGCAGTGAACTTGTGTGCTTTGACTCTTGAATTCCACTCCTGTCCCATGACGGATTTGAGGAGGATGTAAGAACTGGAACAACTGCCGCGTCCTGTATGGGAATCAGAGGAAACTTGGTGGGAGGAGAAGGAGGGGAGGAATTCTGAATGTTGTGCATACGAAGGAAGTGAAGAGTCTTGCTATCTTTAGGCCGCACTTCCTCAGCTAAGAGCCCCTCATGCTCAAACAGGGTTTAGTTAAATACCAAAGAGGGTGAAGTCTTAACCCTTGAGGCACAAAAACCATGGGGTGTGTCTGAGCTTATGCAGAGTGCAATTCTGCCAGCACCAAATAACTACTGTCACAATATACGCTGGGGCTAGGGCAAGAAAAGACAAATGAGGCAGGTTTGGGGGTTTCGGGTTTTGTTTGTTTTTTAAAAAGGAGGAAACCGGATATATTTTATTCAGTTTAACAAAGATTAGGGCTTACATACTGGATACGGTTTATGGATTTATGACATGATGGTTGTAAATGCTATTGACAGTTCTGTTGTGGATTAGCAATGCAATGTCAGTTTGCCTCTGCTGATGGTTTTGTTTCTGCTGTATATTCCTTGCAAGCTTTCTGTGGTTCCAATAAAACAATTATTTTGAAGAATAATAATGCCCGGGGCTAGGGGTTAACCCTATGCTTCCCTGCGTGCTGCAACCTTCAGATGAAAATAGCGCTCCTCTCGGTGTAGCACATGGGGAGACCCAGGGGTTGGATCCGGAGGCCTGGGGGCTGGATCCGGCCCAATCGCCTTCTAAATCTGGCCTGTGGACAGTCCTGGAATCAGCATGTTTTTACATGAGTAGAATGTGCCCTTTTATTTAAAATGCATCTCTGGGTTATTTGTGGAGCATAGGAATTCATTCATTTTATTTTATTTTTTCAAAATACGGTATTGTCCAGCCCCCCACAAGGTCTGAGGGACAGTGGACCGGCCCCCTGCTGAAAAAGTTTGCTGACCCCTGGTGTAGCGCCTGAAAACACAAACGGCTCCAATGGAAGTTGCTGTGGTGAAGGAGGCCATTTTTAGTCAATGCACAGAGAGGGTGGACTTAGTCCTTCCCTCCTCAATGGTGACACCCCTTCAGAATGGTACCCATGTGGCAGTTAGGTGGAGGGGAAAGCAGCCATTGGCACCAATGTAAGCTTAATAGCAACAGTAATCAACTGTTGAGGACAGAGGGATAAGCACTTCTCCAAGTGTCCCTATTTTCCAGGGACAGTCCTGGATTTACAGAAGCAGTCCTTGTTTCTGATTTGATCCCAGAATAATAATAACAATTTATTATTTATATCCCGCCCATCTGGCTGGCTTTCCCCAGCCACTCTGGGCAGCTCCCAACAGAATAAAAAAGCAATAAAATAGCAAACATGAAAAACTTCCCTAAACAGGGCTGCCTTCAGATGTCTTCTAACAGTCCGATCGTTGTTTATTTCCTTGACATCTGATGGGAGGGCGTTCCACAGGGTAGGCACCACTACTGAGAAGCCCCTCTGCCTGGTTCCCTGTCACCTCATTTCTCACAGGGAGGGAACCACCAGAAGGCCTTTTGAGCTGGACCTCTGTGTTTGGGCTGAACGATGGGGGTGGAGCCGCTCCTTCAGGTAGACTGCTTTTCCTTAGATGTCCCTATTTTCATCAGAGAATTGTTGGAGCATATGGAGTTATGCCACCCCTGAGTCAAGGAGATAAGTAACGATACAACATTTAGAAGACGTCTGAAGATAGCCCTGTATAGGGAAGTTTTTTCAAAAAAGAAAAAGTTTAGTGTTTCATTATATTTTTATATATGTTGGAAGCCACCCAGAGTGGCTGGGGCAACCCAGTCAGATAGGAGGGGTACAAATAATAAAATTATCATCGCCACCATCATTATCTTTATTATGGAAAAGGACGTCCCTATTTTCATCGGAGAAATGTTGGAGGGTATGGGAAAGGTGAGGAGGGTAGACTGTAGATGTCCCACACCTGGCATAGTGTTTTGTAGTCAGGCTGTAGGCTGGCCCTCAATATAGGCTCTCATGGGCTGGAGTCTGCTTTGTGAATAGAATAATAATAATAATAATAATAATAATAATAATAATAATAATAATTTATTATTTATACCCCGCCCATCTGGCTGGGCCTCCCCAGCCACTCTGGGCGGCTTCCATAGAAACCAAAAATACACTAAAATATCACTCGTTAAAAACTTCCCTGAACAGGGCTGCCTTAAGATGTCTTCTGAATGTCAGGTAGTTGTTTATCGCTTTGACATCTCGTGATTAGAAGACGTGCCTTTTCAAGAAGGCCTGATCGCTAGCCCTTGACTCCAAAATAAATAAACAAAATAGTGAGTTTTAACCTGACTGAATTTCATGCAGCCCTGCAAATCTCCAGTGTGCAGGCAGATTTGTGCTTACTGAGGGTTGAGTAAAAAACACTTTGCCCATGTTCAGATGCACTCTTTAATTTAATAGGTCACTCATTCCAGAGCCTCAGTATCGGCAGAATCTCTTGAAGTATAGGGCTAAGTGCCGGCTCGTAAAGACATGTGTCTGCACTTCGAACTTATGACTCATAACCTTACCCTCACATGACATCACCATCGTAAACTGCTTTTACCACAACTAATTGTGATGTCACACGGACAGGTGGGGGGCAAGGATGCAAAGCAGCAGGGGGCTCGGGAAACCCCTGAGAGAGAGCCAGCTGTCCCCAAACATGAGGCAAGGGGGAAAAGGGAAAACTTGATACAGAAGCAGAACCAATTTGCTTCAACGCTTTTAAAGCATTTTTATTCTTTATATATATTTTTTAATATGTGTACAAATAGCATCACTGGGAATGGAAGTAGCTTCCCACTCCCATACAGCTCTCCCTTCCTGTGCTTTCCCATTTCGGCATTCTCCACCTGCTGAATTTTTTGAAGGGAGCGTTGCCTAGTGGTCAGGGTTGAAGCCCTTGAACAAGAAGGTTCAAAGAACAAAAGTACAGAACAGTGTGTCTTAAGCAGTATTTACATGCTGACATCTCATGGAGAATTTTGTTCTCACTGGTAAACCTGTGTTTGGACTCCACCACTTCAGACGATAAGTGGGGTTCTCTGGATTGCACCTCCATTAAAAACAAGCAAACCCCATTCTGCCTCAAAAAAGAGTTGCCTGGCGAGAAAAGTTTCTAGCCTTGTTTTCTGCCAGATACGATAATTCCTCTTGTGCAGGGAATACAATACAGTGGTACCTCAGGTTAAGTACTTAATTCGTTCCAGAGGTCTGTACTTAACCTGAAACAGTTCTTAACCTGAAGCACCACTTTAGCTAATGGGGCCTCCTGCTGCCGCTGCACCGCCAGAGCACAATTTCTGTTCTCATCCTGAAGCAAAGTTCTTAACCTGAAGCACTATTTCTGGGTTAGCGGAGTCTGTAACCTGAAGCGTATGTAACCTGAAGCGCATGTAACCTGAGGTACCACTGTAACTACTTAAAATAAGCTTTGTGAGAGCTGTACTCGCAGATTAAGACAGCATTCCTCAAAAGAAACAGTGTGTGTTCTTCATTCAAATCTTCTTTATTCTCGGCCTGGCGTGAATATTTCTACCATTGTAATTATTATGGTATGCGTTGTTCTCAAAACAGCAAATATGATGGGCTTTGCAAGACGTGAACTGCTAAATCAAGAGAGAGGTCACTTTGGTCGCTTGTTTCCTCAGAGCCTTCTGCCCTCTCCCTTAAATATTGCAGCCAGCATCTAAGCTAAACTTTGCAAGAGCTGAGGGGCTCTGTTCAGAAAGAGCTGCTTCCGAGAGCCCGGTACAACTTCCCCCTGCTAGATGGTCCTGCCCAGTGAAAATGTTAAGAGCTACACAGTCAGCACAAGTCTGCATTCCCAGGCCACTGCATTCAGTTAAACAACACATAAAGATCTTTTAGAAATCATTCTCACTGTGCCCAGAGAGTGAAAAGGAAAGACTGCTTGCAGTTGTTTCGCTATATAACAGCATCTTTTCAGCCGGGTTCCATCTTGGATCGATACCCATCTAGTCTGGAGGTGGAAGGTTAGCGCATTAAAATACATTTAGTAAACACAATCATTAAGGCCAGCGAGAAAATGAAGGCAAGAAATCATCGGGAAGCAGCCTCGGTTGGCATGTTGAGGGGGAGGAATGGGTAAACAGACCTACAATAAACCTCCGTTAGGGGGATTTATCGTTGGGTAGACTGATGAGGGAAGGGCAGGCTGGCGTGATCGCTGAACAAGCCAGGATGCAATTAGAGTATCATTTGCGCAGAAGAAGAGATGTGAGAGGAGGGGAATGGAGATGTACCTGCAATGGCCTTTGCTACCCGCAAGCTGGAGCTGAGGGAACTGTGTAGTCATAAGAAGGGGGCTATTTTTCCACTTGAACTCAGTTCTAGCACCTCTCAGGTGGGCGCCATTGCCATTACAAGGCGGCTGTTATGATGACATCCAGCACCTCTTTTTCTAGAAAAATAGCCCTGCATAAGAACATAAGATGAACCAGCTAGAAAAGCCCAGCCCCAGCTTCTCCAGTTTAAAGGGCTGGGAGAGAACCCTGCCAGTCAGATTATGCAGCACACTGGATCAATGCTCTTAGTTTAATCCATGGCTCAAGGGACAGATGTGGCCCTCAGTTTAATTTCAAGCGGCCCTCACTGCCACCCAGTTTCCTAGATGCTGTGGGCCTCTCTGGAAATTGCTTCTCTTCCACTTAAGGCAGTGGTGGCCAAACTTGGCCCTCTGTTTTAGGACTACAGTTCCCATCATCCATGGCCACTGGTCCTGTTAGCTAGGGGTGATGGGAGTTGTAGTCCAAAAACAGCTGGAGGGCCAAGTTTGGCCACCACTGACTTAACGTGTGTGGATCAGGTGTTAGGACAGGTGGAGAAGGAGTGGCAGAGAGGGAGAAGGAGCGATGCAATCCTGCAAACTCCAACCACTTTGGGCAGTGATTCCACCCACTTCACCCTGGCCCTACCGACTCTAAGCCATGCCCCACCCTCCATCAGTTGCAGTCGCCCTGGCTGACTTCCCCCTAATTGACTTCAATGGTCCTTTATAGGGAAAAGACGTAAGTCAAACTACTTCAAAACCTTCTCAGCAAAGTCTTTCCTGGCTTCTCCTCACTTGCCGTTGGGCATGGGGGGAGAAATTCTATTTTGTTTGCACTTTAATTGGAAATTTCATTAATTCGGCTTCTTGGACGGATGCGCAAAACCGAAACACAACTGTCCTTCATATTTCACCCTTTCCTGAATTTTGCAATGCAGTTACACAACCAAACCATGCGTACAAAAATATATATTAAGGGGGCGGGGAGTGTTGGTTAAAACTGCATACAAAAATGCACGTTTTGGGAGAAATACACATGAATTTTCAGGAGGATTAAAAAATATATATACCGTGCTTTTCTGTGTATAACATGCCCCCATGTATAAGACACCCCCCGTTTTGGGGGACTCAAAATTAAGAAAATGGGGGGGAAATGCCCAGAGTTGTTGAGGTTTTTTGTGGGGGGGGGGATGTGCCTAAAAATGCTCACCCGGATGGCCAATGCTTCCGATCAAATGTGATGCAGAAGCCTCCAATACTATTTCCGCTCGCCGCAGCAGCCGCCAATCACCCGCCAAATTGCTGCAGCAGCACCAAATCGACAGCAGCCATTGCTGCAGCCACAAATCACCCGCACTAACGCCAGTGACAATCTACTACTCGCAGCAGGAAACAATCCGCTGTCCCCCCCTCAGCACTACCCATGTATAAGACGAGCCCAATTTTCAACCACTATTTTAACGTTAAAAACCCCCTCATATACAAGGAAAAATGATAAGCTGAATAAACCAAATTTGACAGATAAGTCTATCCCTAACCCCTGCCAGCCCATTTTTGCCCTGCTGCATCGCAGCTACATTTTATCGCTTCCAACACACGCCTATCAGCTTGTGCACCTGCTTTTGATTGTAACCCTGAGTCTGAGTGGGAGCTGGACCGCTTTTCGGGTATGCACAGATGCACGTAATTTTAGTGGCGAGCCAGCTGTGGAAACAAGCACGCTGGATTTGGGGCACACATACACCCCAAGTAAACTCAAAGCAGACCTTGTGGCTTTCACGTCATGCCAGCTTTTTTTTTCTCTCTCCCTCCTATCCCTTCCTGCTTTGCTTAACATCAAGCCTGATTGACAGCTCTGGAGAATGTGAAAGCTTGCTCACTTCTTGGTGACATTAGTATGATCACTTCCAGGGGACGTGCCCTCCTTCCTTTGGCTCCATCTGTTTCGGCTCCCCTCTTGAGTTCCCTCCCTCCTGCTTTCCTCCTTCTCTCTCCAAAATCCCTTGGCGACCCTGCAAATCAGGCTGAGGGTTTAATGTGGCCCTTTGACTACAGGTTGCCCACCCCTGTCGTAAAGCATCCATGGGTCTTGTTAATGATCGTCCTCAATGTGTTGGCCACATCCTTGGCATACATTTATAGCACTCTAATCCTGCTTTAAACAGTTGAAATATACTCAGAGTCGAGAGGGAGTTCATGCGCTTTATTCAGCTCATAGTGGTGAGGAGGAATGGAAGTTCCCCCAGAATGTCTGCTTTATATACATTATTTACACAATGGGCCCCACGTGATTGGCTAATTCCGGGATTCTCTTGTAGGCCAATCAGGTTGCGGATTCACTTCCACCTGGAGCTGGATTGGGTGGCTCCTGTGGACCAATCAGACTGCTGCATTCTGAATCCTATTGTTCTAGGACCAATCAGACTGCTGCATTCTGAATCCTATTGTTCTAGGACCAATCAGACTGCTGCATTCTGAATCCTATTGTTCTAGGACCAATCAGACTGCTGCATTTTGGATCCTATTCAACTCAGAACATAACACCAGTCATGGCTGCTCCCTGGAGAATCCTGGGAATGGTAGTTTGTAAAGGGTGCTGAGAGCTGTTGGGAGACTCACAGGGTTGCCAGGGAACTCTGGGAACTGTGGTTCTCTGAGGGGGAATAGGCATCTCCTAACAGCTCCCAACACCCTTCAACTACAGCTCCCAGAATTCTTTGGGAGAAGCCATGACTGCTTAAAGTAGTATAATAGTGCTTTAAATATACGAGACCAGGCCCACTCAACCTGCATTCTCCCACACTTGGCTCCTGCCCTGCTTAGCCTGCTCCTAGTTCCAGCTATGACTTGCTCATACTGTCCAACTTTTTTGGATTCGAAACCAGGACATGCGTCTTCCCGGACGCAATCCCGAACCAAACTCTAGCCCCCAAAATGTGATGGGGTGGGGAGTGAGACCTGAGATCACAGCACCCAAAATGGCTGCCGAGATCTCACGTGAAAAAAATGGGATGTCCTGTTTGTTCCGGGGCAACTGGCAGGTCTTGCTTTCTGGGATCCTGGCTCTTGTTGATGCCTCCTCAGCAGAAATAATTGCCTAACTGCTGCCTCAAACTTCTACTCAGTGAACATCGCAGGGCCGTCCCAGCTCCCAGCACTGGCCCCACAGCCAGGTGGGCTTTGGGTTTGCCAGCCATTTTTCTGACTGCAGTGTTTACGAAACAAAGGCAGAGCCAAAAATAAAAGGGAAAATGTGCAATGCTCAATTTTGATTATTCAAAATATGATAAGAGGAAAGGGTGTTTGTGAGGAGAATATTGGGTACCAATGCCTTGGGAGCTTTGCACATATCTGTTTCAAGGAAACAGTTTGGGAAATAAAAAGGGAAGATAATAGAGAAAGACATCTAGGAATGTGCTGTGGGTGTGATTTCTGGAAAAGCTTTGACCCCAAAGTGGCCAATTTCTGACAAGAGTCAGAAGAGCCTCCTTCCAAGAAACCACTTTAAAGACTGTTTTGTCAGAAAGGCACTGCCGTCTTGTGATATCCAGCGCCTATTCCTCCGAAGTGTATACTCCGTAATTCCTCTTCGATCTGAAGGGCGTTCTGCCGCCATAAAAGAAATTCTTTCGTCTCCTCTTGACAGCTGTTTCCTGCCCCATTTCCAGTTGTTGAAGGGGAAAGTCAGAGCAGGAGTCTGTTTTGGAGTCATCTTGTGCATTTTATATCCATGGACGACATTGGCCCAACACAAAGGGCTTCTGGGAAACTTATCAGTAGGGATGGGAAAGAGGGCAAAATAAGGAAGAGTCCAAGTTTTCTGGGAGAAAAGAATTGCCCTCCAGTTGTTGGGATGGAGGGAGTTTTTAAAGAAGAAGTGTTTGGATTTGATATCCCGTTTTATCACTACCCTAAGGAGTCTCAAAGCGGCTAAAAATCTCCTTTCCCTTCCTCTCCCATAACAAACACTCTGTGAGGTGAGTGAGGCAGAGAGACTTCAGAGAAGGGTGACTAGCCCAAGGTCACCCAGCAGCTGCATGTGGAGGAGCGGAGACGCAAACCCGGTTCACCAGATTACAAGTCCACAACTCTGAGCCACTACCCCACACTGGCTCTCTTTTAAAGCCAAGGAAGACTGCATCTCTGACCCAGGCAAGCACACAGAGCTGGAGAAACCATAGAAAGAGATGCTGCTTAGGGGTGTAATAAGGCCTTGTTTTCTGTTTCTGCCCTGTATTCAACACCCACAGCACCATCTCACTATAGTTCATCTACTGCCCAGAACTACATTATTGGTCTTGCTGCTCACTGTTGTGAGAGCCTTAAACAGCTGAGTTGCCCTTGCAGCTTGTTCCATCTCTCTCCAGCAAGAATCCAAGGCTGGATTCCTGATGGGAAGCTGACCTACTCGTAAGTACACCCTTGTGCAAATTAATTGAAACAAAGCATGTTTTCTATCCTGTACTCAAACAAACACAAAAAGTCAGTTGATCGTTATGGTGTCGGAAGCCTGCAGCCAATAGAAGGAATGATGCGCCTGCCACAATACATTGAGGTTCTATGAAAGGGAGTTATTACAGAGCAGGAAAAGAGGTATCCTGACAGTACTGGGATATTGCAGCAGGACCTAGTCCCCTGTCACACATTGAAAGTGGTGAAGAAATTCATGAAAGAGCAAATACAGGTACTTGATTGGCCAAGGAATTTCTCGAACGTAAATCCCATTGAGAATTTATGGGCTATATGCAAAAGTCGCCTCCGTGCTGTAGACTGTATGACTATGGAGAAGTTCATTCAGGCGCTGATTCAAGTGTGGTACAGGGATCCGAAAATCAACAGTGACTGTTTGAAACTAGTAGACTCCATGCCAAACAGTGTTCAAATGCTGCTTAAAAATAGCAGAGGTCATATCCGTTACTAATGTACGTATATGTGAGTTTTGTACAATAAACTACATTGTTTGTTTCAATTAATTTGTACAAGGGTGTAGACTGAGAGCATTGGGGTGTTAGTAATTAGGATAGAAGTAGTCAGGTTTTGGAGCCATTGGGCTCTTTTTGCTTTTAAAAAATGTTCTGTGGGACCTTCTTGCCCTCCTAATACGTTTAATAACTGGACTGGTAAGAGTCAGTGTGTCCAAGTCCCATTCAAAAAATTGACATGGGGGAAACAGAAGAAGGGGAAGGGGTTGGAACCAGGGGCAGACATGCAATTGTTTCATGGCCAAGGTAGATATGACATTAAATATGTCTTTGCATTTAATGTGCAGTACTTTAAAAATGTAAATATCACCAGCTGCAGGGCACCAATATGGGATTGTCCTCTAAAGCAAATAATCTGTTCCAGAAGTTGGTTTTCCCCTTTTGCAGGATTCCAGCCATAGATACACAGGTTAACCTCCCTTTTGGTGCCTGCTCAGACGCCATTTATTACCAGTTCCTCCAATGGATTTAATTTGCATTTGTAAAAACCCTGCATGTTTGATGTGGGCACATCTAATGCCATGGGTAGTTTGGTCCACAGTTGCATGTGCTTAGGCTTAGTTTCAGGAACTAGAAGATGGTGAATGATAAACATCGTGGAAATTCTGGTTTCCTTCTGGCTGTTCCAGCCCCTATACATAGCCTGGTATCCTGGTATCCTATGTAGGATCTGATTCGTATCTACTGGTTTGGCATGGCTGATATGCCTGTGTGGTCTGGTCCTCAGGTCTTCTGATAGCATCTTCTACAGGGAACCAGGGATGTGGGTGGCGCTGTGGTCTAAACCACTGAGCCTCTTGAGCTTGCCGATCAGAAGGTCGGCGGTTTGAATCCCTGCGATGGGGTGAGCTCCTGTTGCTCTGTCCCAGCTCCTGCCAAACTAGCAGTTCGAAAGCACGTCAGTGCAAGTAGATAAATAGGTACTGCTGCCGCGAGAAGGTAAACAACATTTCTGGGTGCTCTGTATTCCATCATGGTGTCCCATTGTGCCAGAAGTGGTTTAGTCCTGCTGGCCACATGGCCCGGAAAGCTGTCTTTGGACAAATGCCGGCTCCCTTGGCTTGAAAGCGAGATAGTCGCCTTTGACTGGACTTAACCGTCCAGGAGTCCTTTACCTTTACCTTACAGGGAACCACATGAGATTGATAACTCATACCTGTATGGTCAGTTCCATTTCTTGGTGAGTACTACTGTGAAAGATGCAGAAATAGCCTGGATAAAAGCCTCCGGCTTTCTGGCCCTTGTCCTCTTCTTCCCCCTTCATTCCCAAGGCCTTTTTCTCCTTTTGTTTCAGAATAATGAATCCCCCCCCCCCATTACATTTGTCCCAGTACAGCATCACCTCGTCAATTTTGCCTACTTATTTCTCTCAGTGGAAGCAGAAAACAGGGCCACTTCATGATCTGGAACTGGCTGCTTCCCAGTTAAGTTCTCATTTTGACCCTCCCTAACCTCCCCACGTCCCAGCATTTTTCTCCAGATTTATTGGAAGAAGGAAGGGTGCAGTTCCCGCTCAGCATTCCTTTAATTAAAAGATGATTAAAAAATTAGAATGCCAGAGTCTGCAGTTCCCCAAGGAAGGTGCATTTATGTAGAGAAGGGGCCAGCAAACTTTTTCAGCAGGGGGCCGGTCCACTGTCCCTTGGACCTTGTGGGGACCAGACTATATTTTGAAAAGAAAAAGAAAAAAAAGAAAGAATGAATTCCTATGCCCCGCAAATAACCCAGAGATGCATTTTAAATAAAAGGACACATTCTACTCATGTAAAAACACACTGATTCCCGGACCATCCGCAGGCTGGATTTAGAAGGCGATTGGGCCGGATCCAGCCCCTGGGCCTTAGTTTGCCTACCCATGATGTAGAGGATGCACACTGAAGCCTGAAGAAAAATTGCCGTTTCTGACAGCTGAAAGGGTAGACCATCAGGGGAGGTCAGCTAATCTAAGGTGCCTGCTTGAACTGTGTTGACCTCACCGCTCCCTCCAGCTTTACCTCCCAGTGGCACAAGAAGGAAGGGTCCACCATAACAACACAATAAGAGCCAGCTGGTTCCAACCAGTAGCCCATCTTATTATCCTTCACCCTGTTCTCACAGTGGCCAACCAGATGCCTGCAGGAATCAAGCACAGGAGCACACACACCCCGGTAGTTTCCAGCAACATTCAGAAGCATTGCTGTGAACAAATGCAAGAGGATTCCTTCACCCCTTTATTATTATAATAATAACAATAATAATAATTTATTGTTTATACCCCCACTCATCTGGCTGGGTTTCCCCAGCCACTCTGGGCAGCTTCCAACAAAATATTAAAAACACGATAAAACATCAAACATTAAAAACTTCCCCAAACAGGACTGCCTTCAGATGTCTCCTAAAAGTCTGGTAGTTGTTTATTTCTTTGACATCTGATGGGATGGCGTTCCACAGGGCGGGTGCCACTGCCGAGAAGGCCCTCTGCCTGGTTCCCTGTAACTTGGCTTCTCGCAGTGAGGGAACCACCAGAAGGCCCTTGGAGCTGGACCTCAGGGAGTATTACATACTCAGGCCAACAAGACAACAACAAGAACCCACTTACCAGGCTAACTGGACCCAACAATCCCTGCCCACCCATCGCCAAATGCAAACAAATCTTACTGCAGTCAACTAAAGCCAGCCAATCATGCACTGTCTCCCCACCCCACCCTCTGTCACTGTCAAGGAAAAATAACAAACGAATAGAAAGAGAACCTACCCAAGTGATGCTGACACAAAAACCTCACACATACACTAAGTGAACGTCAGTTTGCCACCCTCCTTTTCCCCCTCTCTCCCCACCTCTCTTCTCCCCCAAGGTTATACTCTATACAGCATTAATGTCTCACACTGAATGTAACTGATCTATAGAAAAGACTGGGGATGCAGGTGGCGTTTACCTTCCCGCCGCTGCGGTACCTATTTATCTACTTGCACAGGTGTGCTTTCGAACTGCTAGGTTGGCAGGAGCTGGGACCGAGCAACGGGAGCTCACCCTGTTGTGGGGATTTGAACCGCTGACCTTCCAATCGGCAAGCCCAAGAGGGGATTTGGCTGAATAGGGTTGAGGCAGCTCCGGGTTGGATCGGGTCCTGAGAAGGCGGCCATAAAATGGAAGTCCCTTCCAGAGGGAAAGAAGACCTTTGAGAAACTAGAATGCAGATCTTGACACAGCACTGTTTTAAACATCGGGGCGGTTCAGTGCAACAGTTAACTCCAACCAACAAAAGTTTGAAGGGCTTATTATTACAGTGGTACCTCGGGTTGAGTACTTAATTTGTTCCGGAGGTTTGTTCTTAACCTGAAATTGTTCTTAACCTAAAGCACCACTTTAGCTAATGGGGCCTCCTGCTGCTGCCACACTGCTGGAGCACGATTTCTTTTCTCATCCTGAAGCAAAGTTCTTAACCTGAAGCACTATTTCTGGGTTAGCAGAGTCTGTAACCTGAAGCGTATGTAACCTGAAGCGTATGTAACCCAAGGTACCACTGTATTATTACTTTATTTATACCCTACCCACCTGGGGTAATTATATGTCATGAACAAATTTGTATGTGAGAACCCCAATGCCCCCCACCCGTTTTAACCACTGCTGAGAATGGAGAGCAGTGCGGGTGGGGAAGGGGGTCTTTAACCCTTTCCCCACCTGCTGTTTCCCCACTATAAATCAGCTCCTTAAGCACCACCCCCCTCCGCTTGCAGGGTTTCAAATGCACAGAAAGGATCATCAGCAATTACCAGATCGATTTCTTCCTAATGAACATTAACGAAGAGCCTAGTGGCAGATAAAAGACTAATTACAGAGTCGTTTGTCAGCAGTGCCCCTCTGTCTTCTGCACACAGCAAACGGGCAACAGTCCGTGCAAAAAAAGAAAAAAAGAACAAATGGACACAACTTTAATTTGTGGTTCTTCTAAGGTGCCCCACATGGGCTTTGCTGTGGCAGAGAAAGGTGGCTAATTAAAACCTGCCTTCTCTTCCGTTCCGTAAACGCTGGCTGGGTATCCATTTTGGTGTTGTAGATTTTGTTTCAAGAATCCTCATATCTGGAGTGACCCTTCCTGATAGTTGCAAATGATGTGGAGCCCTTGGAAGGAGGAGGAGGAGGAGGAGGAGGAGGAGGAGGAATGTGCCTTGCTAAATCTTTGGCCTGGAACTGTACACGGCGGGAAGCGAGGGGTGGAATGGGTAACGGCTGAGATCCTGCAGCTGGCTGCTGCTACTTTGCAATGGGAAAGGGGCATTATTTCTGGGTGCTGACGGTTGCTTAACGTCTGGGCTCCATTCTGTCTGCTGCAAAAAAAAAGGGGGGGGGGTCGCTGGATGAAGGGAGAATTTTGTCTCTTTCCAGCTTAGGGTCCCTGAATCCCGATTTCCCCCTGTCTTCTCTTTCCCTTGCAACCTTGCTCAGCACAGCTGGCCTGCAGCGCTTGGTGATTTCAGTGCATAAAATCTTTTTCCAGAACGAATCTTTTGGCTCATTCTTGGCACCCGCTCAGAGCTTTGAACTCCTCTGCCAGGCCCGCCGGCTTTGGTTCCGGTCCGGTTTCTTCCCCTTTCAAGGTAGCCAGTGCGGTGGAGGCATGAAATGGTAGATGTTCATGGCTGTTGGGACTGTGTGCCTCCCACAGAGTTTGGGAGCAAGGAACGGGAGGCATCTCTGACTGGTTTGCACTGTGCGGGGCTCAGTTTGCCTTCAGAAAAGCAGATTGGGAATACAGTGGTACCTCTGGATGCAAACAGGATCCGTTCCGAAGCCCCATTCGCATCCTGAGCAGAACGCAACCCGCCTCTGCGCATGCACAAGTCGCAATTCGCAGCTTCTGCGCATGACGTCCTTTTGAGCATTTGCGCATGCTCGAGCGGCGAAACCCAGAAGTAACCCATGCCATTACTTCTGGGTCACCGCGGGACGCACCTGAAAACGCTCAACCTGAAGCATCTTTAACCCGAGGTATGACTGTAGAGGTGAGCTCTTTGGGGCTCAGATGTTGTTGCTAGTTTGTGAGCCTTGTAGCTTTTGTTGTGTCTTCTCTAGCCCTGAACCAACGACTCTAACCAAGGGAGAGACTAGTGTCATATTCCCTGCCCACCAATCAGTACCCAGCAGTAGTACCGAGTGCCATCCGACATTGGAGGAGGCCCTCGTCTCATGCATATGACATCACATGTGTGATGTCACATGCATCAGGAGGAGGCCGCAAGGCCTGACAAAGCCCTCGGCCACTGTGGGGAGGCCTGGCGGGGCCCTAAGTCAACATGGGGAAGCCCAATGGGGCCTGCTGCCACTGCAAGGAAGCCCAGCGTCAGATGGTGGTGTTATTGCTTGAGAGCAAACAGGCAAGACTCCGACCTGTCTTTTCCAGGCCTTATTCTTAGTGCAAAACTATTTACAGTGAAGAGCGTCACAAGTCCATGTCTGATCAGTCGCTAGCAGAATCTGGGAGTGGTCGGTCCTTGTACCTCCCCCAGCATAACAGTCACTTGACCCCCAACCTTCTCCTCCCCTCCCTGCGCTGAAACCTACTGCGCAGAGTGGGCGCTGGCAAAGGGGGACTTCCCTCCTCTCTGGCTTGCTCAGGGTCAGTGTTGAGGCTCTCCCTAGCACCCCCTGGTCCCACCACCTCCTCTCCACTGGAGGTGGGGCTTTCATCCTCGCCAGAGGAGGAACTGCTTCGCAAGACTTTCGGAGGTTCCCTGTAAAACAACTGCCCTTCCACCTCTCGCCTCTGAGCTGATGGCAGTTACCTGACACCCAGCTATGCCCCTCAAGATTGGGCAGGGCTCAGTCCCATCCCTACATACTTCGGAGTAGAGTTGGTACCTATGATACCCAGGTGTTATGAATACACCAGCTCCAAGTGAAGTTTGGCAGCCAGCTGCAAAAAGCAGCCAGGAACAGAAAGGCTGGGATTTCACTCAAGCAGAGGAGAGCCAATAGCTGCAGGCTTTGCCTCCTCCTGACCCTGAATGGCAGGCTGATATAGCGGAGAGTGGGCTGGAGCACAGCCAAAGCTCTCAAGAAGCACAAATAGGCATGAACAGGCACAGAAATAGTTGGTCAGAAAAGGAAGAGGCTGGAGCTAATCCAATTAGTCCAAAGAGTCAGCGAATGAGAGGGCTGCTAGATCGGAAGCAAAACAAGAGACTCAAGGGAAGTCAGTTCAATATATTCTACAGACACCGGAAGGAGTCTTCAGAAGCATCATCTTGAGTCATAATGCTGGCGGCTGCGTTAGAGATGTCTGGAGCTATCTGTTTTTGCAATAAATCCTCCTTTTTAATTACCTACGCTTACTGTGTTATCAAGCTGGGAACCTGGACTCCTGACACCAGGGAATTTTCAGATGATGTTTTATGCACAGGTTAGACTGACCAGGACACCTTGGTAGAGTAGACTTGCTTGTTGCTCCTTGGGAAACCCTACAAGAAAGGAGGTGACTCTGGGAAGTAGGCTGGCCTCCTAAGTATCACCAAGAAGAAAAAAGACAAAAGAAGATGAAGATTTTCAAGACGTTTTCATGGGCTGATTCATACACAAATACGCAAGGATTCCTGTCATTGAAATAGAATTACATCAGAACCCAAGAAGAGCCTGGGGGACAGGCCAAAGACCCGTCTCCTCCAACATATCACAGTAGCCAACCAGATGCCTATGATGCTCCCAAGCAGGACCTGGGTGCAACAGCCCTCTCCCTCCACTTTTGATTCCCAATGTTTGGTATTCATAGGCATGCTGTCTCTGACAGTACAGGTAGAACCTAGTCATCGTGGCTCATAGCCAGTGATAGCATTTCCTACAGCACAGCAGCCAAGGCTGTGACCAACCAGTGTGTCTGCTCAGACCGTTATCCAGATTCTAAGTGTTGATAGGCAAATTCAAGAGCCCTTCTGCTCTCTCTTCTTACAGTTCTTCATTTTTTCCCTTCAGATGAAGGAATGCCCTCTGGCCGCCATTCTTTTGGAGGATTCTCCTCTATAAACTAGGAAGGCTGGAGCTAGGGCTGAGCAATATCTGGTTTTCAACATCGTGATCTATTACCAGCTAAAGATCGTGATATACTGATATATCACTGTGTCTGAAATAAGGATGGAACTATGGAGAGGCGTTGACTGGCTTCACAGTTTTCCCCACATTGTGATTTTCACATGATTCGCGATATATCGTGAGGTCAAAAATAATAAGAAACCAGTATCACGATATGGACTTCAAACCGGTTTTGAACGATATGTCGCCTGGCCCTAACACACATCCTTTTTCCTGATATATTGCCAGGTCAAAAATTACAAAACTAACATCACAATATGGGCTTCAAACCGGTTTTGGGTGATATATCAATATATCGCCCAACCCTCGTTCGAGCAAGGGCCTCAGATGTCACAACAACAGGACTGAGGCCGCCACATTTCTAGTGGAGGTTTTCAAAAAATGAACATACAGAAAACCAGCAACGTCCTCCTTCTTCTTATCCTTGTTAATGAACAAGCGAATGCAAAAGAAGAGGTATTTGGGCACCCCAAAGACTCACAGGCTTCCTGCGTCATAAGCCTTCATGGCCAGTGTAATGGTTCTAGGGGTTGCTCGTGCGTAAGTCGTCACCACACCTGGCTGAGTCACTTGGGTGAACCCTTTCTGTCTGCACAGCCACTCATCCGTGGCTGTCTCAATCGCTGGCAGAATCCGTCAGTGGGCGTTTCTTGAACTTCTTCCAGCAAAGAAGTTCTTTGATGCCAAGTCTCCTCCTACTCTCCCTGCACGGAAGTCTTCTGCGCAGGGAGGGTGTGGGCAGTGGAGGACCCGTGCTCTCCCCGCTGGTCTCCGGTGAGGAGTCATGGAGCCTCCTCGCCGATTCCCCCATCTGCCCCCCTTCTCCACTGGTGCTACGCTGATTTCCTTCCCCCGCAGATGGGCTGCCTCTCTCCCTCCTGGGACACTCTCTGGCATCCCTCTGGAGCCCTCCCTCCTCCTCTGGCTCCGATGGCAGTTCCCTGACAGCCAGCTTTGATGAAGTGGGTTGTTCTCTGCACAAGTGGAAACCGCAATGAATTCATTAGTCTTTGAGGTGCCACCGTCAGCAGCAGCTCCTTAAATAAATAATCGAACGCATCTACTCCTTACATTACCCCTTGTGTTCTTTAAACGCTTTGCTATGCTCACAGTCATCGTTTCTAAAAGGGGTTTGTTTGGCTCAGCATCACATAATCATGATGATAAATGGTGGTTGTGATCCCACTTGAAGCCATGGGGCATCTTCAGTGGGTGGAGCTGGGTGTGGCAGGTGGGTAGAGTTTAGAGCACCAACACTTTGCAGGGGATTTTGTGGGAATGTTCAGGGTGGCAGGAGAGGATCTATTGCTTATTAATATCCTTCCTAACTTGCGTTAGCAAGTTTCTTTACTTAGCAGAGTGCATTCCCCTGTACACAGCAGAAAACTAGTCGCAAACTTGTGTGAGTTTCTTAAGACAATACGCAATTCAATCTGGCTTGTCCAGAACAGAAGGAATGAGAAATTATTGTATTACAGTCATACCTCGGGTTACAGACGCTTCAGGTCGCACATTTTCGGGTTGCGCACTGCGCCGAACCCAGAAGTACCAGAACAGGTTACTTCCGGGTTTTGGCGCTTGCGCATGGGCAGAAACGCTAAATCGTGCTTTGCACATGCACAGAAGTGCCAAATCGCAACCCCCGCACGCGGAGATGCAACGCTGCGGGTTGCGAACATGCCTCCCATACGGATCACGTTCGCAACCCGAGCTTCCACTGTATTGTTATGCTATTTCACTTTCTGAAATGTTGTTATGCTATGCAATATTTTCGAAATGTTGTTATGCTATTTCACTTTTTGGAATACGGCAACCCTGAGCAACAGAAGGAATGAGAGATTATTGTATTATTGTTATGCTATACAGTGGTACCTTCAGGTTACACTTCAGGTTACATACGCTTCAGGTTACAGACTCTGCTAACCCAGAAATATTACCTTGGGTTAAGAACTTTGCTTCAGGATGAGAACAGAAATTGTGATCCGGCGGTGCGGCGGCAGCGGGAGGCCCCATTAGCTAAAGTGGTGCTTCAGGTTAAGAACAGTTTCAGGTTAAGAACGGACCTCTGGAACGAATTAAGTACTTAACCGGAGGTACCACTGTAAAAGAGGGAAGTTAGGGTGCAGCAGAAGGAAGGAATATAACACACTGTGGAAAATGGGATGGGAAGCCGACAAAACAAAACAAAAGTCCATTATGTATTGGAATGCCTAAGTGCAATTTGTGAAGATTTAATAAAATGTATCTTTAAAAAAAGAGCCACTGTGGCGTGGTGGTTAGAGTGTCAGAGTTGGGCCTGGGAGATCAGGGTTCAAATTCCCATTTGTCCATGAAGCTCGTTGGGTGAACTTGTGTCCAGTCACTGCCTCTCAGCCAAACCTACCTCACAGGGTTGTTGTGGGGGGGTTGAATGAGATGGGGAAGAACTATGTTTGCCACCTTGAGGTCCTTGGAGGAAAAGATGGGGTGTAAATGCAATTGATAGCAATAATAATCTCAACAATAAAAGATAAACTTGGCTGCTGCTGAAAACCATCTCCTCCTCCACTCTCAGCTTCAGAAACAGTCACTCGCAGCTAGATTCTGGGTAATATTCACCCCCCCTCCATATTGTGACCCAGTTGTGTATGTCATGACTATATATATCTTATTTATTTTTCAAAAAATGCCAGCAGCTTGGGTGTGAAAACATTAACAACTAGAGGAGGCCTCTGCTGCATGTGTGAAACAAATAATTCCCTGAGATTGGTGTGAACTGACCCCCAAGCACAGGAGCAGCTGTTGAGAGATTTGGTCTCACATCTCCCCACTAAATGTATTTTATCTTAGTGGGAAAGGGTGAGAATGAACAAATCCCGCAGTTGAATTGTAAGACCTTGGAATGGGCAGAAAAGACTGCCGGCTTAGCAAGTTTGTGCTTGTTCATCTCCTGCCACCGGATGACTCAAGCTAGCATTTGGCAAATAAAATGTCATTCCCCCCCCCCCAAAAAAGAATAAAAACCACATTTTCTCATTTGCATACGCAGTTGCGTTGACAGAAATGAATATTTAAATATTTCCTTTAAAACAAAACAGGGAGAAGAGGACTGTTGTTGTTGTTGTTATTTATTGAATTTATATACAGTGGTATCTCAGGTTAAGTACTTAATTCATTCCGGAGGTCCGTTCTTAACCTGAAACTGTTCTTAACCTGAAGCACCACTTTAGCTAATGGGGCCTCCCGCTGCCACCACGCTGCCGGAGCATGATTTCTGTTCTTATCCTGAAGCAAAGTTCTTAACCCGAGATAATATTTCTGGGTTAGCGAAGTCTGTAAGCTGAAGCGTATGTAACCTGAAGCATATGTAACCCGAGGTACCACTGTACCGCCCTATACCTGGAGGTTTCAGGGCGGTTCACAGAATAAAATCAAAATATAAAACCATAAAATACATACAGTGGTGCCTCGCAAGACGAAATTAATCCGTTCCGTGAGGCTCTTCGTATAGCGGTTTTTTCGTCTTGCGAAGCAAGCCCATTGACAGCTTAGCGGATTAGCGCTATTAGCGGTTTAGCGGCTTTTAGCGATCAGCTGTTAAGCGGCTTATCAGCAGATCAGCTGATAAGCGGCTTAGTGGCTTAGGAAAAGGGGGGGGGAAGGGGAAAAAACCCGCAGGAACTCGCAAGACATTTCGTCTTGCGAAGCAAGCCCATAGGGGAATTCGTTTTGCGAAGCGCCTCCAAAACAGAAAACCCTTTCGTCTAGCGGGTTTTCCATCTTGCGATGCGTTCGTCTTGCGGGGCACCACTGTAATCAAAATAAAGACAACAACCCAATAACCCCCCCCCCCAAAAAAGGCACATTTTAAAAGGGCATAGGATCCTCACAACATTTAAAGTAAGACAATTAACAAACCTGGACAGGAGCCACTCGTTGGAAAGACCATGATCTCAGAAATGTCTGTGGCAATATTTATTGGCAACCAAATGCTTTTTCAGGGATTTTGGTTCAGTGACTTAACTGGGTTATCCGGAAGATTATTTCTTTTCTTTTTTTAAATGATTTTAATTAAGTTTTCCATTTAACAATCCAATCATATCACATTAGATTTCCCAATTATATCACTACATGTCATAAAGTCCAAATATTTTGCCAAATTTTAAATTTTTGTTGGGGGTTCCCATGCTTCGAGTTCAGTAAGGGTCCGATCATCTCAAATTTCTGCTGATTTTGGTGTTCACAAGTCCCATCTTCCGATCTTCTTGTTGTTATCATTTTTCTTCTTAATAACCTCTGAGTTGTTTCCACAAGCGAGTTAAGGCAATTATTATGTTTCTGTGTGAACTTTGTAAGGCTCTCCCCCCCTTTTTTTTTAAGCTGGTAAGTCTTTTGTTTGCAGTAAATCGTCACACACTGATCCAAAAGTCCTGCTCGGCCGGCAGGCGCCATTTGAAATAAAATCTAAGCGTCTGCTCATTAATTGGAAGATTATTTCTTCACCCAACGCATAGTTAAGGCAAATTGTGCACGGAAATTCATATATTCGTGACCACGACGTACAGAAATGCATCCTATTAGGGGAAATTGTTTTGCAAAACATGTGTTTGTCAGACACAGTTGCATAGAAATAGGTGTATATTAGGAAAAAGGCACACTAAAATGCTGATGAATTTGAATCCCCACCACACACACATACTGGTGTGGAAATGCAGAGAACTAAACAATGGGAAAATAAGAAATTGAAATGGACAGCTTCAGCCATTCTTAGCTGCTGCAGCTGAGCTGCAGTGGACAAGGGGCTGCTGCTCCCTTGACCAGACAAGAGCAGAAGAGTCAGAATCCTAGCAGTTAAACTAGGTACCAGTGTGCTTCCCAAATGATTCAAGAGCACTGGATTAACTTGGAAATTCACAGTATCTGAATCCTTCTGGGAGGAAGAATCAGAAGAACCTGCCCAGTTTTTCTGAGCTGATTGGAGGGTGTCTGATGGAGAGAGGAGTGCCGTGTGGTTATTTCCCTGACTTCTCTCTCCTGATCATAAAAAAAATTGTCAAGAGCTTATGATCTTCAGCATTTCGGCAGCTAGGAACCACCGCGTCAAACAAAACAGCACACTAAACCACTTGGGGAAAGAAAAAAACACACAAAAAGAAATTAAAAACCAGGTGCAGTCTGTGTTCTGCAACAAGCCTTAATTTATTTTAAATTAATTTGCACAGAGGGAGACAAAACAGTGTATTAATTTCCCTCCTTCTTTTTTTTCTCTGGGACCTTTTCCAGCTGAGAAGAATTGGGGGTGCGGGGGGGGGATATTTCCCCTTTTCTTTCTTTTTTTGCTTTGTGGGGAAAGGCCTTAAAGCTTTCTTCAGGGAATAGGAAAATATAGCCCAGTATTCTATTCAATTAGGTGTAATAAAGCCACATTTTCCTGTCTCCTGATCCCACGGAAAAGTGAGGGTAATTAGTTAAACCCAGTCAGTTGATCAGTTAATCCCAAATCTTGCAAGTGTCCCCCAACCCCAGATCTCATAAATGGAAGGGAGTTTTCTGTTACCCAAGTTCAGAGCTGGCCCAAGAAATTCTGCTGCCTGAAGCAAATGACAAGGTGGCAAGCCCTTCTTCCCCATGGCACTTACAGAACTAGACCCCTAGTTGATTGTTGGCTCCATCTGCACTATATATTTAAAGCGGTGTCATATCACTTTAAACAGTCGTGGCTTTTCCCCAAAGAATCCTGGGAACTGTAGTCTGTTAAGGTTGCTGAGAGTTGTTTTACCTGTGTTCAATTGAATGCAAGCAGAACCCTTGACACTATCGGGCTTCCTGCTTTTTTCTTTAAAAGGAGACCACAATGTATTACAATGCACCAAAAGCTTCAATTACAGATAGGTAGCCGTGTTGGTCTGCCATGGTCAAAACAAAATAAAAAAATTCCTTCCAGTAGCACCTTAAAGACCAACTGAGTTAGTTCTAGGTATGAGCTTTCGTGTGCATGCACACTTCTTCAGATACACTGAAACAGAAGTCACCGGACCTTTCTATATAGTGAGAAGGTGGGGAGGGGTATGTTAGATTGAATGGACACGATGTCTTTTAAGATCACACCACATGGGTTAACTAGCTTACCAATTCTAGGATGTCTATGTTATAAACGCTTTTGTGAATGATTACAGTTAAGCTAGGGTTGCCTCTTTAAAAGCAGAGACATCACCTTGCCAACAAAGTTCCGTATAGTAAAAGCTATGGTTTTCCCAGTAGTGATATGTGGAAGTGAGAGCTGGACCATAAAGAAGGCTGATCGCCGAAGAATTGATGCTTTTGAATTATGGTGCTGGAGGAGACTCTTGAGAGTTCCATGGACTGCAAGAAGATCAAACCTATCCATTCTGAAGGAAATCAGCCCTGAGTGCTCACTGGAAGGACAGATCCTGAAGCTGAGGCTCCAATACTTTGGCCACCTCATGAGAAGAGAAGACTCCCTGGAAAAGACCCTGATGTTGGGAAAGATGGAGGGCACAAGGAGAAGGGGACGACAGAGGACGAGATGGTTGGATAGTGTTCTCAAAGCTACCAGCATGAGTTTGACCAAACTGCGGGAGGCAGTGGAAGACAGGAGTGCCTGGCGTGCTGTGGTCCATGGGGTCACGAAGAGTCGGACACGACTAAACAACAACAGGGTTGCCATATTTCAAAATGTGAAAATCTGGACACAAAAGTTGTTGAGCAGGAGCAATGAAGAACTTCTGAAACAACAACAGGATATTAGCTCTGCCCAAGGCATGATGGAGAGCAGCAATGGCTGGGAAATGGTAGACATAATATTTTACAAGGACAGGAAGGAACACCACGGACAGAATAATTGTCACACACAGTAGGAATAAGGATATGGTTTGAATGCTTCACCTATAGATTTATAAATTATTTAATGTGTCAATACGAATGGACGTCGTTAATATTGCAGTTCTTGTATAAGGGATTGTTATTTCGACTGGAGTGTAGTTGAGATGAATAAGATTTTGGAACACAGAAATAAAGTAAATCATCAAACCAGCAACTCTAGCAGGCAGGAGGCCACCTAAATTATATAATTTGGCATCTGAATGATTGGAATTAGTAATTGTATTATAATTTGGCATTGTTATAATGAGGCTATCATTGGATTATTGTAATTGATAGCTAAATTGTTGAACTTTTTTTGGCAAAGTTGTTGGGTTGCACCTAAATTTTAGCCTGGACCTGAACGCCATTTTTGTTGGACAAATCCCAGCTACGTCCGGGAAATTCCAGACATATGATAGCCCTAGTTAAACGCTTAACTATCACTGGCAGTACTCTTCTGTATTTCATTTCCCTCTGACCTCACTGTTCTCTCTCTCTCTCTCTCTCTCTCTCTCTCTCTCTCTCTCTCTCTCTCTCCCCCCCCCCTCTGGGTGTGTGGGTACCTGTAACTCAGAATAGTGCTTCACGAATCTGATGAAGTGGACTATAGTCCATGAAAGCTCATTGACATAATAAATTTTTTAGTCTTTAAGGTGCCAGAATACTATCTTGTCATTTTCAATAGTGAACAGCAGGACTTAACAGCTGAACCAGCCTTCAACCTGCTGGTATTTCTGTCTGTCATGCAAATTGTAGACCCGGGTTCACGTTGCAGGTGATAAACTTTCTGCGACGGCTCTTCCTATACTCTACCACTGCCTTCACTTTCTCAGGATAGAAAAATAAGTTGATCCCTAGCCAGGAACAGGGCAAAGTGCAGGCCACACCACCTGTTTCTGGTATGTTCCAGGGCAGAGATCGCATAAAAAGAAAAAGTTTGGGGGCAGATCTATGCCCTGAGGCGAAACATTATGGGATTGATCCACGCAAGGAAGAGTAATGCACTTTCTCTCACCCCTCTGTGGCAGATGCACATTTGAAAAAGCATTCTCTGTGGGAGGATGATGGTCTTTTCAAAGGAGGCAGCTAATTGGAAATGATGGCTCCCAACTTCAGGAATAATAAACTCAAGATGGGCTACTTGGGCCATCTCTTCAGAGAAGCCTCTCGATCAAAGGCAAGGTGGAGTGGCGAGATTGAGATCTGAAAGAGGAAAAGGAAAAGAGAGTTCCCCTCCAGGTGGGATGGGGAGCCAAGAAGATGGCTGTGAAGTTATTCCTGTCTAACTCAGTTGTTTCTGCTTCTAGATATACTTCTAATTTTGTAGGGCAGGAGCTGATGGCAAAACGTAAATGAGAGAAGAGTCATTGTCCATCTGATGAGCAGCAGAGGGAGAGTTGCCCTATTCAGAGGCATTCCTCTACTTGATGATAGGTGCAGCGCGTATTTTTGACTCCAGGGACTTGCATCAGGATGTCAGAGACTTCCAACACAAACAGAAAAGGAAGCGGAAATTGCTTCAACTCGTGTGTTCCTCTGTGGCTAGGGATGGAAATCAGTCAAACAAACAGGGCTGATTTCCCACAATGTTTTTTAGGTCTGCAAATGATATGTAATTCATATGGGGTGTGTGTGTTTTTCTACACATTGCTCCAACTTATACTTTGCACTGAAATGACTGAAAGTTATGTAAGTTTTGCAACTGGCGTTAAATAATGGACAGAAAGGCGAATAACATAGTATTTGGCGGAAACGGGACTGCAGTGGAATGGAAACATCGCTGATTGTGAAGAATACAGATTGGAATGGAAATTGCTGCCTTCTGGCATCCCAAGTCGCATCTCTCCTTTTTTTTCATTTTCAAATAACTTTCACACCTTTCAAATAAGTTTTATGCCTTCAAGACTTCTCTTGCAGAGCGGGGCAACATGTGTGTGTTTCGTCGATGTGGGATAAGGCTATCAACGCCTGCTTGTCATGATGGTTATAGAGGCCGCGTTCTTCTGAGTACTGGTTGCTGGGGAGCAACAGCAGGAGAGGGCATCTCTTTGGTTACCATGGGAAACGGACAGCATCTGCCAAAAACGCCCTTCTGAAATATGCATAGGGCAAACAGGCCAGTTCCACGGCAGAAGAATAAACAGATGCCAATCTGACATCAGAAATGGCCGTATTGACAAACCACTGTGTAAACATTTTGACATCCTAGATTACTGTAAATGACTTTAAGTTGGCGGTACTGGGACAAAGGCACTTCAAAGAGAGAATGCCATGGGAAACCGCAGATTTACAATTCTTCAAGAGGCTCGGTGCTGTCATTTGGGGACTGAATCGGCACAATGGATTTTTAGCACGCTGCATGCGTTAATTGACTTGGCAATGCCAGGATGCCTGTGTTATCAGTACAATTCAGTTTAAGTTTTGGTGAGTGAGGAGCTGCACTTTTGCACATTTCGACCAGGCAGAAGGCCTCCTCGGTGGTGGCGCCCACCATGTGGAACGCCCTTCCACCAGACGTCAAGGAAATGAACAATTATCTGACTTTTAGAAGACATCTGAAGGCAGCCCTGTTTAGGGAAGCTTTTAATGTTTGATGTTTTATTGTGCTTTTAATATTATGTTGGGAGCCGCCCAGAGTGACTGGGGAAACCCAGCCAGATGGGTGGGGTATGTATGTATGTATGTATGTATGAATAAATAAATAAAATTATTATTATTATTATTATTATTATTATTATTATTATTATTATTATTATTATTTCCCTTCCTTACGACCTCACATTATACATCCCCACCCTCCAGTCCTGTGTCAGTGTCTATAACCTAGAACTCAGAATGACACTTCATATATCTGTTGCCTATGAAAGCTAATGGAAGAATAGACCAGGTAGTTTTTGAGAGGCCGCAAGACTCTTCCGTGTTTGCGCTGCAAGAGACCAACAGGAAATTGTTGCATATCATCTTTGCACAGAGAGCACACATCCCAGACAAAAAGGAGCGCAGCACGAAGCTGGAGATATTGCTGGAACTTGGAATTGCATGGTTCAGAGTACGAATCTGATATACTTTGTGGGATGTAATCCATTGGAGCAGTAAAATACAACATTCCTCGTTTCCCTAGAGTGGGCACAGGCAGGGGGATGTTACTCCAGTCAGTATAACTTCCTGCTTCACAGGTCTTGGGGTGTCCTCCCCCTGCATGTGACCAGGGAGATGAGCATGACCCTGGCTGTTTCCATAAAGGAGCCGAGTCATGCAGCCATCTCTCTCTCTTGATGCCATGCTGCTCTCCTGCTCCTGCAGCCCTTTTGTTCTCTTGAGGCTGTTCTCTTAATGTATTTTGCTGTCTGCTTGCTCTCAGCCAGCAGCACATGGGCTCAATCCCCATAAGAAGAGTTTGGATTTGATATCCCACTTTATCACTACCCAAAGGAGTCTCAAAGCGGCTAACAATCTCCTTTCCCTTCCTCCCCCACAACAAACACTCTGTGAGGTGAGTGGGGCTGAGAGACTTCAGAGAAGCGTGACTAGCCCAAGGTCACCCAGCAGCTGCATGTGGAGGAGCAGGGAAGCGAACCCGGTTCACCAGATTACGAGTCCACCGCTCTTAACCACTACACCATACTGAACTCACACTATGTTCTGTAATTACAAGCTAAAGCCTGCCTTCAGGGATCATACCGTGAACTGAATGTGAGTAAACTTCTTGTTACTTTTAAGGTAAGCCTCTTGTGTCTTTGTTCTTTTAAGAGGGATCAAAGGGGACACCAGGAATAATCCAGTCTGATCAAGCCAGACTGGATTGCTTACCTAGAATCATAGAATCATAGAGTTGGAAGAGACCACAAGGGCCATCGAGTCCAACCCCCTGCCAAGCAGGAAACACCATCAGAGCACTCCTGACATATGGGTGTCAAGCCTCTGCTTAAAGACCTCCAAAGAAGGAGACTCCACTACACTCCTTGGCAGCAAATTCCACTGTCGAACAGCTCTTACTGTCAGGAAGTTCTTCCTAATGTTTAGGTGGAATCTTCTTTCTTGTAGTTTGGAACCATTGCTCCATGTCCGCTTCTCTGGAGCAGCAGAAAACAACCTTTCTCCCTCCTCTATGTGACATCCTTTTATATATTTGAACATGGCTATCATATCACCCCTTAACCTCCTCTTCTCCAGGCTAAACATGCCCAGCTCCCTTAGCCGTTCCTCATATGGCATCGTTTCCAGGCCTTTGACCATTTTGGTTGCCCTCCTCTGGACACGTTCCAGTTTGTCAGTGTCCTTCTTGAACTGTGGTGCCCAGAACTGGACACAGTACTCCAGGTGAGGTCTGACCAGAGCAGAATACAGTGGCACTATTACTTCCCTTGATCTAGATGCTATACTCCTATTGATGCAGTCCAGAATTGCATTGGCTTTTTTAGCTGCCGCGTCACACTGTTGGCTCATGTCAAGGTTGTGGTCAACCAAGACTCCTAGATCCTTTTCACATGTACTGCTCTTAAGCCAGGTGTCACCCATCTTGTATTTGTGCCTCTCATTTCCCCCCCCCCCAAGTGCAGTACTTTACATTTCTCCCCGTTAAAATTCATCTTGTTTGTTTTGGCCCAGTTCTCAAATCTGTCAAGGTCGTTTTGAAGTGTGATCCTGTCCTCTGGGGTGTTAGCCACCCCTCCCAGTTTGGTGTCATCTGCAAATTTGATCAGGATGCCCTTGAGTCCATCATCCTAAAGAGATTCAAATGAATCTGCAAGCTAGCTTCCTGCTGTTTCGAAGGGAATCTACTCTGCTACATGACTCACTAGCATGAATGAAGGAAATATAATATTTAATCATTATATCCTCTGCTACTATCCTTAACATTTCACACACTTTTGGTGCACACCTGCCTTCTGATCCTGGTGGTATTCTCTTGCCAATCCTCCTGTATTCCTCAACTCATCATTTGCATTTGCTGTCTGTCAGTATTACTATGTTATCTTTTGCTCAGGGCGATATCATTTGGCTGTTGACTCTGCCGCTGGGAGAGCCTTCGATCGCGACTTCATTACACAAACATTAATGCCATTGCAATCGGCAGCCCTGATGCTGTGGGGGCCATAAGATTGGTGCGCTTATTTTTTATATCTTTCAATATCCACACCTCCCCAAGGTATATAACAGAATAATTGAGGAGGGGGGAAAAAGCTATAAACATTATAAAGCATCTCATAAAACTAACTAAATTACCAGTGCTGAGATTACGTCTCCGATTCCAAAATGTTAGATGTTGCATTCTTCGTACAGTAGATCTTATCAGCGAGAGGAACGAGGGCACCATTTAAAGGTTTCATGGGAGTGGGAGAGAATTCACAGCGTGGTTCAAAGGCATGTTCTTCCATACAGCGGAGATTATATTGCCCAAAATGTCCCTGCTGGTGTACTTTTAAGTAGTGATGGCGCCAAAGTTCGTAATTGCTTTCCTCAGAACATGAGCTTATCTTGCCCGTGGCGCTTGGCGAGGTTACAAAGCATGCGCCATTTTCTTATCGTGCAGCATGACATCTGAATCTGGACCTTACCAGGCACCTTGAACACTAATGCGCCAACATCTCAGGTGCCAGGCAGCCTGGGAAACATAGTTCTCTGGGGTGATTGAGATAGGGAGGCTGCTTACACATGGCCAGCAAAGGAGGACAGAAGAAGACACACATATGCATAACATTTGCAGATGCCAAAGTTATATGTATGGATGCAAATTTTGAAAGAATGATTATAATTTAAATCAGGGGTAGGCAGCCTAAGGCCCGGGGGCCGGATGTGGCCCAATCGCCTTCTAAATCTGGCCCGTGGACGGTCCGGGAATCAGCATGTTTTTACATGAGCAGAATGTGTGCTTTTATTTAAAATGCATCTCTGGATTATTTGAGGAGCATAGGAATTCATTCATTCCCCCCTCCAAAAAAAATATATAGTCCGGCCCACCACATGGTCTGAGGGATGGTGGACCGGCCCACGGCTGAAAAAGGTTGCTGGATCAAATTAGAAGCCCTTTCCCCTGCGAAATTGGGACACTTGGAGGGTATGCGTACACCTCCTTGCTCCTGGGACACTGAAGGAGCGTCTCCACCCCCATCGTCCAGCCCGGACACGGAGGTCGGGCTCTGAGGGCCTTCTGGCGGTTCCCTCACTCTGAGAAGTGGGGTTACTGGGAACCAGGCAGAGGGACTTCCTGGTAGTGGCACCCACCCTGTGAAACGCCCTCCCACCAGATGTCAAAGAAATAAACAACTATCTCACATTTAGAAGACATCTGAAGGCAGCCCTCTTTAGGGAGGTTTTTAATGTCTGATGTTTTATCACGTTTTTAATATTCTGCTGGGAGCCTCCCAGAGTGGCTGGGGAATCCCAGCCAGATGGGCAGGGTATAAATAATAAATAATTATTATTATTATTACTACTACTACTGAGCGATGCAGGAACCATTTGGACGACTTGGTTTGGAGCATGATGAGTCCAATCGAAGAATCGATCTTAGGCTGAATAAACACCAGATGCTTAAAGCACATTTAAAGCAGACACACAGACTCCATATCCCACAACTGTCCTGACTGGGGCACCTGGTTTTGAGCTCTGTGCTCTTGCGCAAGTCACATGACTCGCCTGGGAGAGCATCCTGGAAGACACGCACCCCAGTTTTGGCCTGCAACCTGTTGGATGGTATGCAGTAAAGGTAAAGGTAAAGGGACCCCTGACCATTAGGTCCAGTCGTGGCCGACTCTGGGGTTGCGGCGCTTATCTCACTTTATTGGCCAAGGGAGCCGGCGTACAGCTTCCGGGTCATGTGGCCAGCATGACTAAGCCGCTTCCGGCGAACCAGAGCAGCGCACGGAAACGCTGTTTACCTTCCCGCTGGAGCGGTACCTATTTATCTACTTGCACTTTGACATACTTTTGAAATGCTAGGTTGGCAGGAGCAGGGACCGAGCAAGGGGAGCTCACCCCATCACAGGGATTCGAACCACCGACCTTCTGATCGGCAAGTCCTAGGCTCTGTGGTTTAACCCACAGTGCCACCTGCGTCCCCCAGGACGGTATGCAGACTAGCCATCAAATACCATGAACCATAGTTTGTTAAGGGTGCTAGGAGTGTAGCTCTGTGAGGGATAAACTACAACTCCCAGAATTCTTGGGGGGAAGAAAGCCATGTGCTTTAAATATATGGTATGTAAGGCAAGGTCCCTGATGTTGGGAAAGATGGAGGGCACAAGGAGAAGGGGACGACAGAGGACAAGATGGTTGGATAGTGTTCTCAAAGCTACCAGCATGAGTTTGACTAAACTGCGGGAGGCAGTGGAAGACAGAAGTGCCTGGCGTGCTCTGGTCCATGGGGACACGAAGAGTCGGACACGACTAAACGACTAAACAGCAACAACAAAGGCAAGGTCTCTGAGCTATGGTGAGCTCCAGCCTGAATGAAGTCTTACAAAATGTGGTTCTTTTTTGTTATTGCAGAATGTTTGAGTCCCTATTAGGAGCCCTTTTTTCAGATATGATCCATCCCAGCCTTGGATAGAAAAGTTTTCTTCCCTCCTAAAAGCAGGAAATTTCATATACTTTTTTTTTAAAAAAAAGCATAAACACAAGTTAAATCTTTAAGTGCATTTTAGGCCCTCTTGATCCCCGGACTTGTCGCACCAGAGGGGAGTAGGGAAGGTTTTCCTTCCATTGTGAATTAATTACTTCTGATGTTTTAAAAAGCCCTCCTTTCATTCTCTCCGCATGTCTGCGTGTGAAGGGCTAAAAGTTTTGCGGAGAAACCCGAAACCATGTGAAAGTTGCTTGACTTTGGGGTTTTAATGTAAGCTCTAAACTCAGACCAGATTCTCAGAGAGAGAGAGGGAGAGAGAGAGCTACAGTTAGCCTTGCAGGGCCTTTTAAGCAAACATGTTTGGCTTGTCAGCCTTACACCCTGACTTTGATGGTGGAATTTATTCAGGACGGGAGCTGTTTAAGTCAAGGAAAAACAGGGTCCAGATTTTGAGTTTGCTTGGGAATTATCACCTTTGATTTGGCACTCCGGATCCATCATTTAATTTCCAGGTTTTCCCTTCTTAGTTGAATATGAAAGGAAGGCACTCTGCACGTACCTAGAGGTGCTCTTGCCATTACTATAATTTAAAGAGAAATGCAGGTCACGGTGGCCACCATGGTGCCCACACAGTGTGCTGTCCAGACAGCTTATCTCATAGAATCACAGAAGGGATCCACTGGGTCATCTAGTCCAACCCTCTACAATGCAGGAATATGCAGCTGACCGTTATGGGGATCGAACCTGAAGCACTGGTGTTGTCAGCACCACGCTCGAACCAACTCAGCTATCCAGGTTGGTTGATGGGCAGCTTCAGTCCTCCTGCCCATTTTTTATTTTTAAACCAGATTTGGAGCAGGCAGCCCTTGAAACAGAAGACAGCCCTTAAAATAGAGGAATGCTCTCTGTAAATCAGGACACATGGCCACCTCTACTCAGGCAGGGCACTTGAGGACCTCAAGAAGCAAGGCTAAGACCTTAAAAGCTCTCTGCCTTGCTTGCAGGGATAAGACCCACTGGGGGCATCAGCAGGAATGGTTCAAAGGGAGTGATTTGACTACAGTCGTAACTCGGAAGTTGAACGGAATCCTTTCCAGACGTCCGTTTGACTTCCAGAACGTTTGGAAACCAAGGTGCAGCTTGCGATTGGCTGCAGGAAGCTTCTGCAGCCAATCGGAAGCCCCGTTGGATGTTTGGGTTCCAAAGAACATTCGCAAACCAAAACACTCACTTCCAGGTTTGCGGCATTCGGGAGTCAAAACATCCAAGTCGTAAGGCATTTGACTTCCAAGGTATGACTGTATATGTGTTTTTGTGTATACGCACCATCCCCAGAACATAACTGCCACGTAAGATGCAAGACGACCATAAAATGTTGAATTCTGCAGCTGATCTGATTGTCTTTCTTGAAAGGCTGCCATCAAACAGATTTGGGGACGTTTACTGTGGACTTTCCTGAACTAAAAAAAGAAAGAGGGATTGTTATTTACCAAGGGCAGGTAGAAACAAGTAGGCACAGCCAAAACATAAGTATTGATTTTAGTAGGTCAAATTCTGGTATCAGAAAATTGACATTGTGTGTCTAGCATGGCTGTGCTGCCACTGCTGCTTGAGACCATGGAGAGCTACTGTCACAACCAATCTTTCTTTGGCGATCCCTCGTAGCCAAGTAAGATTGTCTTCCATGAACACGGTTTTAACAGTGAGTCTGTAAGTGACCATGGAGGCCAATTCTGGATCCACACGTCCTTCCACAGTGGGGACATTGGTTTCCGGGTGGGAGTTGATCATGGTGTGGATTTGCCAAGCGTGCCTTCCTTTTAGCGTGTTTCTCCCTTGCGTCCTGAGTTCGAGTGTCTTCAAAGCCCATGACACCTTTGGCAAAGGTTCTGTTCTCCAATTGGTGGGCAAATGGAGGACTGCCCCGCCCACTTCAGTCTGCCCCCACCTGCCTGCCTTCTTATTTACAACCTGTCAGGGACTGGGCAGAGGAGGAAAGGCAGAGACCACCTCCCCAGCCTGACCCTTCCAGAGAAGAAGAAGACAGTTCAGAATTACAACAGGGGTTTGA
This sequence comes from Podarcis erhardii, assembly GCF_964252035.2. NCBI lineage: Eukaryota > Metazoa > Chordata > Lepidosauria > Squamata > Lacertidae > Podarcis > Podarcis erhardii. Next base: position 33,313,516 of record NC_138502.1, on the reverse strand, counting down.
GGGAGGTCACAGCTCAGAGACAGATGAGGGGAAAAGCTGGGAAATAATGGGAGAGGAGAACGACGAAGAGGAAGCACCAGGAGGGCAACAGCTGATGGACAGAGTGTCTTTAGAAAGCATTCCAGACCCCACCTCTCCCAGAACCTGGCGAGCATTGAAAGTAGGAGAGCAAAGGACTCAGAAGCAAAGGGCCCTCAGCGCCACCTGTAGGGGAGAAAGTGTCAAATGAGGAAGTGGGAGAAAAAGGGGGTCACTCGGGACAATGCCATTATTCTAAGAGGCTGCATTCCAAGCCTCTCTCTGTAAATATTGAATAAAAAGCAGATGGTAAGGACTTTTCCTTATCTTATCCATTCCTGGCAACCTGCCATAGGGGTTGGTTCCTCTGCTGCCTGACACAACTGGTCCAGAAAGTGGTGCTGTGTGTCATCTTCCACCTCCTCAGTCTCAGGTGTTGCCCCTTGCAGAACTCAGCAGGGAGGAGGGAGGACAAGAAGCTAGAGAATCCATTGGCTCTGCTTGTCATTGGCGCCACCTACTGTTCAGCTCCCTGCCTTTCGCCCTACCAATCTTCCACTGGGGCAATGGTGCCACTCAATGTGAAGCGGCTTTCAGAAAGGGGGCTGGGAGCTGTTCCCCTTTCCCTTCCCGCCCACGAAGCCAAATCAAAGCACCAGGGTGGTTTTTTCCGAGGCCGATTTATTCCCTTCTCTGTTTCTGTGAACGTTTCAGTAAGATTTGAAATCTCATTCATCAATATATTTAATTAAAATCCCATTTTCTCCGTTTTTGTTTTCACAGCCTCGCCTACTGGGGATACCTCTGTCTGGAGAGAGACGGCTTTGCTCCCCCCTTTCCTGGACCAATGTTTTGTTACTAATAATGGCTTCCTGTATCAATGAGGAGAGTTATTTTGAGAACTTTGCAAATGGGGCGGGGGGACGACAACTGGCGAGTGAAATAGGAGCTTGACAAGTGAGCAAGCACACAGGGGATGGTCAAATTAAATGGTCCCCCCAATGCCCCCCGCCTAACATGTGATGTACAAATTCTAGGGCCAAGGGAGGGGATGGATAGCTTTCCCCCTCTCATAGCAACAAAACACTGGCTCGCTGATTTTTAAAATAATACATAAAATACAAAAATTATTTGTTCATTATTATTTCATTTATATTCTAACTTTCCTCCAAGGAGCCCGAGGTGCCGCACATTGTTAGTGTAACAAGTGCAGGAACTAAGTACATAAATAATAGTGTACCCTGTAAATGTATAAAGGCCAGGCCAATGGGTTTACTTCCTATATGAATGCTCATTCTAACATTGATATACAATCCTACCTCGGTTTTGAAAAGTCTAGTTCTTGAATGTTTTGGCTCCCGAATGATGGAAACCAGGAAGTGACTGTTCCGGTTTTGGAATGTTCTTTTGGAAGCCGAACGTGGAGGGCTTCCACAGCTTCCGATTGGCTGCAGGAGTTTCCTGCAGCCAATCGGAAGCCACACTTTGGAAGTCGAATGCTTTGGAAGTCAAACAGACTTCCGGAATGGGTTCCATTCGACTTCCAAGGTACGGCTGTACGGTGGGGTTATGTAAAATGTGCTCTCCCCTCTCCACCAAAGTACCCTCTGGCATTTCTAGTTAGTATGGATTACAGTGGTACCTCGGGCTAAGAACTTAATTCGTTCCGGAGGACCATTCTTAACCTGAAACTGTTCTTAACCTGAAGCACCACTTTAGCTAATGGGGCCTCCCATTGCTGCCGCGCCGCCAGAGCACGATTTCTGCTCATCCTGAAGCAAAGTTCTTAACCCAAGGTACTATTTTCTGGGTTAGCGGAGTCTGTAACCTGAAGCGTATGGGTGCGCTTCAGGATGAGAACAGCGCCACCCGCGTCCCTAATGGCATCTTTGGTATCTAATGCCGAGTAAATTGGCAAAAATGTATACATCTAAATCAAATAAGTGTTGGAAATGTAAAGAAGGTTATTTTTATCAGATGTGGTGGTCTTGTAGTAAGGTTAAAGCTTCCTAGGGAATGATGTATAACAAATTGAAAAGGATGTTTAAAACAATGTTTGTAAAAAAAACCAACCAGAATCTTTTCTTTTGGGAATTATAGGGACAGTACTACCTAAATTTATTTACATATGCTATTACGGCAGCAAGAATGTTACTTGCCCCAAAATGGAAAGAAGCAGAAGTCCCAGCAAAGGAAGAATGGATACAAAAACTTATGGAGGATGCAGAAATGGCGAAACCTTACCGGAAGAATAAGCAATCAAGGTAACAAACTATATATATATATATATATATATATATATATATATATATATATGCAGGTTTTGGTGTCCTCGGGTGTCTTCCCGTGTAAAAGTTGGGGTGTCTAGGCGACGTTTCGACGAGGTCTCACTCGTCATCTTCAGGCTGGTGCTTTCGGCTTCTTGTTACTGGAACAGAGCAGGATCTCAGTGTTTGAGTTCCTATAAATACTGTAGAGGGGGTGTGGTGTATAGCCTCCAATGTTCTGGGCAGAGAGGAAGTTCCCAGGCTAGTGTGCCTTTTCTTCTTTTGTTCCTTAATTACTTGAGAGATATCTTGAGTGATTTCTTGAGTGATATCCTGAGTACCACTTAGGTGGGTCATTAGGTGTGGATCAGTTGTTAAAGTCTTTGTGTCTTGACCTCTTGAACTTTGTGAAGAGTTTTCCTGAGAAGATGGCTGTACTGTACTTAGTTGTGCTCTGGCTTGGCTTCGTGTATAGGGGCGAGCTGTGGTTTTGTGGCTTGTGTCAGCCAGATCTGTGTAGGGATTGCAGGGGGGTGCAGCATCCGGAGGTGCCACCATGGATTGGCTACTGGATGGTGTCTGTAATTCATCTGTGGAGAGGGTCTGGGTTTGGGTCTGGTGTGGTTGATTGGTGTTGGCGTTCTGTGTGCCTCTGGATCTGGTGTCAGTTTTTGTGGGGAGGGCTAATTTCCAGATGTCTGGCAAGCGGGATGTGTCGTCACGCTTGTTCATGTTGTGAGGGTGTTTCTCTATCTCGATGGCTTCCATGATTATTCTCTTGTGGTGATGTTCCGTGTTAAAGAGCAATTTGGAATCTGCAAAATTAATTTCGTGTCCTGTTTCTTTCATGTGTTGGAAAAGAGAGGAAGTTTTTTCTTCTTTTTTGACGGCATTCTTGTGTTCTGCGATACGTGCATTTATTCGTCTGTTTGTTTGTCCAATGTACGTGGCTGGGCAGACTTTGCATGGTATTTCATAGATCCCTTGGTTTTCCAACTGGATTTTATCCTTGGGGTTTCTGAGGATATTGGCTATTTTTTGGTTGGTGCAAAAGGCTGTTTTGATATTGTGTTTATGGAGGATTTTGCTAATTTTATCTGTAGTGCCCTTGATATAAGGAAGGAGGGCCATGCCATTGTTTTCTTCTGTGTCTTGGTTTTTGGGGGGTGTTTCCTTTTGGATTAGCTTCGTAATCCTGTTTTGCTGGTATCCATTGGCAATTAACACGTTTGAGAGATTCTGTAACTCAGTTGTCAAGTGGTCTTTGTCAGCCAGGCGTTTGGTTCTGGAGATGAGAGTCTTGGCTACGGAGTTTATTTGTGCAGGGTGGTGGTGTGATTGTGCATGTAAGTAGCGGTTGGTGTGTGTTTTTTTCCGGTAGATAGTGTGTCCTAGGGAGCCATCAGGTTTTTTGTAGATTAGGACGTCAAGGAAGGGAAGTTGGTTGTTGGCTTCTATTTCCATAGTGAATTGTATTTTGGGGTGTAAGTTGTTGAGATGTGTGAGGAAGCTATCCAGTTTTTCCTTCCCGTGTGGCCAAATTACAAAGGTGTCGTCAACATATCTGAGCCAAAGTTTGGGTTTGTGTTCTGACTTGTCTAAAGCATTGGTTTCAAAGTGTTCCATGTACAGGTTTGCGATGACCGGTGAGAGGGGTGATCCCATAGGTGCTCCTTCTATCTGTTTGTATCTTTGTAATTTGGCCACACGGGAAGGAAAAACTGGATAGCTTCCTCACACATCTCAACAACTTACACCCCAAAATACAATTCACTATGGAAATAGAAGCCAACAACCAACTTCCCTTCCTTGACGTCCTAATCTACAAAAAACCTGATGGCTCCCTAGGACACACTATCTACCGGAAAAAACACACACCAACCGCTACTTACATGCACAATCACACCACCACCCTGCACAAATAAACTCCGTAGCCAAGACTCTCATCTCCAGAACCAAACGCCTGGCTGACAAAGACCACTTGACAACTGAGTTACAGAATCTCTCAAACGTGTTAATTGCCAATGGATACCAGCAAAACAGGATTACGAAGCTAATCCAAAAGGAAACACCCCCCAAAAACCAAGACACAGAAGAAAACAATGGCATGGCCCTCCTTCCTTATATCAAGGGCACTACAGATAAAATTAGCAAAATCCTCCATAAACACAATATCAAAACAGCCTTTTGCACCAACCAAAAAATAGCCAATATCCTCAGAAACCCCAAGGATAAAATCCAGTTGGAAAACCAAGGGATCTATGAAATACCATGCAAAGTCTGCCCAGCCACGTACATTGGACAAACAAACAGACGAATAAATGCACGTATCGCAGAACACAAGAATGCCGTCAAAAAAGAAGAAAAAACTTCCTCTCTTTTCCAACACATGAAAGAAACAGGACACGAAATTAATTTTGCAGATTCCAAATTGCTCTTTAACACGGAACATCACCACAAGAGAATAATCATGGAAGCCATCGAGATAGAGAAACACCCTCACAACATGAACAAGCGTGACGACACATCCCGCTTGCCAGACATCTGGAAATTAGCCCTCCCCACAAAAACTGACACCAGATCCAGAGGCACACAGAACGCCAACACCAATCAACCACACCAGACCCAAACCCAGACCCTCTCCACAGATGAATTACAGACACCATCCAGTAGCCAATCCATGGTGGCACCTCCGGATGCTGCACCCCCCTGCAATCCCTACACAGATCTGGCTGACACAAGCCACAAAACCACAGCTCGCCCCTATACACGAAGCCAAGCCAGAGCACAACTAAGTACAGTACAGCCATCTTCTCAGGAAAACTCTTCACAAAGTTCAAGAGGTCAAGACACAAAGACTTTAACAACTGATCCACACCTAATGACCCACCTAAGTGGTACTCAGGATATCACTCAAGAAATCACTCAAGATATCTCTCAAGTAATTAAGGAACAAAAGAAGAAAAGGCACACTAGCCTGGGAACTTCCTCTCTGCCCAGAACATTGGAGGCTATACACCACACCCCCTCTACAGTATTTATAGGAACTCAAACACTGAGATCCTGCTCTGTTCCAGTAACAAGAAGCCGAAAGCACCAGCCTGAAGATGACGAGTGAGACCTCGTCGAAACGTCGCCTAGACACCCCAACTTTTACACGGGAAGACACCCGAGGACACCAAAACCTGCATTCCTATACCCGTGAAAATCTACGAAACCAATATATATATATATATATATATATATATATATATATATATATAAACCAATATATATATATATATATATATATATATATATATATATATATATGCTTTCGTAGATTTTCACGGGTACAGGAATGCAGGTTTTGGTGTCCTCGGGTGTCTTCCCGTGTAAAAGTTGGGGTGTCTAGGCGACGTTTCGACGAGGTCTCACTCGTCATCTTCAGGCTGGTGCTTTCGGCTTCTTGTTACTGGAACAGAGCAGGATCTCAGTGTTTGAGTTCCTATAAATACTGTAGAGGGGGTGTGGTGTATAGCCTCCAATGTTCTGGGCAGAGAGGAAGTTCCCAGGCTAGTGTGCCTTTTCTTCTTTTGTTCCTTAATTACTTGAGAGATATCTTGAGTGATTTCTTGAGTGATATCCTGAGTACCACTTAGGTGGGTCATTAGGTGTGGATTAGTTGTTAAAGTCTTTGTGTCTTGACCTCTTGAACTTTGTGAAGAGTTTTCCTGAGAAGATGGCTGTACTGTACTTAGTTGTGCTCTGGCTTGGCTTCGTGTATAGGGACGAGCTGTGGTTTTGTGGCTTGTGTCAGCCAGATCTGTGTAGGGATTGCAGGGGGGTGCAGCATCCGGAGGTGCCACCATGGATTGGCTACTGGATGGTGTCTGTAATTCATCTGTGGAGAGGGTCTGGGTTTGGGTCTGGTGTGGTTGATTGGTGTTGGCGTTCTGTGTGCCTCTGGATCTGGTGTCAGTTTTTGTGGGGAGGGCTAATTTCCAGATGTCTGGCAAGCGGGATGTGTCGTCACGCTTGTTCATGTTGTGAGGGTGTTTCTCTATCTCGATGGCTTCCATGATTATTCTCTTGTGGTGATGTTCCGTGTTAAAGAGCAATTTGGAAAATTAGCCCTCCCCACAAAAACTGACACCAGATCCAGAGGCACACAGAACGCCAACACCAATCAACCACACCAGACCCAAACCCAGACCCTCTCCACAGATGAATTACAGACACCATCCAGTAGCCAATCCATGGTGGCACCTCCGGATGCTGCACCCCCCTGCAATCCCTACACAGATCTGGCTGACACAAGCCACAAAACCACAGCTCGCCCCTATACACGAAGCCAAGCCAGAGCACAACTAAGTACAGTACAGCCATCTTCTCAGGAAAACTCTTCACAAAGTTCAAGAGGTCAAGACACAAAGACTTTAACAACTAATCCACACCTAATGACCCACCTAAGTGGTACTCAGGATATCACTCAAGAAATCACTCAAGATATCTCTCAAGTAATTAAGGAACAAAAGAAGAAAAGGCACACTAGCCTGGGAACTTCCTCTCTGCCCAGAACATTGGAGGCTATACACCACACCCCCTCTACAGTATTTATAGGAACTCAAACACTGAGATCCTGCTCTGTTCCAGTAACAAGAAGCCGAAAGCACCAGCCTGAAGATGACGAGTGAGACCTCGTCGAAACGTCGCCTAGACACCCCAACTTTTACACGGGAAGACACCCGAGGACACCAAAACCTGCATATATATATATATATATATATATGAATGGAAATAGTTTGTTGAATATTTACAGGTAAACTGTAAACAGATAAGAACTTTGGCAGGATTATTGTGATAACTGGCTGTATTACAAGAGTATATATTTAAAGTAGATGAATATATGAGCAAACTAAGTTGATTTTGGTATGCAGAAGATATTAAAAAATAAATTTAAGGAACTGCGGAAAGAGGGGGAAGGAAATCAAGATTTGAAATGTTAAGATGATTGTAAAATTGGTGAAATGTATAGATTTGAAAAGAATAAATACAGTGGTACCTCAGGTTACGTACTTAATTTGTTCTGGAGGTCCGTTCTTAACCTGAAACTGTTCTTAACCTGAAGCACCACTTTAGCTAATGGGGCCTCCTGCTGCCGCCGCACCGCCGGAGCCCGATTTCTGTTCTCATCCTGAAGCAAAGTTCTTAACCCAAGATACTATTTCTGGGTTAGAGGAGTCTGTAACCTGAAGTGTATGTAACTCAAGGTACCACTGTAATTTGTTTTTGGTTTTTTTTAAAAGCCGCAACTATAATAAATAAGAATGCTGGTGATAGTCGTGGCATCCTAGGTTGATAATGAATAGTCTCTTCTTTCTACCTATATGACCTCTTTCCAGCCCAGTCTGTTCTCAGACAGTAGTATCTTCCAGATCTCACTCCTCTCCCTGCCCCTTCCCTGCGGCTCCTGCAGAATGGATCAAAGAGAGAAGGCCACTGACATCCCCTTGTTCGAGGGAACCTGAACTTTCCGCGGCAAGCTGATGCTCCATTGTCTGCGGGGGAAATCTTAGCTGGCGGAGAAAGATGTCCAGATAGCCGCAGAGAGAAGAGGGACTCTGGGACGAGATGGGCACAATTTTGTAACCTGACCCTTCCTTCCCTCCCCACAACCTGGCCGCCCCACCTTTCACCGAAAACAAAAAGGCAGAGAGAAAGATTGGAGATTACCACGATGGCATTGTCGAGGTGAGGAAAGGCGTCCTCGCCGATGGAGGGGAGGGAAGCCATTGGAATCCTGTACCGCTTGTCGAAAGGAGATGTTGCAGCGATGTTCCTTCATCTGTTCCTGATGGTTTGGGAACGCCCTTCTCCCTCCCCATGTGGCTGCTGTGGTGGGGAGATTTGATATCACCTTGCTGTTGCTGTGAACACGGCAAGGGGGACAATGCAGCTGGAGGAAGGGCAAAGAAGCTTAAGAGCTCCTGACTACTTGGGCCTCTGGTCCGTGCGCCTGAAGCCAGAGTCCTATTATTTATTATTATTTTATATTCAATTTATGCACCACCCTATACCGGGAGGTGGAATGTGGGTGGCTCTGTGGGTTAAACCACAGAGCCTAGGGCTTGCCGATCAGAAGGTCGGCGGTTTGAATCCCCGCGATGGGTTGAGCTCCCGTTGCTCGGTCCCTGCTCCTGCCAACCTAGCAGTTCGAAAGCACATCAAAGTGCAAGTAGATAAATAGGTACCGCTCCGGTGGGAAGGTAAACTGCATTTCCGTGCGCTATTATGGTTCGCCAGAAGCGGCTTAGTCATGCTGGTAACATGACCTCTGTACGCCGGCTCCCTCGGCCAATAAAGTGAGATGAGCGCCGCAACCCCAGAGTCGGTCACAACTGGACCTAATGGTCAGTGGTCCCTTTACCTTTACCTATACCGGGAGGTCTCAGGGCGGTTCACAAACAAGACCACAACATATAAAATCACACAAAAAACAATAACCCAATCAAAACACATACCAAAAAGAGCCACATTCTAAAATTAGGGTATTGGATGACAATAAGATCAACCAAGGGCCTGGTTAAAAAGGAACGTTGTACAGTGGTACCTCGGGTTACAGACACTTCAGGTTACAGACTCCGCTAACCCAGAAATAGTACCTCAGGTTAAGAACTTTACCTCAGGGTGAGAACAGAAATTGCGCGACAGCAGAGGGAGGCCCCATTAGCTAAAGTGGTACCTGAGGTTAAGAACAGTTTCAGGTTAAGAACGGAAATCCGGAACGAATTAAGTCCTTAACCCGAGGTACCACTGTATAAGGAAGGTGTATAATGAAAGTGCCAGGCAAACTTCCCTGGGGAGAGCATTCTATAGACGGGGAGCTACTGCGGAGAAGGCCCCATCCTCGTGTTGCCACCCTCCAGACCTCTGGTGGAAGAGGCACACGAAGGAGGGCCGCAGAAGATGATCTCAGGGTCCAGGTAGGTTCATATGGAAAGAGGCAGTCCTTGAGGTATTGCGGTCCTGAGCCGTTTAAGGTTTTATAGGTCAGAACCAACCAGCACTCTGAATTGAGTCCTAGTTTATTTATAGTTTCCCACAAACATATCTGTGTTCAAAGCAGTTCACAGAACAATCAACACAGCTTAAGTACTTGCTCTTTATTGAACATTCAATCTGATTTGTTTGCAGGGTCTTGCCATTAGCTGGGTCAAGAAAACACTAATTATTATTTTATCTGTCATCTATCTATCTATCTATCTATCTATCTATCTATCTATCTATCTATCATCTATCCATTCATTCATTCATTCATTCATTCATTCAGTGAATTTATATACCACCCTATACCTGCATGTCTCAGGGTGGTTCACAGAATAAAATCAGAATATAAAACCACAAAATACATAATCAAAATAAAAACAACAACAACACTCCAATAACCCTCCCCAACCCAACACATTTTAAAAGGGCATAGGCTGGCACAGATGCTCATACTGGTTCTTACTTTGAAGAAGTTTCCAGGCGCTCACTGTTCCTGCTTAAGAGGTTCAGTACTAGCAGGAGACATGGGTGAGATGTGGGTGGCATTGTGGTCTAAACCACTGAGCCTCTTGGGCTTGCTGATCGGAAGGTCAGCGGTTCAAATCCCCATGACGTAGTGAGCTCCTGTTGCTCTGTCCCAGCTCCTGCCAACCTAGCAGTTCAAAAGCACATAAAGTAAGGTAAAGGTACCCCTGCCCGTATGGGCCAGTCTTGCCAGACTCTAGGGTTGTGCGCTCATCTCACTCTATAGGCCGGGAGCCAGCGCTGTCCGCAGACACTTCCGGGTCACGTGGCCAGTGTGACAAGCTGCATCTGGCGAGCCAGCGCACCACACGGAACGCTGTTTACCTTCCCGCTGGTAAGCGGTCCCTATTTATCTACTTGCACCCAGGGGTGCTTTCGAACTGCTAGGTTGGCAGGTGCTGGGACCGAACAACGGGAGCGCACCCCGCCGCGGGGATTCGAACCGCCGACCATGCGATCAGCAAGTCCTAGGCGCTGAGGTTTTACCCACAGCACCACCCGCGTCCCTGTGCACATAAAATACAAGTAGATAAATAGGTACCGCTGCGGCGGGAAGGTAAACGGCGTTTCCGTGCGCTCTGGTTTCCATCACGGTGTTCCGTTGTGCCAGAAGCGGTTTAGTCATGCTGGCCACTTGATCTGGAAAGCTGTCTGTGGACAAACGCTGGCTCCCTCAGCCTGAAAGCGAGATGAACGCCACAACCCCATAGTCACCTTTGACTAGACTTAACCATCCAGGGGTTCTTTATATTTTACCTTTTACTAGCAGGAGAGTGAAGGCAGCAAGCCAGAGGAAAGAGTGACAGGCCTTAGGGCTACTCTGCTCCAGGGCCAGCCCAAAACATTTTGGCACCTGAGGTGAACCACAAAATGACGCCCCCTTCACCACCAGGGAAGAAAGAGGAAGTGAAGATTGACATCAGGGGCAAGGTGAGGGGGAAGTAAATCACTACACTGGGATCTGCTGCCCTTGTGGATTCTGCTGCCTGAGGCAGTTGCTTCACATTGCCTTATAGGTGGGCCGGCCCTGCTTTGCTAAATTAACTATCAACCGATCGCGCATGCATGCAGCTGCCCATCTGGCAAGGAAGAGGCAGGATTCTGCCCCCACTTATCTTAGGATCTGAAGATGTTCGGCATTGCCTTGGTGCTCTGAAGACTGCCTGGCTTGTAGACACGTTTCCATTTATAGAAAGGGTAGACTGGCTGTCTCATCCAGTGCCAAAAATGGTAAACAGAGCTTATCAGGATGCTTAGTCTAGCTATGAAACTCAGGGTGAAAAAAGGGGTATAGGAAGATTGATCTGTTGGGAGAGAGTGCAGCCCGTGAATGAAAAAAGAGCTGTCTTAAAGGAAGTTGAACGTGGCGGAGGCTGTGAGTCTAAACATGAAGGCCATATAAATTTGGGGGGAGGTTTTTATTGGGTAGGATTAAAGGCTCAAGCCAGAGCTGAGAGAAGGAAATTAGAATCGAATCAAGTTTAAGCTTTAATTGAAAATCAAGAGGCAAATTTATGGCTTGCTGAAGCCGGGGCTTAATCCAAGCCGGGGCTAAAGCCACACAAATGCCAAATCTATTTGCAAGGTCCTTTCTCAGTCCTGGAACAATGCATGCAGTCATGACACAAGAAAGTTTAATATGAACATGTGCAGAGTGCCTTAATGAGCACAGCTGGCCCACACACGGATCTGGGTCAGCTTTGAGGTAGGCTCGGACCTCCTTCTCAGTTCAAAGTCAGGGACACCACTTTTTCTGATAATTAGTGTATTCACTTTTTGGAAAAGCTTATTGCCAGGCACCCAATGGATGCTGGAGGGATGCTGTGCACCCCAAAACCCTAGTTACCAATCCCAGCATTTATTTGCAGGGCGGGTGTAATGGAAGATCCTCCTTATCATCTATGCTGCGTTCTCTGGCTGAAGGTTGGATCAGAACTGTGGATAGCTGCATATTGTCGAAGCAGAGTACCAATGGCTATGGATATTGGAGAATTCCAACAAAAATGGAAATGGATGCAGAAATAGACTGTGTTTCCTTGTTCATCCCCTGCCTAGAATGGAACTCAGTCCAGTGAACACAATCAGTGTTTGCTGTCGCGTTGCTTTCAGTCCATAAATGTAGCTGATTTTGTAGTTGTTTACGTTTCTCCCCTCTCATCTGCACTGCATTTCCTTTGGATTGAAGCAACTGGGGTGGAAGAACATAATGGCAATATAATGTATGCAATCAATTACATAAGTTATGTGATTTTTGTAGCTGTGCACAGAGAGACGAATAACGGCATTTTTGCTGGAAGACGGACTGAAGCTGAATGGAAACAGCGATGCATGTAACCAACAAAGGGTGTAATGGAAGATGATGCCTTCTTACATCCCTGCTGACGGCTCTATTTATTAAAACCCAGAATGGGAGGCAGGGATCTGTCAAATTAAACATTAAAAGCTTCCCTAAACAGGGCTGCCTTTAGATGTCTTCTAAAAGTTTGGTAGTTATTTTTCTCTTTGACATCTGGTGGGAGGGCATTCCACAGGGCAGGCGCCACTACCGAGAAGGCCCTCTGCCTGGTTCCCTGTAACCTCACTTCTCGCAGGGAGGGAACCACCAGAAGGCCCTCGACGCTGGACCTCAGTGTCCGGGCAGAATAATGGGGGTGGAGACGCTCCTTCAAGTATACTGGACCGAGGCCATTTAGGGCTTTAATGGTCAGCACCAACACTTTGAATTGTGCTCGGAAACGTACTGCCACAATGGAACAGTGGTGCCAGGTTGCATAAAGGAGACAGAGCAAATGCAGTACTCGTAGCGTGTGTGGTTTGAGCTGGCACCCTCACCACACGCTCACGTGGCCAGGGGCCTTCCACAAATGGTGGAAGAAGGCAGCTAGAGGAGACAACCTGAAGTGTAGGTGGGTTCACACGAGGCAAGACACAGTGTTAACAGCAAGAACCTTTATTGAATTAACAGAACTGGACAACAGGGACAAAGCAACTGCTTATATACATTTCTGAAGGCCTGAGCCTCTCCCACTTCCAACGTGATTGGCTGTCTAAACATCCAAGCTGCGAATCACAACTCAGAGTTTAAGAGCCAATGGCAGAGGCCCAAATCCGGAAATGTTCTGTGATTGAATGTCATGTATCAAATCAGAGCACAGGGGCTCAGAATCCTTAGTCCAGACTCAAGCTCAGGCAAACACAGACCCTACTGAATACATAACACAACCAACCAACCCAGGCCAGAAACTAGGAAGCAGTCCTGCCATTGCACCTTTGTCTGGGAAGGACGACGAATGCACAACCATGAGGGTCCCTAGACAACACTGCACACACAGCAAAAAAGACCCACAAATACAAAAGTGGTAGTGTGTTACCCTAAGTACATATGATGAAGCACTTACTGTCAAATCCATCTTCCAGGGAGTGCATTGGCCCGTCCTTCGGCCTGGCTGTCTTAATAGCAGGCAATGCTCCAAAAAACACATGTGAAGAGTCTGGATATGTTTCCTCAGAAGTGTTGTACTATCGCTCTCTGCAAGGATGCCAGGTTAATCGGATGGGATTGAAAAAGACGGATGAGTCGAAATGGACTTTCAACCAGGGTTCCATCTTCTGACATATATTGCAGCTTGTTCATATTTGGAGGGGTTTTTTGTTGGGTTTTTTTGTTTGTTATTTATGCTCTGTTAGAAAGATGGGAAGAGCCAGAACTCTAGTAATGGAGAAGGAAGTAGCTGCGAGGAGGGCTCTGGAGGGCTGTCCCTCATCTTAACCCTCTTCTCCTCATCCACTGCCTGAGGCCATGGAGCTGAAAGACTGGACTGAAACTCTCCATCCCAGTCTCCTAAAAAATATTCTCCCCTCGCAAAAACCGATTTCCTGCTGCTTTCTTGTAGGTGGGAATTCCTCTCAATTTTTTGAGAAGTGGGGGGGGGGGTTACTGCTAGGGATGAGTGAATCTGTCCACTTCAATTTCTCATCTTCCCCGCTCAGTTCTCCACACAACTTTACATTTTTTAAAGAGTTCCCATGAAAACGCACCAGCAAATTTCTCCTGATGAACACATGCTTGTAGGCAACATCCTCCTCCTAATATACATGTTTTCTTTGCAAAGCAGTTTCCCCTAAAACAACAACAACAACAACAACAACAACAACAACAACAACAACAATTTTTTATTTATACCCCGCCCTCGCCAGCCAGAGCCGGGCTCAGGGCGGCTAACACCAGTAAAATTACAATAAAAACATAATGGGGGATGGGGAACCAGTTTAAAATACAAGTTAAAAATACAGTTTAAAATGCAGCCTCATTTTAATAGTAGCCCATAGATCAAAACCACAAGGGGAGGGAAACATAAGGGTCAGACTGAGTCCAAGCCAAAGGCCAGGCGGAACAACTCTGTCTTGCAGGCCCGGCGGAAAGATGTCAAGTCCTGCAGGGCCCTAGTCTCTTGTGACAGAGCGTTCCAGTAATGTAATTGATTGCTATTTTCACTATTATGTGTGGTTATATGCATTTTTGCATGCATTATTCATGGAGAAGTGCACTGCAAAATTCCGAGAAGTGAGTATTTTGAAGGATGCTGTGTGCCGGTTTGCATCTTGTTTCGAAAAGTGGAAAATCAGGTAAGTTCACCGTTCAATGCAAACTGGGCTGAATTTCTCCCAAGTTCTGCAAGCTTTCTGGAAGAGGATATACAATGAAATGGGGGGGGGGGTGCTTAAAATAACTTTTGTTAAGAAACCAGAAGCTACAAGAAAAACTTATGGAATATGCAGAATTAGCAAAATTAACAGATAAATTACATGAAAGGGACAACGAAGACTTCAAAAGAGAATGGGAACCATTTACAATATATATGATGAGACAACATGAAGAGTTGGACTCATTGGTCTTTTGGTGCTACACTCTCGTGTCAGTCAGCCAGCTTGCATGAGAGCATGGCGCCACTGAAAGCACAGTGCTGGTTTATCCCTGAGACATTCTGGGATCAAATCAGAAGCCAGGATGGCTTCTGTAATTCTGGGAATGTCCCAGGCAAATAGGGGCAATTGGAGGGTATGCAACTGAACTATCTGAAAATTGCATATAATTCCCCCTCCCCATGATTTTGTTTCACGCCCACCCAGTAAATGGTGGAAAAGGAGATTCTCAATACTTTGAACACAGCCCCATGCCTAATGGTAGGGCCGTGCCTGGCTTTCTTCGGCGGTCGCACTGCTGACCCTATCAGCAGACAGACAATTTGTTACCAGAATGATGAGGTACGAACTGTTTCCCCTTTCAGTTTATCTCGCTTTTTGATTCAGCTTTATTGTTCCTATTGTTGGAAGGATCACAAAAAGTGCAGTCCCTAAGCCCGAAGGCAAGACCATTAAATCATCCAATGCAAACCAGACTCTCCCTGATGTTTGGCAAGATAAGTGTGAACACATATATGAAACAACCGACCGCTAGCATGCAAAATCTTCCCTTTTCCGTTTTAGATCTGGCAGCAGAGAACATGACTTCTCAGCAAGCGTAGCAAGTGGGGTGGGAACCTGGGGCCTGCCAGATGTTGCATTCTAACTCCCAAACATCTGGAGGGCCACAGGTTCCCCATCTTTGCAATAGAGAAAACCCAGAAAGAGTGAGAACTTTACTATATGCTAGGATTACCAGACGTCCCTGTTTCCCGGGAACAGTCCCCGGATTTGCGAATAAGTCCCCGGACAAATTCCATCCCTGGAATGTCCCCAGATTTTATCTAATGTCCCCAGAAAACACAGCAGCAACAGTCTCTGGCTGGCTTCAGGAGCTGCTCGGAAGTCCCCATGTGATGGTGGTGCGGGAGCTCTAAGATGCAGCTTCTGGGCTGCCTCCACCTTCCCTGACCCCAGCAACTAAGCTGTGAAGGGAGGCTTCATACTGCCTATCAGAGCAGCCTCCCAACTCCGACTTGTGTGCAAGCAGGAGTAGCGTGGGGATCTCTCAGCTGTGAAGGGAGGCTTCACGCTGCCAAGCAGAGCTTGCGTGCAAGCATGAGGGGGCAGGGATCTCTCAGTTAGGCAACGGGAAGCCTCCCTTGCCAGCTGAGAGATCCTCTCCCCTCCTGCTTCCATGCAAGTAGGAATGGGATTGGGGCTGCTCGCCGCCGCTGCAGCTCTCAGCCTTCCTTCTCCGCCTTCCATGCCTGACCCACCGTGCACCGCTCCCCCACCACCACCACTGAAGAACCAACAACTCAGGGGCTGGCCAGGCTCATGGAGAAAGGAGATAGAAGCCTCGAAGGAAGGGGAAACGTGGCGGTTGAGGTCAAGGTGGCAGCCGCCCCTCTGCCACCGCCATCGCTGCAGCATCAACGTCCCGAATGTGTAGTAATTAATTTATTAATGGATTAAAGTGCCCCCGGATTGAAAAAAATCTGGTAACCTTACTATATGCCTTAATGACAACAGGTTTTCCCAGACCCTGATTAACTCTCTGCCTGGCTTCCTGATTGGCTGCGGAAATGAACCAAGGAACACCAGTGAAGGCAACTTCTAGAGCAATGCTTTCAATGTAACACTGGAATATTGGACAGGAGAGGATTAATGGAGCCAGGAGTATTGCTTACCTGGTGCCTTAATTATTGACAAATGCTTTCTCTTTGTTAGGGAGCATGGCTGGTTGCTCTCAATAAGAAATTCTGGAGAGAGGGCAATCTCTCTGCCGCACCTCAGATAAGGATGATATATCTTACGGGGAAATTATATATAATGAAATGAAAAGGATGTTTAAATTAACATTCGTAACCCCCCCCCCGAAGCTTTTCTCTTGGGAATTATAGGGACAGAACTACCTAAACCGTATAGAAACTTATTCAAGTATGTGACTACAGCGGCAAGAATGTTACTTACCCGAAAATGGAAAGAAGAATTCCAGGCAAAGGAAGAATGGATACAAAAACTTCAGGAATATGCAGAAATGGTGAAAGTCACCAGAAGAATAAGAAATCAAGATGAGAAACATTTTATAAAAGAATGGAAATGGTGGCTTGAATATTTACAGATAAATTGTAAACAGATAAAAACATTGGCAGGATTATTGTAATCTGCAGTTTCGTAAGAGTATATACTTAAAGAAGATGAATAAATGAGCAAATTAAGTTAATTAGGCCCCTGGGCCTTAGTTTGCCTACCCATTATTTACACCTAGCATTATTTCATGTTATAGCAAGTTTTTAGAGACTAGATTATGAGTCTTTGTAAATTGTGTTTCTAAAGGACCTTTTGCTTATCGCCAAATGCCAATGTGTTTGCATGATTCAGTTTGTTATGAATAAAAAATCATTTTAAAAAAATAAGTTAATTAGGATATGCAGAAGATATTAAAAATAAACTTAAGGTCCCACAGAAAGAGGGGGAAGGAAGTCAAGTTTTGAAATTTCAAGACGATTGTAAAATCAGTGAAATGTATAAATCTGAAAAGTATAAATAATTTTTTTAAAAAAGGATGATATGGCTGAAAAGTGTGTGTAAGGGAAAAAAAACTATAGACCGAGGCAGAGAAAGACACAGAAAGTTGAGTTTAGGCTCCGTAAGCATCTTTGGGTGCTAGTTGTCTCCTTGAAATGCTGATGTGAGAAGGGTGGACTTTGGCTCCCTATTGGAGCTCCTAAGCTGCTCAACCTGGGCATTTGCAGTTAAATGCAAATATTATGGAACACAAACCAAGCGTCGAGTGACCTCCCCTTCCACAGGAAACCAAATCCGGGAGGACGCTGTGTCTCTGGAGTGCCTCTCCACTTGAAGAAGTGAGGCGAGCAGGGGTGGAGGAAGGGGGGTGCGGTGGGTGTGGGCCGCCCCAGGTGTCAGTCAGTCAGTCAGTTTTATTGCACATAGCCAAAGACTGCCGCAATGTACACAGAATCATTCAACAATTGAAAGAAAACATGCTGGATTAATACAAAAACTTAAAACATTTATATTATCAAGACATTACCTACTCTAAACAGAGCTATAAAAGTACCTTAATATACAGGTTAAGACATTAAACAATAAAATTTATAAGCTAAAATCATCACATGGCCACTAATATATAAAAAAATAATGTTAATTAATACAATGTGCAATTATATTCAGAATTTGGTGATAAAGATAGAATATAGCTTGATGTAAAGGTAAAGGGACCCCTGACCATTAGGTCCAGTCGTGACTGACTCTGGGGTTGCGGCGCTCATCTCGCTTTATTGTCCGAGGGAGCCGGTGTACAGTTTCCGGGTCATGTGGCCAGCATGACTAAGCCACTTCTGGCGAACCAGAGCAGCACACAGAAACGCCGTTTACCTTCCCTCCGGAGTGGTACCTATTTATCTACTTGCACTTCATGCTTTCGAACTGCTAGGTTGGTAGGAGCAGGGACTGAGCAATGGGAGCTCACCCCGTCGCGGGGATTCGAACTGCCGACCTTCTGATCAGCAAGTCCTAGGCTCTTTGGTTTAACCCACAGCGCCAACCGTGTCCCAGCTTGATGTAGATAGGGTCAAATAAATTCATCTCCTTTACAGTTGGTGGCTATCTTGGTTGTATAATTTGCTCTAATTTTCCTAGCTGCAGTTGCAAAGATTGCTACACACCAGCCCCAGGTGTCACCATTGAGGGGGGTGACAAAATGCCAGGTGGCACTCACCGTGGGGCCTGCAGTGTGCCCAAGCCACGCGTCTCTCCTGGGAGTGCCGCAGTGGCTTGGGCACACGCAGGCTCTGTGCTGCCCAAATGGTCCGCCAGCTGCCTCCCCCTCAGCTGTAAGGCAGCTGAGTAGAAGGAGGCAGGCAGACTCCTCGGAGGCCCAGTGGTGCACCTCGCGCCTATGGGTGGCTTGCCCTGCCCCTGGATGCATCGTCCCAGGCGCCCGATCGGCTTCCTCCACCGCTGGGGGCGAGCAAATCCATCGGCCTCCCTCAGCTGCTTTACAGTGGTACCTCAGGTTAAGAACTTAATTCGTTCCAGAGGTCCATTCTTAACCTGAAACTGTTCTTAACCTGAGGCACTACTTTAGCTAATGGGGCCTCCCACTACTGCTGCACCACACAATTTCGGTTGTCATCCTGAAGCCACAGTAGCAGACCCTCCAAGTGTTCCCATTTTCCAGGGAGAGTCCCAGAATTACAGAAGTTGTCCCTGTTTCTGATTTGATGCTGGAATGTCCTGCTTTTCCTTAGGATGTCCCTATTTTCATTGGAGAAGTTGGAGGGCATGGAGTTATGCGACCCCTGAGCCAAAGAGATAAGTAACTTATACAACCTTTAGAAGATATCTGAAGACATACAGTGGTACCCCCGGTTAAGAACTTAATCTGTTCCGGAGGTCCGTTCTTAACCTGAAACTGTTCTTAACCTGAAGCACCACTTTAGCTTAATGGGGCCTCCTGCTGCTGCTGCGCCACAGGATGAGATTTCTGTTCTCATCCTGAAGCAAAGTTCTTAACCTGAGGTACTATTTCTGGGTTAGCGGAGTCTGTAACCTGAAGCGCCTGTAACCTGAAGCGCCTGTAACCCGAGGTACCACTGCATTTGACTTTCCTATCTCCCTCGCTGCTCCGTGTGCCCCTCTCCCACACCTCTCTCTCTAACCCCTCCCTTCCTCCCATATCGCAATGCCGTTGCCGATTCCAATATAAAACAGGAGAGAAGAAAAGATCAGGAACTGCCCCATAAAAAATGAAGAAAGTTAATCACGGAGATAATTGGAACCAGAAGCTCGCCAGCTCCACACAAATGGAGCAGACACACACACACACACACACACACACACACACACACACACACACACAGCGTCTTTCTTCTCCCCCTCTCCTGCTTCTCAGCACTCCGATCCCTGCTGCCCATGAAGCAATTAGAGCCTTCTCTTCTGCCCCCAAAGCAAAGTCCATATGGTTTGGAACAGCATTTCCCAGGAACTTTAGCCCTGGCTCAATCATAAATGTCTCAACCTTTTCACATCAAGTGCATGCATATATATATATATATATATATATATATATGCTTTCGTAGATTTATATATATATGCTTTATATATATATAAATCTACGAAAGCATATATATATAGATTTATATATATAGATTTATATATATATTTAGATTTATATATATATTTCGTAGATTTATATATATATAGATATATATATATGCTTTCGTAGATATATATATATATATATATATATATATATATATATATGTTGAGCCTGCTATGTTCAGTCAATGGACACAGACTGTGGCCCTAGCGTAGCTCTCTCAATTAAGCATGGACTATATTATTTTTGCACGTGCTCATTCAAAAATCCTTTCTGCCCCATTTCCGCATTCAGTTGTGAATTATTTCCCTTTTAAAATCCATACGAGAGTCCACATGATGTAAATGCTGGTTTTATCTCAATGTCTGCATCTCTGCATAGACATACACGTTTTTAAAATGCACCACGGTGCTTTTTTAAAAGCAGGCGGGTGGTCTTTGCAAAACCTCAAGAAGTGTGAAATCCAGAACGACAATGATCTTCCAGTCCATGAATAATTTTGAATTGGATCGGTTCACTTGCAAATGTGGGCCAAATGTAATTCTCTGGATCCCTGCTATTTGGTCTTCTCACGTGTCACATTCTTTTCCAAACAAGAATGTGTCTTGATGTGGCCTGAAATGTGAGAAAACAGTTGTTTTTAATTTTAAAAAAATGATATTCCCAAGAAACACGGTGAGTGATTATATTAGAACTCGAACCTGACCTTCCTCAGGGGCTCAAGGTGATGAACAGGGCTTAAAATCACCTGGTAAGACCAGCAAAATAAATTACCCCACAAATACGCTACATAGGAACATAAAATTAGGTTACCACACCTTTTGGAGTTCAGGCGCATGAAGGAACTTGAGGTTTGAACAATTGAGGTGGATTAAAGTGCTCTATTGCCCTAGTGCAACAAATCCACTTGTTAAAAAAGATGGGCTTTTGTGGTTAGGCATAATGGTATAACGATGCGTTCTTCAAATGTCTGGTGAGGATTTGACATTAACCTTCATGTAAGCCATGTCACAAGCAAATCCTCAATAAAACAGGCTGTCTGGGCTGGAGGAGCCCTTATTCCATAATGGTTTGACCCAGTGCTTTTCCCCCCTTAAAAAATGTTTAGGGGTCCTCTCATTTTGACTCATGAAAATCACCATTTTAAGAAGAAAATCTTCATATACGCTACAACGGCAGAGAGGATACTCCTAGCCCAAAAGTGGAAAAGCGACAAGATACCAATGAAAGAAGAATGGCAAGACAAACTTATGGAGTATGCCGAAATGGCCAAACTGACTGAGAGATTAAGAGATAGACAGTAGAGATTTTAAAGAGGAGTGGGAACCATTTATGATGTACTTGCAGAAATATTGTAAAGAAATGAACTCACTAGCAGGATTTGACTAAACACTTACAATTACCAAACAGAATAAAGAAAGGACCTAATTTAGAGAATACAGTATTAAGGTACAGTGGTACCTCAGGTTACAAACACCTCGGGTTATAAACACTTCGGGTTACAAACTCTGCTAACCCGGAAGTAGTACCTCGGGTTAAGAACTTTGCTTCAGGATGAGAACAGAAATTGTGCGGCGGCAGCGCAGCAGCAGCAGGAGGCCCCATTAGCTAAAGTGGTGCTTCAGGTTAAGAACAGTTTCAGGTTAAGAACAGACCTCTGGAACGGATTAAGTTCATAACCCGAGGTACCACTGTATAACCAAAAAGGAGGGAAATTATTATGAAACTAACCAAAACAGGAAGCTGAGGGAAGTTGCAGGGGGGTATTTGGGTTTGGGTTTATATATGAGATGATGTTATTGGGATAAAGGTAAAAATGTAAAAATCAATAAAAACTATTTTAAAAAAAGAAAACCACCATTTTATAGTTCAAATCAGGAAAAATAAATACAGTAAATGGACAAAAGTACAAAAAAATCACAAAATGTTTAGGGGTATGTGTAATCCCTGCGTCCTCCCAGAAAAAAAGCTCTGGCTGACCTCATGCTATTAGAGACCAGCCTAGAAGAGACTCGGGTGGCATCTAAACCACAGAGCCTAGGACTTGCTGATCAGAAGGTCAGTGGTTCGAATCCCCATGATGGGGTGAGCACCTGTTGCTCGGTCCCTGCTCCTGCCAACCTAGGAGTTCAAAAGCACACCAGTGCAAGTAGATAAATGGGTAGCACTGCGGCAGGAAGGTAAACTGTGTTTCAGTGCGCTGCTCTGGTTCGCCAGAAGTGGCTTAGTCATGCTGGTCACATGACTCGGAAGCTGTACACTGGCTCCCTCAGCCAATAAAGTGAGATGAGTGCCGCAACCCCAGAGCCGTCTGCAACTGGACCTAACCGTCAGGGTCCCTTTACCTTTACCTAGAAGACAAGACCTTACAGCAATCCTGAGAGTATTCAGTCTCGGAGAACCTCCAGAGAAGACTCAGGGGAAGGGCAGTAACTCAGTGGTAGAGCATCTCATTTGCTTGCAGAGGATCCCAGGTTCAGTTCCTGGCATCTCCACACAGTGGCATAGCATGGGATGGAGGGAGGGAAATGGGCAGAGTACGAATGCACATTCAACTGCCTAACAGTGTCTGCGTCACCCAGGAGACTGCAGCTGCAGAGAAAAGAAAAGAAGAGTCATTCCGTTGTCTGCAGAGGTCACTTCCTGGTTCGCATGGAGAAGTTGTTGTCAATGGAGCCCAGCGACAGAAGAGCGCAGCTGTATTGAGGCACCACCGGGTGTTGAAATTTTGTGCCCCTAACAATTTTGCTGGGGATGGAATTTTTGCTGGGGGCGCTGGGGGCGCTGTGGGTTAAACCACAGAGCATAGAACTTGCCAATCAGAAGGTGAGCGGTTCGAATCCCCGCGATGGGGTGAGCTCCTATTGCTCAGTCCCTGCTCCTGCCAACCTAGCAGTTCGAAAGCACGTCAAAGTGCAAGTAGATAAATAGGTACCGGTCCGGTGGGAAGGTAAATGGCGTTTCCGTGCACTGCTCTGGTTTCGCCAGAAGCGGCTTAGTCATGTTGGCCACATGACCCGGAAGCTGTACTCTGGCTCCCTCAGCCAATAAAGCGAGATGAGCGCCGCAAGCCCAGAGTCGGCCATGACTGGACCTAATGCTCAGGGGTCCCTTTACCTTTACCTAACAATTTTGCACCTGGGGCAACCGCCCCTGTGCCTGCCCCATGCCACGCCACTGTCTCCACACAGGAATGGGAAATATTCCCATCTTGAAACCTTGGAGAGCCTCTGGCAACCAGTGTGGCCAATACTGCCCTAGATGGACTCATGGCCTGCCTTGGGATCAGGCAGCTGACTAGGCCCCCAAAGTAGCCACAAAGGATTACTTACTATGTAGCTGTCAAGGACTGGGCAGAGGAGGAATGGTGGGGACCCCCTCCCCATCCTGACCCTTCCAGGGAGGAGGAAGAGGAAGACAGTATAGATTTGCAACAGGGGTTTGAGGGAGGTAGAACCTCAGAGGCAGATGAAGGGGAAAGCAGGGAAATCATGGGAGAGCCGGAACAATACCCAGCTGACATGTTGTCATGAGAAAGCCTTCCAGACCCTACATCTCTCAGAACCCGGCGAGCCTTAAAAGTAGGAGAGCAAAGAGCTCAAAGACAGAGAGCATGTTGCAGCACCCGTAGAGGGGACGAATGAGGAAGTGGGAGAGACGGGGGTGGGGGTGGAGATTCTTAAAAGTAGGAGACCAAAGAGCTCAAAGACAGAGGGCACATAGCTGCACCCATTGAGGAGATGATGAGGATGACGATTGAGGAAGTGGGAGAGATGGGAGGTGGAGATTCACTTAGGACAATGCCATTATCTAAGAGGCTGGGTTCTATAGCCTCTCTCTGTAAAGACTGAAATAAAAAAGGATGGTAAAAAAACTTTCCCTTGTCTTTATACTTCCCTGGGCAACCAGTAGCCTAGCCGTTGAAATGTAGTGCCTAGTTTGGACAATGAGAAAGGAAGTTCTTAGTTGTCTTGCACTGTGACCAGTATCCAGTTGTGTGATGGAGTATGAGAGAAGAGGTCTTCAGGTGTGATTAAATGAGGGGCCATTGCTCGCTGGCAAAGCGTCTGCTTTGTAAGCCCCAGATCCCGTATTTAGCCCCCAACATCTCCAGTTAGTGGGTGGCAGGAAAGAACTTTCTCTGAGAGCGGCTGCTGGTCAGATCAGACAAAATCTAGACAGACACAAAATACTGCCTTGCTGAATGTTCTCTTCCTGCTCCCCACGAGCAAGAAAGCCCCAGACTAAGGCATGGTTTATGTAGAAGTTTGTAGACCACCAAAGACATATGGTGGGGCTCTTTTGTCCCTCTCTTTTTTGAAATATATGTTTATTTACCGAAATAGACGCACTCAGCCAAGGGAAGCAGGCAGGCTGATCTTCAAAGTCCTCTAAATTGCTTTAAAGCAGATTTCCCATGAAAGTCACAGCATGCTGTTCGAGCTGCTCCTTGCCGCCAGCTGCAAAAAGTCTGGCCTGTTTTTCTGCAGGGCAGAAGGATGCAGGGCCTGGCATCATCCCAAATCGATGTTTGCTGTGTAATGTCAATGTGGGAATATTGGGGCAGGGGGTGTATCGTTACACTTACACCCCCCCCCACCTTCCCTCCAAGGAGCTCACAGTCATGGATGTGCTTCTTACCTCCTCCACACCTTATCCTCTTGCAACAACCCCATGAGGGTTGTAAAAATGCAATCCATAACTGTCCTTTCATGACCCTCCCCACCCCATTCAGCTGCTTGAAGCAGCCAAGTCACTCTGTCTTGTGGCCTAGGTGACTGGAGCACTTTCAGAGACCTTCCAATCCTGGAAAACAGGTCCCAGTGCACAGGACCCACAACTGTGCATTGTGAGCACCAGACTCATGCAGAGTATAAATAACACAGAAGCTAGCTGTGAAGCATAACTCCTTTTATTTCTAATAGCTACTACAAACTAACAAACTACTGGCTTGCATTTACAGATAGGTAGCCGTGTTGGTCTGCCATGGTCAAAACAAAATAAAAAAATTCCTTCCAGTAGCACCTTAAAGGTACTACTGATATCTTCACAGTATATCTGATATCTTCAGATACCTGTGTATCTGAAGAAGTGTGCATGCACACGAAAGCTCATACCTAGAACTAACTCAGTTGGTCTTTAAGGTGCTACTGGAAGGAATTTTTTTATTTTGTTTTGATAATGGCTTGCATGTGTGTTACATCTCCCACTCAGCCATCTGGTCACTACATACAATAGATAAGACTCTCTCCACACACAGAGTCAGGCAGTCAGTCGGGAGCAGAAGAGCAGTTTCCGCCCTCTCCTGTCTCAAAACATCAGATCAGGAGATTCTGTCAATGGGAGGGGTGAAAATATCAACAGAAAAGGCGTTTTTAGGGGCGTGGGATCTCAGTCCGAAATCACATGAGAGCACATGCTCTCATAGGAAAAATGGCCGCTGTGCTCTCTCAGGAAAAATGGGTTGTCCTGGTTTTTCCAGGACAATTGACGGGTATGTGTGTGTGCTGCTGTCTCTCAGGCAACAAAATTGTCTTCATTTGGCCTTGGTGGTTGTTGATTTCAATGGTGCTTATGGGAAAGAACTTACCAGTGAATTTCTCTCTTTGGGGTCTTATCTGTCCAGAGGTCATTGCCTGAGCCTATTCATTTATTTACCACCCAGTGCCACCTTACTCATAGGTGTTAGGGGTGTGGGGTACCCAGGTGTGGGCTCTCAGGGGCGCCAGGCTGAGAGTTGAGTCCGGGGAAGAGCCCGTCAGTCGGTCGGAGCACCGTGGCGGGCTCTTCTGCTGCAGGTGGCTCTGCGTTGCGAGTTCGGGGGTGACTCAGCCAGTGAGATGCTGAGGCAGCTGGCTGGCTCCGCCCTCCTGCACACCTGGGACTGGGCAACCTGGGTGGGGGGCGCCTCTTACCACCCAACATGTATATCTCATGTTTCCTCCAAAAAGCTCAAGGTGGCACTCACAGGTCTCCCCCTCCATTTTATCCTCACAACAACCCTGTGAGGTAGGGCTGAGAGATCACAACTGGCCCCAAGCCGCCCAGTGAACTTTGTGGCACATGGGGATTTGAACTCAGGACTCCCAGATCGGGCTCTCTAATGTCTTGACCTCGTGGTAGAGCCGAAATCTCTGTGTACCTCTCTACGCCAAAACCCTCTTCGTCCCTTCCTTCCTATTCGAACGGATTTGACGAAGTGCCTTCAAACCCTTTAACCATACAAGGTTTCCATAATCATGCCCATCAATCGCTTAAAAGCTCCTTCGGTCCTACAAACACAAAGGACAACATCCTACCTCTTTTGGCAGGCTGCGTACCTAGCCAGGTCTTTTCAAAGCCTGCCTGTTCTCGGGTTCAACCTTTCTTGTGGGCTGCTGTGAGATACTAAATGGAACAATCCTCATCCTTTTCTTTCTTTTTCCTGCAAAAAGGGAAACATATAAACGGCAGGTTTTGTGCCTGACCCGTGGAAGCCAGGTGCTGGGCTGATCAAAAGGCAGCCGGGTACTTTGTTCTGCGGAGTGAGTTCCTGCGTTTTGATTATGTCCTGGCACAGGTCCATCAGGTTTATAAAACTGGCAAGCAGAGAAGCATGTCGTCCCAGATGCTTGCAGTCATCAGCACGCTTCTACTACAAACTTGCATGATAGCGGTGGAGGGGAGGGGGAGGGCCAGATTTTTTGAGGGGAGAGGGCTTTGGATGGGTTCAATGGCTGCAGCATGGGGTTTGCATCAAAGCAGAAGGGTGATGGGTGCCTGGGCATGGAAGCTGAGCTGGTGTTGCCCTGACAAGGGCACTTGGGTCCTGGAGGGCATGGGAGAGCTATGTTCAGATGTCTAGCAGGAAACTCTCTTGAGTGGTCCAAATCAATAGTCTTCAATGTTTTCAGATAATTAGCGGGGAAGGGCTGTAGAAAGTGCAAATGAGGGAAATTCACTTTCAAATGCAAAGTGAATTGAATGTCTCCCTATTTCTCAGTGGTGCTGGCTGGTCCTGTGGGCGTCATCCAGATATGGGAATGATAAGTCCTTCAAGCCTCTGGTCAGCCATGGCTGGTGCCCAACTTGGGTACCAAGTCACGTAGCATCTTCTCTTCCTTTTCAGAGATTTCAAGTTGTTTTGCACACTCCAAATTT
Source organism: Podarcis erhardii (assembly GCF_964252035.2). NCBI lineage: Eukaryota > Metazoa > Chordata > Lepidosauria > Squamata > Lacertidae > Podarcis > Podarcis erhardii. Next base: position 33,286,504 of record NC_138502.1, on the reverse strand, counting down.
CTGTGGAAAGATTTCATAGCAAGAACTGAAAATTAGGAAGGTTTGCTTTAAAATGTGAGCGAATTGCATTTCATTCCCTCTCCCTTCTTCCATCTGCAGCGAGAGAGAAAGAGGGAGAGAGGTGATTGATTTGGGCAAAAAGCATTTGCACATGAACCGCCATCTCATTGAGAGCGACTGAAAGTGGCTTCCACAGCTTCCATATGTGGCAGTCATAATATCCGGCTACGCTTGTTGATAGCAGATGGCCAAACCACCAACACCCCTTCCTGAGGAATTTCAGTTGTCTGATCACAACTCACTTCTCTTCATTCAAATCCCTTGCCTGTTTCCAAAAATCCTTTTCCCTTCCAGTCAAGGGGGGTGCAGTCTTTCTCAGCCCAAGGGTTGTACCCTCTAGGTGGCAACCTTTTTTGTGGGGGCACATGCCAGCATGGCCAGGTGACAGAGGCAAAAGGGGGCGGGGTCAGAGAGAGAGAAATGGGTGGAGCAAGTGATGCAATCCTTACCTTCCTACTGCGAGCTTCAATCCAGCCATGATAGTCAGAGGTTGTTCGAAGACCCCTATTCTCCCCCCCCCCCGAGCTACAATTTCCAAAGTGGTTTGAACAGCCAACCCTTCTTCCTGGGGAATTTTGGGAACTGTAGCTCTGGGAGGGCAACAACTCTCAGCACCCCTAACAAATTACATTTTTCAGGATTCTTTGGGAGAATTCATGGTTGTTAAAGTGTTATCATTGTTGCTGGCATCTGTCCGACAAGGGAGTGTGACTCCAGAGGGGGTCAAACTGCTGCATAAACAGCACTGGAGTGACCTCTCTGGGGCGCAAGCCTGGGCTGTTTGTAGGGCGGTCCAAGGCTGCCCAGATGACAAGACCTCCCTCTTGGCCTCGCTGATAATGATAATAATAAACCTTCCCGGTTCAGAAAATCAGGGTCAGGGCGGCTAACAATAAATTTAAAACACTTAATTGATGCAACAAAAAACAGCATAAAATGCAGTACAAAACGTGAATAACAATAAATTCAGAATTCAAAATCAATTTAGGGGGGAAATCCATCCAATAAACATTAGATGATCACCAGGGCTAGCTGGCCGAATTAGTCCTATTTGGGCCAGTGAGGAGACCAGGGGAGAATTAGCTGTGGGATCACAGAGCAGGTAATCTTCATAAAAAGGGGAGGGGGAGGGAAGGAAGGGGAATAAAAGATCAGGCTAAGTTCAAAATGAAATCCAGGCGGAATAGCTCTGTCTTACAGGCCTGTGGAAGGAAGTTAAATCCTGCAGGGCCCTTGTCTCATGGGACAGAGCATTCCACCAGGTTGGAGCCATCACCGAAAAGGCCCTGGCCTGGTGGAGGATAATCTGACTTCCTTAGGGCCCGGGACCTCTAAACTATGATTATTCATGGACCTTAAGTTCCTCTGCGGGGCATACCAGGAGAGATTGTCTAAACGAAAGCAGAGCAATACGTTTGGCACAGGCTTGGTTGCAAGGGTTGCTGGAAGGAGGCATACAAGGTGCCATCCAACTGTCTCAGAGACTTTACTCTAGATTTGTGGCAGGTTTATTCCTTAGCCTTTTCTTTTCCCGAAGATACCCCGCAAGGCAGCTGAGGTTTAGAACCATAGTTTTCCTTCTCCGTGATGACTACCTTCCTAGGTTGATGAGCTCTATCTGCCCCTCACTTCCTCCTACAAGTTGTGCAGAGGTTCTTGGCTTTTGGACACACAACTATTGGTCTCACCCTCATAATCCTGTAAGAGTGCTTTGAATATGTGGTATGGGTGTGTGGCTTCAGTCAAATTCTCTAACCTATGGGAGAGAAATTTGGGATGAAATCAAGCTGGTGATGTAAAGGAACTTCCTCTACAGGTGAGACTTGAGCTACAACCCCTCTCCACACCTGCCATAGAGAGACAAATAAAAGTATAAAATAAACGCGCAGAACAAAGTTGGTATTCCACCCCCCATGGTGCCCGAAAGTCATTCTGTGCGTGGCTAAAGGCAACTCTATTCTGCTTCATAAGATCCCGGACTGGGTTGGGACATTGCAGAGGAGGTGGAAACAAAACCCTGGGCCTCAGCTCTGTCTCAAATTAAAAGCTCTCATTTAATTTTGAGAGAACTGTGCTCCTTTTCCTTGGATGGAAAGAATGAGCAGCTTTGCCATCCTCTCCCTGTCCCCATGCAGCAAATCTGTGGAGACTTGGCTAATGGACCTCTCCAGATGTTTGCCCCTTTCTCCTCTACACCAACCGCACCTGCTGGCCGAAAGAGCCTGGCTTGTCTCCCCAGCCCTGCATCCCTCGTGCCCCTGCCCTCCTTCAGAGAACGAGAAATGAAAGGGAAGGTGAGGTTGATGGGTGCATTAGCAGGGCGGAGTGGTGGTGGAGGTCTGGAGCACAGAAGGCGAGAAATGAGTTCTGGCAAGCATTAATAGGTTTTGAGTTACACCATAACCTCCTAACTTTGCTTGTGCTTTCATATGCCCCAGATCTGAAGTACAGGACAAGTGGGGTCCTTTCCCAGATTATGGTCTCCAGCGGGAGTGTTTGTGAAACCGGAGCAAGTGATTTGTGTAAACTTCTCAGGAGCGAAGTTCAAGGTTAAAGTACTAGCACATTTTCGAAGCACAGTTATACCTCCTCCCTCCCTCCATTAACAGAAGGATCGTATAGAGGTCTTGGGAATTAAGAAGCCACAAATTCTTCCCTGTGAACGGTTGTGATTTCCAAGAGAGCCTTCTTAACCAAACCGTTTGACAAGTTTGAACAGCAATGGCCCAGTTGGCATGTTATCCATGGGAAACATTCAGAATATACATTTAAAGCACTGTGGTGCTGCTTCAAAAAGTTGTGGCTTCCCCCCAAGGAATCCTGGGAGCTGTAGTCTGTTAAGGGTGCTGAGAGTTGTTGTATGTTGTTGTTGTTGTTTAGTCTTGTCTGACTCTTCATGACCCCATGGACCAGAGCACACCAGGCACTCCTGTCTTCCACTGCCTCCCGCAGTTTGGTTAAACTCATGCTGGTAGCTTCGAAAACACTATCCAACCATCTTGTCCTCTGTCATCCCCTTCTCCTTGTGCCCTCCATCTTTCCCAACATCAGGGTCTTTTCCAGGGAGTCTTCTCTTCTCATGAGGAGGCCAAAGTATTGGAGTCTCAGCTTCAGGATCTGTCCTTCCAGCGAGCACGCAGGGCTGATTTCCTTAAGAATGGTTAGGTTTGATCTTCTTGCAGTCCATGGGACTCTCAAGAGTCTCCTCCAGCACCATAATTCAAAAGCATCAATTCTTCGGTGATCAGCCTTCTTTATGGTCCAGCTCTCACTTTCATACATCACTACTGGGAAAACCATAGCTTTAACTATACGGACCTTTGTTGGCAAGGTGATGTATCTGCTTTTTAAGATGCTGTCTAGGTTTGTCGCTTTTCTCCCAAGAAGCAGGCGTCTTTTAATTTCGTGGCTGCTGTCACCATCTACAGTTGTTAGGAGATCCCTATTCCCCTCCAGATAGGTGCCAAGTTCCACGTGACATCAGAAGGGCTCGTTGCATGCGTGTGACATCACACATGTGACATCACACGTATTGGGAGGAGGCTGCTACTGTGGGGAGGCCACGCCTGACCACTCAAGATTTCAGGGGCTCAGCCTCATCCCTGAATACTTTGTGGCGGCTGAGCTGTCCTCAGCCCCATAGAGCTGGCACCTTTGACCCTCTGAGAGCTGCCCGAGTGGCTTAATAATCAATCTCTCTTCACAGGGAACAGGTAGATGATAGATCAATAGATCAATAGATCAATAGATCAACATATATTTTTTTAAATCAACATGGAAGTTCATCAGCATTTTAGTGCAAAATTATGAGACGATACTGTTCTTCTGTGCAATTTTGCCTAATATACACATTTTTCCAAAGTAATTTTACTTTAACATTCTTTTGTATGCTATTTTCAGTCATAAATGGATTTATATGCAGACTTTATATTTTTATATGCAGAATTTTTTATACACATCGCTTGGCTGGAGAACTGCATCGCAACATTCAGAGAAGTGGGAATTTCGAAAAATGGCCGGTGTTTTGGTTTGTGTGTTGTTTAAGAAAGCGTAAATTACCTAAGGTTCCCTAGCTCTGAGTATGGCAGTTGGATTTCAGCCACCAAATCTATTACCAGTGGCAGTAGCAGGTTCTTTCTCTCTCTCTCCCCCCCCAAGCTTTTAATTATTATTTTGACAGCAGTGAGCAACTAGGTTAGCAGCCTGACCACCATTTTGCATTGTCCATGGTGCCCCTGAAGCCACCACCATCATGCTGTGGCATTGTGTGTGTGTGTGTGTGTGTGTGTGAGAGAGAGAGAGAGAGAGAGAGAGAGAGAGAGAGAGAGAGAGAGATGAAATGGTGGGTGGGGTGTTTGGCAAGAAAAAGGGAAATCTCAAAAATCTTCTCAGCCCATAAATTTTGGCTGAGCTCTAGGAACATCCTTTAATGGTCCACATGTTGGCTTTGCTCCTGCTGTGTCTACACTTATTCTGCTTTGAAAAATAAATAAAATCAATCCAATTCTTTTCTTTATTTCGCATGCAAGGTGCGCAGACCGCAAATCAAATACCCACCCGGTCTTGTTTGTTGTCAACCAGCATGTTTACCTCCTTGCTGCAGTACCACACGCCTGAGGCTCCATGAAACCACACAGCCTTCGAACGATGTCTCCTTACTCTTTTTTCAAGCCTTTTCTCGGCTTTCTCTTCAGAAAGCAATTCATGAGGGTGGTTGTAGTTCCGGGGGGGGGGGGGACCTTCTGTTTGGAAGGTCGGTGCTGTTTCCTGAGCTGCTCCCAGCAATTCAGAAAGTGTGAAGTGGTAACTGGTATCTCTGAGCACGTTTATTACTTTTCTAGCCATCAATGAGTTACACGTTCCCCCCCTCCTGCCCATTTTATCCTCCTCACAACAACCCTGTGAGGTAGGCGAAGCCATAGTGTCCAACATTTCTCCAATGAAAATTGTGACATCTTATTCCATACCCTCCAAGATACCCTCCAAATAGGGACTTCCTAAGGAAAAACGAGGGACGCAGGTGGCACTGTGGTCTAAACCACTGAGCCTTGGGCCTGCCGATCAGAAGGTTGGCAGTTCGAAGCCCCGCGATGGGGTGAACTTCCGTTGTTCAGTCCCAGCTCCTGCCAACCTAGCAGTTCAAAAGCATGTCAAAGTGCAAGTAGATAAATAGGTACCGCTCTGGCGGGAAGGTAAACGGTGTTTCCATGCACTGCTCTAGTTCACCAGAAGCAACTTAGTCATGCTGGCCACATGACCCGGAAGCTGACTGCAGACAAATGCCGGCTCCCTCGGCCTATAGAGTGAGATGAGCACTGCAACCCCAGAGTCATCCGCAAGTGGATCTAACAGTCAGGGGTACCTTTACCTTTAAGGAAAAGTGGGACATTCTGGGATCAGATCAGAAACCAGGATGGCTTCTGTAAATCTGGGATTGTCCCTGGAAAATAGGGGGACACTTTGAGGGTCTGTGAAATGAAGAGGCCATAACTGGCCCAAGGTCACCCAGTGAGCTTCCTGACCGGTGAGCTCTGCATGCAGAAGGTGCTGAGTTTGAATCCCGGCTTCCCTAGGTCAGGGCTGGGAATGTCTCCTGCCTGAAACCTTGGAGAGACACTGCTATCCTGTGTAGACAATATGGAGATGGGTGGACCAATGGCATAAGGCAGCTTTCCATGTTCCACAAATATCTTACGGCTTCCTCATCTGAAAGCAAGTTCTGAAGCCACTCAGAGACGGGGAGGAAACCACAGAAAGAAAAACAATGTCTCCATGCAAAGGTGTTGCCTTTGTGGTAGTGATGGGGAGCTGACAGAGAGGCAGTTACACATTTGTGTTTCCAGTGGCTTAAAAGCAGCCATGTGTGTGTGAACGTAACTCTTAGTTGAGGTGGGTGGAGCAGGGAGCTTTTATCAACCTGATGGGAACAATGAATTTAATCCCAGTCAACTTGCTCGCTGCTTTCCGCTCTTTCTTTTTCGGATTAAGGCTTCTTTTTGAGGAAAGCCAGCATAAAGCCTGCATTCAAAAAGCCTTGAGCTTCTTGTCAAGGCGGACTGTTTCATGAGAGGACAGAGGGAAAATGCATGCGGGTGAATTTGCATTCCCAGGCGTGTCTGTTTGTTCACAGGCAAAGACCGTCTCACACTTTTTGGGCTTGCCTGTGGGGTTTAGGTATCAGTGGATTTGGGCACAGCAGACAACACTCCAAAGTGACTTCCCATCTTTGCTCTGCCACCAGGCACGGTTGTTATCATCATCTATACGGCTGTAGTCCTGTACCTGAATGCGGCAACTAGACTGGTGACTGGGAGCGGCCGCTGAGACCACACAACACCAGTCCTGAAAGACCTACATTGGCTCCCAGTGTGTTTCCAAGCACAATTCAAAGTGTTGGTGCTGACCTTTAAAGCCCTAAACGCCTGAAGGAGCATCTCCACCCCCATCATCTAGTCCAGACACCGAAGCCCAGCTCCGAGGGCCTTCTGACGGTTCCCTCCTAGTGAGAAGTGAGGTTACAGGGAAGCAGGCAGAGGGCCTTCTTAGTGGTCCCCACCCTGTGGAACGCCCTCCCATCAGATGTCAAGGAAATAAACAACTACCAGACTTTTATAAGACATCTGAAGGCAACCCTGTTTAGGGGAGTTTTTAATGTCTGATGTTTTATACAGATGGGCGGGGTATAAATAAGGAATTATTATTATTATTATTATTATTATTATTATTATTATTATTTCTCCTGCTGTATGCATTTTTGTAAATGTTGGTTGGTTGGAGAACTGCACAGCTAATCTCAGCTAAATCTGAATTTTGGAAAAATGGGTGTGTTTTGGTTCTCATATTGGTTTGGACAGTGTGAATTGGATAAACTAAACTGTAAATGAGAACTGAATCGGGTCCGTCTGTCTCCTCCCCCCCCCCATCCTTAATCAGGATTTGTGTAATTAACATCTTCCATTGCAGAAGGTTGAATGAAAAGGTCCCCTTCCAATGCAACAGTTCATTGATCCGGTGTTGTTTTGGCATAGTGAGGATTTCATCTTAGGTTTCACTAGTTCATGTCTCTAAGCCACTACACTGGCTCTCTAAAAGTAAACATGCCCACCTCTACTGCTCTCGATACACATCTGCAACCATTTCTTTCTAAGTCCCTTGCTTATGCCATTCCCATCGTCATTAGCCAATCTGCCCTAGGGAGGAAATTCATTTCTGACTTCAAGATACTGTAATCAATCAGGCGGCGAATGTGAGTTTTAAAACAACAACAACAAACACCTAAGGCCTGCAAACTTTAATTAGTTTAATTGGTAGATTAATCAACTGAAGCTTTAATTGGCTAAGCTACGGGGGGCAATTTTAATCAGTGAGTCTGAGACTTAAGGGTACAGATGTTGACTTGTAGATGCAATTTTGCCTCTGATGGGTTGCCATGACAGGGCATGGAAAATAAAATATCAAAGATGGCTTTCCCTTCTAAATGTATTTATGGTGGGCAAGTCAATCAATAGGTGCTTCACTTCGATAGCTCAGAAGCGCTACCCTGTTTCCAGGCACTGGGAAACAAGAGCGGGGTGTGAGACATTGCTGTAGTCAAACCAACCATAGATGCCAACTCCTAAGGACTGAGGCACTTTGGATCCCCCCAATGTCTTTTTTAAAGGGGGACGGGGGCCCCATTGTTCAGAGCGTGGAGGAGGGCGAATGCGGAGCCAGGTGCGGCATGGTTCCTCCTCCTGGCTGGGGACAGCTTCCCCATCTTCCCCTTGCGAAGCAGGGGGAGGAGAGGACAGGGGCTGCCGTCCACTGGGGCCGTGCTGCCACCATGTTCGGATCCACCCCCTGGCTCCTCACGACATTGTTCGTGTGACATCAGGACATCACGTTGTGCCCCTACAACCTTTTCCAGAAGTTGGCGCCTCTGAAATCCATGCTTTGCCAAACAGGCACATGAAAGGGTCGAGGCTCACAGCTTTCCTGAAAAATTTGCTAGAGAACGCTCCGTACGATCACTTTCTTTTTCTACCTTGGCAGGAAGCTGTCACACTACTTACTTCTTTCCTGCTGGGCCACCTCTCTCTTTCTTCATGCTTCCAAACTGACAACAACAAGAACAACAACAACAATTTATTATTTATACCCTACCCATCTGGCTGGGCTTCCCCAGCCACTCTGGGTGGCTTTCAACAAAATATTAAAATACTTCTCGGTCCCAAATTTGAGACTGTACTATGAAGCCTCGTGCCTTTGCTGGCTTAGAGAATGGATTACCTTAAAAAATACAGATCTGCTAGACTTAGAAGGCTTCGATTTAAGATTCAGTTGGCATGCTTATCTCTGGCAGAATAAGGAAAAGGTGCATAAAGGCTTCTCAAATCATATTATCAGAGGAACATTGTTAGAAGCATGGGAAAAGAATAGAAAACTGTTGGAAAAAAATACCCCCTGGTTGCTATCGCCTATTAATATTTTAACTATTAAAAAAATAAACATAGAAGGTGAGAGATGGACCTATGAAGATCTCCTGGAAAGATCAAAAAGAGGATGGAAAATTAGACCATACGAAGAGTTAAAAATCAAATTAACAGGCTGGTTGCAGTATCATCAAATTAATGCCTTATGGAAGGAAGATAAAAAGATCGGGATGAATGAGAAAAAAATCTAAGTTCCAGGTAGAGATAATAGAAAGTAAAACCAAACTGCTATCTAAAATGTATAATCAGCTATTAGAATGGGACACCAAGGACGAAGAGGTCAAGGATGTTATGGTAAAATGGGCAATAGACATCGGATATAATTTGGATTTTGACAAATGGACGAGGTTGTGGACTAAAGGAATGAAATTTACAGCCTGCACTACCCTTAGAGAAAATATGGAAAAGATGATGTACCGTTGGTACATCACTCCTGTGAAATTGCAAAAAATGTATAAGACTGGAGATAAAAGGTGTTGGAAGTGTAAAACCAAAGAAGGAAGTTTCTACCACATGTGGTGGAAGTGTGAAGAAATTAAAAAAAAAATGGGAATCCATATACAACGAATTGAAAAAAATACTTAAATACACTTTTGTTAAAAAGCCCAAAGCCTTCCTTCTGGGAATGATCGGAGACGAGATTAAGAAAGAAGGTCATATAATGTTTCAATATGCAACTGTAGCTGCCAGAATCCTGTTAGCACAAAATTGGAAAACCCCAAATAACCCGACTGTTAAAGATTGGCAAAATAAATTATTTGAATATATGGATTTGGCAAAAATGACGCAGAATATCAGACACCAAAAAGGTACAAAGTTTATTGACGATTGGACTAAATTTATAACATACATGGAAACAAATTCTAGAGATATAAAAATCACAGTAGGTGTAATATAATCCTTGCGATGTGTAGATGATATAAAATGAAAACTGCAGAATGGAATTATTATTTACATAACCCAAAACCGAGATGGAGGGAAGTCAACCATTATTTGTTGTTAACTAATGTTTGTCTTCTGGTCTGTTCATGTTTTTTGTTTTGGTTGATGTTTTCTTTTTTCTTTGGTGTTTGTTTGTTTATTTTATTTTTTTCCGTTGTTTGGTTATAGAAAATGAATAAAAAGAATTTTTTAAAAAAATATATTAAAACACAGTAATGCATCAAACGCTTCCCTAAACAGGGTTGCCTTCAGATGTCTTCTAAAAGTCTGGTAGTTGTTGTTCTCTTTGACATCTGGTGGGAGGGCGTTCCACAGGGCGGGCGCCACTACCGAGAAGGCCCTCTGCCTGGTTCCCTGTAACTTGGCTTCTCGCAGTGAGGGAACTGCCAGAAGGCCCTTGGCACTGGACCTCAGTGTCTGGGCAGAACGATGGGGGTGGAGACGCTCCAGGTCTCAGATATGTTTTCAGACATGTTTACAGACATGCCTCACACCACCAGCATCAAGTTCGGGGACCCCTGCCCTAAGGCACCAAGGTAAATGTCCATCATCCACTTTTGCCTCTGACCTCACCAACCTGTGGCCTCCGGAAGGTTGCTCTTGAAGAAACATGACCTCGGGTCATGAAAAGTATCCCCCAGCAGTCCCAAGTACATGTTTGTGCGGTTGGCCATTTTGACACACGTCCAGTGAAATATCCAAAGCTCCAGGACTGGCAGTCCAGCTCCCACCCTCCGAAGCCCTAAACCTCTCTAGTCTTAGACTCTGCATAAGGTAAAGGTAAAGGGACCCCTGACCATCAGGTCCAGTCTTGTCCAACTCTGGGGTTGCTGCGCTCATCTCGCTTTATTGGCTGAGGGAGCTGGCATACAGCTTCCAGGTCATGTGGCCAGCATGACTAAGCCACTTCTGGCGAACCAGAGCAGCGCATGGAAACGCTGCTTACCTTCCCGCCAGAGCGGTACCTATTTATCTACTTGCACTTTGAGGTGCTTTTGAACTGCTAGGTTGGCAGGAGCAGGGACCGAGCAATGGGAGCCCACCCCGTCGCAGGGATTCGAACCGCCGACCTTCTGATTGTCAAGTCCTAGGCTCTGTGGTTTAACCCACAGCGCCACCCACGTCCCCGAAGCCCCAACCGTCTCTAGTCTTAGATTCTGCATACATTGCTTCAGGACACAAGCAGCCTGAAAGGCAGCTTTCTCCAACACAGAGAGGTCACACCCAGCGCCAACAAGCGTAGGTGTACATGTTTTCTAGCCAGATCTCCCTCCCTCTCTCCTTCCCTCCACTCCACGAGGTGATTCCAAGTAGCCTTCATATACCCCCCCACAGCTCTCCCCTTGTTCTTATCTCTCCCTGTTCACATCCCTGCTCCCCACCAATTACTTTCACCCATCATGTCTTACTGAGTCATGCTCTGCTTCTGCCAAGCCCCTCCAGGCATCTGGCACAGACTCTGCAAGGAGTGGTTTTGCACACTGGCATTTACGAGGGATGCCAGGCAAGGCTTTGCTTTCTCTGGAAAAAGGCAGAGCGCTTCCCCTTTCGGGAAGGCATTCTTTCCACGCTCCCTTTTTCGCTCGGCCTCCGCAGTCTTCAGGGGTGGGCAGAGAGCATAAGGGCGGGGGGAGGAAGGTTTTCTCCTTAAATTTTATATTCGCTAAATTATCTGCCTTTTCGTTTTTGGCTGGCTTCCTAGTCTGTTGTGGCACATAGCAGAAGTGGGTTGAGACTGGGCAATGGTGCTTGTCAGTTAAAATGTCTCTATTTATTTGTTTACAGTATTGCATTTATATTAGGGTTGCCATATTTCAAAAAGTGAACATCCAGACCTTTCTGGCCAAAGTTGTTGGGCTTTTTTTTAGTTTTGCCCAAAGTCGCTGAGCCCTTTTTAAGGGTACTCGCCAATATCTACACTTCCGACATGGGTTGCCATCAGTCCGGATTTTCCCAGACATTTCAGCAATTTCCACCCAGACACTGTTTTCCCAGCAATGCAGGGAAATTCCGGACATATGGCAACCCTAATTTATATGCCACCATTTTGTCTAAGGAGTTCAAGTCAGCATACATGGTTCCTCTCTCCTCATTTCACAGCCCTGAGAGGTAGGTTAGGCTGAGTGGTGGTGGCTGGCTCGATACAGTGGTGTAGCAGGGGGGGCACGGGGGGGGGGCGGTTGCCCCGGGTGCAAAATTGTTAGGGATGCAACATTCCGACACCCTGATCTGCCTCGATATAGCTGCACGCTTCCATCCCTGGGACGCGTCATCTGCAAATGTGGCAAAGGCAAGATAGAAACCCGTTTTCGAGTCAAAATCTGGCCAAATGGAAGCTTTACATATGAATGACAGGTGCTGGGGACAGGCAGGAATAAAAACCGATTTAAGCGTCACATTCAATAAGAAAGGAAGCAGCTTAAGAATGCCAGCCGTTAATTTGAGAACACGATGCTGGCTTGGAAATCAAACAGATCGAAGAGCATCCATTGCAAATCTAACGGGGGACTTTCAGATGTGTCTCCCTTTTTGCTCTACCCACTGCCATCCTCTGCGGCAGAAACAGGAGTCCCCTTTCTGCCATTCTCCACAGCTCGGAGGAAAAGCTTTAATGTGGAGCGATATTGTCCAGCAAGTGAAATTGGCAATCAATCCTGTCTTCCATGACCTTTAATTCTTTCCTCTGCTTCAGTTGTGGGAAAAAGGAAAGGGATTATTTATTTAGTCCAGAGGATATATGTCTGTGTGCATAAGTGTGTGTGTGTGTGTGTGTGTGTGTATTATATATATATATGGAGTCCAACTTGGTTTCTTTCCAAATGGCATCAGGGACCTACAGAATCCCGTCGGCTTGGCAGGAGGTGAAAACCCGGAAACGGAGGATTTTATTTCTGGCTTTTTTACAATGAGAAAGTGCCTTACGCTGGTGCAGTGTGGGAGTTTTATTCCCAGCCCAAATTTTAAAAAGTGGACTGAGAAGGAGGTGAGAACATATCCGATGCTTGGTTCCTGTTGCCCATAGCTGTTCCTTTTCAACTCTGGCTCCTTGTGGAGAGAGAAAGAGCTCACTCTGAAGCAAAGTTTCCATGAAATCCAAACGTTACTGGCCCCTACCGTCCCTTGTGCCCAAAATGCAATTTACCATCGGAAGACCAGTGCTTTCGTATGGGTTTGTTGTACCCCACATATTGAAGCCTGTTAGAATCATAGAATTGTATAGTTGGAAGGGACTCAATGCCGTACATTTAAGGCACATTCAAGACATATTCCAAGCACATGACTTTCCCCAAAGAATCTTGGGAGCTGTAGTTTACCCAACACAGAGCCACAATTCTCAGCACCCTTAAACAAATTATAGTTCCCAGGGTTCTTTGAGGGGAAACAAAGTGCCTTAAATGTGTATTGAATGCTCTTGAAATGTATTGTGTGGTTTGGAATGCAGACAAGGGATAAAGACTCCCTACTTCATGCTGATGCTTCCCTTATGTTGTAACATTGATGTAAAATCCCTCCACAAATCCAGTGTTTTCTATGAAGCTCTTGGTTCAATCCCGTAATTCCCAGGCCCTAATGCAGGGATGAAGAACCTGCAGTCCTCCTGATATTGTGGGAGTACTATTTTGTCAGATAGCCCCCCCCTTTTTTTTTTTTGCCAAGCAATGTTCCCTAACCTGTTGCTCTTTTGTAAGCTGCTTTGAATAATATACGCATGTCTATGCATGCTTTACCCAGCATATGCAGTTCTGTACACATAATTGGCTGCTGAGCCACACTGCAAATTTCAGGAAACAGTGAATTTCGAAGGGTGTTTCTGTTCCGCTTTGTGTGTTGAAGTTAAGTTCTGCAGCAATTTTTAAATTTAAGCAAAACTTACATAGTGCAGCACGGGGACTCAATTGTTGATTGATTGATTGATTGATTGCCCACCATTTACCCTAAGGAAACCAGGGTGGGCTACGGCATTAAAAACAATAATAAAAACCTGCACCAAGTAATACAATGTAAAGCAACAATGAAATTAAAGTTGCATTAGACATATAATACACACAAAAATGGCAGGTACTTTTTTTGCATATCATTTAGCATATAATTAGGCTTTAAAAAAAAAATATGCACAAGCAGCCCAGACCTAAGCAGGCATCTGACGAAAGTAGTGGTGTGATATGAGTAAAGCACAGCTGAGTTGGAACTGCCAAAAGGCTGTGTATAAATCAATTTTAACCAGATTCCCCACCTCACTCCTAACCATTTCATTTCCATTACAGGGCAATGTATAAAAGCCAGAAAGGGTGGCTTACAGAAGGAATCACACATTTGGGATGATGGCTCAGTCTGTAGAGCACGAGACTCTTAATTTGGGTTGTGGGTTGTGGGTTGTGGGTTCGAGCCCCACGCTGGGCACAAGATTCCTGCATTGCAGGGGGTTGGGCTAGAGATGACCCTCGATGTCCCTCCCTTCCCAATTCTATGGTGTCTTCCTCCGCATCTGTCTACCCCGGTTAAATGTCAAAACAGCGCAGTCCGTCGCATCACAACACATCAAGGGCAACGCACCGGTATGCTTCCCAAGAGCCCCGCCTTGCGTGAGTCATTGAAATTTAAACTCTTCCAACGGAGCTTAAATTACATACCCTGCAGGTAAGAAAAAGAGCTGACAATATGCTATGCTAATCATGCAAGCAGCAAAGACGCAGGAGGTGTCACACCCATGTGCTGTTTTTCTGAAGAACACCACCTACTCCTTCAGGTTTAATTTCCTTTGCATGTATGTGCAAAACAGCAAATCACACAGGGACAGCCGCACCTCTCCACCCAAAAGTAACCCCAATACTTAGCGTTACTCTATCGAGCTTGGACCCCGCCTAACTAAGGCTGCATGCCCACATACGGCCATAATAATACATTTTCCAGTTGCATAGGATTCCTGTACTGAAAGCATAGAGCGTGAAAGGGCATGCCTGGGGTGGAAGGGGTTAAAGGCCCATTGATTCCAATGCTCCACTTTCCATTGTAGCCAACCAGATAGGAAGCCCACATGAAGGTCATTTTGTGCCCCTACTGTCAGGGCTCAGGGAACCCTATCTCTCCCCCTGTGGCAGCCAAAAAGGCAGATAACACAAAGAGTCCTTACCATGAAATTTATTAAGATTCACAGAGAGAGAGAAAGGAATGTAGTCTTGATGCCATGATGGCAATGCTCCAAGTAAAGTCCCACCCCCCTACGTCGTCCCTAGTCTATGTCATCCCTGTGCCGGCCAATCTGAACTTTCTGCCTCTGAGCTCTCTGCCAGCCAATCTGAACTTTCTGCCTCTGAGCTCTCTGTTCAATGCCCACCTGGTCCTTGGTGTTGGGATATTCCGTTCCACCTTAAGGAACAGGCATGGTTGTTGTGTGTCACATGTCTGTTTACACTCCAGCACAGCTTGCTGGGAACTTCCTTTTGTGTATAGCTTTAGCTTTAGCCGTTTTGCTTTGGACACGAAGCAGATCAGACATGTTTCCTTTTGTCCTGCTGTACGCTGAATAAACTGCTTGTAAATATGCTCACACAGCCTCTCCTGCCACTTCTGTTTGTGCAGTGTTTACTCTGCTGAGTAGCATGCCCCAGCTGCTGAAGCTCGGGTCGCAGATTCATGCTGCACCAAGGACTGGAGTTTGCCTGGCACACCGGCCAGTGGTCTGGAGCCAGCTGGGGGCCTGCCAATTGCCCCTGTTTCCTTGGTTGCATGCCAACACTTGGGGGGGGGGTCAGGAATGCTCTCCAAGGACACTGAGTCTGTCAGCTGTCTCTCCCCTGGTGCTGCTTCTTCTTCCTGCTGTTCCTCTTCCAATATTTCCCAGCTTCTCCCCTCTGCAGCCTCTGAACTATGCCCTTCTGCAAACCACTGTTCTAAATCTATACTGTCCTCCTGTTCTCAGGAAGGTGCAGGAAGGGGGGGCAGTTCCCACCATTCCTCCTCAGTCCAGCCATACACTTACACCCATAACTACTGTTTGGTGTCCAGGGAGCTCTCAAGCAGTGCATGTGAGCAACAACACTCTCCTGTGTAGGAATGGATTTAGGCTGTAGGAGCTGTTATTTACACTGGTGCCTCGTAAGACGAAATTAATTCGTTCCACGAGTTGCTTCGTCTTGCGATTTTTTCGTCTTGCGGAGTGCGGATTCCCCGGGTATTAACAGTTTTACGAAAAAGGAAGCAAACCAGCAAGACATTTTCGTCTTGCGAAGCAAGCCCATAGGGAAATTCGTCTTGCGAAGCACCTTGAAAAACGGAAAACCCTTTTGTCTAGAGAGTTTTTCGTCTTGCGAGGCATTCGTCTTGCAGGGCACCACTGTAGTTATATAGCCTTCCTTGTCGTGTGAGTGAGATGAACAGAGCACCATTCTATGCAGCTTTAAACTTGGAAACTAGGAGAAGGTTGATTTACAATGGTATAACATATATACAATGGTATAACATATCATCTCCCTCTTAAAAATAACAATCACGCATACACACACATTTTGTGAAGGAGCAAAAGTAATATAGTAGTCTCATCCTCTTAATATAGAGGTGTGATACGTCTGGAATTTCCCAGACATATCCAGGATTTGTCCACTGAAAATAGCGTCCAGGCAGAATTTTCAGTATTCAGTTAAAATGTATGGGGAAATCTGGGCATAGGGCAGTCCATATCGGAAGTGTTGAATTTTTTTGGCGAATTTCCTTTAAAAATAGCTCCAAAATATTTTGCAATAAAAGCTCAACAACTTTGGCCAAAACAAACAAAACAAGCTCAACAACTCCCCCCCCTCCCCAAAGCTCACTTTTTGAAATATGGCAACCCTAATGTAGTATTTACTTACATAACCTAGGTCTTGGAACAGTAGTCACTGTAGCAAAATGAAGGCAGGTTTATAACTACTATCTAAGTTACAAAAGTACAAAATCTAAGTTCAAAATGGTTTCTAAGCTGCAGAGCTCAGACATGCACCCTTCTACCCGAACACTGAGGTCCAGCTCAGAGCAGGAGAAAGCAAGCTTGCTCCAACTTCCATGTGGCAGCCCTTCAGATATTTGAAGACGGCTATATTTTCTCTCATCTCCTTTTCCAGGTTAAATATACCCAGGTCATTCAACCGTTCCTCATAAGGCTTGGTATCCAGCCCCTTGATCGTCTTGGTTGCCCTCCTCTGTTTTTCGCCCCTACTCTGCATCTGCTCAGAGGCCCTCTTTCCTTCCTGCATCTGAGGGCAAAACCCTGGTATTAAAAGCAGTTTCAGACCAAACTTCAAGCGCCAGTCTCTATTGCTTAATCTGACCTGGGTCTTCACCGCAGCTTAGGCCAAGAGCGACAAGGGACCACCGTACCCTGCGCCGACATTTCCCCACCACATCAAGCTTCACTTGCCCCCATGTTTATAAAGACACCAAGACAGGCCTTTGGGGAGCAGAGTTTGACTCCGGTCTGGCACCCAGCCGGAATGTGCAAATGTCCTGCTTTGCATTATTGGGGAATGTATGCTGCCTTCCACATGTGGCGGACAGATTGCGCCTGGGGGCATGGGGTGGTGAGCAGGCTGCTCTGCTCCAGCTTCTGATGCGTGGAGCTTGCATCCCTTCCCTCCCCGCCTTTTCCTCCCCCTCCCCACTCCGAGTGGGAGGGGGGCATCAGGAGGTGAATCTTTGTTCTTCAATTGCCAGGAACTTTTCTCAGATAACAGGAGCTTACTCTGGACACAGCAGCCCATGGCTTTCTGCTGTTGTCGCTTTCTCCAAACCTTTGTTTCTCCCTTTGCATTTCCCCATGGGAGGATGTGATGTGGCAGCTAGACTGGTGACTGGGAATGGCCACCAAGACCACATAAAACCGGTCCTGAAAGAGCTACATTGGCTTCCAGCACGTTTCTGAGCACAATTCAAAGGCTTGGTGCTGACCTTTAAAGCCCTAAATGGCCTTGGCCCAGTATACCTGAAGGAGCGTCTCCACCGCCATCGTTCAGCCCAGACACCGAGGTCCAGCGCTGAGGGCCTTCTGGCGGATCCCTCCCTGTGAAAAGGCAGAGGGCCTTCTCAGTGGTGGCACCTGCCCTGTGGAATGCCCTCCCATCAGATGTCAAGGAAATAAACAACTATCTGATTTTCAGAAGACATCTGAAGGCAGCCCTGTTTAGGGAAGTTTTTAATATTTGATGTTTTATTGTGTTTTTAATATTCTGTTGGGAGCCAGGTGGGCGGGGTATAAATAATAATAATAATAATATATGTTCCAGGACAGCTGAAAGGTGTTTCTTTGTCTACCTGGATAGCTCAGTTGGTTAGAGCAGGGTGCTGATAACGCCAAAGTTGCAGGTTTGATGCCCGATCGGAGACCTAGGGCCAGTCGCTGCCTCTGAGCCCAACCTACACCACAGGGTTGTTGTGGGGATTCACTGAGGAAAGGGAGAGTGTCACCTTCAGGAGAAAAGAGGAACCAGGGTGGAGGTGGTGACATAGATATCTGGCAGGAGATCAGTGTGGGGTGCTGATCCGGGACATTATAAAACCAGAGCTGTTTGTTTTCTTTGGAATAAAAGTAGTCAGGTTATGCTTTTAAAAAGAGGGGCATTTATCTTAACAGAGGGATGGGGAAGCAGTTGTGCTCCAGATGTTGTTGGACTACAACTCCCATCAGCCCTGGTCAGGGATGATGGAGTTTGTAGTCAAATGAAATCTGTAGGGTCATAGGGAGGACAACTTCTCTGTCATGGCATGTAGTTTGAGATACGAGAGAGGGGGCAAGAGAGAGACAGACACACACACACACACAGAGAGAGAGAGAGAGAGAGAGAGAGAGAGAGAGAGAGAGAGAGAACACATGCTTCCCCATGAGCACTTTTGGAATTTCTGAGGGTGTGTAAACACCAGATTTTGGCATTGTCACCAGTGTGTCAGATGTTGCATGGATAAGTCTCTGCCTGCAGAAAGTTTTATTACATTTATTTATATCTCTGTTTATATCCTGCTTTTCACCCACTCCAAGGTACTCAAAGCAATGTACATGGATGTCTCTGCCCTTCCCCATTTAAAACTCACAGCAACCCTGTGAGGTAGGTCAGGCTGAGAGCTAGGGACCTGCCCAGGCCAAGACCCCGCCATAAGAGCTTCACGGCTGAATGGGGATTGGAGCCTGGGCCAACCTGGCACTCTGACCCAGTGACATAGCGTGGGTTGCTGGCGCCCGGGGCCGTGCAGAGGGAAGAAAACGGATGGGGTATGCATGCGCTTTCAACTGCCTAGCGGCATCTGCGTCCCCCAGGAGATCGCAGCTGCAGAGATGAGAAAAGAAGTGTCTGTAGAGTCGTCTGTAGAGGTCACTTCCTGGTTCGCATGGAGAAGCTGTTTTCAACAGAGTCCAGCGACGGAAGAGCACAGCTGTACTGAGGCAGCACCAGGTGTTGAAATTTTGCGCCCTCTAACAATTTGGGGGCCCCCACGCTACACCACTGCTCTGACCACCGCTCCACGCTAACTGCCAAAAGTAATGGTGGGCATTTTCACCTGTCACAAGCTGAGTTCAAGAAACAGTGCTATTTTTCTAGAAAAAGAGGTGCTAGAACTCACCCTGAACGCCTCCCTTGTTCTCTTAGAATGGCAATGGCATCCACCCCAGAAGGGCCGGAACTGAGTTCTGGCAAGTTCCGGCAGGGAAAAAACCAGCAACCTTGGAAATAACTGAGGCTGAAAGCACCTCTGAGCCTGTGCAGAGGGCGCCCCAAGCAAAAGCACAACAAGCCCTCCCCCACATCTGGGAGAATGAAAGACTCCCGGTTTCAGACCTGAGCTTGTAAATTGTTGAGTCGGGATCGTGACACCGAATTAAACAACCTTGGCTATCTCTCGACGTGTAAACAAGACGTAAAACGAAACTCTCCTTTCAAACACAGAACATCTGGTGAGCTGCTTCTCCACCCCCTCCTGCTGCCACTACCAGCTCTTGCCATTTATGCTTGGGGTTTAAGAGGAAGTAGGTGAAAATAAGTACTTGCCTAACATCAGTTACAATTCAGGCTGAGGCCAGTGGTTTGGTTGCCTTCTCCACCAGCTCTTCGTGTAAGTTACTTCAAACATTATTTTTTGGGGGTTTCTGGGTAGCAGGAGAAGAGTGCCCCAAATGTATATACGCACACACACTCAGCCCTGGAGCTTGTTTTAAAATCAGGGGCTCAGACTTCAGGGCCTTGCAATGGACAAGAACCCCTCTGAACATGTACAGAGCGCTTCTTCTTCATTACGGTTAGCAAGTTTCCATAGCCAGTGCCCCTCGCCTTTAGGCCTAGAAGGGAGTCACAAAGATCACAATTATTCCCATCACCTTTTAACTACAATTCCCAGGATTCCTTGGGGGTAAGCAATGTGCTTTAAATGTTTGGTGTGGATGGGACTCTACTCAGAGGTTGGCTTTGAGCATTGCTCAGGGAATTTACAGGTGGCCTCTGTGATGCCCACCCTCCAGCCAGCCCCATGGCGTCCCCAGTAACACAACAGGCAAGCACACAGGTGACGCAGACATGCCTACACACAAGGGGAGTTTATGCCATGCCCTGTTGCATGCTCCTTGTTCAGGGAGGAACTATTTTCAGCACTGGGCCTGGATAAAAGTATCAAAAGCACCTGCTGCCGAACAAATTTGGACCTGATACAAGACCAGACCAGCCAAGGAGTGCATGCTCTGTCCACATGATGCTGAGCTCTTTGGACAAAGAGAAGGTGGCAGATGCAAAGAATAAAATGACTATTGTGTTATTGTGTGAAACTGCAGGGATGTGGGTGGCGCTGTGGGTTAAACCACAGAGCCTAGGACTTGCCGATCAGAAGGTCGGCGGTTCGAATCCCCGCGACGGGTTGAGCTCCTGTTGCTCAGTCCCTGCTCCTGCCAACCTAGCAGTTCGAAAGCACATCAAAGTGCAAGTAGATAAATAGGTACCACTCCAGTGGGAAGGTAAACAGCGTTCCCGTGCACTGCTCTGGTTCGCCAGAAGTGGCTTGGTCATGCTGGCCACATGACCCAGAAGCTGTACGCCGGCTCCCTTGGCCAATAAAGCGAGATGAGCGCCGCAACCCCAGAGTCGGCCACGACTGGGCCTAACAGTCAGGGGTCCCTTTACCTTTATGAAACTGCAAAGGGGCTTGCCCTTGGAGAGACTGACCTCCAGCCAGCCATACGCCAGTCCCGGGGAAATTCATAACACCGGTTCATCAATTATGGCAAATGTGCTTGAACATGTCTATTAGTCAATGCAAGCAAAAGGGGGTCCAGATCATCTATCCCTAAGAGCAAACATCTGTGTCTGAACTGGACCATCTAGAAGAGATTTATGCACATTGACTATGTTTACCTAAATCTGCTCAGTTTGTTTATTTTGATTGCAAAGTAAACTTGGAGGGGGCTGCAGAATTTAGAAGGCATTTTTTGGGGGGGTAGGGGGTAGGTGGGTTGTCAGTTTTGTACAACGAGGGGGAGGAATGTGAAATCGTAAGCTGTTTGGAGAGCAGCAGAATCAGGCAGGGAAAAGGAGAACAACAGGCTGAGACTTGTCCGAGCTGAAAATAAAACCTGCCTCTTCCTCTGCTGGATTGCTGGAAGACACGTGAGACACAAACGGACACAGGTACACATATTTATTCACATCTGAACAGTACACAGTTACAGTTGTCCACGCAGCCACTACAACATCATCTAAAGTCATCTTTCGCCCCCTCCCCCGCTGTCCCCTTGGAGTCATCCACCCATGCAAACTGAAAAGCTAGGGGGAAAGGGGCCTTTCGGACAATCACCGTGAAACCTACTGACCAATCCAATTGCTTCTATTACAGAAATGTTTATTATTGGTAAAGACTGTTTTAATAAACTGGCATTTGTATTACAAGCAAACCACGGGACAGGGAGACAAGAGTATTAACAAAATAGAAACCCCACGCATCGCAACAAAGAAATGTAAAATATAGGCAGCGATTTTTATTTTTTTTAAGGTACTAACTTTGGCTATTTCCTTTTTCTTTTATAATACTTTTCTCTCTCGCGCACGCGCTTTCTTTCTAGCTGTGAAATTCTGAGTCAGATTTAGAAATATGCCAACCAAGTTTTGTGGGGAAATGTAGCTTTCCAATGTTTTCCCCCCTCTTTCTTTCATGCAAAATACCTTTAGAAACTTAAGCATGGATCTGATATAGAAGACTCTTCTCCATGTGAAATCAGCTTATTCAACATCAGTGTCCATTTTGCAACCACGTTCTGTATAACCCGCCACTCCCCATCTTCCCCTGTCTCATAGTTGGTTCTCAGCTTAAGAATTTACCATCTGTTGACTTATCGGGTGGGGGGCAAAACACACACATTTGGCTTTCTTCTCCAAAGGCACACATGTTCTCATGAATTTAAGATTGAGGAGGGCCTGCATATTCATAAGAAGAGGCCACGGACCCATCTAGTCCAGGCTCCTGTTCTCACAGTGGCCAAACAAATTCCCATGGGAATCCTCCAAGCATGAAAACAGCACTCTTCTCTTCTGTGGTTTCCAGCAATATACAGAATTCCTGGTATACTGCCTCTGATGCTGGAGATGGAACATGGCTGGGCGAGTAGCCATCAATAGCCTTAACCAGCAGGCATTGGTCTAATCCTCTTTTAAAGCCATCCAAACTGGTGGCCATCACTGCCTCTTGTGATTTCTATCAACAACAACAAAAAGGATGCTCAGTATCTTTCTGCCACGTTCAGCTGAGCAGTCATCCCGAGCTGCTCGCACAAAGGTTTCACGGAACTTCTAAACGATGCCTGCTCTTCATGAGGCAATCGTTCCGATTTATTTGCTGAGAGGTTATGCTGCTCCCCATCCACCGGTCATTTACCCTATGTGTTTTATTCCATTTATTCCCATCGCTTTCCTAACAGCACAAGGTGTGTGTTTTTAAAGGTGGATTTGCTGTGCCATGTTGACATAGCACTTATCTGCTCATCTAGCTTAGCCATGCAAAACTAAAGTTCCAGTATGAGGTGGAATCCCTCCCTCGCTCAAAATAGTGACGGTCTGGAGGCAGCCTTGATAACCGTGAGATTCCTCTTTCAGTTCCGCAACTCTGTGATCTTCCAGAGGTAGTAAACTGGGGTGTTACAGCTGGACCTGTTCCATGCTCATTTATTAATTAGAGATGATATCCGTGGCCTCTGTCCTATCAGATAAGAACACTGCCTGATTTTGCTACAAGCACAGCCTACGGTGGAGTGTACTGTTCTTCCGGCCAGGGTGGGATGGGTCCCAGAAGGAAAACAGGACTTCCTAGAATCTCTCAGCTAATGCAGCAGCTTCTGTTAAGTTCTGGCGAGTCCTTGAAACCTTTCCAGGCTCCTGTGCATAGTTCACTATCTCACTGGCAATATGGCAATGTCAGGGATTCTGTGAATGTGCAGGGAGGCCTAATGTGGCCCAGAAACATCCTCCAGGCCTCTATGCTCATCTGCAGAGGTCTTCGGTGTGCTACACAATCACTGATTTCATCAGGCATGCATGTGGAGTTTTGCACACGCACATGGAGGTCATTCCACCGGTCTGGAATTCCATGATTGCATTCTAGAATGTGGAACAGAAGGGACAGAACCATAGACTCACAGGCCAGTAGAGTTGGAAAATACCCCCCAAGGGTTATCTCATCCAACCCCCTGCAATGCAAAAATCTCAGCTTAAAGCATCCATGACAGATGGCCACCCAGCCTCTGCTTAAAAACCTCCGAGGAAGAAGAGTCCACTACCTTTCAAGGGACAAAATATTTCCAATGAAGCTTTCTGGAATTGGCAGCCCATGGTTCCGCCATCTCTATTTTAAAGAGTTTGACATCAAAGCTGTTAGTTTAGTTTGAATATATGGCACTATGCTCTCACCAACAGTGGTCAAACCTTCTCTGTTGTTCTGTTCATAGATAGTAGCTACTACAGAGCTATGCATACACTCTGGCTAGGAGTTACCACCACCAGTTTTGTCCCACCAGTGTTAGAACTACGATCAAAGTAGGGGGGGGAGGAAATGACATTGAAATTATTATTTTTATTATTATTTTTTGCATGCAGAAATAGACCCACCAAAATGGGGGAGGGGGTAATTCTACACATGATTGTCCGCAATGATCCAAATTTCACCAGTGCTTTTATCTTGCCTCTCTACTCTAAGCATGAAGATAGGATGGTGCCCCCACAAAAAAATAAAAAAATAAGGGGCATGCTTGGCTGCAGTGTGCCTCAAGGGGACAGAATGGCTCAACAGTCATGGATGGTCAAGAAGAGTCAGATTGTTTTGCATTATCTTCTTGCTTCTCTTGGGTAGCCCCTGAAATATAGGGCGCATTTCTCCAACAGAAGGAGAAGAAACGGTGTGAGAGGGAGGATCATGGTGGTTGATGGTTGAAGGACCACCCTAGAGACCTTCTGACCAAGGTTAAGATGGGGGTGGGCTATAGCTCAGTGGTAGAGCCTTGTATGTAGAACACCCCAATTCCTAATGTCTCTACCCATAAAAAAAAAAATCTGGTAGGCCTCTATCTGAACCATTGGGGGGCTGCAACCTGCCAGAGTGGACAATACTGAGATGGATAGGCCAATGGGTTGTCTAAGGATATGGCAGTTTCATGCTTTTCTTGTGTAGTCCATTCTGTTGGGAATTCCATTCCTCCGTGCTGCAGATGTGTGATTGTTGTTGTCACGCGTCTGCGTTTACATTCCACAGTGTTGGATGTCATGGGATGGGATGTTCAGATACGCTGTTTCCGTGATATTGCTTTTGCTCTTCTCTTCTCTTGCCGATGAAGAAAGTAAGAGGAGCCATGTTTTCCTTTGTCCTGTAAATAATAATCATAGTGCTTCTTATCTACGCCTCAAGCCTCACTTTCACTGTCTGCTGATATCTGCTGATACTGTGTGCAGGTGTTTACAGATACCTGTCGCACCAGTGGCTTGGGAGGAAGATTAATCACCCGAGTGGCACTTCGAAGGGAGTAACACACCATCCGTGGTGTTGATTTCCCAATACATTCTACCACTCAGGACTTGCATACTGGTTCGCCACATCTTCTGGATTTTTGTCCACCTCTTACTTAGAGATTCTGGCCATCTGATGCCAACAGCTTGTAAAGGAAGTGGTAGTCCCAGTTGTCTGACAAGAGAGAGGTTTTAAAAAATAAAAATTAATAATAAACCCTAGATAGAACTGCCACTCAGTTTTGCCTAGAGCAAATTTTCAAGGCAAATTGAGATGTTCCGGTTTAGGCAAAACACTGGAGAAATTATTGACGGAAGCAAAATGTGTTTTAACCAGAAAAGCAACCTTTCTCGGAGGGCTGCCATATACTCCTCATCACACCCAAGTGTGGGGCTGGAAAATTCTCTTGCATTCCATCCCAGCTTTCTTATGTATTGGTTTCCATCTCTTCCTAAAGCCCTTATATGTACTTCTGTGGGTGGGTGAAGAGGATCCCTTTTCTGCATAATTCCAGTCCAGAGAGACAACAGGAGCAGTGCGATGATCTCCTTTGGCAGGCTCCGCAGTGGTTCAAAATGCTGCAAACTTTCAAACATCACAAGTTCTCCACCAGGTCTACACATATCTTGTAATATATATCAAGGGGGAAGCGATGATCCCAGTTCACTTTAGTTGGCCCAATGACTTCAGGTGGATCCTCTTAACTTATGGAGACCGTCCCAGTCCCCCCCCCAACCCTTTATGTTACTTTTCGGGACCCTCTAATATTTATGAAAATGGGTGGGGATAGGGGAACACCGGCAAACCATAGAGGTTTAACACCCGACCCAAATCTAGTTCTGAGTCTTTAGCGTAGAACCAACAGCCCTCCTCTCTCCACCTTATGTATTAAGGCCACCCAGGGGGACTTTTGCTCACCCCTTTTTTAATGCAACAGAGGTAATGGCTTTAATAACCCACAGTGATAGGTTCACTAGTCTGAGGAAGAATGCAGAGCATCGCTTTTAATTATGTCTCACAAACACAACATCTGGGATAACGTCGGAGGCCAGGTTTATAGGATCACAGTGATTAATACAATTCCCACTCATTAACGACAATGTTTGCACTGTTAGTTTGTTTGCCTTGGCCAGCTCTGCTCTCTCAAGTATGGCTTATAACCCCTTTTTAAACTAGCGCTGTCCCATTTGGGGACTGGCTAGCTTTGATCAAACCCAGCAAGGGAGCTACGGGGCGAGGTTCAACGCAGCTTCACTGAACTACGAGGAATGCATCTTGAGCAAGAAAAAGAGAGATCAGGGACCAAAGACATTCTTGATGTTGCCATCAACGCATGGATAGAAACATGGATGGGGGTCTCCTCCTAAGCCTCCGTCCATATACTTTGAGGTTTGATCTTCACAGTGTCAGTTTTGACAAGCCAGAAATCACATCCTTCCTCCCCTCACAGAGACGCTCACTGAAGATAAAGTCTCCATCGTGTCCTCTTAACATCCTCATGTTCCAGATCCATATATTCATCCTCTGTCAGCCTCCTTCAAGTCCGTCGGCCACGCAACACATTCAAGCCAGGCTGCCTTTTGTATTTCTTGGCTTAGGGGAGCACAGTGCCTAAAAAGGAAGAGTCAGTGGCTGAAGATTGACAAGTACAAGTGAGGAAAGAAGATCCACAGAGACAAGGATGGAGAGGCACGTAAGATGGCCGTTCAGAGGCACCTGGAAGAGTGAGACCAAACTAGCAGCATCGACTGGGTGCAAGTTCTGCAGGACCAGCAAAATGCTGTCAATCCATTTTTTCTTGAAACACACACACACAAGCAATAACATTCGTTCCAGTTACCTTCCTCTGTTTCTTTCTCCTTTGTTTAGCATCTTACTGTCTGCTACAGGTAAGAGGTATTGGGTGAAAATACTGGGAAGGAGGAAGAAAACAACCCACAACCGACGCAGTGCATTACAGGGTTGCTCCGGTGCTCCCCAGAAACGATGGTGGCCATGGGGAGACTAAGCTCCATTTTGTTTTCCTTCATGTGTCTTCACCCCGAGAGGCATCGGTGAGGGAAAAAGCAGGGTGGGGAATCACAGAGGGGCTGGCCCGTAGGACCTCTGCCCCGCCTCCCCTGCTTCAGACTGGTGAACTGGCAGTGGACTCGCTGTAGAGGCTTTCCACAATGTCCCCCCGTTGGATTTTGCGCAAGGCGGTATAAAGGGCGTCCATCGTGGCGCTGTCTTTGCTGGACCAGTCGGAGAGGAGGGCGCGGACGGGGTACTCCTCCTGAGTGAAGGAGTCTATGTGGTCCTCCTTGTAGCCCAGCTCCCCAGCCAAGTGGCGCCAAGTCTCCTCGGTAGAACCGTTCAGCAGCTTCTCAACCTCCTCCCGCTTGTTGACAGGCAGGTTGGTGTAAAGGTTCCCGTCTCCTTTAAGGCCTGGAGTGGGGGGAACAGGGGTGGGGAGCACAAAAGGGGTTACGTAGGTATGAAGTCAACATCCAGCCCACCTCAGAAGCCAAGAAGGCCTGGATCTGTCCATGGGATAGCAGGCCTGCATCTGACCATCAGTGCCCCACTAGGAACTGAGGAAGGTGCCTTAACCCGAGTCATGCCATTGTCCCGCCGAGCTCAGAGTTGTCTACACCAAGGGCAGAGAACCTTTTCAAGCCAGAAGACCAGATATTTATCTCCCCAACCCATTGCAGGCCAAAGCTGCCTGGTGGTTGGAGTCAGTCACTTGTCAATCACCTGATGTCAGAGTATCATCAGGTTTTGCTTCTCCAGTCAGAGATGGATTTTGGTAATATGGCACCCTGACCAAGGACAAGAATTGGTGGCCCCTGACTTTGAGTAGGTATTATTATTATTATTATTATTATTATTATTATTAACTTTAGAAGATATCTGAAGGCAGCCCTGTATAGGGAAGCCTTTTTAATGTCTAATATTTTATTATGTTTTTATATATGTTGGAAGCTGCCCATAGTGGCTGGGGCAACCCAGTCAGATATTATTATTATTATTATTATTATTATTATTATTATTATTATTATTATTATTCATCCTCTCAGCTCGGCACCCAGGGGCACCATCTGTGCCACCCTAAATCTGGTGCTGCTCTGATTGTCAGGACTTCAAAGCAAACTGCAGGGTTTTCCAAACAGCCCTTTGTAAGCATCTTCACATGGGGATGTTTACAAATGGCTTTTCAACACCCCCCACACCCCCCACACTTCTCCTTTAAACTTCCATGGAGGGTTGAAGCAGAAACACAGAGGGGAACCTTGAGCAGGGGGTGCTCCTAGTGCCCAACAGCCGATGGGGGTGAGATGTCTATGTTCCCACCCCCCTCATTTCTCTTTAAGCTTCCTCGGAGTTTTGAAGGAGAAACATGGAGGGAGTTTGAAGGCTTTCTGCATTTTGAAGCACAGGCTTTCTCTCTCTCTCTCTCTCTCTCTCTCTCTCTCTCTCTCTGTTTCTCTGGCCACAGTGGCAGTAATGGTGTAGAAAGGCCCTAAGCCAAGCTGCTCTCTGAAGTGCGGTCCCCCCCATGTGTAAACTTTGAGAGGGGGCTGTTTCAGAGACCAGTTTAGCAAACTGCTTTGACAGCCTCCCATTTGGGCAAACAAAATGCCAACAGAGAAGAAGAAGAAGAGTTTGGATTTGATATCCCACTTTATCACTACCCTGAGGAGTCTCAAAGCGGCTAACATTCTCCTTTCCCTTCCTCCCCCACAACAAACATTCTGTGGGGTGAGTGGGGTTGAGAGACTTCAGAGAAGTGTGACTAGCCCAAGGTCACTCAGCAGCTGCATGTGGAGGAGCGGAGACGCGAACCCGGTTCCCCAGATTACGAGACTGCCGCTCTTAACCACTACACCACACTGGCTCTCAACAGAGAGGTGGTGGCGCCAGAAAAGAGTCTGTTGGGGTATGAAATGTGGGAGTAAGGAGTAGAATGGAGAGTGGGCCATACTTAATGGTGGGAGAATTACAATGGAAGGCAACGTATGTCGAATACAAGTGCCCCAGTCAAAGTGAAAATCAGTCTTAACCCGGGGGCGGGTATTTCTCTTCCAAATATAGGTAGAAAGATGGTGGGTGGAGGGATGGATGGAGGCAAGCATCTATTTTTAAAATAAATCTGCTACGCTCACTAATTTTCAACAATAATCATAATCAGATTTACTCATATACTAAAGAACACTAAGCTGCAATGTGTCCAGCACCATACATGGATTATATTGAATTATTGTATTAATTTGTATGCAACACAATCTATTTATAACGAAGTGGCTGTGCGAGAGGCAAGTATACAGGATTAGTTCTGTTCCATACTATTTTTTTAACCAAAAAAGAGAGAAATGTTCTAGTGGACCTAACGAATTTGGTAAAGAAATCATTGCACGGTTTTGTTTCAACTCTTCTTGATATTTGAATAAAAGTCTCTGCCTCCCGCCAGCATCATTCCAGTGATGATACATATTTGCCTAATGGTAAACAGGTCCTGCTGTCCATCCCTGAATTACTCCATCGATCTGGAGTGAAAGGTGATCTCAATTTCCAAAGGAAGAAGTGAGAAAGATACATCCTTTTGCTTATTTGTTTTCATAGAATTGGTGAGTCAGAAGGAACCCCGAGGGTCTTCTGGTCCAACCCCTGCAATTTAAAGCTTTGCAAACGAAAAAGGCATTTAAAACCACCAGTTCTAAATAAAGAACATTGGGGGTGGGGAATAGATTTAGGGGGCCTATCATTTCAGTTCTGTAACCCAAAATACCTTGGTTTTAAAAAACAACCCTACATTGAATATTTTGGGGCTCTGTGCAATACACACAGAGAGAGATGGATGGATGGATAGATAGATAGATGAATAGATGCATATTTGCTTGGGGAATACAGTGGTACCTTGGTTCTCGAACTTATCTGTTCCGGGATTCCGTCCGACTCCCAGAACCGTTCAAAAACCAAGGCCCGGCTTCTGATTGGCTGCAGGAGCTTCCTGCACTCAAGCGGAAGCCGTAGAAGCCACAAAAGCTGTGTCGGACATTCAGCTTCCAAAAAACGTTTGCAAATCGGAACACTTCCTTCCAGATTCACGGAGTTCGGGAATTGATTTGTTTGGGAGCCAAGCCATTCGAGTTCCAAGGTACCACTGTATTTGTTATGCATTTTGCTTTCTGCATCGGAAGTCTGATTGCTCAAACAGCCCTGTCCTACAACGCTCCCTTTCAGTTTGGAAATCAAGATGGAATTCCCCATCATTTGAATGGGCCACTATGGAGTCTGTGGGGCGATGGAAAAAGAGGACTGACCTTCTCCCCTTGCTTTTTCTCCCTTTGTGTTTTGCTTGGTTCACCAGCTTCTGCCAGTTGCAACTAGAGAAGCTCAGTCCAAGAGTGCCAAGTTGAATAAAATATGGGGGGGGGCAGGTAATTGATCACCAGACCTGGTGCACACCCCCCATTTGATGGCAATGCCCCCTTAAATATCTTATTGGGGGGCCAAAGGGAACTCAGCCCCTAGGAGTTGGCTCCTACAATTCAGTTGGTAGAGCATGAAGCTCTTAATCTCAGGGTTGTGAGTTTGAGCCCCACGTTGGGCGAAAGGTTCCTGCATTGCAGGAGGTTAGACTGGATGATCTTCCAATTCTACAGTTCTGATATTTGCAGGTGACAGCCTGAACACGCTTGGCAGCTGCTGCCCCCTTGTCCCTGAAGCTGGCTGGTGTCCCCTAGGCCTTCCACCCTGTTCACCCAGCAGGCCATCTGCCTTGCCTTGCATGGACGCCGTCTGTGTTTGCGGCTGTTGGTCGTGGAGGCTTTGGCTGTCGACCGAGATGCCGCTATCGCTGTGGAGCTTCTCCCCTTCCGGCGAAGGCGTCTGGTTGACAGGGCGGTTGTTGGCGCCTTGCTTGTTCTGCTTGCAGCTGTTCCACCTAGAGGTGAAAAAGCAGGGAACAGCTGAGCCTCAGATGCTCACGCCTCCTTTCCCAGATCAAGGTACACCACAAACTTGGCGCCGTTGCCAACACAGTAGATTGCTCCCTGCGGATCACAATGCTTTGGGTGTGGTGAGCCCAATCTTCTCGGGGCTTGCTCAGGCAAACCTCGCGGCAGGGACTGTTTCTCCAGTCCAGGCATGAGGTTGCATTCATCTGCACTGGCTCCTTGATTCTCGCCAACCAAAGTTTTCATGGAAGTCCACAAAGGCTCATATGGAAGGAACAGAGCGTGCATTTATCTCCCTAGGACACTTCCCGTGCTGAACCAGAAGACCATGAAGCCGCCCTCTGGATCGGGTGGGGGCACACACCTTTGGCCCTCCACTTGTCCCTGAACTACAACTCCCACCATCGCTGGTCATTGGCCATGCATGCTGGGAGGTTAGAGTTCAGCAACATCTGCAGGGCCAAAGGTCTTCTACACCTGCTGGGGGTGAACCTTCTAAGGATGGGGTTCAACCATCAAGTAGCCCAGCAGGCTGGTTGCAACCCCACCCCAGCCATTCGGCAGCTACACTGGTGACTGGGAATGGCCACCAAGACCACATAACACTGGTCCTGAAAGACCTACATTGGCTCCCAGTACGTTTCCGAGCACAATTCAAAGTGTTGGTGCTGACCTTTAAAGCCCTAAACAGCCTTGGCCCAGTATACCTGAAGGAGCATCTCCACCCTCATCGCTCAGCCCAGACACTGAGGTCGAACTCCGAGAACCTTCTGGTGGTTCCTTCCTAGCAAGAAGTGAAGTTACAGGGGACCAAGCAGAGGGCCTTCTCAGTAGTGGTGCCCACCCTGTGGAACGCCCTCCCATCAGTTTTCAAGGAAATAAACAACTATCTGACTTTCCAAAGACATCTGAAGGCAGCCCTGTTTAGGGAAGTTCTTAATATTTGATGTTTGATCGTGTTTTTAATATTCTGTTGGGAGCCGCCCAGAGTGGCTGGGGAAACCCAGCCAGATGGGCAGGGTATAAATAATAAATTATTATTATCATTATTCCAGGGCTGCCTACAAATCTGAACTTTAGTGCTGATGTAGCTCATCACTAGCCAGCTCTAGATTTTGGTGGGCTTAAAGGATGGGGGGAGAAAGTGTGTGTTTAAACCTGACTCTACCTAACGTGCATTTCCTGAAACAGCAAGCAAATGGAAGTGAAGCCCATAAATACGCTGGTGGATACTATATACACAGGCAACGGCCGGTTTGCGCAGAGGTTACGCTCCTGACCCCTGTGTGCATCTCAGAGCAGCGCGCATAAGCCAATCTAGTCCAACATCCTGTTCTCACAGCAGCCCAACAGTTGCCTGTGGGAAACCAGCGAAGCAAGACCTGAGTGCCACAGTTCTTTCCCACACATAATCCCAAACAACCGGCATTAAGAGGCATGCCTCCTCTGATACTGGACATAATAAACCCATCATGGCTGGCGTTATCCCCCAGACGTGTAGCTAACTCCCTTCTGAAGCTGTCCGACTCGGCTGCATTCCCTACATCTTGCAATAGCGAATTCCGTTATCTTAACTATGCACTTACTACGGAATAGCCAAGCCTTGTTTACTCACTTTTTAACAAGACATTTCAACAGCATTTTCAACAAAACATCCTGCTCCAATGGTTCCCTGTTCAGCATTTCTTCCCCTCCCCAACCCTCGGAGCATAGAAAAGCCAAGCTTTTGTTGTTGTTGTTTTAAACACACACAATGGAACAGCTGTGTAGTATCCCCAGATGTAGGTGATACGTTGTGCAGCTGTTCAGTACATAGATTGGCTGGTTATGGCCTGTATAGATTACTCAAGACATTTCCTTCTCTATGGTCGGTCTCTCCTGTCTACCATTCAACTCTATTGCTTTAACCCTTGCCTTTTCAAATCTCATTGCAGACCCTCCAAGTGTACCCATTTTTCAGGGACAGTCCCGGATTTACAGAAGCTATCCTGGTTTCTGATTTGATCCTAGAATGCCCCACTTTTCCTTAGGACATCTTTATTTTCATCAGAGAAAGGTTGGAGGGTATGGTAGGATGTCCTTATTTTATCAGAGAAATGTTGGAAGCTATGGAGTTATGCGACCCCCAAGCCAAGGAGAAAGTTACTATATAACCTCTAGAACACCTCTGAAGACAGCCCTGTCCAGGGAAGTTGTTTAATGTTTAATGTTTAATTATGTTTTTATATATGTTGGAAGTTGCCCAGAGTGGCTGGGGCAACCCAGTCAGATGGGCAGGGTATAAATAATAAAGTTGTTGTTGTTGAATAGGACGTCTCTGTTTTCATCAGAGAAATGTTGGCAGGTATGTCACTGCCTTTGTATCAATTCATCCCCAATTCCCCAAATTGCAGTATGTTTGGGGGAATAATCATGAGCAAGAGTGTAATGAGGGCAGAGTTAATAATTAACAGTTTCCCTCCACACCATGGTTCAAATGAAAATCACCCCCCTTCCCACCAACACACCCAACATTTAGAGCTGAGGAAAGGGGGGATTGCCAGCCAAACCGTAAACTGTTATTTGGATTCCAGAAGCAGAGTTGCCAGTGGAGACCATCCCATTAGGGCAAGTGGGGCACAGCCCCACCCGCCTCAGCCTGCCCTCATCCAGCTCCCAACTGCCTGTCTCCTTACTTACAACTAGAGTAAAGGCGATAGAAATACAGGAGCATAAGGTGTTGAGGCTATCAACTTCAGCATTGTCTACACTGACTGGCAGTGGCTTTTCGGGATTTTCAAATGGGGAGCACTCCCAATCCTACCTGGAGATACCTGAGACCTTTTACAGGCAAAGTAGATCCTCTGCCATTGAGCTACAGCCCTTCCCCAGATGTGGATGGTACTGGATCTCTGACTCTTCCTCCTTAGTCTCAGTGTAGAACTCAGCAAAAGTCTGCCAGTTACTTCCTCTGGCTCCCCCTACTGTTGGCCTCCCTTCCTGCCGCCCAACCAATCCCTACAGGCAACAGCCTACAGCAAGCGCTGCTATTCCACCTGCGGCATAAAGCAGATTGGCAACGATTGCCAAAATTTCCATGTTTGGAGGCACATTCCTTGCACATTCCGATGAGGAATCATGAACCAGCCTTCAAGGGCTGGTTTCTGGGAACCCAACAACACAGAAGAAGACTCCCAGATCTAGGCAATAGCAGCTGTCTGGAAAAGACATAGGCTTGACAATAATGGTATGTTGGCAGGTTCAGAGACTGTTTCCCTGCCATATGGGGCAAATGGAGGAGGGTGCCAAAACCTACACCAACCCACACAAGCAGCTTGAAGAGGAAGGAGAAAATGGGTGTGTATTCTGCTGGTGAGCATCAAGGATGCTCAAAGACCACCTTGCTTGCCCCCAAAGGGATCAAGGCATTGCGAAAACTCCAAGCAGATGCTCATCAAAATGCCTTGCCTCTGCTGCTGCTGCTGCTGCCTCCGCCTCCTCCCTGCCCTAAGTTACCCCCATCCCCACCACAAAACCTAGTTTGGGGCATGGAAAATCCAGAGGTGACTTAGTATGTGATGGAGCACCTTTCCCTGCAGAGGACAGGAGTGGGACTGATGGTGCCCAGTGGGAAAGTGACACTCTCTGCACTAGGGATGGGGGAGAAGTGTGATCCAGGTCGCATTTAAAGGCAAACTTACCTAATTCACACTTTCTGAAACAATCTGCAAACTGAAACACAGCTATCCGTCAAAATCCGCCCTTTTCTGAATTTCACAGCTCAGTTCTCCAGCCAAGAAACATGTACAAAAATGCACATGCTAGTGTAAACTGCACATATAAATGCATACATTCCAAGAATAAAATACAAAAATGCATTGTGTTAGTCAAAAACTCATTTAAAATGTGTACATTGGGGGGGGGGGGAATTCGTACAGAAATGCTGGTGAATTTTCACGGGGTTATTTTCACTAAAATCTGCAAATTTCTACGGTAAAGTGGAGAACTGAATTTAACACTGGGGAAAAATGAGAAATGGAATGGATTGAAATTGACAGATTTGACCATCCCTACTCTGCACACATTTCTGGCTGGGAAAATGGGAATCTAACACAGAGCCTCATCTTATTGGGTTGCAACTGCATCCCAGTTTCAAACAGCTCTGCCAAGACCGGAGAGCAAACAAATTTGCGTTGACGCTTCCCTTGACCCAAAGTAAATTTCACGAAAGGAGGATAGTCATGCGGCAGAGGAAGGATGAAATGGCAATGATGGGAGCAGCTTGTAAGAATGGGGTGGGCTTAGGGTGTGAGTAAGATTGGCCTTTGTGAGTGACCCTAATGAACGTTGATGATGTCCTTCTCATCATCTGAACTTTGGGAGCATGCTTACCTCTTGAAAGCAATGTACGCCACCAGCCCCACCACCACGGCTGCCAAAATGGAGCAGTACACAGGAATGAGGTTGTCCGCTGTGCCGCTTCGGACCACAGGCTGGGAGCTACCCATGACTGTGGTTGCTGTACCAGCCACGGTGCTACCAGAAACATCCATGGTATCTGGGCCATCTGTGACCTGAAAGGGGCCTTCAGGACTCCCAGGCGGAAAATCTGCAAGCAAGCAAAATAGCAAACGAGTCACTAGTGTGGGAAATGGGAGGCTGCATTTCAGAATCACAGCTTTCAAAATGTGTGTCACTGGAAGGGACTCCTTTTTCCATAGCATAATGTACTATATAAATTTGCTCTATGAGCCCTTGCACAAGGCAATGCCCCCTTTTAACTATATGCCACTTGTCAGAGCCACCCTGGGTCCCAGCTCACAAGAGACCAAAGTCCAGTCCAAGCTATATACAAAAGGTTTTATTGAAGATCATTGTCGTCATTACATCCAAACTCCGTGGCTCCGCATCTGTTACCCTTAGATGTTAGAAGTCCCCTCTGAGTCCGTCCCTCCCCTGCACCAATTTAAGAGGCTTGTACTGCTCCACCTTTTCCTCTCTTTCCTTTTCCGCAGGGTCTTCCTGCCCCCCTGTCTTCCCTCTTTCCGGGACTCCCCAGAGGCTGAGTCTTCTCCCGCCTGCTCCCCCCTCCTTCGTGCTTTGGCACCAGGCTCCTCCTCAGAGCTCTCCTCATTTCCGCGCGCCTCTATATTTGAACTTGGCGCGCGTACGTTGCCTCTGACCTTCCTTTCTACAGTTACGCTGCTCTCGGTACTACACTCCTCCCTTTCAGGCAGGACGTCTTGCTCCGAACTCCTCCCCCTTCCTCTTTCCTGTCCTGCTCTTTCTGACACACTGGCAACTCCCCCCCCTCTACTCCGTTCCGACGGGGGAGCTGGTCCCGCTTTGCCACTCCCACTGGGGATTCCCTCTTCGTTCCCCTCTCTCTGACTGATTCCCTCTCTATTGCCCCTTGGCCTGACCAGGGGGGCTCCCTTCTGGGAATCCTCTGATTCGCTAGACGGACTTTGGGACAACCTCGGCTCGTTGTCGTCCTCTTCCTCCTCGCCCTCGCTCTCTGTCTCCTCTCTCCCTAAAACCCTGACATCCATCCCCCCCTCGAAGCCCCCCCTTCCCCCCTTCCGCTCATCGGGTGCAGGTTGTGGAAGCTGCCGCTCTTCGGAGGCGGACGCAGGATACAGATTCTGCACCTCCATCTCCTCTGTTTGCAGTTCGTTGTACGAGTGTTCGAATTCGGGTTCTTGACCCAAGGTGTTCTCTTCTCCCTCCTCCATTGGTACCTGGTCCGGTGCTGCCTGCCAAGGTCCCGTCAGCCATTTCCTGCGCCAGTCCTCCTCTGGTTGCTCGTCCCACCAATAAGAGGGTTCTGTGTCCACCCCCGAACACGATCCCCTGGGCGAGTTGGAGTCCGGCGACCTTTCTTCAGCTGAAGAAAAGCCGTGGAAAGTGCTGCCTGAACATGTGGGCGTAAAGAGCCAGTCATCAAAGTACTCGGCTGGCATGGGTCTATGAGGGAAAAGGGCATGGAACTCGTCTTTTAAAAGAGGTTCGTCTAAGGCGTAGCCCGGCACCCAACCATTGGCACTGACTGGGGCACCCTCTCTGACTAGAAAATATTCTACTCCCTCTTGCCCCCATCTCGAGTCCAGGATCTCTGTGACCTCGTTGAGTGGTTCGGCCCTAGGCGCCCTCTCCCTCTCCTGTGACTTAGTGTGTTGTTGCGTGACTGTGTCAGACTCCTGAAACCTGTGCGGTGCCTTGTAGGGAGTGAGCACCGATCTATGAAAGACCGGGTGCACTCTGGAACCTTCGGGGAGGGCTAGTCGAAAGGCTACAGGGTTGATTTTAGCCTCCACCTGGTACGGCCCTAACTGCCTGTGCCCCAGCTTCTTCTTGGCCAACGACTTGGCTGGCATCGCTTGGGCCGCTAACCACACCCAGTCCCCCACCTGGATCTCCTCTCCCTCTCTCCTGTTTTTGTCAGCCTGCACCTTATATGCTTGCTTGGCCAGCTCTAAATGTCTCCGCAACTCTTCGTGCACCTCCTGCAGCTCCGCTGCAAACTGGTCGGCTCCTTGCGGCACCCCCTCTCCCGGTGCCACGAACCCCGGGAAGGTTCTGGGGTGACGACCATTGTTCGCGAAAAACGGCGTCACCCCCGTGGACGCGTGCTTCGTGTTGTTATAGGCAAACTCTGCCATCGGCAGGTAGTCCACCCAAACTGCTGGTCGCTGGTTGGCGTAACATCTCAGGTACTGCTGCATGATCGCGTTGACCCTCTCAGCTTGGCCGTTGGTTTGTGGGTGTCTCGCCGACGTGAGGTTGATCTTGACGTTCAGGATACCTAAAAGCTTCTGCCAAAAATTGGAAACAAACTGGCGCCCCCTGTCGGACAGGATGGACTGCGGCAGCCCATGCACCTTGAACACGTGATCGATGAAGAGTTTGGCAGTCTGTTCCGCCGTCGCCACCTTTGCGCATGGAATGAAGTGCGCCATCTTGGTGAACAGGTCCACAACCACCAGTACCGCCGTCTTCCCCCTGGAGCTGGGCAGGTCAGTAACGAAGTCCAGAGCTACCCTCTCCCACGGTTGCTGTGGCGTTTCCAGCGGTTCCAACAGCCCCGCTGGCTTCTGGTGTACTGGCTTGAACCTCTGACAAGTGTCACACCTGGCGACGTAATCCGCTACCTCTCCACGCATCCGGGGCCACCAAAAGTCTCTTGCCACCAGTTCTATTGTCTTCTCCTTACCGAAGTGGCCCGCACTGGGGGCGTCGTGCAACTGCTGCAGAACCTTTGCGCGAAGCTCGTCGCTTGGCACGTAGAGGGCACCTTTGCGAGTTAGCAGCCCGTCTCGTAGTTGGAACTCTTCGCCACTCTGCACACCTCTGCGCAATTCCTCCATCTTGGACTGTGCGAACTGATCCACTTGCAACGCGCGTCGCACCGCGTCCAGATCTACTGTGGCGGCAGCGCACGACCACGCCTGCGGTGCGAAAATGTGCTTGGCTGCTACAGGCGCCGCTTCATCGAGATATTGCGGTTTCCTGGATAGCGCATCGGCTATAACGTTGGAATCTCCTGGGACGTACTCTATCCGAAAGTCGAAATCCGCGAAGAATTCCGCCCAGCGCATGTGCCTCTGGCTTTGGAGCTTCGCCGTGCGCCAATACTCTAGGTTCTTGTGATCCGTGCGGACCTGTACTGTGTGCTTGGCTCCTATGAGGAAGTGTCGCCACGCTTTGAAAGCTGCGTGAATGGCTAAGAGCTCCCTGTCCCATATGGTGTAGTTTTGCTCCGCTTTGCTGAGCTTTCTGGAGTAAAAGGCACCGGGTCTCCAGTTTCCATGTGGATCTTCTTGCAGGAGTACGGCTCCAACCGCTCTGTCTGACGCGTCGGTCTCTAGTCGTATGGGCTTGCCTGGATTCACGTGCAGCAGCTGCTCCTCGGAGGCGAAAAGGCTTTTAAGCTTCTGAAAAGAGCGCTCCGCCTGTTCCGTCCACACGAACCTCTTTTTCTTGGAACTGAGAGTGTCCGTGATCGCTGCCGTCTCCTTTGCAAAACCTCTGATGAATTTGCGGTAGAAGTTGGCGAAGCCGATGAATCTTTGGACTTCCTTCCGATTGCGAGGGCTCTTCCAGTCCAACACCGCGCGGACCTTGGCGCTGTCCATGGCCAGCCCCTTGTCGGACAGCTTGTAGCCTAGGAAATCCACGTCCGTCACATCAAACTGGCACTTCTCTAACTTGGCGTAGAGCTTGTTCTCCCGTAGTCTCTGCAGGACTTCCTTTACGTCCTTCTCATGGGCCTCCTCCGTTTCCGAAAAGATCAGGATGTCGTCGAGGAAACACACGCATTTCTTGTAGAGAAGTCCCGCTAGCACGTGATGCATAAATGCTTGGAAGACGTGAGATCCATTTTGGAGACCAAATGGCATAACTCTGTATTCGTACGTGCCCAGAGGCGTGAACATGGCCGTCTTCCACTCATCGCCCTCCCGGATGCGTATGAGGTTATACGCTCCACGCAGATCCAATTTGGTGAAGATCTTCCCCTTCCTTACGGTTGCCAGGAGATCATCTATCTTGGGCATGGGGAAGGCCTTGGGTTTGGTCTTACTGTTTATGAATCGATAGTCCACAATGAGTCTTTTCCGGGGCGTGTCTTTCTTCTTTACAAAGAAAACAGGACTGCCCCCCACCGCTTTCGATTCTCGGATGAATCCGCGCTTCAAATTGTGCTCTATGAACTCCCTGAGTTCTTGCATCTCGTCCTCAGACATGGAATACAGCTTTGCAGTCGGCAACTGCGCCCCTGGCACCAGGTCGATGGCACAATCATAAGGCCTGTGGGGCGGCAACTGGTCAGCTTCCTTCTCGCAGAAAACCTCCAGGAACCCCTCGTACTTGCGGGGTACTGCCTGCACCATGCCAAGTTGCAACTGCTGCTCAGCTCCCTCCTCCTGGCTGGACTGGATGCAATGTTGAGCACAGTACGATGAGCAAAAGGTGATCTGCCGTTGGTACCACGCTACAGCAGGACTGTGTCTCTCCAGCCAACTCATGCCTAATACTATAGGCGTGTCTGAAAGGCGGGTGACATTGAAGCTGATGACTTCTCGATGATTTCCAATCCTCATCACCATGGGAGGCGTCTGTTGCACAACTTGTCCTCCTAGCAATTTCCTGCCATCCACCGTGACTACGTTCAGAGGTGTTGTCGCTGGCAGAAGCGCTATGCGATGCTGCTTGACAAAGTGCGTCCCCACAAAATCTGCGTTGCTCCCAGAATCAATCGTGATGGGGACTTCCAGGGTGGTTCCATTCGGCAACTGAAGTGTTGCAGTGAGCTGCACCGCTGGCTTGGGTGGTAAAGGGTCTGTGCGTTGCAAAAGCGCTGGGGACTGCTCTACAGATTCGCCTGGCTGAGCCCCAGCAGCTCTGCTTCCAGCCAGGCACTGTCGTTTCCCTGAGGTTGCTCTGCTTGCATCATTTCTGCTGCAACAGTTGCTAAAGCTGCAGTGTGTTTCTGCAGCCTCTGGGGACACTCTTTCGCCATGTGCTGTGCACTGTCGCAAATGTAACACTTCCTGGTCCCTCTAGGAGGCTTTGCCTTCACTGCACCGGAAGCTGGGGCTCTGGCTGTTGCTTGAGCCTTAGCACCACCAAGTTCCATGGGCTCCTCCCCCTGCCTTCCCAGTGGCGAAGGATGCGACTGACTGAACTCCCTGGGGATGAAAGAAGACGTCCTCGCTGGTGGACGCACCTGACGTTCTTCCTCAGTGTGCCAAGGACGTCCCTCGTGCCGTATCCCAATCGCCAAAGCCCTCTGCACAAGCTCCTCCAGGGTCTGGGGTCTGTCTCCCCTGGCAAGTTCATCCTTAATGGGACCGCTGAGCCCCTCCCAGAACAAATCCCTCACAGGTGCACAATCCTTCTCCCAGCTTAGCGCAGTCAGTAAAGCAAAAAATCTAGAATGGTACTGACGCACAGTGGCTTTGCCTTGCCGCAATCCAAAAATTTCCCTGCGTGCAAGATCCACATCTACAGTAGACTGGAAGCAGGCATCCATCGCTTTAATGAATTCATCTGCATCGCGGCGGGCAGGGCCATCTTCACGCCACAAATTGCGCAACCAGTCTCTGGCCGGCCCATGCAAGTGAGAAACAATAAACCCCACTTTCTCCTCCTCATCTTTAAAGTCATGACGAAGCAAGTGCAATGCATACAAAACGTCTGCTCTGAAACTGGGGTAGTGCTTCAGGTTCCCATCGAAGTGGGTGACTAGGCTGCCCCCCCTCCGTCCAAGTCCAATCCCCTCTGATCTGGACCCTGGGAACCCTTCCCTGCTTGCACGTTCCCACCTTGTTTGCAGGTCCTGGCAGCGCTTCTCCATTTCGTCATGCTTCTTCTGAGACGCAAGGACTGCAGCAGTGAGTTCGGAAACTGTAGTTCGCAGCGCTGTCAACTGCTCCTCCGCAGTCATGGCTGTCACCGTTCGTGAGCTTTGCAAAAAAAAAATTTTGCGTTCTTTGGAGGGGACTTTCTGTCAGAGCCACCCTGGGTCCCAGCTCACAAGAGACCAAAGTCCAGTCCAAGCTATATACAAAAGGTTTTATTGAAGATCATTGTCGTCATTACATCCAAACTCCGTGGCTCCGCATCTGTTACCCTTAGATGTTAGAAGTCCCCTCTGAGTCCGTCCCTCCCCTGCACCAATTTAAGAGGCTTGTACTGCTCCACCTTTTCCTCTCTTTCCTTTTCCGCAGGGTCTTCCTGCCCCCCTGTCTTCCCTCTTTCCGGGACTCCCCAGAGGCTGAGTCTTCTCCCGCCTGCTCCCCCCTCCTTCGTGCTTTGGCACCAGGCTCCTCCTCAGAGCTCTCCTCATTTCCGCGCGCCTCTATATTTGAACTTGGCGCGCGTACGTTGCCTCTGACCTTCCTTTCTACAGTTACGCTGCTCTCGGTACTACACTCCTCCCTTTCAGGCAGGACGT
This sequence comes from Podarcis erhardii, assembly GCF_964252035.2. Classification (NCBI taxonomy): domain Eukaryota; kingdom Metazoa; phylum Chordata; class Lepidosauria; order Squamata; family Lacertidae; genus Podarcis; species Podarcis erhardii. The sequence continues at coordinate 33,245,162 of NC_138502.1, read as the reverse complement.
CTTGCTCCGAACTCCTCCCCCTTCCTCTTTCCTGTCCTGCTCTTTCTGACACACTGGCAACTCCCCCCCCTCTACTCCGTTCCGACGGGGGAGCTGGTCCCGCTTTGCCACTCCCACTGGGGATTCCCTCTTCATTCCCCTCTCTCTGACTGATTCCCTCTCTATTGCCCCTTGGCCTGACCAGGGGGGCTCCCTTCTGGGAATCCTCTGATTCGCTAGACGGACTTTGGGACAACCTCGGCTCGTTGTCGTCCTCTTCCTCCTCGCCCTCGCTCTCTGTCTCCTCTCTCCCTAAAACCCTGACACCACTGAAGAAGGCTTTGGAAGTCAAAGCACACCAGCCACGCTTTCTGAAATGTATCTGTTACAAGCAGATTTCTCCTCAAATCATACACGGTTTTGTTCAGATTCCTCAGTAAGTGTTGTCAGGGTTTCTTTTCTCTCTGGACTCCATCTGTGTTATTTAATTGACTTTGCTAACAGAGAGTGGAGATTGCGAGTGGGATCAAGGAAAGAGTTATCTTGCTGGCTGCTACTGGCATAAGTGGTTCTGTTGGCACATTCTACTGAAAGTATACAAACATGAACTCATAGTCTTGACTTTTAGCTTCTTTGACCTCTATGGTGTTCTACCTCCCCTCAGAAAACTTCAGGAATTGTAGCTTTCAGAGTGTGTCAAAAATTCTGCTTTAGTGACCTGAATTATTTCACACAGTTCATATTTCCAATGGAGTCCTTCCATGTTTGGAGTTATACCAACCAAGTAAATGAGGAACTGGTTCAACCAGGTCAAAAGAAAGGTGCAAACAGCCATTGTGGTGTGATGGTCAGAAACTTAGACTATGCCCTGGGAGACCAAGGTTCAAATCCCCATTTGGCTGTGAAGTTCCGTGGATGATGTTGGGCCAGTCACTCTCTCTCAGCCTAGCCTACCTTACAGGATTGTTGCAATCGTGAAATGAGAAGGGAACCATGGAAGGCTCATTAGAAGAAAGGTGGTATATAAATACAGTGGTACCTCGGGTTACGGATGCTTCAGGTTACAGACGCTTCAAGTTACAGACTCTGCTAACCCAGAAATAGTACCTCAGGTTAAGAACTTTGCTTCAGGATGAGAGCAGAAATCGCGTGGCAGCGGGAGGCCCCATTAGCTAAAGTGGTACCTCAGGTTAAGAACAGTTTCAGGTTAAGAACAGACCTCCAGAAGGAATTAAGTTCTTAACCCGAGGTACCACTGTACCTCAAGGACCACCCCTGCCCATATAAACCATCCTGGACTCTGCATTCGTCATCTGAGGTCCTTCCTTGTGTGCCACCTGCATGTGAGGTCCGGAGGGTGGCAACACAAGAACAGGGCCTTTTCTGTAGTGGCTCCCCATTTGTGGAATGCTCTCCCCAGGGAAGTTCACCTGGTGCCTTCATTATATATTTTTAAGCTCCAGGCAAAAACATTCCTCTTCAACCAGGCTTTTGGCTGATTCATATTCTACAGCCTTTTAAATGTGTCTGTGGGAATTGGGGGGGGGGTGCTGTTTTGTTTTACTTATTTACTTGTTTTTATCCTGTATTTTATTTTGTGAACTGCCCTGAGATCTTATGATCTAGGACGGTATATAAATCTAATCTGAATAAATAAACAAAATGTCACAAACAAACATCAAAGGTACCGTGTTGAGGAGCTGTGGTTGCACCCGTGGTGTTGGACTCCGGTGTTGGTGCAGCTGTGGTAAACCGTGGGTTAATCGCTGCCAATAAAACAGAGAAGAACTTATCAGGGGAGTAAAGAAATCTTCAAGAAGGTGTGACCATCATCAAAATTCTAAATTTTTTTGTTTTTGTTTTTTTCCATTTGCTTAAGCTCACTGATTCCAACAAAAGAAGACCTGTGAGGAGGTTTTGGGGGTAGCAAGGCCTGTGGAGCCATTTCACAGGAGAGACAGAAGTAGTGACCGGACCACTGAAGGGTTTAGTCTGGGTGCAGGATTGAAACCACTGCCCTGCCACAAAGATTACTTTGTGGCCTTCGACAAGTCATTGTCTCCCAGGACCAAAATGACACTCGTGCCGGGAGATCAGGGATCTGAGCTGCTGACGTTCCATTTTTTAAAGCTGAAATGAAGTCAACGGGAACTGTCAATTTGGGACATTTCAAATGTGAAGTTGGGATTTGCATTTCGAACGGGTTTTCCTCTTCAACATTTAAATCATTTCGGCTTGTTTACATCTCTTGGTTACTTTGATTTTTTTGGCAGGCCTGGAGAAAGAAACCTGTTGATCCGTCAAGCTCACAGGTACCATTTCAGGTTATCTATCAAATGATGTCACTGATATCAAATATCAGTGCATGGTGCAGGTCATTCACAGGTCTGCAAAAACAACCACCACCACCCGTGGTCCCCCCCCCCCAAAATATAATAATGAATATTTACTGTCATCTGAGTTCTGGCACATTTTGCCCACATAGCATTATTGACAACCTCGGCACTCCAGCCCTTTGGATTTGCATTAGTTCAAGATGTTGAGTCAAGCTAGCCCATTTAAGCAGGCGATCCTCTTTCCCCTACACCTCTTCCCACTCATTTAGGGCTTCCCATCCAGCCTTGGACCTGACTCATCCCTGCTTAGCTTTACGGAATTTGGCAGTGCCTAAGGGAACAGCTGTTCTTTCTGCTCTGCAGCCTTGACTCCCCACCCCCCACCCCTGAAGCCCTGTTACATCACAACACTTGCTTACTCATCGTCAGGGGAATGCCAATTTGTTGATCACATTAACTCCACCCCGTTGTCAAGGGAATTCCTGGCAAAGGTTCATGGAGTGTCCACACATCGGTTTCAATCCCAACCATTTCCCATCTTCAAATATACACAGTGAAAAGGAACAGCTGCTTGCCGTGGCTTGATTTGTGTCCTGTTTCCAGGGGCTCTGAGTGCTAAATTTGGTGTTGCCTTTGCTGGGAAGCCTCTTTTATAGTTAATTGTTTTTATTAAGATTTTATTGGGTTACAAAAGTACATCATCTGGCTCTCTTTGAACCAGATGTTTCACTGCTCCCTAGATCTTGGATGAGGGACGCGGGTGGTGCTGTGGGTTAAACCACAGAGCCTAGGACTTGCCAATCAGAAGGCTGGCGGTTCGAATCCCCGCTACGGGGTGAGCTCCCGTTGCTCGGTCCCAGCTCCTGCCAACCTAGCAGTTCAAAAGCAAGTAAAAGTGCAAGTAGATAAATAGGTACCGCTCTGGCGGGAAGGTAAACGGCATTTCCGTGGGCTGCTCTGGTTCGCCAGAAGTGGCTTAGTCATGCTGGACACATGACCCGGAAGCTGTATGCCGGCTCCCTCGGCCAATAAAGCGAGATGAGCGCCCCAACCCCAGAGTCGGTCACGACTGGACCTAATGGTCAGGAGTCCCTTTACCTTTACTAAATACTGAATAGAACAAGAATCCTGCATTTCTCAGATCTACAGTTCCCACTCTTCCTCATACACCTTTTATCAGTTATTTTTTAAGTTAATTAATAAAAGGTGTGTTTATGTAGCACCTTTTTCTGAGCTAAATGGAGGGTATCGTGTATGTTACCTGGCCTAGTTCAGGTTAGGGATGGACAAGAGAATGGAAGGTGCCAGGAAGAGAAATAGGCACACACTCAGAGTTTCTGTTTTCTCATCTTTGGTGGTTGAAAGAAGGGGAAGATGAGACCACTGGGGAATGGAGTGCATTGCAGTGTGGGCGGTTCTCTGCTGCTCTGTCTCCACGTGCAAGTTGAAGAAGGAACATCTGTAGACGGAAAGTCTGTAATCATAGCCTCCTGCCACCCACTAGCTGTAGGGTGTTGGACTGGGCATGGTATGGGCCACACACCTCAGAGAACAGTTATACAACTTCACAATTTGCTTCTTCCCCTGATCTGTTTATCCATTCAAAGGCTGAATATGTAGTAGCTGGGTTGTAAGCGGGTGGCGCTGTGGATTAAACCACAGAGCCTAGGACTTGCCGATCAGAAGGTTGTGGTTCAAATCCCTGCAACAGGGTGAGCTCCCATTGCTCGGTTCCTGCTCCTGCCAACCTAGCAGTTCAAAAGCACGTCAAAGTGCAAGTAGATAAATAGGTACCGCTCCGGCGGGAAGGTAAACGGTGTTTCCCTGCGGTGCTCTGGTTCGCCAGAAGCGGCTTAGTCATGCTGGCCACATGACCCGGAAGCTGTACGCCGGCTCCCTTGGCCAATAAAGCGAGATGAGCGCTGCAACCCCAGAGTCAGCCACGACTAGACCTAATGGTCAGGGGCCCCTTTACCTTTACCTAAGGGGAGTTCAGAGCTCTGCGGAAATGCATAAGCCCAAGTTTTCAGACCACATGTAGAGCGAATGTCCAGAGAGAAGTGAGGTCAGATGTCAGGGGCTGGACTGGGGAGGAATGGTGGGAGCTGCTACCCCCTTTTTCTGAACCTTCCCAAGGACAGGAGGACAGTATTAATTTAGAACGGTGGTTTGCAGAAGGGCATATTCCGGAGGGGAAAAGCTGGGAAGTACTGGGTGAGGAGCAGCTAGAAGAGGAAACGCCAAGAGAGGGACAGCTGGCAGATTCAGTGTCCTTGGACAGCATTCCTGGCCCTCCCCCTTCGCCCAAGACTAGAAGGGCTTGGAAAGCGTTAGAAAAAGGAAGCGCAACGGCAACAAGCTCAGATTACCCGATGTGGGAGTGACATAGATTAATGGACATGGGGGATGACCAACGCCATTTCTTTTAGAGATATGCATTCCTTGTCTCTCGCTGTGATCATTAAAGAACTTGTCTGGTAAGAACGCTCCTTTTGTTTGATCTGCTTATTTACTGCCACTGGGGAAGGGATCTGATTCCCCGAAGCCTGACATCATCCCACTGACCCTGACCCCAATGCCATTGCATCCCACTCACCCCACTTCGTTACCTCCACAAACAGCAGTGAAGGTCTGGAAAGGAATGTTTGCGCATTGTTAGTGTGCTCTACACTTCCTGTTCAATGCACATTTTCAGCCTGTCCCAATGACCCTTACCTCTGCACCTCGCATCTGACGTGGCGGTGCACTCCTTGACAGTGATCTCGTCCTCTTCACACACGGTGCAAGGAAAGCAGGGGTCCACGTGGTTCGCTTCATCAGAGTATGTCCCCAAGGGGCACTTCTCACACCACGTGTTCTGATTTTCCCCACAGGGGTACACGAGGCCATAGCCCACTTCGCAGATCCGGCACTTCCTGCAAGTGTCGCTCCTCTCGTCCCGGTAGTAGCCATAGATGCATTTGCAGACGGTGTTGTCCGACTCCACACAGGGTGCTAACATGCCTTCCAGGCCCACGCATTCCTTGCAAGGCTTGCAGGGCTCTGTGGCGCTCACTGCGTCAGAATAGGTGACGCCTGGAAAGAACGAGAGGAAGCAACAGTCATCCATTGGGCAAGAGATGTGAGAGAACTGTCTTCATGGGAGAAGTTGTGGCAGAGTAATCTAAGATTTAATGATTGCTATACTTTAAAATAAAAGTATATGAAGATGATTTATGGATTGTATTTAACACCAAGTAAGACGCGGGTGGCGCTGTGGGTTAAACCACAGAGCCTAGGGCTTGCCGATCAGAAGGTCGGCAGTTCAAATCCCCGCGATGGGGTGAGCTCCCGTTGCTCGGTCCCTGCTCCTGCCAACCTAGCAGTTCGAAAGCACATCAAAGTGCAAGTAGATAAATAGGTACTGCTCCAGTGGGTAAACGGCATTTCCGTGCGCTGCTCTGGTTCGCCAGAAGTGGCTTAGTCATGCTGGCCACATGACCCGGAAGCTGTACACCAGCTTCCTCGGCCAGTAAAGCGAGATGTGCGCCACAACCCCAGAGTCGTCCACAACTGGACCTAATGGTCAGGGGTCCCTTTCCCTTTATACTTTAAAATAAAAATTTATGAAGATGAATTATGGATTGTATTTAACACCAAGTAAGCTAGCCAAAATGTGTAAAGCTAAGTCAAGTATGTGTTGGAAGTGCAAAATGACAGAAAGAACATTCTTCCCTATGTGGTGGAGTTGCAAAAAAAGCTAAGGGCTATTGGGAAATGATATATAATGAAATTAAAAATATGTTTTAGTTGATAATTCCCAAGAAACCCGAAGCTTTTCTTTTAGGAATTATAGATAATGATGTTCCAAAAGAGCTGGTTAGCTTATTTAGGTACACGATGACAGCAGCATGAATATTGGTTGTCCAAAAATAGAAAGGAGAGTTCACAACAAAGGAAGATTGGCTTTTGAAAATGATGGAGTACGTAGAACTGTCAAGATTAACACCAAAGATTAGACACCAAAACGACGGTAAATTCACTGAGGACTGGAAACTTTTTTATTGAGTTTTTTAAAGAAATATTATAGGGAGATGAAAATATGAGCAGGACTTGAAATATGAGCAACAATGTGAATTATTAAAATAAATAGGTGAAATTGAATGTATTGAATAGTATAGGTGAAATATGCAGCATTTAAGGGTAAATATGGAGGACAGGAAGTCAACTGATAATGTAATTTATGGTTTATGTTAAAATTTGTAAGGTTTTTTTTCCTTGTGAAAAATTAATAACCAAGATTTTTAAAAACCCAACAGTTTCTCAACGAATAAAGAGCCCATTGACTTGTGTGTTAAAAGGGACTGGGGAGCGACTTCAGATGGCCCATCTAGCCTAGCATCCTGGCCAATGAGATGCTGATGGAACACTTGCAAGCAGAACCTGAGAGTAACCACACTCTACCCATCTGCGTTTCCCAACAACTGGTATTTGGAGGACATATCCGGCATGGCTAGTAGCCACTGATAGCCTCAGCCTCCATGAATTTGCCCCATCTTCTTTGAAAACCTTCCAAGTTGGTGGCCTTCGCTAGTTCCATTGACTAAAATTAACCTATGGAACTCACTGCCTCAGGATGTAGCGGTAGCTACTTGCTCAAATGGTTTCAAGAGGGTTTTAGAGAACAGGTCGATCAGTGGCTATTAGCCATGAAAATGAATAGAACCTACATGTTCAGAGGTCATATACCTCTGAATTGCCAGTCTTTAAAAGTCTCTTGACCTCCCTGGTGGCTGGAAGCAAGGTTCCTTCCAGGTCACTTCCAGGATAACAACTGAGAACTGGGGCTTTGTTTTTGAAACACTTAAATGCTGGATGCCTACAGTTCTTTCAACTGAAGAATGGGTGTGTCGAGTACGGGGGGAAAATTGAGATGTCAAAATTAATTTACCAAACGTGTGCGATAAAAGGAAGGAAGAAAAACAAAGCAGAATTTTGGATTAGGCCGATTGCCTTTTATTAATTTTCATAAACAGGGCTGCAATACTGATTTGAATAAGTCCAGATGCTTTGCAGAAATTTTATACAGTTACTTTTGGAAATAGCTCAGTCCTTGTACTTTGTGTTTTGCTTGCCTCATGACTGTTAGACTTTTAAAAAATCGTGTTGACACTCCCCACTGTGATTTTGTTCAATTCATGTGGGTGCATCACCCCTCCCAGAAAGGCTCGCCGGACACCTTCTCCTCTATCCTTAAGGCACTAGGCAAAAACATTCTATTCTCCCGGGCCTTTTAGGTGTTCTCCAACCAGGGCAGGCAAATCTCTGCAGCCCAAGGGCCGCATCCCCTAGTATGCAGCCTTCTGATGACCACATGCCAGAGGTGAGCGGGGCCACAGGTGTTACTCTTGCCTTTATACAGAAAGCTACAGCCCGGTCACATAGAAGTCAAAGTTTTCTTCATGTACATCTCTCCATCCAGGCAATCAGAGATACATTTTAACAGCCAAAATAATTGGGAGAGTATGGATCAAAGCCAACATAAGAAGAGTTTGGATTTGATATCCCGCTTTATCACTACCCTAAGGAGTCTCAAAGCAGCTAACATTCTCCTTTCCCTTCCTCCCCCACAACAAACACTCTGTGGGGTGAGTGGGGCTGAGAGACTTCAAAGAAGTGTGAGTGGCCCAAGGTCACCCAGCAGCTGCATGTGGAGGAGCGGGAAAGCGAACCCGGTTCACCAGATTATGAGACTACCACTCTTAACCACTACACCACACTGGCTCTCCCTGGACCCCTGGATGGTTAAGTCCAGTCAAAGGTGACTATGAGGTGTGGCGCTCATCTCGCTTTCAGGCCGAGGGAGACAGCGTTTGTCCACAGACAGCTTTCTGGGTCGTGTGGCCAGCATGACTAAACCGTTTCTGGTGCAATGGGACACTGTGACGGAAACCAGAACGCACGGAAACACTGTTTACCTCCCCCTGCAGTGGTACCTATTCATCTACTTGCACTGGTGTGCTTTTGAACTGCTAGGTTGGCAGGAGCTGGGACAGAGCAATCGGAGCTCACTCCGTCGCGGGGATTTGAACCGCCGACCTTCTGAACGGCAAGCCCAAGAGGCTCGGTGGTTTAGACCACAGCACCACCTGCGTCCCATGAGGGCCAATGTGACCTGGGAAGAGTCCCAGGGCTCATAGGCCTAGAGGCCAAATGCAGGTCCCCAGCCAGTGTGGTGTGGTTAAGAGCAGTAGATTCGTAATCTGGGGAACCGGGTTCGCATCTATGCTCCTCCACATGCAGCTGCTGGGTGACCTTGGGCTAGTCACACTTCTCTGAAGTCTCTCAGCCCCACTCACTTCTCAGAGTGTTTGTTGTGGGGGAGGAAGGGAAAGGAGAATGTTAGCCGCTTTGAGACTTCTTCGGGTAGTGATAAAGCGGGATATCAAATCCAAACTCTTCTTCTTCTTCTCCTCTATGTGCATAAACCCTTATACATTAAGGAATAAGGCAGCAGGGGAGTAAGGAGCAGGCAGTGGCAGGTGGTAGAGGAGACAGCAGCAGCAGCAGCAGCGGTGGCAAGCATCACATTCCTTTGAAGCCAGATCTGCCACCTGAGGCAACTGCCTCAGCTTGTCTCATAGGTGGGCCGGCCCTGACTCCCACCATCCCTGACTATTGACCAGCGCTGATGGGAGTTGGAGTCCCACCACATCCAGAGGGCCACAAGTTCCCTACCCCTGACCTTGAATATAGGGATTAACAGTGTGGGCGGGTGTGCAGATTGATAAAACAAGCTCAGTCGCAACCCCAGATTCAAGCCACCTGCCAACTCTGGCTGCAGGGCCTTTGGGTGAAGCAAGCATAGCAATATACCAACCCTCCTAATTATGGTCCTTTCTCCCCACCCTCATTTCCTCTCCAAATTAAGCGATCCCAATATGGGAGGATCGTGGGGTGGGGGAAGCCTGTTTAGAGTTTGCATAACTGTGCCTGAAGGCAACATTCGCTCGCCGTTCATTGCTGCGTAGTTATAATTGGCTCGTAACAATAAAATTGACCCAACTCTGTTACAATGATCGCATAGGATGAATCACACACCAGTGAGCATTATAAAGTGCGCCGTGATGCCTAAAGAGGCAATATATTATGATTTAATGGAGGAGTTAAACCAGCAGAAGGAGCTATACAAGCACGCTGACTTCGAGTTAAAATAGTTTATTTCGATTTAGCTCTGGCTCCAGTGGGCCTTCCTAGCTGAGGAGCCAGCACTGAAGATATCCAGTTTCGCGCGAGCCAGGGAAGGGGTGCTGGCAAAGGATCAGTACCCAGATGGCAACATTGCCAAGTTCATGCCCTCAAATAGCCCCTGTACAGAAGGTATGGCATTTCCAGGGGTGGCACTTTCCCCATCGCAAACCTGCCGTAGCAAGGAAATCCATGCCTGGCAGAATTCTCCGTTCTGTGAATCATCCACTAGGAATGGGGGAGTGATTTGATTCATTCTTTTGAAAAGAATTCACAAACCGAAACATAGCCATCTCGGAAATTCTCTGAATTTTGCAATACGCTTCTCCAGCCACGTAATGTATACAAAAATGTGTGTAAAGCGTGGGGGGGGGGAGTGCACTGTATTAAGGGAAATTCCTTTGCAATAAAGTGTGCATTAGGCAAAAATTGCATACGAAAATGTGCATATGAAGCCGCAGAAAAATCCGGATTAATGTTTATGAGAACTGTGGAAACGAGAAAAGCAGAGAAACTGAAATGGACAGATTTGCCCTTCCTTAAGACTAACACTCACTCTCTCTCTCTCTCTCTCTCTCTCTCTCTCTCTCTCTCTCTCTTCCTTTCTAGTGCTATTGTCTTCCCCCTAGCACAACTGCTATGCCATACAAGGCCCAGGTTCCTTGCACAGCAGGTGATAGATGATTTTAGGACCTACACTGGGAATGAAGCGTGGTCTTTTGCTTTAACTGGAGATGTAAGTTCATCATCATCCTCATCATCATAATCTTTATACCCCACCCATCTGGCAGGGTTTCCCCAGCCACTCTGGGCAGCTTCCAGAGGAATATAAAAACACAATACAGTGGTACCCTGGGTTAGATACACTTCAGGTTACAGACTCCGCTAACCCAGAAATAGTGCTTCAGGTTAAGAACTTTGCTTCAGGATAAGAACAGAAATCGGGTTCCGGCGGCGCTGCGGCAGCAGGAGGCCCCATTAGCTAAAGTGGTACCTCAGGTTAAGAAAAGTATCAGGTTAAGAACGGACCTCCGGAACGAATTAAGTACTTAACCCATGGTACCACTGTAAAACGTCAAATGTTAAAAACTTCCCGATGCATCCTGTATCCGGGGAATGTATCACTAGACCAGAGAAGGCTTCCTTAAATCTGGATCCCAGCGGTGCTGATAAGCCATTTTAGTTAGACTCACCAGGACTCAACTGCAACTCCCGTCAGCCTCAACCAACATAACCAATGGTCGTTTCTATACACACTTTCCTCTAATGTACACATATTTGCTACACCTTATTTGGTTAAAGAACCGCATTACAAAATTCAGAGAGGGATAACTTTCGAATGCTAGATGCCCGTTGCTTTTGTGTATTGTTTCTGGTACTGAGTAATTTCCCATTAAGATGCAAACCAAAACAAAATTTCTTCACGACATGTGGACGATGCTTCCCTGAAACAAATTACAGATGTTTTCAGGGAAGCAGGAATCCTCGGTAATGAGCAACTGTCACAACCACGATGTTTGCTTGGAAACAAACTCCACTAGGCATGGAATCTCCAAGCAATTTCAGGCACGCCTTGTTGACATCTTCCTCTTCCACACGATGGAGGAAGAAATGAAGGGATTGGCTCAATCTCAGCCAATAGGGAAGAGCTGGTCAGTGAGGCTGGAGTTGTGGGAACTGCTCCATACCTGAAGGATCACCTCTTTTCCCATATACCTGCTTGGACTCTGAGATTTTCCTCGGAGGCCTTTCTCCAACTGCCACTACTGACTGAGATGTGCTGAATAAAAGGGAGGCCTTGGAGGAGAGGGTCTATCTTGGGGGGGGGGCATCCCAGCTGTGGAATGCCCCCACCCCTGGGGGGAAAAAATCACCTAACATCTACTTTATGCATTTTGGTTTTAAGCTGTTTTTACTCTCTATGATTTGTGTTTTCAGGTATTTATATGCTGGGCCGGATTAAGACTTTTAGAAGCCCTCAGCACTTAAAAGATTTTGGTGCCCCCGTATGTACTGTACCTAATTCAAAATATAAACAATAACCATAAAATATTGTCTTCTGCAATTATTTTATAAAGTTCAGCCTGACTGAATCTCGTTTTTACTCTTTGTGGTGGTGTTGCACTGAACTTACAAAATAATAAAATTATTATTCCTAAACAGCCATGGCCCTGTATACCTGAAGGAGAGTCTTCACTCCCATCATTCAGCCCAGACACTGAGGTCCAGCTCCGAGTTCTGACAGTTCTGACGATTTCCTCACTGCAAGACATGAAGTTACAGGGAACCAGGCAGAGGGCCTTCTTGGTAGTGGCGCCTGCCCTGTGGAACATCCTCCTGTCAGGTGTCAAACAACTATCAGGCTTTTAGAAGGCATATGAAGGCAGCCCTGCGCAGGGAAGCTTTTAATGTTTGAGGTTTTATTGTGTTTTTAATATTTTGTTTGGAGTTGCTCAGAGTTGCTGGGGCAACTTATTCAGATGGGTGGTGAATAAATAATAAAATTGTTATTACACACGTATATTAGGGGAGCCTTTTTTGTGGAACCTGGTTCAGCTGCACCTTATAGTTCATGGTAAATCCAGCAATGGAAAATTTCTGTGGTGCTCCCCTTCCCTTGATGCCTTAAGCATGCGCTTATTTTGCTTAATGGTTAATCCAGCCCTGTTGATATGCAAGTACAGTGGTACCTCAGGTTAAGAACTTAATTCGTTCCAGAGGTCCATTCTTAACCTGAAACTGTTCTTAACCTGAGGTACCACTTTAGCTAATGGGGCCTTCCGCTGCCACTGCCGCTGCCATGCAATTTCTGTTCTCATCCTGAAGCAAAGTTCTTAACCTGAGGTACTATTTCTGGGTTAGCGGAGTTTGTAACCTGAAGTGTCTGTAACCTGAGGTACCACTGTATATGCATAAAAGTGTGTGTGTGTACCTAGCATTGCTTGGGAATTCCAAGAAACCCAAATTATGAGTGCAGTTTTGAAACCGGTGGTTAAAATCAGTGCAGCCCGCCATCTTGATTCCAAATGGTGTCTAATTGTATCCCAACAAAGACAACTTCCTTGATCTCAGGAAATCATCATGCAAGATTTGGTTATGGTGTCTTAAAAGGTGTCCAAATGCATAGCAAACAGGTTAACCACTTTCCAAAATATATAGCCAATACATACATAAATGTATGTTTATCACTGTCTCAATTATTATTAAGTTTTACATGACTTAATTTCCCGTTGTAAGCCACCCCAAAAACTTTGCTACGGGGCAACCTATAAATACCGCAAGCGAGTAAATAAATGTCGATTTGGCAGCCATACATTGTTGCCATCTCCGTTCGATAGTGGGGATGCGGGGAGCAATGTTTGATCAAGCATCTGTTTTCCCGTCAATTAGCTATGGGAAAGGATTAGGATTCTGGTGTCCAATGTAAACACTGAATAACGATGCCAAAATTGCTGACTTTCCACTGACCCTGCTCTTCGTTCCTGCTTCTCTGGTTTCAGCTGCACTCTGTGGGGAATTAAATAGTGTGTGGAAATCAATCTTTCTGTGCCCTGCTTCATGTCCCAAATTTCCTGGCCTGCTTTTTTCTCTGTGGGATCACCCTCACCATCATTGGCCAAAGGCGTCTAGAGAAGGAGAACTTGTTTCAGATTGATGCAGGAACACACAAGTGCTGGCTATCTGAAGAAATGCCCCTTCGTGTAACCAGGTTGCACAGTGACTCTAAAAGGTAAAGGTAAAGGGACCCCTGACCATTAGGTCCAGTCGTGACCGACTCTGGGGTTATGCCACTCATCTCGCTTTATTAGCCAAGGGAGCCGGCGTATAGCTTCTGGGTCATGTGGCCAGCATGACTAAGCCGCTTCTGGCGAACCAGAGCAGCAGACGGAAACGCCGTTTACCTTCCCGCCAGAGCGGTACCTATTTATCTACTTGCACTTTGACATGCTTTCAAACTGCTAGGTGGGCAGGAGCAGGGACCGAGCAACAGGAGCTCACCCCGTCGTGGGGATTCGAACCGCCGACCTTCTGATTGGCAAGTCCTAGGCTCTGTGGTTTAACCCACAGCGCCAGGCTTAAATCGTCCCCTCCCAAAAATGCTCTTAATTCATTTCTTGATTTACCTTCAGGTGTGGGATTGAGCCTAGGGCTAGGCAAATCTGCACATTTCAGTTCCTCTCCATTTGCCCACTCTCAAGTCCAGCCCTCCACATTCCCACATCAGTTTGCGAATGAAAAACAAAACTACAGCTCAGACTCCATCTTAAGCTAGACTTAAGCATGCCTTTGCAACTGAATTGCCATTTTAGGCCTGCCTGAGCAAACCTGCCGTCTCTGTTATTCTGCAACAGGAACTCTGAGGGAGCAAATGTTATTCTTACCTTTTACAGGACTGTTTTTGTGATTTGTGCTTCAAGGGGAAGAAAGGGGGGGGGGCAAAACCAGGAGAATCCAGTCTGCCTTAAAGCATTCTGGATTACTGAAACTAAAAGGCTAAAACTAGCCTATCTAAGCTTCCCTTTTAAGCTGCAAAGAGATGCACTCTGCTGAACTCACAAACATGAGGGAGGGAGGATAATAGCTAATAAATATATCCTCTCCTAGCATCTAGACACAGGCCTACACCCCTAATATGCACACCTCTGTGTGCCATTTTGCCCAATATTTCCATTTTCTTATGCTTTTTTCACAAATATGTGCATTTTTATGCCCGCTTTACCCTGCTACATGCATTTTTCCTACCCATTATGTGGCTGGCGATCTGCAATGCAAAATTCGCAGAAACTCATTTCGGCTGGCGTACTGTTTCAGAAAGTGCAAAATTGGTGGGTTCGCTGATAAATGCAAACCAAAAGGGTTTTTTTTCATTGATTCCTTCCGCCATGATTTTGCAGCCGTCCAGCTCCTCCACACACCCCCTCTCCTTCCCATTGCACCCTATTAATCTTTCATCAGCTGTGTGATCTCTTGAGGACGTTCTTGGGAAATAGCCATTTTCCTTCTGAATGGCAGGACGCAAAAAGCCACTCTTCAGATTGAATGCCTCCATCAAAACACACCACGCTCTCATTTAAACTTGCCCTTTGCTGTCACTATCAATGAAGCAGTAGCCTTTGTCACCGGCCTCTCGGGCAAACTCCCACCTCCCCAAATCCCCCTTGTTAACTCGGGGGGCGGGGCGGGAAGGAAGCAAAAGTAATAGATCTAAATTGCAGGAAGGAGTATTAAGGTTAAATAGCAGAAGGGATGTTTTGAAACGTTAAGAGACTTGAGCACTGAAAAAAGAAATGTTAGCGGAGACTTCAGCCTTCTTGGGGAAGGACTGATTCCTTGGTGGTGGAGCTGAAGGCCCCAGATTCAAATCCTGATATCTCCAAGGATCAAGTAGCACAATCTGGGAAATGCATCTGCTGGATATTCTTAGGAGTCCACTACCACTAGAAGAAGCAACACTGGCCTAGTGGTGCCAAGGTCTTGACCCTCTCTATGAGGCTCTTTTGTGTTTTAGTTGTTGTAACCTGCCCTGGGACCACCCTCAGGCGGTGATAACCTGGAGGGATGGGATGTGGGTAGGTGAGCAGCCTGTGGGATGTAACATCACTGTAGCAGTCAAGTACAACATTTCCTGTTTGCCCAGAGTGGGCACACAGGGGGATGTTACTCCAGCCAGGAGGACTTCCTGTCACACCTGGTCTGGAGCATCCTTCCCCTGCATGTGACCAGGTAGATGGGTGAGACCCTGTGAGACCCCATAAAAGGGCTAGTCCCACAGCCACCTTCCCTTCTCTCTTGACCCTTCTTCGCTTTATACCATCTTGATGCTTTTGCTGTCTGCTGGCTCTCAGCCAGCAGCCCATGGGCTTAATCCCCATATAGGATGAACCCACACTCCCTTCTGTAACTACAGGCTAAAGTCTACTTTCAGAATCATACCGTGAACTGAATGTAAGTAAACCTCTTATTACATTTAAGAGAAGACTGTTGTGTCTTTATTCTTTTTTTAGAAGGAACCAAGGGGGTTTACCAGGAATCCAAATCTGGACAAGCCAGACTGGATTGCTTAACTCAGGGGTCAGCAAACTTCATCAGCAGGGGGCCGGTCCACTGTCCCTCAGACCTTGTGCGGGGCCGGACTATATTTTGAAGAAGAAAAATGAATGAATTCCTATGCCCCACAAATAACCCAGAAATGCATTTTAAATAAAAGCACACATTCTACTCATGTAAAAACACCAGGCAGGCCCCACAAATAACCCAGAAATGCATTTTAAATAAAAGGACACATTCTACTCATGAAAAAACATGCTGATCCCCTGGACTGTCCGCGGGCTGGATTTAGAAGGAGATTGGGCCTGATCCGGCCCCCGGGCCTTAGTTTGCCTACCCATAGCTTAACTCAAGAGATTCTAATGAATCTACTAACTAGCTTTCTGCAATATACAGGGGAATGTACTCTGCTACTGACTCACTAGCGTGAGTGAGGAAGGATAATTTTTAATCAATATATCCTCTCCCACTATCCACAACATTCCCACACAGCCTAGGCAGAGAGTCCAGGGGAGACAAAGAGGGAACTGAAGAATGGAGATATAGCCAGGTTGGTAGCCCAGGCAAGTTGCAGAGGTCTGAGGGTTGGATTTGTCAATGGCTGTCAGTTTGTCAATGGCTGGTGGTATCGTGTTGGAGGGAGCACTTGGCAAGCTCTACGATTCTCTGATTTCTGTGAAATCAGCATCCATCTCTACATGCACAGCAGGTGCTGTAACTTTCCAACAGTTTGACCTTAGCCCTGAAAACGCACTCTGCCATTGTCTCCCGAGACAGACGGATGCCAACAAAAATTACCAGTGGAGGCTGGGAGTGGGAAGATGGATGGCATGGAGGCTAACAGTCACAGGAGCAAAAGCCAGTGGCAGGCCGAGACAGAGACAGTAATAGGCCAAGCCAACTAATTCCAGCTTCGTCCTCCTCCTCCTCCCTGCTGAATTCTACAAAGGCAACATTGAGGCTGAAAAGAAGGAGGCTGACAGACAATGCCAAGGGTGCCAACTTGAATAAAATATTGGGGGGACCCAGGTAAGCCCGCCCTGCATAATCAATCACATGACGCAGTGCACACGCACCATTTGAATGGCAATGTCCATCAACTTGGGGGGAGGCTCAAATATTTTATGGGGGGCCGAAGACGCCTCGGCCCCTAGGAATTGGCCCCTAGGAGTTGTATTTAAGGAGGCAGGCAGGTGATACCTGACTGAGGGCTGACTCATAGCTGTCAACCTTCCCTTTTTTGCGGGAAATTCCCTTATTCCAGCGCAGTTTCCTGCTGCTTCCCGCTGCTATCCCGGATTGTTAGATATCCCGTAGACTGTCTCTGGGACAGGTGAGGCTGCTGATCCCTTCTTTTCAAATCTGAAAGTTGACAGCTATGGGCCAACTGTGCTTGAGGGAACAGTACCTTTCAGGGCTTGGACTCAAGAGGGCAAGATGGAGGAGGAATGGTGGAGATCATACCCCATCCCCTTTCTCCCAATGGTGCAGGAGAAGAGGGAGGCAGCGCTGGTTTACAGCAGGGCTTTGAGGGGTTTGAGGGAGAGTTAGATGAACAGAAGAGTTGGGAAGTGTTAGAAGGGAGGGGGGGACTGTGGCAGGGCAGCCAGATGACACGTTGTCACTGGAGAGTTTTCTGACCCACCCCCTTCTCCCAGAACAGTGCAAGAACTAAGTTATCAGAGACATTTGACCACGAGTGGCCACCGTAAGGGGAGATGCTGTTGCTAGGAAGGAGGGAGGAGGAGCCCAGTTTGGAGCAACGCCGTTACAGTGGTACCTCAGGTTACAGACGCTTCATGTTACAGACTCCGCTAACCCAGAAATAGTACCTTGGGTTAAGAACTTCGCTTCAGGATGAGAACAGAAATCACGTGGTTGCAGCAGGAGGCCCCATTAGCTAAAGTGGTACCTCAGGTTAAGTACGGTTTCAGGCTAAGAATGGACCTCCGGAACGAATTACAGTGATACCTTGGGTTACATATGCTTCAGGTTACATACGCTTCAGGTTACAGACTCCACTAACCCAGAAATAGTGCTTCAGGTTAAGAACTTTGCATCAGGATGAGAAAAGAAATTGTGCTCTGGCAGCGCGGCAGCAGCAGGAGGCCCCATTAGCTAAAATGGTGCTTCAAGTTAAGAACAGTTTCAGGTTAAGAACGGACCTCCGGAACGAATTAAGTACTTAACCTGAGGTACCACTGTAAGTTCTTAACCCAAGGTACCATTGTATTAAGGCTTGTTGCGTTATTTTGTCTCTCACTATTAGGACTGAATGAACTCATTAAAAAGGACTCTGCCTTGTTTTCTCTGCTATTGCTGCAACCAGGGGAGGAATAGCTTTGCCGAAGCCTTGACAGAGCCTTGACAGCGCCTCATAGCTCAGTTGGTTAGAGCGTGGTGCCGATAATGCCGAGGTTTCAGGTTCCATCCCCCTATGGGACAGCTGCCTATTCCTGCATGGCAAGGGGTTGAACCAGTTGATCCTTTGGAACCTTTCCAACTCTGCAATTCCACGATTCTATGATTTGACCCAATGGGCCAACCTCCACTTAGGCCGCTGCCTGCTGCCCCTCGCTAACACTTGAAGCTGCCTGCTCCAGTCTCTGAGAGAACCATGGTTTTACATCCAGCGCCAACTCAGCGGCTGGAGCAAACAGCTCCCATTAACCCAGGTGGATCCTTCCATCAGGCTGAATTATTGATGGCGACCATTAGACTGGTGCAGAGGAGGGGAGAAGACAGCAGGTTTGCGGGAGGGGGTTGGCTGGGCCAAATGGGCACTGTCTCCGCGGCGGCCTGGAGCGAGAGGGGAAGCATTCAGAAAGCAGATGGATGCCAAGAGGAGACAGCTACATATTAATAAATCCAACCGCTGCCAGCAATGGGACATTGACGAGTTGCAACGTGCGCAGAGTAGTGGTGAACTTCAACACTATTTTGTGATTTTTATTTCATTTTATTGGTTGGTAATAATAATTTGTTATTTAGACCCCGCCCATCTGGCTGGGTTTCCCCAGCCACTCTGGGCGGCTTCCAACAAAACACTAAAATACAATAACCTATTAAACATTAAAAGCTTCCCTAAACAGGGCTGCCTTCAGACATCTGGTGGGAGGGTGTTCCACAGGGTGGGTGCCACTACCAAGAAGGCCCTCTGCCTAGTTCCCTGTAGCCTCACTTCTTGCAGCGAGGGAAACACTAGAAGGCCCTCAGAGCTGGACCTTCTAACAAAGATTTTGCCTGACCATGAATTATTATTTCTTCTTCTTCTTCTTCTTCTTCTTCTTCTTCTTCTTCTTCTTCTTCTTCTTCTTCTTCTTCCCCTCCTCCTCCTCCTCCTCCTCCTCCTCCTCCTCCAACGCAGTTCCCTTTGCTCCCTCTTTTACCATGTTGATCTCACACAGGGAAAACCCCAGAATTATTTCTTCACTGAAGTTTACCATTGCCTTTTTATTTGTCTTCTTCTTTTAAGGGATGGGGACTCTGCAGCACTGGGACCCGAGCCAAAGGCTCTGATCTTGCAACCCAACAACGGAAACAGACCGGCGGAGCAGCGCAGATGCGCAAGGGTGTCGCAAGGTCAGGCTTCTTCACGGTAACATAAAACAGGAGCGCATGTGTTTATGCCCACAAACCACCCACAGGCAGCTTAGCGGAGCTAAACACATATGCACAGTGTGGTAGTTTTCAATGAGGTAGACAAACCGTAAATCTGCCTGCTGTAAGCCTTCTTCCCTCCCATCTCCCCAAACGGAGATCCCAGATGAGAGAGGAAATGTCTCCACTCTGCTGCAACGTCCTGGAATATGAGGTTGGGGGTGGATAGGAAGGAATGTGTCCCCCAGAATGCAAACCAGACAGGCCCAGCAATGCCTCTGAAGCTGTGCACGTGGGTGACTCCATGCAGTCATTTCACCACCACCCCAAGGCAAGAGGCTTCTGCAAACCCACTCCAGGAAACCCCCTCCTGCAGGAGTTTGTTTCTAAGTGTGCATTTCATTTGCTGCATTAGGGCATAAGGAGGCAACTGTAGCTACCTGAAGGATCATCTCCACCCTCATTGTTCAGCCCAGGCACTGAAATCCAGCTCTGAGGGCCTTCTGGTGGTTCCCTCACTACCAGAAATGAGGTTACAGGGAACAAGGCAGAGGGCCTTCTCGGTAGTGGCACCCTCTCTGTGGAACTCCCTCCCATCAGATGTCAAGGAGATAAAGAACTACACAACTTTCAGAAGACATCTGAAGGCAGCCCTGTATCGGGAAGTTTGTAATGTTTGACGTTTTCTTGTGTTTTTATATAAACTAGAAGTTCTCTTATAATAATAATTTATTACCCCACCTATTTGACTGGATTGCTCCAGCCTCTCTGGGCAGCTTCCAGCAGAAACTAACAGAACACAGCGAAACATCAGACATTAAAAACATCCCTATACAGGGCTGCCTTCAGACTTCTTCTAAAAGTTGTGTAGTTCTTTATCTCCTTGACATCTGATGGGAGGGCATGCCACAGGGAGGGTGCTGCTGCCGAAAAAGCTTTTGGCCTGGTTCCCTGTAACTTCACTTCTTGCTTGTTGGTCTGCAAACAGGAACAGAAATCAGGCAAGCAAATGTGTTTGGTATCTGCTGCTGCCTTTTGTTGTTCACCCCAGTCCACAATTTCTTTGTCATTACAGGGGTACCTCGGAAATCCGTTCGACTTCCAAAACATTCAGAAACCAAGACACTGCTTCCGATTGGCTGCAGGAAGCCATGTCGGACGTTCGAGTTCCGAAGAACATTTGCAAACCGGAACACTCACTTCCCGGTTTGCGGCATTCAGGAGCCAAAACATTCGACTTGCAAGGCGTTCAGGATCCAAGGTACAACTGTATATTTTTCAGGATGCAAGCAATATGTTATTAACGATATTCCCTACCCCCATGCCCCTTGTAATGGATGGTGTAGAAGCAAGTAACGATAACCGAAGTAATTACATTATTAAATCTGGTTCAGAGAGAAAAGGGAGCCAAATAGCATTGTTTTGGGGAAAGATGAAGTGCAGCAGAACAGAAACGGCGCTGGTTGTGGCAGAGTAGAAAATAATGTCTTTTCACATCCCTATCTGTACCAGAATCCTGAAGATTTTTTATGCTTCAGACTTTCTTGTCGTTAGTTCTCTACTAGTTTTGCTGACACCCTGTACTATGATGTATAAAACTATTGACTTGAAGGAGGTCTTGCAGGAGACCAAGTCCAACTCCCGGCAGGAAAGCTAAAGCTAAAGAATGCCCAAGAGATGGCTGTCTGGCCTCAGCTGGAAGGTCTGCAGCAAAGAGGTTCCCGCCACCCCGCAAATAATTGATTCTAAGTTTGAACTGCTCTTACCATTAAGGCATTTCTCCTTATGTTCCACCTAAACCCATCCTCTTGTAATTTGAAGCCTATTAGATCTACTACCTGTCATGCCCCCTTAGCTGTGATGGTGAAGGTGACATGTTTAATCAGAGAAAAATAATTGCCAACATTTACTAAAGATTGGAAAATAGGGGTGTCCTACCATACCCTCCAGGGACGTGGGTGGCGCTGTGGGTTAAACCACAGAGCCTAGGGCTTGCCGATCAGAAGGTTGGCGGTTCGAATCCCCACGACAGAGTGAGCTCCTGTTGCTCGGTCCCTGCTCCTGCCAACCTAGCAGTTGGAAAGCACATCAAAGTGCAAGTAGATAAATAGGTACCTCTCTGGCGGGAAGGTAAACGGTGTTTCTGTGCACTGCTCTGGTTCACCAGAAGTGGCTTAGTCATGCTGGCCACATGACCCAGAAGCTGTACACCAGTTCCCTCAGCCAGTAAAGTGAGATGATCGCTGCAACCCCAGAGCTGTCTGCAACTGGACCTAATGTTCAGGGGTCCCTTTACCTTTACCATACCCTCCAAAATTTCTCTGAGGAAATAGGGACATTCTAAGGAAAAGCGGGACATTCCAAATCAGAAACCAGGACGGATTCTGTAAACCCGGGACTGTCCCTGGAAAATAGGGACACTTGGAGGGTCTGCCATGCCTGTGGTACTGAATCGGGAGGTGCGAATGAACAAATTTCTCCCCCTTTCCTAGTGGTAGTTGCAACACAGGAAAACAGGCTGGAGGTATGCCTAAGCACTCCCAAATAAATCTCAGATGCCACTGAGGGCCTAGTTTGGTGCTTGGAGGACTGACTCATCTGGAAGAAGGCTTTTTTTGTCTCTCACAGCTGTGTGCTTATTCTTCTTTATTGATTTGCCCTATCCACAGTGTCCGCTTTCAGCTGAAATCCCCCAGGGGACCTGCTGCCCTCCTGGCTTTGCATCCAATTCTGCCAGCACATGCCTGGATAGATAGATAGATAGATAGATAGATAGATAGATAGATAGATAGATAGATGATAGATAGATATAGATAATGAATCTGGTAGCATGCAAGATGCAGGTGAATCAATCAGGCCTGGGCCAAGACTCCTCACAAGGCCCAGAGCCTTGAGAGCACCTTGGGCAGTAATGAAAGTTTGCAGGCTTGCTTCCTTTCTCTGAAAAGCAGCACAGTAGCTTTCCTTCCTTCCTTCCTTCCTTCCTTCCTTCCTTCCTTCCTTCCTTCCTTCTTGCCCTGCCAAATGCCAATGCAGCAAGTCTTCCAAGGTCAGATTATCAGCCTGGTATTTGATACCCAGCCTCTCTGCTGCCATTCTCTGCTGAGGTTAAGTAGCAGCCATTGATTTTGCATGGGAATGTTATTTTTAGTTTATTTTTAACCAGTGCTGTGTGGAGCAGAACCAGACCTTTGTGTCGCTCCCCTGCCAGGGGCACTTGGTGCTTTCGAGGGCTTAGGAGCTCCCGTCTCTCTTGTCCGGAGACACCCTGGAATCACAGATCCTCCAAGTGTCCCCCTATTTTCCAGGGACAGTCCCAGATTTACAGAAGCCATCCCAGTTTCTGATTTGATCCCGGAATGTCCCACTTTTCCTTAGGGCGTCCCTTTTTTATCAGAGAAATGTCAGAGGGTTTGGAGTTATGTGACCCCCGAGCCAACAAGATACAACCTATATAGGCAGCATTATATAAGGAAAGTGATATTTAATGTTTTATTGTGTTTTTATATATGTTGGAAGCCACCCAGAGTGGCTGGGGCAGCCCAATTAGATGGGCAGGGTATTATTATTATTATTATTATTATTATTATTATTATTATTATTATTAACAGCACATCCCTATTTTCATTGGAAAAACGTTGGAGAGTATGCAATCGGCATGCAGTGTTCGAAGAGAAGCTACTGCCAGCACCAAAATCTCATTCTGTGAAATGCCATCTGAGCTGTTAATGTAGAAATATTTGCATCTTAAAGCTGCCACTTGCTGCCGAGTCCCCTTTACTCTCAACCTTAAAAAAGGAAATCTGAGCAATTGGTACAGCAGTTCAGGGCTCTAATCAAAGATATTGTTCCGTCCACAAAAGGCTGTCGACTGGCAAACAGCTGTAGCTCAATAGCAGAGCATTGGATTTGCATGCAAACGAGTCCATGTCCAATTCCCAACATCTCCGCCACTGAGGAGTACCTAGGGGTTGGTGAAACCAGCCCCCAGCGGGGTGCAGGCCTAGAGAAAGGGGACCCCCCCTTCAAAAACACACCTATCAAACTATGGAGTGTATGACATATAAAGTGGTACCTTGGGTTACAGACGCTTCAGGTTACAAACTCCGCTAACCCAGAAATAGTACCTCAGGTTAAGAACTTTGCTTCAGGATGAGAACAGAAATCATGCGGCAGCGGCGTGGCAGCAGCAGGAGGCCCCATTAGCTAAAGTGGTACCTCAGGTTAAGAACAGTTTCAGGTTAAGAACAGACCTCCAGAACAAATTAACCGGAGGTACCACTGTGGTACCACTGTGGTATGTGTGGAACCAGAGGTACCACTGTGTATGTGTGGAAATGTGTCACAGTGAGGTCAAGCACAGGAGAAGCTTCCCATTAGTGGCATAGCGTGCGTTGGCAGTGCCCGGGACAAGGATTGTGCCCCCAAGCCTCCTTGTGGGCATTGCACAGGAGGCAACAGGAAGACTTCGCTGCGCCCCATGGCAGCCACTCCTCATGATCACCTGCAGGTTGCCATGTTGGCCCTCTCAGCTCGGCAAGCTCCCTGGTGCTCCTTGGTGGGCTTGGCAGCAGGCCTAGGAGGAGGGCGGCAGAGAGCAGGCCGAGACTCCAACTGGAGTCCATCTCTGGCCACCTCTCCTTGGCTGCGCAATGTGGGTGGGCACCAGCTGGTCCTGGCTGAGGGGGTGGTTCTCCTCTCTGTGCTCCTTGCCCAAGGTCACACACCAGGAGATAGGCCCCAGGGAAGGACCGGCACAGGTCAAGAGAATTCCCAGTTTGGCCGGGCGGGAGTCCCACCCAGGACCAGGCATCCCTTCACCGGCCATTACAAGAAGGAAGCACTGCTGCAGTTTTGAAGGCCCAGCCCGGGTGTGGCTTGCCTCCCCGCAGCTCAGGAAGGTGACAGCCATGTGGCCTCGCTGAGGGAAACTGTTGTGAGGGCACTGGGTTGTGAGGGCATTTTCTGTGCCCGGGGTTACAGCCCTCCTCTCCCCCGCATGCTGCACCACAGCACAAAGGAGTGTGGTAAAGTGGTCCTTTTTTTAAGGTAAAGGTAAAGGGACCCAGATCGTTAGGTCCAGTTGCAGACGACTCCGGGGTTGCGGCGCTCATCTCGCTTTATTGGCCGAGGGAGCCGGCGGACAGCTTCCGGGTCATGTGGCCAGCATGACTAAGCCACTTCTGGCGAACCAGAGCAGCGCACGGAAATGCCGTTTACCTTTCCGCGGGAGCGGTACCTATTTATCTACTTGCACTTTGACATGCTTTCGAATTGCTAGGTTGGCAGGAGCAGGGACCGAGCAACGGGAGCTCACCCCATTGTGGGGATTCGAACCGCCAACCTTCTGATCGGCAAGCCCTAGGCTCTGTGGTTTAACCCACAGCGCCACCCGCGTCCCTTTTTTTTTTAAGGTGGGGGGATGCTAATACAGCTCCTTGCCAAGGGTGCATGGGAGCCAAGTTACTCCTCTGCTCTTCCAGGTAAATCTGGGAAAGCCTGGGAAGTTACTGTTGGTCAGTGTGGACTATACCAGTGTGGGAAACCAGGAAGTGCCCAAGTAGAGCCTGCTGGATCCAGCCAATGGCCCTTCTAGTCCAACATCCTGTTCTCACAGTGGCCAACCAGATGCCTGTGGGAAACCTGTGAGCAGGATAAGTGCAGAACAGCACATGTCTGACTTGATCTCAGGTGATAAATTCTGTGGAATACTTAAGTTGGGATGCTTTGAGATTTTGAATGTTCTTCAAATATGTGAACACAGATCCACTCCAGATGATTTGGGTGTGTGTGTGAATATCAGCATTCACCAGTGCACCTGAGTCATCTCAATATATTTATTTTTAATAAGCAACATTTGCTTGGAACAGGTAGCACTCCCATGTACAGTGGTGCCTTGCAAGACGAAAAGAATCCGTTCCGCGAGTCTCTTCATCTTGCGGTTTTTTCGTCTTGCGAAGCAAGCCCATTGACGGCTTAGCGGATTAGCGCTATTAGCGGATTAGCGGCTTTTAGCAGTTTAGCGGCTTAGCGGTTTAGCGGCATAGAAAAGGGGGGGGAAGGAAAAAAACCCCGCAGGAACTCACAAGACATTTTCGTCTTGCAAAGCAAGCCCATAGGAAATTCATTTTGCGAAGCACCTCCAAAACGGAAAACTCTTTCGTCTAGCGAGTTTTCCGTCTTGCGAGGCATTCGTCTTGCGGGGCACCACTATACTGAATTTCATCATTTACTGTTTAAAGCAGAGGACTGTTATTAACCATTTTATTATTTGTTGGTCAGTATGCTTTTTATTATGTTTTGATTATTGATGTTCTGTTGTACACAGCCCTGGGATCTTTTGATAAAGGGTGGTATATAAATTGAATAAATAAAGAAAATAATAACTTGTGGAATTTCCTGTGTCTGACTCTTGATCACCCTTTTGGGGCGGTGATTTTAAGCAACGAGGTCATGCACACTTTCCAGAGATAGGCAAAGGATGCTTGTGTGTTACTTACTGTCCAGGCATGGTTCACAGACGGTTTGGTTCATCCCGCAGGGCTGGGCAACGCCTTCCCCGACGTTACAGGCTTTGCAGCATTCTCCACTGACGGTGTACTTCTCGGTAGGGCAGGTCTCCTTGGCCCACGCAGAGCCCTGTGGCGAGAGGCAAGCAGAAGATGTGTGTTACTCGTTTACCAACAAGTATAGAATTCAGCAAGCTTTTATTGCCTTTGGATTTGTCAGCGATACTTAAGGGTTTAGCTTTGTAAGTATCTAGACATTTAAAAAAAAAAAAAAAAGCATGTGAACATTTTCAAGCCTTAAATACTTCATAGAATCTTAGAGTTTGAAGGGAAGCCAAGGATCAGCTGGTCCAACTCCCTACTTGATGCCTAACAAAATTATTTTAGCTGGACTTGCAAGGGCTGGTCCACAAAGTCAAAAGGGTTGAAACTGAATAGGCCAAGGTAAGCCTTGCAAGTCTACAGACAAGGCAGCCCTGTCTACTCTGAAGTAAGTGCTATTGAATTCAATTGGTAAGTGGAGGAGTGGGGGGAGAGACTGCAGCCTAAGAGAAAGATTTATGCACCATCTCCCAAGCAATTTGTCTCGTCATAAAGCCAGACGATGCTGCTAATAGATTTACTGACTGCAGACCTGCTTCCCCACAATTCTTCCGGAGAAGCGCATAACGTCAGAAGGGACATTATCTTCCCAGGAATCCAGAGGCCCAATAATTGAAAATGTATACTTTAAAGTGCTTTATAATCTGGTGCTGGGAGGATTTAGATGCATCTTCTGCCTCTCGGGAGTAGCAGTTAGCTTACGAATAAATATTACCCTTTTCCAAGCAAGGCAGTAATACGCCCAAGGAGCTGTGTGGTTAGGCAGGCAACCTCTAGGGTGGAGCAGAGGTAAAGTCTGCAGCAGAGCTGAGTTAATTCTTTCGGGAGAAGAGCAGGTGCTTTAAAGCTTAGTTATATATTGGCTTCCTGCCTTTTTCGGAGCGCAGCGGCTTGTCAGGCCAGGGTCTCGCTCTTAGAACTCCATAACCTCCAACATGCCATTGATCAAAATCAGGACGCTCGTTTTTCCGGTCCCAAACTCTTGTGGGGGGCAGCTGATTGGCGTAAAAGTTTGAGATTTAAAAAAAAAACCTCTAGCTTCTTTGGGTTCAGTAAAGGTAAAGGTAAAGGGACCCCTGACCATTAGGTCCAGTCATGGCCAACTATGGGGTTGCGGCGCTCATCTCGCTTTATTGGCTGAGGGAGCCGGCGTAAAGCTTCCGGGTCATGTGGCCAGCATGACTAAGCCACTTCTGGCGAACCAGAGCAGTACACGGAAACGCCGTTTACCTTCCCGCTGGAGCGGAACCTATTTATCCACTTGCACTTTGACGTCCTTTCGAACTGCTAGGTTGGCAGGAGCAGGGACTGAGCAACGAGAGCTCACCCCGTGGCGGGGATTCGAACCGCCGACCTTCTGATCGGCAAGCCCTAGGTTCTGTGGTTTAACCCACAGCGCCACCCGCGTCCCTCTTGGGTTCAGTACTTGGGTGCAAACCAGCTGACTCGTGCCAGAGCGCTGGACCAAAAAAGCAGGACATCCCAGGATCCAGTCAGAAATCAGGATGGGTGTTTTGGGCTCGGGGAGGAGGGGAGGACGGGACTAAGAGTTACTTAAGTATTTTTCTGGAAGCTTGCTAAGAGGAATCTCACGGCACACCAAAGTCCCTCTGCAAGCTAACAATTTGGGGAATGGCTGCAGTAAGTACTGTATCCAGCTAGGCAGGTGGGAAACAGAAATTTCAGGTGGGATGGAATTAGCTAATAATTGGCCTTGTGTTGAAACTGAGTGTTCACCCAGGCTTCCTTTTACCCTGGGCTTTGTAGGCACAGATCTGCACTTTAAAGCTCTGTGTCTGAGAGGTTGTTGTTGTTCCGGCTCTTTCCCTGGGAAAAGCTGCGCTCTATCACTAAAACAGTGTGAATGGCAATCTGCGGGAAATCTGATTGCCATTTGCTCCAATTCAGTGGCAGAATGTGCGTTTTCCTGGGGAAAGTACCAGGCTCCTTTTACAAAACCACTCAGGTACAGAGCTTTAAAATCTGGAAATGTGCACAAAAGGAAGTCTGGACGAGCCCTGAAAGCCAACTGATTTCTCAAGCTACAGTATTCCTTGCTAACTGTATGCCCCACTATACACATTGAGCTGATTCAGTAGTAGTCCTGAAAAACGAGCAGCCAGCATGATAAACATGGAGTAGAAGTAATGGCAGACCTGTTCCCTTTTTGGTCAATAAAGGCAGGGACACTGGGCTGCAGTCCCTGCCCAGGCTCAGCTCCTCTGTTGGAGCTCTCCAGTGCTTCCTTTCTAAGTTTATGCCTGCTTGGAAGTCATATCCTTTGACCCTGGCGTTCTGCTCCTAAGCTCAGGTGTGTTGATACAGAAAGGCGTTTTATCCTGAGTCTGACAGTATAGTCTAATGCAGCCATCCCCAAGTCAGTGGCCTCTAAATATTTGGACTACAACAGCCATCAGCCCCAGACAGCACAGCTAATGGTCAGGGGAGCTGGGAGTTGTAGTCCAGGAACATCAAGGGTAGGCATGTCTGCTCTGTCAAACGCTTTCTCAGTGTTTCAGATGGGGGTTTCTTCCAGCACTGTTACTTAAGAAAGAACCTTCTAACAGGAAGTACTGGGGATTGAACCATAGAACTTCTGAGTGCAAAGTGTGTGCTCTACCACTGACCCATGACTTCTCTTCAAAACATACAGCCTACAAAACACAGATGGATGGTCAACTTGACCATGCTTGATCAACTAAGGACCAGCGAGGTAAGGGGTCACTTTGTGTCCAGGGTGTTCCTGAACCAGGAATATCAGGCACCAAGGTGTGTGGGGTGGGGAGACTGGACCAGGCTGCTGTTGCTCAGCAATGAGGGAGTGAACACTCTGCACATGCTCAGCACCAACTCTGTTCTCTGTCCTTTATTTGTTTTGATACTTTTTTGTTAATTCTATCTTGACTTCTATGAAATGATTCTGTTTGCCAGCTTGGATCTCTTTATGAGAAAAGGCCAATGAAATCAAGGGTGGCGAGGCTACTGTCCTCCAGATCCTGTTGGACTACAGCTAGGGACTGGAGAGGAATTCAGTTCAGTCCACATTAAAAGGCAAACCGACTTGGTTTGCACTCTCCAAACCAATGGGCAAACCAAGACACATCCATCTTTCAAAACGCACACTTTTCCGAATTTTGCAATCCAACCGAGTAATAGCCACAAAAGTGCAAGTATTGAGGGGAAGTGGGCGTCAAAAGGCATATAAGTGAAAATAACATACGTTGTTACTGTTTTAAGGAAAGACAGCTATGCAAACATGTGTCTATCAGGCAAAATTGCACACAAGCTTGTATTTTATCAGAAATTTGCCTTAAAATGCTAAAGAATTTTCACAAGGACTTAAGGGGGGGGTCACAAACTGATATGGAAATATGGAGAGCTAGATTTGTGACTGGAAAAGATGAGAAACTGCAAGAAACCAGAACTGGTGGATTCACCCATCCCTAAGCACAACTCCCATCATCCCTGACCTTTGGCCACAATGGCTGGGGCTGATGGGATCTGGAGTACAACAACAACTGGATGGCACCAGTTTCTCTCTCTCTCTCTCAGATCAGGTGGAGAGAGAGAGAGAGAGAGAGAGATCTCCACCTGTCAAATAATTTAAAAATTAAAGGATTGCCTCAATGCTTTCCAGAACTGGACTCTCACATTGAAAATAGGTTCCAGTGCTCCCCGCTGGCAGAAATTAAGTCCTGGAAGTGCAACAGGCTGTCTAAATAAAGGAAGGTCTTCTTAAGCAAGGAAGGTAAAAAGTGAGTAAGCATTGCCTCTTCAGTCTCTCTCTCTCTCTCTCTCTCTCTCTCTCTCTCTCTCTCACACACACACACACACACACACACAAAATCCACTTCTCAACATGTAAAAAAATGTAACATCCATTTCACCACCAGCTTTTTTTGGGAGCAGGATTGCATCCTGCCCCACACTTCAGCTTTGGGTTTTCCCTAAGAGTCCAGGACCTCCCTTCCCCACAGATTATCACTCTCGGGGGAGGACACATGTTCTGCATTAGGCCCATCTAAATGTGCTTGCTATTAACACGACTCCTGTTGACAAAGCCGTAGGTATTAACCCCATAAAGCATTCTGACAGGTGGAACAAAACGAGGAGAGAGAGGAGAGAGACACCTTCACCAAGCTTTTAATTGCTTTCTAAGTCGTGCTCATGTTTGGGCCAGTGGGGTTTCCTCCTCCTCCTCCTCCTTTGCAAAGAAATACAATGAACTGTGAAGAGAAACCTTTCATTCTACACTTCAATGTGGTTATATGGAGGGGGGTTTTAGGCCAACAGGGCTGGCCCAAAATATTTTGCCGCCTGAGGCAGAAAAGCAGGTGGTGCCCCTGCCATCCTGCTACCTCTATATCATGGTATAAAGTGTATCCGAGGCCAGTCAAGATATTGTGCCACCTGAGGCAGAAAACCCCCACAAAGGAGCTTTCCCCACCCGAGCAGTAAAAAATACAATAATCTAAGTGTGATCTCACACAGAGGAGCCCCAACCTGAATCTGTTTCCTCAAAGAGAAACCTGGTTGATTTAAAGTGCTATTGACTTCCAATAAAGTAATCATGTTTAAGAGTAGGATCTTTTCACTCCCTAACTTGTTAGTTAGTTAGTTAATTTCCTGAATTGTAAAATTCAATTGTAAAACAACAACAACCCTCAACACACTTTACAAAATGAATAAAGCAATTAAATGATTGGGGGTTTTAAATAAAAAAAGACAAGAAAATTTTAAAAAGAATGGGAAATGTTTCTAATGTATATACAAAATTATTTCAATCAGGTCAAAACATTAGCAGGATTCTAAACACACTTGTAATGTAACAGAAAGTACAGATAACTTAGGAAGATATAAAATTGGAGAAGTATTGATATGCATAGATGGGTTGGAGGGAGGGAGAGTCAAGAAATTCAGAGCAATCTCAATATATGGCTTTTGTATGATCTTTTGATGTATGTTTGTTTTCTTTTTTCTTTTCTTTCTTTTTGAAAATCAAATAATAATTTTAATAATATATAAATAATATATTAATTTATATTAATAATTATATTAATAATATATAATTAATAATGATGATTTTAATAATGAGGTTGTAGAAATAATATATAATTAATAATGATGATTTTAATAATAACAATTAAAAAATCAGCCTTAAAACAACGATTTAAAAATATTAATAACTATAAACTAAAAACCCAATTAAAACACATGTCAAGCCCCTACATGTCTGGTTGACCTAAACAAAAATGTTTTCAGCAGGCACCTAAAAGGGTATAGAGAAGGGACTTGCCTGGTGTCAAGTGTCAGGGAGTTCCCAAGTGCAGATGCCGCCACACTAAAATATTGATTTCTTACTCACGCAGGACGAGTATTAGGTGGCAGCTGTAACAGTGCCAGCTCCATAGATTAAAGTGGTCGAGTGGGCATTTTTGAGGCAAGGCGATCTTGCAGGTTAAATGGTCCCAAGCTGCTACGGGCCTTAGATGCTAATGGCCACACCTTCAACTTGGTCTGGCTGTTTTCAGTGCCAGAACTCCATCTTGAAAGCTGTGAAATGCTAGTAAATGTCAACGGGCTTCTCAGCTCATCTCTAAGTACCCACAGCCAGGGCCAACACATGAATGGGGGAAGAGGGAGCAGTCAGTGGGTTTTAGACTTCAAGCTTGGTCCTTCTCATTTCAGAAATGAAGGTTGCAATGATAAACACACTTTGCTGGGTGGGAGTAGATCTCACAAACTCAGTGGGACTTGCTTCTGAGTAAGCATGTGGTAACTCTATGGGAGGTGTGGGTGGGAATTGCTATTTTGTTTGTTTTGTTTTAATTATTGATTTGTGCTTTTACCTGGTTTTTTTTATCTTGTGAACCACCCTGAGATCTTGTGATGAAGGGGCGGTATAAGAATCTAACATATAAATAAAAATAAAGTAAGCTGTATACTTAACTCACCGTCTTATGCACGCACAGGTTTGTATCTAGCAAAGTTATACTCAGAGGAGACCCAATGAAATTAATGGACCTAAGTTAATCACCTCCATTATCTGCAATGGGTTTACTCTGATAAGGGCTAAGATTTAGCTGCAACCCACACCCTCCCTGTTCGGAATTTACATTTAAATGTCAAAACCCAAATCCGCTCCTGTGACTGCACTGCCATCTATCTGTCGGAGAACATAATAATAATAACAACAACAACAACAACAACAACAACAACAACAACAACAACAACAATAATTTATTATTTGTTCCCCGCCCATCTGGCTGGGTTTCCCCAGCCACTCTGGGCAGCTTCCACAAAGACCAAAAATACACGAAGATGTCACACATTAAAAACTTCCCTGAACAGGGCTGCCTTAAGATGTCTTCTGAATGTCAGGTAGTTGTTTATCTCTTTGACATCTGATGGGAGGGCGTTCCACAGGGCGGGCGCCATTACCGAGAAGGCCCTCTGCCTGGTTCCCTGTAGCTTTGCTTCTCACAATGAGGGAACCGCCAGAAGGCCCTCAGTGCTGAACCTCAGCGTCTGGGCAGA
This sequence comes from Podarcis erhardii, assembly GCF_964252035.2. Classification (NCBI taxonomy): domain Eukaryota; kingdom Metazoa; phylum Chordata; class Lepidosauria; order Squamata; family Lacertidae; genus Podarcis; species Podarcis erhardii. The sequence continues at coordinate 33,212,824 of NC_138502.1, read as the reverse complement.
ACGATGGGGGTGGAGACGCTCCTTCAGGTATGCTGGGCCGAGGCCGTTTAAGGCTTTAAAGGTCAGCACCAACATTTTGAATTGTGCTCGGAAACATACTGGGAGCCAATGTAGGTCTTTCAAGACTGGTGTTATGTGGTCTCGGTGGCCGCCCCCAGTCACCAGTCTAGCTGCCGCATTCTGGATTCGTTGTAGTTTCCGGGTCACCTTCAAAGGTAGCCCCACATAGAGTGCATTGCAGTAGTCCAAGCAGGAGATAACTAGAGCATGCACCACTCTGGCGAGACAGTCCTCAGGCAGATAGGGTCTCAGCCTGTGTACCACATAGGCAAATTTCCCCTATGAATGTTGCAGGTTAGCTTCTAAATATTTCACTTTCCACCTGACGATCGATGCAGGCCCAGGTGCCTTTCAGCCTTTCTGAGATTGTCTATGTGGACAGAGAGGTAGACAGATGAAAGGAAGAGAGGAAGGAACATTTGTAGAAGGAACTGGGATCTGCACCTCCTTTGGATGGAAAATAAAAGGCAGTTGGGGAATGGAAAGGCTTGGCTGCAGTTTAAACCAAAAATGTCTACACAAACACCCCTGTATAAGCACTTTAGTAATCCACAGCAGAGTGCATTCCTCCCCCAGAGTTTTAATGCGCACGGCAATAATACTTGGCATGTATATATACTTAACAGAGTGCTAAAAGCACTTTGCAGACATTACCTGATGTAATGTGCTTTCAATGCTCGCTTACATAATTTTCTGCAGTGGTACGACAACCCTGTAGTGCGGGCCAGCCTGATCACACACCCATATCGCAGATGGGGAGCTGAAACTGAGAGAGAATTGATGAAGGCTGCTGGGTGGATCTTTGACAGAGCTGAGACTCAAGTAGCAGACCACCCGATCCTTAGGTCACCCAGGGGAGGAATGGATAACCAGGGTTAGGCTGGGGTGTGAGGGGCAAATGCCTCCCTTTCCGACCCCTGAGACCGGGGTAGGCAACCTAAGGCCTGGGAGCCGGAGCCGGTCCAATCGCCTTCTCAATCTGGCCTGCGGACAGTCTGGGAATCAGCGTGTTTTTACATGAGTCAAATGTGTCCTTTTATTTAAAATGCATCTCTGGGTTCTTTGTAGGGCATAGGAATTCGTTCATTTTTTTCTTCAAAATATAGTCCAGCCCACCACATGGTCTGAGGGACAGTGGACCAGCCCATGGCTGAAAAAGGTTGCTGACCCCTGTCTGAGACTCTTGCCATTGCACCCCTCTCTTCATCCCTGTTCCACATCTGCTTTTGCCTGGCAGGAAGTGCAATAAGATGGAAGACAGAGTCATGCGTGTGTGTTCGCGCATGTGTACACCTCTGACTCAACTGTTGCCTACTGTACGGGGCTCCGAATCACATCTGCCGCCCCGCCCACCTTTTGCCTCTGGCCCCGCCCACACCTGGGCACAGGAGGCCTTTGTGAGGTTGCTCAGTATGGAGTGTGGTCCTTGGGTTAAAACAGGTTTCCATCCACTTGCCACAGCATGTAGAAGTGCAGCCTAAACTCCCTCTTAACATGACTTACAGTCAAACCTCAGTTGTTGAACGTAATCCATTCTGGAAGCCCGTTCGGCTTCCGAAACGTTTGACAACCAAGGCACGGCTTCCGATTGGTTGCAAGAGCTTCCTGCACTCAAGCGGAAGCCGCGTCGGATGTTCAGCTTCTGAAAAACATTTGAAAATCAGAGCGTTTACTTCCAGGTTCGGGAGCTGAATCGTTCGAAAACGGAACCATTCAGTAGCCGAGGTTTGACTGTATTTCTGAACAAATATGCTCTATGGTACACCAGCTCTGGCAGCTTTGAGGCAACTGGAAATATTTTTGAACATAAATTAAGGGGCATCACAAAACAATTGAGAGTGGAGGAGAAAAGGTTGTGTCTCATGATGACTAATCATACTGCAAGAAGCCGTTCCATAGGGACGCCTTACATAAATCCCACCCAGCAATTGTAATATCCAGGCAAGTGCTGTTTTGGGGGAAGGAATCCATCTTTGTAGGGGCACAAGGGGTTGGGCTTTGAATGCTCAGAAAAGGTGTTGTAACTGCAGTCTTTAGGCTGCAAGGAAGAAATAAGCCAGAGTTAGAGAACCCAGGAGGTTTCTTTCATAAATGTTGGTAGGACTGTATGTAGCCAAACTGTGCACACACAGAGAGATGTGCAACTTGGAGGCTAAATAATACACAGTCACTGCAAATTCCCATAATCACAGTTGCACCTTTTTGGAGGCCACCATGCAGATATTATTTTTATTTATTTCATTCCACCCCCAAAAAATGAAACTCAAAGCGACTTTTTAAAAAGTTGCACAAAGTTGCCTGTTCACAAGCCACAAATATTTTCTTGCAGTCCGATAAACCTCAGCACAATAAATCCCTTCCTCTGTTTGGCCTGTGATGTGAACTATTTAACACGGAAATCAAGCCCCATCTCTTCCATGGAGTCGCCATGAGGCCTTGGATAAATCACCACCTCCCAGCCTCCCTTTTCCCATCTGTAAAATGGGCAGATGTAGCAGCCTCCATTGCTGGGCAGCAGCGGGAGTAAATAATTTGTATGGCAAATTATTCAACGTTTTCTCTAAACAATAAGTACCAGTAGGAGCTGCAATGTGGGGTGGCTGGCGGGGAGAAGGGCTTTGATTTTTCCCCCCTACATAGGAAGTTGAGGGTGTTTCTGAGGCCATAACTAACTCCTTGTCAATTGAGTCATCTCTTTATTTTCTTTCCCCTGCCACTTCAGTCAGATATGACAACCAACTCTGATTTCCTGCTCCCTTTCAAGATCTCTAAATCAGGGGGTGGGCAAGTGTTCATAACTTAGGTTTTGTTTTTTCCTGGACGTGCGATTTCTGACCTTAGGGTCGTTCTACTTGAGCAACAAAAATTCACAAGGACGGTTGGAAAAGAACACCTACAGAGCTGGAGCACATTCCCCAGTTTGACTGCATTTCTCGGGCTCAGGATAAAGATTTAGGGTGTTTGTCCTATTTGGGAAAATCTGCTACTACATTTCTGTGTTGTGGCCATGTGTTTACAAAGGGCACTCCTCCCTTTGCAAGAGTCCAGTTGAAAGGTCAAGAACAAAGGTAGGCCCAAGATATTGGACATGAATACATGAATATACATGAATGAGCGGGAAAGGCTGTGGAAGGAGGATATTAGATTCACTGCTTGTTACAATCTCAGAGACAATGTAATGAGGATGCTATACAAGGTGGTACCAAAGCCCAGCCAAATTGGCAAAAATGTATAAAAACAGTTCAGAGGTTTGTTGGAGGTGTAAAAATGGGGTAGGTACATTTATGCACATGTGGTGGGGATTGTAAGAGAATAAGAGAATTTTGGGACACCATATATAAAGAACTTAAAAAGATATTCAAATTCTCATTCATCCAAAAACCCGAGGCCTTCCTATTAAGAATAATGTCCATAGACCTCTATTCATGTACACAACCATAGCAGCTAGGATTTTGATAGCAAAGAATTGGAAAAGTGATAACTTCCCCACAAAAACTGACTGGCAAGCAAAAATGATAGAATATTTACCACTCTCAAAGATGACAGGGAGATTAAGAGGAAAGTCGATACAGAAATTTAATTAAGAGTGGATAATGTTTAAAGAATATCTTTAAAACTATTTACAGATAGGTAGCCGTGTTGGTCTGCCATAGTCAAAAGAAAACAAATTCCTTCCAGTAGCACCTTAAAGACCAACTAAGTCAGTTCTTGGTATGAGCTTTCGTGTGCATGCACACTTCTTCAGATGTATATGTTGAATTTGTTTTGTTTTAAAACTATTGTGATAACGGTAACTCCTTGCAGATCTAGAATGAATCTTGAAACATAAAGACAGTGTACAATAGAAGATTATTGATAAGAAATGGGGAAACGAAAAAGTAATAATGAACTGTGTACAGGAAAACAAAACAGTACAATGAGAAGAATAAGAAGTTAGTGTCTAAGATGTGTTTAAGTTGTAATTGATGGAATGAGTATTGTTTGTATTGTATGTACTGTCTAAGTTTTATGTAAAGTAATGTTAATTGATGTGCAGTGGTACCTCGGGTTACAGACGCTTCAGGTTACAGACTCCTCTAACCCAGAAATAATACCTTGGGTTAAGAACTTTGCTTCAGGATGAGAACAGAAATTGTGCGGCGGCAGCGGGAGGCCCCATTAGCTAAAGTATTACCTCAGGTTAAGAACAGTTTCAGGTTAAGAACGGACCTCCAGAACAAATTAAGTTCTTAACCTGAGGTACTACTGTATAATAAAGGTTATTTTGAAAATTTATAAAAAGAAAAGAAAAGTCAAGAACAACAGGGGTCTTGAAGCAGACTGAGCAGGCAAGCAGACAGGTCACCCGGTCTCAGGCTTTCTTCACTATGTTGAGATGCATTTATTTAAATGACGGTAATACTAGAGACACTGTATCAGAGAATCATAGGATTGGAAGGGACCCAAGGATCATCTAGTCCAACCCCCTTCAATGCAGGAATATGCAGCTGTGCCATGCGGGGATCGAACCTGCAACCTTGGCGTTATCAGCACCATGCTCCAAATATCCATCTGTGCATAGCTGGTGAAGTGTAGAGGTTGGAGCAGGGGTCAGCAACCTTGTTCAGCAGGGGGCCGGTCCACCATCCCTCAGACCATGTGGTGGGCCGGACTATATTGGGAGGGGGGAATGAACAAATTCCTTTGCCCCACAAATAACCCAGAGATGCATTTTAAATAAAAGGACACATTATACTCATGGGGGACGCAGGTGGCGCTGTGGGTTAAAGCCTAGGACTTGCCTGAGGTTCGAATCCCCGCGACCTTAGTGAGCTCCCGTTGCTCGGTCCCTGCTCCTGCCAACCTAGCAGTTCGAAAGCACGTCAAAGTGCAAGTAGATAAACAGGTCCCACTCCGGCGGAAAGGTAAACGGTGTTTCCGTGCGCTGCTCTGGTTCGCCAGAAGCGGCTTAGTCATGCTGGCCACATGACCCGGAAGCTGTACGCCGGCTCCCTCGGCCAATAAAGCAAGATGAGCGCCGCAACCCCAGAGTCGGCCACGACTGGACCTAATGGTCAGGGGTCCCTTTACCTTTACCTATACTCATGAAAAAACACACTGATTCCCGGACCATCCACAGGCCAGATTGAAAAGGCAATTGGGCCGGATCTGGCCCCTGGGCCTTAGGTTGCCTACCCCTCGGTTAAAGAGTTGGACAAGGACCTGGTAGACCAGGGTTCAAATCCCCACTCGACCACACAGCTCACTTTGTGGGTGGATGACCTTGGGCCAGTTGCTGTCTCTCAGCCTGATCTACCTCACAGGGTTGTTCTGAGGATCAAATTAGTAGGGGGCAATGATGATGAAGAGGATATGTTGCCCATCTGACTGGGCAGCTTCCAACAAAATATTAAAACACACACAAAACGAGAAAGGGGGATAGCCATGCATGCTGCCTTGAGCTCACTTGAGGAAAGATGCGGTATTAATGAAATAAAATGAAAATGCTAATTTCATGCAAATCTGTGTCCTTGCGTGCTCAGGAGAATACTTAAGTTATACTTCTGTGGCTTTTAGCACTCTGGCTAATGAGTCGCACTTCTCTTTCTCCACTGGGTCTCATCCCGCTAATCACTTCGTCTCCCTTGCACCGCAGGCCCTGTGAATTATACATCCAGCACCCTCTCAGCCCTGCGCTTCAGATGAAGGGAAGCTTTTGCCTGTGACAGCTCTGGCCACAATACATCAATTAGCCTTGGAGGTGCCATAAATTAAACTAGAGGTGTCAGGGGGCGCCAGGAGCTGTGTCTGTTGCGGCCTCGGTGTTGTCAAACAAAGCTCGTCCTCCGTGGTCCAAAACTGAGGGAAGATGGAGCACAGCCTAGCAAGCAGATAGGCAGACTCACCTTGCATATCGGGGACACTGTCGTACAGTGGATAGAGTTTTTAAACTGCTTTTCCTTTTTAAAAAGGCAGTGCATAAATTGCTGATACCATAAACTGGTCCTGAAAGACCTACATTGGCTCCCAGTATGTTTCTGAGCACAATTCAAAGTGTTGGTGCTGACCTTTAAAGCCCTAAACGGCCTCAGCCCAGTATACCTGAAGGAGCATCTCCACTCCCATCATTCAGCCCGGACACTGAGGTCCAGCTCCAAGGGCCTTCTGGCAGTTCCCTCACTGCGAGAAGTGAAGCTACAGGGAACCAGGCAGAAGGCCTTCTTGGTGGTGGCACCCGCCCTGTGGATCGCCCTCCCATCAGATGTCAAGGAAATAAACAACTGACTTTCCAAAGACATCTGAAGGCAGCCCTGTATCAGGAAGCTTTTAATATTTGATCTTTTATCATGTTTTTATATGTTTTGCAAGCCCCACAGAGTGGCTGGGGAAACCCAGCCGGATGGGTGGGGTATGAATAATAAATTATTATTATTATTATTAATTATTATTATGCTTGTTCAGAAGTTAGTCCCGTTGATTTCAGTGGAATTTATTTCGGAATACAGATGTTTATGATTTGCACCTTTTAGTTCAAGGCTGAGGAGCCTTCTGCTCAGGGATCAAATTTCATAGAAAGCAACAACAACAATTTATTGTTTATACCCCACCCATTTGGCTGGGTTTCCCCAGCCACTCTGGGTGGCTCCCAACAGAATTAACGATAATAATAATAATAAAAAGCAATAAAACATCAGACATTGAGAACTTCCCTAAACAGATGTCTTCTGAAAGTCAGATAGTTGTTTATTTCCTTGACATCAGACAGGAGCGCGTTCCACAGGGCGGGCACCACTAACGAGAAGGCCCTCTGCCTTGTTCCCTGTAGCCTCATTTCTCACAGTGAGGGAACTGTCCGGGCTGAATGACGGGGTGGAGACGCTACTTCAGGTACACTGGGCTGAGGCCATTTAGGGCTTTAAAGGTCAGACTAACACTTTGAATTGTGCTCGGAAACTTACTCGGAGCCAATGTAGGTCTTTCAGGACTGGTGTTACATGATCTTGACAGCTGCTCCCAGTCAGAAGAAGAAGAAGAAGAGGAAGAAGAAGAAGAGAAGGAGGAGGAGTTTGGATTTAATATCCCGCTTTATCACTACCCCAAGGAGTCTCAAAGCAGCTAACATTCTCCTTTCCCTTCCTCCTCCACAACAAACACTCTGTGAGATGAGTGAGGCTGAGAGACTTCAAAGAAATGTGACTAGCCCAAGGTCACCCAGCAGCTGCATGTGGAGGAGCGGAGACGCAAACCCAGTTCACCAGATTACAAGACTACCACACAGCTGGCAATGAGAGGGACTTTGACAGGTGGGCGGGATGACCTGCCTTTCAATCATCCAGCATCATAATGACATTGGATGATGGACAGGTGGGCAGAACCATGCACCAGTCAAAGTTGGCCCGCACCGATAAGGTTGGATAACAATCTTGCCCACTGCACCATAAATACTCTCCGCCCTCCCCCCCCAACTTACACCCCCCCCAATCTGGTGCTGGAGCACACCTCTCATTCAACATTTCTTAAAACACCAACAATATGGGTGTTCACACATTAGATTCAGCAAGTGTACAATCCCTGTACACCTGTATACCTGGGTTGATCTGCACGCTCGCAAAATTAGTTGCATGTAACGCCCAGCAAATGGGCACCCTGCTTACCTGTGTACACAATAGCTAAGCTGTACAAATAAACAAGTGTACCCTCTTTCACACAAACACTGGTACACGGGCAGAGGCAGCTTGTGCCCATGTTCAGCAAAATAATAATAACAACAAAAACAACAACAATAATAATAACTCATATCCCGCGCTCCCCAGCCAAAGCTGGGCTCAGAGTGGCTAACAACAAGTAAAAATAGCACAGTGTACATAAAATCACAGTCAATTAATTAAAATCCATTCTAAAATCAATTCAGAATCAAATTAATGGCAACCATTGGGCTAGAGTTCTATGAAGATTACAGAAGGAGAGAGGGGGTCAGACTGTGCCTTGGCCTGGTGGAACAGCTTCGTCTTGCAGGCCCTGCGGAAAGATGTCAAGTCTCGCAGGGCCCTAGTCTCTTGTGGCAGAGCGTTCCACCAGATCGGGGCCATGGCTGAAAAAGCCCTGGCTCTGGTCAAGGCCAGCCTAACCTCCCTGCAGCCCGGGATCTCCAAGATGCTTTTATTTAAAGACCGTAAGATCCTCCGTGGGACATACCAGGAGAGGCGGTCCTGTAGGCACGAGGGTCCTAGGCTGTATAGGGCTTTTAAGGTTAAAACCAGCACCTTAAACCTGATCCTGTACTCCACTGGGAGCCAGTGCAGCTGGGAATGTGATCCTGCAGCGAGGACCCCGTAAGGAGTCTCGCCACAACATTCTGCACCCACTGGAGTTTCTGGGTCAGTCTCAAGGGCAGCCCCACATAGAGTGAGTTACAATAATCAAGCCTGGAAGTGACTGTCGCGTGGATCACAGTGGCTAGGTCAGGGCGAGAGAGGTAAGGAGCCAACTGCTTAGCATGGCGAAGATGAAAAAATGCCGCCTTTGTTATGGCTGCAACCTGCGTCTCCATAGAAAGGGAGGTGTCGAAGATTACACCCAAACTCTTAACGGACGACGCTATTATTATTAATAATAATAACATCCATGCTCCTCCTCCTCCTCTTCTTCTCCTCTCCATGCCTGCTCCATGGAACCTGGTCTGAAGTACTTCCCCACCCCCCAAATCCTTGTTCCTTTCTTAGAAAAAGTAGGGTCGTTTGAGTTGCCTTGCCTTTAATTTGGTGAACGTTGCAAACAGGACCTGTGCCTTGAAGCAGGCTCAGTCTATTTCAGTCGGTTAGAGCGTGGTGCTGATAACGCCAAGGTTGCAGGTTCGATCCCCGGATGGGACAGCTGCATATTCCTGCCTTGCAAGCAGTTGATTACCCTCAGGTCTACAATTTTGTGATTCTATGATTTCTATTTCTCCTCCTCATCTGCTCTCCAGGGTCTCACTCCAGGGTCTTTCCCATGAGCTGCTAGATGACCCTTTTCCACTGGAGATTCCTAGGCTGGGACTCAGCCTTGGGACTGTCTATGGGAAACTGCATGTGGCCTGCCACTGGACTGTGGCCCCTCCCATAGAGTCAGGGACATCCCTAGCTGCCAAATTAGTGTGTGGGAGAGGTTGTCATTAGTGTGCAATTCCTTTCCCCTTCCCCTCTCCTCCCACGATCCTTGCTAAGTTGTCACAGGGCACCTCCAGACTGCTACGATGCAAACCCACCATGCACACCAGGGTATTTAGGTTTGCATGGAGTGGACAAAAGCCGTCTGCCTCCCTAGCACAACGAACCCATTTTTTAAAAAAGAAAAATGGGCTTTTTGTGGAAGCCAGAAGGCTCTGGGAAGAGTGGGGGTGGGGGTGGGACAAAAGATGCAGAGGAAGGTTTACTCTGCAAGCAGATCAGGATGGATGCTCAGTAAGACCAGACATAGACTAACCTCCATGAGGGAGGGAGGAGAAAGTCCATGCAGCACACCTTTAAAGTTGATCCATCAAATCTGAAGTTTTTGAAACAATACGAGAATGGGGGCAGCGCCATCCTTCAAAATCCGCACACATCTGAATTTTGCAGTGCAGTTCTGCAACCAAACAGTCTTTCCCAAAATGCATATATGACGTAGAAGTGTGCATACGGATGGAGACATAGTGAAAACGACATACAAAGAAATTGCATTTATTAGGAGGAATTGCATGCAAAAATGTGTATATTCATCAAACCTGCTTTTTAAAAATGTGTTTATTAGGAGTGATTCACAATAAAACGCTGGTGTTTTTTCATCAGGATTTCTTTAATAATAATAATAAATAGTCACAAATCACTGCAAAATGCAGAGGAGTGAATTTAGGAGATTGGGAAAGTAAGAAACCGAGAGAGAAGAAATGGTGAGGTCTTGCCATCCCTAATCCCTGCATAAGCCTTGTGCAAACACCCCAGTATAGATTCTCAGTGAAACAGGGTAGTCTTGAGGACCTCATAACACATCATCCTCTGCAGGACTCTTCTTTTCTTTTTCATGAGCAGCCTTGGGGGGGGGGGGGAAGCATTCTGTGTAGCTCAAAAGTCTGCCCATCATTTGGGGGGGGGGACCTTAAACTAAACACATGATCCACTAACAGCCATCCTTTCATTTTCCCTCTGTTTTTCCCTTCTTCTTCTTCTTCCTCCTCCTTCTTCTTCTCCTTCTTCGGCACATATCATCCCTAGCCCCCTCTGGCATGAGGGCGGATCTGGAAACTAGGCATGTTAGGCTTCACCGACACCCCTTCCTCCGCCTCCTAAATTAAGCAAAGCTTACTTGCGAACAAACATGTTGTGCAACTTCCTTTCTTGTTTAATTGCATTTATTTTAAGTGCTGGGATCGTTCTCCCTGGCTTTTGCAACCTTTTGAGCTGCAGAAGGTGTGTCTCTAAACGCACACAGTGCACTTCCCCCTGCCTATTCCTCCTTCCAGGGGAACGGGACGGCATCTCGGAGACCCAGCACTGAAAGAAACGGATTGTACTCAGCTGTCCACAGCCAGAGACTGCCTGGGGGAAAGACGAGGAGAAGCTGTGTAGACAATGCTTAACTCGTTTTTTTCAAGCATCCCAGAGATTCCAGGGTTGAAGCAAAACAGGAAACTCGCACACTCTCTGCCTTTGTAGCTGTCATGCCTGGGACCTCACCCATGATACCTTCAGAGCGCCACCTCCCTCTCCCTCTCCTCCTTCAGTTCCCTCCTCCAGGGATAATAAACCCAAACTCCTTTCCCACAATGCCCATGCACCAGATCTGTACCCCCAAGGCTCAAAAGTGTGTGTCGACTGCATTTCTGCATCTATGGTCCTTCCTAGACAAGCCTGCTAAAGTTGCAGGTCCGATCCCCGTATGGGGCAGCTGCATATTGGTCCCTTCCAAGCCTACAATTCTCTGATTCTACTCCTGGCTCTTCCATGCCTCCCCGCCCTCTGATCTCCTTCCACAGGTCTGTAAGTTCTTTGGGGCAGAAATCTACTTCTTTTTCCTTTTTCGCTGTGCAGTGCCTGTGCACTGACATCTCAGCAGTGTCTTATTCCTTCCATCCTACCTTCTAATCATGTTCCTCGGAAGTTCTTCCTGTTTAGGTCAGGATGAGATGAAGTCAGGCATAGGCAAACTCAGCCCTCCAGATGTTTTGGGACTACAACTCCCATCATCCCTGACCACTGGTCCTGATAGCTAGGGATGATGGGAGTTGTAGTCCCAAAACATCTGGAGGGCCGAGTTTGCCTATGCTTGGATTAAGTAGTGGCATGTATAAAGCTCCAGTTTCTTTTCACATGCTCAGAGGCACTCTGGGGTGTGTTATCTCCCCAACTGCATCATTCTTAAAGTCTCATTCATTTTGCTAATTTCACCTGCTTTGGCATAATTTCTTGCATTTGTGTTTTGTGCAAAAATGGCAACTGCTGGTGTTTTGATTTACTTTGGTGATATTCCTTGCTGGCGTTTCAGTTTAGTTTGGGGATTCCAAACATCTGTATATATGTTTGTGTTTTATACTCAAACTGCAAAGGTCAGGGGGCTGGTCACATGGATTTCTAAGGTAAAGGTAAAGGTACCCCTGCCCGTACGGGCCAGTCTTGCCAGACTCTGGGGTTGGTGCGCCCATCTCACTCAAGAGGCCGGGGGCCAGCGCTGTCCGGAGACACTTCCGGGTCACGTGGCCAGCGTGACATCGCTGCTCTGGCCAGAGCCAGAGCCAGAGCCGCACACGGAAACGCCATTTACGTTCCCGCTAGTAAGCGGTCCCTATTTATCTACTTGCACCCAGGGGTGCTTTCGAACTGCTAGGTTGGCAGGCGCTGGGACCGAACGACGGGAGCGCACCCCGCCGCAGGGATTCGAACCGCCGACCTTTCGATCGGCAAGCCCTAGGCACTGAGGCTTTTACCCACAGCGCCACCTGCGTCCCCCACATGGATTTCTATTCCAGGGCAAAAGAAGTGGGGGAGCACTGATTAAAAATGGGTTGCAGAGCTGGTTCCTGTTTCAAGTTAAGCCAGTGGGTGCAGTGTCAAGAAAAATGCTATACTAGGGTGCCCCCATGGACCCTGTTTCAGCCTCTGCCGTGGTGCCGAACCTCCTAATTTATGTCTTACAGTCCTGCCATCTGCCTCTCCCAGTCAGTCAGCCACCAACCTTAAATGTCCATCACCCCCAAAATTCAACATGCCAACCCCACGCCCCCTAAGATATTAGCCTTTTACTGCACTAGCCGTCCACTGTCTCCTTTTCTGCTAAGGGCTAATGCGATTCAACCCTAGACATTATTATTATTAACTGTTTCCTGTCCAGAAATGAGCAAGGGAATAAAGCAACGATTTGCCTCTGAGCGTATGCAGGGCTCCTTCTTCACTGAAGAACCTGATCTCCACCTTGCATACTCAAAGAGTTACGGGCACGGATTTGAGGTTTGTGGAAAACACGGACCTTGAGATCCAAAAGCCACGACTGTTGAGCCTCCCTCCGCCCCATTTTGCAAGTTAAACACTACAGTGGTACCTCGGGTTACATACGCTTCAGGTTACACACTCCACTAACCCAGAAATAGTGCTTCAGGTTAAGAACTTTGCTTCAGGATAAGAACAGAAATCGGGCTCCGGCAGCGCAGCGGCAGCAGGAGGCCCCATTAGCTAAAGTGGTGCTTCAGGTTAAGAACCGTTTCAGGTTAAGAACGGACCTCCGGAACGAATTAAGTACTTAACCCGAGGTACCACTGTATACGATTTGAGAGGCTTGGAGCTCAGGGGTAGAACTTCAGCTCCCAAGCCCATCCACCAACCTTCCCTGTTATTACTTTAAAAAAAACAACCAAAGACCCAACTATAGGAAGAGTGATCCTATTCCCGGATCTCCCGTGTCGCACCAGTGTTAGCCTGTAGGCAAGGAAGCTAAGTTACCGAGGTCCCCTCAAAGCCAAATCACATACATTGATTAGAAAACGCACCGGCTTTTAAGCTTGGAAGTAGAAGATTGGATCCCTGGCACCTCCAGATATGGGTGGGAATGTCCCCTGTCAGAAACCCTGGGGAGCTGCTGCCAGCCAGTGTCGACAGTACTAAGCTATGGGTCTGACTGGGGATAAGGCAGGCAGCTCCCTAAGTCCCTATTGCAACCAAACTCTCTAAACCAGCGAGCCTCTCCCTCCGTCTGGCTACCCATCCTAAATCTCCCCTCTGCAAAATTATATTAATTTTAAAAACCGCCCCTCTTCCTTCTGTGATCTTTCTCCCTCCTCTCTCTCACGCCAGCTCCCTGCCGTTTTTCATCCACACTAACCGAAGGGCTGCAGGCAGAAATGACCACTCGAAGCTTAAAAGCCGGTGCGTTTTCTAATCAATGTATGTGATTTGGCTTTGAGGGGACCTCGGTAACTTAGCTTCCTTGCCTACAGGCTAACACTGGTGCGACACGGGAGATCCGGGAATAGGATCACTCTTCCTATAGTTGGTTTTTTTTTTTTTTGTTTTTTTTTTTAAAGTAATAACCGGGAAGGTTGGTGGATGGGCTTGGGAGTGGAAGGTGTCATTTCCCCCGTGGAGTAAAGAATAGCAGGTATCCTGCATTTCCCACGGTGTTGAGCCTCGCGGGGCAAACAGCAGCTGGAGGGTGAGTGAGAGGATCATAGTACAGTGGTACCTCGGGTTACATACGCTTCAGGTTACATACGCTTCAGGTTACAGACTCTGCTAACCCAGAAATAGTACCTCGGGTTAAGAACTTTGCTTCAGCATGAGAAGAGAAATCGTGCTCCGGCGGCGTGGCAGCAGCGGGAGTCCCCATTAGCTAAAGTGGTGCTTCAGGTTAAGAACAGATCTCCGGAACGAGTTAGTACTTAACCCGAGGTACCACTGTATTTTAGAGATGGGTTGGGGACCTCAGAGGTCATCGAGCCCAACCCAATGTAGGGATCGGCATCGTGCTTGGCAGATAGACAGACACCCAGCCTGTGCAGAACTACACCCCAAACTGAAGGAGAGCGATTCAGGGAAACAGGACGGCGGTGGTCCCAATGTAAAAGCAACCTCAGGGCTACGGTTATTATTAATGTGTTACGAGAGGCGAATATCCTTGCGCAAGGCTTTATCTCTCAGCCTTCCCTACCTGATAAGGTTGTTGCGAGACTGAAATGACCCTGGCAGCTCTTTGGAGGGTGGGTGGGTAAGGATTTGTTATCCCCCTTGCAGTTTTGGTTCAGGGCACCTTTGTGCTTCCGGACAAAGGATGCCCATCTTTGATCGCACACCATCACCGAGGTTTGAGGTTACAGAAGGGTCTCCCGAGGCAGAGAAAGCGCAGCGAGATGCTTACATTTGTCGCTATGATTTCTTGGAAGCACTTTCGAGCACGCAGACGTGCTTCCTCGTTTTATCACCCCAACTGGAATCTAGTCAGAGATCCTTAGACGTCTCATAAAAGGCGGAACCGTGCCTCAATCTCTCTCTCTCTCTCTCTCTCTCTCTCTCTCTCTCTCTCTCTCTTTTCCCTCAGCACATCCTCGGCGCCGCTCTTTTTCGTTTCCCTGCCGCGCCCCCTGCGCGCACAAAACCATTCCACACGTTCCGCAGAGAATAGAAAACAAGATCTATCATTCCGGACACTGCAATTGATAGATCGCATCCTCGCCGCCGCCGTCCCCCTTTTGAAACGTCAAAATAGGACTTTTTAAATCCTCTTCTTCTGCCCCCACTCCCGCGACTCTCATAGTCGCCCCAAATGTTCTCCTCCAGCAGGCAAATCTCTGCTTGGGGGGGTTTCCAACAAACCGACGTGGGGTGTGGTTAGGGTGGGGTCAGGGAGCCCGGCGCTGCCCTGCCCTGCGTATCCACCCGGATCCTTTGCACGCGTCTACGCAGAGAAAGCAACTCTCCCTGACTTCACAGCGCGATCCTCGCCGCGCCTCCTCTGGAACTCCGTGGGCGCCAGACACCCGGGATCGCAGCATTACTCGCGAGGAAGTGGGCAGAGGACAGCAGCCCGCCATCGGTTTGGGCGCGCGCAAAAGTTCCTTCCCAGCTGATTAGCAACCCCCCACCAACCCTCCCTAGGGACCGAACCGATGGGGGGGGCGCCTCCCAGCAGGTCCACCCCCCAAAAAAAGATAAACTTAAACTCCAGTGGCTAGGGGTGCCAACTTTAATTAAACATGGGGGGGGGTGTAAATAATTGATCACATGACAGTGCACACACACTATTTGAATGGCAATATCCATCAACTGTCGGGGGGGGGGCGAAGGGACCTTGGTCCTAAGGAGTTGGCTCCTATGCCGGAGACAGAGCTCCCTGGTGTCCAGCGGACCCGAAGGAGAACCGCTACCACCCGCCCCATCCCATCTCTGCACCCCAGACTGGACACACACACACACACACAGCACCCATGGGTGGCAGATCCGATCGACGCCCCCGTCTCAACCCTCGCCACGATCCGTGCGCACTGTCACTTGCGATCTTCTCCCCATCCCTGCCCTCTAAAGATGGGAATGAGTCGCTGAGCCTCTTCCACACCCCACCCCACCCCACCCCACCCCACCCCTGGGTTGATCCACAGGGCGAACCCACTCACCCCGGAAAGAAGCAGCAGCGATCCCAGCAGGAGCGCCAGCCTCTTCGCCTTCTTCTCCATGACCGTCAGAGCTGGAGGAAAGCAGAGCGCAGCGGGGGCCAGGCGGGAGGCTTATTCCACATCCCCTTCCCGGTACTCCTCGGGCGGATGGCGCGCGCGCGTCTCAGGTCGAGAGGGGGAGCGCGATGCAGTTACCGCGGCGGCGGCCCCTGGAGGAAGCGAGCGACTGAGCTGCAGCCCGGGCAGCACCTGCTTTCTGTAACTGGGAAGCTCCGCCCCGCTTTCCCCTCATTACTATTAAAAAGAGCGGCGCGCTCAGCCCACTGGCTGGGTGGCTTTTTTTTTGGGGGGGGGAGGCGCACGCACAACGGTGGCACCAGGGCGCCGCCCGCTTTCAGGCTCCCAGCAAGAGCTGAACTGACAGGGGAGAACATGAATCGGTTTCATTGCATTCCTGATTCCATTCCTTCATTTTATAGAGCTGGCTTTGATTTCTTCCGAAAGTGGGGAGAGATTCGCATCGGGCACGCCCTGGCAGCTTCCCCAAAGTTCCTTTGGAAGAGTAGAAGTCAGAGGGTTGCATTGGCAGCCACCTGGTACAGTGGAGAAGGGGGACTTGGGGGGTGAATGTGCCCCCCCCCGCGCTACTGCAATACGCTCTACCTTTGAAGGTGATTCAAAAACTACAACTAATCCAGAATGCAGCTGCCAGACTGGTGACTGGGAGCAGCCGCCAAGACCATATAACACCAGTCCTGAAAGACCTACATTGGCTCCCAGTACGTTTCCAAGCACAATTCAAAGTGTTGGTGCTGACCTTTAAAGCCCTAAATATACGTCTCCACCCCCATCGTTCAACCCAGAACCTGATACCCAGCTCCGAGGGCCTTCTGGCGGTTCCCTCTGTGCGAGAAGTGAAGTTACAGGGAACCAGGCAGAGGGCCTTCTCGGTGGTGGCACCCACCCTGTGGAACGCCCTCCCATCTGATGTCAATGAAATAAACAACTATCTGACTTTCCAAAGACATCTGAAGATGGCCCTGTATCAGGAAGTTTTCAATGTTTGATGTTTTGTTATGTTTTTATATGTGTTGCAAACCCCCACAATCGACCCCCGAGTGGCTGGGGCAACCCTGCCAGATTGGCAGAGTATAAATAATAAAATTATTTAAAATATTATTATTATCTGGCCCTTAGATTCTTCTCAATCAGAAATCACTCCTTAGCAACTTCCCCTCTCCCCAGGTCACACCCCTCGCTAGTTCTGCTTCGCACCCTCCTTGAGTGTTTTGGGGATGTGTCTTTGAACTCTGCCCCAGCATCCCCTGCTTTGCTGGATGGAGGATAGAGTGTGGGGCGCGTGAGTGTGCATGAAACGGGCTTATTGTGTACAAGAAGAGCCTGCTGGATCTGGTCAGTGGTGTACCTAGTTGAGCTTCCTGTTCTCACAGTGGCCAGCCAAATGCCTGTGGGAACCTGCAAGCAGGACCTGAGCACCAGAGCACTCTCCCCTCCTGTCAGGGACCAGACTGAGGAGGAATGGTGAGAACCTCCCCCCCCCTTCCCCCTTCCCCCTTCCCCCTTCCCCCTTCCCTGAATCTTCTCAGGAGGACAGTATAGATTTGGAACAGTGGTTTGCAGAGGGACATAGTTCAGAAGGCAGAAGCTGGGAAATACTGGATGGGGAACAGCTAGGAGAAGACACAGTGGAAGAGAGAGGGCTTACAGTTTCACAGTCCTTGGACAGCATTCCTCCAGCACCCTCCGCAAGTCGAGAAGAGCTCAGAAAGTCTCAGAACAGAAAGCGTAGAGGGTACAAGCTCACATTACAAGACGTGGGAGTGACATAGATTAACAGGGACGGAGGGGTGTGACCCTTAATTGGGAGCACCGCCATTCTAGGTAGACGGGTTCTTTCGTCTCTCACTGTAATTATTAAAGAATCTAACTGGTAAGATGTTCCTTTCGTTTGATCTCTTCTTATTTACTGCCATGGGTGGCACTGTGGTCTAAACCACAGAGCCTAGGGCTTGCTGATCAGAAGGTCGGCGGTTTGAATCCCCGTGATGGGGTGAGCTCCCGTTGCTCAGTCCCTGCTCCTGCCAACCTAGCAGTTCGAAAGCACGTCAAAGTGCAAGTAGATAAATAGGCACTGCTCCGGCGGGAAGGTAAATGCCGTTTCCATTCACTGCTCTGGTTTGCCAGAAGTGGCTTAGTCATGCTGGCCACCTGACCTGGAAGCTGTACGCCGGCTCCCTCGGCCAATAAAGCGAGATGAGCGCCGCAACCCCAGAGTCGTCCGCGGCTGGACCTAATGGTCAGGGGTCCCTGAACCTTTTCCAGCTCTGCAATATCCTTTTTGAGGTGAGCCCGCCAGAAGTGTACACAGTATTCCAAATGCAGTCACAACATAGATTTGTACAACAGCATCACGAGATCTGCAGTTGTATTTTCAGTTCCTTCCCTTATAATCCCTAGCATGGAATTTGCCCTTTTCACACCAGCCACACACTGGGTTGACATCTTCATTGCACTGCCCACTCTGACCTCGAGATCTCATGGTATGCCACCACCAGTTCACCCCAAGCATATATGTGAAAATAATATTATTATTATTTGTGCTAGCATACACCACTTCCTACTTGCTTACATTCAATTGCTTTTTCCATGTGACCACCCGTTCACTTTGTTTGGTGAGGGTTTTTTAGAGTTCTTCATCTTCTCTGTTTGCTTTATCAACCCCAAATCATTTAGTATCACCAGCAAACTTGGCCACCAATCCCCTTTGCATCTATATCGTTTACGGTCTAGTTAAATAGTGCAGGTCCCAATATCAGTTCTTGAGGGACTCATTTTCTACATCTTTCCATTTGGAGAAATGCCTTTTTATTGCTGCTTTCTGCTACTCAATCAACTCTTGATCCATGGTAGGATCTCTCCTCTTCTTCTATGACTGCTAAGCTTATTTACCTTGTCAAAGTCCAAGTATACTATGTCAACTGGATCATCTCTAGCTACATGCTTGTTGACATTCTCAAATAACTACCGTATATACTCGAGTATAAGCCAACCCGGATATAAGCTGAGGCACCTAATTTTAGCACAAAAACTGGGAAAACTTATTGACTCGAGTATAAGCCGGTTCACCACACCAGAAACCTGGTGGTGGTGGCAGCGGTGGAGGAAGAACAAACATCCTAAACGCGCAGTGTCTCTCCCAACCACAGCTCCCGTGCCTGCCCTTGCGAGAGGCGGGTGGCGGCGGATGGACCAGCGGCAAGAAAGGGCTCCTTTCGGGCCGCTTGTCCCTCCGCCGCCGCCACCCGTCTCATTCAAGTATAAGCCGGGGGGGGGCTTTTTCCACATAAAAAATGTGCTGAAAAAGTTGGCTTATACTCAAGTATATACAGTAATCAGTTTGTGAGACAGGGCCTGCCTTTGCAGAAGCCATGCTGCCTGGCTCTGCTTGGTTATTTTAACAATACTTTCCCCCAGTTCTCCTGGGAGAGAGGTTGGTTTCCAGGGTTGCACCTGGATCCCTTTTTTAAAAATTGGTGTTGCATTGGCAACTTTCCATGCACTCTTGGGTGGATGCCCATTAGACCCAATCAATGTCTGTTTTTTATTAATATAGGGATCTGTCCTATATTGTCCCCTGCCCGCTTCTGCCTCTGGCCCCACCCACCACGAAAGGTTGCTCAGAAGCCAATATGAAAAGTTCCTCAACCCTGTTTTAAAGAAAAGAAGAACGGGAGGGAAGGCAGGGTGAGAAACTGACCAGGTGAGCATTGCACTCGCCAAGCAGGCAATAAATCAGAGCGTTGGAAGCATGACCTCGGAGGTCATTCTGCCTGTGCTCACATGAGCGATTGTTTTCGGTTTCAACCATGCCCTAGTCCTGGAGCATCTCATAACGGAGCCAGCCCTCCCAGGAGATGGCATGAAGGGGTCGCTTCAGATTTTACTGGGCATTGTAGGGAGTGATATAAATAGAAAGGAATGTAAGCTCTTTTTATATGCAACAACGGCAGCAAGAATATTATTGGCCCAAAAATGGAAGCATGAAGAATTACCGCCGAAAGAAGAATGGAGGACGAAACTAATGGACTATGCAGAACTGGATAAACTAACAGGAAGGAATCGAAATCGGCGGGACCAGAGATTCACAGAAGACTGGAATAATTTTACAGATTATTTGAAAAGTATTTGTCAAGATCAGACGACGTTTGTAGGTTTGCAAGAAGTTTTGTGAGGAGTATTATTGGAATTATTGCAAAAAATGGATAAGGGGGAGGATGATTAGTTAAGAAATTTAAAGGTAATATAAATTTAAAAAATGCATAAGAAGTGGTTAAAACGGTGGATCATCAGAGGTGCTGATGGAAGTCCAAAAAGATTGTATAAGTGATGAAGTTTTGTGGTACATATTATAATTTATATGTTAAAATCAATAAAAAGTATTATAAAAAAGTGGCCACTTCAGGTGGCAAATTTGGGGTTCCATTAAGCCTTTTGCAACTGAAGACAGACAATCAGATCATCAAAGGCTCCAAGGTGTCAGGCGTCAGAGGATCCAACCCCCTACGGTAGGTTGCCACGAAACAATAAGACAAGGAAAGTTCTCACCACCAATGTTGTTTATTCAATATTCACAGAGAGAGGCTTAGTAATGCAGCTTCTTGGAGTAATGGTGCTGCTCTGAGTGAAACCCCACCCCCTCCGTCTCTCCTTTTACACGTCATCCCTACGGTGGCTGAGCTGTGCCTTCTGCCTCTGAGCTCTCTGCTCTCCTACTTTCAATGTCCACCGGGTTCGGGGTGTCTGAAATGCTTTCTAAAGACACTGAGTCTGTCAGCTGTCTCTCCCCTGGTTGTCTTCTTCTTCTTCTTCCTCCTCCTCCTCTCCTATCATTTCCCAGCTTTCCCCCTCATCTGCCTCTGAACTATGATCTCCCTCAAACCCCTGTTGTAATTCTGAACTGTCTCCTTCTTCTCCAGAAGGGTCAGGCTGGGGAGGTGGTCTCCAACATTCCTCCTCTACCCAGTCCTTGGCACAGGGTTTCACAGACTTGGGTCTCCAGCAGTTTTTGGACTACAGTTCCCATCATCCCTGACCACTGGTCCTGCTAGCTGGGGATGATGGGATTTGTAGTCGTCCCCCCCCCCAAAAAAAAACCACCCAGCTGCTGACCCAAGTTTGGGAAACCCTGAATTGTAAGCCATAAGGCACCGTTTCTCCTGCCCAAGCTCTGCGCAGTTCCTTTTCATCTCAAATGGCACTTTAAACCCGCTTCAACGAGATGCTTTGTGCCCCACCCCAGTCAATTAGTGGAAGGGGAATGTCATTTCGGATTTCTGCCTCCAGCATGTTCCACAACATGCAGGAAAGATGCTATAAACGCTGGTGAAATATATCTAAGAAACGTGCAGGAAAACAGAGGGGTTTTTATGTTGTTGTCGTTTTGCATTTGATCAGAAAACGTTGAACTGCAACCTCACCGTGCTCAGAAGCGGCGCTCCTTTATTTAAGCGATGCGCCCTGAACATAAATGCAAAATAAGGGGTCTCCTTCTGCAGTATGTTGCCTGAAGCAACCGCTTCATGATGGTTCATGGCAAGATCAACCCTGGTTGTTGGTTTTTTTAAGGGAAAAAACCCATCTTGAAATATGTTTTCCCTTTCTCAATCTCAGACAACTCCTTTCTGAGTCCATTGTAAGATCAATAATAACAGAAACAAGGATCTAATTGTCTGACTCGACAAAAATCGCCCCTCTTCTGTGCGCAGGCTCGAACTGGATCTTGTCTGTTCTGCCTTGTCTCTTTCATTCATGAAAGGCTTGGCCTTCTGAGCTCCAATCACTCAGCCTTGAATGGCTAAATTACCCACTTGTTTAAAGACAGACATTTCAGACCGCCGTAACCCTTCCATCTCTCTCAACAAAGCATTTCTGGGGAGGAGGGATCCTGGGTGTAGTAGCAGCAGCAGCACATTGGAGCATGACTCGGCTTGAACAACCTCTCCGGTTGCTCATCAGAGCATTTTATGGCTTTTCTTGCGGCTTTAATAATGAATGCCAGTTTGAACGCTAACTCAGAAGGCGCTCTGCTTTCTTGGAAAACACTCCCTCAAAACTGGGCTTCGGCAGAGAGGAAATGAGAGAGCCGTTTTTAAAAATTGACAGGTTCCACAACATCCACCGAAAATGGCTTCTTCAGGGATGCACCTCTCACAGTTTGAATAATGTTGTAGAGAGAGATACAAGGCTGGAGTTCCAACCTAAACTGTATCGTCAGGAATTTCAGGTCTACATTTACGCGTGGGGTCACCTTACCCCAGATACATCCTATTTTGTTTTGTTTTTTAAGATTGTAACCCATGGAAACAATGGAGAAAAACGTTCTCCCCACAAAATTTCAATACAAAAATATTTAAAATCATTTAAAGATATTCCACAGGTCTGATACTTAACCTTTTTATGAAATACTTCAGTAGGCAGTTTAGAAGTGATGTACTTCTAATTATGTTATGTTATGTAATTATGTTAACTATTGAGCAATTTGTGGAACGCTCGACCTGGTGGAATGCTCTGTCGCAAAAGACCAGGGCTCTGCAGGGTTTGACATATTTCCGCAGGGCCTGCAAGATGGAGCTGTTCTGCCAGGCCTTTGGTCCGGGTCCGGGCTGACCCCCCCCTTTTTTTTTACAAGATCTTGCATGTAAGGGGCCCCTCTAGCCCTTCTCACTGGCTCATATGAGACCAGGACAAATAGCTGGGCCTGGTGAGCACTTAATGTTGCCAACCCCATAGTTATAATTCGTGGGTGACTAATACAAGGTGCCAGGAAATAAATAAATTGATTTAAACTGCAAAATAAATTACCGGTAATTGATTTAAACAGCAAAAAGGCGCAAAAAAGTCAGGGGGGGAGGCAAAAATGGCCAGCTGCCCATCACTATGTCTCTCTGCAAGACACCATCAGCACCTCCATCAATATAGCACCATCAGCAGCGAGTGGATCTGACCCACAGCTAAGCACTTGGGAGTACCGATCTACCTCGGATGCACAGCCAGGCACTTGGGGGTTACACGCAGGGCTGGATTTAGGTTTGATGAGGCCTTAGGCTGCTGAAGGTAATGGGGCCCTTTATATGATAGCCGGAATTAAGATTGCCGGAAGAAATATCAACAACCTCAGATATGCAGATGATACAACCTTGATGGCAGAAAAGTGAGGAGGAATTAAAGAACCTTTTAATGAGGGTGAAAGAGGAGAGTGCAAAATATGGTCTGAAGCTCAACATCAAAAAAACTAAGATCATGGCCACTGGTCCCATCACCTCCTGGCAAATAGAAGGGGAAGAAATGGAGGCAGTGAGAGATTTTATTTTCTTGGGCTCCATGATCACTGCAGAAGGTGACAGCAGCCACGAAATTAAAAGATGCCTGCTTCTTGGGAGAAAAGCAATGACAAACCTAGACAGCATCTTAAAAAGCAGAGACATCACCTTGCCAACAAAGGTCAGTATAGTTAAAGCTATGGTTTTCCCAGTAGTGATGTATGGAAGTGAGAGCTGGACCATAAAGAAGGCTGATTGTCAAAGAATTGATGCTTTTGAATTATGGTGCTGGAGGAGACTCTTGAGAGTCCCATGGACTGCAAGAAGATCAAACCTATCCATTCTTAAGGAAATCAGCCCTGAGTGCTCATTGGAAGGACAGATCCTGAAGCTGAGGCTCCAATACTTTGACCACCTCATGAGAAGAGAAGACTCCCTGGGAAAGACCCTGATGTTGGGAAAGATGGAGGGCACAAGAAGACAGAGGACGAGATGGTTGGATAGTGTTCTCGAAGCTACCAACATGAGTTTGACCAAACTGCGGGAGGCAGTGGAGGACAGGAGTGCCTGGCATGCTCTGGTCCATGGGGTCACAAAGAGTCGGACACGACTAAACGACTAAGCAACAACAACATATGTCCGGCTGCCCTTTGTCCACAACAAATTGTTACTGTTTTTTGTTTGTGTTGAATGTATGAAATCGATCAGTAGGCATAAGACTCATACCCTTAGGCTATGCTGCCTGATCATCAGTCTACAAGCACTCTTTAATAGTAGATAACAGGCACAACAGCTTGGCCTACATTCAACCGTGCTGCACTGCAGTCTGCAGCTGCATGCTACATGTTGCCATGTAACCAGTCCATGGAGAATGTAGGCACCCTATATATAGAAAGGAGCAAACCAGTGATATTTTAGGGAGCTGGCTAGCAGGCGGGGCCCATGATTTACATCACAGGAGCCTACACAACACTGTCGCTGTATGTAGGTTTTATTTTATTTGTTTTTATCTTATATTTTGAAAATATACATTCAGGTTTTTCTTCCCTTTAATTTTTTTTGGGGCCCCCCAAGAGAGTGGGGCCCTAAGCTATAGCTTGTTTAGCTTATACGTAAATCCAGCCCTGGGTTATAGCCTACCCCTCTACCCCCCGTCATTGCTTCCACATCTGTCTCCTGCAATGAGGAAGACTGAGAGCCACCATTGCCATCATTCTTGCCAGTCTGGTAAGTGCTACTCATTTTTTAAAGGGTTTTGAAAAGGGCATCCAGAGGTTTAAAGGTTTTTTTAGATCGTGTCCCCCACTATATGCGATTTCATGAATGCACATGGTACCCGGAAATATAACAGCCACGTAAGTACAGGGAGATGCCTCTACCTGTTCCACAGTGGTATGAAATCAAACCTTTAGTGTGACAGCACCTACACGTAGACCATAGAATTGTAGAGTTGGAAGGGACCACCAGGGTCATCTAGTCCAGTGTTTCCCAACCTTGTGCCTCCAGCTGTTTTTGAACTACAACTCCCATCATCCCTGACTAGCAAGACCAGTGGCAAGGGATGATGGGAATTGTAGTCCAAAAACAGCTGGAGGCACAAGGTTGGGAAACACTGATCTAGTCCAACCCCCTGTCATGCAGGAATCATTATTTTTTTAAAAAAATAATATTTATTGATGTTTCGAAGAGGTTACAAAAATATAAAAAAAGAAAAAGAAAAAAGGAACAAAAAATACAGAATACACACAAAAAGAAGTAAAAATAATATAAAAACAATTTTTTAAAAAACACGTCATCCTTTCCATATCTTAACTTTCCTTTACTTGTTTCCCTGACCTTCTCACACCTCCCTTTTTTGTATTCTAGTTCAATTAGTAATTTCAGCAAATCCTTTCCATTTTTTCTTTTATCTTGATAATTCATCTAAATATATTATAACTTTGCATTTTCACCTAATAACACTCAATTTTCAATTAAATAATTTATCTTAAAAAACCTAACCTGTCAATTAAGTCAACAAATCCTTCCATCTTTCACTACTATATTCTGTCATTCAATTTGCCTTAATTTATTTTAACCTTATCTTACCATAAAATACCTTAAAACTTAAGACTTAAGACTTATTTGTACATAACTCCATATTATTTCTTCTCAAGCCAAATAGTTTCCTTCCAACGTTTTTCCTAATATTCATTAATTTTACAGTAATTTCCAAAATAAAACTTTAAAAATTTTCTTCCGATCTTCATCCAGCATCTCTTTTTCCTGGTCTCGGGTTATATCAGTCCTTATTGTCCTTTTCTTCTGGTCCATCAACCTGGTAATCTTATGTCCTAGGCTCTTAAGTCTCTTCCATGTCCCTTCTGCAGATCTTCTTCTTGTTTATACTTGCACTTTACTTTCTCTTTTGTTGATCTCTTTCTTAGTTTCTTTCCTTTCTCATTGAAGAGTAGATCTCGGGGATGTTCCAACTCGAAAATGTCTCCATCTTTCCTCAAGAGATCAGCCCATTCCTCATAGTTCCATTCCCCACAGTCAACAGCGTAGTCCAGAGGGTATTTAAAGACATGCTTCAAGGACCCTCCAAACTTAAGGGCCCCCACAATTCCAGATCTCCCCTGGCCCACTCCAGGTTCAACCTTCAACAA
Source organism: Podarcis erhardii (assembly GCF_964252035.2). NCBI lineage: Eukaryota > Metazoa > Chordata > Lepidosauria > Squamata > Lacertidae > Podarcis > Podarcis erhardii. The sequence continues at coordinate 33,187,184 of NC_138502.1, read as the reverse complement.
CAACGACTTATGCTCCTGTGGGGCCTCAGGCTTCTCCATTTGTATTGCTTGAAGTTCAACAAGAATTTCCTCCCCTGTCTTCTGCATTTGCACGTGCTCCATCAAATCAGGTTCTTGAGTTGGCTCCTGAGTAATTCCTGTATAAATATTCACTGTTTGTCCAAAATTTTTAACTGCAACAGTCATCAAATCCATCTTCTCATGCAACTGTTCTAACAGGGTGCTCGTCTTGCAAAGAGCAAGCACCAAAGTTTCTTCCAGACACATTTTTATTCAAGGTCACAGTCTGTTCCCAGGATCCTAATCACCACAGCTGGAAAAACCCCAGATTGACTCCAGCAACAATTTAACAAACTCCCTCTAGAGGAGGCAGTTTCTATTTGTATCCATCTTAAAAGCAAATCCAACAAAAGAAAGTTACTTTCACTTTTTGAATTTTTAATTCCTTTTAAATGCAAAGGGCAACATTGAAGATAATTCGTATCTCTTCTTTAGCTATCTGTCAAAAGATGTTTCTTTCACGGTCAATGAACTTCACCAAAAGTCTCTGTCTCTGACACCCTGTTCCCAGGTTTGAGACGGTGGAGATTTATCTTTCTTTACTCTCTCTCCTGCAGGTATAAACAGTCAAATTTCCCCTCTTTACTCCTGCTTCAAAGAGGGGTTTGGATGGTTAAAACAGGAGGAATTTTAGATCCTTATGAACAGCTTTTCAGACTTTAGCTTGCACAATTCTTGCTTTGGATTATTTACAAAAACGGAAGGCGGACTTCCTGTTTAGAGCCTTCCTGCTTGAGTGCCAAATTAAAATGTTTCTTAGCCCAATTTTCCGTTCTACTCACGGGTACTTGTTTTAGAGTCCAATTGTCCACAGGAAAAAGTCAGCGCTCTCCGGCAACGGCTGTGCGGCTTCACTCCGAAAAAATAGCGGTCGATTCAAGACACCGCGCCACTCACCCCCACGTCGCTTCGGATCCCCCAAAGAGGGGTTTCCTTGCATGTAGGGGGGGCGCTCCTGGTGTCAGCTGAATCCCACGTTCCCAGGCTTCCTCCGCCTGGGATTTTAAAGGGGTCTCTGCCTTCGCCGCGGCGGCAAGACCCAATTTTCGCAGAGCGGATTCCTCTGGATCAGAGGAATTCCGCCATTGCCGATGGCGCTAACCCGGAAGTCCCATGCAGGAATCTTTAGCCCAATGTGGGGCTCGAACCCACGACCCTGAGATTAAGAGTCCTGTGCTCTTCAGAACTCACTGCCTATTGGTATCAGGCAGGTGCCTTTGCTCTTTTCAGTGCCTGCTTAAGTGCTCTAGTTTGTTATTATTCTCTCCTAGCATATAACCTCATCCCAACAGTTTTACCAATTTATGCATTTTACCCTAGTGTATGCATTTTTGTACACGTTGCATTGGCTGGAGAACTGTGCTGAGAAATTCATAAAAGTGTGGTTGTGTTTCGGTTCACATGTTGTTTAGGAAAGTGCAGATTAGGCAGGTGTGTCTTTAAATGCAAGCTAAATCAAGTTTTCCTCCAGTCCAAATCACATTCTTTTATTTGTAAATCACACTGCTCATTCTGCCTGCTCATTCACTACCTGCTCGATTGCCTGCTGTTCTGTCACCACCCTGCAGTTTGTGTGGCCACCTGTTGGCAGCCATGTGAACTGCAGCTTGATGGCATCCTTACATTTTCATTATATACTACCATTATTTATTTATTTATTTCGAAACATTGTGCCATTTAATATCATAATAAAAGCTACTAAACGGGTCACAGAATCTTTCCACAGAAATCTTCTTGAATATGCATACTTTAATGCTATGAATACTGTAAAAAAAAAAAAGTAAAATGACAAGGAAGAAGTAAAATTAGAAATATGGAGTCTAAAAACAGACCAAAACAGCATCAAACCAAATAAAACCAGCAACAGGAGATAACAGTGATGCAAATTATTTAAAAAGCACTATAAGGCACCTGGTTAAAATCTAATTCAATTGCATAAAGGCAATAAAATGTTGTGCTGGCTCCTGTAAGCCTGTAATGTAAGAAGAAGTTTAGTGGATTTGGGAATGGCTGTCAGAATATTCAGATCTGGACTTAGAAGTGATGGAACTTCAATACTTAACCCAAATTCACATCCATCAACACTGGCAATGGGACACTATCCTCCATTACACTCAACAGCAGCACACTAGCTAGGAGATGCAGAGCAGACCCCATGGCATACACAGCTCTGTCTTCCAACACTTCACTACCACACCCAAGCATCTGCCACCTGAGGCAGCTGTCTCACTCTGCCAAACGTTAGGGCCGGCCCTTCCTCTATCTTTAAACCAGACTCAGACCACACAGACCTTCAAACAGAGGACACCTTCAAATAGAAGACTCGCCTCTGTAATGCGGGGCATGTGATTCCATTACCTGACAGCAATACTAGGGATCAGTTAGTGGAAAGTCAGGTGGCAACAGGAGAGCCAAGGGTTGACTCGAAAACCAGACAATGGTGTAGATAAACAACCCTCTAATCTCCGCTTGAGCGGTTCACAATATGTGGCTGAACTCTTCTTCTCCTTCCCAGAAGCTCTGTTCTTTGTCCTTTTTATTTCCCCCCAATGCCTTCACAAAATCAGGCCCTCCTCCCTGTGCCCTCCTCAACCTTTCTTTGATTATCTTTCCTCTCAACTCTCTCCAGCTAGCCAATATCTTCCGAGTAATGAGGTGGCCCAAACCAACTGCAGCGGCATGAAGCGTTGGTGTGTTTTTTCAGATGCCGATTGTAAAAAAACACTTTTTTATAACCCTCCTTACCGTCTGGGCCTTGCTGCCAGCAAATGGTATATAGCCTCTCAGCGTTTTCTGAGGAGAAAAGAAAAGGAGGAAGAGAAAAAAACAGAGAGGGCACAGACGGGGTGACGATCCATGTGCAATACAGTGGTACCTCAGGTTAAGTACTTAATTCGTTCCGGAGGTCCGTACTTAACCTGAAACTGTTCTTAACCTGAAGCACCACTTTAGCTAGTGGGACCTCCCGCTGCCGCCACGCCGCCAGAGCACGATTTCTGTTCTCATCCTGAAGCAAAGTTCTTAACCTGAAGCACTATTTCTGGGTTTGCGGAGTCTGTAACCTGAAGCGTATGTAACCTGAAGCATATGTAACCTGAGGTACCACTGTATGTATCTCTTTTTCTCACTGCTGCACAGCAGTTGTGAAGTGGCAGCTTTTGCCTGCCTTCTCGCCAGAGTTGACATCTTTCTCTGGAATAAGGGCTTTTGTCCTATCGATTGCTTCATACGGGGTTTTCTCTGAAAAGCAGGAACGATCGACCCACTGAGGCTTGTGAGGTTATTGGTCTGACCGGGCAGTTGTTCTGCTGTCATTATTATATATTTTTCATAGATCTGTCCGCTCTGATTAGCAACGACAAAGGGCCTTTAATGGTGGTGCGAGAGACCAAGGTTGTTGCCTACCTCTCATTCCGCAGAGCTTTGTGGCGATTCCACAATTTCCCCCTTCGCAGTGTTAGGAGGGCTTCCAATTCGGGCTGCAGCGCTTGACTCAGTTAACTGGTTATAATATTAACAAATTAAAAAAACCTTTGATAGACTACAACGATGGTGCCGATTATTCCGGCTGCATAAAGTTAATTGCAAAGAAGTCAAAGGCTAGGGGCGAGAGTACCTGAGCACCCAAGCCTGCTTCCAGCATCAGCCCCTGGTATCTCGCAACACTCATGGGGTTTGGGGTGGTCTGTAACCATAGCGATAACATAACAGAAGAAAAACTAGAAGTACCATCAGTTAACTCGACATCAGATTGAAGTCTCAGAGTCTCCAAAACAATTCACCACAATATTATCAAACTCTTTCTTTCTTTTTGCGGACAGCGCAAAGAGAGCCACTTTAGGTGTCACAAAGTCATTAGTGTCACTCAAAAGAAATTGTACTGTTTCTCACAAGGCATTCCTGCTTCCATATGTCAACAAGGGTTCCAGAAATCTCTCTCTTGGATCGCTATATAAAGGGCGGATTAATAGATAGGAAATAATGTCTTCCACCTGATATTGGCCACAAACACAGAATCTGCCTTCATCAGCCACCTTGTTATAGCAGCTGTCCTGGATTGCAGTTGGCATCACTTGAAATTGCAGCTCAATAAAAGCATTTCTTGGGGAAACAAGCATGCCTTTAGCTCTAAACCAGCTCTAAAATTCTCTATTTTCTAAAGAAAATACAGTGGGTTTGATCAGCTGCCTTTCCTTATTAGAATAAAACTTCATCAATGCCCCAATAGTTTTCTGTGCCTTAGATTTCACTGCCTCAGTATGCCATTTCCACGAAAGAGATTCACTGAAAATAACACCCCAATACAGTGGTACCTCTGGTTAAGAACTTAATTCATTCTGGAGGTCCGTTCTTAACCTGAAACTGTTCTTAACCTGAGGTACCACTTTAGCTAATGGGGCCTCCCGCTGCCGCCGTGCCGCCACCATGTGATTTCTGTTCTCATCCTGAAGTAAAGTTCTTAACCTGAGGTACTACTTCCGGGTTAGCGGAGTCTGTAACCTGAAGCGTTTGTAACCTGAAGCGTTTGTAACCCGAGGTACCACTGTATTTAAATGAATGAGTTTGTTCTATAACTTGCTGATCTAAACTCTGTTTATACCTAGGGCTACGCCTGCCCCCTTCCAACAAATACTGAGGGGGCCGAAGACCCCCTAGCATTGGCACAACTGCCCTCACTACACATAGAATAATCACAAGTGGCTCCCACAGATCTGGGACTGGGGGATTGGACTTCCAACTGACCAAATTCAGTTCACCTTTAACACATGGCACAGACCAGGATCAGCGGAAGACCTTGGGGCATCTCCTAGTCCTGAGATTTCTGAAAGCAGGTATCACTTCATCTTCCCACCTGCACATCAACGTCAAGGTCCTAGTTATGGTCCTGGAAAGAATGAAAAACTCACCTAAAACACAAGTCTTGTAGCCACTCCTAAGCTACACATACATGTGCTTCCCACATGGTGATGCCTCTTTGGAAATTGAGTTGGCTGGCTTAGATCAAGCCCCTTCTTAGGTGTGAAAGAGAAGGGTAGGGGGAGCTCAGAGACCGGCCTCCAGTTAGCAGAGACATGCCTTAGATTCTGGCGTTCTGCAGCTTACAGGACGTGGGGTTCCACCAAACTGAGGTGCTCAGGGGACCCAGCTGGGCCAAGGAAGTGCCTGAACAAAGGGAACGGGGCGAAGCTAAACTGATCTCAGACCTCTCCCTCTGCCCCCTCCCTTTCCCGCCGCACGTCTGTATTTCCTGGAATGTGCAGCAAACCTCTGTGGATGTCTGTTTTGACCCCTGGGAGATTTAGGGGCTAAATGCACGCTATGCACAAAAGCACATATTAGAGCCCCAGATCCGTTATTATTTTTCAAAAAGCAGCTTGCAGGGTCGATTGAGAGCAAAGAGACTATGAAGCACCTTAATCCTTTCTCTCCATCTCTCTCTCTCTCTCTCTCTCTCTCTCTCTCTCTCTCTCTCTCTCTCTCTCTCTCTCTTACTCTTTCTCTCACTCTCTGTCACACACAAACATGCAAACACAGATCACACACCCCGCAAGGTTTAAACTACATGTTTATGCATAGCTTAGTATGGAATGAAGTCCCTTCGGAGTTCAATAATTTAAAACTGTTCCCACGTTGCTTGTTTTTTGTAAAAACAACAACAACAAAACAGGGAAGGAACACATCCTGGATGAAAGGTCTGGAGTTGTCACGAAATGCTTTGCATGTAGAAACAGGACTGGTAGTAGCCGCAGAGGTGCAGACCAATGCTAGGCAGTGTGGTGGAGTGGTTAGAGTGTCAGGCTTAAGATTTGGCTCGAACCCATGCTCAGTCACTAAGCTTCCTTGCTTGGGTTCTTGCAGGTCATCACAAGACAGTCCTCCAGGCAGCCGGCCTCCCTAACCTAGGGTATTATGCTAGTTTCTTCATTAAGGCCTCCCCCAAAACCTTGTATTTACCCCATAGGAGAAAGCATTCAGTTATGATAACTGTACATTGACATCCCTGCGCCAAATAGCAGCTTCAAGGCTTTGAGTTACTTGGGGAAATGGCAGTGTGATGTTGGGTGGACAGTGCTACTATATAGTTAAGCCACTAGGTGGCGCTGAACTTGGATATCTTCTGGTGTGGAGTCAGGAGTTTCCAGCATCTGCTCTCTTTTCTAAAGTGGGCAGGTGTCCTACTTTACAGAGGGCGGTCCTCTATTTCACTTTCAGTAGGCAATATCCACGCACACATCACATGGGTCACATTTTTAATGCACACCTGAATTAGGGTGGCCACATAATCTTTACATAGACACGAATCCTCTCTTGGGAGAGCTGTCCAGTCCAAGGCTGGTTTGAAGATGAAGAACCATGAGAAGGAAGTGAAGGGATCTTGGATGCCCATCAACAGTCAGCACCTGGACAGCAGATCAAACAGGCGCACAGCTCATCTGTTCACCATCTTGCCCACGGTGGCGAGATATATTTGCCATTCTAGCTAAAATACAGTCTTGTCTGCATACCTCAAAGCATGATGTCATTCATTCTCCAAACTGCACGTGAACACAGCGAGAGTCATTGCTTCCAGCAGTTGTCACTCAGCAAGTGGAGTTGCCAAGGCTAGATTACTGCAATGCGTTATACGTAGGGCTGCCGTTCGACTTCTGAAACGTTCAGAAACCAAGGCACAGCTTCTGAAACTGCGGAAGTCACGTCGGATGTTCGGGTTCCAAAGGACCGGAACACTCACTTCTGGGTTTGTGGCATTCGGGAGCCAAAACATTCGACTCGCAAGGCATTCAGGATCCAAGTACGACTGTACCTTTCTCCTGCCAGTGTGAGAGCCAGTGTGGTGTAGTGGTTAAGAGCGGTGGACTCGTAATCTGGTGAACCGAGTTCGAGTCTCCGCTCCTCCACATGCAGCTGCTGGGTGATCTTGGGCTAGTCACACTTCTCTGAAGTCTCTCAGCCCCACTCACCTCACAGAGTGTTTGTTGTGGGGGAGGAAGGGAAAGGAGAATGTTAGCCGCTTTGAGACTCCTTAGGGTAGTGATAAAGCGGGATATCAAATCCAAACTCTTCTCTTCTTCTCCCTCAAAGTTCCCCTTAACAGGAATGCCGAACCTTCCTTCCCCTTCCCTCCTGGCTCTAAATCACCCCTTAGCAGCTCCCCCCCCCCACACACACATGTGATTATGCATACGTGCTTTCCTGCATCTCATACCCTGTGGAGCGATGGTGCTTAGGAGCCATTGGAAGCTGGGAGGTGGCAAGCAGCGAAAGGGTTAAGCCCCCTTCCTGCTGCTTCTCTTGTCTGGATTGGGCCTCCTCTGGAAGCAGCTTTTCCACTTTAAAAAAGGTCCCACCGGGAATGATGCGCTCCCCAGCATCTGCATTTACCGTCAAAGTTTGGGCCTCTCTGGGAGAAACATCTGTTCTGCCCGGCTTTCAACTCTCACTGGCGTCTTTCAACTTGGTTGCATAGTTTTGAGGAGCGAGCCTGCCCTGGGAAAGATTGTGGTTTCTTTTATATATTGTTTTGCTTTGTAAATTGGGGAGATATTGTCTTTTTATTGCTTTTGGGCTTAATTGCTGTAGTGTGTTATAGCTGAAAGCCAGCTGGGCTGCTCTCGGAGCTGAAGGACAGTCGAGGGGAAAAGTTCAAAGGAGTTGCCAAATAAAATAGAATGTACTTATTGTTGGGCATGGAAAACCAGCCTGGAGAAGCCTTCGTTCCCAATGAGATTCCGAGTCCGGGGATGGGCTCTGCTTCCCCCAGCCCCTCCTCCAGTAGCACCAAGTTGGTTAAAAGCTCCAGACTCGGAGGACGATCACCCGCTGCCTCAGGAATGCTGTGACTGATTCCCGCTTTGCCGTGGAATTTCTCTTTCTGACCCGATCAAAAGCAGGAGCCTCTTTTCCAGCTTGGCTCCTGAGGTCCTTCTCACTTTTCTACTGCGCATAGCGGTGCTCCCTCTGTGGCTTTTAAGGAGGCAGATGTTCCCAAAGGGTACAAGCTGTGCTTTGCCAATGGTGTTGCATGACCACCTGCCCAGTGTGTGTGCATGTGCGTGTGTGTGTGTATGTATGGCTTGTGCACACGAACTAAACTACTGGCAACACAAAAGCAGGAACACAAGACACCCAATCAGATGGGATGCATCTGCAGGGTGGGCTGGGAGCCAGCAAAAGGTAAATGAAAACTGCTGCTCCCTGTAGGAACTTTACACAACCCTCTCGGATGAGCATGTTTAGTTCCATAGCAAGGGATGGCGGGGGGCAATCCAATTCACTTTGCATTTAAACCTACTTAATTTGCAATTTCCAAAACCAGAACACAGCCAATCCTTTGAACTTTGCACTCCTCTGAATTTTGCAAATCACAGAACAATCCTGACTATAGGAAGCCGGCATGAGTTACGTCGCTATAAATTCAAGCTGGCATAAATCACCCCTATTCCAAACTCTTGTTTGGGAGGAATCTGACCTACACAAGCTTATTTGCTGTCTGAGTTCTGCTGGGTAGCTAAGTCACGTGACTGAGCTGCAAGGGTTTGTGACATGTGTCAGTCTCTCCTGGCCCCATCTTGGCCACACCATGCCACACCCCTTTGTTGTTGTTTAGTCGTTTAGTCGTGTCCGACTCTTCATGACCCCATGGACCAGAGCACGCCAGGCACTCCTGTCTTCCACTGCCTCCCACAGTTTAGTCAAACTCATGCTGGTAACTTCGAGAACACTATCCAACCATCTCGTCCTCTGTCGTCCCCTTCTCCTTCTTTCCCAGCATCAGGGTCTTTTCCAGGGAGTCTTCTCTTCTCATGAGGTGACCAAAGTATTGGAGCCTCAACTTCAGGATCTGTCCTTCCAGTGAGCACTCAGGGCTGATTTCCTTCAGAATGGATAGGTTTGATCTTCTTGCAGTCCATGGGACTCTCAAGAGTCTCCTCCAGCACCATAATTCAAAAGCATGCTACACCCCTAGTAATAATAATAATAATAATAATAATAATAATAATAATAATAATAATTTATACCCTGCCCATCTGGCTGGGCTCCCCCAGCCATTCTTGGTGGCTTCCAACAAAATATTAAAATACAGTAATCCAACAAACATTAAAAGCATCCCTAAACAGGGCTGCCTTCAGATGTCTTCTAAAAGTCTGGTAGTTGTTGTTCTCTTTGACATCTGGTGGAAGGGCGTTCCACAGGGCGGGTGCCACTACCGAGAAGGACCCCAGGACCCCCTTATTTGGAAACTTACTCTGGCCAGGGGCAAAGGAAGGGGTGCAAGGTGGGGGCGGGCTGCCGCGGGTGTCACCACTGCTGGGGGTGACAAAATGCTGGGCAGCAATCACTGTGGGGCCTGCAGTGCACCCGAGCTACGCGTCTCTCCTGGGAGTGACGTGGTGGCTTGGACTCCTGCAGGCTCCACGTTGCCCCAAACGCTGTAGGGTGGGAGGAGGCAGGCAGACTCCTTGGAGGCCCCACTGAGCATCCTGCCCTGGCTGGCCCCACCCTGCAGGCAGCTGACCCCCACCCCTGGGTGCAGGACACGTGCGCCACCTCAGGCTCCCGATCAGCTTGCTCCGCCGCTGACTCTGGCATAAGTTATACTATCTTAAGATCTTTTCTAAGATATTTTTATTAAGCAATTTAAACATAACAAATTATCAGACCATATAACAACATATGTTATCCCCCCCCCCTTTTCCCCCATCCCCCTTCAATCCCTCTCCCCCACAAGGACTTCCATCAGCTCCTCTCTCTGATTTCTCTGCACATATTATTCTCTGCATGTTATAAAATTATACATATCCTTGCCTTATGTATCATATAAAGGGACCCCTGACCATTAGGTCCAGTGACGGATGACTCTGGGGTTGCAGCACTCATCTCGCCTTATTGGCCGAGGGAGCCGGCGTACGGCTTCCGGGTCATGTGGCCAGTATGACTAAGCCGCTTCTGGTGAACCAGAGGAGCGCACGGAAACGCCGTTTACCTTCCTGCTGGAGCGGTGCCTATTTATCTACTTGCACTTTGACGTGCTTTCAAACTGCTAGGTTGACAGGAGCAGCTACTGAGCAACGGGAGCTCACCCCATCACGGGGATTTGAACCGCCGACCTTCTGATCGGCAAGTCCTAGGCTCTGTGGTTTAACCCACAGCGCCACTCACGCCCCTATCTATCATATAATCAACCAATAAATTTGTGAATGTTTATTCAAAACCTGCCAAGGGGTCCAGTTCATTTTGTTGTTTTTTTAGATAATTTGTAAAAAGTTCCCATTCTTCCTTAAAGTCACAGTTGTCCTTATCATGCAATTTGTATGTCAATTTAGCCAACTCTGCAAAGCTCATCAATTTTTCTTGCCACTGTTCTTTCGTTGTGATTTCCTCATTCTTCCATCCTTGTGCTATCAAGACTCTTGCCGCTGTTGTAGCATACATTTAAAAATTCTTTGTTTTTCTTGGCAGGTCTTGTCCTACAATCCCAAACAAAAATGCTTCTGGGTTTTTTTACAAATGTCATTTTAAACATCATCACCAACAACATTTTAAAGCTATGGTTTTCCCAGTAGTGATGTATGGAAGTGACAGCTGGACCATAAAGAAGGCTGATCGCCGAAGAATTGATGCTTTTGAATTATGGTGCTGGAGGAGACACTTGAGAGTCCCATGGACTGCAAGAAGATCAAACCTCTCCATTCTGAGGGAAATCAGCCCTGAGTGCTCACTGGAAGGACAGATCCTGAAGCTGAGGCTCCAAGACTTTGGCCACCTCACGAGAAGAGTAGACTCCCTGGAAAAGACTCTGATGTTGGGAAAGATGGAGGGCACAAGGAGAAGGGGACGACAGAAGACAAGATGGTTGGGCAGTGTTCTGGAAGCTACCAGCATGAGTTTGACCAAACTGCAGGAGGCAGTGGAAGACAGGAGTGCCTGGCGTGCTCTGGTCCATGGGGTCACAAAGAGTCGGACACGACTAAACAACTAAACGACTAAACAACAACAACAACAAAAGTTCTGTGAGTAAACCCGGGCTGAGCACAGGTGAGGAACTTATGCAAGCCTAGGCAGACCCAAGAGCCACCGAATCCGAATTCTTGCATCCTGGTGGAACTTGAAGTTGGATTGCACTGTGAATTCTCCAGCCAATGATATATAACTGAAATTAATGGAACTAAGTTAGTCACGCTTGTTAATTTCAATGGTTCTACACTGAATGTGACATATACTGGATACAACACACAGTGAGCAAAAGCTTAAAATTGTACTAGCATTTGCTCACATTCCTGATGGGCTCTGCCATATTCCAGAGACAGATTGAACCAATGCGAGTGCTGCTGGATCCATCTGGAGCTCGTTTCAAAAGCTGTGGTTTTGTGCCAGGTAAGGAACCTTAGTTTGACCACACACTAATAGGCAGACAAATCCACAGGAATCCGTTGCCTGAGGGGCTCAGGAAACAGAACCAGCAATGAAATTCCTCCTGAAAGTTGCTCACCAAGGGTGCTACATGCGGATTTGAAACTGAGCTGCCACAGTTCTGGGAGTGTAACATTTGCGGGGAATGGTATACTTGGTTTAGGTGTGTGACATCTTAGCACACAATTTCAGCCGTATATCCATGCAAAAATTAATATTGTGACTTTTTTGAAAAAATTAAGTGCTTTCGCACAAATATTTTAAGAATATAGGAATTTGAGGGTGTATGTTTGTTTTTATTTTTAAAAATAAATAAAATCAGAATTTTTCTAATTATATAAATCAGAATAAGATCCACTATTTGACTATTGATTCAAAACCCTAAAATGTATTTTATATAATTGACTTTTTATTTCTGTTCTTTGTATATCGTATTGCTGTTTTATTGCTATGGCTGACGCAAATGCCCTTGTGGTCTCTTCCAACTCTATGATTCTATGATTCTATGAAATAAAGATTCATTCATTTGTAGAATTGTAGAGTTGGAAGGTAGCCCAGTGGTCATCTAGTTCAACCCCCTGCAATGCAGGAATCTTTTGCCCAACATGGTGCTCAAACCATGCGGATATTAGATTGTACTCAAATGCTTTTTTGGCCTACATAGCATTTGGCCTATACAGTGGTACCTTGGGTTGCGAACTTAATTCAGTCTGGAGGTCCGTTCTTAACCCAAAACCATTCTTAACCTGAGGCGTGCTTACGCTAATGGGGCCTCCCGCTGCCGCCACGCCGCCACCACCGCGCGATTTCCATTCACATCCTGGGGCAAAGTTTGCAACCCAGAGCAACTACTTCCAGGTTAGCGGAGTTCGTAACCTGAAGTGTTTGTAGCCCGAAGCGTTGGTAACCCAAGGTACCACTGTATAGGCAAAAAGGCATTTGTTGTTGTTGTTTAGTCATTTTGTCGTGTCTGACTCTTCGTGACCCCATGGACCAGAGCATGCCAGGCACTCCTGTCTTTCACTGCCTCCCGCAGTTTGGTCAAACTCATGTTAGTAGCTTCAAGAACACTGTCCAACCACCTCGTCCTCTGTCGTCCCCTTCTCCTTGTGCCCTCCATCTTTCCCAACATCAGAGTCTTTTCCAGGGAGTCTTCTCTTCTCATGAGGTGGCCAAAGTATTGGAGCCTCAGCTTCAGGATCTGTCCTTCCAGTGAGCACTCAGGGCTGATTTCCTTCAGAATGGATAGGTTTGATCTTCTTGCACTCTCAAGAGTCTCCTCCAGCACCAGAATTCAAAAGCATCAATTCTTCGGCGATCAGCCTTCTTTGTGGTCCAGCTCTCAGTACAATCTAATTTAAAACAAAAAACACCACCGTCAAATTCCTAAATGTGATGGGCTTGTCTGCCGCAAAGGCCACTCATTTGCATACCATCACCATCCCTTTATTTGTATGCTACTTTCCCTCAAAATAATTGCCCAGATAGCACATAACACACACACACACACACACACACAATATATATTAGAAACAATTCAAAATAATATCAGAAAGCAGCAGCACCCATAAAATTTGTATAAGTGTTGTAGCTGTGTGCGAGGCGGAAGCAGCAGTGCTCCCCTCTCTTTGTAAGTCTTTGCAGGAGGGGCCCCAACAGCGATAAATCTGGTTGGGATGGAGGTGCTAAATTTCCTCTCAGCATACAGAGAGATAAAGCAGATGCTGTCAGGCAGCAGACAGAAAAGAGAGGCAGGTGTCCAACAGGAAGAAGGAGAACCTGCATAAAGGGCTAGGTGAGCAGGAAGGACCTACCTAGCCAGCTACCTCTTCCTGGGGGAAGGTGAATCCCTTTGGGCGTGGGGTGTGGGTTTTCCTGCCCAATCTCTCCTTCCCACTCAGCCTCTTATTCCTACCCAACACCTCTCCCCCTGAAGCAGCGCCACACAGGATGGAATCCTCTGCTTACCAGGTGTTCAGATTTTTTAAAACAAACGACGTCTTTCTCGTCACCCATTTGTGACACCCGAAGGACCCGTTGGCGATATTAGGCCCCTTCCGGAAGAGCCAAAGAGACAGAAGTACCACAGGACAAAGGCAGGAAGACCACAATCTGGTGACAACATCTTCAAGATGCCCCATAAAAAGTTGGTGAGCCAAGAGTAAACACCTAGGGTGGATGCTCAGCCCTGGAAATGTTGCATTATCCCTTAAACCAGCAGTTCTCAACCTGTGGGTCCCCAGATGTTGTTGGACTACAACTCCCATCATCCCTGAGCTCTGGCCTTGCTAGCTAGGGGTGATGGGAGTTGTAGTTGAACAACGTCTGGGGACCCACAGGTTGAGAACCGCTGCCTTAAACTAAGCATAGTTCAATCGCCCTCATTTGAAATGTATTTGTCCTACGCACTAAAGAGAAGATAGAAGTCATATTGTCCCCGGTCAGAGAGTCATTCTGAGTCACGCCAAGCCCCCCCCATGTCATCCATTTCTTGACTGGCGCCCACAGCACTTCTTGAAACCGTCAAATGTGTCTACGAGCCCTGAAAGGTTGGTGACCCCTGCTATAAATGACAATGAGCACTTGAGTGCATGTCTTGCCCTTCACCGTTGAGTAACCCCAACTGTTTCCCATCTTGCATACATCTGCACGGGCGGGGAGGGTTTCTGGGACAGAAATATTGCTTTTCCAGCAGACTTCATCCCCTGCATATCTCTCTTCTTCAGGAGATTTAAGTCCTTCTGTCATGCTGTGAGACTATTTGATATCTTACTTCCAGGAGGCAGATGGTCTCCTAACATGGACAGTTCAGATATGTGTTAGAACAGACAGATGGGCTGTCGCCTGAACCTTCCAGGCTCTTCCTGAAGGAGAAGCATCCGTCATCTCAAATAAGCTGCTTGTTTCCTGTGGGTGACAGGGAAGAATTCCATTTTTTGTGTTAACATGCAAACCGACAAAGATAATAGAATAATAGAGTATGTAGGTACCATAAGGGTCATCTAATCCAACCCCCTGAAATGCAGATTAATTTTTTTGCCCATCATGGGGCTCAAACCCATGACCTTGAGATTAAGAGTCTTGTGCTCTACCAACCAAGCTATCCCGGAAATCATCACAAGTGACATATTGTGTTCTTCATCTTCTCCAAATTTATCTTTTACTTCTAAATCATCATACATTAAAATTGTAACTTTTTAATGTCACGCAGTAGAAATACAGTCGTACCTTGTGTTCTTGAACACCTTGTGACTCGAACGTTTTGGCTCCTGAATGCCGCAAACCCGGAAGTGAGTGTTCTGGTTTGCAAACGTTCTTTGGAACCCGAACGTCCGACGCAGCTTCCGATTGAGTGCAGGAAGCTCCTGCAGCCAATCGGAAGCCGTGCCTTGGTTTTTGAACGTTTTTGGAAGTCTACCGGACTTCCAGGACAGATTAAGTTTGAGAACCAAGGTACGACTGTATACGTTTTCCAAAAGTTTATATTAGAGGTTGTATATATTATATACATGATTCATTATCACAGCAGTGAAAAAGCCGTTAAGTATAATTCTAGCTGATGTTGTTGCACTTAATAATAGGGAACCTTGGGCTCTCAAATTGTAAATTTCTTTCTCTACCTTTCCTTACGCCTACCATTTCCATTTACTTCCATCCGTCATGGCAAGACACCAAATTTTACTACACCATTCTAATTCTCTTGGAACTATCAGAGGACGCCATTTGGCTGAGATCAGTGGTTTGGCAGCGGTTAACAAAGCCCCAGCTGAATTTCGATCTCCTGATGTCACAAGTTCTTTTAAGATATCCCAGAAGAATTATTAGCGGGGTTCATATGTATGTGATATCCAATTATTTCTTTGCCAAGAGTGAAGAATTCAGTTTGATCCATTTTGGACCAGGTTCCAGCAAGCAGCTGACCTGGAAAGCATCAGACCCTCAAGGATACAGGCCAATGCGTGGGTTCAAGATGCTCCCATAAGGGCGGCGGCCAAATTGATGTCTCACCTGTTAGGGGAGAGGTGGAAGGCAAGAGAGGACCTTGGAGGGGAGCGAAAGCAAAACACTTATAACCGTACCATTTTCTCCTGCAAGCACAGACTTTATTTAGAAGTAAACTAAGGAGAGACCAATTTGTCAGTTTCAGTTTTCCATTTTTCCATTCTTAACTTCATTTGCCCTTTTCCACATCATGTCATCGGTGACAGCTTGCTGTTGACATTGGCATGAAAATTCATATTCATTTTCACACACACACACATTTCTCCTCATATACATATTTTCGCAGGCCTCAGACAAATAGTTTCCCTCCATAATCTGCCGGTTGATCATTTCAGCAAGAGCTGGCTGGGGTTAGACTTGGGTTCTTCCGAATGCAAATCAGCTGTTCTGCTTCCTTCTTACAGCATTGGACACAGCTTCTGGGGCTAAACTGACAAACTCTGTCTTGGTTGAAACCTTAGTTTTCCCTAAGGGTGAGAGAGAAGTTTGTTCAGCTTTCATTTTCAGGAGAACGAACCCAATTTCCACTTCCTGAACCAATACGCAAGGTGAAATGCAGGCCTCCTTCAAGATGGCTTCAAGATTGCCCTCCTGTACTATTTTAGTCATGTGGTTTATATACTTATGCATGTGTGCATACCCACCAACATTTCTCTGATAAAAATAGGGGCGTCCTATTCCATCATAACAATTATTTATTATTTATACCCCACCCACCTGACTGGGTTGCCCCAGCCACTCTGGGCAGTTTCTAACATATATAAAAACATAATAAAACATGAAACTTTAAAAAAACCCCACAAAAACTCCACTATAGGGGGCTGCCTTCAGATGGCTCAGGGGTCAGATAATTCCATACCCGCCAACATTTCTCCGATGAAAATAGGGATGTCCTAAGGAAAAGTAGGACATTCCAGGATCCAATCAGAAACCGGGACCACTTCTGTAAATACGGGACTGTCCCTGGAAAATAGGTAAAAGGTAAAGAACCCCCGTACGATTAAGTCCAGTCAAAGGCGAGTATGGGGTGTGGCGCTCATCTCGCTTTCAGGCCGAGGGTGCCAGTGTTTGTCCAGAGACACCTTTCCGGGTCATGTGGCCAGCATGACTAAACAGCTTCTGGCACAAGGGGGACACCGTGACAGAAACCAGAGCCCACAGAAACGCCGTTTACCTTCCCATCACAGCGGTACCTATTTATCTACTTGCACTGGCGTGCTTTCGAACTAATAGGTTGGCAGGAGCTGGGACAGAGCAACGGGAGCTCACTGGGGATTTTAACCAGTGACCTTCTGATCAGCAAGCCCAAGAGGCTCGGTGGTTTAGCGAGTCTGTGTGTGTTTACCTTCTGCACTTATGAAAATTCATTTTATTTATGACACGTTGGGATTCTTATAACACCCGCACACATGGGAGAAAGAAGTGGTGGCACGCCTGGCGTGACCCACATTAGCTTGGGTCTTATCCCAGTATCGGTTTCCAAGCCACCAACTGAAGATAAGCAGCTTAGATAGCATATCTAAGCTGCACACACTCAGATACGCATCTGAGGATTAGCAGGGAGACGCACCCCTTTGTGAAATGAGTTAACTGCAGGTTGGCTCTCTCACACACACACACGAAAACACATCCCTGCCCCAGGAGTTCCTTGGAATTTCGTTATCTCTTCATCCCAAAGGTATGGCATTGTGAGCAAGTACCATGCTTCACCTTCCAGCAGTAGATCAAGTTAAATACTCTGCACTCATTTGCACCTAGCTAAACTTTCCATTGATTTTACTAAAAAGCAAGAGGTAATTACTTCCCTGTCAAAGCTGGCCACCCATTAGTGGAAAGTTATAAATAACAATGCATAAATAAGGCCTCGGCGGAAGACCAGAATTACTCATAGTCTTTTGGAGCAGTGCAGAAGAAAAATATGGGATATGAGAAGATGGGGAAGAGAGGGGAGGAACACAGAGCAGGAAGTTCAGCGCTCGGTTGCGATATAAAACAGATAGGTATCTACTTGTGAAATTAAGGACAGATTTCCATAATTCACAGCCCACAAACTCGGTGGAGAGATAGCAGAGCAGTTGAGAATATTTGCACTTGACTTTATTCATCCTGGAGTTGGAGGACATTTTGAACAGGACCAAATCATCTAGCAGGCTGACCAGGACCTAAGCTATGATTTACATAACATGGCACGGGTTTTGATGATGATGGGGAAATGTTATTAAAACATGAGTTATGCATGTGTTTTGATTTGTAGGACAAGGAGAAGTTTATTAAAGTGGTCTGCCAAGAGACTCCCAGAAATTTTCAAATGGTCTTTCAGGATGGGAATGTTTGAGCTCCACTTGTTTTAGGTCACAGTCTCAGTTTGTGTGGGGCCTAGGTTGCGGTGTCCTGTTCCTTTAAATCTCACCCCACTTTCTGCTTGATTCTCAGCTCCGCAAAACAAACCTTCCTCTGGCAATTGAGCTCCTTTGGGTTACTTTAAAGTTGCATGTATAGCAAGACCTGTTACAATCTAGGGTTACCCCATGGGAACTGAGAAACTTGGCATCCGTCTGTCTGGAGAGACAATGGAAGATTGTGCCATTGAGGGTCAAGTCAAGCCTTTGAAGAGCTACAGCAGCTGCTGTGGCTGTAATACAGTGGTACCTCTGGTCACGGACGCTTCGGGTTATGAACTCCACTAACCCGGAAGTAGCTGCTCCTGGTTGCAAACTTTGCCCCAGGATGTGAACAGAAATCGTGCACCAGAGGCGTGCGTGCAGTGGGAGGCCCCATTAGCAAAAGTGCGCCTCAGGCTAAGAACGGTTTCAGCTTAAGAACGGACCTCCGGAATGAATTAAGTTCGTAACCAGAGGTACCACTACTGTAGCAACAACAACAACATTTATTATTTATACCCCGTCCATCTGGTTGGGTTTCCCCAGCCACTATGAGTGGCTCCCAACATCATCATCATCATAAAGCGATAAAGCATCAAACATAAAAAAATTCCCTAAACAGGGCTGCCTTCAGATGTCTTCTGAAAGTAAGATACTTGTTTATTTCCTTGACACCTGATGGGAGGGCATTCCACAGGGCGGGTGCCAAAACCAAGAAGGCCCTCTGACTGATTCCCGGCAACCTCACTTCTCGCAGGGAGGGAACGGCCAGAAGGCCCTCGGAGCTGGACCTCAGTGTCCAGGCAGAACAACAGGGGTGGAGACGCTCCTTCAGGTATACAGGACCAAGGCCATTTAGGGCTTTAAAGGTCAGCACCAACACTTTGAATTGTGCTTGAAAACGTACTGGGAGCCAAAGTAGAGACCGATATGGGAGAGACATGTTTTGTTGCAGCTGGGGTGGGTGAAGATGTCTGGTTTTGCTATTACAGATGCGCTGTGGTTTTTCTCCTCTCTGCTCTCTTCTCAGCGATCACTTCTCCTCTGGTCATTGCTGTGGATACATAACCTGTCTATCTGTCTCTAGGCACTGCAGTCGTCTGCAAGGGATTCCGATATGGCAGGGTTAATGTTGTTAGCCTTCATGTCATGTTTGCAGACATCTTTATAAGGCAGAGTTGGTCTGCCAACATGCCTGCTGCCTGAAGCCAGTTCCCCATAAAGCGCATCCTTTTCTTGAGGATCTTGCCAGCTTCCATTCCATGGACATGACGAAGCAAGTGTAGACACTGCTGAGACAGAAGTGCAAATATGCTGAGAATGTGGCCTTGGAAGAGCACACCTTTGCTGGGGATTCTGTCCTGCCATGTGATGCCCGAAACCTTCCTGGCACAGCGCATATGGAAAGCATTGAGGCATCGCTCCTGGCGGGTGTAAGTTGCCCACGACTCACTCCCATCAAGCAGTGTGCTCAACGTGCAAGCCTTGTAGACCTTCGTCTTGGGATCGGTTGTTACCATCACTGTCAGAGAACTGCCATCGGAGCCAGAGGCGGAGGGAAGGCTCCAGAGCGATGCCAGAGAGGGTCCCAGCAGGGAGAGAGGCAGCCCATCTGCTGGGTAAGGAAATCAGCGTAACACCAGGGGTGAAGGGGGGCCGATGGGGGAATCGGAGAGAAGGCTCCAGGACTCTTCACCGGAGACCAGTGGGGAGAGCACGGGTACTCCGCTGCCCACACCCTCCCTGCGCAGAAGACTTCCGCGCAGGGAGAGTAGGAGGAGACTTGGCGTCAAAGAACTTCTTTGCTGGAAGAAGTTTAAGAAACACCCACTGACGGATTCTGCCAGCGACTGAGACAGCCACGAGTGCAAGGCTGTCCAGAGAGAAAGGGTTCAACCAGGCAACCTAGCCAGGAGTGGCAGCAACTTACGCATGAGCAACCCCCTTAGAACCATTACAATCACCTTCTCCCATAACATTTTGGAGAGGTGAGCCATTGCCGTAGCTGCCTTACCAATATGCTTCTCCAGCTCAGCATCAATGGAGAGGATGCTGGTTTTGGTGAAGACCAGGTAGACAAAATTGCTTATCACCTTGAGCATGTGGTCACCATTGCTGATGGCGACGTCCTGAGACAGGAAGTCGGTCTTCATCAGGCTGATGGTGACCACACGGGCAAAACAGTTAGAATCTAGGGTCACCACACAAACGCTCCAAGGCAGCTGCACACTGCAGAGGAAAAGCAGTTAGGGAGAACGAACCATCCTTTAGACCTACATTGGCTCCCAGTACGTTTTCAAGCACAATTCAAAGTGTTGGTGCTGACCTTTCAAGCCCTAAACGTCCTCAGCCCTGTATACCTGAAGGAGCGTCTCCACCCCCATTGTTCAGCCCAGATACTGAGGTCCAGCTCCGAGGGCCTTCTGGCTGTTCCCTCACTGCGAGAAGTGAGGTTACAGGGAACCAAGCAGAGGGCCTTCTCAGTGGTGGCGCCCACCCTATGGAACATCCTCCCATCAGATGTCAAGAACATAAACAACTATCTGACTTTTAGAAGACATCTGAAGGCAGCCCTGTTTAGGGAATTTTTAAACATTTGATGTTTAATTTTTTTTAAATAATATTTATTCCAAATTTTAAAAGTTACAAAAAGAAAACAAGAACAATACCAAATACAAAGAAAAAAATACAACAACAACAACAGATAAAGAAGAAAAAATAAAAATACATTCTCTTAAAAAAAAGAGAGAAACAAGAAAGAAAAAAAAACAATATTAAACCTTTATATAACTTTTTTCCTTTACTTCTTTCCTTGACCTCCTCACACCTCCCAATTTTGTATTCTAGTTCAAATCATTGTTTCAGCACATCCTTCCAACCTAATTTTCATTTAAATAATTTAATTTAATATGTTAAATTTTAACGTCCTCTCTTTCGTCAATTTCATCAACTCATTTTTACTTAATCCATTATATCATTTCTACCAAAACCACCTAACTTTCTTTTTCCAACATCTTTCTAACATTCTTTAATTTTACAATATTTTTGAAGATATACTTTAAATTTTTTCCAATCTTCTTCCACCGACTCTTCCCCTTGGTCCCGGATTCTGCCAGTCATCTCAGCCAATTCCATATAGTCCATCACTTTCGTCTGCCATTCTTCTCGGGTGGGTAATTCTTGTGTCTTCCAATACCTTGCGATGAGTATTCTTGCTGCTGTTGTAGCGTACATAAAAAAAGTTCTATCCTCCCTTTGCACCAATTGGCCGACCGTGCCCAGGAGGAAGGCCTCTGGTTTCTTCTGGAAGGTATATTTAAATACCTTTTTCATTTCATTATAAATCATCTCCCAGAAGGCATCTGAAGGCAGCCCTGTTTAGGGAATTTTTAAACATTTGATGTTTAATCGTGTTTTAATATTTTGTTGGGAGCCGCCCAGAGTGGCTTTGGAAACCCAACTAGGTGGGGGGGGGTTATAAATTTTAAATAATTATTATTATTATTTAGGCAACTTGTCTTCCATTCCTGATCTTTTTCATTGGAGGATCTCTCTGCTCCTTGCAGCTTCGAAACCACAGCTTGAGCTCACCCAGTCCCCACAAAGCTCACATCTAGCAGGAGCTTTCATGTTCTCTCCATGCCTGTATTCCACCCATTGATAAAGGCTGATAGATCTTGGTTTGCCACACTGTTATTCCCATTTCACAGATGCGGAGCTGAGGCAACATGAAAGAGAATGGCAGGGCCATCAAGAAGGCTGTGCACACTCTGTTGAGCATGTGAATTTTGTTTGATGGTTCAGGGTAAGAGTGTTCATGGCAGAGGTGGGGCATCAGTCCAGATCTCCCACATCTTTCCAACTGTCTAGCTACTGGACCTAACTGGCTCTGCAGGGCTTTGAAATGGAAATGAAGTTGGTGTAGAAGGTGACAGGTTGACACCTGTGATGTGGTTGCTTTTATCCCCATTCTACAGATGTCATGTTGAGGCAATAGAGACAAACGATTTGGCCAGGACCATGCAATTAATCTGTGTCAGAGATACAGCTTGACCCCAGGTCTCCCAGGTCCAACCCCGTGGGGCGAGTGGTGGAAGAAGAGATGTTTTAGATGAAACCAATTCAAATGGAAGCAGAAACCACAAATCTGTTGTCGACATTCACGAGCATGAAATTGAAAAGCCAAGCATATGCACAAATATTTGTGAACTTCTGCCATGTTGGCAGCCTGACATCTGGAACTGCTTCCCAGCCCACTGAACCTTTGAAAACCACTCATTTATTTCTAGTCAATGCAATGGCAAGCCCAAACGGAAGAGTAGGGCTGGCTGAGTTTTCAGAAGCACGGTTCCAGGTTGTGATCCTTTGCCAACCAAACGTCTATTAAGAAGCGCAGAATCACACTTTGACAGGAATGCACAAAAAACCATTCCTCCTTGGGATAAGGGTCAGATTAAAAATATGTCCTCCGTTGTCGAAGAGGGGAAAAAACAATACAAATTGCCCCACCGCAGCCTCAAGTTAAGTAAGGATGAGCTTTACAGGAAGGGGTCAACTTTCTGACAACAATTTTTTTTCCTTTTTTTTAAATAATATTTATTGCTTTTAAACCTTACAAACAAGAAGAAAAAGAAAAGGAGAAAAAAGAAGAAAAAACAAAAAAAGAAAAAACAATACAATACAATATATAAACAATACACCACACAACATTAATGCATTAAACTAAACTAAACAGACTTTCTGACAACATTTCTGCAATTCATGGCTTAAAGGCCTATCCACTTGATTTTCTTTAAAAACAGGTTCCAACTCAATCCTAGACCACAACAAGAGCAGGAAAAAACAGTGCATGAGTGCTCCACTCTAGTAGATGGGAAGAAGAAGAGAACTTGTGGCTAGAAGTCATTTCCAGGGCTGGCTCCAGGTTTGAGGGTGTCGTGAGTCCCATGAGGATGTCATAGAAAGGACGGGCAAATCCCAAGCAGGAGGGTGAATAGATCAGGGAGTTGGCATTCGATGACCCGGAGGAAGATCTGAGAGGGATGGGGGAGGTTAATTAGCACCTCAAGAAATGCCAGCTCAGACCTTTTCACATGCTGAATCTCTCAGGCAGACTGGGGAGGAAACAAAGGCTTGATTACCTATTTCCTCCCAAGGTAAGGGGAAGTGACATAGAGAAGCCTGGCAGGACAGTTACTCTATGGTTTTAACCCCTTCATGTATTAATTAGACATAAGCGTGTTGGTTATTTGAGGCTGGTTATTCCACAAGAAGTGTGAATTTCAATGGATAATTGTGTTTCAGTTTGCATATTGGTTTGAAAAATGCAAACTAGCTACGTTCTCATTAAAAGGCAAACAGAAATCAAATTTCTGCCTCATTCCAACTTCTGCTTTACCGTTCCCATTCGGGCGCTGGCTGACACTTCTCCTCTGCCAAAGCTCTTGCCATAGTTTACATCCTATAAAAAGGGAAGCAGTTAAAGAAACCATTTAAAACTACTAAAACAATAAAATCCATTTAAACAAGACACAGCTAGCAATTAAGACCAGCCAGTCCAT
This sequence comes from Podarcis erhardii, assembly GCF_964252035.2. Lineage (NCBI taxonomy): Eukaryota > Metazoa > Chordata > Lepidosauria > Squamata > Lacertidae > Podarcis > Podarcis erhardii. The sequence continues at coordinate 33,163,768 of NC_138502.1, read as the reverse complement.
AAAACCTTTTAAAGAATACAAATGACCTAACTTCATTCTAGCAAACCAAAGGTCTTCTTCAAGAGGAGGGGTTTGATTGGCTAATCTTCTAGCTAAAGGTTGGTTTTTTTGTAAAGAAGAAGAAGAAGAAGAAGAAGAAGAAGAAGAGGAGGAGGAGGAGGAGGAGGAGGAGGAGGAGGAGGAGGAGGCCAGCTCAAAGTTCCCTGGGGAGGAAGTTTTAGAACTTGCAAAAGCAAACTGTGCTAATAGGCAGTGACTTTTACCTTATATTAGGGAAGGGGAGAATTTGTGCTTGGATTCTGGTCCCACATTGAGAGGCCCAGCCGGTGATGCAGTTAGGTCATGTTAGACTCTGGAGAAGGGGGAGGTGCAGTGATTTACATATAAGTATATATATGTAAATCATAAATATACATATACATATACATATGTATATGTATATGATTTACATATACTTATGTATATGTATATATACTTACATATACCTTGGTTCTCAAACGCCTTGGTACTCAAACGCCGAAAACCTGGAAGTAAGTGTTTCGGTTTTCGAACATTTTTCAGAAGCCAAACATCCAATGCGACTGCCAGCTATTGTTTCCGGGACGCCTGCACCAATCAGAAGCTGCGCCTTGGTTTTTTAACATTGCGAAAGTCAAACGGACTTCTGGAACAGATTAAGTTTGGTGCTTTCATTTTTGCTATTTATTTTGTGTTTTTGTTTTTGAGGCTTTTCCGGTTAATTTGTTTTTGTGTCTGTGTGGAACCCAGTTCAGCTACTGACTGATTGTGTGACTGCGGAAATGGATAAAAGCCCCCCATCCAAACAATGACTATCATCAGTGCAGGTAAGAAAAATAATTAATTTTAATTTTTATCATCTACGATACGGTCTTATTTATTTTACAGTGCAGTACATTGATTATTGCTTTCATTTTATGGATCAATGGTCTCGTTAGATTGTAAAATTCATGTTAAATTGCTGTTTTGGGGGTTATTTTTAAAAGTGTGGAATGGATTAATCCATTTTGTATTACTTTTGATGGGAAAGCGCACCTGGGTTTTGGAATGCTTTGGTTTTGGAATGGACGTCTGCAACTGATTAAGTTTGAGAACCAAGGTACCACTGTATTACATGATAGTAGTATGTATATTACATGGCACTATGTATTATTTCACTTGTTTCAAAATGTGGAAAGCCAACCCTATTGCCTGGGGTGGGGATCCCTCCTGCTCATCCTGGACTCCTGCTCCCCCAAGTCTTGCATTAATGGCACCACTAAGCAGGGCCGGCCCATACATGAGGCAAAGTGAGGCAACTGCCTCGGGCTGCAGGATCCAAAAGGGCAGCAGAACCAGTCTCCAAATATTTTTTTAAAAATAATATTTATTAAAGTTTCCACAAGAAAAGTTACAATAATAATAAAAAAGACACAAAAAAAACAAACACTGAGAAAAACAAAAACAATTAAAAACAAATCCCTCTTTCTATATCTTACGGTTCATTTACTTATTTTCATGACTTCCTCACACCTCCCTTTTTTGTATTCCAATTCAAATATTTAATTCAGCAAATCCAAACTCTCTCTATTTTCTCTTAATTCTTTGTCTTCACATATTGTAATTTCGAGTTTTCGTCTAATATCCATCCCTTTTTACCTATTCCTTTTAACATTATTGCTAAAACCACTTCGTTTCATTCCAACATCATTTTAACATTCAATAATTTTACAATGTTTCTGTAAATAATCTTTGAATTTCTTCCAATCTTCTTCCACCAACTCTTCTCCCTGGTCTCGGATTCTGCCAGTCATTTCCGCCAATTCCATATAGTCAGAACCAGTCTCCAAATAAAACATCACCAGTCTCCAATAAAGCATCGCTGTGACAGCAGCAACTGCAGCACCCTCCTTGGAGCCTGCATCTGCTACCACCTTGGCAGTCTCCCCCCAACGCCATCTCTACGTTGGCTTCATGGTGCATAGGAGACCCTGCCAGTCTCCTCCCAGCCGATTTTGGGCACCGAGATCTTGTGCAATTTCACCCTGGGGGGGAAAGCATTGGGGGGGGGACTGCGATTTCACACCATGCCCCAAAACATGCATTTTTGGGTGCCACGAGAGCACAGCTCCCCCAAAGTGTCCTTTTGGCTCTGTGAGCTTGTGTAGGTCACATGACAAGGACCGATAGGAAGTCGCGACTTGCGCATCCCAGTTTTGGGACTCAACATGTTGGAGGGTATGAAATGAGGATTATATATATACATATATATTTACAGCTATGGAGGTGTAGCAGGCATAGTAAAGGGTAAAGGGACCCCTGACGATTAGGTCCAGTCGTGACCGACTCTGGGGTTTCGGTGCTCATCTCGCTTTACTGGCTGAGGGAGCTGGCGTACAGCTTCTGGGTCATGTGGCCAGCAGGACTAAGCCGCTTCTGGCAAACCAGAGCAGCACACAGAAATGCCGTTTACCTTCCTGCCAGAGTGGTACCTATTTATTTACTTGTACTTTGACGTGCTTTCGAACTGCTAGGTTGGCAGGAGCAGGGACAGAGCAAGGGGAGCTCACCCTGTCAAGAGCAAAAAGTTGGCAGCTCAGTTAGGTAGAGAGGAGCCCACCCTGGTTTCCCTTCTGAGTCTCCAGCCATCCCTGCCTCAGCTTCCCATCTGCCTCCTCTCCTCCCTCCTCTCTTCCACTAGACAGTCATATAGAGTAAGCCCTTTTGAACACAGAGGGAACTAATCCCACCTAGAATCGCACTGCAATTGTGTGAGCCTCTGCATGTTCTCTCGGACATAAGGCCCCCTCAGTTCAGTGCAGCTTTCTGCCTCCTAACTGTGCCCAGGATTGGAGCCCTGGGCTTCATTTGCCAGTAAAACAAAGTTTAACATTATAAAGTAAATGGATTGGAGGTGGAGATTAGTCGCAAGCAGGAAAGGACATGCCGGTGAATTTTATTATATATATGAAAGAGGGAGTGAAAGAGAAAGAGAGAGAGATGCATTGACTATCTGCAGCAATTTAGTACTTGGTTGATTAATTTCCTGGTTAATGAGTTAAAAGCAGCTCACTTAATCCACTAAAAATGTAATTGCTCAGCAGTCCCAATTCCAATATGATTTACACCCTTTGCAATACATATTTGAACTTTAATGCATTTGGATAAAGTTCCTGTTCATTTCCGAAAAGCCACATTAAATTATCTTTATGGGCCTGCTACTTCTCTGTTTTAGTACTCATAGAGCCTACTCCTGTGTGTGGGTACTGGGAAGTGAATTCACCAAATTGGATGAGCCCCAAGCTATCAAATCAGCGACTTGCTCTTCCATTCCTTATTTCAATGGAGCTGACAGATTGCTGAAACTTTTTGCTGCAGGGCCACACCAAGACCACCACCAACTTGCCTATTTAATACGATCTCCTAGGGGACGCGGGTGGTGCTGTGGGTTAAACCACAGAGCCTAGGACTTGCTGATTAGAAGGTCGGCGGTTCAAATCCCTGTGACGGGGTGAGCTCCCGTTGCTCGGTCCTTGCTCCTGCCAACCTAGCAGTTCAAAAGCACATCAAAGTGCAAGTAGATAAATAGGTACCGCTCCGGCGGGAAGGTAAACAGCGTTTCCGTGCACTGCTCTGGTTCGCCAGAAGTGGCTTAGTCATGCTGGCCACATGACCCGGAAGCTGTATGCCGGCTCCCTCAGCCAATAAAGCAAGATGAGGGCCGCAACCCCACAGTCGGCCACGACTGGACGTAATGGTCAGGGGTCACTTTTATCTAGGAAGTTCTCCTTGATGATAATAATAATGTAATAATAATTTATTATTTATACCCCGCCCATCTGGCTGGGTTTTCCCAGCCACCCAAAAAGTGTGCCTTGTGCACACAGGACCACCTCTCTGCAGCATTTAAGGACCGGGAACCTTCGCAGGTTGCAGCGATGCTTTTTGCACTGCCACCATCCCAACCGGTAGATAGTTAAGAGCTTAGGCGGCTTCAGTGGCGGGTGCCCGTCGCCCCTCAGAATTCTGTGCCCAGGTGCCCCACACCCCTTGCACCCCCAGGTAAAGACGGCCCTGGCGACCCATGTGGGATGACTTTTAAAAACAATATTAATAATAATAATAATAATAATAATAATAATAATAATAATATTTTTTTATTTATATCCCACCCTCCCCAGCCGAAGCCGGGCTCAGGGCAGCTAACAACAATAAAATAATACAACATTCTAAAATCATGTCATTATAAAATTAATTCAAATCAAATTAATGCCATCCATTGGGCTAGAGTTCTGTGAAGACTGCCAAAGGAAGGAGTCAAGCTGTGCCCTGGCCAAAGGCCTGGTGGAACAGCTCTGTCTTGCAGGCCCTGCGGAAAGATGTCAAGTCCCGCAGGGCCCTAGTCTTTTGTGACAGAGTATTAATATTAATATTAATTCTTTTAGATTCAGTATTTCAGGGAGCAAGCGGTGCTGTCTTGCACCCACGTCTAGCAACGTTAGAACCTTTCAATGTGGTGTGGATTGCAAGATTGTTATTATTATTATTATTAATATGTGCCAGCAGTTGGCATCCCGATCCCCTTCGCTTTGTACAGGGTAAATGGGGTAGAACGCTTTCCCATCCTCCCCCCACAGCCCAAGCCCTACGCTAAGTCTGATTTCCATTACTGTCAAAGAACCCTGCTCTGGTTTCCATTACACCCCTTGATTCTCAACCCTATAATTTCTCCTAATGTCGTCCCGCCACCTCCCATTTCACTTGTTAATCTTCTTTTGGTTAAAGGTTTCCCATCTCCCTTTCTCTCCGTACAAAGTGTCCTTTCAACAGGACGTCTCGCTCTGAAGAATGACAGGCCAAAGGGGGCAAAGCGACGTAATGCGGCTTTGATTTCTTACAAGGAACCGGCACAACCAAACACAACAATGTCCGTGAAACGTGATCCGTTAACGGGGGGTGGGGGAGAGAGCAGAAAGCCCTGAATTAGAGAAAGATGTAAAAAACAAAAACAAAAAATGGATGCGTTTGCAGGATGCTCTTTGTGCTAGTGGCAGGGAAGGGAGTGTCATCGAAAGAAATTCACATTACGCAGTGAAGGATAAACAACCGCACGTTCAGGGAGGGTATTAGAGAAAGATCAAGCTCCTTGTGGTGACTATAATAAGGCACATAAATATGTCTGCAACGGCTTGTGGATTGCATTATCAATATTTTTCTGCTTAAAATATTGATTGATTCCACATGCAAAAGGGCCCAGCAGGCTTTCTTCTCACCGGCCGGGGTTTTAGGAGCCGATTGATCCGCTTATGTTGTTGATAGAACAGGATTTCAGTTGTTCAAAGGAAATGAACTTCAAACACCGGGTTGCTGTGGATATCGAGGAAAGAGAAGACGAGAGGTTGGCGCAAGCAGCCTCGTGTTAGCATTTACAGGGCAGTATTCGGGAGGGGGTGTGTCTTGCTCTCGGTGCTGGATTTCCTAAATAGTAAAAAAAGGGGGGGGGAGTGATGCCAGGGATCGTAGAATTGTAGAGCTGGGATGGCTGGCTTTGGGCGTTGCAAAAGGAAAGGAAAGTCATCAGCCTTCATGGCTACAGAGAGATGCTTGGAATGTATTTATTAATTGAAATATGTATAAATCAACACTTTCATAAAACTATATCAAGGTGGTAGGCAGCATACAAAATACAGTCGTACTTTGGAAGTCTAATGGAATCCGTTCCGGAAGTCCATTCGACTTCCAAAATTTTCGGCAACCAAAGCGCGGCTTCTGATAGGCTGCAGGAAGCTCCTGCAGCTAAACGGAAGCTGCAGAAGCCATGCCGGACGTTCAGCTTCTGAAAATCGTTCGAAAACCAGAACACTCACTTCTGGGTTTCAATAATTCGGGAGCCGATTTGTTCAGGAGCCAAGGTGTTCGAGATCCAAGGTATGACTGTACCAGAAAATCGGTAGAAGCATGCATAAAAATGTAATTAAAAACATCAACAAAACATCGGGAAATAAATACCGATTGGTTAGAAAGAGACATGCCTATTGAGGAGGCCTGTCCAATCAGTGCGGTTTTCGGAACATGTCTAAAAGAATGCAGGGATGGTTCTAGTGGAAGAGGGTTCCACAGGGCAGAGCTGGCCACACTGAAGTCCCTAGGGAACAACAACCAAACCACAGGGCCACGGAGGAGTTACATTTAAAGGAGAATCTACTAAATCTGCACTTTCTGGAACAATATGTGAGCTGAAGCACAGCAGCCCTTCGAAATTTGCACGTATCTGAATTTTGTGATGCTGTTCTCCAACCAAATAACGTTTACAGAAATGAATATTTTTAAGGGATAGCACACATGAAAATGAATATACTAGTGAAAGGGTGCTGGGAATTAAACTACAGTTCCCAAGATTCTTTCTTGGGGGGAGGAATGAGTTTCCAACATGTAGTGTGTATGCAGCCATGCAGAAGGAGAAGCAAAAGCAATGTTGCAGTTACTGGCCAATCGGTACTGCTTTCGAAAATTCCTTCCTGACTACCCCCAATGTGGGGTACAGCCCAAAGCAGGGTATGAACCTTAGCCCAAATCCATTGGCTTGAGCCTAAATCTATGCCTTTTACTTGTCCAGCAATCTGTGTAGGCAGAGGTTTTGCTGGGCCCCGAACTGATTTCCCATCTGTTCCTGAAGGTGGTTGCAAAATCTCTAGGATCAATCAGAGAGCCCTGCTCCCAAGTGCTCCTCGGGATGGCTGCCAGGAAATGGCTCGGATTCCTGCTTGCGAATGGGAATCCCATCCCTGGACTCGTTAACTCCAAGCGTCGTTAAATCACAGGCCACCGTCCTTTCTTTGGACAGCTGGGTCGATTGACGGGCTCACCTCCCGCTGCTGGGGCACCCGCAGAAACTGCTGGTGTCTGGATAGGCAAGATTCATTGACACAGCCACTCGGCTGTTTGCTTGTCATCCTGCATTTTGGGTCAATGGCCTTTCGAGGTTCCTTGTCCTTAAATCAGGTTTATTTCCCTTCCTTCCCTTAAAAAAAAGACCTTTATGGTATGGGAGGGTGGAAATGTGGGGATCTGGAGAAAGAAAGGAGGGACTGTGGACGGGAACAGGTCAGGTCAACATGTGGGGCACAGCCCTACGATGTCAAGGGACTGTCCAGATCCCAGGTGTTCCCTAGGCCTGAAGTTCAGTGATGGCGGCTCAAGACCAGCCCATAAAGCAGCCGCTTCCTTTGCTTTTGACAAGGGAGCGTGCTTAGGTGGACACAGAAGGAGGTCTGCCGATCCACCACAGCTGCACCTTTCATCCTTTTGTGCCTGCTTAAGTTATGAGCATCATCACAATCACCCTGAACTCCTCCAGGTCTTCATTTGAGCCAGGGCTGGTTGGTGGTATGGTTAGGCAATTTTAGACTCTGGACATTATGATGCTATGGCAACCCACTTGATAGTCTGAGGGCCTCTCTCTCCCCTTTTCAGAGGGTATTGTCTAAATAATAATAATAATAATAATAATAATAATAATAATAATAATAATTTATTTATTATGTATACCCTGCCCATCTGGCTGGGTTTCCCCAGCCACTCTGGGCGGCTTCCAACTGAATATTAAAAACAATACAGCGTCAGTCATTAAAAAGTTCCCTAAACAGGGCCGCCTTCAGTTGTCTTTTAAAAGTAAAATAGTTGTTTATTGTCTTGACATCTGATGGGAGGGCGTTCCACAGGGTGGGCGCCACTACCAAGAAGGCCCTCTGCCTGGTTCCCTGTAACCTCACTTCTTGCAGTGAGGGAACCGCCAGAAGGCCCTCGAAGCTGGACCTCAGTGTCCGGGCTGAACAATGGGGGTGGAGACTCTCCTTCATGTATACTGGGCCGAGGCCATTTAGGGCTTTAAAGTTCAGCATCAACACTTTGAATTGTGCTCGGAAACGTACTGGGAGCCAATGAAGATCTTTCAGGACCGGTGTTATATGGTCTTGGCGGCTGCTCCCAGTCACCAGTCTAGCTGCTGCATTATGGATTAATTGCAGTTTCCGAGTCACCTTCAAAGGTAGCCCCATGTAGAGCATTGCAGTAGTCCAAGCAGGAGATAACTAGAGCAACTAGTCTATTACTTCATTTACTTCAAAATGTGGTAAGCCAACTCTGATGCACTTAGTGGCCCTCCTAGTCATTCTGTTATGTGGGGACCTGGACCTCTGCCCTAAAGTCCTGCCCTGATAGCACCACTGGTCCTGGGTCAATAAACTGTTCGGTTTGGTTATTGATTTGTTGCATTTACATAAACAAGGGCTATACCATCCATACAATAAATGAATTTTAAAATGCATGTAAAATTATGTAACATTTGATGGGTTCTATTGGGGGGACAACGACGACTGTGCAACAGAAACAGCTGAATCCCAAACTGAATCAGGCCAATTCAGAGGGATCTGGAGTCAGGTGGAAACAGCCTATGATTGCCCCAGATCTGATCAGGCTGCTTGGAGCAATACTGGACTGTAAGGGGGCAGAGACTGTCAAGAAGGAGAGGAAAGTCAGGTGGGAAGGAGAAGCTGCTGGTCAACGTCTGATCTTCTAGCGCCTTCCACCCTATGGAAGTCCTCAGGAGCTGGAAACTGGTATTATAATTTCCCACAGTGCCTCTATGCATTATGGGAGATTAAAATGGCTCCCAGCCACCCAGTGGTCATTCAGAGCAGTGCCTACTGCCAGGGCCCATCAAAGTAGCAGGGAGCCCTCTGGAGGGCACTTTGCCGAGTTTCCAGCCCTCCAAAAATCCAACCCCTGGAGCCTGCTGTTTGGGAATCAATTAGAGAGCACCTTAAGGACCTCACAGTCTCAACATAATGTACCCCACACTGAGAAACGAGCAGCTCTCTCCTGTACCAGTTGCCTCCCCTGGCCGTCCTTCAGAGGCAGCCATTGAAAAGCGCTTTGGACAAGTCGAGGAGTCGCAAAGGTGTGAATGATTCTTGCCAGGCCCAGCTTGGTAGGAAAGAAATTTCAGGCTTGATGGATCAAGGAACGAGCTCCCAGCTATTAAAGAAAAGTGCGGGGGGTGGGGGGAGGAACAGACCAGTTGGTTTGTATTTTCGCCTTCCCCTCCAGAGTCTCGCGTCAGGGGGTTTGGAAAGCATCCTCCGCCATGGCATATGAGCCCTCGCAATTTTCTCCCAAGCAATTAAGTGCTTGTAATAAAGTTTATCATATTACCTCCTCATTACAATCCTATGACATTTCTGACGAGAGCCTTAATATCCCTCAACCGATGGCTGAGTGCTTTCCCAGCCATTTTCAAATTAATTCAAACTCTAAATATTTAATTATCTTGCTGACTTCCAACCAGGAAAAAAAACAGAAACCCAACAACCTCCAATGAGTTGAGGTGCCACTGAGTTTTCAGGCATCACTGTGAGGCTGCCTGCTGACAACGGGCGGAGGCTGCTAGTGGAGCCTATTGTTTATTTATGGCTTTATCACACCTTTCTATTGCTAGACAAGGAAAAAATACGTATAAAAAAAGAAAAATTCCCTGGATGCCAAAATCAAGGTTTGGGGCAAGTTCTCTTTAGTGAGAGAACATCAGCAGAGATTCCGAATTACAAAATATGCAGTGAAGCATGGAAAAATTGACTGCTAAACCTTGAAAATATACCCTCGTGAATTTCAAAAATCCTTTCTTCCCCCTGCATAGGAAAAGACCACACATTTGGTAAGTTGAAATGTGATTTACTCACAAATATTTCAAAGGTCAGGTTTGTGTGCTTTTCCATACAGCAGTCAGAAAACACAGGCAGTACAACTTGGCTTCGTTACAGTGGTGAAAGTTCCTAAATTATTGGTACAGGAACACAAGAAAGGCGTGTTAGAGCCGTGCGGTCTGAGCTTGGAGCAACCAGCTCAGAGCTCTTTACATGCTGAGTTTCTCAGACAGACTGAGCTACAATAATAGGCTTTAATAATAGGCGAGAGCCAGTGTGGTATAGTGGTTAAGAGTGCTGGACTTGTAATCTGGTGAACACACACACACTCCATGTTATTGCTGAAGTAACATGAACTGGACAATCTTAAAGAGGATTATCAAATTTGCCTAGGAGGATTAAAGATGATCCATGATGTTTGGTAGGTGACAAGTCTGTGTAGAGGATAATTTCCACTTCTTAACCCTGTGGAAAGAGGGGGTGCATTTGCTATTCGGGTGTGGCTGTGTGGACTTGGAGACACCTCTAGCAGCATATTTTTTTCTTACATGAGCCATGGTGTGTCCTATATCTTCACACGCAGAGATGGGCCATTGGCACTTTTGAGCAACCCAAGAAGGTGAACATCAAAAGAGAGAAATGGGAGACATATCCATTCTTATGTCTGGGAGACAGAACCATCTGCTTGAAACAGGATGGGTAGATAATACCATGTGAGGTTCTAGACCTGGGATGTTGGATCTTTAAAGAGACAGGTGTTTTACTCTCAGGCCTTTTTCCACACAGTACTCCCCTGGACTTGCTTTTTAGCAAGGTTACTTTAGAGTACGATTGCATCAACCTTTGCTTGGTTACCTGAACACAGATGTATTGCAAAACCCTGCTCTCAAAATCGGGGGTAGAGCCTTTGGAAAGAAAGAAAGAAAGAAAGAAAGAAAGAAAGAAAGAAAGAAAGAAAGAAAGAAAGAAAGAAAGTCCCAGACATTAAAACGAGCCTTTGCAAAGGAAAAAAATGAGATTATTATGATGATTGTTATTTTGCCCGCACTATCACCACCCCAGCCCTCCCTCCTCCTTTCGGGAGAAATTACCTTGAACCCAAATTACCGGCTCTTAGAATTTGGGTGTACATCCTTTGCTCCAAAAAGCCAAACCCAAACATTGAAAACAGCCTCTCCAAAGGAAGGAAAGGAGATTATGGTGAAGATTATTATTATTACACACACACACACACGGCCTTCCCTGCTGCTTTCTGGAGAAATTACCTTGAAGCCGAATTGCTTCCATGCATGATGAAATTGATTTTATTTTGTGCACACTCGACACTGTTGCCGTTTTCATGGAAATCTGATGATTTGTAACCCTAGCCCCTTCTTCCTTTCCCTCCATCAGGCCGGCGCTCTCCTCGCCCTTCCTCCTGTCCATCTGTCCAGGCGCATTTGCCTTCCTCCCCTTCACGCGTCCCCCTTCATCAGCTTGGCAGCACTAAAGCTCCAATCAATAGGAATAGATTGATTCCCCATTGGAACAGAGATGCCCCTGAGCGAAACACCTTGTTCTTTTCCCATCAGCCCTGGCGGTGGCCTTTGAAAGAGCGCTGCCTCTGACATGCTACATGTGGCGGATTCAGTTACCAAAGCTCCCCCCCCCTCAGGGCTGTGTTTCTTGGCACTGATGAAGCATTTGCTCCCCTAAAGACACCGTGAAGGAGGGGCGGGAGGAAATGGAGCAAGACAGGGAAATAGCCCAAGTTGCCACTCAGAAACGCTGTCCCCATGTCAACCGCCCCATTCAAGTTAGCAGCATCCTCTGCTTCCAGTCTCCACTCCCCTTTGTCTTCTTGGGCAGTGTTGAGCTGCCTCAAAAGGATGGGGTCACCGTCAATCTCAGCTCTCTCAGGCTGAAGGAGTCTTTCTTCTTTGGCGATCCCTCGTAGCCGAGTAAGATTGTCTACCATAAACACGGTTTTAACAGTGAGTCCGTAAGTGGCTGTGGAGGCCAATTCTGGATCCACACGTCCTTCCACAGTGGGGACATAGGTTTCTGGGTGGGAGTTGATCATGGTGAGGATTTGCCAAACGTGCCTTCCTCTTAGCATGTTTCTCCCGTTCTGCTTGAGCTCAAGTGTCTTCGAAGCCCATGACACCTTTGGTAAAGGCTGTTCTCTAACTGGAGCGCTCACAGGCCAGTGTTTCCCAGTTGTCGGTGTTTATACTACGTTTTTTAAGATTTACCTTGAGAGAGTCTTTAATCTTCTTTTGTTAACCACCTGCATTATGCTTTCCATTTCTAAGTTCAGAATGGAGTAGTTGCTTTGGAAAACGATACAGTGGTACCTCGGGTTAAGTACTTAATTCGTTCCGGAGGTCCGTTCTTAACCTGAAACTGTTCTTAACCTGAAGCACCACTTTAGCTAATGGGGCCTGCTGCTGCCGCCGTGCCGCCGGAGCACGATTTCTGTTCTTATCCTGAAGCAAAGTTCTTAACCTGAAGCACTATTCCTGGGTTAGCGGAGTCTGTAACCTGAAGCGTATGTAACCTGAAGCATATGTAACCTGAGGTACCACTGTAATCAGGCATCTGCATAACATGACCTGTCCAACAAAGTTAATGTTGAAGAATCATCGCTTTGACACTGGTAGTCTTCGCTTCTTCCAGTACACTGGCATTAGTTCGCCTGCCTTCCCAAGTGATGTGTAAAATTTTTTGAAGATACCTGTGATGGAATATTTCGAAGAGTTGGAGAAGGAGTAGGCTTCTCCTGGGATGGGTATCCACAAGGAATGCCAAGTGCAAGGCAGATTGTGACAAAGGACTAGTTCTACCTTGCAAGTTCCCAGCCACAGCTGCTCTGTCTCAGGTGGGGGGTCTCGGTCAGATGTGGCTCGAGCCCAAATAACGTGGGGAAAGTCTAGGCAAGTGTCAAGGTTCCAGCCAGGTAAGCAGAGGAAGGCAAGGTTGGTTTCCAGCAAGGCAAAGCAAAGCAGGGCAAAGTTCAGTTTCCTGCAGGGAAGTTTAATTTCTATGTAGCACCCTGGATAGCTCCATTTGAAGCTCAGCCTAGAGGTTTACTCAAGAATGCTCAAAAGCTGCCTCCACATGTGGAGGTATGTGCCTGTAGAGGGGCAACCTCTCCAGCACTTAGGTGAAGTTTCTGGGTGTAGGAGCACCAGCTGCCATTGTGTTAGGTACCATCTATAGATAAGTTTTGAAGGTGAGTTCCCTTCTTTTGGCTGTGATGGATTTAAAGGGTGGTTTAGACCACAGTTTATGTAATGTATCATTTTTGTGAAATCATTTTTATTTTATTTTTACAATACAATGTTTTAAAATTTCGAATATATATCCCTATACAGAGATCCCTCTGAATCTCAGGACTTCCTTCCACCCCCTCACTGGAGTCCCATTTCAAACATTAAAAATTGCATCTTCTTCTTAACTCTAACAATTATATCAATCTGTATTTTCCATGGGAATTGTTATACTACAAGTGAAAATGTTTAGACAACAGTTTAGACCAGGCTTCCTCAACCTCAGCCCTCCAGATGTTTTGAGACTACAATTCCCACCATCCCTGACCACTGGTCCTGCTAGCTAGGGATCATGGGAGTTGTAGGCCAAAACATCTGAAGGGCCGAGGTTGAGGAAGCCTGGTTTAGACCATTGGGTAGGGCTTATTTTGTAACCTATGTCATGCTCCCATTGTTCTTTGGTTGAGGTGAGGGGTTTGGGGGATTCTGGAGTAGTCTTTGGTATATTGTGGATACCATCCCCTTGCCATGTTGCTTTGCTGTCAGGAGATGGTTTTCGAAGGCCTGGTGGCTGTTGCTTTTACAGCGGTACCTTGGGTTAAGTACTTAATTCGTTCTGGAGGTCCGTTCCTAACCTGAAACTGTTCTTAACCTGAAGCACCACTTTAGCTAATGGGGCCTCCTGCTGCCGCTGCTGCACCGCCACTGCATGATTTCTGTTCTCATCCTGAACCAAAGTTCTTAACCTGAAGCACTATTTCTGGGTTAGCGGAGTCTGTAACCTGAAGCGTATGTAACCTGAAGTGTATGTAACCTGAAGTGTATGTAACCCGAGGTACCACTGTACTACTGGGTTGTTTAAGAAGGCGTGCAGTTGATTGCATGTCAGCCAGGGTATTTGGGTGTCCCCTGATTTGTCATGTATTTCTTGTGTTGCTATAGGTTTGTTATTTTTTTTTAGAAGTCTATATGGTGTGTGTAACCCAAGAAAATCTTTAATAAAAGCATTTTTTTAATCCCAGCTAAGGCATAAAGGGAACATAGTGAGGATAGATTGCTCTGTCTCTGTTGGAGTGGACTCTTCCAGTTAAAGGGGCCTTGCCTGCTTCAGCAACCATTGGCTCTGACAGCATGAGAGAGACCATCGTTCCCTCTGGGCTTCAGACCTCTGACTTAAAGGACAGTGGCGTGACCTCCTCAAGTCAGGAAGGGAATGGTGAGACAGGGTCAGCACTTGGGGCACTGACCTCTCCCACCATTCGTACAAGTTCACAGCCTCAGCCCGGGATCAAGACGAGTGTTTGTGTGGAGATTTTAGCAAGAGATGTTGGAAAGAATGAAAGCAAAGAGAGGTCTTCTGGGTCAAACCATGGGACCAATCAGATGCAATTTGAAAAGCCACAATCAGGGCCTCTCAATAAGGGATAGAGGTACATGGCCATTGAACATAGAGGAGGAGAAAGGCATTTAGAAATGCATATTTTGAAAAGACAGTGTGTGCATTTTGTGAAGAAATACAGTAAATATGTATTCTTGAGAGAAAATACATTAAATTCAACTAATATTTAGATGCACATTTTGGTGCAGATTTGAAATACTGCAAATCGGTGTGAAAATGGGACAGAGCAGATTCAAGAGCGAAGGCGACACAAATCAGAAATAGACTCATTCATCTGTCTCTAGAGCAGGGATGGAGAATCTGTGGCCCTCCAGATGTTTCTAGACTACAACTCCCATCATCCCTGACGACTGGTCATGCTGACTGGGGCTGATAGGAGTCAGAGTCCCACCACACCCATGTCCTCAATTTAGGTGCTCTGAATCGTAATATTTGACATTTGAAACACCTAGGAATTACTCAGGGTGTTCTGCAAGACTACAAATAAACCAGCACAGTACATGACTGAGCACGATGACTTGGAGATGTCTTGTGTGTCTTGAGAGTCTTATTCCCAGGTAAGTGTGCATAAGATTGCAGCCTTTTTTCCCCCAGCTCTGCATTGCTTTCTTTCCCCACCCCACCCCCTCTTTCATCATGCTGGATTTCCAGAAAACCCACAAGATCCTCCACCTATCCTTTCACCCAGATGGTGGTCAGAGCCTCAGAGAAATGGCAAGACCAGCCTGAGTAGAGTTGGATGCATTATCATGGAGCGATGTGGTTCTGGTAAATGCATTTTCAATCCATCTCCTCGCAGCTAAGAAGACACTCTGATTAACGCTCAAAAGTGAAGTGTGCTTCAAGGTCAAAAGAATGAATGCGATCATAGGGAGGGAGGGAGGGAGGGAGGGAGGGAGGGAGGGAGGGAGGGAGGGGGGCCTCTTTCGGCTGTCGTGCGTGTGTTCATTAAGGTTCCCGGACAAGGGCATAAATTTTCAGAGCGCATCAGCTCTTTTCTAGGGAAAGGTGCTGAAAACAGCAAAAGCTTTGCAGATCTCCTTGGAAGCTCCTGGGGTCTGTCGATTTTTGCCCGTCGCTCTGCATTTCAACACCAATCAATCTTTCTTGTAAACCGCTTACGCCAAGCGGTGTATAAAGTTTGGTGAAGTAAAACAAGGAATCTGGTGTTGCAGAGTAAAGCGTTTAAAAGCAAATGTACAATCTGGGTTTCTGCTTCCTCCGTTGGCCTAAAGGTTTATCATTACTATTAACAGTGTATAGTTTCTGTCAAGCAGGTGATGGTGGTGAAGAAAAAGGAGTTTGCCATATGAAGCAGGTGGTTGTTGTTGCTGTTGTTGTTATGTATTAAATGTGTATATCACCCTATACCTGCAGGTCTAAGGGTAGTTCACAACATAACATCACAATATAAAAACACTAAATACATAATAAAAATAAAAACAAGAAATACCCAATAATCTCTCCCCTTCCACAACACATTTTAAAAGGGCAGTGGATGTAAATCAGTCAAATGTTCCACTGAAGCCAAAAAGGCATCTATAAAGCCTGGAGATACAGTTGTACCTTGGAAGCCAAATGGAATCCGTTCCTGAAGTGCATTCGACTTCCAAAACATTCAGAAACCAAGGAAGCTCCTGCAGCCAATCGGAAGCCGTGGAAGCCCCATCAGACATTCAGCTTCCAAAGAACGGTCACAAACCAGAACACTCACTTCCGGGTATGCGGCGTTCAGGAGCCAAAACGTCCAAGCGCCAAGACGTTCGGCTTCCAAGGTACTACTGTACTGGTTTTTCCAAGACCTCTAAGAAATCATTTCCTATATTTCAGATGTTCCGAGTGCCAGGGTTAATGTAGCAGCATCATTCATGCACAACAGGAAGATATCAGTAAGCATGGGGAGACCTCAATGTTTGCAGAAGTACAAAAAATATATAGAAAAATAAATAAGGGGAAGGGTCCCCAAAACAGCCCAATGGGGACTGAGCATGCAAGGTGGCCAATGGATGCTGAATGGCTGGGGGAGGTGGATGGGAAATGGGGACGGGGTGAAATGGAGTATTGGAAAGGAGGGAAGTCCTGGCTGGCTGGCTGGCTGGCTGGCTGAAATACTGAACAGGAGCACTCTGCACTGATAGAAGCTGCAGTCTAGCAACACCTTAAGGGCCAAATTTCCCCATCCCTGGCATATGAAGTGGAGGCACATCAATATCCATTCCAACCTGTGTTTGTCCCACGCAGCGCTGCTTCCATTCCACTGCAGCTCAGCTTCCAACAAAAACGACATTATTTGCCTGGCAGTTTGCTATGGCAGAAATGGTCAGAATTTAGGTTATTAGTAAGTTATTCCATGGGGACGCGGGTGGTGCTGTGGATTAAACCACAGAGCCTAGGACTTGCTGATCAGAAGGTTGGTGGTTCGAATCCCCGCCACGGGGGTGAGCTCCCGTTGCTCGGTCCCTGCTCCTCCCAACCTAGCAGTTCAAAAGCACATCAAAGTGCAAGTAGTTAAATAGGTACCTCTCCGGTGGGAAGGTAAACGGTGTTTCCTTGTGCTGCTCTGGTTCTCCAGAAGCGGCTTAGTCATGCTGGCCACATGACCCGGAAGCTGTACACCGGCTCCCTCGGCCAATAAAGCGAGATGAGCACCGCAACCCCAGAGTCGGCCACGACTGGACCTAATGGTCAGGGGTCCCTTTACCTTTAAGTTATTCCACACAGTTCATTTCAAGGAAATGCAAACGGGTTGGTGGGGGGTACTGTCATCGTTTGCAGGCTGAAAAGAAACCACACCTAATCCCGATCATATTCCCTGGATTGATTTCTGTTCCGGATATGACTCAAATGAGCGAACACATGGCATTTCTGCTCCCGTTTTCCAATTCTGTTTGAATTCTCCAGCATCCCTAACGGAGCGTGCGTGGCGCCAAACCCTTTCATAACAGTATACCTTCCATAGCTTCACAGATGAAAATGGGGACATGCTTATAACACTCCCATTCGCATACCGAGGACCATGTTTCTGAAGCTCGCCCAAGACACTTTGTGGAAGGCTTTTCATATCCTGCTGTATGTTGCATTCATTTAGTCTGCAATACTCCGCAGCTGGTTTAAAAGCCAGAAAAGGGCAATTGTTCTTTCACTTTAAAAAAGTATACTAGAAAAACCTAATTGTCCTACAATATGTTATCAAGAATTCGAAACACAGCTTGGCGGCCTCTGTCTGCGTGTGAGAGAGAAATGGCAGGCTGAGGCCTCGCCATCCCTGCCCGTACATTTATTTGTTTATTTTACTTACTATTATTTTTATACCGCTCACTTACTAAGAACATTCTTTGCTAAGCAGTCAGTGGTCAAGTCACAGAAGGCAACATAAAAAAAAAGCATTTAAAAGTGATTCAACAATCAAGTAAAGCAATAATGCAGAAGCTGGACATGCTCCAGGGGAAAGCTTGGTGAAATAAGAACATTTTTAGCTGGCCTTTAAAGAATAATAATAATAATAATAATTTATTTACACTCTGTCCACTGTAGGTGGCTTCCAGCAAAATATTAAAATACAATAATTCATCAAATATTAAAAGCTTCCCTAAACAGGGCTGCCTTCAGATGTCTTCTAAAAGTCAGATAGTTGTTTATTTCTTTGACATCTGATGGGAGGGCATTCCACAGGGCGGGCGCCACTACCAAGAAGGCCCTCTGCTTGGTTCCCTGTAACTTTGCTTCTCGCAGTGAGGGAACCACCAGAAGGCCCTCAGAGCTGGACCTCAGTGTCCTAGCTGAATGATGGGGGTGGAGACGCTCCTTCAGGTATACTGGGCCAAGGCCATTTAGGGCTTTAAAGGTCAGCACCAACACTTTGAATTGTTCCCAGAAACATACTGGGATAACATGGAGGGAGCTTGCTTAATATTCATGAGGAGGGAAGTCCATAAAATGGGTTGTGATTATAAGGGTTTTGTTTAGGCTCAACAAACCTTTAGAATCTACAAACTTTCTGTCATTCAAACCAAGGGGTTCTGTCATTTATTCCGATCGGAATAAATGACAAGAAATCTAGATTTCAGATTGAAATAATAGAAAGTAAAACAAAATTATTATCAAAAATGTACAACCAGTTGCTTGAGTGGGACACCAAGGACGAGGAAGTAAAGGAAGTGATGGTGAAGTGGGCGGTAGACCTAGGGTACAACATAGAGTTTGACAAATGGAAGGCATTGTGGTGTAAAGATATGAATTTCTCAGCATGCACGACACTAAAGGAAAACATGTATAAGATGATGTACAGGTGGTACATAACGCCAGTAAAACTACATAAAATGTATAGAACGGGCGATAAACTGTGTTGGAAATGTAAGAGCAAGGAGGGCGATTTCATCCATACGTGGTGGACGTGCGAGATTCTCAAAAAAATTTGGGAATCCATCTATAATGAATTAAAAAAAATTCTTAAATATACGTTTGTTAAAAAACCCGAAGCCTTCTTGCTGGGGATAATTGGTAAGGATATCAAAGAAGAAGATAGAACCTTTTTTCAATATGCAACGGTGGCCGCCAGAACCCTCATAGCACAGTACTGGAAAACACCAAAAATCCCAACACTAAAGGAGTGGCAACTTAAACTATCCGATTATTTGGAGTTGGCTAAATTGACACAGAAAATAAGAAATCAAAGAAGTGCAAAATTTAACAATGAATGGAATAAATTTAGGATATATATGGAAATAGAGACAAGGGGAAAATCAAAATGTTGATCAGAAACACATATGTACTTACAGAAATCACAGTAGGCATGAGATAACGCTTACTACGTAAAAAGTTTTATTAAGGAATAGACACAGCAGATAGATAAACAAGGCAATATTTTCCAAAATCGAGATAAAGGGAAGTCGATCAATGTTATTTAAAGTTGTATGTATTTTGTGTTTTTCTCTTTTTTTCTCTTTTTCTTTTTCTTTTCTTTTTTTTCTTCTCTTTTTCTGTTTTTTCTTTTTCATTTTGTCTTTTGTACGTTTGTGAAATATATTTATGTCAAAATTTAATAAATAAATAATAAATAAATAAATAAATAAATAAACCAAGGGGTTCTGGCGAGTCCTTTATTCCTCCAGGAGAAAGTCCAATACTCTTCTCATCAAAGGGCACGCACATGTATCATGAATCATGTTTGCCCCTTTTTAGAAATATGCCTTTCCATTCTTCTCCCTCTCCAGAAATATTGTCATTTTTAAACTGGCTGCCAACAACCTAAAGCAACTTTTTAAAGGCAGTGAAAGTAGCAAGAGGGATTCTTCTTCTCCTCCTCCTCCTCCACTACCCAAACAATAACCTGTCGTGGCCAGATCAGAACCAGAGACTCGGTTTATTTGCTTTAGCAATTGAGGAGTGTGCTTGGAGAGCTGGAGATCCTAATAAAAATTCTTCATTAGCCGTGTGCTTACCTCAGGGGACCACTTGCAGTCCCTCAGAAGACGACGGGGAGATGATTTTATGAAGGGCTCCCTCCTCCCTTTGAGCAGGTGCTGAAGGCTTGAGAGAGGCCTTTATGAAGTGTGGATTTTGCAGTAACAATTGGTCCTTTGGAAACTCAGCACGCATCTCCCCCTTCCTCTCTCCCTTCCCAAGACCTTGGCTACAAAGCCACAGAAGATGGCTCTCTGTGCCGGAAGACAAGATGAGGCATCTGCAGTGCCGGATTTATGTATAGGCTAAGTAGGCTAAAGCAGTGTTCCCTGACCTTGGGCCTCCAGCTGTTTTTGGACTACAATTCCCATCATCCTTGACCACTGGTCTTGCTAGCGAGGGATGATGGGAGTTGTAGTCCAAAAACAGCTGGAGGCCCAAGGTTGGGGAACACTGGGCTAAAGCCTAGGGCCTCTAAATCTAGGGGTCCTCGCCGATCACCAGCAGGCAACCTCCCCTCTCCCAAATTGCAAACCCAAGACTTCATGCAAGGGCAGGGCAACTCAGGCCCAGCAACTATGAGACTCAGGGCTAGCCAGTGGAGCCCAATTTGAAGAAGTGGGGCCCAACTTTAGGTTGTTTTTTTGTAGGGCCCCAGTTCACAGCCAAAGTCTGCAAAATCTTAGAGATATAAATAAAATACATCTAGATTGCCCTGGTGCAGGGCTCCTTTTAGGAGCGGCCCGCAGGGCCCAATTTGGCCAAATTGCTCCAATTGCCTTAAGGTCAGCCCTGATAAGACTGTGCAGGGGTTGGACTGACAAGCCCTGCAACTTCTAGGTCCCTGGTGTCACTATTCAGAGTACAGGCTCCAGAACTTTTTATGGAAATAAAGGGGGGCACATATTGGAAATCAGTTTTGTCACCTCCTCCCCCCAACCCCCGGGATGATGAGCCCAGTCACCGTTTATTCACAGTTGCATAAGCACTACACTACAGCATGGCCATAAACCTGTACGTTCAACTGCTGAAATACACACCCAATATGTAGCAGTGGAGATTTATGTTACTGATTTATGAATGAACACTGTGTTTTATTAATGGACTCTCTATTTTTGGAATTACCTAAGAGCCACCAATAGGGAGCTCTGGAATCTGACAGCTAACCAACTGGGTACTACCAAACAGCGCCCCCTATTGCTGAAAGCAGGTAACCAGCAGGAAACGCTTCAGCTCAGCCTTTGCACTGTTGGCTGAACACCCCCTGCTGTGCAGATAATGGAGAAAGCTCATAAATTGTATACCTTCTGGCATCCTGGCCAACTCTGTTACACTGGTGTAAACCCTGGTGCACCGGGAGCCCAGAATAGCAGCAAATAAAATCCGCTCATACATCAGCAACTGAGAAGACTTGTCAACCAGTTCTTCCAAAGTCTTCCTAAATGATAAAGCTCCAAAATACAGTCCAAAAGAGAGCAGATCTGGAAAGAGTGAGCCATACTATGGGCACCACCAGTGAAAAGGCCCTGCTCCATGTAGCTCCTGCCCTGTCATTTGATCGGGTGCCCACTTGCCCTCCTTCTTGACATGGAATGCTCTCTATTGCAGTCTCCAGGTCCAATATAAAGACTATAAGAAGGGAGAGCAGAGGCCTTGAAGTTCCCAAGAGCTGTTAAGCAAGCAAGCAAGCACACAGGTCACCTTTGTCACAGTCAGGAGGCCTATGTCCTGGCCAGACCTACATCCAATCTCATTTTTGTATAAACCTGTTTGTGCTCAGTAACCAAAATTATATTATCAACATATACAAGCAGAAAAATTGTTTTCCTTCATTTGCAAGGAATCGTACAAAACAAAGTGGCACTAATAAAGAAAAGTTCCAGGGTAGCAACAGTAAAAAAACTAAAAATGCTTTTGCAGTTCATCAAAACTATCCAGCAATATCAAGTTATAGGGAAACTGGTGCTATTAACAGCAACACTGCTGGTTTGTTTTACTTGGCGTGCTTCACTCCTACCTTTTTCTCCTGGGAGCTCAAGTATTCGGTCTTCCCTCTCCTCAATTAATCCCCACAACAACCTTGCAAGGTCTGTGTGATTGAGAAGCAGTGACTGGCCCAAGGTCATCCAACGAGTTTCGCAGCCAAGTGGGGATTTGAACCCTGGTCTCCTGGTCCGATACTCTTGACCACTATACTCTTAACCACTATACTCCACTGGCTGCCACCCACAAGTTCTGCACTGAAGACGGGAGCGGGGCAAGGTATTGTTAACCTCGTTTGCACAAAATCCTCTCTGGTGCTTGCATTTGAAATACAATGCCTCTTCTCCTGCCACCCAAAATGTCACCCTATTATTATTATTATTATTATTATTATTATTATTATTATTATTATTATTTTCCACCCTTCATCAAGAGATCCCAGGGCGGTTCACAGAATAAAATACAAGATAAAACACAAATAAATAATTAAACCAAAACAACAAAACAATAACCAACTGATATCAGAAAAAAACTGCTACTTTCCCTTATGGGGTATCCAATAGCCGGTACAGAGTCCTTAAGTGGGTTCCCTCTTGGTAGGAGAAAATAACAGAGGCCAACCAGAGTATACTGAGAAGCAAAGCAGCTAGTAAGCCTGATCTTTATTAAACTGTTGCAACAAGGTCCTCACTCACGACACGCAGGAGGGAGGAGGAACCCCTGAACAATGTTGTGCAAGTCTTTATATAGACTTTTGAAATTGCCTGTCCTGTAGCCCAAGACCACCCCCCCAAAACATCATACCTACATCACAGGAGGAGGCGGACTACAGCAGAAATCCTGTCTGCCAGGATACCTGATAATGGTCACCAATTGCTTTACATGGGCAGTCTGGCCATTCTTTTGTGATGGTAAATACTTTAATTCCTGAATCCAGGTCACAGGCTCACCCTATTCATACTCAAATACGTCCTTAAGACAGGTAAGCAAAAGACAACCGAAAGGCCTTCCCATTTCCTTCCTCCTTGCAGAGAAATATTTGAGGTCAATTTGGAAGACTCAAAATGGTTTGGGAGAGTCAAAATGGCTTCAGGATTGCTCTCCTTCCTATTTCAGACACGTGGTTTATATACTTATGTGAGTGCTTGCCTTGTACATTTACGAACGTTTCTTTTATATTTGGGACCTTTGAATTCTTATAATCCTCCCTCCCCACAGATACATTTAAAAGCCTGTAGGATAATACAGTGGTACCTCCAGTTAAGAACTTAATCCGTTCTGGAGGTCTGTTCTTAACCTGAAACTGTTCTTAACCTGAGGTACCACTTTAGCTAATGGGGCCTCCCGCTGCCGCCGCACGATTTCTGTTCTCATCCTGAAGCAAAGTTCTTAACCCGAGGTACTATTTCTGGGTTAGCAGAGTCTGTAACCTGAAGCGTCTGTAACCTGAAGCGTCTGTAACCTGAGGTACCACTGTAATCAGCCAAAGGCCTGGTTGAAGAGGAACGTTTGAAGATTATTTTTCAAAGAAAAAAAGGTTAAACAATATATTTGGCTGGGCTGGCTTAGAATAGTGTACATGTACACAAGCTTATAAAATTAACACAAATCTGGGACTGTTGATAATGTGATGACCGCCATCACGACCACACCAGGTGCCAGGAGGGAGAAATGTCTGGGAAAAGAGAAGCCATTTCCCTCAGCAGAACCTGGGCTGTCCTCCTCTGATGAGGGATGAAATTCGACCCCTGTCAGTGATTGATCTGATTCCAGGTTAAATGTTCTTTTTCAAAGACTTCTTGGCTTTAAAAGCATTAGGGCTCCCAGGCTAATAAAGGGAAGACGGCAGGGGGAATAAAAATTGGGGCCATTCATGAAAAGGGGGGTGGTAGTGTGGGGGGGGGAGCTGCTGTTGGAGGACCCATTTTCTGTGGAACCCTTTTTCTGTGGCATGAATCACCGGATAGTATGAACTCAATTAGTTCAGACAGGAGGCTGGAGATAAATCACGGTCCCATTAGAGAAGCTCAAGAGGTTAATTTATGGCTTTCAAGGCAGGCTTGGCTGGCTGCTTGCATCCCCTACACATTTTGCTTCTCAGAGATAGCTTCGTTTCTATTTTATCTCGGCTATTTTCAGCAAAGACATTGGCCATGGTGGTGGGTCGACTCACCATTAAGCGTGGGTGTGTTTACAGTGGCGTTCCTGGTGGGACCACTGCTGAATGCTCTCCTCCCTGCTCCCAGCCAGGAGGCAGTGATGGCCACGAATTTGGAAGACCCTGATGTTGGGAAAGATGGAGGGCACAAGGAGAAGGGGATGACAGAGGACAAGATGTTTGGATAGTGTTCTCGAAGCTACCAGCATGAGTTTGACCAAACTGCGGGAGGCAGTGGAAGACAGGAGTGCCTGGCGTGCTCTGGTCCATGGGGTCACGAAGAGTCGGACACGACTAAACAACTAAACAACAACAACAAAAGGGGATTGGACAAATTCATGGCAGAGAGGGCTACCAACAGCAACAGTACTAGCCATGACAGCTGTGCCCTTACCTCCACAGCTGGAGGCAGCAATAATAATAATAATAATAATAGTATTATAATAATTTATTATTTATACCCTGGCCATCTGGCTGGGTTTCCCCAGCCACTCTGGGCGGCTTCCAACAGAATATTAAAATACAATAGTCTATTAAACATTAAAAGCTTCCCTAAACAGGGCTGCCTTCAGATGTCTGCTAAAAGTCTGGTAGTTGTTTTTCATTTTGACATCTGGTGGGAGGGCGTTCCACAGGGCAGGTGCCACTACCGAGAAGGCCGTCTGCCTGGTTCCCTGTAACTTGGCTTCTCGCAGTGAGGGAACCGCCGGAAGGCCCTTGGCGCTGGACCTCAGCGTCCGGGTAGAAGGATGAGGGTGGAGATGCTCCTTCAGGTATACTGGGCTGAGGCCGTTTAGGGCTTTAAAGGTCAGCACCAACACTTTGAATTGTGCTTGGCAACGTACTGGGAGCCAGTGTAGGTCTTTCAGTGCTTGCAAATACCAGCTGCTGGGAACCACAGGAGGGGAGAGGGCTCTCGTCCTCATGACCTGCTCAGTGGTTTCCCCCAGGCCACTGTGAGATCAGGATGCTGGACTAGGTAGGCCACTGGCCTGACTCAGCAGGCTATTCTTATTCCATCAACGGTGTCTCTGAAAATTTTTACACATCACTTGGGAAGACAGGCGAACTAATGCCAGTGTACTGGAAGAAGCAAAGATCACCAGTGTCGAAGCAATGACTCTTCAACACCAACTTTGTTGGATTGGTCATGTTGTGCGGATGCCTGGTGATTGTCTTCCAAAGCAACTATTGTATTCCGAACTTAAAAATGGAAAGCGTAATGCTGGTGGTCAACAAAAGAGGTTCAAAGACTCTCTCAAGGCAAATCTAAAAAAATGTAGTATAAACACCGACAACTGGGAAACACTGGCCTGTGAGCACTCCAATTGGAGAACAGCCTTTACCAAAGGTGTCATGGGTTCTGAAGACGCTTGAGCTCAGGACAAAAGGAAGAAGCATGCTAAGAGGAAGGCGCGCTTGGCAAACCCTCACCGTGATCAACTCCTGCCCGGAAGCCTATGTCCCCACTGTGGAAGGACGTGTGGATCCAGAATTGGCCTCTACAGTCACTTACGGACTCACTGTTAAAACCATGTTTATGGAAGACAATCTTACTTGGCCACAAGTGGTCGCCGAAGAAGAAGACATGTTGCCAAGAGTTCATTGTTGAATTGTTCGTTGATTCGATGTATTTATAGCCTGCCTACCTCCGAAATTGGGATTCTAGGCAGCTTACAATTTATTTTATTTTATTTTTTAAACCATCATAAAATACAGGAACAGAGGAAGCCGCCTTGTACAGAATAGCTTTGCTCCCCATCCCTAGGAAAACGGGGTCACCCCATTTGGAGGGGAAAGTGTCCCCTGTCCCATTTGCACTTCAAACAGGATGATTCTCCCCCCCCCCCCTTATTCGAGCTCAGCTGGCCCAAAATGGTGTCTGTGTCACTGTTGGTAGCTTGGGCCCAAACCATATTGGGCTTCATAGGTCAAGACCAGCACTTTGAACTGTACCTGGAAATGGGCTGGTAGCTAGTGAAGCTGTTTCAAGAGGGGACTAACATGTTCCCAGTAGCCAGACTCAGTCAGCAGTCTGGCCACAACATTTTGGTTTACTGCTGTTGCCCTGAGTTGCTTGGTAAAAGCAGCAGAAATGGTTTGGGAGTAGAATGGAGCCTCTTATTGCAATTAAGCAATTAACCAACAACTTGCAAAACACAGAATTCATATATATAATTGATGAAGTGCAATTAACCCGCACAATTAAAATACACAATAAAACATTTCCTTCAGAACGTTAGCATTAGCACACACACACAATTAAAATGTGCAATAGAACTCTAGATCGTGGAGCAGAAAATCAGTCCGAGGGCTGAGTTTTTATTTGGGTTGAAGGAAACAAGCTATTAGGATGCTGTGGTTAAGGACACTTCCAGATACAAGGGGCTGGACAGTCACAGCCTACATAGGGACTCGGTTTGGACTACATAGGGACTCATCCAAGCAGACAAAATGGACATTGGTACATGCATTTACATGCCACCCCATTTTCCCCATGCAGAGCTCCTGTCACCCATCACAAACACCCAGGATAATGCTTCCCTGCAGGAAGTCAATGCAGCCTTTGCTAAATGGTTGTTGCTCTGTCCAATTTTAATAAACCTCGTGAGATTTCTTTGTGTCAGGTGACGTTATGTTGCTTTTGAAAGCCAAGGGGAAGAAAGGATGGATGATGAAGTCCAGCCATCCCTGGGAAGCGATTTTAATGAGACGCTTGGAGAACAGAGGAAGGAACAGGAAGGTGGCCCATGTTCTGCACAGCTGTGATGGGATAATGGAAACCCAACTTGGCAAGGGCCTATATCGTTATTTGTGCTTGCGAGAGGGAAGCCTCTGACTGGCTGAGCTGCTGAGGTGGCACGGAAGGTTCACAAACACTCTTGACTGCTCAGGCAAAGTTTGAAATCAGAGTGTGTGAAATCCAACTTCTCTGGGGAAAGAGAACATTGCAAGTATGGCTGGGATTAAAATATAACACTGTGGTTTTGTGGGGCAGGCTGAATACTGGGAAAGGATCCTGGGAGGGAAGTGAAAGGGTAGGTTCTCAAAACCTCCTCAGGCCAATGGTCCATCTCATAGTATTCTCACAGTGGTCACCCAGATACTTCTGGGACACCAACAAGTAGGACCCGAGGACAAAACACTCCTCTCTCCTGTGGTCTCCAGCAACTGGTATTCAGAAGCATACTTCCCTGCTTGTCTATGCCCTGAATCTCCCACCATTCAGCTTCACTGAATGACTCTGGGCCCTCTCTCTTCTTATGAGAGAAGAAGGAAAACCTCTCCTTATTTACTTCCTCAACACCATGCATACTTATAGACTTGTCTTCTATCATGTCCCCCCCCCCTTACTTGTCTTCCCCCCCACAAACTAAAAAGGCCCAGATGTTCTAACCTTTCCTCCAGCTCCCTTGATCATTTTGGTTGCCCTAAATTTTAACATTAAGGAACTGTTCCATGAAATAAGGAACAGGTGGTAGTGGGTCTAGATGAAAGAAGTGGCTTGGCGAGCAGAAAAGCTGGTAGGTTAACTTCTAGAGATGCTCAGGGGTTGAGGTCCTCCAGGCTGACTCGGGAACGTTTCTGCTAGTCCCCAAAATTGTGAGGGCAGGCTGGGGTTCCTTACAGGGCATCTAAACCTGCTCAGAGACATTCTCACGTTTATTCCAAAATGGCGTCCTTGTCATGAAATAGATTCTATAGCTGGGCCCTAGCTGAAATGAAGCCCCAGAGATGTAGAGGCTTACTTGGGCATAGAGCAAAGATGAGGAACCTCTAGCCTTCAAGATGTCACTGCACAATAACCCCCATCATCCTTGACCATTGGCCATGATGGTTGAAGCTGATAGGCGTTGGCAGCTGTGGTGGATTTCTTCAATGATCCCACCTTTGTGATGTTTGAAATGACTTTACTTGGTCAAAGGTAAAGTCCCACAGGCCTATAAATTACACAGGCTTATATAGAGGTGTTCCTTTGCCTTAGCTTTTCACACATGTAGAAATTAAGTCACGTTCTCAGAGGGAAAGCATTCCTGCATTATCAGAGCTGGATGCCTGATTCAGCAAGAAGAACTGAGTGCCGACCCACTGTGAGACTAGCTCAAGGCTGAGCTTTTTTGAGCAGACATTCCTGACACATTATGAATAAGCACATTCTCCTAGCAATATCCGTTCACACTCTCTTTTACAGCATGCACATCTCTTCACATGTAGGTTATCAAAGCATTTCCTATAATTTTCTCATCTTGTCATGTAGAGCACAGCTACATAGCAGATGACATGGAGCAGTTTCCCAAACTTGGGTCTCCAGATGTTTTGAGACTACAGTTTCCATCATCCCTGACCACTGGTCCCGCTGGCTAGGGATGATGGGAGTGTTACGATATGAAAGCAACGCAGCTGCAAACTGGTAGCTTGAAAACATCACATGATGGGGCTGACTGTGGGAAAGAATGTGACAGTCAGTTCACAGGGCGATTCACCGAAATTTGCTCAGAGTGTAATATGAGACCTTCCTGTTGTGTTTGTAAAGGAAGTCTTTGTCGCTTGCTGAAGTCTGAAGTGATCGGACATGTTTTCTGTAGTGCTGCAAAGTCAAAAATAAAGAGATGTAAATAGATTTCTGGTTATCTCCTTTCCCTGCTAGGGAAGCAAGGAGGGAGGGGGTGTGCATTTCCCACGCCGGGAAATGTCGCCTATCGAGACCTATCCTGGAATTGCGGGGATTGCAGCCAGGGAGGTCACCGGTAAACAAGCCAGGAGTCTGGGAGAGTTGCCAATCTCTCCCGAGAAGGCTTGTTTTCCAACAGGGAGTTGTAGTCCGACAACAGCTGGAGACCCCAGTTTGGGAAACCCTGATATAGAATAATCTGTCAGGAGCTCAACTTAGACTCAAGTAGGACCATGGTAGAGACACATGCCCGACTGGCATGTTCTCTCCCTCCTGGTCAATCGTTCGGGAGCTTCAAAAGCTTTCTTCAGCCCGAACATCACAGCGACTGATGCCAAGCGACACCAGCACACTTAGGGATCTGCAGAGTTTACGCATCATGCATAACATACCTCAGCAACTCAGCATTTTGGCTAATCTACTTTATTTACATATAAACACACACGGAGCACTGCAACATGGCTCCCTCTCTCTCTGGCATCAGACAGCAAAGAGAAAAAGACCAAAGGACAGTAGTCCCACTTCACGGAACACAGTAACACAAACATCCTGTCTCCGTCACTTCCCACTCTGTGGAGTCAAAACATACACCGTCATGTGATAGACAAAAATCCCATGACTGCAATCACGGAGCAGGAATTCTAACATAACCTTCACCAGCCTGGTGCCTTCCAAATGCTTTGTGCTAGAACTCATGAGCATGCTGTCTGGGCTTTATGGGAGCTATAGTTGAAAAACAAACAAACCTGGAGGCTGGCATATTGACAAAAATGGAAAGAGCCCATGCGCCCAACATGCTGCCTGTCTGTAGGTGCACCAGCGCATGCACAGCCTTCTGCTTCTCCCTCATTCTGCGAGATCCAAGGCCTCTGCCCTTTTAGCAAGGCAACATCGTGCCTTGCAAACAAGAGGCGTGATGTGACATACTTTCCTAAGAATGGAGGTTTTGTTTTTGTTTTTAAAGGCATTGCCTTAGAGGAATACACTTGGCTCATTCCCACCCCCACCCATGTTGTTCTCCCTGTTGCTTCTCTTGGGAAAGGAGGCCCAGTGGCAAATCAGGAAAGCAGGCTGTGCTAATATTTGAGTAGCCCTGGTGAGAGAGGCCCGATTCTCCTCCTGGTCGTCTGCTCCCATCCCCAGCGTGGCCCCGACATCCTGGCTTTCACCTGGCCATCAACAGCTGCAACCTAGGAGATGCCACTGTGATTTAAGGCCTGGGCAATGACCTCTGTTAGCAGCCACTGTGTGGAATGTGTTTCAGACACTCTCGCTGGTATCAACACCTGGCTGTCCTCCCTCGGTCCCCACTCTGTGATTTCCTCGTCCAACTGGCCATTCCTGTTCCTGTGCGATAAGACTGGATCCATTTGTTCTGCCGGAGGGAGCTGAATTGAGCTTTTCTTCCCCAGGAGATGGGATTTGCTTCAATACAATCTGACAAGTTTCTTGCATTTAGTCATTGCATACCCGCCAACATTTCTCCGATGAAAATAGGGATGTCCTATTCAATAATAATAATAATAATAATAATAATATCCCCCATCCATCTGACTGCGTTGCGCCAGCCACTCTGGACAGCTTCCAACATATATAAAAACATTTTAAAAATTAAACATTTTTAAAATACTTCCCTACACAATGCTGCTTTCAGATGTCTTCTAAAGGCTGTATAGTTACTTATCTACTTGGCTGAAGGAGTCACATAACTCCATACCCTCCAACACTTCTCTGGTGCAAATAGGGACATCCTAGGGAAAAGCAGGACATCCCAGGATCAAATCAGAAACTGGGATGGTTTCCATAAATCTGGGAATGTCCTTGGAAAATAGGGACACTTGGAGGGTCTGCCATCGCACTATATAAGTTTTCTTCCTAGCCTGGGCACAACTGGTGGTGATTCATGGAGCGAGTTCCTCAACAACATCCTTCGTATCCTTGTTCATGGAGTTTAGAGCAGGCAGTGACAGCATGAGGCTAAAGGGCCTCAGGGGTGGCGGTGGACCCCTTTCCTTGGCGTCGACCTTGGCAGCTGCCCAGCAATGCCGACTCTGATGGTGCTCCCAGAACAAAACAGCTCCAGGTTTGATAGGGGCACAGGCAAAGCTGCCTCAGGTGGGCGCTCTCCCCAGTTGGAGGAATCTGGCAGGTCCACCTGGCAGCAGTGGCAGCGCTCCAAAGAATGTTCTGGGCCACAGTAGCACATCCTTCAAGTCTTCCCGTTTTCCAGGGAGAGTCCCAGATTGACAGAAGCTATCCCTGTTTCTGATTTGATGCTGGAATGTCCCACTTTTCCTTAGGACATCCTTATTTTCATTGTAGAAGTTGGAGGGCATGAGTTATGTGACCCCTGAGCCAAAGAGATAAGTAACTTATACAACCTTTAGAAAACATCTGAAGACATATAGGGAAGTTTTTTAAAAATGCTTTTTGGCTGAGGCAGCCCAGTCAGATGCGTGGGCTGTTGTTGTTGTTGTTGTTGTTGTTGTTGTTGTTGTTGTTGTTGTTGTTGTTGTTATCATTGAATTTTTTTAATGTAATTGAATTTTTTAAATTTAATTGTTGATTAAATTTTGTTTTAATCAACTTGTTTTTATTATTGGTTGTTGGCTGCCCTGAGCCCGGTCTTGACTGGGGAGGGCGGGGTATAAATAAAATTTATTATTATTAATAGGACATCCCTATTTTCATTGGAGAAATGTTGGAAGGTATGCAGTAGGTGACTGCCTCTAGCCGCCATTTTTATTTTCCAGAGTGCACCGGGGTGATGACATTTCGGGAAATCAAAATGGCCGCTATAGTATTCTACCCAGGACTTCGTGCTCAGATTTTCAGGTCTTTTGTTTTCATGACAGATTCTGCCAGTGGGCCCTCCCAGCCTGCTGCTGCTGCCCCCACTGCTTCCCAAGGACACTGGGTGCTGGCACTGAACCAGGCCCCAGCGCATGGAGACGGCAGCAAATACGCATATGTACACACCCCTCTCGTTACCAGTCCGTCAACCCCTCACCAAGTGTTTTTGGCTGCCCTGCTTAGAGGCCAAAGATTATCTCCATTTCGCAGATGAGGCAAGCTGGCATTTTGACACAATGTGGCTATTTGTGGACGGCCGCCTTTCCCGGTGGGTGACTAAGCAGCGGCACCCTTTTCATGGCACAAGCGACAAAAGATTCACAGTCCCTGCTAATGGCTGGCGCATGGAACAGATTACAGATCTCCTTGTGCGGAATAGGCCACCGTGGCTCTGCTTTAGCTCTCCCATGGCAGAGGCTGATTCTTCTTGGCACCAGGCAATGGGGCTTCTAGTGCGAGCATCACAGTGACGCGTGTGCAGCTGTTTTCCTTCCTTTCGCTCTTTCTTTCTTTCTTTCTTTCTTTCTTTCTTTCTGCTGTTCTCAGAAGCGCACAATATCTATAACGGCCTCCTCCTTCTCCCCCTTCTTTCACCTTTTGAAAAGCATGGGGAACAGCTGCAAGAAGGGAGACCCTTTCACATGCACTTAATTTGAAATCAGGCAATTGGGGGGGGGGATTTTTTTTTAATGCATACTTGAGCCATGCAGGTTACAAGACAGAAAGGGGAAATGCCCAGGCCTTTTTTTCAACTGGAACTCACCGGAACCCAGTTCTGGCACCTCTCAGGTGGGCGCCATTGCCATTACAGCGGTACCTCGGGTTACATACACTTCAGGTTACAGACGCTTCAGGTTACAGACTCCGCTAACCCAGAAATAGTACCTCGGGTTAAGAACTTTGCTTCAGGATGAGAACAGAAATCGCGCGGCGGCAGCAGTGGGAGGCCCCATTAGCTAAAGTGGTACCTCAGGTTAAGAACGGTTTCAGGTAAAGAACGGACCTGCGGAACGAATTAAGTACTTAACCCGAGGTACTACTGTATAAGAGAATAAGGGAAGCGTTCATGGTGAGTTCCGGCACCTCTTTTTTCTAGAAAAATAGCACTGGAAACAACCACATGGTGCCTGTATTTATAAATTCCCAGGGAGTAAACAGACTGAAGTTTTTAAATGGGAGCACTACGAACTGCTCGGACGTTAAGCATTTCCAAGAGGGCACAGGGACCCGCACCCTTCAAGAATACCTGCCTTGTTTCATCCCAGGGCAATGGAGGGAACAGCCCTTCAGACCTGAACATAAGCCCATTCCATCCGATTTCCTGGAGATATTTTAAAGCAAAGCTTGTGACGATGTTGCACACTAGATATGCTGCATCTGAATTGTGTATGTGTGATCTGATTCTGTATTAAGTTCAGGAACTGGGAACTGGGAATTAAAAGGTAAAAAAGGTAAAGGGACCCCTGACCATTAGGTCCAGTCGTGGCCGACTCTGGGGTTGCGGCACTCATCTCGCTTTATTGGCCGAGGGAGCCGGCGTACAGCTTCTGGGTCATGTGGCCAGCATGACTAAACCACTTCTGGCGAACCAGAGCAGCGCACGGAAACACCGTTTACCTTCCCGCCAGAGTGGTACCTATTGATCTACTTGCACTTTGACATGCTTTCGAACTGCTAGGTTGGCAGGAGCAGGGACCGAACAACGGGAACTCACCCCATTGCGGGGATTCGAACCGCCAACCTTCTGATCGGCAAGTCTTAGGCTCTGTGGTTTAACCCACTGTGGACAGCATTAAATTCTCTTCCATCCCTGCTTGGGGCCAGGAAATCAGAACATAAGAAGTGCCGGTGATCCTTCTAGCTCTGCATCCTGTTCTTACAGTGGCTGGCTGGATGCCTATAGGAAGCCTACAAGCCTACTTAGCCCTACTATAAATTGCAGCCAGTTTCTCCAGGACAGGCATAGGCAAACTCGCCCCCCCCCCTCAGATGTTTTGGGACTACAACTCCCAGCATCCCTAGCCAACAGGACCAGTGGTCAGGGATGATGGGAGTTGTAGTTCCAAAACATCTGGAGGGCCAAGTTTGCCTATACTTCCTCCAGGACCTTGCTGTGACACCATGGGTGTTTGGCCTTAGCTACAAGAGCTATCCATGGTCCTGAAGCCACACCTTGACCTCCATCCAAAGTGCCAACAATTGCCCTGCCCTAGGAACCAGGAACTACTGATCTCCCCTTGCCTGGACCTTGGTACTGCAGCAGATTATGGCACAGAGGGGTTGAAGGGACAAGAAAGGCGAGCGAAGGCTTATTTCACCTTTAGGGTGAGGGGGGAAATGTGAAGAATAACAAGCACTCCATGCTACTTGTGGGGAAGGGCCATAGGTCGGTGGTAGAGCACTGGTTTCGCGTGCAGAAAGACACACATTCAGTGCTCAACACCTCCAGGAGGCTAGGAGCAGAGGCAACAACTCCTAGGGGCAGAGGTGTCTTCAGCCCCCTCAATATTTTTAGGGTCAATATTGAGGGGGCAGAGGAGGCCGAGCGTGGAGTCGAGCACAGTGCAGTGTCGGTGGCAGGCTCCTCCTGAGTGCGAGAGAGGAGAGCCACAGCCATCAAAGCTGCATTGTGCTGGGCTCCGCACTCAGCCTCCTCCTGAGAATGCGTGTTCGACGTGCACCGCCCGTGTGATGTCACAGGCAAGTGGTGCTTCCCCCCTCCCCCCCATCTTGAGCCCAAGTCTGTGCCTCTGCCAGGGCCACATTTAGGTCTGATGAGGCCCTAAGCTACTGGAGGTAACAGGGCCCTTTATATGTCCAGCTGTCCTTTGTCAACAACATATTGTTGCTGTTTTTTGTGTTGAATATGTGCTATATGTTAATTTATGGACCTAATAGGTATCTAAAGCCATTTGCACATAACAAAATATGTACATCATAGGAGCCTACACAACACAAACCACTGTTGCTGTATGTAGGTTTTATTTTATTTGTTTTTTATCTTATATTTTGGAAATGTACATCCAGGGTTTTTTTCCTTTAAAAAATTTGGGGGGGGGCCAAGAGAGTGGGGCCCTAAGCTATAGCTTGTTTAGGTTATATGTAAATCCGACACTGGTAAACCCCTGCTTGAAGTTCCCTATGAAAAGGATTGACCATGAAACCACTCTGAGAATTAACTCTGTAAGGGCAGTAGGGGTTTCCCAATGACTCTCAGCACAACTTAACAAACTACAGCTCCCAGAATTCTTTGAGGGAAGCCCTGGCTGTTTAAAGTGGTATCAGAACGTTTTAATATGCAGTGTGAATGTGGGCCTGACTTAGCCATAACCAGCCCTGTACTGTTTCCAAAATCTAGTAAAGCACACATAAACCGTTGTTGTTTAGAAATCCTTAAGAACGTTTAATACCAAGTTTGAGCTCACAATGGATAGGATTGTTCTTGCTGGAGAACAGCTGCACAGCCCAAACATATTTCAGCAATATTTAAGGCCAAACTAGTTGCAATGCCAGAAGATGTGGGATTAGGATAGCCCTTCATTTAAAATATATGTATCAAGAGCAGAGCAGGGCAGGTGAGAATTGAATTGTGACTGTGGTGTTGCAGGAAGGCTTTTTAAAAACTCACCACCAGCAGCAGCTTAAATCACTGGCATGAAATGTTACTTGCCTTGTGGGAAAAGCATATAATACAAGTCTCTGGATGCCTTCCCTTCTGGGGCAAATAGCTGCAGAGGGAAACTTAAATCAAGAGAACTGTGCAAAGAGGGAAGGCAGCAGTATAGTCCCAGGGCAATTCTGGGGCCTGCACAGCTGCTAGTCATTTTTAAAGGGGAAACGGCGCAGGAGATCCTGATCGAAGTCTCCCCTTCCATCCCCATCTCCAGTTTGCTCCTTTGTTTCTTGCTCGACGGATGTGCAGGGATTAGAGTTGAGAACACATTCTGCAGACCTTCCAAGTGTCCCTATTTTCCAGGGACAGTCCCGGATTTACAGAAGCCATCCCAGTTTCTGATTTGATCCCGGAATGCCCCACATTTCATTTGGATGTATATAAGTTGGAAGCTGCCCAGAGTGGCTGGGGCAACCCAGTCAGATGGGCAGGATAATAATAATAACAATAACAATAACAATAACAATAACAATAACAATAACAATAACAATAATAATAATAATAATAATAATAATAATAATGGAATAGGGTAAAGGTAAAGGGACCCCTGACTATTAGGTCCAGTCGTGACCAACTCTGGGGTTGCGGCACTCATCTCGCTTTATTGGCCGAGGGAGCTGGCGTACAGCTTCCGGGTCATGTGGCCGGCAGGACTAAGCCGCTTCTGGCGAACCAGAGCAGCGCACGGAAACACCGTTTACCTTCCCACCAGAGCAGTACCTATTTATCTACTTGCACTTTCACATGCTTTCGAACTGCTAGGTTGGCAGGAGCAGGGACCGAGCGACGGGAGCTCACCCCATCGTGGGGAGTCAAACGGGCAGTCATCTTTGAGAATTCCTGGAGAACAGGCAAAGTCCCGGCAGACTGGAGGAGGGCAAATGTTGTCCCTATTTTCAAAAGGGGGGAAAGAGAGGACCCAAATAATTACCGCCCAGTCAGTCTGACATCAATACCAGGGAAGATTCTGGAGCAGATCATTAAGCAAACAGTCTGTGAGCACCTAGAAAGGAATGCTGTGATCACCAATAGTCAGCATGGATTTCTGAAAAATAAGTCATGTCAGACTAACCTGATCTCGTTTTTTGACAGAATTACAAGCCTGGTAGATGAAGGGAACGCAGTGGATGTAGCCTACCTTGATTTCAGCAAGGCATTTGACAAGGTGCCCCATGATATTCTTGTAAAGAAGCTGGTAAAATGCGGGCTTGACTATGCTACCACTCAGTGGATTTGTAACTGGCTGACTGACCGAACCCAAAGGGTGCTCATCAATGGTTCCTCTTCATCCTGGAGAAGAGTGACTAGTGGGGTGCCACAGGGTTCTGTCTTGGGCCCGGTCTTATTCAACATCTTTATCAACGACTTGGATGATGGACTCAAGGGCATCCTGATCAAATTTGCAGATGACACCAAACTGGGAGGGGTGGCTAACACCCCAGAGGACAGGATCACAGTTCAAAATGACCTTGACAGATTAGAGAACTGGGCCAAAACAAACAAGATGAATTTTAACAGGGAGAAATGTAAAGTATTGCACTTGGGCAAAAAAAATGAGAGGCACAAATACAAGATGGGTGACACCTGGCTTGAGAGCAGTACATGTGAAAAGGATCTAGGAGTCTTGCTTGACCACAAACTTGACATGAGCCAACAGTGTGACACGGCAGTTAAAAAAGCCAATGCAATTCTGGGCTGCATCAATAGGAGTATTGCATCTAGATCAAGGGAAGTAATAGTGCCACTGTATTCTGCTCTGGTCAGACCTCACCTGGAGTACTGTGTCCAGTTCTGGGCACCACAGTTCAAGAAGGACACTGACAAACTGGAACGGGTCCAGAGGAGGGCAACCAAAATGGTCGAAGGCCTGGAAACGATGCCTTATGAAGAACGGCTAAGGGAGCTGGGCATGTTTAGCCTGGAGAAGAGGAGGTTAAGGGGTGATATGATAGCCATGTTCAAATATATAAAAGGATGTCACATAGAGGAGGGAGAAAGGTTGTTTTCTGTTGCTCCAGAGAAGCAGACACGGAGCAATGGTTCCAAACTGCAAGAAAAAAGATTCCACCTAAACATTAGGAAGAACTTCCTGACAGTAAGAGCTGTTCGACAGTGGAATTTGCTGCCAAGGAGTGTGGTGGAGTCTCCTTCTTTGGAGGTCTTTAAGCAGAGGCTTGACAACCATATGTCAGGAGTGCTCTGATGGTGTTTCCTGCTTGGCAGGGGTTTGGACTCGATGGCCCTTGTGGTCTCTTCCAATTCTATGATTCTATGATTCTATGAAACCGCCAACCTTCTGATCGGCAAGTCCTAGGCTCAGTGGTTTAACCCACAGCGCCACCCGCGTCCCACCAATAATAATAGAATAGGATGTCCCTATTCCCATAATCAAAAACTATGGTTTGGCATTATGCAAATAAGCCTCTTGGGTTAGCGATTCATCCTTCCTTCATCCAGTCCCTTAGTTCCTGCTTGAAGTAGCAGGCTGAAGAGCATACTTGTGAGAAGATATATGTGAAATGGCCAGCTGGAAGGTCTTCTCCTGAGTAAACAAGCACCCAGTGTGCCATTTGAAGCAGGAAGTGGGCTTCTTCATGACCAGATCTATTTGTGGGTAAGCATCCCTACTCCCAGTTAAAATTAACACAGTTGTTCAGCCTTAAAAGGTGAAAGGTAATCTCAAAGGAACTTAAGATACCACAGCTTTGTTGGGGGGGGGACCCTCTGCCTGAAACACTGGACTGAAAAGAGCCATTTGTCTGATTGGGCAACAGCCCTCTCATTCCACTAATTGAAGAAGTGGAAGTGTGTTTCGTCTGCATGTTTAGGGAAAGCAAAGAGGGCTACACGTAACAGAATTCCACCCATATGCAGAGACCACGTTTCTCTCGAAAGAGAGGGCTGTATTGAATGCGTTTTGCATTTATTTATTTCTTTTACTAAACTCCCGCTTCACCGTTCTATAAATAAGTGTGCATTGGCTGCTAGCTGACCGGGGCGGGGGGGGGGGGGTTTGGAGGACAAAAGGAGGGGGGGCGAGTTTTGCTGTGTTGTAATCATAATATTTATTAGTAGCAATAAAATCTCCATTCCAAAACCCCGGGGAACAAATATACCGAAAGCAGAACTTCCGTACTCATATGGTGACCGCATGAGGCGGGGGGGGGGGGGAGAGAGAGAGAGAGAAGGGGGTAGGAAGAGCATATTATGAACGTTTTGCAATGCAGACTGGTTCAGGATTCTGAAGGGGGAAAAACCCTAAGCCAACCAGACTTTCTCCCTCTTTGCCGTTCTGGAGTTTATGAGCTAGATATAAAATATAGCCAAGTAAGCTGCCTGAGTGTCAAACCATTTAACAGCCTGCATTGGAGACAGCAGGATGGATCTGAACGCCCCTTTGCCATTCCATTCCGGCCTCTTTCATGATGCAGGACAACTAATCTATTGTTGCAAAAGCGCCTCGGCATATATATACGACCTCCCCTCCCCGCCTCTCTCTCTTTCTTTAAGACCACAGACCAGCTGCCATCAGAGGCACCAAGACAATCTTCGCCCCTCTTTTCCTGCTTAAAAGCCCATCCATGCAGGAAATGTCCCCCATATAAGAGAGACCAGCAGGGGGGCACTTCCATTTGTCTCCCCCCCTTCCTCCCCTCCACCCACATCCCTTTCTAGATGTGAAAAGGTCAACGCCACGGGGGTTCTGTCTAGGTCAGAGCAGCCGGGCTGGAGGTGGGGAAAGGGGTTGCGACGCCGAAACCCATGCGGTTTACACAGCAGAAGAAACCAAACTCTGCCTGCTGGCTTGCCCCTCCATCTGGATATATTTGTTCATTTTAGACTTCAGGTAGTAGTAGTAGTAATAATAATAATAATAATAATAGAAATCCTGCTAGACTCAGGAAGGTGAACAACAATACTGAAAAGCGATTTGAGGAAAAGTAGGAGTTTAGTGCATAATATGTTCGAAACACGCAGCCAAAGATCTGGCAGGTTAGTTTGAATCAATGTGAAATCCAGTCCTCCTCACCTCTTTGCACCCCTCCCAGAACAAACCTCACACACCTAGCTTCTCCTGCCCCTAGAGCCTATGTGGAGCTTTTAGCCATCTCTTTCCTTAGCTGCCCTGTCTCTCAACCAGCCCACCCATCTCCCTAACTCATTAGCAGAGTATACTCCTGCCCGTTCCTTGGCCATGCAGCCAGGTTTCCCCCCACTCCCAGCCAAACTGACTTTCTCCTTCCTTCACAGCGCTGATTTCCGGCATCCCGTAGCATACCCCGTTGCCCTGCGATTCACATCAGCGTCTTGGCGCATGAAGTGTAAGGTTCAGACTTGCAAGTTTTCGTCTGTGAAAGTCAGTCATGGAGAGTTCATGCGGAGCCAAAGAGTTCAGGATTCTGTGAGGGATGTTGGACCGGGGCTGGCCCAAGTCATTTCGATGCCTGAGGCGTCCCCCTGCCTTTCGCTGACATGGGGCACTCCCAGTACTCCCAGCACTCCCAACATGGTGCTGCAGCACTCACCTGACCTCCAGAGGTAGCAAGGGAGAGGCACAATGGCAGTGAAGTTGATGGGGTGCAAACACACTGGTGGGAATGCCAGATTGGCTTAGCTGGCGTGTTTGCACTTCAACAGCCTTGCTCCTGCCTTCCCTCCCCTTCTACCTCCCGATAAGCAGCAATTGCTCAGCTGACCAGAGACCACTGCAATTGCATAAGCAGCAATTGCTCAGCTGACCAGAGACCACTGCCCCATTACACCATCCATTACTGAACACAAGCCACTCGTTGTCTCTCCTGCAGAAGTTTCTCTGAAATGAAGGAGACCTGTGCAATCGCCCTACAATACAAGGGCATTAAATGAGCCTTTGTGGGAGAACATCACTGTCACATGGGAGACTGTGTGCTTTAAGGCAGATGGCCCCAGGTTCAATCCCTGGCAACTCAAGGTAGGACTGGGATGGTCTTCTTGTCTGAAAGCCTAGAAAGCTGCTGCCGGACAGTGTAGCCACTACTGAGGAAGATGGGGCAATGGCCTGATTTGGTGTAAGGCAACTTCCTGTGCTCCATGATTCGCATCAGGGGTGAGAAATTGGGTCTGGCCAGCATGGCGAATCCTTATCTTCCCTACCCCACTTCCCAGGGTTGGCAGGTGGGTGGAGCAGCTCACCTATCAATCATGTGACATTACAATGGTGTCAGGTGACCCAGAAGCACCAGCACTGGTCATCTGACGGTGGACGCTTGCAAAAACCTGTTGATAGGACTGTCTGTCTTCAAACCTTCTACCCTAAATGACACTGCGACTCCCAAATCATGCTGCCTGACCTTTCCTTGTGTCAGGGCTGCATCTCATTCCACCTGTTAGGGGATGAAGACTATAAACTGCTAGCCCATTGGTCTATCTAGCTCTGTATTGTTGACACAGTATTGTCAACTGAAGTCTAGTGTCCAGATCAAGGGAAATAAAGGTACCACTCTATTCTGCCTTGGTCAGACCACACCTAGAATACAGTGGTACCTCGGGTTAAGAACTTAATTCATTCTGGAGATCCGTTCTTAACCTGAAACTGTTCTTAACCTGAGGTACCACTTTAGCTAATAAGGCCTCCAGCTGCCGCTGCATGATTTCTGTTCTCTTCCTGAAGCAAAGTTCTTAACCCGAGGTACTATTTATGGATTAGCAGAGTCTGTAACCTGAAGCATCTGTAACCTGAGGTACCACTGTACTGTGTCCAATTCTGGGCACCATAATTTAAGAAGGATGTTGACAAGTTGGAACGTGTGCAGAGGAGGGCAACCAAGACGATCAAGGGTCTGGAAACCAAGGCTTACAAGGAGCTGGGTATGTTTAGACTGGAAAAGAGCAAAGAGGAGATATGATAGTTATCTTCAGGTATCTCAAGGGCTGTCGTCACATGGAAGGTGGAGCAAGCTTGTTT
Organism: Podarcis erhardii; assembly: GCF_964252035.2. NCBI lineage: Eukaryota > Metazoa > Chordata > Lepidosauria > Squamata > Lacertidae > Podarcis > Podarcis erhardii. Next base: position 33,122,734 of record NC_138502.1, on the reverse strand, counting down.
TCTGCCACTCTGGAGGGTGGGACTCAAACCAATGGCTTAAAGTTACAAGAAAGGATCTTCCTACTAAACACCAGGAAGAACTTTCTGACCATAAGGGTTGTTCAACAGTGGAACGGTCTCTCCCGCCAGGTTGTGGACTCTCCTTGCTTGGAGCTTTCTAAGCAGACATTGGATGGCCATCTCTCATGGATGCCTTAGCTGAGATCCCTGCATTGCATGGGGTTGGTCTAGATGACACTTGGGGTCCCTTCCAACTCCATGATTCTATGACTGACAGCAGCTCTCCGCTATCTCAGATAAAGGAGTGTCCCAGGCCCTACCTGGAGATGCCAAGATTTGAAGGTGAGACCTTCTGCATGCAAAGGAGATGCTCTACTGCTGAGCTACAGCTCTTCCTCTGCCACTGACCAAACCAAGACCTTCATCATGTCCATCAGGTGACTTCCTTCAGTGCTCTTTGGAGCCAGCATGGTGTAGTGGTTAAGAGCGGTGGACTCATAATCTGGTGAACCGGGTTTGATTCCCTGCTCCTCCACATGCAGCTGCTGAGTGACCTTGGGCTAGTCACACTTCTCTGAAGTCTCTCAGCCCCACTCACCTCACAGAGTGTTTGCTGAGGGGGAGGAAGGGAAAGGAGATTGTTAGCCGCTTTGAGACTCCTTAGGGTAATGATAAAGTGGGAGCGGCTCCACCCCCATCGTTCTGCCCGGATGCTGAGGTCCAGCGCCGAGGGCCTTCTGGAGGTTCCCTCATTGCGAGAAGCAAAGCTACAGGGAACCAAGCAGAGGACCTTCTCGGTAGTGGAGCCTGCCCTGTGGAATGCCCTCCCATCAGATGTCAAAGCGATAAATAACTACCTAACATTCAGAAGACATCTTAAGGCAGCCCTGTTCAGGGAAGTTTTTAATCTGTGATATTTTAGTGTATTTTTGGTTTTTATGGAAGCTGCCCAGAGTGGCTGGGGAAACCCAGCCAGAGGGGCGGGTTACAAATAATAAATTATTATTATTATTATTATTATTATTACAAATCCAAACTCTTCTTCTTCTTTAATCTCATGTGGGTCCAGGAGAGTGGGCCTTTCACTCCTTTGGCTCCTTCACCAGGAGCAGCAGTGCAAGGAGAGCTCTCCGTGGTTCGTATTCCAGATTCAAAAAGCTTTCTGCATCTAATTTTCATTAAGAGCCCAAACGACATCAAAAATAAATAAAAAATTAAAAAACACACAGGCAGCAGTTTTTTCTTCCCCACTCAGCCCAAGCAAGGGAAGTATGAAGGGGGGTGTCTGATCTCCAGCCTTGCAACCCATCGCAAGCAGCAGGAAAACATGCACTAATGAACATCTGCCCCCGCTCTGCAGCCGATCCCCCCAGCCTCGTGCCAGCGGAGATTAAAGTTTACGGCTCGCGCTGGGTCACTGGAGGCGCGTAAAGAGAAATGAGCGTGAAAATAGGAAAAATGTGGGGGGAACACCCGGCGGGGAAGAGGCAACGTTTATAGCGTGGAAAAGGAGACATTCTAGCCCGTGCAAAACCTCCTCCACGCTGCGCAGGCAGTAAATGCTTCCATGAGGCCCTCCACGAATTGCCGCAGGTGAGGAAAGGCCAGCATCAGTTCACAGTTCAAACCATTCTCCGGTCTTCCAAGAGAGCAGTGGCATTTTGCGGCTCAGCTCACCGACTGCCGCAGAAGATAACACAGATTATCTGAAGGAAGGCAGAGACAAAGGATCCAAGCCTCCTCTCCTAAGCCTGAAATATGCCCCAACAGAGGACTTGGACAGCCTTTCCGTGAAAGCCAAGGCTGGCTTTAGAAATGTGAGAGGGATCTGATTCAGCTCTCCTTTAAAGGCAACTCAGTCAAATCCACGCTTTTCAAAACAATGTGAAGAATTAAGTTGTGCACTGATCTGAATTTCACAGTGCAGTCCTCCAACCAAGCATTGTTTACCAAAGTGCATTCCATTGGGAGAACCTGCTTGTGAAATGTGTGGCTTAGTCTGAAGTGTGGTTCTTAGGCGAAATGTACACTAAAATGCTGGGGGGTGGGAATCATGAGGTAATTCTGCAGTGTCTGTGGAAGTGATAACAAGAGACCGTGGAATCACCACCCTCTCAGGAAGTGCACCTGAGGAAATGATTCGCACCAGAGGATGTGTGGGCTACTCTGAAAGTGGGTCATAAGAATCATGGGAAGTTGCCTTATAACCATATAACACCGGTCCTGAAAGACCTACATTGGCTCCCAGTACGTTTCCGAGCAAAATTCCAAGTGTTGCTGCTGACCTTTAAAGCCCTAAACGGCCTCAGCCCAGTATACCTGAAGGAGCGTCTCCACCCCCATCATTCAGCCCGGACACTGAGATCCAGCTCCGAGGGCCTTCTGGCAGTTCCCTCACTGCGAGAAGCCAAGTTACAGGGAAACAGGCAGAGGGCCTTCTCGGTAGTGGCACCCGCCCTGTGGAACGCCCTCCCACCAGATGTCAAAGAGAACAACAACTACCAGACTTTTAGAAGACATCTGAAGGCAGCCCTGTTTAGGGAAGCTTTTAATGTTTGATGTATTACAGTATTTTAATATTTTTTTGGAAGCTGCCCAGAGTGGCTGGGGAAGCCCAGCCAGATGGGCAGGGTATAAATAATAAATTGTTGTTGTTGTTGTTGTTGTTGTTGTTACTACTACTACTACCAGGCATTGCCAAACTTGGCCCTCCAGATGTTTTGGGACTACAACTCCCATCATCCCTAGCTAACAGGACTAGTGGTCAGGGATGATGGGAGTTGTAGTCCCAAAACATCTGGAGGGCCAAGTTTGGCCATGCCTGCCTTAGACCAAGTCAGACCATTGGTCCATCTAGTTCAGTAGTGTCTACACAGACTGGCAGCAGCTCTCCATGGTTTCAGGAAGGGAGTCCTTCCTAGCCCGACTTGGAGATGCTAGGGTTTGAACCCAGGACCTTCTGCATCCACGGCAGATGTTCTACCACCCAGGTATGGCTCCTTCATCTTAAGAATCCTTACATTCTTTGGACGTAAACCTTTCTGCAAGAGCAAAGCACGCCTCCAATTTTAATTCCGTAACAATAATGTGCCTTGGCTACCAGAAGTTTGGAAACACTTGAGACTTGTATGTCCTCTTCAGCCTTTTGAAGAGCCCTGGAAAAACACTTCTCCAAAAGGGGAGAAGAAAAAAAAATCAAAGATCGGCCTTAGAGGAGTGGGAGATCAAAGGTCTCGCCATCTGTCAGTTTCGTTGGCAGGGACCACAGTGCCCAATTGAATTAAATTATGTAAGGGCTTGTTCCATAGCCCAAGGGAGGAAGAGAGAACAGAGCCCCCAATTGCAAGGAGAAGCCATGAGTGAGATCTCCGAAAAGGATCAGTCACAATTTGGTTGATGTAGGAAGAGCGGAACATCCCATTTACTCTCCCATAGGGAGGAAAGCCAAACCCAGGCCAGATTCCAGCTGTTTTGAGGCCAATTAGATCAGAAGCATTCATCCAGAGAAAGAATTTCTCCTCCCCCTCTAGCTTCCGAAGCGACCATTTTGAGACTTTACCGTTGCCCCCTGTATAATCTTTTAGCCGTGTGCCCTCCGATCTTTATTTCGTGTACGCTTCTTCACGACTGTGCTCGGAGCTGAGCCATTGTTTATGCCCATTTTACAGATGGGGAAAAGTGGACTGTTGCAAGCCTGCAGAAATGAATTCGCAGCCAACTGAGGAGGTGGATCCAGATATTCTAGAGCCAAAACATTTGAGGTCCCGAGGTAGGAAATCTACACAGCAGCAACACGGAAATACAGACCTCCTTCTGCTAATTAGCATTTTTTGTGCCTGCTCATTTCAACGAGGCTAGTACAAGGAAACACCCCAGTGGATTGTGCTCCGTAGATCAGATCCATCTGTTTCCCACACCAAAACCTTGTCGTCATAACCCTTTGTTCTATTACTGATGTTCAAGTTGTGAGTTCTGTTGCTTATGTAGCCTATACACCTGAGGGACGGGTCAGCAGATTGAGGAGAACCCCAGGTTTGCAGAGGTAACAAAATTTTGTTAAGGGAAAAGCCCCCCAAGGGAAAATTGCCCGGCAGGGATTGAGCATGCTTGGGGGCAATGGAATGCTGAGCGATCCTAAACAGGATCACTCCACCCACTGCAGTGGCTTTGTTACATAACGCCACTGGTGGCACTCTAAATCTGCCACCTTACTTTGCCTAATGGGTCAGCTTTCCCGAGCCAAGCCCTTCTCTGTCTGTCTGGCTCTCTGACTGTCTCTGTCTCTCTACTAGAGCGCAGAAATTTAAACCCAGGAGTGCAACCTCTCTCTTCTCTATGAGAGCCTTCTTTCTCCAAAGGTTTAATTTGTGTCAGGCCTCACCCCTCTGGAATGTATTAAGCAATGTAATCACTGGGGAGAAAGTCCCTCAGATCACATGGCGTGCCTGTCCCTCACCACCAAGTAACCACAGCCATCTCCCTAACACACAGACACCACACACACACACACAGAGAGAGAGAGAGAGAGAGAGAGAGAGAGAGAGAGAACTCCTAGGGGCCTCGGTCCCTTCAGCACCCCCAATAAAATATTTGAGGGAGTCACACACACACCAAAGTTGATGGGCATTGCCATTTAAATGGCATGCATGGACCATGTCTTGTGATGCAGAGCAATAATATTTTATTCAAGTAGGCACCTCTGCACACACACTTACCTGGGACTAGGCTGAAAATCTTCCAGATCAGATTAAGCTCTACCAGTGTGTTCTCTCTCTCTCTCTCCCCTGTATTCACAAATTCACCCCTCAGTCTTGGTCAGTTCATACCCACTATTGCTCAGCTGAATTGCATAGTTGCCTACAGGCCATATCCTGCTGTGTGTGTGTGTGTGTGTGTGTGTGTGTGTGTGTATCAAGGGAATTACACCACCCGTTGTGAGTTGTGATCTGCTCACATCCCAGATCCTCGTTCCTTTGGTTGGTGCAATTTGCCCAAGTCCCCCAAAGCCGTAAACTTGGGACTGGCGGTCCCTTAACACAAAACAGTTGTGAGAATTGGCTGTTGCTCCTCCTGACCAGCGGAAACCCCATCTCTAGCCCCTCGCCTTCTCCCCCCAGCTCACAAATTGATCCCACACGCTCTCTAAAGGCGGCCCACATCCCCAGGGCTGTGGTGTATAAAGGTTACGGGATGAAAATTAATGGAGCTTCTTCTGACTCCTGAAAGGCCCGTACAAAGTGTTGCTGTGGCCTCCCCTTGGCCTACACAGGAAGGAGACCCCCTCCCCAGAACGGTCCCCCTCATTAGTTCTCCCATTAGTGTGGCAGATTGCTCAATTAGCAGCCGCTTGAAAACTGAGTCTCCCTCGCTAATGCACAGCCCCCTGGCGAAGGACCCAGCAGTCATGCTGTATTCTAATCGGGCTATAATAAATCCCACGCTTGCAGCTGGTCTCATCCAACCCTCAAATACGGATTGCTTCTGATGCTTCCTTCTTCTCCCTCCTCCTCCATGTCAACAAGGGCTGCATGTACACCATGGAGCACATTTAAAGCCCACACCCAGCCAGATAATCCTGGGAACTGTAGATTCAGGGGTGCTGGGAATCCTAGCTCTGTGAGGGATGAACTGCCATGACCTTTGGGTGGGTGGGAAGGGGTGCTTCAAAATGTGCTTTAAATAGATACTAAATAGCTGTGGTCTAAACCACTGAGCCTCTTGCGCTTGCCGATCAGAAGGTCAGCGGTTCGAATCCCCATGACGGAGTGAGCTCCCGTTGACCTGTCCCAACTCCTGCCAACCTAGCAGTTCGAAAGCACACCAGCAAAAGTAGATAAATAGGTACCACTGTGGTGGGTGGGTAGGTAAATGGTGTTTCCGTGTGCTCTGGTTTCTGTCACGGTGTCCCATTGCGCCAGAAGCGATTTAGCCATGCTGGCCGCATGACCCGGAAAGCTGTCTGTGGACAAACACCGGCTCCCTCAGCCTGAAAGCGAGATGAGCGCCGCAACCCCATAGTCGCCTTTGGCTGGACTTAACTGCCCAGGGGTCCTTTACCTTTTCACCTTTCTTACCTATATACGAAACTGAGACGGAAGCAGTAGGTACCAAGTGCAGAGAAGGAGCGATACAGAATGCAGGCATAGGAGGCATCCCTTGCTCTCTCCCTCCACCTCCCCAGCCCCTTCCTCTCTTGTTTTTCTAATGCAGAACTACCACCAGTGGGAGCAAAAATCTATCCAACTTCCTCCGCAGAGACCAGCTTTTCGGTAGACAGCTAACAAGTTCAGGCCGGGGTTGGATTTATTGGCATGATTCAAATTGCTAATGCAGATTAGGTGTCTGCGTAGGTCTGAGGGATTTATTTGACATTTCCTTCTACTGCCGGGTAGCTGTTGTGGGCTTTGTGCTGTGGGGCTAGAGATACATGAATCTGTGCTTTCCAGTTTCTCTAGGTTGTTTTTTTTCTAGGCTTAGGTTCAGCTTGTCCCATTTCCGTATCAGTTTGCAAACAGATACACACACACACAAACAAACATATATTCTATATTGAAAATTAAAAAGACATAATCACATGTGCACAGAGAAAGATAAGACTCAAAAAAGAAGGAAATAGTACCCATGTAGAAAACAAAACAGAGCAAAAGAAAAGAAAAGAAATTGTACATACCACACAAAAAAGAAAGATTGAAAATATGTGCAAACTCGCGACACAAGAACACGTTAGTTACAAATGTAGGCTTACCGTGGACAAATTTAACAATATTTGGAATTCATTTTTATAAATACAGTTGTACCTCGGAAGTTGGACGCCTTACAACTCGAACATTTTGGCTCCAGAATGTCACAAACCCAGAAGTGAGTGTTCCAGTTTGCGAACGTTCTTTGGAACCCGAACGTCCGACGCGGCTTCCACGGCTTCCTGCAGCCAATCAGAAGCCGCGCTTTAGTTTCTGAATGTTTTGGAAGTCGAATGAACTTCTGGAACAGATTCCGTTCGACTTCCGAGGTACAACTGTACTGTAGTAGGTTAAGGTCTGGTTAACTACTATAACATTTTTCTTCTTCTTTTGTAATGCATCCATTTGCAAACTGGCTTTTTCTAAAAATAAATAAGATTCTGCATAAAAAATTGTACTCAATTTGGTGTACACATTTTTGGCTAGCAGATTTCCCTAATAAAATGCATTCTTAACATTATTTTCACTAATATTCACTGGGTTTTTGTGTGTTTACATATTCCCCTAATATATCTTTTAAGTGGACATTTTTGTTGTTGTTGGAAAACTATGTCACAAAATTCAAAGGAGTGCATATTTTTTTTAAAAAATACTTGTGTTTCAGTTTGCCTACTGGTTGAGCTAGTGTCAGTTAGGTGGGCTTGTATTAAAATCTGAACTAGATGGATTTAACCCCATTCCTGGGGATGGGGGACAAATTCAATTTTATTTGCATTTAAATGAGATCTTACTTAATTCTCACTTTCCAAAAGAATACATAAACTGAAATATTGTACAGCCATGCTTCAAAACTCGAACTTTGCTGGGCACTTCTTCAGTCATGCAATGTGTCCAAAAATTCATATATTAGCATAAAGTATGCATATAAATGCGTATTTCACTGAAAATAACATACAGGAATGAATTCAGTTAAGGTAATTTGCTTGCAAAAAGAAATTGCATATTAAGAGCCTGAAAAAGTATATTCTAGCTGGGAAGACCCAGCCAGATGGGCAGGGTATAAATAATAAAGTTGTTGTTGTTGTTGTTAAATTCACACTGCCATGCTGGTGGATTTCCATGCGGATTTTTTTAAAAAAAGAATCACAAACTGATGCGGTAATGTAGAAAACTGAAGAGTGGAGAGATGAGAAATGGAGAGAAACCCAAACTGACAGTTTTGCCAATCTTCAGGCATCCCCGATACAATCCCACTATAGAAACTTCAGGAGTAGAGATGGGCAGAAGTAGCACACAGAGGAAAGCATCAAGCAGTTAAACAGTGAGGTACCTCCTTTTTATACATATAAAAACGATGCCTCTTGGTCTTTGCATGCTTCTTCAAAGCATCGAATCGGGCAGCTCCCTAGCATTTTATTTATTTCATGGGCCTTTTAAAAAACACTTCACTTAGAGGCTCAAAGGGTATAAACAGCGGAGCGGGGAAACTTCACAGCGAAGCAGAACAAAACTTCTTTCATTCTTTTTTTAATGTGGTTAGTACTGGCGTTTTATTCTTATGTGTTAAACCAGGCAACCTTTTTCTTGTGCATTCATGATTATTTGTGCTCATGATGCCAAGGTCATGGGTTTGATCTCCATATGGGGGCATATTCCTGCATTGCAGGGGGTTGGACTAGATACAATGGAACCTCGGTTTTCAAACGTAATCCGTTCCGGAAGACCGTTTGACTTCCGAAATGTTTGGAAACCGAAGCGCGGCTTCCGACTGGTTGCAAGAAGTTCTTGCACTCAAGCGGAAGCTGGTTCAGACATTCGGCTTCCAAAAAAGGTTCGAAAACCAGAACATTTATTTCTGGGTTTGAAAAAAACATGCAGTGGAAGCCATTCGACTTCCAGGTGCATTAAAAAACGGAAGCGTTTACTTCCGGTTTTTCAACATTCGGGTTCTGAAACATTCGTCAACAGAGACGTTCGAGAACCGAGGTTCCACTGTAATCCATTGAGTCCCTTCCAACCTATGAATCTGTGATGGGGTATATGCTACCCCGCTGCTTCAAAACTGCAAAAGTTTCAGGGCAGTCATTTGGCTTAACTTCTAGTTCATGTACATCTCAGAACTTTCCGCAGAAATCCTGTGACTTTTCATGCAGCAAATGTTCTGGGTTTATTTTATTTTATTTTGTCCTGCTTTGTGGTACTATAGTGCAGGACTGGCACCCCACCCCACAACAATGCAATTAGCATTGGGGAGATATTGCAGAAGAACCAAGGAAGCAGAACGATTTGTGAAATATTCGGTATAGGTCTAACCCTAATGCACTATTTTTAGGACAATGGCAAGTTGCAGAATAAGCATGCAAAATGGAAAGTGAAAAAATCCCAGCCTGGAAGGACCCTTAGTTATTGTGAGCTGCCTTGAGGACCAACCAAAGCTGAAAGGCAGGGTGAAAATTATTGCATAGAATAAAGAAATAGAATCGAATTGACCCAAAATGTGCATGCTTAGCTCTGGCTGTTCCATTACCATCCTGCATTTCACAGATGAAAATATGGACTCTCTTGTGCATTGTTAAAACCCTCTTCTTACACAAAGGCTCACTTGGTCATGGTCCTCCCCCCCTTGCCCCCTCTCCCAAGTTCTGTTCTCACAAATTCCTGAAAACTTTTGATTGCTGTACGTACAGTAGCCAACTTTTTAAATCGGCCCTTGCTGCTGTGCTTGATCTGCAGCAATTAGCAGTTGACGCTTTCCATTGCACAGAAGTAAATGTTACCAGCTGCTAAGTGCGACAGACCAAGCTCTGTTTTGTGTACACACACACACACACACATATATATATATAGGGTTTACTTAACACACCCTGATTGAAAAGCCAGATTTTATCGCAGGCTATTGCAGAATAAATGAACATTTACAGCTAGGGTTGCCAACATTTCAACCAGCCCTGATGCCTGGGCCTCTAACAAAGACTTCCAAGTAAAGGAGAGAAGGGAGACTGGGATTCTATTTTAGTTTGATGCATCACCCTACCCCCACCCCCATCCCATTCGTCCATCAGAGGCCTCTGCTGGAGGCAAAGCTTGTTGAAGAGTTGAGAAGCTGGGAAACTTAACTGTGGATATTCATTTGCTCTTCAGTAGAGCTGTGGGTTAAACCACAGAGCCTAGGACTTTCCGATCAGAAGGTCGGCGGTTCGAATCCCCACGACGGGGTGAGCTCCCGTTGCTCGGTCCCTGCTCCTGCCAACCTAGCAGTTCGAAAGCCAATAAAGTGAGATGAGCGCCGCAACCCCAGAGTTGGTTACGACTGGACCTAATGGTCAGGGGTCCCTTTACCTTTACCTTTAGCCAGGCATGAAAACTGGCTTCCCAATCAGAATATGCTAGTAAACTGATAATAAGAGTTTTCTTTTAACAGTTAGATTAGTAACAGAGCGTCAGGAACACCAGTGCATTAAAAGAAAATGTTTGCAGGAGCAGAAACGATGATTTATGTATGCGCCGACAGCAGTGCGGATGCTACTGGCCCAGAGATGGAAAGAAGATGAAGTCCCGACCAGAGACGAATGGTTGATGAAGATGATGGACTACGCTGAAATAGCGAAATTGACCGGGAAAATCAGAAACCAGGAAGAGAAGAACTTTAAGAAGGAATAGGTGAAATTTACAATGTATTTAAGAGAACACTGTAAACAACTTTAAAACTTTGGCAGGATTTGAGTAATGCTTGTAATGTACTAAAAACTATGGTGAAAATGGATTGTTATTTTTTTAAAGTAGAGAAATTAAGCAGCTGAAAAAAGATTAATAATGGTAACCAGGGAAATGTGGAGGGGAGTCGAAGGATTCAGGGAATTCTAAATGATGATGTTGGTGTTTAATGTTTGAATTTAAATCTGCAATTTAAATTTAAACATTAAACACCAACATCATCATTTAGAATTTAAACAGTTGTAATTAATAAATTTACGGGAATTTAATGAAGGGAACTAAATGGATAAATTGACTAAAGGGTTGCTAAAAAATTTTAAAATAAGGATGCAGCGAAAGGGAGGTAAGGGGAAGTCGATTGAAAGAAGTTACAAGAAAATAAGATTATGAATTTATTTATGTTTGATTTGTTTATGTTTGTTTGTATTTTGTGATGTGTTTATCTTTTAATTATGTGTTTTAAAAACTGAATAAAAATTATTATATAAAAAAAAAGAATTTAAATCTGCAATGTAAAACTCAATAAAAAAAGATTTGACCAAAAAAGAAGAAGAAGAAGAAGAAGGGGGAGGGGGAGAGAGAAAATGTTTGCAGTGGTTCCCAGAAGAAAAAACAGGAACCATGATTTATGAAGGACTTGACCTGGAACATAGGTGGCAATTGGAAGGTTTGCTGTCAAAAGCCAAACAAACAGGGAGAATATAGATAGAGGGGGGAAAGATAGAGATAGTTGTAGATATTCACCCAGATAGAGCATTTCTGAGAGGCTGTGTGAGATGTTGTGCCCTCAGACTCTTTATTTTCAGCTTTTAAATTGTCATCTGCCCTCAGAAATCCAGAAAGGGTGAAAACTCGATCAATAGCCAGAAAGATACATATTGACCCAGGCTTTAAAATCACAGGCTTATTGTTGCGACCGCATGCTTTTGCCGTGCCATGCAGAGATGATCCCTTGTCTCAGAAGCGTGGTGTGCGACCGCTGGCTGATGGAGCCAGTGGAAGTTTGATTAATGAGCAATTAACTTCAGCAGGAAAGCTTTTATTCCCAAGCAACCGACAAGTCACACACATGGGGGGGGGGCTTGTTCGGAAAGCTTGGCCTGACCTGGCCTGGCCTGACCTGGCCTAACTGCAGAGGTGGTGCTTCATAAGGCCAACAGTTGGTGAAAATCAATGGGAGTTCGCTGTACTTTGAGCCAGGGCTGGCTCGAGACATTTTGCTCCCTGAGGAGAGTGGCAAGATGGTGCCCCACCACCACAACCCGCCAAATGCACTTACAGAAGCCGATGGATTAGGAGCAGGATCTTACCTTTGTGGAGATGGGGCAGCATTCTCCATTTCACTCCAGGTCAGCAAGCTACTTTAGGGGTGTGTTGTTGTTGTTTAGTCGTTGAGTCGTCTCTGACTCTTCGTGACCCCATGGACCAGAGCACGCCAGGCACTCCTGTCTTCCACTGCCTCCCGCAGTTTGGTCAGACTCATGCTGGTAGCTTCGAGAACACTATTCAACCATCTCGTCCTCTGCCGTCCCCTTCTCCTTGTGCCCTCCATCTTTCCCAACATCAGGGTCTTTCCCAGGGAGTCTTCTCTTCTCATGAGCTGGCCAAAGTATTGGAGCCTCAGCTTCAGGATCTGTCCTTCCAGTGAGCACTCAGGGCTGATTTCCTTCAGAATAGAGAGGTTTGATCTTCTTGCAGTCCATGGGACTCTCAAGAGTCTCCTCCAGCACCAGAATTCAAAAGTATCAATTCTTCGGCGATCAGCCTTCTTTATGGTCCAGCTCTCACTTCCATACATCACTACTGGGAAAACCATAGCTTTAACTATATGGACCTTTGTTGGCAAGGTGATGTCTCTCTTTAGGGGTGTAGGGCAGCCCATTGGGTGCACACAGGTCTGTTCTTCAGTATCCCACCACAACTTCCCACCCCACCCCAGCAATCTGCTGCCTGCCTCACTCAGCCTAATGGTAGGTCCGTCCCTGCCAGTGGCATAGCATGAGTTGGCAGCACCCAGGGCAAGGCAAGAATTGTGCCCTCTAATCTGCGTCACGCAGGAGACAACAGTGGAGCAGCTGTTCCTCACAGGTCACCTACTGGTCACCACTTATTCAAGCATGGGCTTACAGTCTCTACTTCTAACTTCCAAACAATTGTATTTTCCTCTCTTTCAAGAGCTCAGCCCTCAGTCCTCTGCATCTCAAATAGGCCACGCCTTGCAGCTCCTTTAGAGATTTCCACTTTTACCTTCTCCTGTAGCTTTGATCTCTTTCTTTCAAGCAGAGAAGAAGCACTCCAGCGCTCCCTTCAACTTAGCAGTGTTCACAGTGGATTCTAAAACACAGCCATCTTGCTTCTCATAAAATGGAGTCTCCCCTTCACTCGATGCCTCCCATGTGACCGGCGTTCGCCAATCACACAGGAACTACTAGAGAATTCTCTAGCATTCCATTACCAACCAATCAAATTTAAACACATAGTGAGTCATACAAGCATTTACCATTTCAGCGAACTGAATTACTATAGTTAACACCTCAGACCTGGAGCCAGATCACACCTTGAGGATAAAACCAAAGAAGGTGGTTTATTGGGGACTGATAAATAGAAAACAGGGTCCCCAAGCAAATATGAACTTTTGGAGCATACGTATTTGTAAAAGAAAAAGAAAAAAGATAGCTGCCATGACACAGTAGCCTCCAACACTTTCTTTGTATAGCTTTTAGTTAGCCAATATGGTGCTCTCCAGACATTGTGGAGTACAGCTGTCATTACTGCTTCTTGGCCATGATTGGTGGAGCTGATGGGAGCTGGAGTCCAGCAACATATTGACTACCCCTGGCCTTGCGTGGTGTATTCCATTCTATCCCATATGTTATAATTCTGTACATTGTGACATGTAAGGGTTTTGATTCAGAGGGAGCCATACATAAACAAAGAAGTGTGGTTATGCACTGCTCCCATATGGACGTACAAGATCTGTCTGGATAATCTAGTCTTTGATCACTCTCAAAAAACTCATGTTGGAGGGATTACACTGAACGCATCCCCAGCTTAATGGATCTGCTAAGTCGGAGCTCCTCAGGTCTGGGTATAATAAAACTTCAAAGCCCCCCTTGGTGCCCAGTCATTAGTTGGGCTGTTTTTTCATCTTTGTTTCATCGTTGGCTCATTATTCTTGACTCTCGCTGTTGACATTTTCTCTAATCGGCTGCTGAAGGAAAGGTCTTCTGAGAGGGAAGAGGAGATGCCCTCGCCTTTGGCTGCTGGTCTTGCCTTCACGAAAGGGCCGAGGGCATGAACTCTGCATTTCCTGGAGAGGAATTGGAAACATACCCCTGGGCCCAGTACATAATCCACTTAAAAGAGATGGCAGAGGGAATCAGACATGGCGCTTTTGACCCTGTCAAATCTACGCAGACACGTTGGCTGAGACGAAGTGCCAGCTTTGAAGGGAAGAACAGGGCTTGAAGGCCACCTTTTGATATTAGCTTGCTCCAGGGAGCGACCCAAATTAGGGGGTTCTCTAATGATCAGCAGTCTTCACATTCCATTGCCAGCTTCTAGACCAGAGATGTAGACACAAAATGGGCATTAAAGATTCTATAATACAGGAATGGGGAACCTGTGGCCCTCCAAAGGTTGTTGGGCTCTCTTGAGGCACCCTCCCAAGCACCATAGGACCACCCCCTAAATCTGCATAAATTCACATATTACTAAAGCTCTAGTTTTGAAGGAAAGAAGAACACTCTTCATTTATAAACAGAGCACGGATCTATTTCAGAAGACACCATCTTAGAAGAATGACTTTCTCCTGCATGAGAGTGAAGTGCTGTTCTTCTAAGATGATACTTAAATTGCAACAATTATTGCAATTTGGCCTTTAATTTGATTAGAAAGTTTTCTAATTTATTAATTTGATTAATCAATTAAAGGTTGCAGCCCTAATACCAACATTATGGCAGTGCAACTTGGGTAGGACACTAGAGGCACCTGCCCTGGGCTTAACTTAGAGAGAAAAACAAAATGGACATTAAATATCATCTAATATAGGATGGATATGGCCCTTCTGATATTGGCTTCCAATTCCCATCAGCCCCAACCAGTATGACCAGTGGCCAAGGATGATAGGAGTTGGAGTCCGACATCTTGCAGAAGGCCATAGGTTCCTTATCCCTGATATAATAGAATAATTCTAATAATGCTCATGTATGTATTGTTTTCTTTTAAATTTGGAATAGGTAAGTAGAGTAGAGGCTATCATGGCAGCAGGGACAAGGCACCATTGCTCACCCGGTTTCCCAATGGCTCATCTCACTGCTGGTTACCAAGATCAGGAGGGGCAGGCATCAGAAAGCTTGGCACAGTGCAGGTGCAGCAGTAGAGCAAACCCAATGCTCCCTCTCATTGTTCCTACACCATGCTGAGGTCCCCTCTGTCTTGCCCCTCTCCCTATCAGTAAGCAGCAGTGATGCACACCATGGGGGAAACCTGGTGAGTACACCAGCCACTACTAAGTAAGCAAATTCTGAAGATTAAAAGCTAGACATCAGCTTGCTGAGAAGCCAAGTAAGGGCAGCAAGTGAGGCTGAGTGGTACCCATTTAGCTTATCATTTCCCTTTTGCCTATACCCTAATATAGCACACTGAATACTGCTGGTCGGTGTTATAGCCAACTTAATTATACTTAGAGTAGAACTATAGGAAGCAATGGACCTACATTAGTCATGTCCATGAATTTTAATGTGTCTGCTCTCAGCACAGCTAACAATGGATATAGCCCACAGGACACTGGTTAGGCAGAAGGAGCCAGCAGATTTCTTATGCAACAGCTTCCAGGCTCAGGGCTTTCTCCACGTGCAGTAAAATATTGGAATTCTTAAGTCACTTTGCTGCCAGTTCTTGATGAGGGTGTAGAATTGGGAGCAGGACTGAGGTGCATAAATTACTAATTTCAAGACTGAAACAGTAATTGCAAACATGTCCAGTGCTGGGAATGGAGTTGCAAGATCATTGTAGCCCGGGGGACCTAATCGCTGCTTCTTGCCAGTTGGCAAATGCCAAAGAATAAAAATAAAAACAGAATGAAAATAGAAAGCAACTGTCGTGCAAATGGAAAGGGAAGTTTTCATTTGTTCCTTCCACGTTTCGGGGGTTGCTCCTGGCGCCCGCCGGGTCCCGAGACCACAGGCTTTCGCTGCCTGTGGGTTTCCGATGTGGGTCTCCGCTTCGTCGTAGCGGACGACCCGTTCTCTGTTAGAAGAGGGCAGCCATTGCCGTTCGCGCCGCCTCCGGAAGTAAAATATTGGAATTCTTAAGTCACTTTGCTGCCAGTTCTTGATGAGGGTGTAGAATTGGGAGCAGGACTGAGGTGCATAAATTACTAATTTCAAGACTGAAACAGTAATTGCAAACATGTCCAGTGCTGGGAATGGAGTTGCAAGATCATTGTAGCCCGGGGGACCTAATCGCTGCTTCTTGCCAGTTGGCAAATGCCAAAGAATAAAAATAAAAACAGAATGAAAATAGAAAGCAACTGTCGTGCAAACGGAAAGGGAAGTTTTCATTTGTTTGGGCTTTAAAATAGTATGCAGACCACAATGTTAAAGAGGAAAACAATAAGTAATCATGCTTCTACCAAAAAAGCTAGAAAATGAACATTACTATAGTGTGATATGGGTGGGGAGGGCAACAGTCATAGTATTGTGGTGTTCTGTATTTAGCAACCTCCAATATCTAGGTAGGGACGAGAGTGGAACTGGGGTCTAAACCACAGAGCCTAGGGCTTGCCGATTGGAAGGTTGGCGGCTCGAATCCCCGCGATGGGGTGAGCTCCCATTGCTCGGTCCCAGCTCCTGCCAACCTAGCAGTTCAAAAACACGTCAAAGCGCAAGTAGATAAATAGGCACTGCTCCGGCGAGAAGGTAAATGGAATTTCTGTGCGCTCCTCTGGTTTTGCCAGAAGCAGCTTAGTCATGCTAGCCACATGACCCAGAAAAACTGTTGACGGACAAACGTCGGCTCCCTTGGCCAGTAAAGCGAGATGAGCGCCGCAACCCCAAAGTCGTTCGTGACTGGACTTAGAATCATAGAATCATAGAGTTGGAAGAGACCACAAGGGCCATCGAGTCCAACCCCCTGCCAAGCAGGAAACACCATCAGAGCACACCTGACATATGGTTGTCAAGCCTTTGCTTAAAGACCTCCAAAGAAGGAGATTCCACCACACTCCTGTCAGCCGTCCTTTACCTTTACCTAATAGCTAAGTAGGATGTGCAGAAGCCTTTAGCTCCAGCTGGACGGGGAATTAAACAAGCGGTTCACAGACACAGCCTGGGTAAGTTACTCTGAATCACATAATCAGCTTTTCAGAATAGAGAGCAAGGAAGGTTGCTTTTTTACCAAACAGCAGATTACGGATAGTCAGAGGTGTGGATCCATGCTAGTAACCCAATCCTATGCAAGTCACTCAGAAGTAAGGCCTTTTGAGCGTAATGGGGCTTGTTCTCAGATAAGTGAGGTTAGGATTGCAGCCTTAATTCCCAGAATGTGTGTATAGAACTGTAGTAAAAGTTAATTGTCCTTAGGTCCAACGAGAATTGAGAAAACCTGACAATAGGACAAACATATCCTATTGATTTCCGTTACTGAAATCATCTTGATGTTCAGCTAATGTAACAGACAATCCCACATAGAAATCCTTTTAAGTCCAATGGGTCTTCCTTCCTCATAAGTGAATATAGGGTGACAGCCTAAGTCCAGAGTCTCAGGGACAGTCAAATCACAGTATCACTTTTGCATACCTGTTCTATCCTCTTTTCTTTTCTTTTCTTTTCTTTTCTTTTTCTTTTTCTTTTTCTTTTTCTTTTTCTTTTTCTTTTTCTTTTTCTTTTTCTTTTTCTTTTTCTTTTCTTTACATTAATTGGGGGTTGTTAAGAGATCTGTACGAAAATTTACATTGAAATATTCGTTTTTGAACATACCATCTTTTAATAGTCGTGTCTCAAAATGTAAAAGGTAAAGGTAAAGGGACCCCTGACCATTAGGTCCAGTCGTGACCGGCTCTGGGGTTGCGGCGCTCATCTTGCTTTATTGGCCGAGGGAGCCGGCGTACAGCTTCCGGGTCATGTGGCCAGCAGGACTAAGCCGCTTCTGGTGAACCAGAGCAGCACATGGAAACGCCATTTACCTTCCCGCCAGAGTGGTACCTATTTATCTACTTGCACTTTGACTTGCTTTTGAACTGCTAGGTTGGCAGGAGCAGGGACTGAGCTCACCCTGTCACGGGGATTCGAACCGCCGACCTTCTGACCGGCAAGTCCTAGGCTCTGTGGTTTAACCCACAGTGCCACCCACGTCCCATCTCAAAATGTATTTTATCTCAAAATATGCATGTTGCATTTTGATACACTTTTGAGCTGAAAACCATGTTGAGAGCATTTGGAGAACTGCAACATCTGATTGACAGGTGTACTCTGATCCTTCCCTAAGTCAGGGAGAGATGCAGCTCTAGACGGTTGCTATCATAATTTGCACAGATCAAAGGACTCAGGCATTCCTAGTACGGAGCCGACCTAGAATTCCTAACAGGCTGAGGAAAGGTGTGGGTGGGTGGAAAACAGCCTGCCCCACTTTAACAGCAATTCAATTCACAGGAATTGGCTTGCAACTATTTCTACTTTAGAAGCTGCAGTCTCCTCTCATGCAGTGCTGTCAGAAAACTTGTGTTTAGGCTGGAATGCAGAGTCTGGCTAAGCCCTTCTTCCCAATCAACAGAATGCCTTCCTTGCTCGAGGCGTTTAAGATTGCATCCAATTATGCCCGATTCAGCTAAAAATTTACTGAATTATTTCACATTACTACCTTCCTTGTGATGCATTCATTTATTTGGCAATAGCCTGTCCTCCATCAATTTAAGGGCCAATAGGCTGTTAGTTCTTTGGATAAAAAAATACAGTGGTACCTCGGGTTACAAACGCTTCAGGTCACAAACTCCACTGACCTCGGGTTAAAAACTTTACCTCAGGATGAGAACAGAAATCGTGCACTGGCAGTGGGAGGCCCCATTAGCTAAAGTGGTACCTCAGGTTAAAAACAGTTTCAGGTTAAGAACAGACCTCCATAATAAATTAAGTTTTTAACCAGAGATACCACTGTATGCTAGGACAATTGAATTGCCCTGCAAGCTGTCTCCCTAGCTGGTTTGTGGGTCACCCCGGTTCTGGTGCAGGTCAAATAAAGGTGCCCCACATCCCTTGTTCTCTTAGATTCAGGTAGATGGCTAGGGAAGCTCAGAAGGGCCCTCATGCAAACATGCACATGTGCAGTGATAGGGGCTTGGCTGAAAAGCTAAAAGCCTACACGGGAGACGGATTGAAGAGAAGGAAATATGAATTGGCCCTGCCCCATAGCTTGACCAATCGCAGCTAGGAGTGGCTAGGAGATAGGCAGTGTCATTGATCTAAAAAAATAATAATAGTGTACACTCACACATTCTGGCCAGCTTCCATTTTGACTTGAAATGTTTGTTTGGGGCTTCTCAGAAGTAAATAAAGGCAAGAAGTGGGGGGGGGGGAGCACCAGCCTGCAATGGCACCCACCTGAGAGGTGCTGGGGGAAAAGCACTGGAAAACAGTATACTAAAATGCTGACAAATGTACATGAGCACTTAAAAAAAAAAGCATCATGAACCGATGTGGAAATGTGGCAAACTAAATTTAAGATTATGAAAATGGGAAACTAAGAGGAACCAAAGTGGATAGAGAGACTCTTACATTCCTAGTTTGAACCCCTCCAGCACAACGGATTGGAAACTTGGATTGTTCTGTCCAGCAACACTATTCTTTTGAAATACCGTACTTTTCCGTGTATAAGACGTTGGTTTTTTACCTTAAAACAACGCTTAAAAATTGGATCCATCTTATACATTGGATAGTGCAGGGGGCAGGAGGTGAAATTTATTTCTGTCTTGAGTAGTAGATTGTCGCTGGCATTATTGTGATTGGTTGCTGCTGCAGCAATGGCTGCTGGTGATTGGGCTCTGCTGCGGCAATTGGGCGTGTGATAGGCGGCGGCTGGTGTCGATCAGAAATACGATAGGGGACTTCTGCATTGCATTTGATCGCAAGCATTTGGAATTTGGGTGAGCTTTTGGGGGGCATTCCTCCCATTCTGGACAATCTCCCCCCATTTTCTTAATATTGAGTCCCCAAAATTAGGGGGCGTCTTATCCATGGGGGCGTCTTGTAGATGGAAAAGTACAGTATTACTTTAAAACAAAAATAAAAAAATTCCTTCCAGTAGCACCTTAAAGACCAACTAAGTTAGTTCTTGGTATGAGCTTTCGTGTGCATGCACACTTCTTCAGATACACTGAAACCGAAGTCACCAGACCCTTTCTGTTTCAGTGTATCTGAAGAAGTGTGCATGCACACGAAAGCTCATACCAAGAACTGACTTAGTTGGTCTTTAAGGTGCTACTGGAAGGATTTTTTTTATTTTGTTTTGACTATGGCAGACCAACACGGCTACCTATCTGTAACTTAAAAAAAAATAATCACTAACCCTTCTGATGGACCAAAATATTTTGCAAGAAATGTCCCAGTTCCTCTCCCATTTCCAGTGACAGATAGGTAGCCGTGTTGGTCTGCCATAGTCAAAACAAAATAAAAAAATTCCTTCCAGTAGCACCTTAAAGACCAACTAAGTTAGTTCTTGGTATGAGCTTTCGTGTGCATGCACACTTCTTCAGATACACATTTCCAGTGGTTCACTTAAGCTTCAGGAAGCATAAACCCTCGGGCTTTAATGAGTCACCACTAAACTGATCGACCATATTTGCTTCTTTAGAGCAGCTATCTTAAATGTGCTTTTATGTGCTTACTCACTCTTTCTTTTCTTTTTTTATTGCAGCTTCCTGGGAAGATGCCAGCTATGGCACAACGAGACCCAAGAGGCCAGTCAGAAGCTACAGTGGTCAGCAGTTGGTAGGAGTCAGACATTAATCAGCCCCTTGAAGATCTAGAAACGGGTCTGAAGCCAAGTGCACAAGTGGGACCTGCAACAAAGTGTTGCACTGTGTGGTGCTCCTATTAAGAACATTCCATTTGCCCTTCCCTTTCGGTTTTCTTTTTCCCATCACCACCGCTAGCAAACATTACGGGGCCTCTAAACGCACTCAGGCCTCATTGTGACATTTTTGGACGTTTCAGAGGATTGGAGGATTCAAATCCTCACCGAGGTCATACCCACACGATGCATTTACATACCACACAACTGTCCCGTTTTAAGCGGGACACCCCAGATTTACAGAAACCACCCGTTTCCGATCCCAATCCTGGGTGTCCCATTTTTCCGTCCTGCACTGTGGAATGAGTCAGTTGGCTCACGCCAGAGTGTCAGGAGTGCGTGCAAGAGCCAGGCCCTGTGACCAATAGGACCTTGCAGGACTGGGGACTTCCTAAGTTTGCTCTGAAGAGGCAAGGCGCGGCCTCACAGGTAAGGCCGATTGGTAACTCACAGCACCTGGTGGCAAGAGCCGGGAAGGAATATAAGGTCAGCATTTCCCTTTGGCTCTTTGCCACAGCTACACGTTCCCTGCCTTGCTGCATTTGGCTCCTTGACTCCTTTCTTCTTGATCCTCAGACCCTTGACTTCCTGACCCCTTGCTTCCTGACCCTCAGACCCTTGGCTTCTTGACTCCCACCTCTCTGACCCTCGGGCTCTTGGCTGCCTGGCTCCTGGCTCCTGGACTCCCATTCCTGCTCCCACCCCACCATCTTGCCCCCGGTCCTGATGTCCCCAGCCAGGACTTCGATCGCCCGTGAACCAGACTGTGACACTGAGTGAGGGACCAAAAAGGAAGAAGCAAAACTTACCTTGCTCTGCACATTACCACCGTCATTCCTCCTTCCAGCATGGCTTTCCAGCCAACGTACTTCCAGAAAGCTGCATCACACTTCTGGAAGTGCAGTTGTGGCAGAGGTGGGGGTCACACCAGAGGTGGCTGCAGTGGAGTCAGAGGGTGAAAGTGGCAGGTGAAGGTACAAGGGAGCCAGGGGGGTGTTTGTGAGAGGGGGCACAGCCTCTGTCAAGGTCATGCCCCAGTTGGGTGGTATGCATTTAGAGTGAATTCATATCACTTTAACAGTCCTGGCTTCCCCAAAAGACTCATTGGAACTGTCATTTATCCTTCACAGAGCTACAGTTCCTAGCATCCTTAACCAACGACGGCTCCCAGGATTCTTTGCAGGAAAGCAATAATCGTTCGAGTGGTAAAAAGGTGCTTTAAATGGTGGCAGAAAGACATATCTAAATTTGTCTGGCAGGGCAAAAAGCCCAGAATAAAATTTAAGATTTTAACTGACGCAAAAGATAGAGGGGGTTTTGCCCTGCCGGACTTAAGACTCTATTATGAATCAGCAGCTTTTTGCTGGTTGAAACACTGGTTACTTCTTGAAGACACAGACATTTTGGATTTGGAAGGGTATGACAATAACTTTGGTTGGCATGCATATTTATGGTATGACAAGGCAAAGGTGTATAAAAGTTTTAAAAACCATATTGTCAGGAAAGCATTATACAATGTTTGGACTCGATACAAAGATTTGTTGGAAAGTAAAACTCCCAGGTGGTTGTCACCAATGGAAGCTAAGGCAGTGAAAAGACTTAATGTGGACTCTAAATGGCCAAAATATTGTGAAATTCTAGAACAAGATGGTGAAAAGGTTAAACTTCAGAGTTATGAGAAATTAAAGTCCAAAGTTCGAGATTGGTTGCATTACCATCAGATAAATGAGACATTTAAGCAGGACAGGAAAATAGGATTTCAGAAGGAGAGGTCAAAATTAGAAACAGAATTGTTAGAACCCAATACAAAAAATTTGTCAAGAATGTATAACTTGCTGTTGAAATGGAATACACAGGATGAAATGGTGAAATCAGCTATGATTAAATGGGCACAAGACATCGGTCATGACATTATGTTCGCTGACTGGGAACAGTTATGGACCACCGGTGTTAAATTTACGGCGTGTAATGCCTTAAAAGAAAACATAATGAAAATGATCTATAGGTGGTACATGACCCCAGTCAAGCTTGCAAAAATTTATCATTTGCCCAATAACAAATGTTGGAAATGCAATGAGACTGAAGGTACTTTTTATCACCTTTGGTGGACCTGCCCGAGGGTTAAAGCCTTTTTGGGAAATGATCTATAATGAAATTAAGAAAGTCCTTAAGTGGACCTTTTCTAAGAAACCTGAGGCTTTTCTCCTGGGCATGGTTGGCCAATTGGTGCCAAAGAAGGATAGGATCTTTTTTATGTACGCTACCACAGCAGCAAGAATTCTTCTGGCAAAGTATTGGAAGACGCAAGAACTACCTACTCTGGAAGAATGGCAGACAAAGGTCATGGACTTTATGGGACTGGCAGAGATGACCGGCAGAATCCGCGACCAGGGGAAAGAGACAGTGGAAGAGGACTGGAAGAAATTCAAAATATATCTTAAAAATTGTTGTAAAATTGAGGAATGTTAAGCTGTCAAGGGGTAAGAAGTAGAGAATTACAGCTGTAACTAACAAGCTTATGGAAACGTAATGAAAGGGAACTAATAGACAAACTGACTAAAGGGTTGCTAAAGAATTTCAAAATAAGGATGCAGTGAAAGGGAGGTATGGGGAAGTCGGAGGAAAGAAGGTGTATGAAAATAAGATTATGAAATTATACATGTTTAAATGTTTTGTATGTTTTTGTCTTGTGTTTTGTTTGTTTTTATTATGTGTTTGAAAAATGAATAAAAATTATTATTATTTTTTTTTTAAAAAAAGGTGCTTTAAATGTACAGTGTGGCATTTAGATCTTACTTCAATACTAGTGATGATAAAGAACTACATAACTTTTAGAAGACATCTGTAGGCACCCCTGTATCGGGAAGTTTTTTATGTTTGATATTTTACTATGTTTTATACATGCTGTGAGAGGGGTGGGATAATAATAATAATAATAATGCACAATGATGTGGGCTT
This sequence comes from Podarcis erhardii, assembly GCF_964252035.2. Classification (NCBI taxonomy): domain Eukaryota; kingdom Metazoa; phylum Chordata; class Lepidosauria; order Squamata; family Lacertidae; genus Podarcis; species Podarcis erhardii. Next base: position 33,099,317 of record NC_138502.1, on the reverse strand, counting down.
TCCAGAAAATGTTGAATGGGAAAATTTTCCTATGCAAATTACAGTACTTTGCATATTGTCATTTGCATTTGAAAATCTTCACTTGGCCACAGAGATTCCTTGATGTCCTCACAAGTTAAAGGTAAAGGTAAAGGTACCCCTGCCCGTACGGGCCAGTCTTGCCAGACTCTGGGGTTGTGCGCCCATCTCACTTAAGAGGCCGGGGCCAGCGCTGTCCGGAGACACTTCCGGGTCACGTGGCCAGCGTGACATCGCTGCTCTGGTGAGCCAGAGCCGCACACGGAAACGCCGTTTACCTTCCCGCTGGTAAGCGGTCCCTATTTATCTACTTGCACCCGGAGGTGCTTTCGAACTGCTAGGTTGGCAGGCGCTGGGACCGAGCAGCGGGAGCGCACCCCGCCGCAGGGATTCGAACCACCGACCTTTCGATCGGCAAGTCCTAGGCGCTGAGGCTTTAACCCACAGCACCACCTGCGTCCCTCCTCACAAGTTAAAAACTAGGAAATAGCCATGTTTGCCTAATATTGTGCTTGCAATTAGAACCCATTCGTTCTTACTAATGTCATGAAATTAATGGGAAATTTTATGTTTGGGGAACTTTTCTGCCTCCCATCACAACACCCGCCCCCAACGGTAAAGGCAGCAGGCTAGCTTAGGGCACCCAGGCCAGGTTGTGTGGCACACACAGTGCTATCCTTCAACTGCTCCCTGCTGCTCCCTGCCTCCTAACACCAGCCACTGAGGTGATTGCTTCCCTCTGCCTAATAATAGGGTTGGCCCTAGACCAACCTGAAAAATCCAGACTGCAGCATGACCCAAAGAAAGAATAGGGTGTGCTGCAAAAAGATGATTGCAGAGCAAATATGAAAAGCCAAGCAAGAGTTCCAAGCCACACAGTCCAGACAAATTCCAAAATAAAATCATTAGCCAACTTAAATATGAGCTAAATTCTTTCCTAAGGCCAAACACGGTCACTGTTAAGACTTCCCAACATAACACGGCAGACAGCGTAATGTTATTTGCAGCACTTCCTCGTGCCGCATGGAAAGGAACTGAGCCTTTCTGGTCTCATCGAGTTACAAAATTAAACGATATATTTTCCTCAGTGGCAAGGGCTGTGGCTGAGTGGTAAAGCACATTGTAATGGTTCTAGGGGTTGCTCGTGCGTAAGTCATCGCCACACCTGGCTGAGTTACCTGGGTGAACCCTATTCTGTCCGGACAGCCACTGGCCCGTGGCTGTCTCAATCGCTGGCAGAATCCGTCAGTGGGCGTTTCTTGAACTTCTTCCAGCAAAGAAGCTCTTTGACGCCTAGTCTCCGCCTACTCTCCCTGCGCAGAAGCCTTCTGCGCAGGGAGGGTGTGGGCAGCGGAGAACCTGTGCTCTCCCCGCTGGTCTCCGGTGAGGAGTCATGGAGCCACCTCGCCGATTCCCCCATCTGTCCCCCTTCTCCACTGGTGCTACGCTGATTTCCTTCCCCAAAAGATGGGCTGCTTCTCTCCCTCCCGGGACGCTCTCCGTAATCCCTCTGGAGCCCTCCCTCTCCCTCTGGCTCTGATGGCAGTTCCCTGACACACATGGTCTGCATGCCAAAGGCTCCAGGTTCAATCCTGGGCATCTGCAGGTAGGGCTGGGAAAAGCTTCCTGCCTAAAGCCCTGTACAGCTGCTGCCAATAGGTTTAGGCAGCACTGAACTAGGTGAGCCAAGGGTCTGTAAAAGTCAGCTTCCTATGTTCCTGTGCTCATAGTGGCTAAAAACATGAGGTCCTCAGTTCAGATCTCAGCTCAACCTGGAAATCATTGGACATCCTTCAGGGCAAACAACTGTCTCAACTCCCTCTCTTTGGTGTGAAGATAAGAATACTGCCATACATTGCAGTTGTGATTATTATGGTGATGCTGTATGGAAAAGACCAAAAGCACTATTGTGTATTATCACAGATGCATCCAACTTTATCTTCAAACTGGTCAAGATTTTTGTCTGGGTCAGGGTGGGCCCTGACATGGCCACAGTCTTACTCCACTCTCATAATCTTCCTTGGCTTGCTTTGCTCAGAAAGCCATTGATGCAGTGGAGTGGTACCCAGCAGAACTGGTTTTCCATCATTTAACAGAATCCCTCTTCCTTGCCTCTTCGTCAGATCAATAGGGAGATTTGGCTGCTGGATCTGTGATTGCTGCTTCCTTCTGTTCCTTTTGCAATGTGGAGTTTGCTGCCGTTGCTCTTTTAGCAAAATCTCCAGGAATCATATGGGTAAAGGCTTTAGGAGCTGGGCTTTGCTCTGATATGACCTTGCTATGGCAATTATCGGTCGCCATGTTGTTGGGGCCAGGTAGGAATTTTTTCCACTTGACAAATTGCCACTGGTCAATTGGTTTTTGCCTACCTAGTGAGACTAGGCATTGGGTAAGTCTTTGTTGGGTTGGAGGGGAGGCTGTTGCCTCGCCTACCCCTTCTTCATAAGGGTATCCTGTTAAAGGGTTCCGGGGTGTGAATACTGTCCGAAGCCTGGGCATGGGCTAGCTAGGGCCATGTCACAGCCGCTACGGGGACCCATCGGGGTGGTGCCACTATCTGACGTAAGTTACAGAGCACCCCCTACCGGTGGTTTACCCTTCCATGGACTCCCTGCAGATGGGCAGGAGTCAAGATATAGCCTGGCTTCACCCCAATGCCTGAGCCAAACCACTCACATCTGTAACCAATAAAGTTGTGGCCTATTTGAACCCATAAAACAAAATATTCCATGTCAGTGTGATTTATTGTTGCCCTGGGAACTTTGTGGCTCGGGTGCCTTGGGATGCAATCCTCCTTAGCTTGCTTTGCTCAGAAAGCCATTGATGCAGTGGAGTGATACCCAGCAGAACTGGCTCTCCATCATTTAACATAATCCAGGCCTAATCAGACTCCAGAAAAATAAATGTCCCTGTAGCACAGGAGTGGGGAGGTTCAGACCCTTAGGACTCTCTTCCGAAACCACCCCTGTTCTTGAACCATGTCCTCTCCCTTCCGGCTACACTCTTTGCCACCTTGTTTCATATTCCCTCTGAGTGTTTTCACTTGGCTGGAAGGTATCCAAACTAGATGCCTGTACAAAGTTAAAATTTATATGCATTGCTCCATCCCCTTTCACCTCAAGCTCCGCACACCATGTGGGTCTCAGGTTGAAGAAGGTTCCCCAAACCTGTTGTAGCAGGAATAGCCCTACTTCTCACCCTTCCTGTATCTTCATGTCTTCCAGATGTTGTTAGACTACAATGGTCGTCCCTGACCATTGGCCATGCCGGCTGGGGCTGATGGGAATTGTAGTCCAAAACATCTGGGAGACTGCTGCACAGAGAGCCTGCTTCTTGCTAAGTGTTGCTCATGCACCCTAACAAGTCACCCTTATTCCCCATATCTTTGATTTAAGTGTTAAGGATGGCTCCAAGGGGATTTGATATGCAGCATTGGGGAGCCAATTAAAGCTTGCTGGTGAGAGATGCATGCAGAAAGGTTTAATCTGCTGAGATCTATTGCTCTTTGGTAGCGTCAAGAGTTGGGAAAGATATAGATGAATGAGAAGCAAGGAAGAAGAAATGGGGAAAGGAAGTGTCTGGGGAATGATGACGATCTGTTTGGCAGACAGTCCCTGTTTGCTGTTAGAAGCTTTCAGGGTGAACAATGAGGGCTATAAAATCTACTCAAGCCCCAATGCATTTTCACTTAACTGTTTTGCCTCTGAGGTCCAATCCTGTTCTCCTTTGGGTCAGCTGCAAGACTGGCATCAGTAAAAGTAGGAGCAATTCACAAACACCTACCAGAATTGCAGCTAAGAAGATCAGGAGAAAAGAACTAGATAAAATAGTGGTCAATTGCAAAGGTGATTCAGACATTTAAGCTGGCACATTCTACCTGAGAACCCCTTGCTATTCTATCGTATGCAACAAATAATTTTTAGGAGACGTGATCGTGGTTTATTGTATCTGTAGTGCCTGATGTTTTTATGGTTTTTATGGTTATTGTTGCTTTTCTTTTTGTTCCCTTTGTGAACGATGCCATGGCCTTTGGCTAGTGCAATAAAGTTTATGATGACCCACCAGAATTACAAAATAAGAGCTAGTGGTGGAGGACAGTTCAGCGAGAGGGAGAAGGCTGTGCCTGTTGGAAGCCTGGTCAGACGAAAGGAGAACAGCCTAAGTTCACCTCCTATGCAACAAATTTTGCAACCCATAAGGCAGAATCAAGTGGTTTCCTCAGTTACCTGCTCATGGTAGTACCCATCACTATACTCCTCACAATACTACAGGAATGGGGAACCTCCATCCTGGACCTCTCTGTTTGGCCCATGAGGCCATTCTGGAGAAGCCACACCCATCCACCCTACACCTGAGGTCATACATGACACCAGGTGTGTGGCAGGTAAAGGTGGTGCTTCAAACAAACAATTGGGAACTTAAAGTGGGTTTCTGGTTTGTTCCTTGGCTGGCGAAAAGAGGGCAAGAACACACTTTGCTCAAGGAGGGAGAAGCAGTTCCTTTCCTCTTCCCTTAAACCTCCAGTTTGGCCAAGTTGTCTTCTTTTTCTAGGGGGCTGAGACCAAGGACAATTTCTGAGGAATGCCTTCTGAGAAATTTGGGCTCCGTTCTGGTTAAAACCTGTTCCCTTTTCTCCTGAGCTCAGCAACTCAAGTTCCTCTCTCTTTTTTGGGAGATTCTTTTATTAGAATATTCTCAGCGGACTTCTCCATAAATGCTTTTTCTAGGCAAAACCCCCACAACACACTTTTTAAACTGGTCGTTGGGATTTGCCTTCTAGAGTCTTCACCATCTCTGTAGCTCTTTCTGCTCTCATGTGAAGTTTTTCCAACTTAGCAGCAACATCTTTCTTGAACCACAGCACCAGAACATGATGCAAAAGATGCTCTCTCGCACATGCAGAATATGCCTTCTGCTCGCAAAGGACTATTTTACAGCACACACTGCAGCAGCCTTCGCCAATTTGGTGCCCTCCATATGTTTTGGGACTGGCTGAGGATAATAGGAGTTGTAGTCCCAAATTATTTAGAAGGTACCAGGATGGCAAAGGCTAAGTTAAAGCACACTATGTCACCAACTCTGTACACACAAATCCTGGGGACCTACTTTGCACACTATGTAATCCGGCTGTTCATGTGGGCATTGGGTAGCATTTGGAACTTCATGGTCTGAAAACCAGATGTTTAAAGGCCTCTTTTCTTCCACTTGCAGAATTCTCAGTGCTCAACTTATCCTAGTCACTTTTCAGATATTTACTTCCGTTTATTTACATAATTTCTCTGCATGGCTGAGCACCCATCCATCTTTCTGGTTCCTTTCCACTTGACAAGTCTTGTTGTTGTATTTTTATGTTGCTGGGCTTTCTTTTCCCCTTTCTTCAACACCAAAGCTTTGAAAGCAGAAAGCAAGGAGAAAATATCAGGAGCCCTGTCATATATTTGTCTAGCATTAGATTTTCACCATCTCACTTAAAGCAAACAACATACAAGCTGTTAGCATGGCCCAAAGTGGACCCTGGAGACCTGTGAAGGAGCTGAGAAGAGAATCTCTCCAGTCACTGAAAACAAAGGGCTTGGGATTGTTTTAGCAGCCTGAAAAAATGGACAGCAAATAAAAATCCAGAATGCAAAGCCTCTGGACTGGGTTGATCAATACCAGGAGCCCTCCAACTCTTTTTTTTTGGGGGGGGGGAATTATAGAGCCCTTCCCCCTGAGTCTCCTTTGTTGCTGAGACAGGTAACAGACGGCAAGCCCCGAGAAACACCTTCTCTCCTAACAAACTACAGTGGTACCTCAGGTTAAGTACTTAATTCGTTCTGGAGGTCTGTTCTTAACCTGAAACTGTTCTCAACCTGAAGCACCACTTTAGCTAATGGGGCCTCCCGCTGCTGCCGTGCCGCTGGAGCACAATTTCTGTTCTCATCCTGAAACAAAGTTCAAAGTAATATTTCTGGGTTAGCGGAGTCTGTAACCTGAAGCGTATGTAACCTGAAGCATATGTAACCTGAGGTACCACTGTACAGCAAAAGGGGGGCAGGAATGAGCACACAGGGGTATCAGGAAAAAAAAAACATTTAGGAGCTGCAAGAAAATGCTTCACCCGGTTTCTGAGTTGATCCCGCTTTTCCTTAGGACAGGCATCCCCAAACTCGGCCCTCCAGATGTTTTGGGACTACAATTCCCACCATCCCTGACCACTGGTCCGGTTAACTAGGGATGATGTGAGTTGTAGACCCAAAACATCTGGAGGGCCAAGTTTGGGGGTTTCATTGGGGAAATGTTGGAGGGTATGGAGTTATGCGACCCTTCCCCCCACCCCCAGCCAAGAAGATAAGTAACTATACAACCTTTGGAAGACATCTGAAGGCAGCCCTGTATAGGAAGTTTTTAATGTTTTATTATGTTTTTAATGTTTTATTATTTTATTATGTTTTATTAGCTGCCCAGAGTGGCCGGGGCAACACAGTCAAATGGACAGGGTATAAATACAGTGGTACCTCGGGTTAAGAACTTAATTCGTTCCGGAGGTCTGTTCTTAACCTGAAACTGTTCTTAACCTGAGGTACCACTTTAGCTAATTTGGCCTCCCGCTGCCTGTGCACGATTTCTGTTCTCATCCTGAGGTAAAGTTCTTAACCCGAGGTACTATTTCAGGGTTAGCGGAGTCTGTAACCTGAAGCGTCTGTAACCTGAAGCATCTGTAACTCGAGGTACCACTGTAATAACATCATCATCATTTCCTCAGAGAAACCAGATGCCTATAAGAAACCCTCGAGATTGATCTGAGTGCCCTAGCCCTCTCCCATTCATAATCCACAAGAATTGGGATACAGAAGGCATCAGGCTCCATTTGGCTGGAGCCGAGGGAAGTCACTCAAAAGCCAAGTGTGTCTCACAGCGCTCGTTAACTGTGCCTAAAGTCTCGCCTCCTTCGACTCATTTCCACGTCCGGCCAAACACCATTCTGAGGCAACCAGCTTGTCACTAAGTCACTCCCACAGCACTCAGTTCCTTTGCCCTTTATCTTATGGTTTCTTGCGCCATAAAAAATAATAATAATCGGCTGCCGAAATGAGCATCATCATATCGGAGGCTTTTTCTCTCCCTCCTCCTTTCACTGAAGGGCCATTGTGCGGATGATAAGAGCCTTTTGCCAAAAAAAGAGGCGATGGGAGGGGAAAGGAATAAGGATCCCACCGTGCCCTCCAGACCAAATAAATAAATAAAAGGCAAGAGCCAACTGAGTTGCATTACTGGCCTAGTGAAAGAGTCTTTCTTATTTATCTTTGCATGTTTTCCTCATCTCCACAAAGGGCATCTCTGTCCTTTTCTCTTTTTTTGCGGCCTGCCTGCCAATTTGCCCATCAGAGGGGAATAAACCATAACAAATATGATGTTTTGCTCCCATTTACTTGAGCAGGGCGAAGTTCAGGGCAGCCTGCAGAAGACCCATTTCCTTTGGAGAACAGAGTGCTAGAGTCTTCTGGTGCCCTTATGGAAATCTCTGTCTCGCCAGAGTGGTGCATGCTCTGGTTATCTCCCGCTTGGACTACCGCAATGCGCTCTACATGGGGCTACCTTTGAAGGTGACCAGGAAACTACAATGAATCCAGAATGCGGCAGCTAGACTGCTGACTGGGAGTGGCCGCCAAGACCATATAACACCGGTCCTGAAAGACCTACATTGGCTCCCAGTACGTTTCTGAGCACAATTCAAAGTGTTGGTGCTGAGCTTTAAAGCCCTAAACAGCCTCAGCCCAGTATACCTGAAGGAGTGTCTCCACCCCCATCATTCAGCCCAGACACTGAGGTCCAGCACCAAGGGCCTTCTGGTGGTTCCCTCACTGCGAGAAGTGAAGTTACTGGGAACCAGGCAGAGGGCCTTCTCAGTAGTGGCACCTGCCCTGTGGAACGCCCTCCCATCAGATGTCAAGGAAATAAACAACTATCTGACTTTTAGAAGACATCTGTTTAGGGAAGTTTTTAATGTTTGATGTTTTATCGTGTTTTTAATATTCTGTTGGGAGCCGCCCAGAGTGGCTGGGGAAACCCAGCCAGATGGGCGGGGTATAAACAAATTGTTGTTGTTGTTGTTATTCATTTACAGATTGGGAACGTGAGCTGTGATTCCACACAACTGGTGTGCAGGGCCAAGAGCCCAACTGGCCTTTTAGCTTGAGGGCCACATTCCCTTATGGGAAATCTTCCAAGGGCCAGTATTGTGGAAGGCCAGAGACAAGGGCTAGGTGATATATCGATATATCATCCAAAACCAGTTTTAAAGGGAGATGGGAAGGATTTCTTTCAATACTCTCTGTGCTTTGTACTTTGTACCTAAGAAAGGTTGCTCTCAAATACTATCTGCAGTAAAATCCTGTGCTAATCTTACTTCTGCAAATTTGGCCAGACAGTTAGCACATCGCCAGCTAAATTTGTCTGGCAGGTCAAAAGTCCATTTCTTAGCTTGCAAAAACATTTTAGCTGCTGTTTGCAGATTTAACCAGACTTCATAAGGAGGCCAGGAGGCCCCTTCTTCCTGCCTTATGCTTACTAATGCAAAGATAAGAAAAGACACAACAAGCAAGAGGGGAGGGGGGAGTGCTTAGCTAGCAGAAAGGCACGTATGAGGAATGTTTAGCAAGCATTAAAAATGTGTTTAGCAAGCAATATAGATGTGCCATATAAGGGAATAAGTTGAACATTTGCCAGCTGATTGGGCAAATCTGGAAAGGGTATGGGAGGGGGGAAGAGTGTTCAGAAAAGTATAAGAACGTCTGCTGAAGTGTTTTGCTTTACAGCCAGTCTTTCAGGAGGGATCCTGCTGGTTGTCTCTGTGCACAGATTGCAATAAACTCTTTTCTCCAAAGAAGAAGTTGCTTTCCTGGTACTTTTGTTCCCTCCATGGTCCAGGGGATGGCGAGGCTAATGGATCCCTAGGTAAATAAGGCTTCAGTTTGAAGTCCATATCATGATATTGGTTTCATGATTTCTGATGTGGCAATATATCGCGAATCATGATGTGTGTGTGTGTGTGCCCTCTCTCTCTCTCTCTCTCTCTCTCTCTCTCTCTCTCTCTGCAAAAATCACAATGTGGGGGAAACTGTGAAGCCGGCCAATGCTTCTCTCGATTTCTGCAGTCCCTGTTAACTCTGCGGGCTCAGCTCTCCCCTGCCTCATACAGGGGGGCAGCGAGTCACAAGAACAGGCGCCGGTGAAAATCATGACGCTGGTGTACTATCACAGTGTTGAAAATCATGACGCTGGTGTACTATCACAGTGTTGAAAAAGAGATATCACACAACCCTACCAGAGACATCAGTGGGTGAAATCAGAAGCTATTGGGCTGGAGCCCTTTGGTTGAACTGATCAACATCCCATACCCTTTTAAAATGTGGCTTTGGGAGGGTATTACTGGGTTATTGCTTTGATTTTGATTTTATATATTGTGATCTTTTTATGTGAACCGCCCTGAAACCTCTGGGTATAGAGCGGTATATAAATTCAATAAACAACAAACTTTTAGACCAGGCATAGGCAAACTCACCCTCCAGATGTTTTGGGACTACAACTCCCATCATCCCTAGCTAACAGGACCAGTGGGATGATGGGAGTTGTAGTCCCAAAACATCTGGAGGGCCGAGTTTGCCTGTGCCTGTTTTAGACCCACTGGAAGTAATAAACCTGAGTAAGTTAGGTCTGTTAGTTTCAGTGAATAATTTTTTTACAAAAGACCTTAAAACAATAGCCATGCAGATGACTAAATAATGAAACTGGGGAGCAGAGGCATAGCATGGGGGGAAACTGTGGTCCCAGGCACATATTTTTGAGGGGGCAAAATCAGGCAACCCCCCGGCAGGCATGGAGCCCTGACAGCTGAGGCCTGGAGGCAGGAGTGTTGGTCTAATGGGCATAGATTCTGAACCTGATGGGTGCAGGGAAGCGTTAGATGATTATGTGTATTGCGTCACTTAATTCAAAATGTGATTACCTAGCCCTGCTCATTCCGCTGAGTGGGGTGCTGGATTGTCACCCTAAAGTCCCACCTTAGCAGTGCCACTTTATTACCTCAGAAAGGGCCCTTTTCACCTGTCACTTCTGATATATCTGGTACCATAGCTGTCAACTTTTCCCTTTTCTTGTGAGGAATCCTATTCGGAATAAGGGAATTTCCCTTAAAAAGGGGGAAAGTTGACAGCTATGTCTGGTTCTGGTCCTCCAGGGGAAGATCTTAACATAAAATATTTTTGAATCTTCATTCTATACTTAGCAGAAGAACACGCACCCAGCTGGTAAAACTGCGAGGCCTGTATTGCTCACTCAGCAGACGTCTTCAGGTGGGGGTTGGGGATGGGGAGAAATCGATGGAACGTCTCGGAATAGCATGGCAAGGTTGCAAACGGTGCCTTGCCCGGGGTCATAGGAACGAGAGCAAGCACCTGGGACTAATTGCACTAAATAAATGAGCAATTAAGGATATTACAGGAAGACTGAAACCTCCCAGACCTCTGCCTGACCCTCTTTGCTTATTTCCATGGCAACCAGCTGCCCATCCCGGATGTCTTCCCTCCTGCCAATCAAAGCCATCATGACGAAGAGGGGGCTCTGATTTATGAAGAGACAAGAAGGGTTCAGCTTCCCTTTGAGCCAACGGCAGCGAAGGATAACCCTCATATTTGTGGAGCGTGCATTGTGTATTCCCAGAGATAACTTCTGCATCCCATCTGAAAGCGGAGTAAAATATTATAAGGAGACATATGAAAGGCAGCTAACATGGTGTGGTAGATGGGAGGGGGAGTGAGGACTTGGCTTGCCAAGTAACCCTGCGCCAGTCAAAATCACATAGCCTAACTTATCTCACGGAATTGTTGCAAAGATAAGTTGTTGTCTGTATGCTTTTTATTATGTTTTTAGCGTTGGTGTTCAATAATGTGTTTTTAATGTTGTACACAGCCCTGGGATCTTTTGATAAAGGGTGGTATATAAATTTAAATGAAGAAGAAGAAGGGGGGGGGGAGGCGGCGGCAGGGAACAGGATATATGCTATCCAGAGATTTTCAGACTCATTCAGAGGAAGATAAGTATGTTAACAATCCTAATCATAATCATAAAAAGTACATTTGATTCACATTGTAAGCTCCCACAAAGGAACAATGTGCAGTTATAGAGCGTATTTCTCCTCTTCCACCCTGTCACTGTAATGAAGGTAGGTTTGTTGTTGTTGTTGTTTAGTCGTTTAGTCGTGTCCAACTCTTCGTGACCCCATGGACCAGAGCATGCCAGGCACTCCTGTCTTCCACTGCCTCCCGCAGTTTGGTCAAACTCATGCTGGTAGCTTCGAGAACACTGTCCAACCATCTTGTCCTCTGTTGTCCCCTTCTCCTTGTGCCCTCCATCAGCCTTCTTTATGGTCCAGCTTTCACTTCCACACATCACTACTGGAAAAGACCCTGATGTTGGGAAAGATGGAGGGCACAAGGAGAAGGGGAGGACAGAGGACAAGATGGCTGGACAGTGTTCTTGAAGCTACCATCATGAGTTTGACCAAACTGCGGGAGGCAGTGGAAGACAGTGGAAGACCTGGCGTGCTCTGGTCCATGGGGTCACGAAGAGTCGGGCACAACTAAACAACTAAACAACAACAAGCCTGTCCCTCTTTTATGGAACCTGAACATACCGCTTCTCAAGATAATTGCCTACTGACACAGACACAATGAGAATCCAGGAGTCAATTGATTGACCATAACAACAAATACCACCACCGTTATCGTTGTTTGAAATGTTCACAATTCATCCTGGTTTCAAACCTGATTACTCATGGTTGTTTGTCTTGACTTGGTTCATTAGTACATGGGCTGGCGTCCACCTAAGTTATCCACAGAGTAGACTTTTTGAAATAAATTGAAAGTTCAATGGGTCTACTCCATTTATGACTAACATTGTACATCATTCGTAGGTTTTAAAAAACCCCTTTTCTGTCTTCTGGTTGTAAAAAAAAAGTCGGAGAATGTTCATGAATATTCTAACTTCTGTAAAGGAAAAGGCAGCAGGGGGAAAAGCTGAAAATAAGCGGGAATGTTTGTTCGTTAAGGTTGCTGGGAATTTGTAGCACTGTGGAGGGAAAACTACAGCTCCCAGGAAGTATTTGGAGAAGTGGTATGCTTTAAATGTATAGTAGCTCTGCTAAGCAAAAAAGAAAAAGAAAGAAATCTCCAAGGGAAATCACATAAACCGAAGAGTCGCTTCATAAGCCTTGACTCAGTATAAACAGTGCTGAATGGCATTTAGACCCTGAGTTAGTGGTTTTTTAAAGAGTCTTCCTGGCAGACACTCTTTCAAAAGCCACTAGCTCTCCCGGTCTAAATGCCACTCAGCTCTGTCCCTCAGTGCACCAATTTCTAGTCATATTCAGAGTCTCTCTTTCTCTCTCTCAGTCCCAAGTGGCAGCCTGAGTACAGAAGCTATCCGGCCATCTCATTCATTTGCCAAATGAACAACGGCTTTTGTTGTTCCACCTGCAAGCTCTCCCCCCACTAACCCACCCCAAATAGTGGCTCTCCCCCCACTAACCCACCCCAAATAGTGGCACATTCTGAAAACCAATTATTAAAAGCCCCCCTCCCCTCACACACACAGCCCTCAGACAGCTGTACGGAGGGGGGGGGAGTGATCCATTAAAAATCACAAATGAACTTGGTGGGCAGGGATGATTTCAGATCAATGGTGTTTCTGCACTGCCGTTCATGTTATATTTATTACTTGCTTCACTCAGAGCGCTGGCTGGGTCCTCTGCCTGGAGAGACTCTCTCCTCTAATGGCAATTCCATTTGTGCCACAAGCATTACAGTAAGTTAAGAGTTGGCCAAGAGCAGCGCCTCTCATTTGGAGGCCCACCAGTGCGGAGACAGGAAGCAAAGAAAATAACAACCACCCCCTTGCCAAGAAATAAAAATATATCACCCTCTTTTATGTGTGTGTTTGGGCCTCTTTTTTAAAAAAATAATAATATATGTTGTGGTTTGCCAGCTGGTAAACAGTGCCTAAGGAAGCAAGGAGTTTTCTGGAAGCTTTTATCATTAGGAGTAAGGCAAGGGGGGGGAACGTTGCTGTGTCCAGGATTCTAGCCAGCCATGACCTTTTGCAGAAAATTTCATTCCCAACTCTATTGTTCTCTCTCTCTCTCTCTCTCTCTCTCTCTCTCTCTCACACACACACACACACACACACACAGAGTCACCTGGCATCAGTGCTGGATTTTAGGTATAAGCTAAACAAGCTATCCAGTAGTGATGGATGGAAGTGAGAGCTGGACCATAAAGAAGGCTGATCGCCGAAGAATTGATGCTTTTGAATTATGGTGCTGGAGGAGACTCTTGAGAGTCCCATGGACTGCAAGAAGATCAAACCTATCCATTCTGAAGGAAATCAGCCCTGAGTGCTCACTGGAAGGACAGATCGTGAAGCTGAGGCTCCAATACTTTGGCCACCTCATGAGAAGAGAAGACTCCCTGGAAAAGACCCTGATGTTGGGAAAGATGGAGGGCACAAGGAGAAGGGGACGACAGAGGACGAGATGGTTGGATAGTGTTCTCGAAGCTACCAGCATGAGTTTGACTAAACTGTGGGAGGCAGTGGAAGACAGGAGTGCCTGGCGTGCTCTGGTCCATGGGGTCATGAAGAGTCGGACATGACTAAACAACAACAACCACAAACAATCTATAGCTTAGGGCCCCACTCTCTTGGGGGCCTCCTAAAAATATACTTCTTCTTAATTGTATTTCACTATTAATAGACCTCTTCTCAATTGTATTTCAGTTCAACATAAAATACATATTTTGTTATGTGAAAATGGTTTTAGATACCTATTAGGTCCATAAATTACCATATAGCATATATTCAACACACAAAAAAAGCGACAATTTGTTTTTGACAAAGGACAGCTGGGCATATAAAGGGCCCCATTACCTTCAGTAGCTTACGGTCTCATCAAACCTAAATCCAGCCCTGCTAGCTTCCCATGGCTACTGAGCATGATCAATCCTCATTGCACTGTTTCTTGGGGGGCACCCCCACTTAGAAAAAAAAAACCCTAACTTCTTTTGTACCTCTGCCAACCTTAATGTGCCTTCAAGCTTGCTAATAGTACCAGCCATCTGTTCTGTTTGGCAGAGGGTGAACAGGGTGCCCTGTACCCCCACACTCCATGAATGGTTTCTTCCTCAGCTTATGTTCTTTTAAGATGCAGAGCACATGAAGAAGGATGTCTCCATCCCAGATGCACAGCAATATGTGTATCAACCAAGGGATGATGTCAGCGGATTTCTAAGCAGCTGATGTTTGAAGGACCGCACAGTTATTGGGCAATAATCACTTGGTGCCTTTGCAGCCCTCAAGTCTCCGCGATTTGGGTTCCATGGTTTTACTTGAGTAGCTGCCACGTCGTATCAGATTATGCCTGAGAGTACAAAGCAATGCTTCACTTAGACCCAGAAAAATAATGAAAGCCCAATTTATTCTGTTTTAAGGGCCCAAAAATAACAGCACTAAACCAAAAAAAGCATGACGCCATTAGGAGGGGGGGGGGGACAAGAAAACACCAGCTTCTTCTAAAGTTATTTTATTCATTTGTTGTTGTTTTTTCCCCCTTTCTCGTTTAATTACATTTGCTTGCGGGTTATTCTTTTTTCCCTACCACATTTCAGAGAGAATATTAAATCTAGGGCAAAGGAAGCAGCAATATAAACAAGCCATTAAACTTCCCTGCAGACTTGAGCCACTCAGGGCTGACGCTGAGGCCTTTTGGAACGTGGCCTGCACAATGGGCGTGCACAAACACCACTCTACACAAACATGCCCTGAGAGAAAGCGTAGCCAACATGCTGCCCTCCAGGTCTTAGACCACACCAGCCATCATCCTTGACCATTGGCTACCCTGGCTAGGGCTTATGGGAGTTGTAGTCCAACCATTGTGAAGGTACCATGTCAACTACCTCAGAGACTCTAGCCCTCTTCTTTCTTTCTAAGGTAAAGGTAAAGGGACCCCTGACCATTAGGTCCAGTCGTGACCGACTCTGGGGTTGCGGCGCTCATCTCGCTTTATTGGCCAAGGGAGCTGGCGTACAGCTTCCGGGTCATGTGGCCAGCATGACTAAGCCACTTCTGGTGAACCAGAGCAGCGCACAGAAACGCCATTTACCTTCCCGCCGGAGCGGTACCTATTTATCTACTTGCACTTTGACGTGCTTTCGAACTGCTAGGTTGGCACGAGCAGGGACTGAGCAAGGGGAGCTCACCCCGTCGCGGGGATTCGAACTGCCGGCCTTCTGATTGGCAAGTCCTAGGCTCTGTGGTTTAACCCACAGCGCCACCCTTCTAATTGACTGAAAGGTTGGACAAGCAAGAGAATTAAAATACAGTGGTACCTCTGGTTACGTACTTAAATCATTCCGGAGGTCCGTTCTTAACCTGAAACTGTTCGTAACCTGAAGCACCACTTTAGCTAATGGGGCCTCCTGCTGCTGCTGCTGCACCACCGCTGCACAATTTCTGTTCTCATCCTGAAGCAAAGTTCTTAACCCAAGGTACTATTTCTGGGTTAGCGGAGTCTGTAACCTGAAGCGTATGTAACCTGAAGTGTATATAACCCGAGGTACCACTGTACTGCATATAAGTTGGGGTGGGGAGCCTCTGGCCTGTGGGCCACACCTGCCTGCTACCCCATCCCATTTGGTTCAGGACACCATTCTTGGAAAAACGTCCACCTACACCTGACACCATACAATCTGAGCTTCAATGACGCCTGGCATCACCGTGGCATTGGGTGATTGACAGGTGAA
The DNA here is from genome assembly GCF_964252035.2 of Podarcis erhardii. Classification (NCBI taxonomy): domain Eukaryota; kingdom Metazoa; phylum Chordata; class Lepidosauria; order Squamata; family Lacertidae; genus Podarcis; species Podarcis erhardii. The sequence goes on along the minus strand of NC_138502.1, from coordinate 33,083,466 downwards.
GGGCCAGTGGTCAGGGAAATTAAGAGCAAACCTGGAGGCCAGAAAAGTTCCACATCTGTAAGAGAAGCTAGCAAGCAGTGTTAAAAGAGTTGTTGGTGAACTGAAGAGGGTTGCTGGAGAAAGATGAAAGTGCAAGGAATCGGAAGGTGACAGGACGGAGAGTGCAGCGGGGGACCCAGTCTCCAGGGACTAAATAAGCTGAGATGAAAGGAGGAAGGCTAGAAACAGCACTGCTGGTGGACTAGGATGAGCTGAAATCACTTCATTCGCTTAAGTCGGGAAACAGTCTAGACAAGGTTCGGATTAATGTGTTTTTCCATGTTATTTTCATATCCTAATTGCTCTCAGAGTTAACTGTTTTGAATTCTGTTCCTCCTTCCCCCCTGCCCCCTGAGATACCATCATAAATTGCAGCCTTTCAAAACCTTTAGTTAGAATCTGATTATGTCGTTGGTCGAAACCTTGGTTTCATGCGCTAAATTTCAGCCCGTGCCGAATCACCTTTCTGTCTTACCCAGTATGATGAACGAGTTGGCTGGGATAGCGACGACATCACATAAGAGAAAGGGCTGTTTTAGCGGAGGCAACTAGGATAAACAAAAACTTTCATTAGATGGCAGAGGTTGGCAGGGGCAGCCCGTCCCGTTTTGCTGTAGGTGAAACGGGATGGTGTCGCCCTGTGTGGTGCGCCCCTACCAAAGCCTAGCTTGCCAGTTGTCAAGGAGCTGTCAAGCTTGTCCAGATCAACCACAGGGCAGGGAAAGATGGGAGGCATGGAGTGCCATTGGCTTTTGATTAACAGAAAATAACAAGACGGTAGAGTCCTCTGATTTGTCTTAATTCAGCTGAGACATTGCTGAAACTAAGCAATGCCCCCCCCCAAGCCACTCATTCTGGATCTGTCCCAAGCTGACAAAGGCTGCATTGAGGAGGTGGGCTCCTCCTCTGGGCCTGTCTGAACCGTTGCTCAGCAGGACTCTCCTGGCGCTGTGGTTTAAACCACTGAGGCTCTTGGGCTTGCTGATCAGGAGGTCGGCGGTTCGAATCCCCATGATGGGTGAGCTCCCGTTGCTCTGTCCTAGCTCCTGCCAACCTAGCAGTTCGAAAGCACACCAGTGCAAGTAGATAAATAGGTACCACTGCAACGGGAAGGTAAACAGCGTTTCCGTGCGCTCTGGCTTCCGTCAAGGTGTTCCATTGTGCCAGAAGTGGTTTAGTCATGCTGGCCACATGACCTGGAAAGCTGTCTGTGGACAAACACCGGCTCCCTCGGCCTGAAAGCGAGACGAGCGCCAAAACCCCATAGTTGCCTTTGACTGGACTTAACCGTCCAGGGGTCCTTTACCTTTACCTACTTCAAGCAGGACTCTCCTCAAGCAGGGTGTCAGAAGGGGAGGAGAACGGATGGGACTGAGACTGTCCTGCTGCTGGATAGCAAGGGCAACCTCTGACTCCTCTCATGTCTGAGTCTGTGCTCACACTGTGACTCTCAGCCTCTAACCCTCTCCAGGAAGGCCCTACTACTTCTGACCTGCCTTGATCGCTCAAATCCCCTGCTTCGAGCAGCTCCCAGCTCGTCCCTTTCCTAGACTGCTCCATAGTGTCCCACCACCAGGATCTGGGATCAAAGTTGTCTTCTTCTGTGTCCTCCCTGTGGGGCTCCTGCCGCTCTTCCTCATCCTGGCAGTCCCTGATACCAATATCGCACACCTGTGGCTTCCATATTCTGGTGAAATCTCACAGCTCTTTCATGAGGTTCTCCAGAACCTGAAAAACACTGCAGTCACTTCTCCAGCAGTGGCAGAGGGGAGTGTGCCCATGGAGGTGCCCACAGAAGCACCTGTTGGATTCTACTGCATGAGGTGGCCACCTCAGTGTGTGCCTCATGCACAGGGCAGCCCTGAGGGGGCTGGTGAGGACCACAGAAGGGGCTAAGTGAGCTGGGTTGCTCCCTCCCCCTCCATCTCACAGTGCAGGCTACAGCTGGCTGGACATTGGAGATGCCAGCACATTTCAGGAATTCCAAACAGCACCATTCAGCTGAGGGTTACATGAAAAAAGAATTATACAGATAGCATCTCTTTCTCTAATTTTCCCTCCAGCATCTGGTAATCAGAGATATCCAGCCGCCAAACTGGGCAGGGATAAGAAAATCTGTCCTTATCTATCATACCAGATGATCTGTGGTGGATCAAATACTTCCACATTATAATTTATATTTTAAAAAGCTTCTTACTGTGTAACACTAGAACTCCTGGACATTCAAAGAAGCTGAATGTTGGAAGATCTGGGACAGATAAAATATATATTTCTTCAGCGCATAGTTAAACTTGGACTGCCAAAGCTAGGGCACTTTGTCCTGGATCTTAGGCAAGTTTCTATAAAACTTTGAGGTTTGTTTTTAAAAATCTCAACAATTTTAGGGTCTTCCTGAAAAAGCTCATCAACTTTCAGGGTGTCCTGGCAACCCTAGCTATGGATCTTGCTTCCACAGGAGGCATTGACAGCCATAAACTTAGATGGCTTTAAAAGAGGAAGAGACGAATTCTTGGAGGAGAGGGCTACCAGCCTCAGTGGCGTGGCTTGGCTTGGCTCAGCTACCACAGTTGGAGGCAACACTGCTTCAGAACACCAGTTGCTGGAAACCACAGAAGGGGAGAGTGCTCCTGGGTTCGAATCCTGCTTGCTGGTTTCCCACAGGCATCTGGTCGACTGCTGTGGGAACAGGATGTTGGACTAGATAGGCCATTGGACTAATCCAACAGGCTCTTCTTATGTTCTTACACTGTGGGACACAGGTGGCGCTGTGGTCTAAACCACTGAGCCTCTTGGGTTTGCTGATCGGAAGGTTGGTGGTTCAAATCAACAGGGTGAGCTCCTGATGCTCTGTCCCAGCTCCTGCCAACCTAAAAGTTCGAAAGGACACCAGTGCAAGTAGATAAACAGGTACTGCTGCAGCGGGAAGGTAAACGGCATTTCTGTGCACTCTGGTTTCCATCACGGTGTTTCATTGCACCAGAAGCAGTTCAGTCCTGCTAGCCACATGACCCAGAAAGCTGTCAGTGGACAAAGGCCAGCTCCCTCGGCCTGAAAGCGAGATGAGTGCTGCAACCCCATAGTCGCCTTTGACTGGACTTAACTGTCCAGGGGTCCTTTACCTTTTACATTGTGGCTTGTGACTTAATTTTCTTCACTGGACTTAACAGTGGACTTAATTTTCTTAACTGGACTTAATTTTCTTCACTGGACTTATCCTTTGATGCTAGAGACATCTTAAGAAAAAGGATCCAGGATTGGACCAAGCCTTCCATGTAGCTGCAATGGGACAATTTAAACCAGGCTCAGCTTTCAAGCTTGTTTTTGAATACCAGGACTCACCCCTGTTAGAGTAGGTAAAGATCATCCCAAAAAAGTTCTCCAGAGCACGTGCAGAGTGTATTTCCATGGAGTATGTGCAGCCACGGATTCACTTGCACATATGTGCATCTAGGGGATGTCGGGCGAAACTTTCCTTTGGTGGTTGTAAGAGCAGAGGTATTTCAGATTTGGGGGCAGGGTAAAGAGATATATTAATAAAAGGGCAAGATTTTAATCAAAGTTTAAAAGTCAATTTTGGGATTTGTGAAAGAGAGGCTGCTTTTTGTAGCAGTTTTTTTGGAACAATGTGTATGTAGTCCAGCACAACTGCAGTTTATAATAGCTGTAGTTCATAATAACTGCGGCGATGTTATCAGTTTGGGTCAAACAGTCATCTTTTGAAAAAGCAAACGAGGGTTACCGTATTAGCCCGAATATAAGCCGCACTTTCCCCCCCAAATTCCGACCGTGAAAAGTTAAAGTGCAGCTTAAATTCGTGACCTTACAAAAATTGGCCTTTTTTACGATATTGCTGAAACAGACATACGGTAAAATGGAACGGGTGTGAGTACCTGCGGAATTTTAAGGGAGTGGCTTATATTTGGGTATTGTCTCTCCCCCCAAAAAATTTTTTTAAGGTGTGGCTTATATTCGGGTGCGGCTTATATTTGGGCCAATACAGTACTTATACCTTTTTTCATGCATACAGTGGTACCTTGGGTTAAGAACTTAATTCATTCTGGAGGTCCGTTCTTAACCTGAAACTGTTCTTAACCTGAGGTACCACTTTAGCTAATGGGGCCTCCCGCTGCCACCACACAATTTCTGTTCTCATCCTGAGGTAAAGTTCTTAACCCGAGGTACTATTTCTGGGTTAGCAGAGTCTGTAACCTGAAGCGTCTGTAACCCGAGGTACCACCGTACTTCATACGCAAGCTTCTTTCATATATTTTTTTTAAAAAAAAAACCACAAACAGTCACTCGGTATGTAAAACAACCAGTGACTTGGTCGGAAATTTATAGATGCTCTTGATGAATGAATCGTATACCATCTGGGGGGGGGGGTTGTTGATGGATTGAACTCCCTTCCTTAAATGGTGTCCTTGAGTAGTTGTGATCCCGATTTGGCAATGCTCATCCTGGCCTTGAAGGTCAAAGGTCACCTTGTGATTGGGTCGAGTTCCTAAACGGAGAGCTATCCTGTGTTAAAACCGTAGCCCACGCCATCCCGGCCGTGCCTCTGCTGTCTGCTGTTTCCTGGAGAGACAGTCAAGGTACTTCCTGCGGGATCTTTGAAGAAGTCCCAGATTGCAGCTGCTTCCAGGAGCGGCTTATTTTAATTGCCAAGGCAGCTAATGACTGAAGGGCTGTGCACGAGGCTTGCCCGCGGGCAATGGTGAGGTTAACGCTAATAAATCCCAGAAAAGCCCTCGATGTGATAACCAGCTCTCTTCCAAACATGTGCGACAAAGAGGGAAAGCAAGCAGATTATTTTTGCAGCGGGGTGCTGCTTCTTGCTTTTTTAAAAAACACCAAAATACCTTCCCTCATTCATTCATTTCAGGATTTGTCTCCTTATGGTTTTCATTCTTGTGGTCTCCATTCTTTTCTCTTTCTCCTTCACACAAATGCTCCAGCTAGATGAGATGCAGGAGGGAGGTCTGCGATAAAGATCTCCTGCTATTTATTTTATTTTTATGCAAAAAGCAGTCCTCACCCAACAATTTCAGGCTACAGTGCTGGGGAGCCAAGGCGGCGAGAGAGCTTTTCAGTTTCTCCTTCTGCATAGTCTGCCCCTATAGTGATAAGTGTACAAGTCCGATTTATATATTTAGTTATTTCATAAAATTTATGGGCCGCTTGATGGCCAAAGAAGCTCCAAGCGGTTGGCAAAAGAAGATAAAACAATAAAATAGCCACTAAGAACAGTGATCATGCAAGACATACGAAAAGTTGAAATAACAACGCGGGTGGCGCTGTGGGTTAAACCACAGAGACTAGGACTTGCCATTCAGAAGATCAGCGGTTCGACACCCCGTGACGGGGTGAGCTCCCATTGCTCGGTCCCTGCTCCTGCCAACCTAGCAGTTCGAAAGCATGTCAAAGAGCAAGTAGATAAATAGGTACCGCTCCGGCGGGAAGGTAAACGGCGTTTCCGTGCACTGCTCTGGTTCACCAGAAGTGGCTTAGTCATGCTGGCCACATGACCCGGAAGCTGTACTCGGCCAGTAAAGCGAGATGAGCGCCACAACCCCAGAGTCAGCCACGACTGCACCTAATAGTCAGGGGTCCCTTTACCCTTTACCTTAAAAAGAAATTAAAACTTGTGTTAACTTTCTAGACATTTGCATCACTTGTAGCCGAGTAAGATTGTCTTCCATGAACACATTCTTAACAGTGAGTCCGTAAGTGACTGTGGAGGCCAATTCTGGATCCATACGTCCTTCCACAGTGGGGACATAGGTTTTCGGGTGGGAGTTGATCATGGTGAGGGTTTGCCAAGCGTGCCTCTTTGCACGTTTCTCCCTTTCATCCAGAGTTTGAGTTCAAAACAAAACAGCTGGAGGGGGCAGGCTGTCATTTGGAGTTCCCTTCAGGCATCAAAATGGTTTTGGCCAGCACTAGTTGCTCAGTTCCCATACTGGAGTAGGGTCATAATATTTGACAATCTGTCCTATTTTACCACTGGCACAATTTCAGTTTCAGCTCATTTCGACAAAACCACACAACAGACCTGTTACTGATTTGCAGCTGACCTCTTGCAAAGCCTGCCTTGTTTCTGAAAGTTAATAGGCAGTGAGAAAACCACCACCAAGATCATGGGTAGGCAAACTAAGGCCCGGGGGCTGGATCCGGCCCAATCACCTTCTAAATCCGGCCCGCGGGCAGTCCAGGAATCAGCATGTTTTTACATGAGTAGAATGTGTCCTTTTATTTAAAATGCATCTCTGGGTTATTTGTGGGGCCTGCCTGGTGTTTTTACATGAGTAGAATGTGTGCTTTTATTTAAAATGCATCTCTGGGTTATTTGTGGGGCATAGGAATTCGTTCATTATTTTTTTCTTCAAAATATAATCCGGCCCCCCACAAGGTCTGAGGGACAGTGGACCGGCCCCCTGCTGAAAAAGTTTACTGACCCCTGACCAGGATATTTGGACATTCTTCGTCTCAGCCCTTCCACTGTGTTAGAGGCATCTATCTTGCTCACAAACGGTGCTCTGTCGCAGAAGCAAATGTAGCATGCTCCGTTCCTAACTTAGCTTACGGAGGCCCAGGGAGGGACATACGGGGAGGGGGGCCCAGATGCGCACAATAATTGCTCCTAAATGAGAAACAGCTCTTTGAATGGGAGAGCGATTAGCGGCTGAATGGAGAGAGGAGATAATGGAGTGGGAGAACCCTGAAAATGGAGAAGAGCCGGGAGGCGGTGGGGTTGGGAGGGGATAAGCCTAGAAAGGGTGTGATGTGACGGGGAGGGAAGACACCTGCAGTTTGGCTTTCCAATTCTTGGCCTCCGCTACGACTGTCGGCAGGCAATTACCGGCCATTACGGCCTTCCTTGGAGCAGAACCGGGCTCAGGCACAGCAAATTTCAGGGCGCAAGCCAGGTCTGCAGAGGAGGCAACTTTGTTAAGAGACGATAAGAGATCTGGAAGTGGTTTTAAAAGAAGGGAGAGAGAAGCAGGACACTGTCCAGATGCGGAGGCTCTTCTCTTGGCGCTCTCTTCCTTTTCCACCACATGGCTCAGGCCTCCCTCCTTCGGAAGCTAAAGTGCATCTACCTGCGGGGACCACCGGCCATGCTGGACCTGCCTGTAAAAGGGGAGCGTTAATGGGAGCTGGAACGGTTTCTGCAGAGCGGCACACAGACAAGGCAGAAGCGGAGCTACCATGCAAGGTGAGTTAGGCAGGGTGGCCTGTTTTATTGATGACAATTGAAAGAGAGCAGTTGTCTGCTTGAAGGGGTTCTCTCTTCCAAGGCCTGGTTTAATGCTGAAGATGTGGGATGTAACATCACTGAAGAAGCAGTCAAATACAACATTTCCTGTTTGCCCAGAGTGGACACTCAGGGGAATGTTGCTCCAGCCAGGAGGACTTCCTGTCACACCTGGTCTGGAGCATCATCCTCCTGCGTGTGACCAGGGAAACGGGCGTGACCCTGGCAGACCCTACAAAAGGGCCAGTCACACAGCCATCTCTCTCTCTTCATCCCTTCTCTCCATTTTGCCTTTTGCTGTCTGCTGGCTCTCAGCCTTCACAGAGGATGAACCCACACTTTTCACTGTAACTATAAGCTAACGCAGGCATAGGCAAACTCGGCCCTCTAGATGTTTTGGGACTACAATCCCCATCAGCCCTGACCACTGGTCCTGTTAGCTAGGGATGATGGGAATTGTAGTCCCAAAACATCTGCAGGGCTGAGTTTGCCTGTGCCTGAGCCAAAGCCTGCCTTCAGGACCATACTGTGAACTCAATGTAAGTAACATTCATTACTATTAAGACTGTTGTGTCATTATTGTTTTTAAGAGGGAACTAAAGGGGATTTGGGACGCGGGTGGCGCTGTGGGTAAAACCTCAGCGCCTAGGACTTGCCGATCGAATGGTCGGCGGTTCGAATCCCCGCAGTGGGGTGAGCTCCCACCGTTCGGTCCCAGCTCCTGCCGTTCGAAAGCACCCTTAAGTGCAAGTAGATAAATAGGTACCGCTTTATAGCAGGAAGGTAAACGGCGTTTCCGTGTGCTGCGCTGGTGCCGGCTCGCCAGAGCAGCTTTGTCACGCTGGCCACGTGACCCGGAAGTGTCTGCGGACAGCGCTGGCTCCCGGCCTCTAGAGTGAGATGAGTGCACAACCCTAGAGTCTGTCAAGACTGGCCCGTACGGGCAGGGGTACCTTTACCTTTTAAAGGGGATTTACCACGACTGGGTTGCTTAACTCAAATAATTCTCACGAATCCATCAACTAGCTTCATGCAATGTATAAGAGAATGTGCACTGCTACAAGCTCACTAGCGCGAGGTAGGATAATATTTAATCAATATATCCTCTCCTATTATCCTAAGCATTCCCACAGAAGAACCCTACGAAGGGAGCGCAGGACAGGGCTCGCCCATCAACTCTTAAACCTGGACAGCAGGCTCAGCAAGCACATGGGTCATCTGAGCCTGCTCTTCCCCCTGATGGCCAGATGGATTGTTTATATTTCTTTTTAAATCACAGTCCTTGGACTCAGCTATACAGCTGCAAATATAAGTGCATTTTAAGTGCGTTTTAAGTGCATTATACAAATGTGAAACAAGATGGCGCTGGTGAGCTAATGGCAAATTCCATATATGTTTTAAAACATGTTTTTTAAAGCATTTTCACAGTGTTTTTTTATGCGGCATAACATGCTCAGCAGGGAACACAGATTGCACATGCATCTTCCTGTTAGGATTCTTGCTCCGTGTTTGCAGTCATGGGATTGTTTTCTATCACATGACGGTGTATGCTTTCATTCCACAGTGTGGGAAGTGACGGAGACAGGATGTTTTGTGTTACTGTGTTCCGGAATGTAGGACTATTGTCCTTTGTCCTTCCTCTCTAAGTCAGAGCTAAGTCAGAGTGCTCCGAGTGTATTATATGTAAATAAAGTAGATTAGCCAAAATGCTGTGCTACTGAGTTCTCTTACGCAACCTGCCAATACTTTGCAGGATCGTAAGTGTGCAGATACTTCTTGGTATCAGTCGCTGTGCTGTTCGGGCAGAAGAAAGCTTTTGAAGCTCCCGAACAACAGACCAGGAGGGAGAGAACTTGCCAGTCGGGCATGTGTCTCTGTCAGGGTCCTACATGCCAGCAGGACGATTCTAACACTTCCATCCATGGCCCATTCCTATCCCACCCCATAACTTTGGTGGGTTGGGTTGAGGGGAATAACTCTCACATCTCAAAACACTTTCAGGCTTCTGGAAGGGCAGCCCAACAAATATTTTGCCTTTTAGCCTCTCTCCTCCGCTTCAAATTCCCACATTAAAAAAAAAATCCCTAACCACTAACATCTTGCACTTAGTGAACATGCAGACCAAGAACAAAGTTTCTCTATTAACCACACGCAAGCAGCTTTTACTTGAGGAACTATTTTAAAATATTAACCCACACGCATAGCTGCAGTACAAAGAGCAACTGCTCCAGATTCCTAGTACTGTACCTCTGGCTGTGTATACACTATACCTTTAAAGCACATCTGAAATGTATTATTTCCCTCAAAGAATTCTGGGCACTGTAGTCTCCCCCTCACAGAGTTGCAATTCCCAGAAACCCTCAACAGTTAGCCTTGTTGAAACTTAATTCTCTTATAAATCCATAATGCACTTTTGAGAAAAAGTTTTGCAAAGTTGTAATTAAACACAAGAAGAAAAAGGAACAGCCCACTCCCTCTGATCCTCTTCTGTACAGAGACAGTGGCAGGCAATTATGATTCAGTTTTATAATTCAGGGATGCAGTGGTCCTTGAAGTAAAGGATTACCCTAGAGCAGAAACTAATATCTATACAGTAGATATTGATGAATTTCCATTCTTGCTTCCCATTCAAATCTTTTCAGTGAGAAATGGTAGAGAAAATTTCATTTTTTATATACACAATGTGAAATCGGCATATAAATACAATTACCTAATGTACATAGACATCTCCTGATGGTTTGATTTTGATAGACTTCTAATATCTAACCTCATCAACAGCCAACCGTCAATACCTTGTATTGCTTCAAAAAACCCCAAACAAGTTAGGTCCAAGGGTACTTTAGAGACCACCTGAACCCTTATATTTCAGTCTCTGAGATCATCTGCAGGAGCAGCACAAGTAATTCCTTGAGTTGAAGAGGTTCATTTGACAAGAATCTGAACTGTTAGTGTCATCATCCCAGTTTTGTGCAATATTCTGCCGATGAGGGGAAAACATGCTTCAGGTGTGCTTTAAAGGTACAATGGTACCTCGGGTTAAGAAGTTAATTCGTTCTGGAGGTCCGTTCTTAACCTGAAACTGTTCTTAACCCGAGGTCCACTTTAGCTTAATGGGGCCTTCTGCTGCCACCGCACCGCCACTGTTCTCATCCTGAAGCAAAGTTCTTAACCTGAGGTACTATTTCTGGGTTAGCAGAGTCTGTAACCTGAAGCGTCTGTAACCTGAAGAGTCTGTAACCCGAGGTACGACTGTATACTAGTGTGTACATAACGTTAGTTTGATCACCTCGTTCTGCATAAAGTGTAGAACTATTCAGAACTTCATCAAGGTTGGCATAGATCATGATTCAATCAACATCTGGGCCCAGGAAAAGTCCATGGTGAGAGTTTCAAAGATCTGGTTTCCTGGTCCATGTTTTAGTGCAAGACTATAGCTCAGACTATAGCTGAATTCTGGTGCTGGAGGAGACTCTTGAGAGTCCCATGGACTGCAAGAAGATCAAACCTATCCATTCTTAAGGAAATTAGCCCTGAGTGCTCACTGGAAGGACAGATCCTGAAGCTGAGGCTCCAATACTTTGGCCACCTCATGAGAAGAGAAGACTAACTGGAAAAGACCCTGATGTTGGGCCCAAGGAAAAGGGGACGACAGAGGACGAGATGGTTGGACAGTGTTCTCAAAGCTACAAACATGAGTCTGACCAAACTGCGGGAGGCAGTGGAAGACAGGAGTGCCTGGCGTGCTCTGGTCCATGGGGTCATGAAGAGTCGGACACGACGAAACGACTAAACAACAACATAGCTCCCATCATTCCTGACCATTGTCCATGCTTGATGGGGCTGATGGGAGTTGGAGTCCCACAACCTCTGCAGAGCCACAGGTTCCCCGTCTCTATTTTAGTGCCTAGAGTTCTTTGTTCCGAAGAAGCCAGCCATAGGCGCTCTTCCCATTAATATTTATCTGTTCCTTGTTGAATGGAAGTAGAGCTGAGCAGACAATGAAAGTTTTAATTGCTGGCACTTGCTGCCAAAAAGCAATTTCTCTCTTGCTCAAGGGATAGGAAGACAGGAGGTAGGTTTTATTATTATTATTTAAAGAGCACCTCAATGGAGCTTGGAGATTGTGGATCACAGGGAAAAGCACTGTCCAAAATTGGCAAAAAAAGCTTCTGCTGCTGCAACCTTTAGTTATGAGTTGTAATATGTATTTAACATGCTCCATCCAAAGGGAATACGTTGAGTAATAGCACAAGATTTTTTAAATAAGAAGAAGGAAACTAACCGCAGTTCCACTGAATATTCAGCGCAGTACAATTAAAGCTATCCTGCCATGCAGTTTTACTCCAGGCCACCAAATGTCCCTCCCAGGCAGGAAGTCCTGACATCACGTCTCCCCTCAGAGTCCCAAAGTTAACTTGTGTGAGGCAGTTACCAAGAACACCCTCTGCAAATCATCATCCTCATAACTAGATGGTTCCCAGATGGAACAATTAAAGACATTTTATTCTCTCAGGCAATTTCAGCGAAATGAATTTTTCTTTTAGATCTGATGGGAAAGGAAGCTATATTTTAAATGCTAAAATGGAGTCATCCATTCTGCTGTCTGAATTGGTTATGATGAATCTGGAAAGTGCTCTTGTTTTAATTGTCTCTCTCTCTGTGTAATTTTTTTAAATAAAAAAAATACTGTTTCATACTTGCCTGGCCCATCATTTCAAAGTAATCCTATTCAATGTTCATTCAGAAGTGTCAGTGGGTTCACTGGGACTTCCTCTAGCCCAGTAGTTCCCAAATGGGGGTCCGCGTAACCCGCCCGGGGGGGGGGGTTCTGTGACACCATTGACATGAAACAACTACCATAGTGATACCAAGTTTTTCAAAAGTATGGCTCGGCTTGGCTTTTGAAAGAAGGCCACACATTTAAAGCACTGTGGTTCAATTTTAAACAACTCCCCTGAAAGAATTCTGGAAAGTTTAGTTTGTTAAGAGTGCTAATTATTGTTAGGAGACCCCCGTTTCTCTCCTGGAGCTACAATTCCGAAAATAGTTTTAACAATCAATCCCTCTTTTCTGGGAACTCTGGGAGGGGAATAGAGTTTTCCCTTAAGGAACTACAGCTCCCAGAAGGGGCGCCACAGTGCTTTTAAACGGTGTGAATGCATCCCAAGTCTATTCAGCCTGGAAGTGTTTCTGCTCAGCATCAGAAAAGCTATCTCCAACCAAAGCGATGGCGGCTATCAGTTTTCTAAAAACACACAGTCTGTTATTGCAGTTGTAAACTGGGGCTTTCCCCATGTCTGCAGGGTCTGGAAATTAGTCATTACTGCGGTTAACAACCAGTGGGGCTTTGCTCATTAATTGCTCTGCCCCCAGCTGTTAAATAGCAAAAACGGTTGTTAACTCCAGGTTAAAAACAACCGCTAAAAACACACACACATGCACTCGTGCACAATCCAAACAGAAAGCAAGGTGATCAGGAGGGGGATTAGGACAGGAATTACAGACTATAAACTCCCTGCAGGTTAATGTCAATGCCAAAGGTTGGGTGAGGCCGCTAGCTATCTCAAATGAGTGCAAATGTATACACTGGCAAGACACTTCACTTTATCTACTGCTGCTGCTGCTGCTGTTGATACAGTTCAGAAGCTATTTTACATCAAGGCAAAGCAGTCGCCTCAAGTGGTGGATTTGAAGTTCAAGGCAATAGTTTTTGTATGGCGTTTAAAAGCAATTTGGTGGGAGAAGTCAGGGAGACTCAAAAGGGCGACATTTATTTTATTTTCTAATGTAAAATAGTTATAACTCTCACCTCATTGGGTACCAGGATTAGATAGAGTACATATAGAACCAAATAACGAAAACAACAACAACAGCAGTACCAGAAGTCTCAAAACGATTTACAGGGACATTGTAGTCACATCCACACCATACATTTAAAGCACTCTTATGCCACTGTTAATAATAATAATAATAATAATAATAATAATAATAATAATAATAATATAATTTATTATATATACCCCGCCCATCTGGCTGGGTTTCACCAGCCACTCTGGGCAGCTTCCCAAAGAATATTACAAATGCGATAAAATACCAAACATTAAAAACTTTCCTAAACAGGGCTGCCTTCATATGTCTTCTAAAAGTCAGAGAGTTGTTTATTTTCTTGACATCTAATGGGAGGGCATTCCACAGGGCGGGTGCCACTACCGAGAAGGCCCTCTGCCTGGTTCCCTGCAACCTCACTTCTCACAGGGAGGGAACTGCCAGAAGGTCCTCGGAGCTGGACCTCCGTGTCTGGGCTGAACGATGGGGTGGAGACACTCCTTCAGGTATACTGGGCCAAGGCTTCCCCCAAACAACCCTGGGAACTGCAATTTGTTAAAGGTGCTAATATTTATCAGAGTCAGACCCGCCTTACCATTAGGCAACTGCCTCAGGTGGCCCATTCAGGGGTGAACCACTCCCTCCCATTGGAGGACAGAGCTAGGTATGCCACCCAGATCATTCTGCACCCCCTGAATTATCCTGCTTCCCTTGGGGGGAATGGAGGACGCCATCTTAGCACCAGTGAACTGCTGCTCTGGTTGACTTCCATATATGAAACAGGGGGCACCATCTTGCCTGTTGCCTCAGGCAGCAAAATGTCTTGGGCTGGCCTTGGTCAGGAGACACACACCCCTACTCACAGAGCAAAAATTGCCAGCAACAAACTACAGTTCCCGGGGGGGAGCAGGGGGGGGGGGTTGCCATGATTGCTGTCAGAGTGCTTTCAATATATGGTGCAAACGTGATCACAACATACTATAATAACCAGCTGAAGTGAAACAGGCGTACGAAGAGGCCCTAAATTGTGTCTGGATTCTCATCCCTTGCCGCTCCATCTCCACACACCCCCTCCCCACCCACGCCAGATGGCACAGGGTGGCTGACAAATACTTTAAACAACAAACATCAGTTCAGATGCCAGCTCCTCTCCCGCCAGGCTGGCATGACTGGCCGCTATCAGCTTCCCTGCCACAACTGTGTCGCTCCCATTCTTAAGTTAACAGCTTGGTGTAATTGCTTTGCGAGCGACAGCTTGAATCACAGCAGGCCCTGTGAATGCGGGTGATTCAGACTCCCTCCTATCTCCTCGCTGCCACCACCGCCAGGGAGCTATTTTAAGCAATGTCGAACAAAAGATGCTGCTGAAGCCATTCTGGAGAGCTGGGAGGTAGCCGGGCAAGTCGGGAAGCCGGGCCTGAATGCTGCCTCTGTGTGCTCTTGGGAAGACTTTCGCCCTTCAGGGCCTCATCGAAGATGCATCTCTCTCTCAGATTGGAATGGCTCCCATGCCAGCTCAGGGCCCTTCCAAGCTGCTGCTATTTTCAGGTGGAATTCAGTCACACTCTGGAAAATCCAAGTCATGCAGTTATAGGCAGGGCCGGATTTACGTATAAGCTAAACAAGCTATAGCTTAGGGACCCACTCTCTTGGGGGCCCCCCCAAAAAATAAAGGGAAAAAACTGGATGTACAGTGGTACCTCTGGTTATGTACTTAATTCGTTCTGGAGGTCTGTTCTTAACCTGAAACTGTTCTTATCCTGAAGCACCACTTTAGCTAATGGGGCCTGCTGCTGCCGCTGCGCCGCCGCTGCACGATTTCTGTTCTCATCCTGAAGCAAAGTTCTTAACCCGAGGTAATATTTCTAGGTTAGCAGAGTCTGTAACCTGAAGCGTGTGTAACCTGAAGCGTATGTAACCCAAGGTTCCAGTGTACATTTCCAAAATATAAGATAAAAACCAAATAAAACCTACACACAGCAACAGTGTTTTGTGTTGCGTAGGCTCCTGTGATGTAAGTAATGGGCCCCGCCTGCTAGCCTGCTCCCTAAAATATCACTGGTTCTTAATTGTATTTCAGTTCAACCGGGGTTGTTATGTGCAAATGGCTTTAGATATCTTTTAGGTCCATAAATTACCATATATTCAACACAAAAAACAGCGACAATTTGTTGTTGACAAAGGACAGCTGGACATATAAAGGGTCCCATTACCTTCAGTAGCTTAGGGCCTCATCAAACCTAAATCTGGCCCTGGTTATAAGTGATGGGCAGGTTTGGTGCAAAAAAACCCAACCCCTTATTCCCCTGAATATCAGATTTTATGTGATGATGAAAGTGACAGGAACATGCTCTCCCCAAAAACAAATCAGAATGACAGGCCCTTCGAAGTGTCCCTATTTTCCATGGACAGTCTCGGATTTACAGCTGCCCCGGCTTCTGATTTGATCCTAAAATGTCCACTGTTCCTTAGGGCATGAATGAATGCTCAATAAATAGCCGACCTTCCTGCAAACAAAGCTGAATGAAGGCTGAATAATTTATTTGTATACTACCCTTTATCAAAAGATCCTGGGGTGGCTTACAACATTAATAGCACATTTTATGGAGCATCAATTATAAAAGCATAATAGCAGACAGCATAATAATAAAATAATCATAATAACAGCCCCGCCCCTCCACAGCTTTAACAGGTCATAGATTATTATTTAATGGCCAAAGGCCCAGGTAAAGAGGAATGTTTTTGCCTGGGGCCTAAAGACATGCCATGATGGTGCCAGGTGTGCCTCTCTGGGGAGAGCATTCCACAGATGGGGAGCCACCACAAAAAAGGCCCATTCTCATGTCACCTTCCAAACCTCTCAGGGAGCAGGGGCATAGAGAAGGGCCTCAGATTACAAGGTCACTGTAGTTTGGTATCATGGGTGCGCTGGATGCAGAGTAGTGGTGTAAGGCATCAGCTGGGGAACCCCCAAGGAAAACCCCAAGAAATGAAGGCTCAGAGTGGTGGTGGTGGGACGGCGATGAGTGGCCAGAGGGAGAAGAGGGACAGGACTGGGAGGAGGAGGTGTCAGAAGCTGAAGAGCTAACAGGGCTTAATGACCCGGGAGAGTCTGTGGCACAGATAAGTTCAGAATCAGGGGCAGAAGCTGAAGCAGGAAAGTGAGATGAGGGAGGCCAAGAGGCAGAGATGAGTCAGGCTGGTGCAGAGTCACGGGTGTCTCCCCTTCCTACTGTGACCAGATCTCCTCCCCTCTGATCTCCCAGGACCAGGAGAGGTGTGAAAAGGGCAGAGGAGAGGTTGGCATCACACAGACACAGTCTCTGATTGCTTGGGAAACAACCTGGTGAGGAGGTGGGGACTTTCAATCTCTAGAGCTGATTTTCATGGAGGAAGACCGCTGGGAATGCTGCTCTGCTCATTAGGCCTGACACTCAACCAGGTCTGTGGAGGTCATGAGTTTACTAATAGCTAGCTCCATCTTCAAAGTGTGTGATTACTGACCGGCACACTCCTATAACATCACCAAAGGGGCAGGACTAGAGATGGGAAGGCCTGGGGGGGACTGGAAAAATTGGGGGGGACAGGGTCCCCACCTCCATTTTTCCAGGTTTTCCCCAGGCCTTCCCATCTCTAGGCAGGACAAAGCCAAGCAGCTCTCATGCAACACCTGTGACTCCCCCTTTCTTGAAAACGCAGCCAGTTTGAGACATCCTGATCACTACGACTGCCCCCGCCAAAACGAAATGCCGAGCTTCTAGCAATAACAAGGATTCCCAAAGCGAGATGGGGAGAGATCAATGGCTGCCTTTATAGCTGACAAGATCTCTGGGGTCACTCGGTGACAAGCACTTCAAATTCTCCAGAGTTTGCAAATTTCATGCCGCAACTTTCCCCCCTCTGGGGTAGACTTTGGACACCCTTGTCTTTGGGCTGGCAGGCTGGAGAGGGATGAGGAAGAAGGGTCTCTCTTGTTCCCCCGGCCCGCCTGCTCCCTTCCAAGCATGGAGTTGGTCCTGGCCTAGACTCCCAGCGGAGAAATACAATGGAGCGCTTCTTGGCTCAGAGGCCGTGGCTTCTCCCGGTGGAGGCTCTGCCCCCAATCTCGGAATGGATCTTCTCAAATACACCCAATTCCCACACAGAGCCCCGATTCAGACTCCCGTCTTTGTTTCTGCAAGTCGTCATCTATCGGAAATCCCATTGTTAGCCGTCGGGGAAGGACCAAGAGATGCCCCTCTGGATTCCTGAAAAGCCCGACACCCTGGCCTTATGAGCTGCGGTGCTAGAAGTTTAAGAGGGGGCAAGAGGAGGACAACGGCACCAGCCCACGAGAAACGGCGCCGATGCTGGCAAGGCAAGCAGGCGTGGGATGTTGTGCAGACACAACATCTGCCCTAGGCAAGAACAAGCGGGCAATGATAACAAGAGAAGTGGCATCTTGTAGCAGGATTGCATTAATTTTTTTCTTTACTGGCTCTGTTCTACTCAGCTTAGCAGTCGCATGATAAAGGTAAAGGGACCCCTGACGATTAGGTCCAGTCGTGACCAACTCTGGGGTTGCGGCACTCATCTCGTTTTATTGGCTGAGGGAGCCGGCGTACAGCTTCCGGGTCATGTGGCCAGCATGACTAAGCTGTTTCTGGCAAACGAGAGCAGCGCTCGGAAACGCCGTTTACCTTCCTGCCGGAGCGGTACCTATTTATCTACTTGCACTTTGACGTGCTTTCGATCTGCTAGGTTGGCAGGAGCAGGGACCGAGCAACGGGAGCTCACCCCGTCGCGGGGATTCGAACTGCCGACCTTCTGATCAGCAAGTCCTAGGCTCTGTGGTTTAACCCACAGCGCCACCCGCATCCCATGATACACAAGCATTAAACCAACTGCACCCCTGTGCCCACAGGAAGAAGTCCCCTTCTAAGCGTACATGCAGGAGTTTGTGTTGGAACCTGCTTTTCCTACCTCTGATTGCCTCACCATAAAAAATTGCACATACAATTTTTGCATGGTGTTGACCAGGAGAAAAAATGGCTCCTTGGGCTAGCATCCAATATAGTGGTACCCTGGTTCTCAGACACCTTGGTACTCAAACAACTTGGAACCCAAACACTACAAACCCAGAAGTAAGGGTTCCGGTTTGAGAACTTTTTTCAGAAGCCGAATGTGCTCCGTTTTGAGTGCCACACTTCCATTTTGAGTGTAACGCTTCTGATTTGAGTACCACACCTCCTCTTTGAGTGTTACACTGAGATCTGTCTGTTTTTGCTATTGATTTTGATTTGCTATTGATTTTGCATTTTTGTTTTTGCGACTCTTTTTGTTTTGTTTTTGTGACTGTGTGGAACCCAGTCAGCTACGGATTGATACATTGTGTGACTGCAGTACATTGTTTATTGCTTTCATTTTATGGATGAATGGTCTCGTTAGATAGTAAAATTCATGTTAAATTGCTGTTTTAGGGGTTGTTTTTAAAAGTCTGGAATGGATTAATCCATTTTGCATGACTTTCTATGGGAAAGTGTGCCTTGGTTTTGAAACGCTTTAGTTTTGGAACGGACCCCTGATATACTGCAGGGGTCAGCAAACTTTTTCAGCAGGGGCCAGTCCACTGTCCCTCAGACCATGTGGTGGGCTGGACTAGATTTTGAAAAAAAAATATGAATGAATTCCTATGCTGCACGAATAACCCAGAGATGCATTTTAAATAAAATCACACATTCTACTCATGTAAAAACACGCTGATTCCCAGACCGTCCATGGGTCAGATTCAGAAGGCGATTGGGCTGGATCCAGCCCCCGGGCCGTATCTTGCCTACCCATGATATACTGGTATGAAACTGTGGGTTACAAAACTTCAACGAATAAGCAGATAAACAAACTATATTAGACAAAGGTCCCTGCCAAAATGTGTCTCTTTGAAGAATTCACAGTAAAATGATTACAAATATTCATGACGGCTTTTTTTATATATAGAAAAGAAAGAAAAAGAAAAATGCAAACTCACCTGCATTTTGTTTCTTTAAACATAAGATTTAAAGAAAATGAGAAAACTGAAACGAACAGGTTCACCCATCCCTAGTCCCAATAAGTATAGCCAGTTCCTTCATAAACTCCCTTGTGCAGGCAGCTAGAATGGATAAACCTCCAGCGTCCCATTTCAACTCAAAAATTCTAGGTCTATTATTCACACACTCACACACACACACACCCGCAATACACGTTTGAGATCATCTACAATTTACCAGAGTTTCAGAGAAGACCAATAAATGTCAAAAGGGCCCTCTGCATAATCACTGATCCAGAGGAACCCTTTTCCTTTGAAAGTCTGCAGTTTTTGTACTGTGTGGCTTCCCTCTCTCTCTCACACACACACACGCAAATCCTCCCTGTCTTCTTAATGTGCTCCCTCAAGAAACAAACTTCTCATTTTGCATCCATTTATAGCCAGTTTAGGTAAGTGGATATGTTGTGTGGGAACTGATGATCTTTTACAAAGGAAAGCAGTTAAATATATAAATAACCCAAGAGGGGGGTGGGACTTGTCGGTTTGATGGTTTGCTAAATAATTGTGACTCTGAAACAAAAACCCTGCCCTAACACTACACAACAGAATAAAAGAACACACACACCCCCCATCTGGAAACACACGCACCGTCTTTCTCCCTCCCTCCCTCTCTCTCCCTTTCCTCCAATCGCAATATGTCTATGTCAAAAGTGTCTCTCGCGACATGTAAACAAGCTGTGAAAAAGAATCTATGAATTGAAAGTGGAGTCAAAAGATGCACTTTTCCCTATTCGTTTGTTTTGAAGCGCAAGAATATCTTTAAGAGAAACTATTTTTTTAAAAAAAAAAGTGGAAATGGTTGTTTGTTTGTTTGGTGTGCGTGCGTGCGTGTGTGTTATGCGTCTGGTTTTGCTAACGAAGCCAAAGGTCCAGCCACTTGATTTGTAAATGAAATCCAACTGACGTGTTTCTTTCCTCAGCAATCCTTCAGCCTCATTAAACAGAATCAAAACTCCCCGAGGATGCTTTGGCCAGGCGTGTGTCTGTGGAAGCTGATAGCGAGTCAAGTTGGCGTCACTGCCGCTCCAAAGTCCTAATTCAGCAAAAGATTCAGCACTTTCTTCCCTAGGCAGCCACTGTGCCATCTACTGAACAGCTTGGTGCAACGGAAAGCATTTCCAGAAGAGTCCTGGACCTGCGGCCACGCAGCTTTGGGTTCAAACCTTGGCCAGCCCCACAGACTTTCCCTTGCCCAGCCGCTTCTCTTCAGCTCCCCCCCTCTGTAAAACTAGCATCCTTACACTTTGGCACGCAGAGTTTTGTCTTGCGGACAGATGCGTCAAAGGCTGCGAAGTGTTTCAAACAACACAGCTGCAATGGAACTGACAAGCAGGCAAAATTCAGGGGAGGAACTACCGAGGGCAAAATGAGAATTTGCAAAGCACAGAGTAGCTACGCTTGTTGAGACTCGCCTCTACGTGCCCATCCTCGTTTCTTGAACCTTGGCTTGCATGCCTGTGAAACATGGCAGCTTGCCTCCCTTTGCCCCTTAGTTTGACATGTGTTGGTTGCTTGGCAGGCAAATAGGTGTGAGGTGAGAGTGGAGGGAACTGCAGCCAGTTACTTACCTCGCACATCAATGTGGTGGTCTCTCATACTGCGGGATGTGAAAGCAGGGCTCCAGTGTATATTACTCCATGTTGTTGGGATGTGAATAGATGCTAGGGGACGCGGGTGGCGCTGTGGTCTAAACCACTGAGCCTCTTGGGCTTGTCGATTGGAAGGTCGGCGGTTCGAATCCCCACGACGGGGTGAGCTCCCGTTGCTCTGTCCCAGCTCCTGCCAACCTAGCAGTTCGAAAGCACACCAGTGCAAGTAGATAAATAGGTACCGCTGTGGTGGGAAGGTAAATGGCATTTCCGTGCGCTCTAGTTTCCATCAGTGCTCCATTGCGCCAGAAGCAGTTTAGTCATGCTGGCCACATGACCCAGAAAGCTGTCTGTGGACAAACGCCAGCTCCCTCAGCCTGAAAGTGAGATGAGTGCCACAACCCCATAGTCGACTTTGACTGGACGTAACCACTCAGGGGTCCTTTACCTTTTAGATGCTAGGAAAGGATACGTTTGTATCCTAACAGATATTATCCTTCCTTATGTTTGTGAGTTTAACAGAGTGCCATCCCTTCGCAGTTTAAAAGGGAAGTTTAGATAGGCTAGTTTTAGCTTTTTAGTTTAAGGAATCCAGGAAGCTTTAAGGCAGACGGGATTTTCCTGGCATTTCCCCCCATTTCTCCCCCGTAAAGCAACAAACACACAAACAGTCTTGTAAAAGGTAAAAATAGCATTTACTCACACAGAATACTTGTTGGAAGAGTAACGGATACAGCAGCTTTGTCCAGACAGGCTTCAGGTGGTAATTCAGTCACAAAGACATAATGTATTTTACACTCTATAGGACGCACCCAACCATAGGACGCACCTTGTTTCAGAGGGGGAGAACAAGGGAAAAAATTCTCCCCCTCTCTGCTCAGCACCCCTTCAGCGAAGCGGCAGGAGAAACGGAGCCCCTTCCATTTCTCCTCCCACTTGGCTGAAGGGGTGCTGCGCAGCTCTCCCTCTCTGCTGAAGCCAGGAGAGTCTTGCCCTCCTGGCTTCAGCAAAAAGAACCCGAAGCCTCCGGAGCGCAGCGGGACCTCCCGCTGCGCTCCGGAGGCTTCAGGCGGCTATCCCTGAAGCCTTCGGAGCGCAGTGCAAGTTCCTGCAGTGCTCTGGAGGCTTCAGTTCAGCGAAAGCAACGTGAAGCCTCCAGAGCACGGAGGGAGCGCTCCCTCTGCACTTCGGAGGCTTCATGTTGCTATCGCTGAAGCCAAGGAGCCTGCATTCGCTCCATAGGATGCACACACATTTCCCCTTAATTTTTGGAGGGGGAAAAGTGCGTCCTATAGAGTGAAAAATACAGTACTTAAGTCTAGCTTAAAATGGTGTCTGAGCATGGAGCTCAGACATGCAGATGTTCTCACATTGCTTGCAGAGTGGAGGGAGATGGACAGACATGGAAAGGGAATAAAAGAGTGTGCCCAGGCGGGAAGGTGAATATCTAGCTATGCCCTCCCTCCCTGTCAGGGCACAGTGGGAGTATCTATCACAGAGTTCTCTCTAGCAGACTTAACAGGAAAATTCTGTGAGCTTCAGCTCCTATCATGTGCCTATCAAGCAAGACATGAATTGTTGGTTTGACTGCCTTTTGAATATCCCACACCATGGCAGCTTGCAAGGGGAGAGAACTGGCTACCTGTCCTCAGCTCAAGGGCAGTACCACCACTGCCAGATGTGTATTTGAAACCTTGCAGAAGGTGAAAGGGGTGGAAGGAAGAAGAAGCCCTGATGATAACGGACTGGCATAATAAACTACAAGAATTTACTGAAATGGCACAGTTGACAAATAGGCTGAGAGGCAATTCAAAACAAAAATTTATGGGGAAATGGGATAGATATAAGATATATGTTCAAAAATATAGTAAAGGTTCGCTATCTATGCTAGAATTTGATTGACGTTGGAGAGAAATTGAGTTGAGAAACAAGATTAAGGGTATATATTGATATACGAATGTATTTGATAAAATGTAAAGAAATATACAATTCATTTGTAAAAAAAGAATATACAACGAGATTGACAGGAAATCTGTAGTCTTGGTACAAATATTATTTTGAAATGGCTTTATATCATTGTTTTTTCATTGTTTTTTTTCCCTCTTTCTTTGGGTACATAAGTTTGCTATATAAACTTTGTATACATGTTGGAAATTATATTATAATATGCCCTGTAATGTAATATGATAATGTATATACATGTGACATAAGAACGCTAGAAAAGAAAGAAAGAGACAAAGAAAGAAAGAAACCCTGCAGAAAAGGAAGTTGATTGAGACAGTGATTTGGAAGAGGGCAGCAGTGAGAGTCTTAAGAGACAGTTTGTCACATATGCAGTGGTACCTTGGGTTAGATATGCTTCAGGTTACATACGCTTCAGGTTACAGACTCCGCTAACCCAGAAATAGTAACTTGGGTTAAGAACTTTGCTTCAGGATGAGAACAGAAATCGCGCGGCAGCTGGAGGCCCCATTAGCTAAAGTGGTGCTTCAGGTTAAGAACAGTTTCAGGTTAAGAACAGACCTCCGGAATGAATTAAGTACGTAACCAGAGGTACCACTGTATGTGTCATTTCAGAGTCCATATGGTTGCCTGGCAGCAGCTGTCAGGCCCTGGACCCTCCTGTCTTGATGGATGCCCTGCCCACTCCATGCCAGATCATAGAATCATAGAATCATAGAGTTGGAAGAGACCACAAGGGCCATCGAGTCCAACCCCCTGCGAAGCAGGAAACACCATCAGAGCACTCCTGACATATGGTTGTCAAGCCTCTGCTTAAAGACCTCCAAAGAAGGAGACTCCACCACACTCCTTGGCAGCAAATTCCACTGTCGAACAGCTCTTACTGTCAGGAAGTTCTTCCTAATGTTTAGGTGGAATCTTTTTTCTTGTAGTTTGGAACCATTGCTCCGTGTCCGCTTCTCTGGAGCAGCAGAAAACAACCTTTCTCCCTCCTCTATGTGACATCCTTTTATATATTTGAACATGGCTATCATATCACCCCTTAACCTCCTCTTCTCCAGGCTAAACATGCCCAGCTCCCTTAGCCGTTCTTCATAAGGCATCGTTTCCAGGCCTTTGACCATTTTGGTTGCCCTCCTCTGGACACGTTCCAGTTTGTCAGTGTCCTTCTTGAACTGTGGTGCCCAGAACTGGACACAGTACTCCAGGTGAGGTCTGACCAGAGCAGAATACAGTGGCACTATTACTTCCCTTGATCTAGATGCAATACTCCTATTGATGCAGCCCAGAATTGCATTGGCTTTTTTAGCTGCCGCGTCACACTGTTGGCTCATGTCAAGTTTGTGGTCAACCAAGACTCCTAGATCCTTTTCACATGTACTGCTCACCCATCTTGTATTTGTGCCTCTCATTTTTTTTGCCCAAGTGCAATACTTTACATTTCTCCCTATTAAAATTCATCTTGTTTGTTTTGGCCCAGTTCTCTAATCTGTCAAGGTCATTTTGAAGTGTGATCCTGTCCTCTGGGGTGTTAGCCACCCCTCCCAGTTTGGTGTCATCTGCAAATTTGATCAGGATGCCCTTGAGTCCATCATCCAAGTCGTTGATAAAGATGTTGAATAAGACCGGGCCCAAGACAGAACCCTGTGGCACCCCACTAGTCACTCTTCTCCAGGATGAAGAGGAACCATTGATGAGCACCCTTTGGGTTCGGTCAGTCAGCCAGTTACAAATCCACTGAGTGGTAGCATAGTCAAGACCACATTTTACCAGCTTCTTTACAAGAATATCATGGGGCACCTTGTCAAATGCCTTGCTGAAATCAAGGTAGGCTACATCCACTGCGTTCCCTTCATCTACCAGGCTTGTAATTCTGTCAAAAAATGAGATCAGGTTAGTCTGACATGACTTATTTTTCAGAAATCCATGCTGACTATTGGTGATCACAGCATTCCTTTCTAGGTGCTCACAGACTGTTTGCTTAATGATCTGCTCCAGAATCTTCCCTGGTATTGATGTCAGACTGACTGGGCGGTAATTATTTGGGTCCTCTCTTTTCCCCTTTTTGAAAATAGGGACAACATTTGCCCTCCTCCAGTCTGCCAGGACTTCGCCTGTTCTCCAGGAATTCTCGAAGATGACTGCCAGTGGTTCTGAGATCACATCTGCCAGTTCTTTTAATACTCTTGGATACTCTATTTTGGCTATTGAAATACAGGCCCAAGGAGAAAAATTTTTGTTATTAGGAATTTATGCACCGAATGAGGGGAAATCAGAATTTTATAGGAAACTGCATGAGACAATCCTGGACTATTTAGACTACACTAACATCATCATGATGGGAGATATGAATGGAGTGGTCTCTACGAATATGGATAAGTCACAAGACCAAAGTCTAACAAAAGATGGCAGACTACCCAAAACCTTTTTTGAACTAACTGACAATATGGACTTAATTGATATTTGGAGGACAAAGAACCCCTTAGGTAGAGAAGGAACCTTCTTTTCTGAGGCCCATCTGTCATGGACAAGAATAGACCAAATATGGACAACTAGAAGGCTGGCACCTATGACTAGAAAAGTGGAAATCTGCCCAAAAACTTGCTCCGACCATAACGCTATGAAAATGGAATTAAGACTTACTCCAACCGGTTCCTTTAGATGGAAAATGAATGACACCCTACTAAGAGATCAGGAGATTGTGAAGAAGGGCCAAAAAACTTTGAAAGACTATTTTGAAATAAATTTGAACACCACGGTGGAAAAGAGAACAATCTGGGACGCAAGCAAAGCAGTTATGAGAGGGTTTCTGATACAACAGAACACGATAAAGAAAAGGCTCTGGAATGGGAAAAAAGATAAGATCTTAGAGAAGATAAGAGATGGAGAGAAAAAGTTGAGATCTAAGCCAAAATCGAAGGAGATCTTGAGAGAAATTAAATTTTACCAAGCACAGTACGCGAAACTGATAAATCAAGAAGTTGAGTGGAAAATTAAACAAATGAAACAAAGATCATTTGAATCAGCTAACAAGTGTGGAAAACTATTAGCATGGCAATTGAAAAAGAGACAAAAATTGAATACAGTCACCAATCTAGAGATTGAAGGGAAAAATATCCAGAAACCCGAAGAAATTAGGAAGTGTTTCCAGAGATACTTCAAAAAGCTTTATACCCAAGGGCCACAAGAGGAGAAGGAGATAGACCAATTTTTGAAAATAAATGGTTTACCAAAACTGGCTCAGGAAAAGAGAACAATCCTGAATCATAAAATAACACAACAAGAAATAGAGAGTGCCATTCAGAATATGCAACTAGGCAAATCTCCAGGTCCGGATGGGCTTACCTCCAAGTATTATAAGACATTGAAGGATTATTTGATACAACCATTAATGGAGGTATGCAACCAGATTTTGGAGGGGAAGAAGGCACCGGAATCGTGGAAAGAAGCTTTCATCACATTGATCCCTAAAGTGGAAACTGAAAAGACCCAACTAAAGAACTACCGTCCCATCTCACTCCTAAATGTGGATTACAAAATCTTTGCAGACATTTTGGCGAGTAGACTTAAAAAAGTATTAAATGAAGTAATTCATAAAGACCAGGCAGGCTTTCTCCCAGGAAGACATTTGTCTGATAATACTAGGAATATTATTGACATTCTGGAACTTTTGCAAACCAACATCAATACAAAATCAGTGTTAATTTTTGTTGACGCGGAGAAGGCCTTTGACAACATCTCTTGGAGATTTATGAAGAAAAATTTGGAAGGGATGGGAGTGGGACGGGGGTTTGAAAATGGAATAGAAGCAATTTATTCAGAGCAGAAAGCTAAATTGATAGTAAACAATGTGGTGACAGAAGAATTTAAAATTGAAAAAGGAACACGACAAGGATGCCCCCTATCCCCTCTGTTATTTATCTCTGTTCTGGAGGTGCTTTTGAACATGATTAGGGAAGACCGGTTGGTACAAGGAATACAGGTCGGAGTGAAACAATTTAAATTGAAAGCTTTTGCAGATGATTTGGTTTTAACATTACAGGAGCCAGAATCTAGTACAAAGAGAGTGTTAGAACTAATTTATGAATTTGGTCGGGTAGCGGGGTTTAAATTGAACAAGCAAAAAACCAAGGTCCTGGAGAAAAACTTGACACCTTTGGAAATAGATGGGTTTCAGAAAGAGACAGAATTAAATGTTGTTAAAAAGGTAAAATACCTAGGGGTAAACTTGTCTGCCAAAAATTTGAATCTATTTAAAGACAATTATGAAAAATGCTGGTCAGAAATTAAGAAAGATTTAGAGATTTGGTCAAGATTGAAACTTTCCTTGATAGGCCGAATTGCAGCTATAAAGATGAATGTATTGCCGAAGATGTTATTTTTGTTTCAGACCCTACAGATCGTAGACAGAGTGGAGTGTTTTGGGAAGTGGCAGAAAGATATCTCTAGGTTTGTCTGGCAGGGCAAAAAGCCCCGAATAAAATTTAAAATATTAACAGATGCCAAAGAGAGAGGGGGGTTTGCCCTGCCAGATTTAAGGTTATATTATGAAGCTGCGGCTTTCTGCTGGATGAAAGATTGGTTACTTCTTGAGAACACTGATGTCCTAGATCTGGAAGGGTACGATAATGCTTTTGGGTGGCATGCATATTTGTGGTATGACAAGGTAAAGGTTCATAAAATGTTCAAAAACCATATTGTCAGGAAAGCTATATTTATGGTCTGGACAAAATACAAAGACTTGTTAGAAGGTAAGACTCCGAGGTGGTTATCACCAGCGGAGGCCAAGGCCAGAAAAAGACTCAATATGGAGGTCGGATGGCCAAAATATTGGGAAATAATAGAAAAAACAGGAGATAATTGGAGGCTGCAGAGCTTTGAAAAAATAAAGAATAGGGTGCAAGATTGGCTTCATTATGCTCAAATTCAAGAGGTTTTTAAGTTGGACAAAAAAATAGGATTCCAGGTGGAAAAATCGAAATTAGAGACAGAATTGTTAGAACCTAAGACCAAGGTACTCTCGAGAATGTATAACTTGCTGCTTAAATGGAATACCCAGGATGAGATAGTTAAATCAGCCATGATAAAATGGGCTCAGGACATTGGGTACAACATTATGTTCGAAGTCTGGGAAAGGTTATGGACCACCGGAATGAAATTTACGGCATGTAATGCCCTGAAAGAGAATATTATGAAAATGATATATAGGTGGTACATGACCCCAGTCAAACTTGCAAAAATTTACCATCGGTCTGATAACAAATGTTGGAAATGTAAGGAGGCTGAAGGGACATTCTTTCACCTTTGGTGGACTTGTCCAAAAGTGAAGGCTTTCTGGGAAATGATCTACAGTGAGTTAAAAAAGGTGTTTAGGTACACCTTTGCCAAGAAACCAGAGGCCTTCCTCCTGGGCATTGTGGACCAAAGGGTGTCAAAGAAGGATAGAACACTTTTTATGTATGCAACTACAGCAGCAAGAATACTTATTGCAAAATATTGGAAGACACAAGATCTTCCCACGCTGGAAGAGTGGCAAACGCAGTTGATGGACTATATGGAACTGGCTGAAATGACTGGCAGAATCCGAGATTTGGGAGAAGAGACAATGGAAGAAGACTGGAAAAAATTTAAGGACTATTTACAAAAACATTATAAGTTGTATGAATGTTAAGAATCTGCATGACTTGGAAAATTTAGCTCCTGCAACTAGATTGAGAAAACAGAAAATTAAGTTATAAGTAAGAAAAAGTTGAAATTTAAAGCTATTATATGTATTATTTTAAGGTATAAATATTTGACAAAGGTACTTTAAATTTAGAAGTAAAATATTTTGAAAGATATAAATAAGACACGAAACAAGGTAATAATTTGCTGATATGTTTTATTGTAAAGAACGCAGGGTGAGGGAGATGTGGGGAAGTTCAGTTAACAACTTAAAAATGTATTCTGAAAGTTGGATTGTTTTTCTTTTTTCTTTTCTATCCTTTTCTTTCTTTTTTGTAAACTGAAAATATAATAAAAATTTTATTAAAAAAAATAATAATAATACTCTTGGATGCAGCTCATCTGGCCCTGGAGACTTGAATACATCTAAACTAGCCAAGTATTCTTGTACTATCTCCTTAGTTATTCTGGGCTGTGTTTCCTCTGTTGAATCATTTGCTCCAAATTCTTCAGGTCGGGCATTGTTTTCTTTATCAGAGAAGACTGAGGCAAAGAAGGCATTGAGGAGTTCAGCCCTTTCTGTGTCCCCTGTTTGCATTACACCATCTTCTCCTCTGAGTGATCCCACTGTTTCTTTGTTCTTCCTTTTGCTACGAACATACCCATAAAAGCCTTTTTTGTTGCTTTTAACCTCTCTAGCAAGCCTGAGTTCATTCTGTGCTTTAGCTTTTCTGACTTTGTGTCTACACGTGCTGGCTATTTGTTTGAATTCCTCTTTGGTGGTTTCCCCCCTTTTCCATTTTTTGTACACATCCTTTTTTAATCTTAACTCAGTTAAAAGTTCTTTAGATAGCCACCCTGGCTTCTTTAGGCACCTTCCATGTTTCCGTCTCATTGGTATTGCCTGAAGTTGTGCTTTTACTATCTCCCTCTTAACAAACTCCCAGCCATCATGAACTCCCTTTCCTTTTAATATTACTGTTCATGGGATCTCACCCAGCACTTCCCTAAGTTTTATAAAGTCGGCTTTCCTAATGTCAAGAAATTGAATCCTAGTATGCTTGGCTGCTCCTTTCCGCTCCCAGATGTCGGGGTCTGGGAGGTTTCCACCGAACATTTCCCATAGTGCTCTGGAGCAACTGTCCACTGAGCACACAGGGGCATTGTGGGAAATTCTAATTGGCAGCTTCCCAACCATCTGCTCCCAGCAGCAAGCAAAGCCATGATTGTCCTACGTTGGGGGGCCCACCAGATAGCACTTTGCTGACGGGACCCTCCTCCCTGGACCCTGGTTATGGCAAAAGAGGGTGCCATGTTGTTTATAGCTGACAGGATGATTCCAATAGTTATTCATCAGGCAATGGTATTTATTTTGGTTTAATGCAAAAGATAGGGATGTGGGTGGCACTGTGGGTTAAACCACAGAGCCTAGGACTTGCTGATCAGAAGGTCGGCAGTTCAAATCCCCATGACGGGGTGAGCTCCTGTTGCTGGGTCCCTGCTCCTGCCAACATAGCAATTCGAAAGCACATCAATGTGCAAGTAGATAAATAGGTACCGCTCTGGCAGGAAGGTAAACAGCGTTTCCATGCACTGCTCTGGTTCTCCAGAAGCGGCTTAGTCATGCTGGCCACATGACCCGGAAGCTGTACGCCGGCTCCCTCGGCCAGTAAAGCGAGATGAGCGCCGCAACCCCAGAGTCGTCCGCGACTGAGTCTAATGGTCAGGGGTCTCTTTACCTTTACCTAATGCAAAAGATGGAGTTGAATTTTAACTGGCATGGTTTGAAACAAGAGTGTCTTTTAGGATAAAGGATGACTTTCCGAATGATGTTAATGTTTCACTCTTTCTTCCTTCCTTCCTTGTTTTCTATTGTATCATATGTTTAAGATTTTAAGCCTGTGCGCAGGGATGTTCTTGTTTTAATTAATTGTTTGTAAGCTACTCTGGGTGTTAAGTTGTGGGCGAACATAGCAGACGACACAGCGATTTCTCCAGAGCAGCTCTTTACTTGCAAGCTGGACAGAACTGAACAGCAAACAGCTCAGCCGGCCTGCTTTTATAGGCAGCCGGCTGTCAACATTGTAGCAAGAACAACCCAGAGTTTCCCGCCTAAAATAAATGACGTGGACCTGAGTGAAAACTATCTACAGACCTGAGTGAAAACTATCTACAGTATCCCCCTGCTGGCCCAGGGTGAAACTTCACTACATAACACCGGGAGTCTTTTTGGCTGAAGAACAGGGGATGCATGCTCCCAGTCCCTGTTGAACTTACAGCCCTTGGTGAAGGCCTACTAATTTCTATGGCATTTGAAGTTAGTTTTCCAGTTAATTTTAACTGATCTGATCTTTAATGGATCTTTTGCAACCTTCCTGTGCACCGCTACATAGATCAAATGTATATCTAATGTTTAAATAAAGAATCCTTGAGGTGTTGCTGCAGTAGCAGCAATTTGCATGGATAGTAGTTAATGTCTTAAAGGAAACGTATCCCATAGACTCTACGTAGAGGTTCAAATCCACCTGGAAGTTGCATTCTGCCCTCCTTTCTGATTGAGGACACCCTGTGTTCCACCTGGGAAGAGTGGTCTGTGATGATGATGCAACAATAGGCCACTTTGCATAAGCTCAGAAGCAGTCTTTTCAACTGCTGCAGGAGTGGCACAGAAATGTGATCTTAGCACCATGCTATGATGAGTTCTTGCTTCCTTTAAACTCTGAGAACAAACCTTCATAAAGTTGTCCTGTGAGGTTTTTTCTCTCTGATTGTTTTGGGACAAAAAAAAAGTATATTTTTTGACACATCAGCCCAAGGGCCGGATTTAGGTTTGATGAGGCCCTAAGCTACTGAAGGTAATGGGGCCCTTTATATGTCCAGCTGTCCCTTGTCAACAACAAATAGTTTTTTGTTTTTTGTGTTGAATATATGCTATATGGTAATTTATGGACCTATAGGTATCTAAAACCATTTGCACATGTTGCCATGCAACTAGTCTATGCAGAATGTAGGCACCCTATATATAGAAATGAGCAAACCAGTGATATTTTAGGGAGCAGGCTAGCAGACTTACATCATAGGAGCCTACACAACACAAAACACTGTTGCTGTATGTAGCCTTTATTTTATTTGTTTTTTATCTTATATTTTGGAAATGTACATCCAAATTTTTCTTCCCTTTAATTTTTTTGGGGCCCCGCAAAAGAGGGGGGCCCTAAGCTATAGCTTGTTTAGCTTATACGTAAATCAGCACTGACAGCCCCCACAATTCTGTTGGAAGCTTTGGGAGTTTTTGCTTTCACTTTGTTTGCAATGGGTCCTGGGAAACGTGAAATCTGCAACAAGCACAGCAAGCAGCGACAATCACCGGGTGGTACAGCACGCTTGCGGGTCTTTGCAGAAAGCGCTGAAAACAAATCTCCAGGTTTCACCCCAGATGAACAGAAATTAGCAGCTCATCAATTCTTCAAGAGCAGCTAATTAGCAAGTACCCAGGAGATCTGCGCGCTCTCTCTCAACATCAAGCCACTCAGCCAGCCCAGATTTGAGCATGCCGGGGTGGGGGGTGCTGCTGTCTGTAATTGAGACTCTTAGCCAGGATCCAAGTGGCCTGGGGTCTCCCCTGGAGAAAACGCCAGCCAAGCAGGGAAGTGCCGCAAATTGCAGTTGTCATGAGCACA
Organism: Podarcis erhardii; assembly: GCF_964252035.2. Classification (NCBI taxonomy): domain Eukaryota; kingdom Metazoa; phylum Chordata; class Lepidosauria; order Squamata; family Lacertidae; genus Podarcis; species Podarcis erhardii. The sequence continues at coordinate 33,051,387 of NC_138502.1, read as the reverse complement.
GCTTCTTGTGGAGCCCGCCGAAGATCATAAAACACTTTCAGCCAGGAAAAGTGTCCCAACACTCAGTCAATGGTGTGTCATTTTTTTATTTTATTTTTTTTGAAATCCAAATACTTTCTATTGGTTTCCATGTAAATACAAGAACAACATGCAACTACAGTAACGTGCTTTTTGAAAGACATCACCATCGTTGCGTGGTTGGTACTTAGCCCCAGAAATTATGCGGCTTTAAAATTTGGCTATCATTAGCCGCAGGTTTCTTTGGCCCCTCAGATGTGGCTGAACTACAGCTCCCATCATCCCTGGCCATTGGTCATGCTGGCTGGGGCTGATGGGAGTTGTGGTTCAGCAACATTTGGAGGGTCAAAGGTTCCATGCACGCAGTCTGCACAGAACTGAGATCTGGAGACAGCTGTGTCATGGAATTCTACTCAATATTGATCCAGAGTAGATTCCAATGTATAGTTAGCAGAGTAAAACCTTAAACACGTTGCAGGATTCACAAAAAATAGACCCGAGGCAATTGTATTTCATCCAGCAGAGCTTTACTGCTACTGAAGGCAAATGAGCATAATGGTCACAAGTCCAGTACATTCAGGATTGGCACTGTCCATAAGAAATCCAGACTTAACTTAAACTTAACTTAAACTTACAATGTTGTTGTTGTTGTTTAGTCGTTTAGTCGTGTCCAACCCTTTGTGACCCCATGGACCAGAGCACGCCAGGTCTTCCACTGTCTTCCACTGCCTCCCGCAGTTTGGTCAAACTCATGCTGGTAGCTTCAAAAACACTGTCCAACCATCTCGTCCTCTGTCATCCCCTTCTCCTTCCCAACATCAGGGTCTTTTCCAGGGAGTCTTCTCTTCTCACCTTCACGATAACTTATAATAAATCTAAAAAACTTACAATAACTTATAATAAATCTAAACCTTAACACTGAGCATACTATGTACAGAACACCACACCAGAAAAAAACAGATAGAAAGAGAAAAGTGAAACCCAGGCTCCTTCTGGCCTTACTTTTAAAGTCAGCATGACCTTGACAGAAAAGATAACAGAACCAGTTTAAGCCTGCTGTGCTCAGCTTCTCTGAAGGAATAACCCAGACATCATGAGCCTTCTGCCTGTTTCTTTCACACAGAGAAGCTTCCAGAAGCTTCCAGTATACTCTATTAATTAGAATAGGAAAGATCTCTACACATCAGAGTAATACTTTCTGCACTAAGAAATGCAAACTGACAAGCTGGTCATTCTATACAGGAGCCACAGGATGATGCAGAAGAGGGTGGTTTAGCAGCACTCAGTCATTCCTGTTCAGCTTTAATCTGGTATAGAAACTCTGCTTCCAGGCTTCTAATACTCTGTAGCCAGGATTTAGGGTGGTGCGTCCAGTTCCCCCCCCACACACACACACACAGGGCGCTGAGCTGTTGTTGTTATTGTTGTTGTTGTTGTTGTTATTTATACAGGCACGCAGGTGGCGCTGTGGGTTAAACCACAGAGCCTAGGAGTTGCCGGTCAGAAGGTTGGCGGTTCGAATCCCCGTGACGGGGTGAGCTCCCGTTGCTCGGACCCTGCTCCTGCCAACCCAGCAGTTTGAAAGCACGTCAAAGTGCAAGTAGATAAATAGGTGCCGCTCTGGCGGGAAGGTAAATGGCATTTCTGTGTGCTGCTCTGGTTCACCAGAAGCGGCTTAGTCCTGCTGGCCACATGACCCAGAAGCTGTACGCCGGCTCCCTCAGCCAATAAAGCGAGATGAGCACCACAAACCCAGAGTCGGCCACGACTGGACCTAATGGTCAGGGGTCCCTTTACCTTTACTTTATTATTTATACAGGTGCCTTCAGGGAAGATCAACTTAAAAAGCAACTGTACCAAAAGGAATTATTGTAAATAATAAAAAACACTTAGCGGGGAAGTGTCAAATGTTCTCCTTGTTCAGGGTGCCATATTACCCACCCTGCCCTCCTCAGCTCCAGGGTTCCCACCAACTCAAAAACACCGTGTTTCCATGGAAGCATGTTGGATTCTTTGCAGGGCACAGAAGGAGAAAGGCTGACCCAGAATTCAACCAAAACATTCTGCCTTCAACAATGCCCTCAGTGCTACCTAATTTTGTAGAAATGCGTGCCTCATGGGTCTCCCGTCCAGCACACACAAACACAGTGTCCCCCAGCCTCACAATCGTGAAGGAGAAGGAGTCAGGCGTCAGTCTTAGCTGAACTCACTCTTGAGATATTCCTCAGACAATGAGGCCATTTTTTGATTTCCCTGGGCCTCCTCCCCAGCCAGCCTAGAAATCATAACTCTCTCACTCTCTGGAACGTGTCAACAGATGGTGACCGGGCGGTGACTGGGAGAGCACATGACGACTCCCGCTGTGGTCAATGTGCCAATATGCAGAGGGATGTTTCAGCTGAGAGCTGGAGATGTCAATAACTTGCTGGGTTCTCAATGAGTTGGCTGCCCCACTGACAAGTCTTCGGGATGCGCCCATCGGTGTTCCATATTCTAAATCAGCAGCTTCATCCTCATCAATGGGTGCAGTAGCCTGATTCATGGCCATGTGTTTTCTTATCATTACTATATCCCAGCTTTCCTTCAAGGAGCGCAAGGTTCCCCCTCTCCTCATTTTATCCTCAGAACAACCCTGTGAGGTAGCTTTGGCTGAGAGGTCATGACTGGCCCAGAACCAGACAGCGAGTTTTGTGGCCAAGTGGGGACTAGAACCCCTGTCTCCCAGGTCTTAGTCCAACACTCTAACCACTACACCATCCTGGTTCTCAATAGAGAGGTGAACAAATGGATAATAAATGCACTGATTAGGTTTGTTTTCCTATGAACGAAGCCAAACAGTGAGAGCAAGTGCTGTAGGAGAAATTCAGGAGCAAGCAGAGATGGCACCCTTCTGCCCCTTACTCCCCCCTGTTGTTGCAAATTTCCTCACCCAAGGGTGCAGCTAGGCAATTTCAGACCATGTACTTAAAGGTCTTACAGAGCCAAGGGAGAAGGGCTCTTTAAATGGCAATGCAGGTTACTTTACCTACATATACTTGAAGACAGGATGCCCAGAGCCACTTGCAAAAAAATCAGTGAAACTGTCCCTGCCCTCAGGCATATAAAGCATTCCTAACACACAAGCCACGCTACCAGAAGTGGTTTAGGATATGGCAGAGATTTCCTCCCGCTCTGGCCACCGGTGGTCTGTTGCAGAGTGTTTGAGGACTGGGACATTCGCAGGGAAACCAACATGCTTGTTTACAAAGCTATTGTACTACCAAACTTACTGTATGCTTGTGAAACATGGACCACTTATAAACGCCATCTCCAACTCCTCAAAAGATTCCATCAACGGTGTCTCCAAAAAATTTTACACATCACTTGAGAAGACAGGTGAACTAATGCCAGTGTACTAGAAGAAGCAAAGATCACCAGTGTCGAAGCGATGCTTCTTCAACATCAACTTTGTTCGACTGATCATGTTGTGTGGATGCCTGATTACCATCTTCCAAAGCAACTACTCTATTCTGAACTTAAAAATGGAAAGCGTAATGCTAGTGGTCAACAAAAGAGGTTTAAAGACTCTCTCAAGGCAAATCTAAAAAATGTAGTATAATCACCAACAACTAGGAAACACTGGCCTGCGAGAGCTCCAGTTGGAGAACAGCCTTTACCAAAGGTGTCATGCGTTTTGAAGACACTCAAACTCCGGATGAAAGGGAGAAACGTACTAAGAGGAAGGCATGCTTGGCAAACCCTCACCATGATCAACTCCCACCTGGAAACCTCTGTCCCCACTGTGGAAGGACGTGTGGATCCAGAATCGGCCTCCACAGCCACTTACACTCCCCCCGTTAAGAGTGTGTTTATGGAAAACAATCTTACTCGGCTACGAATGATCTGCAAAGAAAAAGAAGCATACCCTCCAAGTGTCCTGATTTTGCTGGAGAACGGGCAAAGACAAGGAGAGGCTGAAGCTGCTGAGGCCCAGCTCTGATTTTTCCTGTCCCCCTCTGAATATGTGTGTGCGTGTGAATTTATTTATTAAGCTCTACTTACGGATCATTTCCCTTAAAAGATCTCAAAGTGATTTCACAGCAAAATAAACATCAGCAATAAAAAGAATCACACCATTTCATATGTGAAAATACAATTAAAGCAATTTTGAAAACAAACTTTTTTTTCATATTTAAAAAATCAAGTCCAGATCGAAGATGGACAGAGACTAGGATAAAGGTCTCCACTTAAATGGCTTGCTGGAAAAAGGAAGGTTTTTGATAGCTGTTTTGATAGTTGCCAAAAAGACAACGGAGACGAAGCCGGGTTAATATTCAAAGGGAGGCGGGGGTCCAAAGTACAGATGCCACACACAAAAGGTCCCATTCCTACATCATATGGAACAGACGCCCTGATGAGATGTTGGAGCACAGTGATCAGTCGGGTACATAAGGGGTTACGGTACGATCTTTTCCAGGATGCGGGTGGTGCTATGGGTTAAACCACAGAGCCTAGGACTTGCGGTTTGAATCCCCACAATGGGGTGAGCTCCCATTGCTCGGTCCCTGCTCCTGCCAACCTAGCAGTTTGAAAGCATGTCAAAGTGCAAGTAGATAAATAGGTGCCGCTCTGGTGGGAAGGTAAACGGCGTTTCCGTGCGCTGCTCTGGTTCGCCAGAAGCGGCTTAGTCCTGCTGGCCACATGACCCAGAAGCTGTACGCCGGCTCCCTTGGCCAATAAAGCGAGATGAGCGCCGCAACCCCAGAATTAGCCACAACTGGACCTAATGGTCAGGGGTTCCTTTACCTTTATCCTTATGAGTTGGTGTTTGGCCCCTTTGTGCTCAAATCTCTCATGATGCTCTGTTACCATCACCCACCCCATTTCCGTCCTGCAGGCTTCTCTTCCGCCGTCCTCCCCCTCCAAGTGTCCTTTATATGGATGAGCTCAGCTCCACATGGCTTTAGCCAGTCCCAAGGGCCAGTCCGTTCCAACCTTCAACCTCCAAAAGAAGCCAATCTGGGGTCCCCCGCGATTCATAGCTTCTCTTTTATGAGAACGAGCTCTGGCACATACACACACCTCTCGCCTCCCTTTCCTTTTCTTCCATCCAGGTTCGAGCTCCCAGAGGATCTTCGATCCCCTCACTGCTTCCCTTCCCCCCCTTCTTCCGGCGAATGGCTTATTAGAAACTTTTGTGGAACCTCCGTCTGTGACGTCAGGGTCTCCTTCCCTTCCTCTGTCCCGGGGGATGAGACACTAGAACAATCCCACACACCTGTAAACACCTTCCCCCTCTCTTCCTTTCTCCTCTAAAGTTTCTGCTTCCCAGAGCTGTCAAGACATAAAAGATCTTTTGTGAATGCGGGGAAAGGATTTGCCAGAAATGCAAAACTCAATTCCAACCACGCTGCCGTACATCTGGTCCATACAGCTGGTCTCCAGTGCAGTGAGGGACTTGGGTGTGCAGGCTGTTTCCCCCCTCTCCCCTTTTCATTTAATCCCCCCCCCCTTTTAACAAAACAGGAACATGCTTGGTGCCAGAAGTGAAGATCAGCTGTGAACTTGTCCTTGGTGCACAGGGAGTTTCACACCGAGTGGAACCAGGAGGTCAATTCTTGATTTTTCATTTCAGCAGTTGGAGATCCTCTACATCTGAGCAGCTTTGTCTAGATAAGGTACACACACACATTTGTTCCAGCTGCTTTCGAGGCCACCCACCACCTCTCTCGCTGTTTGTAAATAAGAGGCTGCTATTTATTCCTCCTCCCCACTGAAAACACTTCCCTGCAATGTCAAAAAACAACAACAGGTCATACATCTCATCGGTCATATGGCTGGTCAGGGAGGTGCTTATCAGAACCAGATTCAAGCAAAGGGGTCTTGGGACATTGATAACTTTGGCACATCTCTGAAGCCCCTGCAGGTTTTCGCAGGGTGTGTTCTGCAACATGTCATTGATGCCATAATAGTGAATTAGTGGTGGGTTTATAGTGGGCTGTCCGCTCCTCATTCTGCCTTATTAGCCCCCCCCCCCATGTTACTCTTCCACTCTAGCACAGCAAAAGTAGGACCAAACAAGCAAATCCTGGAACATTTGTGGTATAAACAGTTCCAGGATTAAAAACGAAGCATATTGTTGCCACAATCATGCGCCATCCGCCACTGTCTGCAAGATCCCAGAGAATTCCAGGCACTCGCCCAGGGTCTGTGCTCCTTTGGAAAATTGAGACACAGCACAGACTTCCGTAGCTTTAAGAAATATGGTTCATCCACCTATTTACACCTTCAGTCTGCGTGGAGGGAGTCCAGATCTTACAGCATGGTAATTTCAAGAGGGACTTGTCACCCACAGCAGTGCAGCCAGCCTTCAGCCAGCCTGCCCAAGATGGATCCCGGTCTCTCTTCTTTCTTCCTTCTTCTTCTTCCCTGAACACCTTGCTAAAAAAAAAACCTCTCTTGTCCTGTTACCTCACACCCAGTTGTCCTGGCAACCTTCCAAACCCCCCATCTCTGTACACACTTCAGGGCAAGGAGGGATGACAGTTCTCTTCCATTGCCAATGGCTAATAATAATAATAATAATAATAATAATAATAATAATAATAATAATAATAATTTTATTTATACTCCACCCATCTGGCTTGGCTAGGTCGTTTTGCATTTCCTACTTTTGGAATGGGGAAAAGGGTAGGCATTGCATGGGTTTCCTATATATATAATTGGCTGAATTATATATACAATTGAATTCCACAACATTTGAGGTTTGGTTTGTAGAACTCAGTAAGGTATCATGCAGGAAACTAATATAAACAGCCCAGTCCAATGTTTACTTGGAATTAAGTCCCATTTGTGTTCAGGGGATCTTATTCTCAGGTAAGTTTGCAAAGAATTGCAGCTGTGCAGCTGTGGGTGTGGGTGTTAAGAAGAATTTATTCTCAGAAGATGGGCTAGGGCTGATAAAATCTAACATTCATGCCAAACTTTGCAGCAAAATTAAAATTTTAAGGACTTTGGCAACCACTTGTTCCCTTTGTGCCATCAGTCAGTCAATCTACTAATCCTGTCAGGAGACCTCACAATAAAACTTATAGCTCAAGTTAACATGCAAAACTAGGGTGCAGAATGATCAGAGATCTCTATTAACAGATAAGATCACTTAATTGCATTTGTTTGGGTGCTGTTTTTACTTGTATCTTAATTGCTCAAAACAGGAGTTTAGCTATGGTATCTGTGACTCTGCTCTTATCTGTATCAGAGAAGGAGAGACATAATATTTGGGTGATCTTCCAGAATACAAAGTGATTGATGGATTAGTCAATTCTTTCCAGAGATCTTGATGGAAGTTACAAAACGGTAAGGCGTGGCTTATTCACAGCAACATTCACCTCAATATTATTGCTGTTGATATTTCACTTTCCTCTGAACCAAACAGCAGTAATAGTTATCATTACATTCTCATATTTACATGTATATCTCAGTCCTCCAAGGAGCACCAAGTGGCGTGTGTGATTCTCTCTCACAAACCCCATGTTCTCCTCACAACATGGGTCAGGCTCTGAGAAAGGGATTGGCCCGAGGCTTTATGACCAAGTGGGGATTTGATCACATGTCTTCTTCCCAGTCCATCACTCTAACCCAGGGGTTGCCAACCTGGCCCCTCCACCCACTAGTGGGCATTTCAAGATTCTAGGTGGGCGGTAGGGGGTTCTACGGCGAAAGCTGAATCCTCCTTTCATTGAGCACTTTTGGCTGGTAAGGAAATTTGACCATCAAGAAGTACGCACGAATGGGCGGTAGGTATGCTTTTGAATTATGGTGCTGGAGGAGACTCTTGAGAGTCCCATGGACTGCAAGAAGATCAAACCTCTCTATTCTGAAGGAAATCAGCCCTGAGTGCTCACTGGAAGGACAGATCCTGAAGCTGAGGCTCCAATACTTTGGCCACCTCATGAGAAGAGAAGACTCCCTGGAAAAGACCCTGAAGATGGGAATGATGGAGGGCACAAGGAGAAGGGGACAGCAGAGGACTAGATAGTTGGATAGTGTTCTCGAAGCTACCAGCATGAGTTTGACCAAACTGCGGGAGGCAGTGGAAGACAGGAGTGCCTTGCATGCTCTGGTCCATGGGGTCACGAAGAGTCGGGCACAAATAAATGACTAAACAACAACAACAAAGGTATAAAAAGGTTAACTAGTAAAGGTAAAGGAACCCCTGACCATTAGGTACAGTCGTGGCCAACTCTGGGGTTGCGGTGCTCATCTAGCTTTATTGGCCGAGGGAGCCGGCGTACAGCTTCCGGGTCATGTGGCCAGCATGACTAAGCCGCTTCTGGTGAACCAGAGCAGCGCACGGAAACGCTGTTTACCTTCCCGCCAAAGTGGTACCTATTTATCTACTTGCACTTTGATGTGCTTTCAAGCTGCTAGGTTGGCAGAAGCAGGGACCGAACAATGGGAGCTCACCCCGCCACGGGGATTCGAACCGCGACCTTCTGATCGGCAAGTCCTAGGCTCTGTGGTTTAACCCACAGCGCCACCCACAGCGTCACGTATGTGACAACAACAATTCAGATGCTTCTACCCCAGAGATGGAAAGAAGACAAAGTCCCTACCAGAGAGGAATGGCAAACCAAGCTGTTGGACTATGCCAAAATGACAAAACTGACTGGAAGGCTCAGGAACCAAGAAGACCAAAACTTCAACAAAGAATGGGAAAAATTTAAAATTTATCTAGGAGACCACTGTAAGCAGATGAAAACCTTATAGAATTATAACAATCCAAATTACATATCCCTATTTAGAGATTTCTCCAAATCTCTGGACTTCCCACCTTCCCCTCTATGGATCCTATTGTCCACCTTCTCAACTGCATATTATTTTATAGTCCATATTTTATCTTTCCATATTATCCATAATATTGGCTACATTACAAGTGTTATTAAAATCCTGCTATTTGTAAAATCAAATAAAAATTACTATATATGTAAAAAGGGAGGCTTGGGCGGTGGTGAGTTGGGGCGGCACCTTCCCATTTCATATCGGGTGACAAAACAGGATGTCACTGTCCTTGCCTGTCCCTAAAAAATGCCATCTAAGAAGAGGAAAGGAATTCCTGCAGCAGGGCACTTTCCCTCCCCTCCCCTTCTTGAATGTACACGCTGTAAAATGGAATACCCTGCAGTATGAGGAGACCAGTCTTATAGCACACAGTCAACCCAAGTGGACGTGACGATCTTCTTGTCATTGCCCCAGTCCCATCCTTGAAACTATAGTCTGTAAACAGGAAAGAAGGAGACACTCTAAGCAGAACAGGAGGAGAGAACTGCCTTGTATTGAGTTCATTCACAGGGCCTGTTAAGTTGTGGGTGAACATATCAGACGACACAGCGATTCTTCAAACAGCTCTGGTTTATTCACAGGCCAGAACAGAACTGAACTGAAGGGTTCAGTCAGCCTGCTTATATAGAGCTCCAGTACAACGTAACTGTAACAATTTTCTAAAACTATCCAATCACTGAACGTCACTTTAGATCTCTTATTTGCATAACTATCTACAGTATCCCCCTGCTGGCCCAGGGTGAGAACTTCATTACATAACAGAGCCGTCTTAAGCATATGCGGCGCCGGGGTGCAAAGATCCACCCAGCGCCCCTAGGTTGCCCAGAGTTGTTGACCTTTTTTAGGGGGGGACCCCAAAGTTGTTGGCTTTTTTTAGGAAATAGTTGTTTACCTTTAGAACCTTTAGAATGGTTGTGGGACACAGGGACTCCCAGCGCCAACCAAAAGGGTCTTTAACTGTTTGCAATTTATCTGTAAATATTCAATAAAGCATTTCCATTCTTTTATAAAAAGTTTGTTATCTTAATGTCTTTCTTTTCTTTCGGTAAGTTTCACCATATCTGCCTAGTCCATGAGTTTTTGTATCCATTCTTCTTTTGTTGGGACTTCTTCTTCTTTCTATTTTTGGGCAAGTAACATTCTTGCCGCTGTAGCCACACACATAAATAAATTTCTATAGAGTGTGGGTAGTTCCAGTGCTTTTTTCTGGGGGGGGGGGCGCAGGGGTACGCATACCCCTAAACATTTTGTGAATCTAAGTTTGGCCTCATTGAGGGGCAGTATTTCAATATGAGTAGGAAAATGAGAGTACCCCTGTTATGTGCCGGCATGGTTGCTCGAGAGCAAACAGGCAAGACTCCCACCGGTCTTTTCCAGGCTTTGTTATCTGTACAAAAACATTTACAGTGCAGAGCGTCTCAAGTCCATGTCTGCTCAGTCGCTAGCAGAATCTGGGAGTGGGCGGTCCTTAAACCTTCCCCAGCATAACAGTCTTTTGACCCCCATCCTTCTCCTCCCCGACTGTGCAGAGAGGGCGTTGGCAAGGGGGACTTGCCTCCCCCCCCTTTGTTCAGGCTCAGTGTTGCGGCTCTCTCTAGCATCTTCTGATCCCTGCATCCCTTTCCCACTGGAGGTGGGCTTCTCTCCTCGCAGGAGGAAGAGCTGCTTCGCCAGTGTGGTGTAGTGGTTAAGAGCGGTAGACTCGTAATCTGGGGAACCGGGTTCGCGTCTCCGCTCCTCCACATGCAGCTGCTGGGTGACCTTGGGCCAGTCACCCTTCTCTGAAGTCTCTCAGCCCCACTCACCTCACAGAGTGTTTGTTGTGGGGGAGGAAGGGAAAGGAGAATGTTGGCCAATTTGAGACTCCTTAGGGTAGTGATAAAGCGGGATATCAAATCCAAACTCTTCTTCTCCTTCGCAGGATCTTCGGAGGCTCCCTGTAACACAACTCCCCTTCCACCTCTCGCCTCTGAGCTGAGGGCAGTTCCCTGAGAACCCCTAAGCATTTTTGAAGAAAAAAAGCACTGGGTAGTTCTACCCTAATGCACTTCTTTCATGTCCTTGTTTCCTCACCTCCCCCACCCCCAATTAAACAGTCCAAGATGCTGTAACTTTTTCTCATAAGGGAGCCGCTCCTACCCCTTGATCCTGTCAATGTGGCTTTTGCAGGGGAACTTTCTGCCAGATTATGGGATTCACAAAGGTATGTATTTACAACGAGGGCAGGAAACATTTTTTGGCCCAGTGGATCAATTCTTTATCTCCCCCCCACCCTGCAGACTGAACCACTTGCCATTCATCTGTCAAACTTGCCTGAGTGGGGTCTGCTTTGCTCGCCAGCTGATGAGTGGAGGGTTCGATCCTGCGCAGGTGGCGCTGTGGTCTAAACCACTGAGCCTCTTGGGCTTGCCGATCAGAAGGTCGGCAGTTCGAATCCCCGCAACGGAGTGAGCTCCCATTGCTCTGTGCCAGCTCCTGCCAACCTAGCAGTTCGAAAGCACACCAGTGCAAGTAGATGAATAGGTACTGCTATGGCAGAAAGGTAAATGGCATTTCCATGCGCTCTGGTTTCCATCACGGTGTTTTGTTACGCCAGAAGTGGTATAGTCATGATGGCCACATGACCCGGAAACAGTGGCGTAGCGTGGGTTGTCAGCACCCGGGGCAAGGCAAGTAATTTGCGCCCCCTAACCCGTGGATTTGCGCCCCCTAACCCGTGGATTTGCCCTAACCCCAGATGTTGCGCCCGGTGCGGCCGCCCCCCCCTGCACCCCCCACGCTACGCCACTGCCCGGAAAGCTGTCTGCAGACAAACGCCGGCTCCCTCGGCCCAAAAGCGAGATGAGCGCTGCAACCCCACAATCATCTTTGACTGGACTTAACCATCCAGGGGTCCTTTACCTTTACCTGGCATGGGTCTGCTTCACCAGCATGTTTCTCACAGGGAAGATGCTGGCAAAGTAATAATAATAATAATAATAATAATAATAATACCCCACCCATCTAGCTGGCTTTCCCCAGCCTCTCTGGGCGGTTTTGAACACAATATTAAAAATACAATAAATCATCAGACATTAAAAACTTCCCTAAACAGGGCTGCCTTGAGATGTCTTCTAAAAGTCAGAGAGTTGTTTATTTCCTTGACATCTGATGGGAGGGTGTTCCACAGGGCGGGCGCCACCACCAAGAAGGCCTGGTTCCCTGTAACCACACTTCTCACAGTGAGGGAACTGCCAGAAGGCCCTCGGAGCTGGATAGTGGGGGTGGAGACGCTCCTTCAAGTATACTGGGCTGAGGCCGTTTAGGGCTTTAAAGTAGCACCCAGCAGAATTAAATCCTGCCCACTATATGTCATCATCCAGTGACATCAGCTGATGGACATGCATGGAAATTTTGATGGTGATAATAATAATATTAATAATAATAATAATAATATCATAAAGCTGGAAGAGACCTCAAGAGTCATCTAGTCCAACCCCTTGCAAAGCGAGGAATCTAAATGAATGCATCCATAACAGATGGCTATCCAATCTCTAATAATAATAATATGGTGTGTTTGTTGGTCTCTTCCAACTCTATGATTCTATGATAGCGTATATGATGGCAGGGAGAAATTAGATTTAGTTGCTGTGGACCTAAATGTGCCCCTTGTGATTCTATTGCCTGCAAAGACAGGGAAGGGGCTTATGGGAGGGTCGGACTTTATTGCAGGAATAGATAGCTTGTGCTGGAAGGGCACAGCCTTAGATGCCTGACGCAAGCTGAGACCCTCCGCAGCCCCTGACTGATGTTTTGGGTTAAACGCATGACAGCAAGACAAAGGGACAGCAATAAAAGTGATTCATTTCGGAGCTCGTAAATCAGCCAGTGTGCCATTGAGCAAGGAGAACCCACCATTAGCAGCTGGTTTTCCGGAACCACTCCCCACTCCCTTCGCCTCGTCCTGCCTCCCCTCTGGCCCTCTTAAGTTTATCTGATACCTGATAGATGTCAAGAGCTAAGCTGCTGCCTTGCAAATCACCAACCCTTTGTCTTAATGAAGACCCTATGCTTGGGGGTATGAAACCGAAGGCAAGACCAACAGAGCAGTGCTTGAGTTTGCTAGAGTGAAGGGGGGGGAGCTGTGGAAGGGCCTTGATATAAGCTGAACTAGATACTTAGGTCTTTATCCATGGAGTTTTCTTGGCAGGGATACTGGAGTGGCTTGCCGGTTCCTGCTCCCGGTGGATCACGTTTGGGCAAAACTCTCCACTATGACCTGTCCATCTTGGGTGGCCCTGCACGGCATAGCTCATAGCTTCTCTGAGTTATTCAAGCCCCTTCGCCACGGCAAGGCAGTGATCCGAAGAATTGATGCTTTTGAATTATGTTGCTGGAGGAGACTCTTAAGAGTCCCATGGACTGCAAGAAGATCAAACCAATCCATTCTGAAGGAAATCAGCCCTGAGTGCTCACTGGAAGGACAGATCCTGAAGCTGAGGCTCCAATACTTTGGTCACCTCATGAGAAGAGAAGACTTCCTGGAAAAGACCCTGATGTTGGGAAAGAAGGAGAAGGGGACGACAGAGGACGAGATGGTTGGACAGTGTTCTCGAAGCTATCAGCGTGAGTTTGACCAAACTGTGGGAGGCAGTGGAAGACAGGAGTGCCTGGCGTGCTCTGGTCCATGGGGTCACGAAGAGTCGGACACGACTAAACAACAAAGATACTTAGGTTATGTTTTCTTCCTTCTCGGACGACAGGCTATGTCCAGACCTTCAGCAAAACTTGGCTCATTTTTTCACCCACAAAGACTGATGGGTGAGGACAACAGCGCCTCCCGGTGGCCACTGGAGAGAAACGATTGCAAGAAGATGTAGCCAAGATGGTATGGAGGAGTTCTCTCGCTTATGTCTTGGGTGGGCAACACATGCCAAGCAGAAGGGCTCCAGCTAATCTGCATATTTCTTGCATGTAGTGATGAACATCCTTCCCCACAAACATGAGGCTTCCCCAAGCCACCAGGGATGGGAAGAACATGACTCTTTTATTCTGTGTTCCTCTGATTATCCCCACCCACTCCTGCTAATGTAAAGTCAGATCTGTAAGATGTTTAGCCGGGCTTAGAAAAGCAAGAGACTGCAGTGGGTGAGGGAAGAGGTTGTATTTTTTATTTATTTCGGAAGTAAATAAATGAATGAGGTTGGTCTCCAGCACCTGTCAATCCTGCCAGGATGGCCAATAGGAACTTTACAGTGGTAACCTTGGTTCTCAAACTTAATCCGTTCCAAAACCAAAGCGTTCCAAAACCAAGGTGTGCTTTCCCATAGAAAGTAGTGAAAAATGGATTCATCCATTCCAGACTTTTAAAAACGACCCCTAAAACAGCTATTTAACATGCATTTTACTATATAACGAGACCATTGATCCATAAAATGAAAGCAATACTATAAAATAAATAAGACAGTACTGTAGATGATAAAAATTAAAATTAATTTATTTTTCTTACGTGCACTGACGATAGTCATTGTTTGGATGGGGGGCTTTTATCCATTTCCGCAGTCACACAATCAATCAATCAGTAGCTGAACTGGGTTCCACACAGTCACAAAAACAAATGAACCGGAAAAGCAAAAACAAAACCAAAAACGCAGAATTAATAGCAAAAACAGAAGCGCCAAGAAGTCCGGTTGACTTCCGAAATGTTCGAAAACCAAGGCGCAGCTTCTGATTGGTGCAGGCGCCCCCGGAAACAATAGCCAACAACCACGACATTCGACTCCCGAAAAACGGTCGAAAACCGGAACACTTACTTCCTGGTTTTGGCATTTGGGAACCAAGGTGTTTGGGAGCCAAGGCACCACTGTAGTTCAACAATAATGTGGAGCCCAGACACCTCTCCTTTGAAAAACTAAGCACTCCAGTGAAAAGAAAGGTGGTCGCCATTGATAGCCCCCAATCAATCATTCTTATTCTGGATAGGTGAGTGTATTATGCCCTCCGAAGATGCATTGTCAGCAGATTTCCTCTGTCTCTCTCTCTCTGCTCAATAATATACCTCTGCTCCTAGAAATGTTGCTTGCTCAGCAGTGTCTTGGAGGAAAGAAAGGCAATTTTGTGCCTTTTCCCCACATTTTTAATGGAAGATTAAAAGGAAGAAGTAATGACCTATTGCTCTGATTCTGCTTAGTTAGTACTTTAATGGGGTTCGATGCCACAGTCAGCGGGGAAAACAGCCAAGGAGAACGCCAGGCTGAACAAAAGGGGAAGGAAATGTGGTCAGAGGCTCAACGTCTTCCTTTGTGGGCTGTTTGGACAGGCAGGTCCATGGCATTCTGTCCATGCTCAGAGTTCCTTTTCTGCTTGATCACTACAGGAATTTTTCCACTGCTGCTGAGCCCTGACTTTGAAAACCAAATCTGGGATTCAGGCCTGTCTTAAAGGAAGCCCCTTTCACCTGCAGCACATCACCTGCGTCAGAGCGTTTTCTTTTGCCATGACACCTCTGTGTTCGTGGACCGTACCCAAACTTGTGCCCTCCAGATGTTTCGGATGACAACTCCCATCATCCCTGACTATTGGCCGTGCTGGCTGGCAAGGGCTGGTGGGAGTTGGGCTCCCAAACATCTGTAGGGCACCAGGTTCTGGAAAGCTACCCTAAGCATATTGCTAAGAATTCAAGTTGTATTAATATAACCTGATGGATACAAGAGAAGCTGTTACTAAGTTATGGGAAACAGCGCCACCTACTGTTGGAACAACAGCATTACAGTTAAGATTCTGCATTGTATCACCTCCTTGGAAGTACAGTGGTACCTTGCGTTACATACACTTCAGGTTACATACACTTCAGGTTACATACACTTCAGGTTACATACACTTCAGGTTACATACACTTCAGGTTACAGACTCTGCTAACCCAGAAATAGTACCTCGGGTTAAGAATTTTGCTTCAGGATGAGAACAGAAATTGTGCTTCGCCGGCGTGGCAGCAGCAGGAGGCCCCATTAGCTAAAGTGGTGCTTCAGGTTAAGAACAGTTTCAGGTTAAGAACAGACCTCTGGAACGAATTAAGTTCTTAACCTGAGGTACCACTGTAATAGGGGGCCTCTGCGAAGCAAAGGGAAGGGAGGTCCCTTTCCCACATCAGTACGGGTGGCAACTTCAGAGATGGTAGGACGCTGCCAGTAACTTTAATGATTGACAAGGACATGGGTGTGTTTGGTTGCTCTCCTCTAATAGCAGAAAAGTACTACAATGGCTCCACGTCATTGACTGCATCGGCCTGGGTTTGTAGGTTGCCCATCTGTTATCCCTAGTTCAAGTCCACGCTGGCTGGCTGCAGACCCCTGGAGACCCCTACACATAGCTGTCAATGTTTCCCTTTTTTTAAGGGAAATTCCCTTATTCCGAATAGGATTCCTTGCAAGAAAAGGGAAAAGTTGACAGCTATGCCCCCACAGGGCAGCCCCCACCATTTCCTCGCTAGAGGAGGGGAGAGACCAGCAGTCTTCCTATTCACCAAAAGGCTGCTGTAGAGGCAGCATTGGGCAGAGGCAACAGATCTTTCGTAGTTATCGGATCTGTTCTGTTCTTGTTTTTAGTATGTATTTTGTGTTCTCCTTTTGTATTGTTATGCTGCGAACCGCCCTGTGATCTTCAAGTGAAGGGGGTCACGAAGAGTCAGACACAACTAAACGACTAAACAACATAATGATGATGGTTGGGTGTGGGTTTTTTCTGAAGAATGGAAGTCCTTTTTGGACTATTTAAGAAAATATTATATAGTTTGATGTACTTGCGAGCAGGATTTGAATTATGATCAAGAAGGAATTAGAGTATGGATGTGTTGGTATAAGAAATGGAATGCAATGAGCAGCAGAGGGGAGGAAACTTCAAAAACAGTGGAAAATGGGGCGGGAAGTTGAGCAAGTACATAATTGGGTGATAAATGAAAAGTGTGATAAGTGAAAAGAAAAAAAACGGTGACGATATCGTCGGTAACGATATAGATATAGATATATCGTCGTTAACGATATGGATATCGAAATCGTCGTTAACTATATCGATATCGACGGTACCGATATCGCAGGCAATGATATCTATACCGATATTGTCAGTAACGATAATGATAATAGTATCGTTGGAAACTATATCGATATCGAGATATCGCCGGTAACGATATCGATATTTACGATAACGATATCGATAACGTAATGATGATAATAATATATGAGAATAAGACGTGTCCAGCAATGGGTGGGGTGGGGAAGAAGCTCCATATTTGGGAGGGGGCGCTTGTTTCCCCTCCTACACTGGCACCGCTGCCTCCTGCCCTTGGTGCTTACAGGTGGGAACGAGAACCAAATACGGCGGACAACAACTCCCAGGATCCCCATGCGCTGCCCCAAAGGCGAAAGAAGGAGGCAGTGGTGCCGCGGTGCCCTTCGGGATCTGTAGTTCTCATGCCTTCTTAAGCGCCCTGCGAACGGCGCAGCGGGTGGGCTGGGGAACTACCGATCCCGTCAGGCTTCGCCGCCCTTTTAGGCGGGAGCCAATCGCGGGACGCTCCGCGGTCGCGCGGGTTTTACGTCATGCCTCGAGCGACAAGGACCAGGTGGCTCGGCTGGGCATTCACGCGGAGGTCAGCGCTGCGCTGCGAGGTGAGAGTCGAGCGAGGGAGGCGAAGGGCCTTGGCTGCTGCGCCCTTCGCGCCCCGGAGCCCCGGGAGGGTTGGCGAACGGTGCTTGGCACGCCAGCGGCTGCAGAAAAGGAAGAGAAAGGGGAGGGGAAGATAGGGAATCGGAGCTGGGAGAGCGCGGAGGGTAATTAGTGACATAAAGTAACGAGGTAAAGTAAGAAAGGGAGAAAGGTGCTGAGAATATTATTATTATTATTATTATTATTTTATATCTATACCGCCCTTCACCCGAAGATCACAGGGCGGTTTACAATAGAAAACACGAAAATATATAGCATAATTTTAATAATAATAATAATAATAATCCCCAAACAAACACAGTTAAAAAGGCCCTTGGTTGTTCCTAGGCTTGGGAGAGGAGGAATGCTTTTGCCTAAAGTTAAGTGGAAGGCGGCGATTCCCCTGCCCTCCCATCTTTTTGGGGTTTTGAGCAGGAAAAGGATGTGCAGTATCTGTCATAGAATTGTAGAGCTTCATTCAGTCCAACCCCTGCTGTGCAGGAACCTTTTGCCCAACGCTGGTCTCGAACCCACAACCCTGAAATTAAGGAGTCTCGTGCTGCAGCAGCAGAGCTCTCGTGATTGGTAAAATTAAAAAGTAAGCAGCGGTAGAATATAGTGATGGTTAGAGAGGGTGGGGGGTTGGGAGAAGGAGGCGGGTAATGCAAGGCTGGGAAAGGCAGTGGTCCCTGAGAAGGGGGAAATATGGGGTTGAGATGAGAGACAAGTGTAGAAAAGGCACAGGAAGCTTCTGTTCAAACTGTGTTCCAGATGCCTTGGAGTGCATTGCAAGCTGGGGGGGGGGCTGGGGGGCTTAGAATCCTAGGATTGGAGAGATGGAAGGTACCCTGGTGGTCAAGTCCAACCCCCTGCAATGGTATCTTTTAGGAAGCTGTTTCGCTGACTGAGTTGTCTAATGCTGCTGCATCTTTCCTTTATGTTTAAGTAGGTGTGACTTTTTCGGCAACACAGGAGGTGGATTTGAGCTGACTGATGGCTACCAAGATCTTTGAGACAATCGGCAAACTTGGCCTGGGGCTGGCAGTTGCCGGTGGAGTCGTCAACTCTGCTCTTTATAACGGTGAGGAGGCCTTTCCTTCCATAACACTGAGCTGTTGCATGACTATTTTTGTTTATCTGGAATTCTTCAGCCCAAAACAAACCACACCCTCTCATGATTTTCCTGTGGAATAAGATGGGAGTCTACAGGATCCTGTCCTTTCCCACAGGCTATGTAGCAGTGATTTTTATAGAAAATACAAGGGTCTGGATCCTCACCTCTATAGGTGCTGCAGGCGGAAAATAAAAACAAGGCACAGCAGTGAATATACAGATACGGTATTTCTCCTGAATACAGTGGTGCCTCGCAAGACGAAATTAATTCGTTCCGTGAGTTGCTTCGTCTTGCGATTTTTTCGTCTTGCGGAGCGCGGTTTTACGAAAAAGGAAGCAAACTCGCAAGACGTTTTCGTCTTGCAAAGCAAGCCCATAGGGAAATTTGTCTTGCGAAGCACCTCGAAAAACGGAAAACCCTTTCGTCTAGCGAGTTTTTCGTCTTGCGAGGCATTCGTCTTGCGGGGCACCACTGTATGGTGTACAGCCGTGGTAGCTAAAATGGCGCCCTCCAGTTATTGTTGGATTCTGGCTCCCGTCAGCCCCAACCAACAGAGGGAATGGCCAGGGCTGATGGAGTTGTAGTCCAGAAAGATCTAGAAAGGAACCACCACGTTGGCTACCCCTAGTCTACTGGTGCTATAGGAGACAGTCCGAAATGCTTTGGCTGCAACAAGCCTAATTCCCTATCTTTCTTATAGATCACTTTCACTTTGGTAGCCGTTGAGTTCATCCAACTTAGGGCAGTGCTGTTGGCTTCACCTGGTTCTGTAATTTTGTAGTGGGGAGAAGGAGGAATGTGCTTATTTAGTCCTATTTATGGGCAAACTCGTTCTCTGAACACTGGCCCTTATCTTGCCAAAGTGGCACGTTCCACACACAAGAAGGGTGGCTTGGACAAA
Organism: Podarcis erhardii; assembly: GCF_964252035.2. NCBI lineage: Eukaryota > Metazoa > Chordata > Lepidosauria > Squamata > Lacertidae > Podarcis > Podarcis erhardii. Next base: position 33,031,855 of record NC_138502.1, on the reverse strand, counting down.
CGCCAAGGCCTGCAGAAGTACAAAAATATATTTGGGGACTGAGCGTGCTCAATGTGCATAGAACATTGATGGCTTGGTGAATGGAATGACAAACCTTGGAAGGGGGCATGGCTGGTGGAACTCTAAATCAGGGTGGATAAAAATCAATGATATTTTTTTTTGAAAATCTATTTTTTAAAAAAATTAGATCAGTTTTTTTTATTTATTTAAATCGGATTTTTAAAATATAATGCTTTTGGAGGAAAAATCTTTCTAAAGATAGTTTTCTATTTAAGTTACATTATAGTCCCAAGGGTATTCATCAGGAAATAAGGATCTGCTTTAAGTTTTTCATGTGTGCTAAAACTCAGTCTAAGGTTGTTGCATGGATACATATGCTACATTGTTATTGTTTTAGTTAAATAAATTGTTTAAATTGTTATTAATGATTATTTTTCTCTTTCCAATAAAGTACAGCAGAAAATTTGTTCATATATAAACAGTTAACTTATTAAACCTCACAATAATTTCATAATTATCTGTCTATGTATTTCTAATAGTATAACCAAGTCAGTAATTTTTTATATAACTGTAAAGACTACTCTGAAAATTTATTATTCCAAAAATGAAACCTTCATCTGGTTGTAAATATTAAGATTATACCAGCAAGAATGAGTCTCTTAAAAAAAAAATGATTTAAATCAAGTCTTACAGACTAGTGATTTAAATCGTGATTTACATCAATTTTATTTAAATCAAATCCCTGCTCTAAATCAAGCACTCCACAAAACAACTTGTTGCAGGACCTGTTTGCCCATTTGTAATGTTTGTGTGTGTGTTTTTATTAAATTTCTGAAATTGTACACATACATTTTTTAAAAATCTTTTAAAAAGAAATTTCTTTTCTATTTTTTACTTCAACCCGTTTTCCATTATGTTTTCCTTTTCACCCCCTTTGCTGCACCCTATCCGCACTCTCTTTATCATATTCCTCCTAGCACAATAGTTTCTAATCCTTTCTTTTGCTCATCACTCAAAACCTGTTCGCGGATTCTTCATGTTGTAAAATTTCTTCAAATAATCCGAAAAGGGCTTCCATTCTTCAGGCCCATTTCTATTCTTTAATACAGTGTCCCTTTAAGAAAGCAGCGGTGAGGTGGAAGAAAAAGAAAGGCCAGTCCACGAAGGGAGTAGGACAAATGGGGGGTAGGGGGAATGTATTGGTAAGTGTTCACGGATTTGAACATGTGCTGTTCAACTGATTTTTCTTAATGGTTTTTAAAAATGGTTTTTCAGGAGTGTGGATGGCGCAAATGTAAAATTTACATTTCTTGATCTTTTGCCTCTGGCCCCACTCACCTTTGTCATGTGCCCCCCCCCCCAAAAAAAAAAGTTGTCCGGAAGAACATGTAAATGATCCAGGTTTACCTAGAATCTGGGCGTAGGGATCGTCACATAATTATTCAATATTTCTTCTTTGTGTTTTGAGTGCAATGTTGCTGAGCTGTTTCTCTCTTCTCTAGTTGACGCAGGCCACAGGGCTGTCATCTTTGACCGATTCCGAGGCGTCCAGGACATAGTGGTGGGAGAAGGGACCCATTTTCTCATTCCCTGGGTGCAGAAGCCGATCATCTTCGACTGCCGCTCACGCCCACGTAACGTTCCTGTAATCACTGGCAGCAAAGGTGAGCAGTGGGTGGATGCAGTTTTTTATCCTCTGGACTCGGGAGTCGGAAGTTGGGTCTGGGTAACGGGAAACTAAACACAAAGGCGAGCCACCCTAACTACATACCAGCTTCTGACCCCAAATGCATCATTTTTTTAGCAGCAGCTATAAAGGCTGCTTTAAAATTGAGAAAGAAGCACATCCATTTGAATGTGTCCTTTTTCATAATGTTGCATGTAGTCATAGCAAGGGGTGTGTGGGGTGTTAGAGGAGGGGTATTACCTCTGGTGGGACGCAGGTGGTGCTGTGGTCTAAACGACTGAGCCTAGGGCTTGCTGATCGGAAGATTGGCAGTTTGAATCCCCGCAACAGGTTGAGTTCCCGTTGCTCGGTCCCAGCTTCTGCCAACCTAGCAGTTCAAAAGCACATCAAAGTGCAAGTAAATAAATAGGTACCGCTCTGGCGGGAAGGTAAACGGTGTTTCCGTGCGCTGCTCTGGTTCGCCAGAAGCAGCTTAGTCATGCTGGCCACATGACCCGGAAGCTGTATGCCAGCTCCCTCGGCCAGTAAAGCGAGATGAGCGCCGCAACCCCAGAGTTGGCCACGACTGGACCTAATGGTCAGGAGTCCCTTTACCTTTACCTTTACCTAATACCTCTGGTAGGGCACATGTCATATTCCTCCTGGGGTGGTTTGTCCACCTTTGGTCCCCACCTTGCACCCAGCTCTCACCCAGGACTCCTAGAAGATCCCAACATGCAATAGCAGCCACACCCTGAGAATGGCTTTGACTGGCTAGCTGAACCAGGTGAGGGTGGTCAGTGGGTCTCAAACCCTTGGGTAGCCAGGCACTTCCCCTGCATGCGAAGACAAGCTTCGGCAGATTGAGTGAACAAAACAAATACAGTGGTACCTCGGGTTAAGTACTTAATTCGTTCCGGAGGTCTGTTCTTAACCTGAAACTGTTCTTAACCTGAAGCACCACTTTAGCTAATGGGGCCTCCTGCTGCTGCCGCACTGCCAGAGCACAATTTCTGTTCTCATCCTGAAGCAAAGTACTTAACCTGAAGCACTATTTCTGGGTTAGCGGAGTCTGTAACCTGAAGCGTATGTAACCTGAGGTACCACTGTAGTGGATCTAACAATCAAGAAGGCAGTTTCTGCACATGCTGTAGAAGGAAGTGAGGGACAGATGGGGCATATCAACCTGGGTGGACAGCCCATCTAGGAAAAGGAAAACTTTGATCTTAAACCACCGCTGCCTTTGAGGGACATCTTCAGGAGAAGAAAAGCCTAAGGAGTAAACCCTATACAAATTTGGAGTCCCTAAGATGGTTGAATGGCACCTTGTACTGCTCCTTCCAGCAGCAACTGCAGCCAAGCTGGTGCCAAACATATTGTCCTGCTTTCCTTTGGACCACATCAGCGAGGCGTCTGGGCAGCCCAGGAACTCTGTACGCAATGCCCTGGCTTGTACACCATGGAGCTCACTTTGGTGCTGCTGACACAGCTGTTCAACTTTACCCACCAGAGGCGTGCTCCATTGTCTCTCAAGACGGACGGATGCCGACAACCACAGTCAAAGCCATCTCAGTGCTGCAGCTTATGTATCAAAAGTGGGGGTGGCATTAGCAAGTTTGTGGGGAGCCCCAAGGTTTGCAGAAGTACATAAAACCTTTAGAATCCTCTCTTCCCAAGAGCTCACTGAGCAGGATATTGGACTCTGACCAGCTGTTGCTTTTGGGAGGGGGCAGGAACTGAGAACTGGGAGTGGGGGGCGGAGTTTGGAATCCTCGATGCCAGCAACATTTTGTTGCGGGTCCCACCTGCAAACCCCTAAAGTAGTAGTGGTGGAATTTGTGTCGCCGCCACCAATCCAACTTAACATTTTGACTTAACCAACTTAACATTTTGACCTTTAGCACTTGCTGAGACTTGTTCCTGCTCTGACCCTCTCCCTGCTCCCTCCCCCGGTAGATCTACAGAATGTGAACATCACATTAAGGATCTTGTTCAGGCCAGTGACCATGCAGCTTCCCCGGATTTTCACCACGATCGGCGAGGATTACGATGAGCGGGTGCTGCCTTCCATCACAACTGAGATCCTCAAATCTGTGGTGGTAAGGGCCAAGGAACAGCTGGTGATATTCCTCTTTTCATTGGAAGCCATTAATGCTGGAGCCCTAAATGGCAGGGGTGGGGAACCTTGGACTGCAGCTTCCATCATCCTTGACTGTTGATTATGCTGGCAGGGGCTTATGGGAGTTGGAGTCCCACAACAGCTGGAGGGCTTCAGCTGCCCCTCCCCTATCTTTGGGCTTGCGTTCCTCTTTTCTCATCCTCTGAAGGAAGGAAAAGGGGAGCAGTTGTAGTACAAAGCCAAAGGAGAGATCTTAAGCGGTACATGGAGACCAGCAGCACACCTTGGGTCACAGAGTTTTCTATTAGGATTGATCCTTTTGAATACTAACCAAGGGCCAAGCTAGATGTGAGAGGGTTAAACTGCCCAGGTATAGGGCGGTATATAAATTCTAATAATAATAATTAAAATAATAATTGGTAGGTGTGGTTGGCCTGATCCAGACCCTGATGTGGGCAGAGGGGCTTTTACCCTGTGCCACTGCTACAGTTCTGATCTAGATCGCCTCTTCCCACTGCTTTTCTTTTTAATAATTTTCAATAGCATAAACAGTGTCATGTCTAGCTCAGTGCTAACTAAAGTGGTAAAGGGATGCGGGTGGCGCTGCGGTTTAAACCGCTGAGTCTCTTAGGCTTGCCTATCAGAAGGTCAGTGGTTCAAATCCCTGTGGCAGAGTGAGCTCCCATTGCGCTGTCCCAGCTCCTGCCAACCTAGCAGTTCGAAAGCATGCCAGTGCAAGTAGATCAATAGGTACCACTGTGGCGGGAAAGTAAACGGTGTTTCCGTGCGCTCTGGCTTCCCTCAGGGTGTCACGTTGAGCCAGAAGCTGTTTAGTCATGCTGGCTACATCACCCGGAAAGCTGTCTGTGGACAAACGCCGGCCCCCTCGGCCTGAAAGCGAGATGAGCACTGCAACACCAGAGTCTGGACTTAACCATCCAGGGGTCCTTTACTTTTTTTTTTACCTTTTTTTTTTTTTTTAACCTTAACTAAAGTGGTATTGGATAATGTCTCAGAGTAATGGAGGGAAAGAGCAGGGAAGGTGTGTTCATGCATTTGCCTGGATCAGAGGATGCTGACTTGGCAATCCACATCCAGCAGCGTCCCTTGCAGGCTCCTTAGGGTTATGTTTTAATAAGGGCTCGCAGCTTTAACAAAAGCTCTTTCGTTTACGTCCGCATTTATCATTGCTTGTCTCCTTTTTAGGCTCGCTTTGATGCTGGTGAGTTGATCACGCAGAGAGAACTCGTTTCCAGGCAAGTGAGCGAAGACCTCACGGAAAGAGCAGCAACTTTTGGCCTCATTCTAGATGACGTTTCCTTGGTAAGAGCTACCTTCTAGTTTGGTTTACAGCAGGGAAAGGAAGCTTGTGGCCCTCTAGACCTCGCTGAATTCCAGCTCCTATCATCCCCAGCCAGCATGGCCAGTAGTCCCTGGTTGTACTCCAGCAAATTCTGGAGTAGGCATAGGCAAACTCGGCCCTCTAGATATTTTGGGACTACAACTCCCATCATCCCTAGCTAACAGGACCAGTGGCCAGGGATGATGGGAGTTGTAGTCCCAAAACATCTGGAGGGCCGAGTTTGCCTATGCCTGTTCTGGAGGATCACAGATTTCCCACTCTTTAGGGACTGGACCCTTCAAATTCCATTCTCTGCAGTGATAAAACGTTCAGGGTAGAGCAAGCAGAAGATTTGGATCGGGGGAATATTTACTGCTGAAAAAAATATGTGTTTATTCAGAAGCTGTTAGGTTTGTGTCTTATTTTCTCCAGAGTTAAATAGGTTAGTGGTTTTGTTTTTCACCTGCCGGACATGCAAACCTTAAGGCCATGGTTAGCCCTTCCAATACCGCAAACCAATAGTAAGGTCTTGATTGCGAATTTGGTCAGCTACTGCAGCCGGTTTGCATAATTCAGGCTGAGGTTGTTTTGATCCTTAAAGTGGGCCTATCAGCCTTCAGATGTTGTTGGACTGCAATTCCCATCATACCCAACCATTTGTAGTGCTGCTAGGGGCTGATGGGAGTAGGAGTCTTAACTATCTGACAGGTCACGGGTTCCCCATCAAAGGGATGCTCAAAGTACAATTGGGAGAAGTGAGGAAGCTTGGGGGCTCCCTCTGCTGGATGCAGTGAGAGGTTTGGGAGGCTATCGAGGTTCCAACAAAAGCAACACAAAATTCTCAAACCCCTCGGTGGCGTCTCTGTCAGAACTCCAAAGCTGTTACCACCAAATGCTTAGGAACCTTGACAATTGAGAGCCAGGATATATATATATATATATATATATATATATATATATATATATATGTGTGTGTGTGTGTGTGTGTGTGTGTGTGTGTGTGTATTTTCCATCTCTGCTTCCAGCAATGTGGAGGAAGGCCAACATTTCACCAGTAGTTCTTAGAAGTCTAGATTCTAGAACAGAGCTTTCAAAACTGTGTCGCAACACGTTGGTGTGTCAGCTGCGGTGTGTAGGTGTGTCACGCGAACGCACCCCATGCTCCTCCTGGGACTGGAAAGGGGTTAGTTTAACCTCCTGTTTGCTAGTAAAACTAAATTACTGTGTCACGAAACGATGCATGTCTAAAAAGTGTGCCACCAACATGAAAAGTTTGGAAAGCTCTGTTCTAGAATATGGTATACTCTATTTCTCTGGCTTTGCAGTGCTGTTTGCCTGTAAGAATGCAAGAACTCAGCTAGCCACCAACAACAGAGATGCGGTAGTCCTATGATTCCAAGAAAAGGAGAAGAGGGAAAAGTTGTGAATAACGTACTGAAGAGCTTTTCAATAAATTTTTATTTTATTTGTATGCCACTTTCCCACTAAAATATAATGCTCAAAACCACTTACAACAAAGAAACAGGTGTGCATTCCTAACAAATGCAAAAAAAAAATCAGTTTTTTGCAAAGCAAAAAAAAAGAAGTAACAAATTTCATAATAGCACAGCAAAACAAAAATATAACAACATACAAACCCCCACCCCCATATTTCAATACTATAAATTTAACAAGATTGCTTAAACAACATGCAACATCCTATAGCAAGTAGAGCAGGGAGAAACACACACAGAATCCAACAGGAAAAAATGCTCGATTGAACTGAATTTTGAGTTTTGGCTTTGCATCGCAGTCATTGATAAGGCTGATGAAGTTGATGGGTCCAGCAACACCTAGATTGCCCATTCCTACTTTGGAACAGCCTTCTAATCCCAGTACCGTAATATAGCTAACTGAAAGTGCATAGAACTGAAATAATCACATATTCTTCCCCTAATTTACTTCCCTACCCCCTTCATCACCCCACCTTCCTCTGTTGTTTTCCTTATGTTGTTTGCCTCTGTGTTTTTTTTTCATTCTTTTCTAGACTGTAAGTCCTTTCGGGCAGCAGAGACCTGTCAAACCTGTTTGTAAAGTACCAAGTCTGTAGATGTTGCTAACCTAATCAATTAAAAAAACCAGCAGCCAATGCAGTACACATGTTAAGCCAGTGGTGCTTAAATGAAACCTGCATATAAGCTGTGGACCTTACCTCCTTTTGGGACTGATCATGTTTCTCCAGATTTGGTGCCTGCTTTACCATCTTTTCAGCACCGGGTTAAGGCATATTTTTATTTACCCAGTCATTTTTAATTTCTATAATCCCTTGGCCGTCTTTGTAATTACTTTGTGTTATATTATGTTTCAATTAAGCCTCTGTCCTCTTGTACATCTCCTGCCCTGGGAATCTGGAAGTAAGACAATAAAGAAATGTTTTTTTGAGCACGTGCGTTTATTCTTCCCTCTTAGACACATCTGACATTCGGAAAGGAGTTCACGGAGGCAGTAGAAATGAAGCAAGTCGCACAGCAAGAAGCAGAGCGAGCCAGATTCATCGTGGAAAAGGTGAGGACGTTGAGCTTGCCAGCTGGCCTCAACATCTGTCGTTGTTTCTTGCCAATGCAACAACCGAGGTGGGTTTTTTTCACCTCATTCAGTGTTCCACTTGCTTCATGTTCTGCAGAACCCATCCCTTCCAATGCACTGTTTCTTGTGCTGCAAATGCTTTAGAGCAGTGTTTCCCAACCTTGTGCCTCCAGCTGTTTTTGAACTACAACTCCCATCATCCCTGACTAGCAAGACCAGTGGCAAGGGATGATGGGAATTGTAGTCCAAAAACAGCTGGAGGCACAAGGTTGGGAAACACTGCTTTAGAGCAGCTTTGAGGAATCTGTGGCCCTCCAGATGTTGTTGGACTACAAATGCCATCAAGCCTGGCCATTGTCTGGAGCTGATGAGAGTTGGGAGTGAAAAAATGATTTGGAGGCCACAGGTTCCCCACCCTGCATAAGAGACATCAGAATCCTCTGGGATCAGACCAGAGGCATCCTATTTTCTGCAGTACCAGCCAGATGTTCTCTGGGAAACCTACAAGCAGGAGAAGAAAGCAACAGCCAGGTAGAAAGGTTGTTTTCTGCTGCTCCAGAGAAGCGGACACGGAGCAATGGATCCAAACTACAAGAAAGAAGATTCCACCTAAACATTAGGAAGAACTTCCTGACAGTAAGAGCTGTTCGACAGTGGAATTTGCTGCCAAGGAGTGTGGTGGAGTCTCCTTCTTTGGAGGTCTTTAAGCAGAGGCTTGACAACCATATGTCAGGAGTGCTCTGATGGTGTTTCCTGCTTGGCAGGGGGTTGGACTCGATGGCCCTTGTGGTCTCTTCCAACTCTATGATTCTATGATCCTGTTTTTGCTCCTCAGCGAGTGGAACTGCCTCTTGAAATCTGGAGGTTGCTTGTACCTGGAATGACCCATAGCCACTGTAACAGACTTACAGTGCGATCCTAAGCATGTTTACTCAAAACTAAGTCCTACTGAACTCGATTGGGCTCGGATTGAAGCCTTGGAAGACTCCATGAATTTGTCTTAACTCGTTTTTTGAAGCCACCTAAACTGGCCCTTTTCATTTATCTCATTGACAGGGACGCGGGTGGCGCTGTGGGTTAAACCACAGAGCCTAGGACTTGCTGATCAGAAGGTTGGCGGTTCGAATCCCCGCAACGGGGTGAGCTCCCGTTGCTCTGTGCCAGCTCCTGCCAACCTAGCAGTATGAAAGCACGTCAAAGTGCAAGTAGATAAATAGGTACCACTCCGGCGGGAAGGTAAACAGCGTTTCCGCTCGCTGCTCTGGTTTGCCAGAAGCAACTTACTCATGCTGGCCACATGACCCGGAAGCTGTACGCCGGCTCCCTCGGCCAATAAAGCGAGATGAGCGCCACAACCCCAGCCATGACTGGACCTAATAGTCAGGGGTCCCCTTTACCTTTAAACTGGCCCTTTTCATTTATCTCATTGACTGTCCTGTAAAATAGGCTGGGGTGTGAAAGATGGTGACTTGCTTGACGCTGCCTAGCCTAGGTCAGCAATTGGAGCCTGGTCTCTCTTTCTGACGCTCCTATGGCTACTGAGCATGCTGAGCCATCACTGTAACTGCACATGCAAGTCTGCAGATAACTGCTGCTGCTCTCGTTTTCTCGGGTGCCTGTTTTTGGTTGCAGTTCTGTCGGCATGCACCACCTGAGTTCATTATTATTGGGGGCACATGACCTGTTTATCAGCACTACCTTTGACCAAAGTTCACTGTCTGTATCTTCTCTCTCCCCCCCCCCACCCCCGTCCCCTTCACAGGCAGAGCAGCAGAAGAAAGCCGCTATAATCTCAGCTGAGGGGGATTCGAAGGCAGCTGAGCTCATCGCCACGTCACTGTCTTCAGTGGGCGACGGCCTCATTGAGCTGCGCAAACTTGAGGCAGCTGAAGACATCGCTTACCAGCTCTCGCGCTCCCGCAACATCACCTACCTGCCCTCAGGACAGTCAGTGTTGCTCCAGCTACCGCAATGAGTGTCCTGACTCTCCCCATCCCCATGTTTTTTTTTCTACTATTCCCTTGAAACTTAACAGATGAGTCAAAAGTATATAATCACTGAGATTTCCCCATTTGGGGGTTGACAGATAGCAGGAAATCAAATGGATTTAAAATCCCTCGATCTAATTAAGGCAATCTCCCTTTCCCACTCTAGAGTATAATTTTTAGCATATCAGTGCTTGGAATAAAAGCTGTAAAGGAGGGGGGGTGTTTGTTTTTGTCCGCTGGGAAAGCCTTTTGTTTTGGTAAGACCTTGCCATAGCAGCCTATGGTCTGTGTAATCAGAACTAGGCCAACTTTGGTTTGCTGCTGTTTATGGAAAAGAGGTGTGGTTTTTTTTCTTGCCCCACCTTTTTCCCTGCCAGATCTAGTGTCATACAGGTAGCATATCAGCTCCTCTTCTTGGTTATCTTCTAACGTATGTTCAATGTCTGGTTCTGCAGTAATGCTTCAGACTGCAACAGCACAGATCTAAAACACCTGATATAGTTTCAGTTCTGTATAGATCTGAGATTATAATGTTCCCATATGTGGAATTACAGTTCCTGGGGACAGCTCTCTCTCTTCTCTGTAGCTTGTATCTGACCTTGTGCAGAAAAAGGCTGACTTTTTAGGCAGCAAGCATCTATTCCACATGTCTCAAGGCCCAGCTTTAAGAGGGGTACTTATTCCACTGATAGGCTGCATTCATGAGTGTGTTATTGGGGCTCTTTTAATTGAAAGATGTTCGCTTTAACAGTGAAACTGCAAAATATGAAATTGTATTAACCAACCTTCAATAAATGAACAAATAAAATGCCCCTTCTTTAACTGTGTGGTTTGTATTTAGCATGTTGACAGTGTTACCAAAATTTATGGTTGTGTTTGCTTTTCACAATTTGCATTTTCCATCAGAGGTGGGGAGGAAAATCTAGCGAAAAAATGTTGTGTGTGGATGGCAGATTGGGACTACAACTCCCATTAACCCTCAGCCAGGATGGTCAGTGATTGGGGATGGTGGCAGTTGTAGTCCAACAACATTTGGAAGGTGCCGGGTTGACTGTCTTGCACTCAAATAGTCCCAGGAAAGCCTCTAAAATCTTACAGCTGGTTCTGCCAGTGAGCAAAAAAAACAGGATTGCTACCCCACCCACTGCCCACTGAATTTAGTGTTCATTTGAATGTTAAAGGGCAGGACCTGCATTTGAATTGTGTGATTGACACATGTCTGGGACATAGCGAATCAGATTCTGGGAAAGATGCCTATCAAATTAATGCTTAGTTTCTAAATGTGTTTCGTTCATGGGCCTCATATTTCCACAGAAGCAGGTTTCTTTAAATTACATCCAACTACGTTCTCAGAGTAAACCCCTTGAAATATTTGGACCTACGTTAGTCCTCTTCATTTCAGTGAGTCTACTCTGAGGAGAACTAACATTGGATGCATATGTTAAGACCACTGGAAGAAAAAGACGTCCTGCCCAATGTTTTTTGAGACATAGCTAGGCAATAAATTAAGAAGCTTGTATAGTATTAAGAACAAGGGCAGTAAGGTAATTGAAGCTAGGTGCTCTTCACTGGCAGAGTCAACAGATGATTCCTGCCACGGGCCAATGTTACATTCTGGGCTGGCACTCAGAGCAGCACATAGCAGCTGGATCTAACCACTCTTTAAATTCTGGGGCATTATGGGAAATTAATGTGATGGCTAGAGTTAGCTGTCCAGCCCTGCTTTGCCACCACAGCCAAGGCTCACTGACGGAAGAGATGACTCACCAAAACACACTTTGCCCGAGGGCCCTCTCAAATCTGCCTTGTAAGTGGAAACGTACGTTCCAAGTGTTGCATGGTCAATTTTGCAGTGCCTGTTTTCACAAGGCTGTTTTTGGCTGCCTACAGTGCCCCCACCTTTGATCTCCATTTTCACATGAAAGGACATGTCACCTGGGCAGAGAAAGAAAGGAAACTGCATAACAAACCCACACCTGTTCGCATACTGCAGCCATTTGCCAACACACAGAGCGACACGCCTGCCCCTCAGCTGCAGATCTTAATCGGGACCGTGATTTCCCTGTTGGCACTGGAGGCTGAAGATGCCTAATCTGCTTTCCACATAGATGCTCCCTAGCCTTCGGAATACTTCTCATGGCATTTTTCTCCCCAGGCATCCTGGCTGCAATCCCAACAGATAATCTCCCTTCCATATCCTCCCTGCGGTTTCACTTGGCAGCCGCTCCAAGCTTCAGTTCTTGCCGTACGTTGCTGCGTACGCTTGTCTTCCGAGAAGCAACGATCCCACTCTCATGCCAATGCGCAGGTGGTGTGAGAGTGTTTCTTCACCTGCAAATGTAGAAGCTGCGAGGCAGTTTGGAATGTGCTTTTGGATGCAGCGGGTGGAGAACATCTGCGTACCAACCTCGCCATGATCTGCTCTCTGGGGAACACAGAAAGCAGTCGTATACCAGGTCAGATATTCTTTTACCATCTAGTCTAGTGTTGTCCAGGCATAGCCAACTTGGTGCTCTCCAGGGGTATTGGTTTACAACTCCCACCAGTCCCATCCAGAATGGCCTATGGCAGGCATGTCCAGAGTCCGCTTCAGGGGCCTAATCCGGCCCGCTGGTCAGTTTAATCCAGCCCCTGTGGCAGTTTATTTCCTGGGGCAAAATCGTAAAAAAAACAACCAACAGCTTCAATCCTAAAAGAAGCTCAAAGAAGCTCAACAACTCTGCCCCTAGAAAACCTTTAAAAAGTTCAACAACTTCAATCTTTAAAAAAGCCCAATAACTTTGGGGTAAAATCATAGAAAAAGCTCAACAACTTTTCAATCCTAAATCCTAAAAAAATGTCAACAACTTTGGTTGGTCCTTTGGTCAGCCCCCATGGCCCCTCACTTCATCAAATCTGGCCCTCTTTGAAAAAAGTTTGGACACCACTAGCCTATGGTCAGGGTAGATGGGAGTCATATTTAAACAAAATCCCCAGGGCTACCCCTGATCTACTCTATATGGCACTGGCTCTCCAGGGTTTGTGGCAGGTATCCCAAGTAAGAATAAAAAAAGATAGTACTTAATTATTGTTGACTGTATTCAATACCAATATGGGGGCCAGGAGAGAGCAAAAGGGATTATATGAGAGGTAAACATTTCCAAAATATTTTTGCTATATTGTTTACATTCCACTTTTCCTCCAAGGAGCTCAAGGTGGTACATGTGGTTCTTCCCTCTCCTAACAACCAGTTCTATTTTTCTAGAAAAAAAGGTGCCAGAACTCTCTTATAATGGCAACAACATCCACCTGGAAGGTGCCGGAACTGAGTTCTGGCACGTTCTGGCTGAAAAAAAGCCCTGTGAGATAATTCAGTCGATGTTGATTGGCTCAAAGTTACCCAAAGAGCTTCATGAATGAAAGGGGATTTGTACACCAATCTCTTAAATCCTAATCTTACACACAAACCACGACACCATACTGACTATGAATACATCCATCAATGCTGGGGAACGGACAGCACAACCCCATTTCCCACGGCCTGCCCTGACCCATTTGTCTTTTTTATATTTGTGTTATTAGTCACTGAAGTTTGTTCACTAAAAAGATGAAGCTGGCGATGATAATGATTATATAAAATCCTGCTTAAATATCAAACAAGTATATACAAATATCTTTGTTATGCCATATGTAGGTCAACACTAAGTCTACTCAGTCAAAAGGTTTCCACATATGGAATTCAGCCAGCAAGGGTTGTGCACATGCATAATCTGCCACTGAAGATACCTTAAATCAAAGTTGTAATGATGGTTCCTGATGTCATGGAGCAGTTTTTGTTTATTGTTGGATGCCCCCGTACCTGTTGGTTCCTGAGGATGTTTTGGTCTACATTTGAGGACTCAGACTTTTTTAAAAAAATGCACTGATTTGGGTAACACTTTGGCATGATGGTTCTTGAGTCACACCCAGTCACTGTTAATGGAAAGAATAATAAAAAGGGGGAGAGTAAAAGACAGACTAGATAAACGTCAACCACTACCCAACTACCTTCAATAAAGCATCATTCATATGCTGCATACATTTCTACCTTCTATTTTTCAAAGCTGCTTTTCCCTTGGTTTCTAGGTCCACTAAGCCTAACAATCCTGGTATTTATGTTAGGATAGACTAAAACAGGCATAGGCACACTCGGCCCTCCAGATGTTTTGGGACTACAACTCCCACCATCCCTGACCACTGGTCTTGTTAGTAGGGATGATGGGAGTTGTAGTCCCAAAACATATGGAGGGCCGATGTTTTGAATGACAAGAATGCCCACTGGAAACAACAGCAGCTCGCTCTTATGGGAGCTTAGGATGCTGCCTTGCACTGAGTAGAAGATAGTGGTCTATCTAGCTAACAGTCATCTATGCTCACCCGCAGTGATTATTCAGAATTGCAGACAGGATTATTTCCCTAGTTACCCGGCAGTGCTGGAGACTGAACCTGGGGTTTTTTTCTGCACACAAACGAAGCGCTCTACTTCCGTGGAGTGGTCATATAAGAAAGGTCATTTGGAGAGCTCATTATTTCCTAAGGGCCTTCGGATAGCTCCCATTGTTTCCAGTGGCAATGGGCATTCTCGCCATTAATTTCCAAACTGTAAACTGGATTTGTTTTCCCCTCACGGGTAGCAACCACTGCTGGCTTCATTTTGATATAAGTAAAAAAAACTGCTCCTTTTCCCTTATGGGGTACCCAAGAGCTCATATAGAGTCCTTTTGTAGGTTCTCTCTTGGTAGGAGAAAATAACAGACACCAACCAGAGAATATTGAGAACCAAAGCAGCTAGTAAGCCTGATCTTTATTGACTGTTGCAACAGGGTGCTCTCCCACATGTAGGAGAGAGGAAAACCACCTTGAACAATGGCATGCAAGGCCTTATATAGCCATTTTGAAATTCCCTGCCCTGGAGCCCAAGACCACCCCCCACAAACATCATACCTACATCACAGAAAAGGCAGTCTACAACAGAAATTTGAATGTTGTTTTTCCTGTTTGCCAGGTTATCGGATAATGCCTTATTTGATTGCCTTTTCTGGTAGTCTGGCCATTTCTTTGGTAATTACTTAATTCCTGAGACAATGGGAAGGTTTTTTCACCTCCTACCTCCTGGCAGAGAAACACTTGTTCAGTTTGGGAGTCAAAATGGTTTCAGGACTGTCCCCCTGCGCTGCTCCAGACACGCAGTTCACACACTCATTTACGTGCCTGCCTGGCACATTTATGAATATTTATTATATATCTAAGACCTTAAAGTTCTTATAACAACTGTGTATATTCCAAATAGCTGGACTTTATCTCTAATTCTGAAATGTAAGGGACTTTAATGGACAAGAGAGAGAGAGCACTTTAACTCATATCAATGTTTAATTATTGTTGTTGCTTTAATTATCCCCCCCTCCTGCTTTTAGCTGTTTTTATGTTTATCTGTAAGCCGTCTGGAGTGCTGTCAGGGAAAACAGCGGGGTATGTATGTATGTATGTATAAATAAATAAATAAATAAATAAATTTTATTAACGAAATTCCTAAAACATTGACCCACCTTTGCAAAAATTAACTGAAGAGCGTGCATTCTCAGAGCGGACTCTGAAGTACCTCCGTGCCTTCCCACACTTTCCAACAACCATCAGCAGCTGTAGCATTTATTAAAACCTTCCACAGAAATACGGGGTTTTTTTGTTTTTTTAATAAAAAAATTAATAAAAATAAAAAACTCGGATCGGTCTTAATGCACACAAACAGACAGACAGACAGACAGAGAGAGAGAGAGACGAAGGATAAACATGGAAATGGCGGGATATTATGTTTGCTATTAACATATATATTTCAGTGAAACTAGGAGGATTTGGTAGCAGCCGCTGGTCACGCATGCGCGGATGGCTCCCTCCTTCCCTCCCGCACCGTTTTGTTTTGTTGGCCCTCGGCCCCGCCCCTTCCTCCCGTCTCACCTGAGGCGGTGAGAGCAGCAGAGCGCGCGAGCGCGGAGACGTTGATTCCTACCACGCACGCGCCGCCGTCCAAGCCAGCCAGCCAGCCAGCCGGCGTTCGAGGGTGGAGGGAAAGGAACGGAACTGCCGCGCTTCAGAAAGCGGCGCTCGCGCCTATTGCGCGCGCAGGTTACGAGCTGGGCGAGGGGCGGGGCGGCGAACGGAGTAAAGGGGGAGGGGGGGGGAGAAAGAGGGAAGCCGCCGCGCGTTCTCGCGCGAAGTCCTCCTCAGGCGACGACAACGACGACGCAAGCGCATTAGCTGTCTTCCTTTACGACGAGCCAGCCAGCCAGCCAGTCAAGCCAGCCAGCGACGCTGAAGGGAAAGCGAAGAGAGAGGGAGCGCGCGCGGGGCGGAGGAGGAGGAGGAGGGGGGGAGGGTGTTGCGAGTGGAGCGGGCGGTGCAGTCGCGAGGCTGAGTGTCTGACTGACTTTGGTTGGCTACGGCGGCGGCCACGTAGCGCTGCGGCGGCGGCGGCCGCCGAGGGGAGGGCGGGCGACAGGGAGAGCGTCCGTGGGAGCAGCCGCTGGAGCGGCGGGGCCTAGGCCTGGTCCTGAGGCGGCGGCGGACGAGGAGGGGGCTCGAGCCCAGGGGGAGGGCAGGAAGGAAAGAGGGCCCTGGCCGCCCCTACCTTCCCCCCTCCCCTGCCTAGGCATGGACCGCGGCGGCGGCGGCGGAGGAGGAGGCGGAGCGGCGGCGGAGGAGCAGCGCCGGTGGCAGCCCCGGAGAGTCCCGGCCTGGGTGAGTCCGTGCAGGAAAAGAGGCCCTCCGGCTGGGGAAAGGGCAGGCCGAGCTCCTCCTGCTCAGCTCCACAGCCTCCTTCTTTTTTGCTTAGTTGTTGGTAACGTGCCTCCCGCTTCGAAGTGCCAGCGAGGCCCGGCTGTGGAGCGTCAGGGAGGGGCGAGCGTGCACCTGAGCATGTGCAGAGTGCTCTTGCTTGCTTGGGATCTGGACAGTTGAGATAGTGTCTTGGGGTCGGAGGGTTTGGCTGCGGGAGCGTTTCTTCCTTGAAACTGGCAACCTTTTTGGACCACGGAGGAGAAAGGGGGAGAGATTTCGTGGGCCGAGTTTTTTTTGGGGTGGGGGTGGGGAGCTCAGTTGGTCGAAAGTTGAAGGGTGTGTGGGGGTTTTGGAAAGTTGAGGTGGAAGGTGCTTCTTCAGCAGAGAAGTTGGCATAGAGGTGGAACATTTAGTTTGGCATCACTTTAAAGGTTTGGCGTGGTTGGAGGAGGAAGTTGTGCCGCCGCCTGAGACAACTCTGATGCTGGGAATATCTCCGTTTAATGCGGATCTTGGGAATTGGGGGAAGGGAAGCAGTGTTAAGAGACTCCTTGCACCCTCGGGTGTTCTGTTACATTAGGTCCGCGAAATAGTAGAAAAGTTAAAAAAGGAAAAAGTTCCAGTACTGAAGTAGAAATGTTATCATTTCCCAACACACAGTGTTCCTTCTCTTCCAAACCACTGCTATTTGAAGTTTGATATTTGATATGATTAAAATCAGGGCTGTAAAAATCCCAGATTTCTGATGACCAAACTCCTGCAAATAAGCTACAGGTGTCTAATGTTTGTAAATTGACTTAACTTCAACCTGTGCATGGTTGGAGCAGGCAGATCAATGTGTTATGTCACACTATTTTCATAAAAACTTACCTGGGAGTATATCTTTGGATGATGTATCTCCATGCAACCTGAATCTAACTCCTAGAAAGTCTGAAAATTAATTGGTTCAGTCCTATTTAAAATCTCATTTTGTAGAAAAAGAAAGTTACACATTTGTTTCAAACATCATTGTTTAAATACTCCCTACTCTTAAAATGCTCCTCTGGTGATAGGTTGGAGAATTGTTAGGCTGCTATACAGCAGACTTTTGGAGAGTGTTACTATTGCTCTTTCTCACAAGGATACCAATGGGAGAACTCAGGTGATTTGTGGTGGAGAGCACCATGATGGTTCCTGGAGTAAAGCAGGAGAGACAAATGGGATAGTTTTGTTCAGGTGAAATAGGATTCATAAGAAAATAGATGCAAATCTACTGTCCTTCAAATTGTGCGTGATGGGAGAATTAGGTATGTTCATGTAAGCTAGTCTCTGGGTGTCAGTAGTGGTTGCTGAACTTGGGTGGTGGAGTTATTCTGTACTCCAGATAGAAGTTTGTGCAACTAGAAAAACAATTGGAGCTATTTGCATGATGGATGGGGTTTACAGCTTTTGGGATGATGAAGATGGAGAAAGGATCTACTCAAAACCTTCTCGAGTGATGCAGTTAAATGTATGCCCTGCAGAGATTGTTGCACCAACTGAAACTAGGAAGAGATGTGATCAAAATCTGAACCCCTTCTTCTTGTGCCCCCTCCACATGGCTTCCTGTTCGTGGAATGCTGTCACCGGGGAGGCTTGCCTGGCGTTTTTATTACATATCTTTAGGCGCCAGGCAAAAGTATTTCTTTATAATCAGGTTTTTGGCTGATTGAACATTCTATGTAGCCTTTTAAATTGGTTTGTGTTAGTTTTTGTTCTGTATTTTATGTTATCATTTTGTATTTGTATGTTGTGAACCACCCTGTGATCTTCAGATGAAGTGAAGTATACAAATAATAATAATAATAATAATTAATAATTAATAATGGTGATGGTGATGGTGATGTTGCTCCTAAACAAGTTGTGGGCCATATCATAGAACTGAATCATAGAATTGTAGTGTTGGAAGGAACCTAGTACAACTCCCTGCAATGCAGGAATATGCAGCTGCCTCATGTGGGGATCGAACCTGCAACCTTGTCATTTTCAGCACCACACTATTCAGGCTAGATATATATTGGGAAGCCTTAGCATCAAGTTTGTTTTGCTAGGTGTAACTGGCTAATGGTAGCAGCTGGCAACAAAGGTTAATGAGGGAAAGAGGAGGGTGGAGAGTTGTGTATGTGCATATAGGGTTGCATGACAACCCGACTCATGTGGGCATGCTCTTACTGCCCTTTACCCCCTACTCTTAATGCAGTATATGGATCACCTAGCAGATAGAATCTATTATGCTATCCCAGTTCAGATCCTTCAACTAAATATCCATTTTACAACACTTTAAATGTATGGAAAAAATCAGTACAACTTAACAGGAAGGTACAGGGATCACTGGATCTTGACTGTTTTCACACACAAATACTGCATCCTGTAGAATTCTATCAGTTATATTTTATCTGCACAATCAGAATGAATTTCAGGAACAAAATGCTTTTTCTGTGCAGCTTGAGCAGAAGCAGTGCTATAGTTAATAGTTGCCGCTTGTATTCACTTACCCCTGCCCACTCCCGTGCTCACAGTTGTGATTAATATTCTTCTGTTATGAATGGTCTGTGTCACCATTAAGGAAGAAAGGTAGGAAGAGTCCAGCATATATGTAGACTGTCCCTGGATCAAGGGACTTTTCTTAAGTTCTCAAAGCTTTTAACCTTGCTCAAGGTTGTCATCTGAACTAGCTAGATGCTTAACTGAGAATCAATCACAGTCAGTCCATCCTTTGAAAATTAAGACTTTAGAGCTATCTTGCCCCGAAACGGCAAGTAGATATTCAGTTTAAGGAATGTCTCCTTAAACTCTCATATATAAGCTAGGTTCCAAATGACTCCTTAAACTTATATAAACCAAGCTTATATATGAGAGTTTCTAACACTGGTAGGTAGTGTGCTGCCTTGGGAGAAATGGAAGTACAGTGGTACCTCTGGTTACAAACACTTCAGGTTACAGACTCCGCTAACCCGAAAGTAGTACCTTGGGTTAAGAACTTTACCTCAGGATGAGAACAGAAATCGCGCTGAGGCGGCAGCGAGAAGCCCCATTAGCTAAAGTGGTACCTCAGGTTAAGAACAGTTTCAGGTTAAGAACGGACCTCCAGAACGAATTAAGTTCTTAACCAGAGGTACCACTGTAAAATAAAAGTCTTTGGGGTAGCAGCTGTTTTCTGTGTCATGGATGTATGGGGGGGGGGAGCAATGATAGGGGGATAATCCAGAATTAGCAGAAAATTATGCCAGCATCTGGATGTTGGCACTAGATATTTCAGCTGCTGCACCTGTGGTAAGTGCTTATTTCCTAGCATACTGGCCCAGGGAATAATTGTACTGACTGCATTGTAGCTGCTTCAGTTTGAGCAATGAGAGGGGAAGAAAGGCTGCACTTGCTGTAATACCTTGTGATCTAAAATAATCCTTCCGAAAGTTTGAGTGTACATTGGTTCTTTGAGGGTGACTTGTATTTACTGAAATGCCTTCTGTAAAGGCGTGTGGGGTTTAAAAATAATAATAGCCTAATTTGCCTAGGAATTTTTTGCAAATTTGTGTCGCAAATAGAATTTTCTATTTTAGCCTTTTTTTATTAAAAAAAACAACAACACTTTGAGGAAACAAAGCTAAATCTTTGAAACAGCCACGCTTGCCTAATATTGTATTTGCAGTTGGTATCCATTCACTGATACTAATCAACTTATGAAATGGAAACTTTTCCACCAAAAAATAAAGTGCTAGAAAGATTTCCTCTCCATATAACTGCTGCCTTAGCAGAAGCATTCATGAGCTGGGGTGAAATAGGATTGTACTTGGTAGATGTGGCTACTTCAATCAGGACAGGTAGGGATGGGATTAAAAACTGTTTTTTCTAGTGTTTCTTCTAGATCTAGAATACGGTGGGATTTCTTGATGGTGCAAGTGCTGGGAGGCTGTGTATGTGCTTGTGTTATTAGGCATGCTGATAACACTCAGACACTCCTAGGGTAACAGATAGTACAGTGTGTATGCCCGGGGATGTTTTCAACAGGACTGTTCAACTTTTGGTCCTGGGGAAGTTTTGGCAGTGTCCATATTCAGACTGTAGTGATTTGAGATAATGTTTTCCATTAATTCTGTTGTAGTGTTGTATTTGCGCTTCATTTTAGTTTCTGTTGAGGTACATGGATTGCATAAAACAGTGGTTTAAAATGAGATACAGGGGATGGTTCCGTGTATTAAATTTCCACGATATGCTGAGTGTCATTCCTCTTCTCTTCTCTTCTCTTCTCTTCTCTTCTCTTCTCTTCTCTTCTCTCCTCCCTCCCTAGGGTGTCCTTAATTGTTCCAGGACTGGCTGTGGTGTATATGTGATTATTTCAAGAATTGAATAGCAGCTTGTGTTGATTTGTGACTGGCCTGTCAGTTGACGTGTCCTCTGCATTCACTCTGGCAATACAGTGGTGCCTCGCAAGACGAAATTAATCCGTTCCGCGATTCTCTTCGTCTAGTGGTTTTTTCGTCTTGCGAAGCAAGCCCATTGACGGATTAGCGCTATTCGCGGTCTAGCGGCTTTTAGCGATCAGCTGAGAAGCGGCTTATCAGCGGATCAGCTGTTTAGCGGCTTAGCGGCTTAGGAAAAGGGCGAAAAAAGCGGGAAAAACCGCGGGAACTCGCAAGACATTTTCGTCGTGCGAAGCAACCCCATAGGGAAATTCGTTTTGCGAAGCGCCTCCAAAATGGTAAAACCCTTTCGTCTAGCGGGTTTTCCGTCTTGCGAGGCGTTCGTCTTGTGGGGCACCACTGTACTATTTACAGCCAACATTATGCTAGCGTTTGTTGACTCCTGTGCAAAATTAATGTGCACTACATTATGATGAGTTCATCTTGATAGCATGTGACGGAATTGTAGAAGTCAAAGTAGCTTATAAAAGCAATGGATACGCTGCAGCATGCAGTTATACGCATGCAGATTTTATTGACTTTAACTGTGCATTGCTTTGCATCTCATGTCTCTAACCTAGAGAAACATTGGATCAGCAGAAGGCACAGAATAGTTACTATTCTTATTTATTTATTAAGAATATCTATATCCCACCTTTCCCACTGAATATTGCTCAAGGTGCCTAACATTCAAAATAAAAATGATGATAGCTACAATTCTGTGATTCTGTGTTGCTGTTGAGTTAATGCGTCCCTTGTCGTCTTTTCTGCAGCAGACCCGAGGTTTACATGATTAGTAAAAGAGACAAGGATCTTGTGAACTGGCTCAAAATCATGCTAGCACCTTGAGGAATCTCATTCTCTATTCCATTAGTCCTTCCTTTCATTATTTACTGGTGCCAGTTAAGACGGTCCTTTTTAACTTACAGGTAGGGTGATAATGATACTTCACAAACTTTTTAAAACTCCAGTTGTCATAGGGCTGAAGCTTATCAATTATTTTACTGTGCAATCACTTCTAGATGTTTTATGGAAAGTGATTCATAAACAGAACCAAAATGTAGTTTATTTGCAGCTGACATAAATACTATAAATTATTGATAGTGTGTATATTTTTTAGTTTGGAGATTAAACAACTAGGGATTGGCAAGAACTTTTCTTGCCTTTGCATCATGTCCCACTTCCCCTCTTTCTAGTGTGCAGATTTCTAGTGTGCTCAACAACTGCAATCCTTAAAAAAGCTCAACAACTTTGATCGGCCCTCACGCACATTCTCTTCATCAAATCTGGCCCTCATTGAAAAAAATCTGGGCACTCCTGTCCTATGCGATCCACACATTCATAAGCTTATATCAGGATGGATTAAAAATAGATTTTTGTTAATAATAATAATAATAATATCAATGGTAGTTTTGTAACAATCAAATAGTGGCAAATTAAAGTGAAATCTGAACTGTTTACAAGCAAATGCTTAAGTCTATACAGTAGTTTATATTTTATTTATTTAATCATGACTGCTAACAGATTAAATGAAACCAGTTTTCTGTGCATAAAAAGAACTCTGAGGAAAGAGATCTCATTTCTGAGGTTGATCATTATATATAGCACCCTAAATAATACGTTACCTGTTGTTGTTGTTGTATTTGTGTTGGGTCCAAGTTATTGCTAAGCATTAGGCTCCATGAGGTGCCCATGGTATAAGCTACCTGGTTTGCCTTCAAAGCCCATATGGGCAGCCTGGTACTCCTGTTAGTATTTCAATGTTTGCAATCCTTGTATTACCACACTTAAAATACTGTGAATAGTTTGGGTGCCCAGTGTTCATGAGGATATTGTAGAGCTGGAAAGGTTTCAAGAAAGGGAAATCGAAATTATCAATGGGCTGAAACATCTTCTCGATGAAGGAAGGATACATCTGCAGGGCATGAAAAGAGGTTTATAACATTTTGTGTGATCTGAAGAAAAGTTTGTAACTGTCTCATTACCAGAACTTGAATGGTCATGATATTCAAGGAAATTAATTGATAAAGTTTGCTGCTACTAGATGTGTTAATAGCCACTAGCTTAAGTAACTTTTAGAGGAGATAATGGAGGATACGACTAATAGTCATGACGGCTTTAAGTTTAAGATACTTTGCTACAGATCTTTACAAATTTTTCATGTTGGTGACACACTTTTTAGACATGCATCATTTCGCGACACAGTAATTCAGTTTTACTAGCAAACCAGAGGTTAAACTAACCACTTTCCAGTCCTGGGAGGAGCGCAGGGAGCATTCACACAACACACCTAAACACTGCAGCTGACACACTAACGTGTCATGACACACAGTTTGGAAAGCTCTGCTTTACTAGATGGTTAGTTCCTATGATCATGTAAAGGCTCTTACATATGATCAGAGCTCCTCATTGTGTAAGGTTCTGTTGAATTTTAGGCTGTCTTTTAGCTGGTATAGTATCAGTTGTTGGTATCCATGCTTGTTTGGAAAATCTGTGTATTTGAAAATGAGAAACATGCTCTTGATGATTTAAACAACCCATCATTTGCTGTGCACTCAAGCACATTCACCTTTCATTTCAACTCCTATCAGACTTCCAGTTTTGCCTGGCATCTCCACCCTGTTCTGCTACTGCCCACTTTAGGTAAAGGTAAAGGGACCCCTGACCATTAGGTCCAATCGTGGCCGACTCTGGGGTTGCGGCGCTCATCTCGCTTTATTGGCCGAGGGAGCTGGCGTACAGCTTCTGGGTCATGTGGCCAGCATGACTAAGCCGCTTCTGGCGAACCAGAGCAGCACATGGAAACGCTGTTTACCTTCCCGTCAGAGCGGTACCTATTTATCTACTTGCACTTTGATGTGCTTTCGAACTGCTAGGTTGGCAGGAGCAGAGACTGAGCAACGGGAGCTCACCCTGTCGCGGGGATTCGAACAGCCAACCTTCTGATTGGCAAGTCCTAGGGTTAAACCACAGAGCCACCCGCGTCCCTTTACATGTATGGTTATGACCCTATTATTTTCCAGGTATGCATTCTCTCACTGCATTTGTGTGCATGCAGCCATTCATGTTATACTTAGATGGGGCAGAAGAATCAATTTATTTCTCAGTTGGGGTGAAAACAAATAGTCATCCTAGCAGCTGTCAGTTAAGTGTTGAATTAATTGTTGAAGTGCTGACACTTATTTTTGAAACGCACACAACTTATTTTCAACACAAAAAATAACTTCCCCTCTTCCCAGTTTACAAATAGACTGTAAGTAGAAATTTATGGTTCCTTGGGAAAATCACCTGAAAAAAAAACTTTGAAATTGCTTGATTTGTCTGGTATTGTGTTATAAATTTTTATCAAGCAATGCATTTTTAGAAATGGGAGAAAAATCAATAGAATATTATATGACATTAGGAAAAAGCTGGACCCTGCAGCCTGTTCAAATTATACATACACAGCAATTATTATTTTCCATAAGTTTCTTTCTGTTAGCCATGGAGAGGTAAAAAGGTGAAACCCCACATCCAGCCACTAGAAACCTCATTCAGCCATCCTTCTGGCTTCTACAATGTCAGCCATATTTCAAGCATATTTATGCAACCCCAAGGGCTCAGAACTTGTTTTTTCCATGAAAGATGAGAGTCTCAAGAAACTGAACTCTTATGCTTGGAGAGATGGTTCATGGAAACATGATAGCAGCTTAGTAAAATGTTCTTTGTGCTAACAATTCTTTTAAGGTTCAGATTGAAGCCTCTCTCAGGCTTTCCTGCTCAGTATGGGAAGGTTAGGCGTGGAGCAGGCAAGAATGGATTGGAGGGGAACTTGCCACTCCCCCTTACACATGTCATTCCTGTACATGTTCATTTCAAGGTTTCTGTGTTACTTTGGTCTATTTATTCATTACTGTAGATGGATTTTCATCTATTTGAACTTTAGTTCAAAACTGACTTACTGAAATTCGTCAAGTCTTCAATACATTCAGATTCATATACTACCTTTTTCATGTATTATTCCAGTGTGTCATTCCATGCTTTTACACAGAGGAACACAGTGCTATTAGGGTAGAAGATTGAAAGCTTTCACTTTTGGTTTTGAATAAATCAGTTTCCTGATACACAAGCTTTCATTTTTCTTCTTCATGTGTGGAAAAGAGAGAGAGAGAGAGCACATGTGGCAGATCAACACAGCTCATTCTTATAACACTGAACGATTAATTAATGAACAGTGACTGAGATTTGTTTCCTTTAATTTCCTTTAATGTATACTTGGGCTGTGTACACACCATACATTTGAAGCACACTCAGAGCACATTCCCACCCCCACCCTCCATGCTAAAAAAATATCCTGGAAGTTTGGTCTTCATGGAGCTACAGTTCCTCAGCACCTGCAAAACTACAGTTCCCATGGTTCTTTGAGTGAGTGTGCTCTAAAGGCATGGTGTATATGCAGCCTTGGTCAAGAATGTCAGTCTTTGTCTTAAGGTGTTTTGTTAATTTTTTTAAAAAAGTTTATAATAAAAAGCGTAACTATAGTCAGTAAGCATTGTTTCTTCGCAACCTGTTTTCTGTCCCTATTCTACTCTAATCTTTTGTCTGAAGCATTTGCTGAGGTCTGGTTTAAATGTTTTATCACCCGCCTGATAGATTTTTATTAGGATATTATGGGTCCTTCATGGAACAGTATATTAGACTTGTTTTAAATATTCCTTTTCTATACAGTTGCTTTAATATGACTGTCATTGCACCCTCCATTTTAGCAGGAAAATCACAGGCCTGCTCTGCTTGGCACAGCTATAGAACATTCAAATGCATTAGGGGGAATATATTAAAACCGGGTTTTTTTTAATGATTGTATCACTTTGAGCTATTTCATGTGTTAGATCTGTAATTCATTCTTTAAAAATATTTTGATGCGTGACTGGAAATGAATTTGTAAAATGGTGGAACTGGGTTTGGTTTGGTGTGACATGAGCTTAGCTTACATAGATTCTTCATCTTATATTTTTCATGAGGTATACACAACTTGACTGCCAAAAGAATGGAAAGGAGACCATACTGATGAGCAGTACCTGGGGGATGACTTGGTCCCATCTGCCCATCTCATCCAGTTTTGCCTCATCTTCTGTTTTCTTTGTTGCCTTCATCCTGCCTTTCACTGTTCCTTGTTCTCTATTCTCTTATCTTAGGAGTCTGACTCTTTCTGTTTTTCTCTTCAGTCGACTTCTGCTATTACTTTCTTCAAGGAACAGGGGGAGTGGTATTCTTGTGACAGTGGCTGCTATTGTACCAATTCTTACCATTGTCTGAGACCTCAGTGCCCCTTTATTTGCATACATTGTTTTTCTAGGCATGCAAGGAGTTGATAGTTGGGAACTGGTGCAATGGCTGACAATTGTTACAATCATTTTCCCTTTTCTTCGAAAGCAGAGTACTGTACTGTTTTATTCCTTTCTGCAGTTCTCAGAGTGAAGGGTACTTGGGGAGCTTCCAAATGAAAGGATGGTGGTTCCCCAAACACCTTTTATTACCTTCCCTTCCACTTAACTTCAACTTGGATTTGCTCCTGCCCATTAGATGGCAGGGAATGTGTATGGAAATGTGGCCAAATATGTGGAAGAAGCAGCTATTTTGGGGTAAGTGAGAGCCCCAATAACTTTCACAGCTGACTTTCCTAGAGACTTATTTCTGGCTTCTAGCCCCTGCTTTTTCCCCTCTTCATCTGTCAGGCACCTCCTCTATACCTTTACATCAGGCCCTTGCCTCCTTTCTGTTTTACCCTATTCAGGTGTAACTGTTCCTTGTAGCTACATTAGCAATGCATCCTTGAAATGTGCATTGAAATACAGTGGTACCTTGGTTCTCAAATTTAATCTGTTCCGGGAGTCCATTCCAAAACCAAGGCGTGCTTTCCCATAGAAAGTAATGCAAAACGGATTAATCTGTTCCAGGCTGTTGAAAAACGGGACACTTCTCCTCACCTCCGCAATCAGTGCAATCTCTCTAGAAACAGAAGCGCAACACTAAAAACAGAAGCTCAGGACACATTTGACTTCCAAAAAAATTTCGAGAACCAGAACGCTCACTTCTGGGTTTGCGACGTTCGGGTTCTAACTTGTTCGTGAACTAGGTTGTTCGAGAACCAAAGTACCACTGTATAGCTGAGAGAGACTGCATCTGCGTGAGGAGAGACTGCATCTGCATGAGTGAATGTTGGTCTCAGCTTCCTTTCCCTTTGCTTCAACTTCTTTTAAGTCTCTGCTTCCTACAGGTTCATCACTTTTCCCCCCTAAAATATATCCTAGGTCAGGAGTGGGGAACCTCCAGTCTGCAGATCAAAAGTTGCCTTTCAGGTCTCTCTGTCTAGCCCTTGGGACTCCACTTAGGCCTAGCCATACTCTTCACCATCCATGAGTGCTTCTGGTCCTTTCCACCACTAGCATGTAGTCCCATAAGATTGCTCACAATGTGATATTGGCACTGAAAATAATCTGCACCCAGTCCTAGGCATTTCAAACACACACACACACACACACACACACACACACACACACACACCATGGTTCTAATTGCAACTTTTAGTTGTTGAACCTTCAGGGTTTTGGATAAGCAAACGAAGCATGTTCTGTTGACTAGTGGCAGTACAACCTCCCTTCTTTTTGCCTTAAAAGATTGTTTCTTACTCGTATTCTGCAGGAAGTATTTGGAGTTCAGCAGACATTCACCCAAGCACAAACAGGTTCTCCAAATGCTGTAGTGCAGACAACAGAAAAATAATTACAGAAGATGCGGCACTATTTAATGTGTCATCTGTTTTATGCTTATCTTCACAACAGTCATGTGAAATAAACCGTTGTTCAAGTTTTTCTTGTGAGAGACCGTGGACCAAAGTATGCACAGTGTTAAATTCATGTTCACAGTTAATGTATCTGTATTTTTTGTTAAATAGTAGTGATGTGTGTATATTCAGGGTCAACTGCTATTGCACATCAGAAATCTGGGAGAGGCCATTTTCATTGGGAACTTAATATGAAGGGAAAGTTGTATCCTGCAGTCCTGATCTCTCCCTCCTTAGTCCTCTCCCTACAGCTCCTTGTGTGGCTCTTATTGAACCCTAAAGCAACCCAGATATGTTAAATGTGATCACAGGATGTTCTTGGTGGTCATATGCTAGTTGTGGAGTACTTTCCCCAGAGAGATTTGTCTGGCACCTATATTATTGTCCACTGGGCACCAGGCTAAGACTTTTGTTTATTTTCCCAAGCTTTTTAAATTCATTTTGAATCCTTTTAATCCTCCTTTACTGTTTTGCGCTACTTTTATGATTTTGTGACTTTTTGCTGATTGTACTGTGTTAGAAACTGAGATATGAAAGTTAGGAACTAAATGGCATCTTAAACCTAGGTTATGGGTGCCACAACGGAATGTTGAGGCACACTTTTTTAATAATAAGAATACAAAGTTGGAAATGAATGAACTGCCCCTAAAATGTTATGTTCATTTTTCACATGGTCTAGTCCTCATCTGAAGACTGCAAAAAATAAAGCCATGCTTTCCCTGCCCTCCCATCAAAACACTGCCTTTCTGTGAGGCCAGCTTCGAGGCAGAACTATCAGCTTGCCTGACGCTGCAGTGATTTCTTGAAAGTCAAGCAAGCAGGAATTTCTCCTCCCATGCCGTCAGCAGCGGCAGTTTTAATCTGAAATCTTAGTCACAGTACTGTGCCCAGAGCTCAGAAATTGCTCGAGCTAATGAAATTCCCAGTGGCAAAATGCTCCTAGAACAATGGGAGTTTCGAACGCTGTTATTGTATGTTTGTATTTCTCTTTTCAGTTGTTTTGTTCTTTTCTGTAAGCCATCCTCCTGGAATATAATTGAAAGGTGGTATAAAAATGTTTTATTTTTATATAGTTGGAACAGGGTAAAGAGAATGTTGAAAATGTAACAGTTGACTTTAGGAATTTGTTTGCTGTTAGATCCATTCAGCAGTCCTCCTCTTTCCCCCTACCCCTACCCCAGTCTAACGCTGCAGTTTTAGGGCAACAGGCAGTTGCTTGGTTGTCTTGCTAAACCAGTTTCTTTAGGGGGGAAACTCACAAATGGAAACTGCTGGTAGAACATAGTTTCTAGACCATGGGTAGGCAAACTAAGCCCTGCAGGCCAGATCCGACCCAATCGCCTTCTAAATCCGGCCCGTGGACAGTACTGGAATCAGCGTGTTTTTACATGAGTAGAATGTGTTCTTTTATTTAAAATGCATTTCTGGGTTATTTGTGGGGCATAGGAATTTGTTCAGTTTCCCCCCACAAAGTTTGAGGGACAGTGGACTGGCCCCCTGCTGAAAAAGTTTGCTGACCCCTGACATAATGTATGCCTATGCTATTAGCATAATTAATCTATGGGTTTTTATTTGGACACACAAAGTACATGCAACTATGAAGCTGTATGGAAACTGACCTGGAAGGGAGCAATTGATCACAGTATCTTGTAGTACAGTTTGCTGTCAAAAGGCAAAAACCTAAACTGTTTGTACATTTACATGCTGTCAAGAAAGTTACTTGGTATGTAAGAGTCTTTTTAATGTTTCAGCTTTTGAAGGGAAGGAGCTGTTTCTTTTGGTGCGCACTGGCCAGAACAACCCCCCCCCCCCGGCAGGTGGACAGTTCTTTTTTATTGGTTCTGCCATTTGAGTTCTTGCTTTGCTGTGCTTCCCTGCAGCATGGAAAAAGTGACTGCACCTAAAAGACACTGTAGGAGGCATGTCCTTAGGGACTATATGTATTCTGAAAACTATGTAGCAAATGTGCATCTTCGACTTTGGAATAGTTATGTAACTGCTGAAAGCAGATCAGTCCAACATGTGCCTGGTATATATGCCTTATTCCACAGTTATAAATCCACTGTGATAGACACCTTGCTACACAAAAAAACCTACTACTTTTCATCAAACCCAGGCAAGACACCCTAGTTCTAGAATACATGTGTGTGATCAGTGGTGGATTAAATAGAGATGTAAGAATTTAAACTAAATTCAGATAAGATAGCTGATGATAACTCAGTAGACTGGTTGAAGAAATACCTTTTTTGAATAGGGTCAACTTTGCTATAAAAACCAAGTTTGTGACTTAGGTTTGTTGCTGGACTCAGTGTTGCTCCTTAATTCCTAGCTGATGGCTAGGAATTATCGGCTTTGGCTGATATACTGACTAAGCCTGTTGCTGGAAAATAGAAACCTGACCATGGTTATCCATACATTGGTTGCCTCCAATATAGAGTATTGTGTTCTACATGTGGCTGCCTTTGACAATGACTTGAAAACAACTTCTAGTGCAGAATGCAGAAGCCTCTATGTGTGGTCTGATATTGACCCGTTTTGAAGTATCCTTTCATTCCAGGTTCAGTTCAGAAGAGCTTATTCTTGCTGTTAAAGCCCTAAACAGATTGGTCCTAACTATCTTAGGAAATGTGTTGCGCTACAGGGTTTCTTCCATAGCAGCCTTGATGCTGTGCAGCTCACTCCCAAGAGATGTTTGTACAATTACCTCCCTGTTGGCTTTTCAAAGGCAGGCAAAACTGTTAGCCTTTGAAAACTGACTGCTCCTCTCCCCCCCCCCCCCGTGTTTTCCTGCCCTTGGTTGTTTTTGGGTTTTTGATTTTTGATTTTATAGTGTTTGGTTGATTTTTTAAGAAAAACAAAACAGGAAAAAACCCTATAAGCAACATTGTTGATTTTTATAAGTGGCAGTCTTAGTTGTTTTGGGGGAACTTTGGAAAGGTAGCATAAAATCTTTTAAATAAGAAAATCCAAATATTGAAGCCTGAATAAATTGTGTAAATCAAGGAAGTGTGTGTACATTTATCTGACCTCCTAGCAGAATAGGAAAGGAGCTATATAGAGCATATGACAGCCCGGACACTGAGGTCCAGCTCCGAGAGTCTTCTGGCGCTTCCCTCACTGTGAGAAGTGAAGCTACAGGCAAACATGCAGAGGGCCTTCTTGGTAGTGGCGCCCACCCTGTGAAATGCCCTCCCATCAGATGTCAAGGAAATAAGCAACTATCTGACTTTTAGAAGACATCTGAAGGCAGCCCTGTTTAGGGAAGTTTTTAATGTTTGATGTTTTATCACTTTTTTATTATTATTAATATTCTGTTGGGAGCCGCACAGAGTGGCTGGGGAAACCCAGCTAGATGGGCGGGGTATAAATGATGATGATGAAATACCCCACCCCTGAAATTCCTATCCTCTCTGGCTTCTGAGTTAGACTCTACCTCAGTGGTTGAGCACATGTTCCGCGTGCAAAAGGCCCCAGGTTCATTTCCTGGCATCTCTAGTAAAGAGGATTGAGTGGAGAAGACCTGTGTCCAAGACTGCTTGGAGCTGCTGCTAGTCAGAGTAGACAGTATTGTGCTATAGACAGGTAACCAGTCCTGATGTGAACTAGGAACACAAGAAGCTTTTTCACTAGGCACTTCCCATGAGTTTTTAAGCTGCATGTCACAGCTGTAGGGTCTAGAACAGGGGTTGGCAAAGTTTTTGTGCCTTGGGCCCGTTCACAGTCCCGCAGACGCCACAGTGGGCTGGAGTGTGCATGCATGCATGAGCAAACGCTATTTCCGGCACAGAGGAGGCGTGCGCAGCTTCCCATTGGCTGCAGGAGCTTCCAGCAGCCAGTGGGAAGCTGTCCAGCTTTGCAGAAGGCGGTCCCCACTCCCCTCCATGCCGGGTTAGCATGGTGCACGGGAGCTGGCCGAGTGGGCGATGGAGGGCCATGGGCCGGTTAAGTGACCCCCATGGGCCGCTTGTGGCCCATGGACCTTAGGTTGCTGACCCTTGGTCTAGAATCATCTAAAAAAATAAAAGCCAAGGACAGGGAATACCAAGTTCCATGCTACATTACAATCTATGTCTTTTGAATGTGTACCTGTAGACACATAGGACCCATACAACTTAGTTGGATACCTGGGGGGCTCATAATTTGTTTCTGGCAAAACTGATGGGTGGGCGGACTAGTGTGTGCAAGAGTTTTCAATTGTGTGTGAATAAATGTGTGATTATTATTATTATTATTATTATTAATTAAATCTGAGAAGTATTTTACTGTACCAATTCAATGAAGTTTAATTGTGCAGCACATGAATTCTGTTGTAGTGTTGAACATAAGAATAGGGAAGTATGTTAATAATGATGTTAAATGGATGAATGCCAGTGCTGGTGACTGACCTTGGATAAACTATTTTTTGTTATGTGCCATCTTTCAATTAGATGAGGCCATTTATTTGGAACTGTGTTTCAGGACCTTCCTCTGCTCTGAGGATCAGATGAAAGCCGCATATTTTCCAGCAGTAGAATTAATTCCCTGCCCCAACCCCCAGCAATAAGATGAATAAGCCATTATTAATAAGAATGTTTAACAACTTGTGTGGCAAATCCTGTACTCTGTTTAGGTTAGGCAGCCAATGATTTCACAGGGATAAGTTCTTTTAGTTATGTTTAAGCCACTGACTTAATTTTCTCCTTCTTTTCTAGACAAGATGTTCAGCTGTTGAGCGGCAGCTTTCTTCCTGTGAACTGCTGCCGATTTCCTCGTGCTGTAAAGCCAGAGTTCCATGACCTGCACGGGGTTCTTTGGTGCTCTGCTTCCCCAAGGCAGTCATGTGTTAGTTCTCTCCGACAATTCATCTTGCTCCAGAGGAGTTACTTCCTTGGTATTCTGGAATACAAGGTGCTCAATGAATCGGGAGCCCCCATGAATGAAACAGCCAGCTCTTGCCAGCAGATGGCTAAAAACTGCAGCACACATGTAGCAGGGATGGCGCAAGAGGACAGAGCTCAAGTGCCACCCACTTTCTACCATGGTGCCAGCCAGGAACTTGATTTGTCCACCAAAGTCTACAAAAGGGAGTCTGGGAGTCCTTACTCCGTATTGGTGGACCCAAAAGCAAGTAAACCACATCTCCATGAAAGAGAGGAACAGCCATATTTCAAGGAGGACAGAACAGTAGGAGAGGTCCGAGCCGTGAAAGAAGACAGGGAGAACTCTGACGACTTGCAGGAGGACGAGGAGGAAGATGAAGTGACTTACAAAAGGGAGCAGATAATAGTAGAGGTAAACCTTAACAACCAAACATTAAATGTTTCAAAAGGGGAGAAGGGGGTCCCCTCCCAATCCAAAGAAACTGCTGTTCTTAAGACCAGCAGTGAGGAAGAGGAGGGTGACAGTGGGGAGGAAGAGGCCACTGAAGACAGTAATGATGAGGAGGAGAATGAGAGGCAGAAGAAAAAAGAGCAAAGAGAGGAGAAAGATAGTGTTGCACAAAGGAGGACAAGGAGAGCTGCATCTGCTGCAGCCGCCACAACTTCCCCTACTTCCAGAACTACAAGGGGCCGTAGAAAGAGCGTTGAGCCCCCCAAGCGTAAGAAGAAAGCTGCAAAGGAGCCCAAGGCACCTGTGCAGAAATCAAAGTGTGAAGAAAAGGAGACTTTGACCTGTGAGAAGTGCCCCAGGGTGTTTAACACACGCTGGTATCTGGAGAAGCACATGAACGTCACTCACAGGCGCATGCAGATCTGCGACAAGTGTGGGAAGAAATTTGTTCTAGAAAGTGAGCTCTCCCTCCACCAGCAAACAGACTGTGAAAAAAACATTCAGGTAGGTTCTCTTGCCTGCTTGCAAGATTTCCCTGCCTTCTGCTGTCCCCTGGACACTTCGAAAGGGGGGAAATCCTTTGAGGAGAACAAGGTCCCAAGCCTTTCTGCTTCTGTCGGCATTTCCTGTTGCGCACCTAAGGAAACTAACCTGTATGAATGAGGGGTGGGAAAGGGAGGGAGTAAGAAGTGGCTTTTAGGGTTTTTCTACACAACATTACAGGTGAGGTGAAATATAAGGTGCTTGAAAATAGAGCTTAATGCACTCTGTGCTGGTTAGTATGAGCAGAAGTTTATCTCCAACAATCATGAACATGAAGCTGAGTTTGCTGTGCTCTAGGCAATTCAGGTTCTAAGGACAGGCTGAATTTAAAACCTTATTTATTTTAGTAATTCTTCTTTTAGAATGTGTGGTGTCACATGCTTTGATAAGGAAGGAGGGAAAACTTGAATGGATGGGCATGCAAATACAAGGATGGATCCAGATGCTGTTTCATGCAAGACTATTTTCCTACCTCGATAGTATTTCCATGTAGGAAAGCTGTAAACACTAATGTGCAACAAATGGACAGGAGTCTGAGTATACTAGATGGCTTATTGCAACTTATTGCTCATGTCTGCTTGTGAAATAGACATTTGTACACACATTAAAGAACTATGTATGGAATGATCTTGTGTGAAACTGTTCTAGGTGCCACAAGGGGGAGAGAGACTGCTGCTACCACAAAGAGATGAAGTAGGGATTGTGAAGCTGTAGGTTTTATGAAGAGTCCTATAGGAACTGCATACAATCACCACAAATCCTGATCAGGGTTCTCTCCTCATCACAAACTTGATTTATTCAGAGTCCTTGCATTTTATTTTATTTAGAAAATCCTATAGACTGCTTAATAATAATTTTAAAAATCCTACACGGTGTACATAATAAAACAATTATCAACAAAACACAAATAAAAGCAACAAAACTTTTATAAAACATTACCTAATTAAATTATATGTCTGCGTAGACCTACTAAATTAAAAATAGTTCCCAGGCATCTAAAGTAATACAGCATTGGTGTCTGCTATATTTACTTCAATGGAAGTAAAACTGCATTGACATCCAGATTCTGTGTAGCGCAAGTACTTATGAAGAAACCCTCAAAGCACACCGTCTTAGGATGCTTGCTGACATTCTCAGCCTTGAATTTTCTCCATCTCTGAAAACCAGGGCCATCAAATTCTTAAAGGGCGGATACAGATAAATTGGTTGCTTTGCTAGGATGAGAACAAAAGCAGGGACAAACATGTGAATTGTTGGATCATGCTAGTGGGATGACTTGGTTACATGATTAGATAATGTTAAAGAGCATGTTAAAGGGGGTATTAAAAATACAAAAGCAACCCTGCTACTTCAGACCAAATGATCCTGTTTGTATTGAATCTCCTTCTAGTAAGTTTCATTGGATGCCCTTGAATTTTAGTACTATATGAGAGAGAGAGAGAGAGAGACTGACTGACTGACTTTTCTGTCTGTTTTTCTCTACACTCTGCATAATTTTATAAACTTTTCTGAAACTGCCCCTTATTCACCTTTTTTACTTAACAAATAAGTCTCACGTGTAGCTACGGCGGGACAAAGCCTCCTTTCTCACCTTACATAATTTGTGTCCGTTGGTGAAGGTGGGGAAGAGAATATCAGGGACTTCCAAGTGAAGAGGGAAAGTGCTTTGCTTTCCGATAAAGACTTTCCTGCTTACATAAAATGGGGACAATTTTAGTGTTTCCTTGAGTACTTTTAAAAAACCAAGTTGCAGCTCAAAGCTTTGTTGATAAATAATCAGCATTACAGCTTTGAAAAATGAACTGTATGGCAAAGAAGTGAGAAGGGAACCATAAAGCTGATCTCTCAGCCCAGACACAACAGCAGCATAACTTTTTTTAAGTATATAAAAGGAAAAACTACTCCAGGCATCTCATAGCCAGAAGCAGTGAATTCCTTCTCTCTCCCCCTCCCAACAAAAAAAATGTGTCACCCAAAATGTTTGCCCTCCAAACTCGCTCATTCTCCTAAGGTGCCCCACAACCCTCCATAAACATGCCAAAAACATGGTTGTGAATTTGTTCCCATGGCCTGGTTTGCATTGTTAAACTATTATTTAAATTTGACAGTACATGTTGCTGAAATTGTGGTTGCAGTGTTCATCTCCTGCTTTTGGCTTAGCATTATGTCTTGTGTATGGTTGTCTGGAACTGCACCAGCCGTTTGACTTCACCCCCAAAGGCACACGCCTTCATTGTCTCCCAAGGCAGACAACGCCAACCATCAGGCCTGTTGATCAGTGATGCTCTTTGCAAGCCCTTCGTGGTGCATTATTATTTATTTATTTATTTATTTATTTATACCCTGCACATCTGGCTGGGTTTTCCCAGCCACTCTGGGTGGCTTCCAACAAAATATTAAAATACAATACAGCGGTACCTCGGGTTAAATACTTAATCTGTTCCGGAGGTCTGTTCTTAACCTGAAACTGTTCTTAACCTAAAGCACCACTTTAGCTAATGGGGCCTCCTGCTGCCACCATGTCACCGGAGCACGATTTCTGTTCTCATCCTGAAGCAAAGTTCTTAACTCAAGGTACTATTTCTGGGTTAGCGGAGTCTGTACCCTGAAGCGTATGTAACCTGAAGCGTATGTAACCGAGGTACCACTGTAGTCTGTCAAATATTAAAAGCTTCCCTAAACAGGGCTGCCTTCAGATGTCTTCTAAAAGTTTGGTAGTTGTTTTTCTCTTTGACATCTGGTGGGAGGGTGTTCCACAGGGCGGGTGCCACTACCGAGAAGGCCCACTGCCTGGTTCCCTGTAACTTGGCTTCTCACAGCAAGGGAACCACCAGAAGGCCCTCGGCACTGGACCTCAGTGTCCGGGCAGAACGATGGGGATGGAGACGCTCCTTCAGGTATACTAGGTCGAGGCTGTTAGGGCTTTAAATGTCAGCACCAACACTTTGAATTGTGCCCAGAAACGTACTGGGAGCCAATGTAGGTCTTTCAAGTCCGATGTTATGTGGTCTCGGCAGCCACTCCCAGTCACCAGTCTAGCTGCCGCTTTCTGGATTAGTTGTAGTTTCTGGGTCACCTTCAAAGGTAGCCCCACGTAGAGTGCATTTCAGTAGTCCAAGCAACAGATAACTAGAGCATGCACCACTCTGGCAAGACAGTCCTCAGGCAGATAGGGTCTCAGCCTACATTCCAGATGGAGCTGGTAAACAGCTGCCCTGGACACAGAATTGACCTGCACCTCCATGGACAGCTGCGAGTCCAAAATGACTCCCAGGCTGCATTGAACTCCTGGTGACCATCACCTGATGGCACTGTGATGTTGTGCAAACAGCCCTGCCCACCCATCAACTTTGGCCCACAAGGATTTGACCCATGTTCCCCACCCCTGGTTTTGAAGTGACATGTGGATCAGGCCACTGACAGACAGACAGAAGCTGCCTCATTCTGAGCCAGATCATTGATTTGTCTAACCCAGTATTGTGTTGGGAGTGGCTCTCCAATATTTCAGACAAGAATCTCCCATGCCTATTGGAGATACCAGATATTAAACGTGGGACCTTTTCAATGCAAAGCATGTGCCCTCATATTGCTGTTTAAATCTGAAGGTAAATTGTCACAAAGAAGACAGTCGAACAACTGTCATTGCCCATTTGACAAAAGTTTTCATTACCATTTATCCTTATTACATTGGCTTGCTAATGTGGAGCAATTAAACCAGCAATCCTGATGGTTAAGTCCTGTTGAATTTGGGCTTATGAGTAAATCTGAATCAAATAGGTCTGTAAATGTAGTCGTTAACTATTTGAAGTTACTCGTAAACTCATCAACATATTTTAGGCTTAGGCTTCTAGAATGGGGTTGCCAACCTTTTTGAACCAGTGGAAGTGTTTCAATTTTTGAGAGTGCTAAGGGCACCAATCGCAAAATGGCTGTCATGGGGACATGTTGCATAACACAAAATGGATGTCACTAGACTTGGCATAATACAAAATAGCTGTCATGGGGAATGGCGTAACATAAAATTAGCCAGACAACCATACACATACATTCAAATGTTGTTGCTGTTTTAAGAACAGTACCAGGAAAAATATACAAGATGGCCACATCATGCTCACTCGTTTCACAGAAATCACTTAGAAGATTCCTGCACATTTTGCCCCATAACCTCCTTTCTAGGGGGGCTAGTGACTTGCTTTAAAAAGGGGGGAGCTGAGAATCTGGGGTACTAGCCCAGGGTGAACCCTGTGCTGGATCTTGAAGTGATTGTATAAATCTAAAACCTGGATAAAAGCATTCAGTATATTGATGCGTATTTTCTGGGGTTGCAGGGCCTGTAAATGGTGGGGTTGATGTCAGAGACTATTACCCTAAGTAGTCCAGGAATGAATATGAAAATGGGATCCTTGTGGGAGCAAATGTTTGATGAATGAGTTGGCAGAACTTTGTGCTAGCAACTGCTAGCTCTCTTCCTTAGGGTTCCTGTACTCAGAAGCCAGCTATTCTGATTGTGTTAACATTTATCATCTGTAGCAAAGGACTAAGGGAACTAATAGGCAAACCTTCCGAAGCTCCTACTATGGGCCGCCTTTTAAGCTATTGCCTGTTTGGGTGGTGACATACCTGCATCTGGTGGCTAAGAAGTGGAAAACTTGCAGAGCTGTCATTCCTCAGACACTGGAGCTAAGTACCATGGCTAAAGAACTGGATCTTGCTTTGCATCAGGGAAACCTCATGTGTTCAATAGATTTGTAATTGCTGTATTCCAAGTGCTTGATATTATTGCTGGGATCCGGTTGTTTTCATTCATCCCTCCAAGAAGTCCTCTGCTATTCCAGGTTCCAGTTTTTGTACCTGGGTGTGATTTTGGTACACGGAAGCACAGAAGCTGCTGCTGCTTCACTTCACTAGTTCCAACTCCTCATTCTGCTACCACTGTCTCAGCTAGGACAATCCTCCTGCCATGTTCAATTGGAACTGGAATCCAGTTAACTTCTGTCTCCATATCTATCTCCCTGAATCCTACAAGTAAATTAGAGAAGAGTCACAACCTGAAGCCCCTAAGGTGGACTGTGGAGTGGGCTAAGTAGTTCGAAGGATGCCAGGGGTTGAGTTCGAAACCTTCAAAGTTCTTTAAAGTGTTAGGAGAAAGTATTAAGTATTTCTCTTTAAAATGCTGTTTAACTTTTATCAACTGCCTTTGTTGATACACTTAGCATAATTTATATGGGGGGGGGGCAAAATCCAGCTTTTCTTGGTATAGAATTTCAGTTTTTAAGCTCACAGTACACACAGCCATGTGCATAACTGGGTCATTGGGGGTTGTGTTAAGGTTTGTGCCGATATACATTCCTAGCTCATAATCATGTTGTCTAGTACTTGATGTAAATTGTGTTACAGGGTGTTTTATATGCTGTGTTGATCCAATTTTTACTTTTCTAAGCCATTTTGGAGTTGTGTTTGGAGAAAATGGAGACATTAGTTATTAAAACAACAAAAATTATTTTGACTACTAATTGATAAATTCAAATTTGTCTCCCTTTGCAACCAAGGGTCATTACTTCCAACTTACATTAACTTGTTTAGATGTGATGAATTTGTCATAAATCCCTGGTAGAAGGAAAACATTTGGATGTTATGTTCTACTCCTTCCTTCCAGTCTAAGTTACTGTCCAAACTCTCGCGATTCCTAGAATCTGGATAAGAAAGGCAAATATGCTTCACTTTAGATTTACTCTGTTTGCGTAATATAGGGCTTTCTAGACTTCACAAGTTCCAGTCACTGTGTACAAATGAAAACCTGCTATTTATCTGAGTTAGAATATCACTGTCTTTAAACCAGCTAAAATAAATGAAAAAATTGTCCAGTAGCACCTTAGAGACCAACTAAGTTTGTTCTGGGTATAAGCTTTCATGTGCATGCATACTTCTAAACCAGCTAGTACAGGTTATATATTAGCCTCTGAATAGGGTTTGTAATAGTGTAATCCTAATCTTTCTTTCCCATCCACACCAATCTTGGATTGGTTTTACTCCCATCACAGCCACCAGGTTTTTAATCTAGATGTAGCTGCTGTTCTGAAGCAGCAGGTGGCGATGTAAGTCCAAGAACAACCCACTCATTCTTTAATCGGACATTTAGCTTTTGAGCTCTGTCGGCGCAGCAGAATTACAGTGAAGTGGGTGGCATTTCAGCAGTTGCCACAAAATAATGTGTCTAGGGTTGTGGTTTCCTTCCCTATTTCACTGCATTTCGGTTACAGCTGGCTTGTCCCATCTGAAATGAGCTCTGTGTGAATTGCACTTCTTTGTCCCGTCCATCCTCAGTGTGTTTCCTGTAATAAATCGTTCAAGAAGCTATGGTCCCTCCATGAGCATATCAAGATTGTCCATGGGTATGCAGAGAAAAAGTTCTCCTGTGAGATATGCGAGAAGAAGTTCTACACAATGGCTCACGTGCGAAAGCACATGGTTGGTGAGTTTTTGCTGCCCATATTGTGGTTCCTTATCTCTTTGCTGCTTGTTTCCGAGAACGTTCAAAGTACTTTCCTTATACTGTTGCCAGTGCCTCCTGGGTTATAAATAGACAAATGATCTGTCTATGTCTCCTCTCCAGTACTATAACCTTATTCATTCTCATCAGCCGTTGCCAACTCTATTTGCAGCTGAGGCCAAAATGTGGAGGGAAATGCCCTTATCAACAGAATGTTCACATGGGGAAAAACATTGTAGAGTTCGAAGGAACCCTGAGGGTCATCTAGTCCAACCCCCTGCAATGCAGGAATATGCAGCTGTCCCTTATGGGGATTGAACCAGCAAGCTTGGCATTGCTAGCACCATGCTGTAACCAGCTGAGCTACTGGTAAGATCAGTGCTGTTACCTGCACCAGCAAAGCTACCTTTTCTCTGAAATTCAAATTCTGTTCTTCTATTTTGCAAAATTTATATACCATTCGATGGTGAAAACAACAGAGCTGTCAACAGAACAAAAACCAAACATTCAGATTCTCGATTAAAAGAAACAAAAACAATTTCAAACATAATTACTAAAATCATAACAAAGAGATACAACTCAACTTCTACATGGTCTGCATCGGTTTTGCCTAAACAAAAATGTTTTAAGAAGGGAGTTCTGAAATGTGGGTCCTGTGGTTAAAGTTAACGCCTTGAACTTGGCCCGGTAGATCTCTGAGCTGAGGTGTTCCATGCAGACAGGGCCTGTCAGCAACCAGGCTGCAGCATTCTGCACTAACTGCAGCTTCTGCATGAAACACAAGGAAAGTCCCAACGAGAGTGCATTGCAGTAATCCAGCCTTGAAGTCATCAGTGCCTGAACTACTGTGGCCAAGCTCTCGCGGTCCAGGCACGGCTGTCCCAGTTGCAAATCCAATCCATGCACAAGAATGCAAACACATCTACACGTGGGCCTCACAACAACCCTATAAGGTAGGAGAGAGGGAGAGAGACTGGCTCTCTCGGTGAGCTTCATACCCTCAAGGGGGAATCTGAACTCAAGTCTTATCAGGTCTGAAGTCTGACACTATTTCCTTCCAACCAGGTTCTTACTTAGTAAACATTTTCTTTGACAAAGCTGAGTTATAGCAGAATTTGCCCAAGACACAAAGGTTACAACAGCATCCTTCTAAAAACTCTGGCTCAGTAATAAATAACTTGTTTAACCAACAAACCGAGAAGATCATACCAGATCTTATATTCCAACTTGACATTTCTAAAGCCAGACTACCTTATTGTTCAGTTGTTTTGTTAAATCTGCCCAGTGTAGGAGCACCAAGTGCTGATTTTGATGTGTGTTATTTTACCCAATAATACACCTGGGCAGTTTAAGCATACTGGTGTGATGTTGAGCAGGGTAGGCATGATAGTAAAAGGCTGCTTCCTTCCTTGATATTAAGTCTTATGTAGGTAGTTTTTTTTAACTATTATCCTCAGGGTCTTATAAAGATTTTCACCAGAAGGAAGTTTTTCTCATAGTCTGATTATTAGCCTTCTTTTTCTCAATTAATAATGGCTCTATGGACATAACTGATGTGCTCTTTGGGTCCCACTCCTCTGGGGGTGTTGTGCGCAGCAATGGGCTTTTTATGGTTTAAGTTTCACCTGCCATTTTTAATTGCTGGTTTTTATTGTGATTACAGATGGGAAGGCCTGGAAAAAACCCAGAAAAAATGGGGGGGGGGCTGTTTTTTTTTTCCCCAGGGGAAAAACGGATTTGGAAAATCTAATTGTGATATTGTTTTATTTCGTTTATATTGTAATTATTTTCTTATAAACCATCCTGGGAAGCATTCTGGCTGAAGGGCACTATAGAAATAAAATAAACATGTGTTATGGATATTAGTACGTTGGTTTGAAGAGTCCTTTCTCAGTATATGAGATTGGACTCAGCGGCTTTTTGACCCTTTCCAACCTCTTTTTTTTGTTTGTTTGTTTGTTTGTTTGTTTTTGCCCATCACAGCAGAGTGGAATTTTGGATAGAACTTAGCATTGTTTTCACCACTTACTGTTCTCCTCTCTAAATACTTGTTCCCTAATTTGTTTTTTCAGCACACACTAAGGACATGCCATTTACATGTGAAACCTGTGGAAAATCCTTCAAACGCAGTATGTCACTCAAAGTTCATTCCCTGCAGCATTCGGGAGAGAAGCCTTTCCGGTGTGAGGTATGCACTCTTGCTAATTCAGGGTGCAGTTAGAGTTGGGAATTACTTTGAATTTGAATAACGTGCACAATGGAGAACAAACATCTAGACCGGATATTGGCGACTGTTTGTTGCTTGTTTGCTGCCTGACTGTGAGATTAATTGTGCCATATCATCACAGTGTGAAGTAGCAGGGACACTGTAAAATACACTTCACTATATGGTAAGGCACTACAGCTGACTGGCTGACCATGTTCTTGCCATCATACAGCAAATTCTGACTATTTTATCTTAGTGTAGGCAGCAGAAGAATAAAACTGAGTATGAGTGTAGATTTAGAGATGCGGAAAATGGGATTGTCAAAGGTGAAAGCGAGAAAGAAATAGTCTTATAGAAAAGCAAATTGAAGCTTTTGCCTTCCCCCCAAAATGTTATCTGCAAAAATTGGGTAGGGGAAGAAGAAGTTCCATTGTGCAGGCAGATGTTGTTGCGGGAATGGAATGACTTTGTTGGACCCAATCCAGTATGTGCATCAGTATTGCGACTTACTTTGATTCTTACATTTCAAAAGCTTGATTCTTGGGTGTTTCGACTTGGAAATGAAATAGAACAAAGTTCTCCCATTTCATTTCCTGCTCAATACATATACCACTACAAATTTTCCACCTTGCCCTTAAGAAACAGTCCATAAATCTGAAAGAATATTTTTGTTTCGTTTCTCCCAACGCAATAAACTGATCAAGTCTTTACGGTGTAATTTTTGAAATAGTATAGAAACTATCCTGGGAACTTATTAGCACAACAGGATTTTATTGCAGTTATTTTTATGATAGCCTTAGCAGCCTTGAAACTGTGTGTGGTAAGGCAAAATGAAAGCTAAATCAGAATGAGAGCCTTTTGGGTCTCTTCACAATGGGATACATTGCTGCTGCATTATAGTTTATTTTACCCTGATTCTTGCAAATGAAAGACTTGTACCCTCTTGTTTATTGTAGAACTGTGATGAAAGGTTTCAGTACAAGTACCAGCTCCGTTCCCACATGAGCATCCACATTGGACACAAGCAGTTTATGTGTCAGTGGTGTGGTAAAGACTTCAACATGAAGCAGTACTTCGATGAGCACATGAAAACCCACACTGGTAAAGATGTACTTTTTTTATTCTATAATGTGAAAGTACACTGGACAGGGTTTCCCAAACTTGGGTTTCCAGCTGTTTTAGGACTACAGTTCCCACCATCCTGTGACGACTGGTCCTTCTAGCTAGGGATGATGGGAGTTGTAGTCCAAAAACAGCTGGAGACCCAAGTTTGGGAACCACTGCACTAGACCAAAAAAGGTCATATGCCGTCCACAAAAGAGATTCACTAGC
Source organism: Podarcis erhardii (assembly GCF_964252035.2). Classification (NCBI taxonomy): domain Eukaryota; kingdom Metazoa; phylum Chordata; class Lepidosauria; order Squamata; family Lacertidae; genus Podarcis; species Podarcis erhardii. The sequence continues at coordinate 32,988,264 of NC_138502.1, read as the reverse complement.
ATGTACCCCTCAGTTTTATTCATAACAATAATGCAGAACATGAAAAGAAAAAGACATGTTCTTGCCCAGTCTAAAAAATTTGAAGTACAGTGGAGGAAAGTCAAGGGTAAACAACAACCAAACATAAGGAAACAGAATTGCACGTGGGGAAAATGCAAAGGGTTAATATCCAGGTTTTCCAGAAAATACGGGTTTAGAGGAGACTTTGTGTGCTCTGGGAGAAGTTATGGTCTTAAAGAGCAGCATCTAGTAAAGAAGGTTATGGGAGCTGGAGAGCTTTAAGCATGTGTTTGTGCTGGAAACAGAAGGGGATGGGGAAAGAACGTAGGGATTTGGGACGAGGTGTCGCATCGTCTGATTGATAGAGGTGAATGAGTTGTTAGCTAAACAGGAAAGAACTGAGATTAGTAAATGGGAGGCCGAAGTGAAAGTTGCAGTGACACATGGACGCTTTCAGGGGGAAAGACGGGCTCTGGAACCTTGGAGGGCTGCTGCCAGCCAGAGTGTGCTGGACCAGATGGTCTACCTACTTATAAAGCAGGTTACATTGAGTGCAGAAAGCAGGAGCCAGTTATGGTAGGTTGAGAGAAGAGATGGATAAGACAGCAAGAATAGAGTCCGTATTCCGGGAATTTGGAGGAAAGATCTAAAAGAAAAAATGTGACCATAGATAAAAGGGTGGAATAGGTCAAAAGAGGACTTTTTGTCTTGCTGATTCATTGGAACAAAATACAGAAGGAGCTGGAGAATAGGCTGATTATATTCTGCTGAAAAGGAAGAATAATTGGGGAGATGGCAAACTGAAATTGGAAGGGATAGGATCCCGGGGCACATGATCGTCTCTGCAAGCAAGACTGCGGAAGAGAAGGTTTAGGGCTGTGTTGAAGGATGAGGGGTGGAAAGAGTGTTTGGATAGCTCCCATTTTATATTGAGAGTCAAGGAACTGGAGAAGTGCAGCCTCTGGGCATGAAAAGTAGAGAAGCATCAAGGATGTAAACCAAGTTGGCATCATAAGCATTGCTTAGCTAAGATCATTTTTGTGTGATTTTAAGTCTTGAGTCCTTTAACATAGCACCTAATATATTCCTCAGCCTTTGGAAAGTTTTTGATTGTAGATCCGTTTTTTCCTACGGTTAATGAATATCTGATTGAGGTAGGTGGAGAATGAATTTCCACCTTCAATTTTCCAACAGGAGAGAAGCCTTTTATCTGTGAAATCTGTGGCAAAAGCTTCACCAGCCGCCCCAACATGAAGAGACACCGCAGAACTCACACAGGGGAGAAGCCATATCCATGCGACGTGTGCGGCCAGCGGTTCCGCTTTTCCAACATGCTCAAGGCACACAAGGAGAAGTGCTTCCGTGTTACCAGTCCTGTTAACGTGCCACCAGCTGCCCAGATCACACTAGCCACAAGCTCTCCTGCCACCACTGTACCTTCCATTGCGAACACACAGAACGTCCCTGCTCCTACTCCACCAATCAATATGAACCCAGTGAGCACGCTTCCACCCCGCCCCATTGCCCACCCATATTCTCACCTGCACCTCCACCCCCACCATCCACATCACCTCCCTGTCCCTGTGCCCCCCGTCCCTCATTTACCCCCACCTCCTGCTCTGTTTAAGAGTGAGCCTTTAAATCACAGGGGCCAAGGCGAAGACAGTTTTCTACGACACCTAGCGGAGAAAAACAGTTCAGTACAGCACCACTAACTGCTTTTGTCTTCTGCCTGCCGTTCAGTTGGTCTTGAGAACCTGGAAGTGTGCTCCCTTCTCAAGAAATCTCACGGTGGCTTCTGCAGCCCCCAAGGGAAAGAACTTCACATGCATCTTGACTGTTCTGCAAAGTGGTCATCAAGCCCAGGGGAACCGATAGGACAGAAGCCCAACTCGGCTTGCACGTTTTACTGTTGACTTTTTTAGATTTCAAAATGACTGAGACTTGTGAAATTTTTTATAATTTCATATCAGCTGATGAGGTATGCTTGCTTTTATATCCCGGACTTTCTCCTCAAAGAGGGGATGAGCCTGGTTTCCTTTGTACTAATCAGAGACTGTGAGACTAAATCCCAGAGCATTAATTATCACTGTGTATTTGTTAATTTCTTTTCAGCTTTTTTTTTTTGTGTGTGTGTGTGTGTGTGTGTGGTTGTGTGTGGTTGTGTGTGTGTGTGTGTGTGTGGTTGTGTGTATGTGTGTGCTGGTTATGGAGTGAGCCAGCCACATGATCGCAGAATATCAAGCATTATAGGAAAAAGACGGTAAACAAAACTTAATCCCATTTGAGTAGTTCTCCTAACACACTCTTTATTTTAATACGGAAAAATTATTTTAGAGTTTTTGTATAGACCTATTTAGTAGCCTGTTTCTAAAATGAAATGTATTTCAAATAAGCGGTGTAATTTTTTTCAGTGTAGCTGGACCTATGTTGTTACAATAGATAATTTTTTATAATCATTCAAATGTGATTCTTTAAGAAAAAAAAGATGCAAATAGCTTATAATAGGGAAAAAATATTCTTACATCTGTACTACTCTTAAAAAGGTGCTTTGAAAGGGAGAGGAAGGAACCCAATAAGTCTCTGGTAAGGCTGCCTCAGAAGTGGAGATGATTTCAGAACTTTATATAACTTATTTGTAGGGTGTTTTTTTTTTTCTAAACGTGACAGTTACCTTCTTTCAATGTCACTCAAGGGTTGCTAGACAAGAACATTAAACTACTGTATTCCCACAAACATTTTTCACTTGCCTCTGCTGGACTGAAGTGTGGAACGTTTCAGAAAGGATAGACTCTCTCATTGGGGGGGGGGGAATTGGGGGTATGAAGATGCAAGGAAGAACTCAACCAGAAGTGACACATTTGGAATTTGTATGCTGTTGTTTCTTTAGCATACATTAGGACGTAGTTCATTTTATAGATATGTGTTTAAGCTATGACTTAATCTGGGAATCATAGTTGATGCTGCTTTTGCTTCCCCCCTCCTCGAAAGATTAAAGAGTTCATTAGGATACAAGTGGGAAACCACAAATAAGGTGCTGTTTGGTTTGGTTTGTAAAAACAACAACCTTGAATTAGCAGGAAAGCAGTTGTTATGTTGCCTGAAATGTTTACCCACAGAGTATGTGCACGCAGTGAAGCAGTGTCTGGTATAGAAAAGAGGTGCATATTATATAGGATAGCTTCTTTCAGATTTGACCAGGTTTCACAGGTATGTGGCAAAGAAATGTTTGAATGTTAAGCAAGTTGCTAGTTGTGTTTTCTCAAAGTCTCCAGTGGCACTAAATTGTGGCAAACTAGTTTGAATGCAGAGAGTCATGGTTCTTATTCAGATGTAGTTTACGGAATTTGAAATACAGCACTGTTTTAAGCAGCTGAAATAGCTGTTGGCTCCTTGAGGAGAAGGCACAGTGATACACTCATGATTAAAAGAGGTGAAATTTCCTTAAGCTTCATTTCACGCCCCCCCCCCCCAGACCATCATGCTGATCCCTAGCATGCCATTCTCTTTTTAAAAATGGCTTTTAAATCTTAGGTGAGGGATTACATCTGATCAAAAAGAAAGCCCTCTCTATTGCACCTCAAGGTTGCTAATTGTGTTTTTACCATCTCTATTAACTTTGATTTTTTGCATTAAAAAATAGTGTTAGGCCTTTTGCATACCTATTCATATTTGAATAAAACCCTCTAAATCTCATTTTTTCTGGAAAAATAAGTATTTTTTAAAAAAATGTGATAACATCTGTTCCTTCTCTTTTGTAGGTAGTAAAGCTAGCTATAAAAGTGAATAATTGATACATAACAGTTTGTCATCTTCAACTACCCTGAATGGTTTTATACATTCCATGTCATGTTTGCAAACCTACAGTTCTGTGTAGATATGCCACAGGTCAACAAACTGGCTTGTTAAATCTACTTTTATAGGAAGAAAGAAAGAAAAAAACCATTGTGGTTAAATCAGTTGTAATCCACTTTTGCAAAAAAAAATGGTTTTCTCAATAAATTTACAGTATTTGGCTGCTATTTATGAATCCTACTACTTGAGACGGGTGTGTTATTTTCCCCCAAACAGCAGCTGAGCTGGCTCTTTGAATGTGCGGCTGATTCTACACACTTCAGAGTTGTATTTATACACACACACACACACACACACACACACTTCAGAGTTGTGTGTGTGTGTGTGTGTGTGTGTGTGTGTGTGTGTATATATATATATATATATATATATATATATATATATGTGTGTGTGTAAACCTGGCAAGTGGCAAGATGGGGGCAGCTGCAGTTCTACTCACATTATCTATCTGAAATCCTACCTATGGATGGATTTGCAGCCGCTGTGTTGCGGTAGCCAAGCCAAGTTCCTGATTGTGGAGAGGTTCTAAGTGTGTTCGGAAGAACACATGAAGAGCCTCCATCAACACAAAAACGTCAGGGGGTGGAATTGAAAGGCATGAGGATATTGCGAACAACTGACAAATGCAGCCCCTTGCCCATTTATTTCTCCATGTGTCCTTTGGAAGCCGGAATTAGAACTAAACCTGTTCATGGATATACTAAGGTAAAGGTAAAAGGACCCCTGACCATTAGGTCCAGTCGTGGCTGACTCTGGGGTTGCGGCGTTCATCTCACTTTATTGTCAGGGAAGCCGGCGTACAGCTTCCGGGTCATGTGGCCAGCATGACTAAGCCGCTTCTGGCGAACCAGAGCAGCACACGGAAACGCCATTTACCTTCCTGCCAGAGTGGTACCCATTTATCTACTTGCACTTTGACATGCTTTCGAACTGCTAGGTTGGCAGGAGCAGGTACCGAGCTACGGGAGCTCGCCCCGTCGCGGGGATTCGAACCACCAACTTTCTGATCGGCAAGCCCTAGGCTCTGTGGTTTAACCCACAGCGCCACCCACGTACTCATGGATATACTACTAATTTCAACATTTTTGTCCTAAAAGCGAATGGTTTCAGAACATGCAGCTCTGTGGGAGGGGGTCTAACTTGTTCTCAGTATTGGGGATATTGATGTGTCCGTGCTGATCTCTTCCTGAACCTGGGAAAAGTGGGACAGGCATTGGTTACATGGATTTTGTGTGCGTTCCTCAGGCCATAAGACTTTGCATATTGCACCTTCTCGTTTCCTAGTAGTGGCATTTACACTTGGATTTTAGTACTTTAGCTTAGGAAACCTTGGAGTCCATTACCTTCAAAGATACCCGAGATGCTGCAGAAAGCATGATTGCCCTGACCCTTGCAAATCAGAATGTTGTAAGAATCCAGTTTGTTGCATCTCATTCCAAATATTTTCAGGTGGCAATGCAACCCAGCTTTGCTTAAACGGAATATTTAATTTCTTCTTCGTGCTCCTAACTAGTGCAGTACTGGCTCTGATGTCAAAAAGGACAGTCTATCCCTTTGAGTTACGAGTAGCTTCAAACTTTAAAAGAGGCACTAACAATTTGCCACCACAGTATGTCTGCATAATTAAGACTGATCTTTGCATCAATGTATTCTTCCAAGCTGAACTTCTTACAGAATCAGTGACTCTGACATATTGAAAGTTAGGAAGCATCCATGGCTAAGGTGAGGGGACTGAAATGGCAGATTGCCATTTTCAAAGGTCTGCCAGTTTTGCTGGCTGGTTTGAGAGCAGGGAGGGATTTTACCTTTGTCCTCTTTATTTATTTTTGCCCAGGCAATTCTCTGTTCTATTTTTTTTAAATCCACCCATTGAAACCAAGAGGGAAGGGAGGAATTAGCTCTGCCAGCTTCAAATTCATCCTAGTGCTTCTCGGAGGAATCAAAGACTTTGGATCCAGCAGATCCAGAATCACTTCCAACTCGCCCCTCGAATGCCCCATTTCAGAGCCTCTCACTGATGAAACCACCAGCAGCCTAGATCTATGACCATAGAGATTTTTGCAGATGTGGGAGGGGCCTCTGTAGCAGACTCCTGGCAGCAAATCACCTGTGCCCCATCATTATGTCCTCTCATCTGGGTTTTAGGATCACTGTTCCTTCTGAAATTCCCATAACTGATTAAAACTCAATACAGTGGTACCTCGGGTTACATACGCTTCAGGTTACAGACTCCGCTAACCCAGAAATATTACCTCGGGTTAAGAACTTTGCTTCAGGATGAGAACAGAAATCTTGCTCTGGTGGGGCAGCAGCAGGAGGCCCCATTAGCTAAAGTGGTGCTTCAGGTTAAGAACAGTTTCAGGTTAAGAACGGACCTCCGGAACGAATTAAGTACTTAACCCGAGGTACCACTGTACATTTTCCCCCCAGCACAAGTGCTTGAGCAGTGGGTATGGCAAACTACTTGGGATTTGTTTTGCCAAGGTTGCTGAACAGCAGGGTGCAGTTCCTTGCCACCAAAATTACTCCATGTAGACTTAAGAACTAGCTTATCTTGGTTTTACTGAATTGAAAGTTGAGTTACTTTCCTCATTTAAAAATCACTGGGCTCCAATTCTCGAGAGTACTGGAGTGGAGCAAAGAAGTTTTAAAAAGCCTACAGAAAGTGGGTGTTTTGAAAGACTAGTTGGATATTACTAATGCCATCACACACAGAAAAAGAGAGTCTATAATATTGATTTGGCATCTGTATCTCTTGTTTCAATTGCAAAGGCTTTTTGAATAAGCTTCTGAGTTTTAAGTCTATTCCTGCAGTTTGCTTTCAGGATTACAGCAGGTGGCACCGTAGTAAGATTGGATAATAGATGGAACGCGCAAGTTGACAATAGCATATTATACTACTGTCAGCATGTTGCAGTAAAAATAAGATGCGTGTTGCAAACCAGAAATACGCCACCCTCAATTTATTTATTGCATTATGTGCAGACATGGATGCAGTTTGGAATAAATGCTGGAGCTATCGTGCATTAGCTGGCACATTAGCTGGCACTCAAAGCAAACTTGCAAAATTAGTAGCTTGTGGAAGTTGCTGCTTATAGAAGAGACTCCATGTTCCCTTTTCTAACAAGCAACCTCTTTGGCAGGTCCGCTGTGGACTGTTTGTCCATTCCTGTCGCCCATATTTATATACTTACATGTTTTTTTAAAAAATTAATCTTAGACACTGAGAACAGAAAACCTTCCTTGTAGCATTGTTGCAAAATGACTTTTCTGTTGTGCTCTGTAGCATGTCTTATTAACAACCTTATCTCCCATCTGTACTCACCTTTCAACAGGGAAAGAAATTTTATATACAGAAACTGTTCTTGAGGAAAAAGGGACACCCTCGAGGTAATGAGTAGTTGGGTATTGGCAGCTAGGGCAACATCTTAAAATCTCCATGATTAAATACTTCTACAGTCATCTCCCTAAAACATACTTTTAAATATAATTCAATGTTAATGGCATTTGTATTAAACTGTCAGAGCAGCAGGCTGTTGGCATTTCTTTGCTTAAGGTTTTGCTTTTCATTTTAATTGGTTTTCTGATGATTGGGGCATAATTTTGCTTTGCTATACTGGTGCTCAGTGCTGCTAAGTACCAGGCTACCAGTCTGGCAACCAACTGCATTAAAAAGAGAACTGCCTTCAGGTTGCTCTGAAGGGAACTGATGGTGTGGAGCGACCTGCTTTTGGGCTCAGGGCTGCAGTGCTTGAACACGGTTGCCCATTTTTGTTCTTGTGCTTGAGTTTATTCTCCTTAACCTAACATCACGGTTAATTTGTGTTAAGCTTTGCTCTGGTCCTACCATTGGGCGTGTGGGACATGTGTGTTAGGTGCCCACCAATTCCCAGAGCGCTTGTGGAGGCAGTGCATGCACTTCAGGCAACCCAATGTACTGTGTCCATGTGGAGTGGTCCTCTGCAACATGGCAGGTGCTGCTAAATCCTTAAGCAAAATGAGCAACATTCTGTCCCCCCTTAAGACTGCATCGCTTCTGCACAGCATCTGTTTCCACTAATTTCTTTGCAAATCAAAATGCTAAATTGCATTGTTTATCAGTAGTAACTGAGGGTGCATAATTATAACGCAACAGTAGAAGGAAAATGAGGAAACTCTGTGTATCCCCTGTGCGTATGTGAGCTTGAAACGAACATGGAATTTTGGATAATGCTGTCCTAGGACAAAGGGTGTGTCGCTTCTGTGTTGCATAATTCCTACTGACCGCCCACTTATTCCAAGGTTCCTCTTAACGTTTTCTCCCAGTCTGCCTCCTTCCCTGCCCTTCTAACGCCAGTGTTCTTGCAAAAATACAGTATTGCAAATGCTACAGAAGCCCATGCGTGGGGCTGGAAGTATTTATGCTAAATTACATGAATCATACCCATTTGTTATCATGTGAGGAACCGCTAGCACAATTCACAATTGGGATGTGGGTGTTCTTTAAGCAACAGCTAGGACACTTCTTACAGAACCTGTCCAGATAATTGCTGAGAATCTTGCTGCATAAAGAGGTTGCAGATATGTGCAGTTTTTAATCTGTCGGTCAGTTTGAAAAGAGCTGCAAGCCTGTTTTCTCCAGCAGACTTGAAGGGATGGCAGTGGCGATGTCAGGACCTATCATTGTTGTGTCTGTGTCATAACTGAAGCAAAGTTCCTTTCCATTTAAAACAGTCCAACATTTCTTGATGGTTATTGAATTGCTGCTGACACAACTGTTGCAAGTTGATGTAACGTTTCCTGTGCTATGCTTGGAGCAGCTGACTTTCTGTACAAAGGCTCTTTTTTGTTTTCTTGTGAAACTTTACAGGAGCAAGCTGGGCTGAAGCAAGCCAGTCTGCTATCTGCATATCCGACTGCAAGGAAATGCAAGGTTAGAGCTGTAGCAAGCACTTGAGAAAGAGATAAGCTGGCTATTTATTGTATTGTTCCTTTCAACCACTGTCCTTTCGCTAGTTTTATGCAAATTAAAACGCTAAATTGCATTACAGTCTGCCCTCTTCCCTTGTTGTCCAAAGTGCAGTCAGTTTTGATAGATAAAAATATGTAATTGCAGCTCTTAAATTCCTGTATTTATTTATTTTTAAGAGAGCATTGCATGGCACTTACTTCTTTTATTTAAAATGTTCCTTGGTACCGTAAATGTTTATCGGGGAGGAGTGCATCAGTAGGAATTGTTTTATGATTGGCTTTGTGTAATTGTGGACACAAATAACCTTGTTAGTTTATCTCTGTGGAATGAAATAGGATGAGTAGCTGAGGGATGGGGCAATCTAGCTTCTTTCTGCCTTTGCTCTCTCTGTAGCACGCTGGAGTATGCATTGTTGTTTGCGGGGGGTTGTCTCGGAAATATATCCCAAGCCACAGCTGGAGACTCTTATCCAAGCAACCTAAGGCCCAGGGGCCGGATACGGCTCAATCGCCTTCTAAATCCAGCCCACTGACAGTCCGGGAATCAGCGTGTTTGTACATGAGTAGAATGTGTCCTTTTATTTAAAATGCATCTCTGGGTTATTTGTGGGGCATAGGAATTTGTTCATATATTTTTTCAAAATATAGTCCAGCCCACCACACGGTCTGAGGGACGGTAGACTGGCCCACTGCTGAAAAAGGTTCCTGCCCCCTGCTCTTATCTTTAGGCATTTAACCTGCATTGTCTTGTGCTGATCAAATGCAGGTTGCAGGGCAGCTTGAGAAAAGGGATAAATCAATTGTGTCTGAAACTTCAGTGTATAGTATTCACCAGAGTGACTGGTGAGGGAAGCTGCACTTATCAATGCACCCATACCGTCATGAATGGATACAAACCCATCACTGTACATAAGCCCTCAAAACGTTATGAAGTGTTATAAGTGGCTAACACTATGCATTTCTGTGCTACCTGCAGAAGAAGCTAAGGCCCACCCCCTACTTACTGAGCAAGACTGAAATGCTGGTTGCTAGATGATGGACAGACTAGTAAAAAATAGGGAGCGAAATTCTGGCAGAGAAGGGACAGAATGTCCCGTCTCTCCACCAGAGCTTGGCTTTCGTGCTGGTTGCAGAAGGAGGGACAGAGGACCAATCCCTCTCACACCAGCCTGCTTGCCTGAATGGAATGCTTGGTCCCAAGTTGTGAAACAAAAATTTATGTTTTAATAATGATGATGATGATATACTGTATTATAATCCACCTTGTGAGGAAATCCTTCACAAAGCGCTTACAGTATTTTAAATTACAGGTTCATTTAATAAAACCTTTTTAAAGCACATAGTGGTCAATAATAACACTAAAACTACCAACATAAAACAGTAACCTAGCCCACACCCCAGTTAACTGCCTTCATCCATGCACCCCATCAAAAACTTACGGAAGCATTTTAAAGCCACCTTTAAATGCAGGAGGTGGGACCTGCTTTAATGTCTAACTTTTAATATGGAACAAAATAAAAATATTCCTTCCAGTAGCACCTTAAAGACCAACTAACTTAGTTGGTCTTTAAGGTGCTACTGGAAGGAATTTTTTAATTTTGTTTTGACTATGGCAGACCAACACGGCTACCTATCTGTAACTTTTAATATGGAGTTGTGGAGCCACAACCAAGAAGGCCCAGTTATGCATTCTCATCTGTGTCTCCAAAAATTTTTACACATCTTTTACACAATTTTTACACATTTTTACACAACAGTTTGCAAACATGGCCAAAAGGTGTTGTTTCCTATTTTCCCCTCCCCCCAAAAAAATCACCCTAGGTAATTCAAGTGAAAAAGAAAAACAATTAAACAGAACTTGTGAGAACACGGGGATGAAAACTCATTGAGTTTGAAAAATGGTAGGGGGTCAGGTTTGTCACAGTTGCATGAATGATCAGTTGCATTTCCTACTGGCCTGCCCTGGTATGGGTAATTGGTGCCATTATGCCAGTGTGGAGACTTCTTAAATATAGGGAGACCTCAGGAATTCTTTGGTAGTTGGTAGAGACAACATCTGCAGCTTTCTGGTAGGCTAAAAGAGTCCTTGCAAGGACCGCACCCTGTGCTTTAATGACTCGTTTCCCTTATCTCTCTCAAACATGTGGTATTGAATTAGAAGGTTCTGCAAAACCAAAGATGCTTTAGGTGAGCTGTCCACAGTATTTTAGGGTGGTGGTAGGGTTGTTTAACATGCCACCCATTGCTTAGAACCCTGTAATCTAATGTTCTCTGTGGCACAGTTTGAAATCTATAGTTAGCCAGGAGCAGGGTGCGGTTTTCCAGCCGTGGCAACTTTATTTTTAAACATGTCTATTTTTGTTTCTTTCATTTCCAAGTCTTTTGCTGAGTAGTGAACTGGGAGCTGGCAATATGGTACAGGTGCTGAATCTGGCTTTTTAAAATCACATTTGTTTGAAGGGTGTGTGTGAGGACATTGGGGAACTCTCTAGTTCCTCTTTTGCCAGCCTCTTAATGGGAAATTGAATAATAGGACACATATGTTATGAACTAAACTCTTCCAGAGTGAAAGGGTGAAAAACCTTAACACTTGTTAGTGATACATGTGCCCTTGGCTGCTTGGTTAATAATGATTTTATTTTTTATAATTTCAATAATTTTAGTTTTAATGTTTAAACATTCATAAGGGTAGGAGTTACTAGGGTCATGGAATATAGTTGTCTTCTCTTTAATATAAGGGAAATCATAGGGGGCCCCCATCTAGAGTGGTAGAAGTGGGCAGAGATATGTTGGAAAAATCAGAGAACTTGCTTAGAAAAGGGTGACTTTTAAACATGACCCAGTTAATTAATGCTCGTAATGATAAGTCCCCATGAGATCCCTTGTCAATTTAAGTGGTATGTTTCATTTGCTTGACCAAATCGTTTTTCATAAACTGAAATCTGCAGGCTGGCCTGACTTCTGCCAAAACACTGATCTGCATCCAACTTCTGATCTGACTCAGATCAGGCCCATTGAGGTTGATGTAGTGAAGTCAGCTGTGCCCATTCATTTCAGTGGGTCTTCTCTTGAGTATGACGAGCATCGGACACAACCCTCTGTCTCTAGCAAACGCTGCCTTTGCCACTTTTGCAGGTCGCCTCTGGCTTTTATGAAACAGGTGACGCTGCAAATTTTATGGACTGAGAATGGGGGCGGGGATGATTTGGGGAGGGGAAGGATGCTAACTCAGGAGTGAACTTAGGAATGCAGTTCTCAGGGTTCTCTGGAAGGAGAAGGTGGTTTCTTAAACCAATGTCTGTCTTGTAGTTTTGATATGCCCTCTGATCACCAAAGGTGCATAGCAAATCCATATCCGATTTAGGCCAGTGACCTGAAGAAACCTAGAGAAGTTTTTTACCGTGTGGTTTTTGTACTGTGGTCTGAATAGCAGGAGTTGGGCTGCGGTGGGTGAGTTGGTCACATTGCAGCATAAGGCTTGACTTGATGTTCTTTCTCTGCCTTTTCAGCGTCATCTAGGGGTGCACAATTACGTAATTCTACTGCATGTACTGCAGTGGTAGAGAGTTTTCATTTTTTAATGCTTTTAATACTTTCTAGCTTTGCCTACTGGGCAATATTTTTTTCCATTTTTGAATACTTTCTAGCTTTGTCTAATGGGACAGGGGCTGTGCACGACACCAGAGCCTTGTTCTGCACCAGTGTGGCGCTTGAGCTTCCGATTCCGTAGGGCTTATCTCTTCACACGCTTTCAAGTGTGCTGTTGTAAGCCTGAGTTCTAGAAACTTGTTTGGAAAGCCGGATGCTGTGGCTTTTTCCTTGTTCCGAGGCAGAATTCCAGCAGTTGTTCTGCAGGGAAGGGTTGTTTTGCATTTCACCTGACCAGATAGCGAGGCGGCGCCCTAATAATGCGGAAGGAGATAATTATCAGAAACATCTTCCTTCACCCTGGGGGTGATTTCTGCTGGGAATGCATGGCGTCGCCTTGTGCAGCTACCGCTGAGAATATAGGGCTGGCTCAGGGCAGGTGACGATGACTCGATTAGGAGCACCTTTTGCACTCTGGTCCTACCCATTGCATGTGGCTTTTACCCTCAGGATGGCACAGGTACAGGTAGGTGGTCTTCTGCTTCCCTCTTCCCCCTTTAAAACACGTTTGCCGGCACTTTCCTTTGGGAGGCATTAGGCTCCAAGCGCCATCTCGGCCTCTTGAACCGGTTGTGGCGATTAAGTTAAAAAGCGTGAATGCAAAAAAAAAAAGGGGGGGTGGGAGGGGCAGCTGCCCCACACTTAAATCAAGCAAATACATTAAAATACTTAGCTAAAAGTAGAGATTGTAGAACGGTTTTGACAGATTTTTCTGAGCACTTGGGGTCAAAAGAAATGAATTTTAAGCAACTGTTGTTGAGACATTTCATTCTGAATCTGCTAGACCAGTAGTTCCCAAAGTAGTTACTGCCTCCGGGGTGTGTGGGTGTGTGGATTACCTAGGAGGCACTAGGCACCGGGGGGGGGGGGTGCCGCTGGGGGTCGTGTAAATGACTATCAGGCTTTGAAAAGCTGGCATCAGTGGATCAAGTTTTGCTGACTCAAAACAGTTTTTACTGGATTTTGAATGTATGCGCTAATGAATCGTTGCCTTTTCGAGTTTTCTTGGGCTATCAATAGCTTCCTCGGTGGATCATGCAAACTGCCGTTCAGAATGCTTTCTATGGGCCACAGGGGATGAGTTTATGGAACCAAGGGGGCAGTGGGCTGAGAAAAGTTTGGGGACCACTGGATAGAGGATGGTGACAGGTGGGTGTCCTGCCAGCCCCCCATCTCCTCCCCTTGCCAACATAAATCCTGGCTGCACCCATGCAACGGGGACCAGGGCGCAAACTTTACGGGGATTATCCCCCCCCCCCTTGCTTGGCCGAAGTGTCTCCCCTCGGCGTGGAGGAGGGCGCGCGCGCGCTCCGGGATGCACTTTCTCCGTTGCGGCGTCTCCTCTTTTGATCTCTGCCCAGGAGCCGCTGCCATTGGCTGCCTCTCTTGTGACGTGCGGGGACTGCGGTTGTCCTATGTAGCAAGCGCCGGGCTTAGTTTCCGTCTCTTTCCAGAGACCCGGGATTCTCTGCTGGGTTGGTGCGGGTGGGGAGGGGGAAGCAAAAGGAGGAACCCGGGGGCCGCTTTCTCCCCCCAACTCCTCCACCCCAACCCTCCTTTAAAAAAAAAAAAAAAGGAGGGGAGGGGTGGAATGATCAGCTCTCCGCCGGCCCTCGGCGTTCAAAAGGAAGCTGGCCAGGGAGAGAGAAGGGGAAAGCTGTTTTTTTTTCCCCATGGAGAGCGATGCAGGGAGCAAAGTTGGAAGTGTGAAGCGAAACTAGGGATCTGCCGCTTGACGGCTGGGGTCCGGTCCAAGAGCGCACGTGAGTCTGCCGCACTTGGGGTGACGGGGAGAGGAAGAGAGTTGAGAGAGACGAGGAGAGTTGAGCTGAGATCTGGCCAAGGGCAAAAGGGACACAAGAGAAAGTGGATGGGGCCCGGGACCCTGGGGGTGGCGGGCAGGAGGGTGCTGATGGGGAGGCGGAATCCGAGTAGCGTTGAGTGGCAGAGGAGATCTTGGGAAGCAGTAGACTTGGGGCGAGGGGGGCAGCAGTTTTGCAGAAGTTTGGGGATGGGTAGGCTTATAGATGATAAGTGTAGCTGTGAGATGTCATGTGGATAAGTAAGTGATGAAGAGTTAATTGGGGGGGGGCGTTGTTCCCAGCTCTTTGATGGGATCAGAGGAAGGAGAGGTTATATATAACCTTAGCCATTAAAGATCTGTGGTCCATTTATGTTGTTCTGCCTTATAAAACAGCAGCCCTTTGCACTTAGGAAGAATTTCCCCCTCCAGATGCTGATTACTGGAGTGTTAGACGAAAGGAGGGTTGTGGGAAGAGAGGTGGCGATGATCCAGGGAGGTCATTTAAGGATGCAAAGGTGTGCATTGTGCCCAAGGCAAGGACACAGGTATGCCTAGAAAAGCTGCCTTCCCTTCACACCGTCCTATTCCAAAAACCACCTGGCATCCAAGCACCCACCACTTGTTTTGGTGGGGAGGAAGTGACTTTTCCTTGTAGTAGGTTTTTGATTTACAGGGGTACCTCAGGTTAAGTACTTAATTTGTTCCGGAGGTCCGTTCTTAACCTGAAACTGTTCTTAACCTGAAGCACCACTTTAGCTAATGGGGCCTCCTGCTGCTGCCAGAGCACGATTTCTGTTCTCATCCTGAAGCGAAGTTCTTAACCCGAGCTACTATTTCTGGGTTAGCGGAGTCTGTAACCTGAAGCATACGTAACCCGAGGTACCACTGTATTTATTTTTTAATGCTGTTCTTGTTTTGCATTCTGTGAGTACATGAAAGCTGCCGCCTCTTTGATTCCACTGTCCCATTTGGGGTGGGGCGAGTGCATTATGCAGGATCTCAGAGATGGGGAAGGACTAGGCAAGCTGTCTTACCTAATAGGGGCAGCATAGGAGCGAACTCCTAAAATATTTGAGCGGGCTGCCACCGCCGCCACCACTGCCCCAAGTTGATGGGCATTGCCATTCAAATTGTGTCTGTGCACCACGTCATGTGATCGATGGCGGGGCTTACCTCCCCCCCCCCCCCCGATATTTTATTCCAGGGCAGGAAGGCTCCCTGCGACTGCCAGCATTAGAATGGGAGGCCAGAAGTTGCTTATCACCCCAGGACATCGTCTGGAGGCTCATGACACAGCAGCCTTGCCAAAGATCTGGCTTGTCTGTGTTTGTTTGGTTGGAAGGCTGCCTGGGGACCCAACCTGGGCATAGGCTGATTTCCCCCCCCATAGGAACAAAGACAGGATGTAACTGCAACAAATACACAGCAGTGGTCATAGCACCTTCTGAGCTAGGCACTGAGATCTTTGCGGGCTCCAAAGATGCAAAGAGGCTTTGGGGGTTTTACTCCAAGAGAGCCAGGGTAGAAAGTTGTTTGAGGGGGGCCAAGGAGACAACATTGCTGCCAGTGCCCGTTTGAAGTGCCAGTCCGCGGGCTGTACTAGGGCAAGCAGATCCAGGAAGCTTCATACTTAATCCAAGAGACTTGGATGGATCTGGGATTTGAAGGAGTCTTTGAGATACTGAGCTGGAGGTCTGTCTCTCGGAATGCTTTTAAGGAAGCAAGGCAATGCCTTTTGATGTGACAGGCAGCTGAGGGTGCTTTGCATGGATTGTACTGAGTTCAGTGGTTGAACATCTGTAGGCCAAAGTTTCAGCTTCAATCTCCAGGTAGGAGTGACTCGTGTCTGAAATACAGTGGTACTTAATTCATTCCGGAGGTCCATTCATAACCTGAAACTGTTCTTAACCTGAGGTACCACTTTAGCAAATGGGGCTTCCCGCTGCCACTGCGGCGCGATTTCTGTTCTCGTCCTGAAGCAAAGTTCTTACCCGAGGTACTATTTCTGGGTTAGCGGAGTCTGTAACCTGAAGCGTCTGTAACCCGAGGTACGACTGTACTGGAGAATCCCTCGCAGTCAGAGCAGGCAAGTCGTGCATTAGATGGACACAATGATCTAACTTGGTACAAGGCAGTGTAAAATGTTCCTGCAAGGCAGATGGCTTGCATGCAGTTTACAATATAACCGTACCTTGGTTCTCGAACGGAATCCGTTCTGGAAGTCCATTCGACTTCCGAAAACCAAGGCGTGGCTTCCTGCACTCAACTGGAAGCCGTGTTGGACGTTCAGCTTCCAAAAAAAGATTGCAAACCGGAATACTTGCTTCTGGGTTTGCGGCGTTCAGGAGCCAAAATGTTCGAGTCACATGGCGTTTGAGAACCAAGGTACGACTGTATGTTACAAGCCTTGCCTGTCTCAGAAATGTGCTACACGGGACTATTATTCCCATTCTACAGAGACAGAACTGAGGCAAAGAGAGGAGTGGCTTGAACCCAACACCCTCCCAGGGCCACGCCGATTCTTTTAGGGCCAGCAGCACTGGAGAGCAATTTTGTCGTGCCCCTGAAATTGTAAGTGCAAGGCCTAACCTTAGCAATTCCAGGGGGAAGGGGGACATCTTCAAGGTCATGTTTGTCTTGTGGTAACTGCAAGTAGAAGCAGATTTCCAGCTTGGTCCTTGTGCCATGAGCAGGATTGTGTGTGCTCTGCCTTCTTCCCTCAGTATATGGTGGGGGTCCCCTCATGCAAATTATGCAATTGTGTACTCTAGTTTCTTGGACGCAGTGGTGCTGTGGGTTAAACCACAGAGCCAAGGGCTTGCCGATCAGAAGGTCGGCGGATCGAATCCCCACGACGGGGTGAGCTCCCGTTGCTTGGTCCCTGCTCCTGCCAACCTAGCAGTTCGAAAGCACGTCAAAGTGCAAGTAGATAAACAGGTACCGCTCCGGCGGGAAGATAAACGGCGTTTCCGTGTGCCACTCTGGTTTGCCAGAAGCGGCTTAGTCATGCTGGCCACATGACCCGGAAGCTGTACGCCGGCTCCCTCAGCCAATAAAACGAAATGAGCGCCGCAACCCCAGAGTCGGCCATGACTGGACCTAATGGTCAGGGGTCCCTTTACTCTAGTTTACATTAGTCTTTCTTAAGGCAGGATCTAAAGCCGATATGGGGAACCTGTGGCCCTCCAGGTAATGGCCAGGGATGATTAAAGCTGCAGTGCGGCAACATCTGGAGGGCCAGATGTTCCCCAGCCCTAAAGTTATACAAGGCACTGAAACCTAGGCTATTGGAAACCCTGCTCAGCACCCCCTGCCCTCCTTAAAAAATTCACCAATCATTGCCTCTGCATCTTCAGATCGTTCCCATTTTGAAAGCTTAGAAACTCGGGTTCTCAGAAATCAAAGTAACTGCAAGCAGAGTTAAGGAGGCGAGATTATAGGCTGTTGCACCAAAAGAGTTGTACCTCTTGGCAAAAGTCCCTGTCTTATCTTGAGCGCTCTTCCTCATTCCCGAATGCACATGGACACAGCTGCTTTGCTCAAACCCTTCGCTGAAACGTTTATCCACATGTACGCACCCACACCACCCTAAAATGCTGTGTGTTCCTCATACCTCTTGCCCCTGCATACCGATAAAAGATTGCACTCATCTTTCTGGTATCCCGGCTTTGACTTCCCCATTCGTCAGTTGCTCTTAAGCTTCTCGCCCAATTACCTTACCCATTTTCCTGCCCTTCCCTTCTTCCTCCCCATGCAAAGTTCTCAACACCCACATTCTCTGAGCCTTCTGTTGCAAGGAGAGAGTAACTCCGAATGTAGGGCATGTTTGGAAATCGTGGTTTAGACGCCTTCAAATATAGCAATCCCGGAGATCCTCTCCAAACAAGCGTGCTGTTTTATTTGCTGGATGTAGAGCCTTCCAATACAAATAAGAGGTTTCTCCACACAGAGTTTTATTTCATTCCCTAATAATTTTCTTTTTTGTTTGTCCTTCTTGGCCTTCTCTCTTCCATCCCCCCCCCAACCTCCTGGTCAGGTGTTTTTCCTTTCTGGGGGGACTCCTACAGACCAGCTGCCATTAGGCAAGCGATATGTTTATCCTGTCAGTGTGGAAAAGAAGGGATTTTAGAACAGACCAGCTTCTTCAAAGAAAAACAGAGAAGGCTAAATTTAGAATCTACCTAAATGCCTCTCCTCTAAATTAAAGGCATTCCGTTTAAAATAAAGCCTCTCCAAAGCTCAGTGCAGTTCTCCTTAACATGGAGGAATGCCTGAATTTTTTTGCTGTAACTGGATGGACGTGGCAACCCCGGTTGAGGATTGCGGGTGACACGGTGCAGAAGTGATTGCCTTTTTTGTCCTACCTCACAGGGTTATTGAGAACGATAAATTGGGCAACGATTGTAAGTTGCTTTATACGCAGAGAGGGGCTGTGCAGAAAGAAAAGACATTTAGCTATCGGGCCAGTTTTCGGTGTGTCATTACTCTGGTACGACCAAGGGCAGTTTTCTGACCATTTCTGGCACGAATTGGATGGATACTCCACCGTACGCAAGTATTCCCTCCATATAGGAAGCTAGCACGGCAGAGAGGAAGTCTGGGAGTCCTGAAATGCTCGTTTTCTGCATGGAGGGAATGTTTTTATATTGGGGGACAGCCATTCATACAAACCCCCTTGTTCAGGGATGGTATGTCACCGAGTAACAGTTGCTGAGGATAAACATTGTGTCTCGTCTCCGTGCAGGTCATAGAGTTGGAAGGGACCCTGTGGATTATCTGGTCCTCTCTGACCTAACTTAGCCATCGTTGTTGTACATCATCATCATCATCATCATCATTATTATTATTATTATTATTATTATTATTATTATTATTTTATACCCCTCCCATCTGGCTGGGTTTCCCCAGCCACTCTGGGCAGCTTCCAACCAAATAATAAAAACAATAGAGCATCAGACATTAAAAACTTACTTAAACAGGGCTGCCTTCAGTTGTCTTGTAAAAGTAAAATAGTTGTTTATTGCCTTGACTTCTGCTGGGAGGGCGTTCCACAGGGCAGGCGCCACTACCAAGAAGGCCCTCTGCCTGGTTCCCAGTAACCTCACTTCTCGCAGCGAGGAAACCGCCAGAAGGCAGAACGATGGGGGTGGAGATGCTCCTTCAGGTATACTGGGCTGAGGCCATTTAGGGCTTTAAAGGTCAGCACCAACACTTTGAATTGTGCTCGGAAACGTACTGGGAGCCAGCGTAGGTCATTGAAGACCGATGTTATATGGTCTTAGCGGCCACTCCCAATCACCAGTCTAGCTGCCGCATTCTGGATTAATTGCAGTTTCCGAGTCACCTTCAAAGCTAGCCCCACGTAGAGCTAATCTGCTGCTCACATATTTTGGTAGCAGAGCTATCGTCATGCGGGGGGGGGGGGTGCGCACATCATGAATGGCTTGAAAGAAAACAAGGAAGACTTATTAAGCTCTGATCAGTTTTTGGAAGAGAGATGACAATCACTAAGATTGCCAGATTTGCTTTTCGTTTTATTCCGCAGCTGAGCACAGAGGTTCCTTATATAGCCATGACTGATTACTTTATTTCATATACAAAAATACGTACATTCCACGTTTCAGACAAATACTGTTTCCCAAATTCAGGTAGGTAGCCGTGTTGGTCTGACGCAGTCGAAATAAATAAAAAATTGTCTAGTAGCACCTTAGAGACCAACTAAGTTTGTTCCGGGTACAGTGGTACCTCGGGTTAAGTACTTAATTCGTTCCGGAGGTCCGTTCTTAACCTGAAACTGTTCTTAACCTGAAGCACCACTTTAGCTAATGGGGCCTCCTGCTGCCGCCGCACCACCGGAGCACGATTTCTGTTCTCATCCTGAAGCAATGTTCTTAACCTGAAGCACTATTTCTGGGTGAGCG
The DNA here is from genome assembly GCF_964252035.2 of Podarcis erhardii. Classification (NCBI taxonomy): domain Eukaryota; kingdom Metazoa; phylum Chordata; class Lepidosauria; order Squamata; family Lacertidae; genus Podarcis; species Podarcis erhardii. The sequence continues at coordinate 32,968,086 of NC_138502.1, read as the reverse complement.
GAGTCTGTAACCTGAAGCGTATGTAACCTGAAGCATATGTAACCTGAAGCGTATGTAACCCGAGGTACCACTGTATAAACTTTTGAAAGCTTATACCCAAAACACATTTAGTTGGTCTCTAAGGTGCTACTGGACATTTTTTATTTATTTTGACTGTTTCCCAAAGTTTACTTAATATATTGCATTTATATCTCACCTCTCCTCCAAGGAGCTTGAGGTGGCATGCACATTTCTCCTCCCCATTTTGTCCTCACAACAACAACCACCACCCTGCAAGGTAGATTTAGGCAGAAAGTGAGTGACTGGCCCCAATATCATCCTAGTTGAGCTTAATCACTGAGTGGGGATTTGAACCCTTCTCTTCCCCAGACCCTGATCCAACTCTCTATAACCACTAGACCACACTGCTCACATCAGTCACAATAATAATAATAAAGTGAGAAGCAGGCCTCTGCCCTGAGATCTACAAACTTAAATAGATGAGCGATAAAGGGAAGAGGAGAAGTGGAGGCCAAAGGTGGAGGGAGATCAGTCTGACAATGTCAAGAGCAAAGGTGCGAGCTGTAAAACAGACGGTTGGCACCTGGTTGGAGCCAGGCTGCTCTTAAACTCCCTGGACGCTTTGCTTGGGTGGAAGCGACCCAGCAGCCTTGGCTCTTTCTAACCCAGGGGTGGGGAAGCATTGTTTTCAGACCACAGGCTGCATTCCCTGCTGGGCCGCTGGAAAAAATGGGCAGACCAATAAAATTACATGTATCTCGTGGCTGGTTTCCACACCCTCGCCGTGCCCTCTTTATCCTCCACCCACGACAGAGGCATCATTATCCTCCTTCGAGGACACGCACAAGGCAAACAAAAAAGGGCTTGGCTTCAGGAGCAGGGCTGGTGAGGGGTGAGACCTTGGGAGAGTTCTGAGGGCCACACAGAGGCCTGGGGGGAGCCCCACTTTTGGCCTGGGGTTCCCCACCTCTGCTCTGATTGGCAAAGGCCAGCACCTGCTTCCCTCTACCGGCTCTGCGGTCCCCAAGGACAGGGATGGAGATGTTGTTGAGCTGCCAACCCTTGGTCATACTGGCTGGGGCTGATGGGAACTGGAGTCGGCAGACCCTCCAAGCGTCCCTGTTTTCCAGGGACAGTCCTGGATTTACAGGAGCCGTCCCGTTAATATTCTGAATATATATTCTGTAAGCCACCCAGAGTAGCTGGGGAAACCTAGCCAGATGGGCGGGGTATAAATAATAAAATTGTATTGTTGCTGTTGTTAACTTGACCCTGGAATGTCCCGCTTTTCCTTAGGACGTCCCTGTTTTCATTGGGGAATTGCTGGAGGGTATGGTAGAACGTTAAGTCCCTATTTTCATTGGAGGGTATGGAGTTAAGCGACACACACACACACACACACCCCCGAGCCAAGGTGATAAGTGACTATAGAACCTTTAGAAGACATCTGAAGGCAGCCCTGCATGGGGGAGTTTTTAAATGTTTTCTTGTGTTTGTATATATGTTGGAAGCCGACCAAAGTGGCTGGGGCAACCCAGTCAGATGGGTGGGCTAATAAATAAGGAATAAAAAGGTAAAGGACCCCTGACAGTTAAGTCCAGTCGCAATCATTTCTGGGGTTGCGGCGCTCATCTCGTTTTACAGGCCGAGGGAGCCGACGTTTGTCCGCAGACAGTTTTTCCGGGTCATGTGGCCAGCATGACTAAGCCGCTTCTGGCGAAACCAGAGCAGCACATGGAAACGCCGTTTACCTTCCCGCCAGAGTGGTACCTATTTATCTACTTGCACTTTAATGTGCTTTCGAACTGCTAGGTTGGCAGGAGCAGGGACCGAGCAACCCGCGTCCCTAAATAAGGAATAGGGCACCCCTATTTTCATCAGATTAATGTTGAAGGGTATGAGTTGGGGGCAGGGGCAGAGGGTCCCCATCGCTGCCCCAGGCTAGCTGAGAATTGGAACAGAATATTTGTCCTGGCTCGTGTTTAGATATCCCCCCTTTCCTTCCCTTGCCCAGGGAATCGTTGATTCATTCTCTGGAAAACTCTGTTGTGATGTCTTATCTCCCTTCCCCCAGCCCCAGTGCTGCTGCTGCTGGATGTGCCAAATATTAGCATGACTCAGCTGTGCTCCAGAGAACAGTTCTCCGATGTTTAGGCTGTGCTTGGAGTTTCTCAGCAGGGAGGTTAAGCAGGGACACAAACATTGTATTCCTCTCCAGCCTTTCGCCAGTGACAGAGGTAGGGAAGCCGCAAATGCCTCTTTGGGGAGGAAGGTATTTTGAAATGTTCTGAGTGCTTTTGGCGGCATTGCCCAAGGAGAGGCATGCTTGTGCTATTTGCACACCGAATGGCCCTTTCCTTCTGCAAATCAATAAGACCTCGTTGCAGAGGCATGTGGAGGAATCTCAAGGAAGGAAGGCTGCTTTAGGGAAGAGGCTGTCCCTGAGCTGCCTTTGCCCTGGCTGGAAAGTTCAGATTCCACCCTTGCAAGTCGAAAAGAAGACGGAGCTATTGCAGCTTTGGATCAGGGTCATGGGAGACCTGTGTTCAAGTGCCGCCTCCACCGTAGCCTTTGCTCTAAGACCATGGGAGCATCGCACACCCTCTACCCAAACTTCCTGCATCTGCAGAGTTGGGAGGGTGTTTGATTTTACTTCCCTTTTGGGTGTGTTGGCAGGGAACATAGTATGCCATACACTTGGCCTACTTTCGTTACAACCCTCACTACACCAGCTAGTGAACCTGTGGTCTTCTAGATCAGGGCTGTCCAACCTCTTAGACCAAGTGAGCCGCAAGAACAGTGGCGTAGCGTGGGGGGTGCAGGGGGGGCCGGCCGCACCAGGCTCAACATCTGGGGGTTAGGGTTAGGGGGCGCAAATCCACGGGTTAGGGGGCGCAAATCCATGGGTTAGGGGGCGCAAATTACTTGCCTTGCCCCAGGTGCTGACAACCCACGCTACGCCACTGCGCAAGAATGCTTTGACGCAGAACCCCGGGGCCACACAGAGTAATGACCCAGAATGCAACCTCTGTGCAAATGGGGAGTTGCCTGTATTTGGTTTTTAATGTGTTGTAAACCGCTGTGCAGTGTTTTTCTTCAAAATACAAAGCGGTACAGAAATGAAAATAAAGAAAATAAATAAATAAATAAATAAATAAATAAATAAATAAATAAATAAATAATCTGATCCCAAAAAGGCACCTAGACGTTCCGTTGCAGTGACCGTAACTTAGGCTTAAGATGCCACTTCACAATTAGCCAAATACAGTGGTACCTCAGGTTACGTACGCTTCAGGTTACATACGCTTCAGGTTACAGACTCCGCTAACCCAGCAATAGTACCTCGGGTTAAGAACTTTGCTTCAGAATGAGAACAGAAATTGCGCGGCGGCGGCGCAGCGGCAGCGGGAGGCCCCATTAGCTAAAGTGGTGCTTCAGGTTAAGAACAGTTTCAGGTTAAGAACAGACCTCCGGAATGAATTAAGTACTTAACCCAAGGTACCACTGTATGAGTTTCCAACACTGGTTGCATCGTGAAATGAGGCCTTTCACAAATGCCCGATGCACATCCATAAAACGAAATGTGTGCAAGTTAGAAATGAAATATTGGGCAGTGGCATGAAATTAGAAGCTGTCTCAAATCTGCATCCCCAGAAATCTGCAAACCAAACAGAGAGGCCCCTGCTCTCTAACCATTTGCAGGACAAGGATTCCTGTAGTTGCTAGGCTCCTTTATCTCTTTACTTTGACCAACCAGATTCAGACTTGCTGGAATAGGCAAAGGGAGCAAGCTGAGCTGCCTTAGCAAGGCTGCGGCGTGTTTGCCTGCTTTTTAACTGTGCTTTTGATGCTCCGAGAACGTGACTGGTCCTGTTTTGTCGTATGACAAGCCTTGCAGGTGCAGGAATGGGAAAAGGTCTCTGCAGGCAGAGCGTCAGAGTGGTGGGACAGCGTTGATGGTGTTGGGTTTGCCTGTGAGAAGCTGTGTCCAACCCTCACCTTCAGTGGAACTTAAATGTTCAGGTATTTGAGGGGAAGCCCCGTTTTTGTTTTACTTCTCAGTCACCTGCTTCTCTTCCCCCATGCCTCCCCTTTATTTTATTAGTCAGGGAGAGGATTGTGTTTCCTGCGCAGTGGTGGTTTCCGAGATTTCCCCTGCGCTTGTCTCATTCATCGGAGGCTTGTGGTTGTGTGCCCTTTCAGCCTTTTGGAGAGGGATAGGGTAGGTGTTTCTTTAAAACAAGGTGGATCGTACTGTGACTTAAATTTAGTGGCTTTCATTTCCCAGGCACACTAGCTTGCAGGATCTACAGTGGTACCTCGGGTTACAGATGCTTCAGGTTACATACGCTTCAGGTTACAGACTCCGCTAACCCAGAAATAGTACCTCAGGTTAAGAACTTTGCTTCAGGATGAGAACAGAAATCACGCCGCAGCAGCAGCGGGAGGCCCCATTAGCTAAAGTGGTACCTCAGGTTAAGAACAGTTTCAGGTTAAGAAAGGACCTCTGGAACAAATTAAGTTCTTAACCCAAGGTACCACTGTACTTTTGGTGTGACTAAAACCGAGAGATCCACCCACTTGCAAAAGGTGTACACTTTTAGAATGAAAGAATAGTGCTTCTGAGCATCTGCTGAGCACAGGGATTTGTTTTGAGTGTGGCAACTGTGACCTGAGTTTACCCAAATCTGTTCCTAGAAACCGTCAGCTGCCTCTGCTCCCACGCCCCCGTTACGATCGTTTGATGGAGAGGGGAAGAGTAATGTTGTCATAGCTATGGCTGAACAACAAGGAGTCAGAAATCCCCATCAATCAACTGCAAACTGCGCAGAAATCTGCTAGTAGATCCTGGTTGTTCTGCTCATTCCTCCACAGAAGTGCCCCAGTGCAGTGCATGAGGGATGTTATAGAACAGGCTTCCTCAACCTCGACCCTCTAGATGTTTTTGGCCTACAACTCCCATGATCCCTAGCTACCCAGACCAGTGGTCAGGGATGATGGGAATTGTAGTTTCAGAACATCTGGAGGGCCGAGGTTGAGGAAGCCTATTATAGAATCATAGAATTGTAGAGACCTGAGGATCTTCGAGTCCAACTCTGTGCAATGCAGGAATATGCAGCTGTCCCATATGGGAATCCGACCTGCAGCCTTGGTGTTACCAGCACCACGCTTTAACCGACGGGGCTTTGGGTCGGGTTGGATAATCGTGCAATGTTATCCTCAAATGCACCCCTTTAAAATTTTATTCCATATAAGCAAATGACTGCTATTCAGAAGCACTGCACTTGGGGGTGGGCGAGAGCAGTATTAACACTGGTCCACCTTCCCTTACTGCAGGGGTCTCCAAACTTTTTTCAAAGAGGGCCAGATTTGATGAAGTGAGGGCCGACCAAAGTTGTTGGGCTTTTTTTTTAGGATTGAAGTTGTTGGGCTTTTTTACAATTTTACCCCAGGACATATACTGCCATCTAGCTCAGTAAAGGTACTCCTGACCGTAAGGTCCAGTCGCGGACGACTCTGGGGTTGCGCGCTCATCTCGCTCTATAGGCCGAGGGAGCCAGCGTTTGTCCGCAGACAGCTTCCGGGTCATGTGGCCAGCATGACTAAGCCACTTCTGGCGAATCAGAGCAGCACACGGAAACGCTGTTTACCTTCCCTCTAGAGCGGTACCTATTTATCTACTTGCACTGGCGTGCTTTCAAACTGCTAGGTTGGCAGGAGCTGGGACCGAGCAACAGGAGCTCACCCCGTCACAGGGATTCAAACCGCTGACCTTCTGATCAGCAAGCCCAAGAGGCTCAGTGGTTTAGACCACAGCGCCACCCGCATCCCTTTTAGGATTGAAGTTTACCTCAAAGTTCTTGAGCTTTTGTAGGATTGAAGTGGTTGAGCTTTTTAACAATTTTACCCCAGGACATATACTGCCACGGATTGTGTCCCCGAAATGTACTTTTGGACATACCTGCCTTACTGGCATCCTATGGGGCTGTGCAATATGGGCACCCACACCCAAAGATGTCCCGCATCGGGCCATTTACTAGTTCTCTGAATTCTGCCTTCTGTTGCAGCAAGGTATAAATGGATCTGCACACAGACGGCTGCCTGCCTGTGGCATAGCCCAGTCCCAAGAATCTGACCAGCTTAGGTTGTCCCCAAAAATAATTTTTAAAAACAAAACACAAATCATGAACCATCGCTCAAGAGGTGCCACGTCTCGCTGTGCTTAATTGGTAGCATGTGGCACTGCTGACTCGGCACATCCCACATGTTCCGCACCGAGCTTGCCAAGCCGGGGGCAGCCTAGGACAGGGAACATCCTGTGAAAAGGAAAGTGCTCTCCGGCCCAGAGCAGCGCTAGGACTTTGCCATCTGCTGGAGCAGAGATTCGCCGTCTGTGTGTCCCAGCAGTGGGATTTAAGCTAGCAATTTTTCAGAGGCTTCTGTGTGTTTGGGGTTTTGAACCGTAGCTTTGAGGGATGTGGCAGAAAAGCAGGGGTCTGGGGACAAATGGATCCCATTCATTCATTCATTCATTCATAGAATTCAGCCCTCCTCACTCCAAACAGGCATTGCTTCTTAGACTGTGCCGGAGCATAAGTTTACATTGCAGTGACCAGCAAAGCCTTTAACCTCTCCGGACTACCTGTTGCAAGTCTTTACCTGAAGAAGCGTCTCCTCCCCCATCGTTCAGCCAGGATGCTGAGGTCCAGCTCCAGCTCCAAGGTCCTCAGTGTCCCTCAGACACCGAGAATTGAGGTTACAAGGAACCAGGCAGAGGGCCTTCTCGGTAGTGGTGCCCGCCCTGTGGAACCCCCTCCCATCAGATGTCAAGGAAATAAACAACTATCTGACTTTCAGAAGACATCTGAAGGCAGCCCTGTTTAGAGAAGTTTTTAATGTTTGATGTTTTATCATGTTTTTAATATTCTTTTGTGAGCCGCCCAAAATAGTATTACTATTTATTTATTTATTTATTTATTTATTTATTTAAGGTGAGAGCAGAGTCAGTTTCAGGTTTGCTCCAGACCACAAACTGGGCACAACATATCTGTTAATCTGCTTGATGAGTTAATAGCATATGAATTTGAGGATTAAAAAATTAATCATCCACTTCAGTTTTTCCTGCACAAATCTGGCGTCCTCAGTATGTTTATTTTGTTTATTAAATTAGCATTCTGCCCTTTCCAAGCATCTGTGATTAAAACAAATACAATGAAGAGAAAACACGGCCTAATGGCATTTCCGTGTGCTGCTCTGGTTTGCCAGAAGCAGCTTAGTCATGCTGGCCACATGACCCGGAAGCTGTACACCGGCTCCCTCAGCCAATAAAGCGAGATGAGCACCACAACCCCAGAGTCGGTCACGACTGGACCTAATGGTCAGGGGTCCCTTTACCTACCTAGGGCTTTTTTTAAAAAAGAACACAATGAAAACAGGCAGGCAGCTTTGCAGGGGACAGACTGACAACAACCAGCATTAAAACTGTTGTTCTGTACATCTGCCTCCCTGCTATTTTTATAAGTATGCTTGAGTGCTCTCAGTGGATCAAACCGCCGGTTACGTTCCACGAGTTATCAAGCATTTTCTTAGAATTTCGCTCTTTTACCTTTTCTGGCCACATGATGGCAGCGGAGCGAAAGAAGATGACGCTTTTCTCTTCTGCCAATTGCGCCCATCTCTTAAGAAAGAGTTCATGGCTGAAACAAACCAGCAGCCCATGCAGGTTTATATAGAATCTTAGCTGCCCAATGTGATTGTGAGGCAATATATTATGTGAGGCTACAATGGGATGGGAGGCTGCTTTGGAGGGTAGGACTCGAACCCAATGCCTTCAGTGTGCAAGAAAGGAGATTCCGATTTCCGACTGAACCTCGGGAAGAACTTCCTGACGGTAAGAGCTGCTCGGCAGCAGTGGTTTCTTAAGCAGAAGTTGGATGGCCATCTGTCATGGATGCTTTAGCTGGGATTCCTGAATTGCAGGGGGTTGGACTAGGTGACCCTCGAGGGTCCCTTCCGACTCTACAATTCTATGATTCCAGGCCTTATTCCATGTCCTCCCTGAGTGCCATTGCCTAGCCGGGATGTATCCTATGATGATACCGTGATTGACGGGTGTAGAGAGGTGTGAATGACTATTATTTTGAATATGAATATTATTGATTTGTGTAGCCAAAGCCAGTACAGTGGTACCTCGGGTTACAGACGCTTCAGGTTACAGACTCCACTAACCCAGAAATAGTACCTCGGGTTAAGAACTTTACCTCAGGATGAGAACAGAAATTGCGCAGCGGCAGCGGGAGGCCCCATTAGCTAAAGTGGTACCTCAGGTTAAGAACAGTTTCAGGTTAAGAACGGACGTCCAGAACGAATTAAGTTCTTAACCTGAGGTACCACTGTAATAGGGTTGGGTGGGTATAGAGACCCCTCTGGCTTCTGCATGTTTTTAATGTATCCTAATACAGAGAGCTGGCAACTTCATTGATTGCTTCACCCCGTATCCCAAAGGTAGCCCACCCCCGACGGAAATGCGGTTCTGGGACTGCAAAATAAAAATAAAAAATGCCCTTGCAGTAGTCTCTGATGGCTACCAGGAACCAGTAGGGAGTGGGAAGCGTTTTGCAATGTGGGAGAAAGAGTTGAGGGTGGACCAATACTTCCTTACCTTGAAAGAAGTCACTTCCTCTCTTCCAAAATGGCTTTGCCAGAAGGCAGACTCTCTCCAGGATCTCTCAGTGATGGAGAAGCCAGACCTTCTCTGCATCCTGAGCTCCCATGCGCTTCAATTTGCACCAGATTTATGGCACGTACATGCCGTAGATTGAAGTCACATGACTCCCCAACCAAGAATCCTGGGAACCGCAGTTTGTTAAAGGTGCTGTATCGGGGGGGGGGGGACTACAGTTCCCAGAATTATTCCGAGGAAGCCATGTGCTTTCCATGTGTGATGTGCATGGAGCCTTATTTATTGATTGGACTGAAACAGAGATGTCGAAAGCAAGGCTGTCTTTTAAAGAAATAACTGGAGCTTATTCACAAGAAATAACAGGACAGGCATGGGCCCTGGCAAAAATGGCAGTGTGTGGTTTCTCTGGCAGCAAAGAGACCTTTCTGTGGAAAGAGAGAGAGGCAGAGAGAGAGATAACCCCGGTTGATGCAGCGTGTTGGCTACTAAGGAACTGAAGATGAGAAGGTGCTTCGAAAGTGTCGGGCTGCAATGCTTTCTTAAGGTGAGCACGAATCTCCGGAAATGGGCTGTTCCTGCTGCAGGGAATCAGGATCTCAAAAGCCTGGATGTTGCCATTGCACGGAGGGCCGCAAGCCAACCTGTGCCTCCGTCGCTGGAAGGCAGGGCGAAGCGAGCTCCTTTCTCCAGGGTTGGCCCTGGTAGCAGCAGGGCCTCTGGAGGTGTGTGTATTTTTGTGTGTGTGGAGGGGGGTTAGCTTGGACTTCAGCGGTGAAAACGCCTTGGTCCGACTCTGGCTGAAGATGCCTCTGTCTGTTAGCTTAACCACTTTGCCTCTACCGCCCGCAACCTCTAGGCCACGCCTCCGTCTCTTCATTGGCTGGCATTCCTCATTTCTGATTGGCGGGCAGGATCTATATAAAGTAGTGCGATGGCAGAGCAAAGCATGCAGGTAAGTCGATGAGGTAGGAGAAGCGAGGCTGGAGTGATGGTGTGGGAGGGAGGCAGTCAGTCAGGTGGGGCTCAGAGGCTTCACCACCTTGACACCAGAAAAGATTTGCTCTGTGGGTTTTCAAAGCTCTGTGGGGACTAAAAACCTACCATCATCATTTATTTGATTTTCACTGAATTCTAAAAACTCAGTGAAAATCCAGATGGTGATAACTCCTGCTGAATTCTAGGAAATCCAGTATCGAGCTGCCGTACACAGATCCTCACCCAACACAAAGATCCCCACACAAATTAAAGCCATCTTTCCACCCACCTCAAGTGTATTCATTCTCCAGTTTCCCAGACTCACATCAGTTGTCCTTTTGGGGCACTGGCATGCAGGTTTCAAGGGCAAGTAATCGTCTTGCTCGCTAAGGAGCGCGGCCTGGATTAAGATGGACGCAAACCTCTGATCCCCTTTACTTGTAGGCTAAGCCTCTTAACGGTCAGAGTTGAAGATAACATGAGGGAAAAGATTATGGCTGGGAAGATATGCTCAAAGAGGCAACCGGGCTGTAGCGATTTTGTCTAAGTAGCTGACTCGGCAGGCCTGTGGGCCCCGTGTTCTTCCCCACTCAAATTTTTAGGCTTTTTCCATACCGGAGTTTCCATTGGGAAATGAAAGGCGAGCTGGTAGTCAGAGACATTGAATGTACAAGGCAGGGGGTCGATTTAAAAAACCCTGCCCATGGGTACTTAAAACTCAGTGGAACCAGTGTTCGAAATTAGCTAGGAGCCAGGCGCATTTTGCACCTGGCTTTTGAGCACTTGCGACCAAGTGAAGGTGCCCGGGCACCAGGATAGCATCTGACATCTCCACCCTCTGGGGGTCATTGGTTCCAGACTGTTTTCACACACTTAATACCCCATCCCATAGAATGCGATCAGTTATATCACACAATCAGAATGAATTTCAGGAACCAAAATGCTTTTTCTGTGCAGCCTGAGCAAGAGCAGTCGCCATTAAGGAAAATAGGTCAATCTATGTTTTAGACTGCTTGTAAGTTCTCCAAGTTCTTAACCTAGCTCAAGGTTGTCATCTGAATTAGCCAGAGGTTTAACTGATAATTAGTCACAGCCCATCCTTTGAAAAATAAAGACTTTAGAGCCATATTGCCCCAAAATGGCAATCGGACTTTCTGCTTTGGCGACTGCAACCTTGGTTTAAGGAGCCATTTGGCACCTAGATTACATATCTGAGTTTCTAACATTGAGTGGAACACCCCCCCTCAGGTAGTGGATTCTCCTTTCATGGAGGTGCTTTGAACGTACTTCTGTGTCCGTTTGCAGTAACGAATGAAAGCCACACCCAAACAGGACTCTGCTTAATGGATCTCGCCTCTGTTCTTGCTGCAGGATAGGGCTATGGCCGTAACGCAGGGCCAGAAATACCTCCTCATCTTTGACTTTGACGAGACCATCGTGAACGAAAACAGCGACGAGTCCATCCTCCAGGCCGCTCCGGGGAAGCAGCTCCCGGAGTCGATCCGCAGCACGTACCGCGAGGGTTTCTACAATGAGTACATGCAGCGGGTCCTGCAGTACATGTGCGACCAGGGGGTCAAGATGGCCGACTTCAAAGCGGCCTACGAAAGGATCCCGCTCTCCCCCGGCATGGCCGACCTCTTCCAGCTCCTCTCCAAGCAGCAGGAGCACTTTGAGATCATCCTCATCTCCGACGCCAACATGTTTGGCATCGAGTGCGCCTTGAAGGCGGCCGGGGCCTACCCCCTCTTCCGTAAGATCTTCAGCAACCCCTCAAGCTTTGACAAGAGAGGCTACTTCACCTTGGGCCCTTACCACTCGCACAACTGCAAGCGTTGCCCAGCCAACATGTGTAAGCACAAGATCCTGACAGAATATCTGGCAGAGAGGGCACAGGAAGGGGCCAGATTCGACCGTGTCTTCTACGTCGGGGACGGAGCCAATGACTTCTGCCCTTCCACTGCACTGAAGTCGAGCGACGTCGCCTTCCCTAGGAAAGGCTACCCCATGCACCAGCTCATCCAGGAGACTGTGAAAAGCCAGCCTGGGACTTACCAGGCCACGGTCGTCCCCTGGGACTCTGCCGTAGAGATTTCTTGTCACCTTCAAGAAGTTCTCAAGAAGAAATGTTGAGGGTGGGGGAGACCTTTGGCGGGAGGAAACAGCTGCTCTCGTTTGGAAAGATCTGAACGATTATAGCATCACAGCTCTCTCACGCTTGGCTTAAGGCTCTCTCTCTCTCTCTCTCTCTGGGCTTTCTCCACCTCAAAATCTCTTGTCTCTGGGTCTCCCCTTCCTTCAACCTAGAGATAAGGGCTCACTATGCAGTTAGGAAATCCGTTGAAGGAAGGGTGGGTGGATGACAGGACACTTTAAATATTTTTGATTGCCTTTTTGGAAAGCAAAAGCAAAATACTTTTGCATTTGCTAAACCCACGCATCTCATTTCGCTCGGGCTGGTTCTCAGTAGCGCTCTTAGCGCATGGGGAAATTCTGTCGCTACCAAAGCATTTTGACTGCTCACGGGTGTTGAATATAGCTCTTCTCCCCTTCCCTTAACAAACACCCTTTTTTAAAAAAATTACATTTCCAGATCCTACTCCATCTAACAGGATGTCAGAATTGTCTTTAATTGTTTATCTAAATTGGGGGGCTGGGGCTGTGGTCCAACAACAACCGAAGGACTATAGCTCCATCCCCACTCCCTGACTTTGGCTGAGCACATCGGGAACAAAAAGGGAAAGCACTTTTGCTGAAGCAGCCTATGAATGATGTTTTCTACTCTCCCCTTCCTTTCCTGGCAAGACAACCTCTTCAAGGAGTACAGTATTCCTGCTGCTCAGAAAAGGCTGGTGTCTAAAATGAAGGGGGAACGAACAGGATCGGAAGGCCTGTAGGTTGCAATGAATAGCAAAACAAGCAAAGAGTCCAGAACTGAATGGGTTGGAAGAAGAAGCCAGTCAGGGACGGTGTGCACTTGAGTTACAGTGTGGGCGAATGAGAACAAGCAAAGATATATTTGAGGCGCCATTTTCCTCTAAGGGTGCATCATCCTGGTAAAGCACCCAAGTTGTGCTCCCGTTGCACGTTTTGGCTCTTGCTGGCCTGGGTTTCACCTTTGGGCATTTTCCCATTCCTGCACAGCTCTTTTCCTTGCAGATTCAGGCTGGGTTTTTCTGTTCCCCATATGCTGAATTTGTCAGTTTGCAGCAGCCACGTCCTCCCAAATGAATGGCGGATTGGAGGCAGGGTTGCGGAGGAGAAACGGATTGTTTGGCAAGGTGGGAAATCCATGTGGAGTTGGGTCTTGTGCTACAAATGCATCATTTTAAAGAAAAAGGTGGCCCTTTCTGCTACATCTATATGATGTTTTTTGTACCCACTTACCCACTAATGCGCCGGCTCCCTCAGCCAATAAAGCGAGATGAGTGCCGCAACCCCAGAGTCGACCACGGCTGGACCTAATGGTCAGGGGTCCCTTTACTTTTTTACCCACTACAGTGGTGCCCCGCAAGACGAACGCCTCGCAAGACGGAAAACCCGCTAGACGAAAGGGTTTTCCGTTTTGGAGGCGCTTCGCTAAACGAATTTCTCTATGGGGTTGCTTCGCAAGACGAAAAAATCTTGCGAGTTCCCGCGGTCCCCCCCCCCTGCTTTTTTCCGCCCTTTCCCTAAGCGCTAAGCTGCTTATCAGCTGTTCCGCTGATAAGCCGCTTCTCAGCTGATCGCTAAAAGCCGCTAGACCGCTAATAGCGCTAATCCGCTAAGCTGTCAATGGGCTTGCTTCGCAAGACGAAAAAACCGCTAGACGAAGAGAATCGCGGAACGGATTAATTTCGTCTTGCGAGGCACCACTGTAATGACTTCCCACAAAGAACCCTGGGCATGGTAATTTGATAAGGGTGTTGAGCATTCTCTCTTCAATATCCATGGATGCCTTTGCAGAACTGCAGTCCCCTAGGAACATGAGCATTTATGGAGAGTGGGGGATGTTCCTCCCACAGATGAACCATAATCTCCCATTCTCTAGCCTTCATTTTTTTTTAAAAAAAAGAGCAAGTATTTAGCATTTGTAGAACCTGGGATATGGGACAAAAATGCACATCTACCATTCTTACTTTTTTGGTGAGAACTGAACCTGCTTCTTCCACCCCTGGAAAAATGGCTTGAGAACCCTATGCCTGGAAAGAAATCACATCTATTCAGTCAATAGCTACAAAGACTTTAGCAATGGGGGAAACAGGTACCCGACAAAGTTTGGGAAAAGGGACCGTGCAAAACATTTAATCTGCACAAAGCTTGTATCTTTCTAAGTGAGATACATGCTGCTGCCGCAGAAATCCCAAGGGTGTACTTAACGTAAACAATAAGTGATGGTCCATGAAATCATACATGGGTCATATGGTCCTATGTGGATTGTGTGTCCTGCCCTTGTGTGCAATGATCAACAGATTGCTTTGAGAGACGCTTCTGTGAGTGCAACCCAACACCTGCCAGATTCTCTATTTATTATATTTCTATTGCAGCCTTAAATTTCCCTCTCCCATGCTGCTTTCTCTGAAACCAGCAAGATGTTCCTGTCCTTACACTTGCCGCCTGCTCATCCACCGCAGATTGCACAACCAACCCATTTGTCACTCTGTCTTGCTTCGCCTTCGCCTGCTCCTTAATTCTGTTTCCTCTGCAAACCTGCTTTGTTGTCAACAACTCCCTCCTTTTCTCCACTGGTCTGTCAATGCTTGTTGGAACTTAAAAGCCATGGAAACTCTTTTTGTAAGCGTGCAAAAAAAGAAAGAAACAATTAGCAAACAAATTTCGATTTATTTTATCTTGCGTACACTTCAACAATAGCTGCATGCTCTGTGACTACATTTCCAAGTGTCCAAAACGCCCTGTAGCCTGTTAATCTTGTTTTTTGTTTTGTCCTGCAATGTTGAATGTATGAATCTCTCTACTTGAGACCCTGGCAAGCATATTGGGGAGAAGGGGATATCTTTCCCTGGGGAGTTGCCCTTTCTGTCCTAAACCAATCTCCCTATACAGTGGAACCTTGGTTCTCAAACGGCTTAGTTGATGAACAAATTGGCTCCTGAACGCCGAAACCCTTGGAAGTAAGTGTTCTGGTTTTTTTAACGTTTTTCAGAAGCCAAAAGTCCGACGCAGCTTCCGCTTGAGTGCAGGAAGCTCCTGCAGCCAACTGGAAGCCATGCCTTGGTTTTCAAACATTTCGGGTGTTGAACAGATTTCCAGAACGGATTAAGTTTGAGAACCAAGGTTCCACAGTATCCGTTAGCCTGTGGGGTGAAGCCACTTCTAGTTTGCGATGCATGGTTTTATAAGCCATCTTTTCAACTGTGTACCTCCCTCTTAATGTGCTTCCCTCCCTTCTCCAAGAAGAACTGAAGACCAGAGAAAATGGAACCATTCTCAGGCAGCCACCAACCATCCTTGCCAGGACTGCAACTCCCAACAGTCCTCATCACCTTGGCTGCGTTGCCTGAAGCTGATGGTACCTGGAGCCCAACATCACTTTTCTTAGCCCGGCACACATTACTGTTTACTCTGGCTCCAGTGTGTTCCCACTGCTAGTGTACACATGATGTTAGCCACACAGGTCACCTGTATGCTGTAGTTTCTTGAGAAATGCTGCTGTTTGGTGGCATTTCCCCTCAAACTGGTTCACATCCCATTTGAAAACATAAGCACTGTCCACCGTGAAGCTGAGGTGTGTACATTTGGGACTGCCCTTGCTCAGACGTCAAGATTCATGAATAGAGAGTTGTTTGGGGGGGGGTTGCATGGGGAGAACAAACAGGTAACGTGCAGCTAGTGAAGACCATCGGCACCCCACCCCCCGGCTGTGTACACACAATGTGCAAATATAGCTTGTAATGGGGAGGAGGAAGAAACAACCTCACTGTGTTTGAAGCCACTGATGCGCACATAACTTTAACCAGCATCTTAAGCCACTTCTATATTTCCAGTCCTTCAGTTCCTCTCTTCATTCTCAGGCCCACAGCTTCCTTTTAATGGCATTGGTGGTTAAGTCATACATATTTTTGTCTCGTCACGTCGACAGATATTCATCCCTGTCCACAACGTCTTTTTAACCACCGCGCGTGTGAAAAGCACATTTGCTAGGCCCTTCACAGCCCAGACCCTTAGAACCAGCTTCCCCTCCTCCTGTGAAGGCCTAGGAATACACAACATGGTACCCTTCAGATGTTGCTCAACTGCATCTCCCAGCATCCTTGCCCCAGAACCTGGCCCACCCACGAGGCAAGCTGAAGCAGCTGCCTCAGGCGGCGGAAGCCTCAAAGGCAGTACCCGCACTGCCTCCACCACACAACCCAGGTAAGGGAGGCTGAGGTGGGGGAGGGCTGCACTTTCTCATCTTGGCAAAAGGGGGCAAACTGCTTCTGACTTGCCCCCACTGAGTCTGGTGACTGGGGCTGATGGGAGTTCCAACATCTGCAGTGCCCTTAGTTCTCTGTCTCTGCATTAATGGGTGTCACGAGTGATGGGCAAACCGCTCTGATGATCCATGAGCTGCAGTCAACATGGACTCTGTCAGGGAGCTGGCAGGCAGAGCAGGTCATTTGCAGGTCTCAGAGAGAGAGAGACGCTTGGTGAATGTGCAATTAGTTTCTTCATTAAGGAAAGGAAAGCAGAGATTTCTAAAGGTTGTTCCTGTCTTAATGAAGCAGTTGTTCAGATGGGCTTGTAGCCCCATCTTCACTCCCTAGCCCACTGTCGGGCCCCTCTCGCTGTGATCTTTGGCTACAGTGAGCTCCAATGGACTCCCTCTGTGTCTGCCTGGCTCGCCGCTTGCTTGGCAACTTGCAATAAACCAGGTATAGACAAACTCGGCCCTCCAGATGTTTTGGGACTTAAAACTCCCATGATCCCTAGCTAACAGGACCAGTGGTCAGGGATGATGGGAAGTGTAGTCCCAAAACATCTGGAGAGCCAAATTTGCCTATGCCTGCAATAAACATCTTGTTCTAGGGTGGGAGCAGGGTTGAAAACTTTCAGCAAAGAAGCTGTCCGAGTGGCCCCAAGAGAGAACTGCAAGGTCCGCCTCCCCTCTGTCATAGCTGTTGGTGCCTACATCCAAACTGGAAAACTCCTTGCCCTTTCTGGTCTCTTCGCTGTCCCTCAAGCACCCTGTTTCTAGCACTTCCCAGCTCATCCCCTCCTCAGAGGTGTGTCCCGTGTCCCACCACCAGGCCCAGGTTCAAAACCCTCTTCCTCTGCGCCTTCCCTGGGGAGCTCTTGGTTGGGCAGATTCCGCCATTCTTCCTCATCCAGCCAGTCCCTGACAGATATTTGCGTGCACAAAAGCCACCCAACACCTCAAAGGGGAATGACAGAAATCCCATGTTCACTAATGGAAGTGAACAGTTCTTTTGCGAGTGCTTAGTCAAGTAGCTTCCACTTTCCCCCTAGAGCAGCCTTTCTCAACCTGTGGGTCCCCAGATGTTGTTGGACTACAACTCCCATCATCCCTGAGCTCTGGCCTTGCTAGCTAGGGGTGATGGGAGTTGTAGTTCAACAACATCTGGGGACCCACAGGTTGAGAAAGGCTCCTCTAGAGTCTAGACCAGGGGTCAGCAACCTAAGGTCCAAGCAGCCCAGGGGGGTCATTTAACTGGCCCACAAGCCACCCCTGAACCGAGCCGTCCACTCAGCAAGTCCCCGCGCACTGTGCTAAACTGGCACAGCACAGCACAGGGATTTGCTTTTGCGGCGCCGGAAATCACATCTGCGCAGACACCGGAAATCGCGCAATCTGGCCCACAGAGGGATCTCCGCTGGAGTGAACTGGCCCAGGCAAGGTAAACCTTGCTGACTCCTGGTCTAGACCATGAAATCCAAAGAGCGCCACCAGCTGGCAGGAGCAGGGCAGCGCAACATACCTAGCCGCCTCCAAAGCACTTTGCAGATGCTTTTCTCAATGTTGGGAGCTAAGCTTTCATTCATTTATGCTGTATTCCGCCCCCCCCCCCGGCCTAACCTTTCCGTTGCACATATATTACAGAACTTTAAAATCAATTAACAGCAGTATAACAATGACGCTATGGAAATATAAGAGTATCCACACAAGGGATACTCAGGGCAGGCAGAGCGGATGCATCACTGTGTTGCACTAAAACTGAGACGGTGTAAAGTGATGGTGTTGATGACGATGAGGCAATCATTGCTTCAGAAACAGCTGCTGCAGGTTGCAATCCTGTACGTGCCAAATCGGAACTCGGCCCCTTGGCGTTCAGCGGGACAATCTCCCACTTAAGTGTGTATAGGATTGCACACACTTAGACATGCACAGCTGTTCCACAGACTTTGTAGAGGAGGAGGAGAGAGGGGAACCACAGCAGATATTTAACCCTACATCTCTGCATCCCAATCAATAGAGGTGATGGGGATGTTCTGATATTCTTAAATGCCCCCCTCCTAGCTATTATTTCAGCCTGGCTAGCACAAAGTGGGGTGGGAGGGAAATATGGCTGTTGATATGCCAACACACCAACTTCCACCCAAGTTTCCTTCTACGAGGCCAAGAACAGAGTAGTCAGTCTTCTGTACACATTTCAACAGATCTCACATTTTAAGTATCTGCATTTTTTTAAAAAAAAGTAAAAATCTCCAGCATCCGTTCTGCTTCCTTCATGGCAAAGGCTCCGCATAGTTCCCTGGGAACAATCCCTTTGCTTCACTTGTCACCCCCTCACACCAGCCATCTGAGTATCTTCGTGTCACGTAAATAACAGTCCCCTCTGCGAACGAGAGTTCTTGTTCCTGCTGCTGAGTATAAGGGTAGAGGGTCACCACTGAAGGCAAAAGGGAAGAGAAGGGGGAAAGGAGGTCAGCAATGAAAAGCAAAAAAAACCCAACAACAAAAACAAACCACCAGTCCCGAAACACATTTACGGAAGGAAGGGAACCTGGGAATGGCAATTTGGGGATCATCCGGTCAATAGGATACATGTCACCCATGGCATTCACTGAATGGCATAAACAGCAGAGGCTTGGTGCTGTTGAGGATGGTGGGTGGAAAGCAGAAGGCCAGTCCACTGGGATGTTCTGCCATGGCCTTGTGCAAATTAACAGGAGCTCCACGATAAAACTAATCAGATAGATGGATAGGTATTTCTCAATGGGGCTCAGGCATAAGAGCTTCCCAGCAGACTGGTTAGTACAGTCGTACCTTGGAAGTCAAACAGAATCCATTCCGAAAATCTGTTCAACTTCCGAAATGTTCAGAAACCAAAGCCGTCAGATGTTCGGCTTCCAAAAGAACGTTTGAAAACCAGTACACTCACTTCCAGTTTACAATCGTTTGGGAGCCGGAATGTTAGACTCCCAAGGAGTCTAACTCCTCAGGAGCTGAGGTAGAACTATATATACAAATTGGATTTTAAACCTCGGGGACTCAAATGTCTTTGTACAGCCCCAGTATAAAGTTAAAGGTAAAGGACCCCTGACAGTTAGGTCCAGTTGCGAACGACTCTGGGGTTGCAGCACTCATCTCGCTTTATTGTCTGTTTACCTTCCTGCCGGAGTGGTACCTATTTATCGACTTGCACTTTGACATGCTTTTGAACTGCTAGGTTGGCAGGAGCAGGGACCAAACAAGGGGATCCGACTCACAGGGATCTGAACCGCCAACCTTCCGATCGGCAAGTCCTAGGCTCAGTGGCTTAGACTACAGCGCCACCTGCGTCCCCTATTTAGAAAGCCCCAATATAGGGCTTTCTAAACAGAAATGCAGACTGAAAAGGAACAGAGGAGAAATCCACTGCAGTGGTAAGCAAAGAAGCATATTTGTGCAGAGCAGAGAAAATGCAGGCAAATAAAGAATCCTGCAGAATTGCATAGTCCTCATTGCAAGACAGGGCTGGGCGATATATCAGCACATGGTCCAAAACCGGTTTGAAGTCCATATTATGATATCAGTTTCATAGTTTTAGACCTGGCAATATATTGCAAATCATGATCTGTGTGGTATGCAAAAAATCACAATGCGGGGAAAACCATGATGCCAGCCAATGCCTCTACACAGTTCCATCCTTATTTCAGACATTGTGATATATCAGTATATCACAATGTTTAGCTGGCAATAATGTGGAAAACCAGATATTGCCCAGCCCTACTGCTGAATAGGTCAAAGGTCAGTCAAACACCTGGGATTACAGGTAAGTGTGTGCACAGCAGATGGTTTCAGGTGGTTTAGAGCCCCAAGCATATCAGTGCTCATTGTCAGAATGCAAACCGAATGCCCTGGTATCCGACTCCAGGAGTTTTCTTATCTTTAGCAAGGTACCTTTTTCCAGATAGGTGTCGGGGGCCCATGGCAATTTCTCTGGGGGTGGTGGAGGGGGAAGGAGCGGAGGCACCAGCTGCTCCAAATTAGAGGCGTCCAGCGGTGGAGGGATCATTGGGAAATCAAGGTCTGCAAGCAAACACACACACATGCTACTGACTCTTTCACAAACAAAGAAAATCAAAAATGTGTTCCTGTGCGCTTGGCCTTCCATGCCTGCTTGCCATAATGGGGAGAGAAGTGCATTGAAACAGCATCCTGCTCACTCTCAGGAATATGCTTAGTGAAGTGTAGGTGGGTTCCCACGAGGCAAGACAGCGATAACGGCAAGAACCTTTTATTGAACTACATAACTGGGAAACAGGGGCAAAGCAACTGCTTATATACATTCCTGAAAGCCTGGGCCACTCCCACTCCCAACGCGATTGGCTATCTAAACTTCCAAGCTGCAAATCACGACTCAAGAGTTCAAGGGCCAATGGCAGAGCCCCAAATCCTGAAATGTTCTTTGATTGGACGTCATGTATCGAATCAGAACACAGGAGCTCAGAATCCTTAGTCCAGACTCAAGCTCAGGCAAACACAGATCACTGAATACATAACATTTAGCATTTCAGGTCACACCGTGACCAACCAAAGGACTCTGGGAAGCAGAACAGGGATGCAATCGGACTCCCCTATTCATTCCCTTCTGGCAACTACTGCCATTGCCTGAACTCAGGGTGTCCTGGAAAGTGTACTCAGCTATGTGGGTTCTGAAGCCAATTCCACAGTCCTGCACTTGTGGGGTATATAAGGCCAGGCATGCAATTACCCCAGCTAATTTTGAGTTCCGTTTTGTTCTGGATTTGAAAAAAAAAGGAGGAGGTAGCCTTACCTGGGGTGACATCGCTGACTGCAAAAGGTGGTGGCGGTGGCAATAGATCTTCTGGAAGAGGAGGAGGAAGAACATCACTTGCCTCTGCTGGTGGAGGAAAAGGCGAGAGCGTAGGCGGTGGAGGTGGTTTAGTAGATGCGATCATACCAGTCTTCTCCATAGCTTCTGTGGGGCTGCAGTGACATTCAAAGGAGGAAGATTTAGGTGAATGCAAGGGACACTGCCCCTGGGCAGGGACGGGGAACCTGCTGGCCTTGTGGATGTTGTTGGACTACAGTTCCCATCATCATTGATCCTTGCCCATGCTGGTTGGAGCTGATGGGAGTTGTAGTCCAACAACATCTGGAAGCCCCAGGTCCTTTCCTAGTGGAGGGTTGGCACAGAAGAAGCCTGAGCTGATGATACAAGACGGAAAGACCATTTATTGACGCTAGAGTGGGGAGGCTGAGCTAGATGCTTTCACTCTGCTGGGCTCAGGTGGATTTTTTTACTTTTCATTGCTGCACTGTAGATGTTGCAAAGGGGAATGTTTCAAAATGGCCAGCAGTCTCAGATGGTTCAGCTGCAGGCTTCCATTGCCTTATGTTGTGGAGCAGGATTAAGAGCATCATTTTGTGGAGCCCAAACAAAGCTAAGAAGGTCTGAGATGCAAGTCATTTCACCATCTGTTGTCTGGAGCTGTGGCTGAGTGGTAGAGCATTGTGCTTTGCACACCAAAGGTCCCTGGTTCAATCCCCAGGCAGGACTCCCAGTTTAAAAACCTAGAAAGCTGCAACCAGGCAGTGTAGACAAATACTAAGCTCGGTGGGCCAGTGGTGCAGCTAGGTATAAGACAGCTTGCTTGCCTTGGAAGGAAACAAATTGGTGAGAAGCCCAAATCTGCAGCTGCCTTCCCCTGAGCAGAGAGGAGCAGGTTGGAATAGGAGCTACGTTCCAAATTCCCAGCTCTGAACTTCATAGAACCTGTAGAGATGGAAGGGACATCGGGACACCAGGTGGCGC
This sequence comes from Podarcis erhardii, assembly GCF_964252035.2. Lineage (NCBI taxonomy): Eukaryota > Metazoa > Chordata > Lepidosauria > Squamata > Lacertidae > Podarcis > Podarcis erhardii. The sequence goes on along the minus strand of NC_138502.1, from coordinate 32,946,225 downwards.
GTTGTAAGATGGCCGACAATAACATCTCTCTGACCCATATGAGGTAATTAAGGGGCTGCTATGGGAAGTATGCAGCCTTCCCTTCCCCCCCAGGATGTGGGGGACCCTGTCTTGCCAGCGGTGTTCACAATGCACCCCCTGATCCGAGAGATGGGGGTGCCGAAACTTGGCACGAGCCCTCGGTGAAGTCAGCTCTTCCTGACGCCGATTCCAATTAGCGCATGCTGGTTGCTTCAGCTCGGAATTATAATTGGAAATATACGATTGGAAAGGAAGCTGAAGCACATACATCAAGTAAAGCTCGAGATAAGGCTGCTGATTAATGGATCTCTGTGACCGGGAGTGACGGATGGATAAGTAAATCTTCTGATGAATCACCACTAGGAGACTGTATGTTTGGAACGAAGGGGGGGGTGGAGGAAAAAACGTTTTATTTTTCTTTACACGATATGATATTAATAACCCTTCACCCCAGAAAGAAATAAGATCGTCACATTTTTATCAATCATAAGCAGGATTTTAAGAACTGTGTGGGGATGGATTACAACAGAAAGGAAGACTGGTGAACGGTGAGGAAGAGGAAAATTTTTATGACACAGTTAAAAAATGGCGTCTCGCCAAGACAGGCTTGCCGGAGAAAGAAGGACAGGGGGGAGGAGAATCAGGATCGTTCAAAAGAGAAGGAGTGTTGGAATGTAAGTTTGACCTGACAGAGCCCCCTGATTTGTTTGATATATTTGGCTAGCCTGAGGAAAAATAAAGGACAGACCAAAGGTTAACTTTGTTTATGGAAGAGACAAACAGAGGCTGTCCCTGAGAGAGATAGTTTTTGAAGAGTACAAAACCCACACAGAGACGCCAGTTTCCAGTCTGCTTGTAAGAACCATCAGAGATCGCAAAGAAAGGAATATATGATAACAGCAAGAAGAGAAAGAAAGTAATAAAGGACTATCCGGATCAAACTGGATAGAACTGTCTAATTTAAAGCAGTAAAATATGTGATGCCTGGAGCTATCCGGAATTTTGGACTCGTGCCGAGCTTGATGTATGGGTACCCTTAACAAAATTTAAAATTTGGCTGTATAATCTGGAACTAATGTGATTTGAATAATGTGATGTGATTGGCCTGTTAATAAAAATTATTTTTTTTAAAAAAAAAAGATGGAAGGGACACCGAGGGCCATTTAGTCCAACCCCCTAAAATGCAGGAATCCTGCCCACACCCGTTCCTGTGTGGGGTCAAACCACAACCTTCTAGGTCACAGCCACACACTGGCCAGGGTTAGGGTGCTCACTTGGGCATCACCCCAAAATAGAGAGAGCATAACATTTGCTAATTTATATGCTTTTAGAGAAACAGTTTGTTTAAAATACAGTGGTACCTTGGGTTAAGTACTTAATTCGTTCCGGAGGTCCGTTCTTAACCTGAAACTGTTCTTAACATGAAGCACCACTTTAGCTAATGGGGCCTCCTGCTGCTGCTGCGCCGCCGGAACCCGATTTCTGTTCTCATCCTGAAGCAAAGTTCTTAACCTGAAGCACTATTTCTGGGTTAGCAGAGTGTGTAACCTGAAGCATCTGTAACCCGAAGTGTATGTAACCCCGAGGTACCACTGTAGAAAGGCAACAGATCTCGCCGAAGACCCCTTGGAACAGAAACTTATCTTCATTTTCCATAGAAAAGTAGCCACCAGTTTTCTCCCTGAGTTTGGCTTTGCCACCCACACCCTGTCTCCTTTTGTGCCATGCTGGGAAATCCCACAAATGGTACCTCAGTGATGACAAAGATGAAGCAGATGAGGAGGGTTTGCCATCTGGGACAACTGGTGGCCGTATCAGCTCTGGAATCCGTTGACTTCTCCTAAAAAACCCCAAAAAAGTTTGAGTTGAATGTTTATCTTGATCTTCCTCCCTTATCTACTTTGTTTTTGCTTATGAAACATGTTGTCCAGTCAGTGGACCTCCTTCTCTGCCAGTAGACAGGTTAGGATTGCAGACAAAACCAGCCTTTCCTAGCCTGGCACACTTTAGATCAGGCTTCCTCACCCTCGGCCCTCCAGATGTTTTGAGACTACAGTTCCCATGATCCCTGACCACTGGTCCTGCTAGCTAGGGCTCATGGGATTGTAGGCCAAAAACATCCAGAGGGCTGAGGTCGAGGAAGCCTGCTTTAGATGTTTTGGACTACAAGTCCCATCAGCCCCAGCCGACTGATTGGGGTTGATGGGAGTTGTAGTCCAAAACAGCTGGACTGCAAAACACCTAATGGAAAGAGTTTCGGTTCCAGTTGTGTTGGGAAGAGGAGGAAGGCAATAGCGAAGGTGTTATGTACTAAGCTTGGATCCTAGAACAATAGGCAAGTAGGATCCTAGAATGCTACAACTGATTGGCCTGCAGGAAAAGACCAATCAGGCTCCAGGAGGAAATTAATCAGCCTATTAGGCTGGTAAAAGGTACCCCTGCCCGTATGGGCCAGTCGTGTCCGACTCGAGGGTTGTGCGCCCATCTCACTTAAGAGGCCGGGGGCCAGCGCTGTCTGGAGACACTTCCGGGTCACGTGGCCAGCGTGACGAAGCTGCTCTGGCGAGCCAGCACCAGCGCAGCACACGGAAACGCCGTTTACCTTCCCACTATAAAGCGGTACCTATTTATCTACTTGCACTTAAGGGTGCTTTTGAACTGCTAGGTGGGCAGGAGCTGGGACCGAAAGACGGGAGCTCACCCCACCGCGGGGATTTGAACCGCCGACCATGTGATTGGCAAGCCCTAGGCGCTGAGGTTTTACCTACAGCGCAACCCGCGTCCCTATTAGGCTGGTAGGATCGTAGAATGCAACAACTGATTGGCCTGCAGGAAAAGACCAATCAGGCTCCAGGAGGGAAGCAGAATCAGCCAATCAGATGGGACTCATTGTGTAAATAATGTATATAAAAGCCTGAGGTTTGGGGGAGCAATTCAATCACTGTTTTACAAGCTGCAATAAAGAGCATGAAATCACTACAGGACTCTGAGTATATTTCAGAAGGGCAATCTTTGAGAAGAAATCTTGGCTGCGCTAGAAGGCAAACTAGGACTTCATGCCTCTACTTGATGCAATCTCACCTAAGGCTCCCAGATGACTGCCCTGATGATGCCGCATTTCCTCGCCGGCAGAGGGTCCCTGTTTTGGCCAACTGTGTGCCATGATCCTAAGAGAGAGAGAGATCAGAAGGGAAAGAGGTGTGTGAAAGAGAGAAAACCCATACTAGTATTCTTCAAGGCAGTGCTGCTTTTTCAGCAGAGGATTAACCTGTTGTCAGTCACCTTCTCCTCTAGCCACTGACTTCGGTGGTAGCTGCAGCTTCTGAACCACTTTACAAGGACAGTCCCACATAAGGCATGTTAACAGTAGTCAAGGCCGCTTTAGGTTACCAACACATGCAAAGGCATAACAATTTGGCAGCTGATGCTCAAGCGCTGCTGCAATGTTCTAATCAACAGAGCTAAAGATTTACGTCCGTTCTAAAAGCGTCTCTCCACTGAATTCGAAAAGTGCTCTCGCTGTAGCAAAAGTTCCTCAGGTTTGGAAGCAGCCTCAGTTCGCTGCCTGTGTGTGAATTTGCTCTGTTGATGTACATAGGAAGTTGAATTATACTTAGTCAAACCGTTGATCTATCTAGCTCAGTAAAGGACCCCTGGACAGTTAAGTCCAGTCAAAGGCAACTATGAGGTTGCAGCACTCATCTCACTTTCAGGCCGAGGGAGCAGGCGTTTGTCCACAGACAGCTTTCCGGGTCATGTGGCCAGCATGATAAAACTGCTTCTGGCGCAACAGAACACCATGATGGAAACCAGAGTGCACAGAAACGCCATTTACCTTCCCGCCACAGTGATACCTATTTATCTACTTGCGCTGGTTATAAATCTAGTGCTGGTTATAAATCATGGCTAGAAACTATCCCAAGCTGTTGTCTTGCTTCACATCTTGCTGCCCGCCATAAAGGTAAAGGAAAATGACACATGGACAGTTAAGTCCAGTCAAAGGCGACTATGGGGTTGCGGTGCTCATCTCGCTTTCAGGCCGAGGGAGCCGGTGTTTGTCCACAGACAGCTTTCCGGGTCATGTGGCCAGCATGGCTAAACCGCTTCTGGCACAAGGGACACAGTGATGGAAACCAGAGTGCACGGAAACACCATTTACCTTCCCGCTGCAGCAGTATCTATTTATCTACTTGCACTAGTGTGCTTTCGAACTGCTAGGTTGGCAAGACTGAGCAACAGGAGCTCACTCTGTTGTGGGGATTCGAACCGCTAACCTTCTGATCGGCCAGCCCAAAAGGCTCAGTGGCTTAGACCACAGCACCACCTGCTCCTCAGTATTGTGCACCGACTGCCAACAGTCGCTCTCCAGGTTGTCGGACAGGGATGCTCCCACCCATAACTGGGGATGCTGGCGATTGAACCCGAGACCTTCTGCCTGGGAAGCAGAGGCTCTCCCCCTGAGCTACAGCCCTCGCTTGCCCCACCCTCTAATCGAAGCTCACGCTCCAGACCTACTTAGGCCTCTCGCTGTCATCTGACATGTGAAATAAAAATGTTAAAGTCTTATATTTTAATAAATGTTCATAAAATGTACCAACCAAGCACGTTCATAGATATGTGGACCACATGTCTGGAGCAGCACAGGAAGACCGCCCTGAAACCATTTTGACTCCCAAACTAAACAAATGTTTTCTCTGCAAGGAGGGAGGGGGTGAGGGAACCTTCCCATTGTCTCAGGAATTAGGTAATCATCATCTCAAAGAAATGGCCAGACTACCAGGAAAGGCAATCAGATAAGGCATTATCAGATAACCTGGCAAACAGGAAAAACAACAGCATTCAAATTTCTGTTGTAGACCACCTTTTCTGTGATGTATGTATGATGTATGGAGGGGTGGTCTTGAGCTCCAGTGCACGGAATTTAAAATGTCTATAGAAGGGCAGGCACACCTGGGTTCTGGGTCCTCCGCCTTTTCTGCATGTGAGGCGAGCACCCTGTTGCAACAGTTCAATAAAGATCAGGCTTACTAGCTGTTTTGCTTCTCAAAATTCTCTGGTTGGCCTCTGTTATTTTCTCCTACCAAGAGAGAACCTACAAAAGGACTCTATATGAGCTCTTGGGTCCCCCATAAGGGAATAAGGGCAGATTTTGTTTATGACACATGTTTCTGCTGGGCTTCTGCACCTGTTTTTAGAGAGAGGGAGGGCTTTTCCTTTCCAGTCTTCCGGACTTAGCATCAAAAGGCCAAGCCTGAAAGCCTCCCTTCCACAGGAGCGCACCTTTTCGTGAAACTGGGTCATGCGTCTTGGGGGGCCCCTCACTCACTGAGCCAAATCTGTGTGCCAACAAAGGGCAGCAGCCAAAGTGGCGCAAGGCCCCTGCTGTGGCAGCAGCCCCAGCTGCGGAGAGAACGCCGCTGGGGAAGCAGACGCCAGTGTGGGAACCGAGAGCCCGGCAAATCTTTGCCTCATCAGTTTCAGGCCCTTGTGGTTGAGATCGGTCTCGATGGCTGGCCGCAGCTGACAGCACAATTCTCCTTTTTCTCTTCACCAGAGAGCGCCCAGCGGGGAAGGAAGAGAGAAGCGCTTAAATTTAACTCGCAGGCGTCCTTATGTAGCTGCAACTTCTCCGTTTGCTGCAGGCTGAATTCAGAATGGTATTATTGCTCCAGGGTGGTGTAGAGAGAAGTGTATGAGACACGTGAAAGTGTCATCCCCTTTCTTAAATTAAAGAAAGGTCCTTTATTTGGCAATACGGCATCTGGGTCATATACCCATAGCATACGGTTAAGGCAGTAACATACCACTTGAAACCGTCATGGCTTCCCGCAAAGGATTCTGGGAAAGACAGTTCATTAAGGGTGCTGGGGTTTTTTAGGAGAACCTCCACAATTCCCAGCATTCTGTTTGATGCACTATTGTATTTTAATATTTAATATTTTTATATAAACTTTTAACGTTTGATGCACTATTGTATTTTAATATTTTTTTGGAAGCCGCCCAGAGTGGGTAGGGAAACCCAGCCAGATAGGCAGGGTATAAATATTATTATTATTAGGGAGAAGCCATAGCTCTTCAAGTAGGATAAGAGTACTTTGAATGTGTGCTGTGGATGTGACCTGTAATCCTTTTTTTAAAACAGGGATCCCTTCCTTAAAATAAATAGCAGATGATAAGTGCAGGTGGAAACTCCATTCTAAGACTCAGTTTCTCCTCCTTCAGAAGTTGCCATCTGCTTATATATTTTTTCTTTTTAAAACTTTAAAATTTTTATTTTGAGCTTAAAAGTCACATTTTGTCACTCAGCAGTTATATCCAATTCTACCACGTTTTTCAATATTTTCTCAGCCATCATGAGGGTTAGAAACTTGTGTTCAGGAAGTCGACGTCATGCAGAACTCACATGAGCCGTGAGTACAGTTACATTAATTAAGTCTCACTGAAAGTGATACTAGTTACTTGCGACTATTCTATCTGCCATTAATTTCGATATAACCTTTTGTGATTAAATTTCTTTGGATTTGGGACATTGCTTTGCTTTGTTTTGTTTTTTTGACCACTAAAGATATTGCTGTCTGAGTGCTCTCTAATCTTTTTTTTTTTTTTAAAGGAAGAAAGCAATTGCTCGGTGGTTCATCAAAAGACGTACATTTTCCACAGAGGAAGTGCTTGGAGACTCACTGTCTGTTGCTGAGTTTCGGTCTCTAGATAAGTCATCAAATCTTCTGGGTTAAGCCACATCACCTCTCGTTTTGAGTCCGAAGCAAACCACACGCTGTGCAGCAAGTATTACCACAGCCAGACTTATGAATAAAACTAATGATATATTAATTTGCTTGTTTGCTTCCTTCTGCAGTTGAGGCTGCTCAGTAATTCTAGTGGCGATGTGATCTCCCAGGATGCCCATCTCTGATGCTCAGGAATTCTCTGGCTCTGTGATAAGTCCAGAGAACGACAGCATCCCCCCCCCCTTTTAGTTTTAGAGGTTTTTGCATTATGTTAACAGGAGTGATGGCACATATATTTTCTCCACATTTTGCCTCAGGATATACCAACTGGCTTATATGCCTGGTATGTGGACGCGAGTGGCACTGTGGTCTAAACTACTGAGCCTCTCTTGAGCTTGCCAATCAGAAGGCTGGCGGTTCAAATCCCCACAATAGAGTGAGCTCCCGTTGCTCTGTCCCAGCTCCTGCCAACCTAGCAGTTCGAAAGCACACCAGTGCAAGTAGATAAATAGGTACCACTACGGCGGGAAGGTAGATGGCGTTTCCGTGCGCTGTGGTTTCCGTCACAGTGTTTTGTTGTGCCAGAAGCGGCTTAGTCATGCTGGCCACATGACCCGGAAAGCTGTCTGTGGACAAGCGCCAGCTCCCTCGGCCTGAAAGCGAGACGAGCACCACAACCCCATAGTCACCTTTGGCTGGACTTAACCGTCCAGGGGTCCTTTACCTTTACAGCAGGCAGCAAGACATTGGCTTGGGATAGTTTCTATCCACAATTTAGAACCAGTGCTAGATTTTGGTAGTTTGCTATTTTAATTCTCAAGGTATTTATATACTCTGGTGTTTAGTTATTCTAAATGCGCGCACACACACAGAGACACACACACACACACACACACACACACACACACACACACGGTGTTAAAGCCAGTGTGGTGTGGTAGCTTGTGTGTTGGTCTGGGACCTGGGAAACCCAGGGTCCAATCTTCACTGACTGGGAGAGCCAGTCAGGCTAGCCCACCTCACAGGATTGTTGTGAGAATAAAATGATGAGCGGGTGGAAGCACATACCCCACCTTGAGCTCCCTGGAATAAAGGCAGGATAGAAGTGTAATAACAATGCAGCAACAACTGTCTTTGACGTGCATGATCTGAAGTATGCAAAAGGATTTGGTTGTTTGTTGAATTTATATCATGCCCTTCATCTCAAAGGAGCCATTTATATTCCCTCTGTCAAGATAGGATCTAGCCTGGAAGTGCTCCTATGATAACAGGCATAAATTCAATAGGTGTGGCTCTCCCCCCCCCCCATTCCATAGCAGTACAAAATCCAGCACCATTTCCCCATAAGATTCAACAGCATGTGCTCCTTTTCTTCTCTGGATAAGGACCCTTTGGGTGGCGCTGTGGGTTAAACCACAGAGCCTAGGGCTTACTGATCAGAAGGTCGGCGGTTTGAATCCCCATGACGGGGTGAGCTCCCGTTGCTCGGTCCCTGCTCCTGCCCACCTAGCAGTTCGAAAGCACGTCAAAGTGCAAGTAGATAAATAGGTACCGCTCCGGCGGGAAGGTAAACGGCGTTTCCGTGCACTGCTCTGGTTCGCCAGAAGCAGCTTAGTCATCCTGGCCACATGACCCGGAAGCTGTCTGCAGACAAACGCCAGCTGCCTCGGCCTATAGTGCGAGATGAGCGCCGCAACCCCAGAATCGGCCATGACTGGACCTAATGGTCAGGGGTCCCTTTACCTTATGGCTTATCAGCATGGAAGATGACTACAGCTAGGGGAGCAAAGGAGGCCATGCTCAGCTCTTACCTTTATCCCGTGCCCAATATCGTCCAAACTGTTGAAGTTCAGCGGTTTCCTGTAATACGCCTCCAGGGGCTCCACGTGGCTTGGGGGGATGATTTTCTGTTGGTGCGGAAATCTCTTGCAAACAGAAAGGGCCCCGATCTCTCGGCGGGACACTTTCTCCATGTGCATCTCCACCACCTGAGGCAGAAAGACACGGTGAGGGAAGGAGGGCATAGCTGGGTCAGGAACCATTTGCAGGAGCTGGTTTAATTGTATTTCTAGTCAACACACAAACTGGCAGCACCCTACCTTTTTGCGGGGGATAGGTGGCAAAGCCCACTCCCCAGGGAAGCCATTTTTGGCTCCTCCTCTCTCACAATTGACTCCTCTTTGGCCCTCTCTGCTGGTCACGGTATCCTGCATATTCGTGGTGTACACAGTTCTGTCTGATCCCTGCCCTTCAGTATCTGTCGCCTGAGGCAGCCGCCTCACTCTGTCGAATAGTCCAGCTGGCTTCAGTCATCTGGGTTTTCTACCCTCAAGCACCTAAATATGGGCTTGGAGTGTGGGGTTTGCAGATATATTCCCCAACATGGCACTGAGGCAGAAGTAATGCATTGTGGTGGATTTATAATAATAATAAATAATAATAATAATAATAATAAATTTTATTTTTACCCCGCCCTTCCCAGCCAAGACCAGGCTCAGGGCGGCTAACAACCAATAATAAAAACAAGTTGATTAAAATACAATTTAAAAAACAAGATTAAAATACAACATTAAAACATTAAGATGCAGCCTCTTCACAGGAGGAGAAAGGAAAAAGAAAGAGGGGATCATATGATTCTAAGCCATTTATAATGACCATCCAAACTTCATTCTGCTTTATTAGCTGTTCTACGAAGGTTCGCCAACGTTATTGCATTATGGCTGTCTGGAGGGACACTCTCGGCCTACGATGCAACAAAAAAACCCCACAACCCTGAATATTTGTGATATAAAAAAATTGCAGGATTACTGCAGGAAGCCAGAGGGCATGCACCAAATGGTTACAAAGCAGTATATCTCCCTCCCCCCCCCCCAAAAAAAAAAACATTTGCAGGTGCAGGCCATATTGAAAGCAGGATTGCATAGGACCACCCCAATGGCTTCAGGAGCCCAAATCTTCACAGATGCATAAGAAAAAGGACATTTGAAGACTGTTTGCTGGTAAGGCCGCACTGGAAGTACGGCACTGAATTCTGTGCATGATGGCCCCAAGAAGATATGGGGAAAGATTCAGAAGAGGAAGCCAAAGCCATAATGAGGGGAACACTGAACGAGGGGTCCTGGCCAGAGCTTTGTAAATACTGTGGTTGCATGACTGCACAGCTGTGTACATGGCCATATACTTAAAGCGAGGGAGGAGACTGAGAGGGGGATGTGACAGCCATCTTCAAATATCTCAAGGGCTCTCACATGGAAGATGGAGCAACCTTGTTTTCTCCTGCTCCAGAGGGTAGGATTCGAACCAATGGATTCAAGTTTGCAAGAAATTATTGTTCAGTTATTATTATTTGTTAATTTAGTTTGAATACCGCCATATACCTGAAGGTCTCAGGGCGGTTCACAGATTCTGAGTAAACATCAGCCTTCCATGGAGGTTTATAAGCTGGGGGGACTTAAGGTGAGGCTTCAAACTAGTTCAGGGGCTTTTGCTGAGATTCCTGCATTGCAGGGGGTCAGGTTATATGACCCTTCAAACTCTACAGTTCTATTATTCTACTCTCCCCCCCCCCAAAGAATCCTGGGAATCCTGTAGTTTACACAGTTACCAAGATTCTTAGGGGGTAGTCACAGCGCTGTGAGTTAAACCACAGAGCCTAGGGCTTGCCGATCAGAAGGTCAGTGGTTCAAATCCCTGTAACGGGGTGAGCTCCCCTTGTCAGTCCCTGCTCCTGCCAAACTAGCAGTTCGAAAACACAAAGTGCAAGTAGATAAATAGGTAACACTCCAGTGTTCACGACTGGACCTAATGGTCAGGGGTCCCTTTGCCTTTACCTTATTTCCCACCCCAAAGAATCCTGGGAACTGTAGTTTACACCAAACTACAGTTCCCAAGATTCTTAGGAGTTAGTCGTGCACTTTAAATGTATGGGGTGTATGTCTGCAGCATACCACCAGGGCAGCTGGTAGTAAGGAAGTACCCCCACCTCAATGGCACATTTATTCATTCATAAAGAGCGGCAAATAAATTCAGTTTGCATCTCCCAGTCCTTGGTCAGGTTCAGTTGGAAGTTCATTCCCACTGAGTTTGATTAGAGTTGTTAGCTTGCAACTACGGGTGCGAGCTGTAAACAAGGGCGCTTCCACTTCAAACCGGACACAAACTCTCTTGCTGTCTTGGCCTCCGCTCTTCCCCAAACAGCGTATGGCACTTGTCAATGAGAAGACGGACAGCCAGCGTGCCTTGCTGTGAAGAAATGCACCAGGCAAGGCAAGCAGATGGAGATGTTGTTTAACAGGCAATTCCCAAGGTGTTTGCATCAAAATATACTGCGCGAGGGGAAGCCGCAATGAAACTACACAGCTGTTATAAGTGGGCACAGCATTGCATTCCTTCCTAAAAGCCCCTTTTGCAGAACGGCTGTGTCTCCATGCTTAATTTCCAGCGACATTTCAGGGGACTTAAGGTGAGGCTTCAAACTAGTTCAGGGGCTGAGCCTTGGTTCAGATTAACCTTTTGCCCTAGTGAAGCAGGACATCCGATCTCAAGCAAGGGTGGCTGTTGCCCGTTAATCTCTTCTTGGCATAAAGCGATGAGGAAAGACTCAGTAACCTCTTACAACAACATCCAGAAAGCTAGTCATGAATCTGTTGCAGAAGACAACAGCAGACAGGGCTCTGGCAGAAGACCTGTTTATCGAGCACCTGTCCTTATTTGCAGGGAAATCTGATGACATTGGCTATTTGAGGAGCCTTCATTCCTATTTGTTTGCGGGAAGTTTGGATGATCATGAAGTCAAAGTGAGGGTTGTGCCAAACTTTCCACTGCATTTCACCATCCCTATCCTTATTGCCGAGATGCAGGTGGCGCTGTGGGTTAAACCACAGAGCCTAGGACTTGCTGATCAGAAGGTCGGCGGTTCGAATCCCTGCGATGGGGTGAGCTCCTGTTGCTCAGTCCCTGCTCCTGCCAACCTAGCAGTTCGAAAGCACATCAAAGTGCAAGTAGATAAACAGGTACCACTCTGGCGGGAAGGTAAACGGCGTTTCCGTGCGCTGCTCTGGTTCACCAGAAGCGGCTTAGTCATGCTGGCCACATGACCCGGAAGCTGTACGCCGGCTCCCTCGGCCAGTAAAGTGAGATGAGCTCCGCAACCCCAGAGTCGGCCACGACTGGACCTTATGTCAGGGGTCCCTTTACCTTTACCTTTCCTTATTGCCGGAAGTCAGATATTTGGGGGAAGCAGGTTTGTTGCGGTCAATTGCACAACATGCAATTTGTTGGGATGTGATTGAGTCCCATCTGAGAACAGCAACAGCCTGAAAGCACTTTAAGGCAAGTGAGGGGCAGAATGCAGATTAGAATCTACTGGTAGATCTCTGGATTATCTTCAGTAGATCAGCAAGGGTTTCTGACTCCCAGTTATTCAACAAGAAGGTTACTTTCCCCACCTTAATGAAATGAAGAAATGAGAAATGAAGAAAGCTAACCAGGGGTAGACTTTTGTGTGAAAGGCTTGTGAGCCCAGTTGAGTTTGGGTGCTAAAAACAGTCTCCTAACTACACACAGTTCCAAGAGACCTGGTTCTTTAATTGTAAACATTGGAAACTGCCATTGAACCAGACTGTTGGCCCATCAGTCTCAGACACGGTTTTCTCCCAACCCTGCCAGGAATTGAACCCAAGACCTTCCTCATACCAAGCAGATGATCTACCACTGAGCTACAGCCCTTCCCTCATTATATCTGCTATCAGGGCCGGCCCACTCATGAGGCAAGGTGAGGCAAGTGCCTCAGGTGACAGGATCCACAGGGAACAATTCCACTGAAGAAGATAATCATGGTCACCCAGACCTAGTTGCTGATAGCAAAGGACCCCGCCACCCCATAATGGTTCAAGCTTCAAGAACCCAAAAACGTAGGTCCACCACTGGTCTAAGTCATCTCCTTATGTTCCTCTGGCAACGATGAGATTTGAACCAGAGTTAACCAGCTCACAGCTCACTCTCTTATTCTCTGTGCTATGCCAGCACACTCTGCCTCTCAAAAAGCCCGCCCTTCCTTTCCTTGCATTGTTACACGGTATTTGGGGAGCCTATGCACCTTTTGTTCATCAGCACATAATGGTGCATATACTCAGAAGAGGCTCCCCCTCTGGACGAGAGAGACCTGCAGGTGCAGAGGTGGTAAATGCATGATTTTGGCAAAGTGTGTTCTAGGATCCAACAGCAGGAAGTGCCGATTATTAAGCAGAAGGCAAACAGTTATTCCTTACCATTCCCCTCCACACCTCCCTCTTGCGCTGAGCTAAAAGTGGATTTCATAAAAGTGTTTGGAGATACCAAACTGGTGACATGACAGAGGTGATTAATCCATTCCACGGATGTTTCCTGATCCATTATGTTTTTATTCCCTGGGAAACAGGAAAGCCGTCAAGCAACAGGAAGAGGAATCCGATGTCCAAGAACATTGTGTATGCCTCCCTATATTCCAGTATGAAGGGAAGGCACGGGGGGGGGGGGGAATCTCTTTCGGCTGGTTTGTAGTCAGGGCTCGGGGGACAAGGCGGGTCTGTCTGCTTTGGGGCTTTTAAACAGTGACACTGTAAGGAACACACCCAAAAGGCTGGGAAGCACAGAGCAACTCTGCATGGTCAAGGGGCTGGAGCAACTCCCCTGTGAAGACAGGTTACAAAAGATTCCCACATTGCAGAGGGTTGGACTGGATGACCCTCGTGGTCCCTTCCAGTTCTTCAATTCTATGGTGGAAAGAATTTAGTGGAGCAGCGTGTGTGTGGTCCCCCAAATAAAACTGATTTAAACAAAAAATGCGTCTCATCCCCTAGGAAGCAGTTTAAGCAGCCAAAACAAAGCAGCCAGGGTCCCGATTCCAATCACAGAGGGCTACCAACTAGAAAAGCAGGTTCTGGGGCAAATAAAGACCTCCCGCCGCACCTCTTCATGTTGTCCTCTCACCTGCGCAATGGAGCAGACTTTGGCTTCCACCTGCCGGACTTCAGCCAGCTGCAAGTCCATGGTTTTGAGGATGTCGCTCGCCAGGTTGCTAATTTGGTAAGCCACGCTGGCTAATGACTGGGTTGCAAAAGCCATGGTTTCCTCGAGGGCTTTCCGCTTGTCCTTTGCCTAAGAGGTTTATGAAAATGGAGGGGGAAGAAGTGAGAACTCTGCCATAAATCAGGACAACTGAGTCGGTTTTTTAAAATATTTTTTGTTCTGTGTATATTGCAATAAAGTTTAGTTCATTCAACATTCAACTGTATCGTGGTATAAGTGGCTACGATAGCTCTACCTGCTACACCCAGTATCGCATCCTGCATGGTCACAGCCACACTACCCATGTGCATAAAGTGTGTTTAAAGCTCTTCCAAAGAATCCTGAGAATGGTTGTTTGTTAAGGGCGCTGGGAACTGTAGCTCTGTGAGGAGTAAACTGCAGTTCCCAGCAGCGTGGAAGTGCTGTTGTATATCTACGAACACAGGAAGCTGCCAAGACAGAGACTCCTGGTCCATCGAGCTCATAGCTCAGTTGGTTAGAGCATGGTGCTGATGATGCCAAGGTTGCAGGTTCGATACCCGTATGGAACAGTGGCATATTCCTGCATTGCAGGGGGCTGGACTAGATGATCCTCAGGGTCCCTTCTAAGTCTATGATCCTATTACTATAATATGGACTTCATATACTGAACTGACAGCAGCTCTCCAGGGTTTCAGCCAAGGTTCTTTCCCACCCCTACCCTACCAGATGCCAGGAATTGAAGCTGGGAAGAAAGAAGAGGAATTCAGGGATGGTTATAAGTTGTGTGTCCTTGCTTCTCAATTTGATCCTTTTATGCATTGCGACTTGCTGTTATTTATTATTATTATTATAGTTTATTACATGGGTAGGCAAACTAAGGCCTGGGGGTCGGATCCGGCCCAATCAACTCCTAAATCCGGCCCGCGGATTGTTCAGGAATCAGCATGTTTTTGCATGAGTAGAATGTGTCCTTTTATTTTAAATGCATTCTGGGTTATTTGTGGGGCATAGGAATTCGTCATTTCCGGCCCTCCACAAGGTCTGAGGGACAGTGGACCGGCCCCCTGCTGAAATGGTTTGCTGACCCCTGGTTTAGTAATTCTTTATTGCAATTGAAATGTTTAAACTGTTTAAATTATTATTTGCTGATATTTAATTTTACTGTTTACTATTTATATTCTAAGGGATTATTGAATGTTGCTTTATTTGATATAAGTTGTTTATTTTAAAGTTATTGTGACTTTTTTGTATTGGATCAGATTATTATGCGTATGTGTTTTTTCAGCTTGCAAACCGCCTTGTGCAAGGTTGCGGTTTTCTGAAAAGCAAAAAAGAAGACACTTTTCAAAGCAAATACCGTATTGGCCCGAATATAAACCGCACCCGTATATAAGCTGCACTTTAAAAATTCATTGGGGGGGGGGAGACAATACATGAATATAAGGCGCTCCCTTAAAATTCCACAGGTATTCACACCCGTTCTGTTTTATCGTATGCCTGTTTCAGCAGCGATATCACAAAAGCCAATTTTTGTAAGGTCACGAATTTGAGCCACACTTTAACTTCTCACGGTCAGATGGGGGGGGGGGAGTGAAGCTTTGTATTCAGGCCAATATGGTAAATGCAATTTGTCCCCAATTTCACCCCCGAAAAGGAGGACGCGTCCTGGAAAAAGAGGACACATGACAACCCCTTGTGTTTAGCAATATAGAAAGGCAATATGCAAATCAAAAGTGAACTGAAAGTGAAAAGGAGTTGCAAGGAACCCCCACCCTAGTAATAAGAATAATATGGACCTATTTTCAATGCCATCACATTACTGCTTTCTGTACAGACAGTGGTCTGAATGTCATGGGGGAACGAATCCAAGTGAGTAGGCCTTGCTGTTTAAGAAGCTGTCTGGATATACCTAATAATCTTCTGGCCAGAGCCGGATTTAGGTTTGATGAGGCCCCTAAGCTACTGAAGGTAATGGGGCCCTTTATATGTCCAGCTGCCCTTTGTCAACAACAAATTGTCGCTGTTTTTTGTGTTGAACATATGCTATATGGTAATTTACGGACCTAATAGGTATCTAAAGCCATTTGAGCATAACAAAATATGTATTTTATCAAAGTAATTGTTGAACTGAAATACAAATAAGAAGACGTATATTAATAGTGAAATACAATGTTTTAGGGGTTGTTTTTAAAAGTCTGGAACAGATTAATCCGTTGTGCATTACTTTCTATGGGAAAGTGCGCCTTGGTTTTGGAACGCTTTGGTTTTGGAACGGACTTCCGGAACAGATTAAGTTTGAGAACCAAGGTACCACTATATATAGAAATGAGCAAACCAGTGATATTTTAGGGAGCAGGCGGGGCCCATTACTTACATCACAGGAGCCTACACAACACAAAAAAAATGTTGCTGCATGTAGGTTTTATTTGTTTTTTATCTTAGATTTTGGAAATGTACATCCAGGTTTGTTTTTTCCTTTAAATTTTTTGGGGGGGCCCAAGAGTGTAGGGCCCTAAGCTATAGCTTGTGTAGCTTATATGTAAATCCGGCACTGCTTCTGGCTAACTCCAGCGAGGCTAGGTCAACATTCATTGCCTCCAAAGGCAGAGCAGGATGGTGGCATCTCTGCGTAAACTCAAGAGTTCTCCGAGCTGAATGGTCTCTCTCAGGGATAAGGTGCGCCTACCTCGCAGGAGGTAGACAGCATTTAAGATGTCTCTTAAAAAGTAGAGACATCACCTTGCCAACAAAGGTCCATATAGTAACAGCTATGGTTTTCCCAGTAAGTGATGTATGAAAGTGAAAGCTGGACCATCAAGAAGGCTCATCGCCGAAGAATTGATGCTTTTGAATTATGGTGCTGGAGGAGACTCTTGAGAGTCCCGTGGACTGCAAGAAGATCAAACCTATCCATTCTGAAGGAAATCAGCCCTGAGTGCTCACTGGAACGACAGATCCTGAAGCTGAGGCGCCAATACTTTGACCACCTCATGAGAAGAGAAGACTCCCTGGGAAAGACCCTGATGTTGGGGAAGATTGAGGGCATAAGGAGAAGAGGACGACAGAGGACGAGATGGTTGGACAGTGTTCTCAAAGCTACCAGCATGAGTTTGACCAAACTGTGGGAGGCAGTGGAAGACAGGAGTGCCTGGCGTGCTCTGGTCCATGGGGTCACGAAGAGTCGGACATGACTAAACGACTAAACAACAACAACAACCTCGCAGGATCTTCACAGAGACTTCTGGGAGGGCAGGGCAGTGTGAGAGAACCCCAATTCTTCCAGCAGCCAGCTCCCCTAAAGGATGTTCCTCAACATTCATCCTCTGCAACATTGCCAGGAACTCCAGTGACCACGCTGTGCGTTGCTCTTAACACTGCAGTGCCAGCATGCCAAGCAGCTCCTGAAACTTTGCTGCCGTGGGCAGCTTGCCAATAATAATAATAATAATAATAATAATAATAATAATAATAATAATAATTTATTTATACCCCGCCCTTCCTGGTTCAAAAACCGGGCTCAGGGCGGCTAACAACAAATTTAAAACACTTAATTATAAAAGCAGCATAAAATACAGTATAAAAACACGAACAACAATAAAATTCAAAAATCAATTTAGGGGAAATAAGCATTAGATAATGCCCAGGGCTAGCTGGCTGAATTGGTCCTACTTGGGCTGGCGAGGAGGCCAGGGGAGAATTAGCTGTGGGGTCTCAGAGCGGGTGATCTTCATAAAAGGGGAAGGGAAGGGAAATAAAAGACCAGGCTGAATTCAAATTAAAGGCCAGGCGGAATAGTCTTACAGGCCTGACGGAAGGAGGTTAAATCCTGAAGGGCCCTAGTCTCATGGGACGGAGCATTCAACCAGGTCGGAGCCATCACTGAAAAGGCCCTGGTGGAGGATAGTCTGACTTCCTTAGGGCCCGGGGCCTCTAAACTATGGTTGTTCATGGACCTTAAGGTCCTCTGCGGGGCATACCAGGAGAGGCAGTCCCGTAGATACGAGGTCCCTAAGCCACAAAGGGCTTTAAAGGTCAAAACCAGCACCTTGAACCTGACCCAATACTCCACCGGGAGCCACTCACCTCCTCATAGTTGCTCTCGCAGTAATCTGCCACTTTGAGAAGGTTGCTGTAGTTGTCCTTCAGGGTTGCCCTGGCGCTGGGGATGGCATTCTGCATCAGCTGCTGCAACTCAGACATATCGCGGCTCCCCACTTCCTTCTCTGAGCGCACGGTCTCAGCAGCAGACAGGTTTTGAACCTCACAGCTGGGCTGGTGGACTCTTTTTGTACTTGAGTTGCCTCCTGTGGGCAGAGCTGATCCCTCCCCCTCAGCCTTCTGGCCCAGACGTCGTCTTGCTGACACCCTGAAATTTATTGCTGTCCTCGCCCAGAAAGCATGTGTGCGGATTCCTGTATGACACCCTCTCTGGCCTCCGCCTCTGTAAGCGCAGACACCTCCATTCCGCACAGGAGTCTTGAAAAACCGCTCGCATGCCCAGAACAAGGGTCATGAGAATTAACAGAGGAAATTAGCAGAGGCGGAGTACCTGTGACGAGAGGAAACCATTATTTTTAGAACCATTTTGCTTGGCTGATTGCAGAGATCTTGGGAGCAGAGGGTTGGTTTTTATTACTAATCAAGCTGTGGTGAAATGTCCTGGAATCTACTGAGGGTGGAATTTAACAACAACAACAACAACAACAACAACAACAACAACAACAACAACAACAACAGTGGTACCTTGGTTCTCAAACTTAATCCACTCCGGAAGTCCATTCCAAAACCAAAGCGTTCCAAAACCAAGGTGCGCTTTCCCATAGAAAGTAATGCAAAACGGATTAATCGGTTCCACGCTTTCAAAAACAACCCCTAAAACAGCAATTTAACATGAATTTTACTATCTAACGAGACCATTGATCCATAAAATGAAAGCAATACTATAAAATAAATAAGACAGTATTGTAGATGATTTTAAAAAATGTAAAAAATTCTTACCTGCACTGATGATAGTCATTGTTTGGATGGGGGGCTTTTATCCATTTCCGCAGTCACACAAGCAATCAATCTGTAGCTGAACTGGGTTCCACACAGTCACAAAAACAAATTAACCGGAAAAGCCTCAAAAACACAAAATAAATAGTCCAAGTTAATCCGTTAATCCGTTCCGGAAGTCCGTTTGACTTCAGAAATGTTCGAAAACCAAGGAGCAACTTTTGATTGGTGCAGGTGCCCCAGAAACAATCGCCGACAGCTGCATCAGGTGTTCAGCTTCTGAAAACTGTTTGAAAACCGGAATACTTACTTCCGGGTTTTCGGCGTTTGAGAACCAAGGCATTTG
This sequence comes from Podarcis erhardii, assembly GCF_964252035.2. Taxonomy (NCBI): domain Eukaryota; kingdom Metazoa; phylum Chordata; class Lepidosauria; order Squamata; family Lacertidae; genus Podarcis; species Podarcis erhardii. Next base: position 32,927,106 of record NC_138502.1, on the reverse strand, counting down.
AGTACCAAGGCATTTGAGAACCAAGGTACTACTGTAGTAGTAGTAGTAGTAGTAGTAAGGCTTTTTTCCAGCTAGAACTCGCTGGAACTGTTTTGGCACCTCTCAGGTGGGTGCCATTACCATTCTAAGAGAACAAAGGAGGTGTTCATGATGGGTTCAGGCATCTCTTTTTCTAGAAAAATAGCACTAATAATAATAATAATAATAATCTCTAGATTAGCTTTGGCAGGGACTGAGCTTCTGTTTTTGTTAAGTTGTGGGTGAACATATCAGAGGACACAGCGATTCTTCAGACAGCTCTTGTTTATTCACAGGCCAGAACTGAACTGAACTGAAGGGTTCAGCCAGGCTGCTTATATAGAGCTCCAGTACAATGCAATTGTAACCACTTTCTGTAACTATCCAATCACTGAACATCACTTTCAATCCCTTATTTGCATATGTGGACCTGAGTGAAAACTGTCTACAGTATCCCCCTGCTGGCCCAGGGTGAGAACGTCAGTACATAACAGTTGCCTCTTCCCAAGTCACTTAAGAGCACATATTTCTACAGTGGAACCTCGGGTTACATATGCTTCAGGTTACATACGCTTCAGGTTACAGACTCCACTAACCCAGAAATAGTGCTTCAGGTTAAGAACTTTGCTTCAGGTTAAGAACAGAAATCGGGCTCCGGCAGCAGCTAAAGTGGTGCTTCAGGTTAAGAACAGTTTCATTAGCTAAAGTGGTGCTTCAGGTTAAGAACAGTTTCAGGTTAGGAACGGACCTCCGGAACGAATTAAGTACTTAACCCGAGGTACCACTGTAATCCTTATGAACATATATCAAGCCCAGTGCTAGTAAAGGGAGTCAGAGGGCTTGGGTGAAGGAAAGAGGGAGTGGGGTAAATAATTAGTCCTGGGTTGAGGATTAGGGTTGAGAAGACCTCTGTATTCACACATTTGATTCGGTACTACAATGAATCAGATCCACATCTGAGGTCCACTTCTCTTTCAGCAACCACCAGGGCCTTTTTCGTAGTGGTGCCAAAATTATGAAACATCCACCCAGGGTAGATCTGCTAGGTTCTTGTTTGAGTTTCACTGGGAACTTCTAAGCAACCCCTAGTACAGCCTTCCCTGGCATGGTGCCCTTCAGATGTTTCTGGATTCCAAGTCCCATCATTCCTGATCATTGACTATGCTGGCTGGGGCGGATGGGAGTTGGAGTCCAAACCATTTGGAGAGCCCCAGGTTGTGGGTTGGCTGTCTTGGTGCCTCCCTTTCCCATGTACGGTGGTCTGGATGAAAATAAGCAGAGCTGGCCCCTGGTAAATAATAATAATGATGATAATAATCCTGTCTGTTTACTGACCACACAATGAAAGCAACAGGTAGCTGGACCCTGAGGTCCAGACAGAACCTATTGCCCAGAGATTTGTACACTTACAGTTTCCACTGAAGAAGAAATCAGTGCTCAAGTAGGAATTTACGGTATGTTCCGAGAGGGAGGGGAGCTGAGATATTCCGGATGTTAAATCCCTAATCAGTAGACCAAATAAAACAGAAGATTTCTGCAGCTGGGCCAGGGCAGAGAGAGAGAGAGAGAGAGAGAGAGAGAGAGAGAGAGAGAGCGCACTGCCCTCTTGACATCTATCCAGCTCTGCTTGCGTTAAGCCTCTAAGTAACTCTGGAGGTTAACTCATACAGGGATGCTGTGCCCACAAAAACAACTTGAATTTGATCTTGGGTGTTCATGAGCCAGCTTCTGAAGTTAATTTCTCCCCACCCAAAAGAGAAAGAGAGAGGTCTGGGGCTGATCCCTACCTGAAAGCTATTCTTCTGCACCTGAAGGCGCTACAGACAGAAGTACTGTTTTGGGAGGACAGAGGACGGGCAGGTGTGGGGGGACTCCCTGGTCCCGAATGGGATAACTGTGCCCTTGAGGGACCAGGTGCGCAACCTGGAAGTCATTTTGGACTCATAGCTGTCCATGTCCTCTGTGTCCATGGCAGCTGTCTACCAGGTCCATCTGGTACCCAGGCTGAGACCCTACCTGCCCGCGGACTGTCTTGCCAGAGTGGTGCATGCTCTAGTTATCTCCCGCTTGGAATACTGCAATTCGCTCTACGTGGGGCTACCTTTGAAGGTGGAAGGTGACCCAGAAACTACAACTAATCCAGAATGTAGCAGCTAGCCTGGTGACTGGGAGTGGCCGCCGAGACCACATAACACCGGTCCTGAAAGACCTACATTGGTTCCCAGTATAATTCAAAGTGTTGGTGCTGACCTTTCAAGCCCTAAACGGCCTCGGCCCAGTATACCTGAAGGCGTGTCTCCACCCCCATCATTCAGCCCAGACACTGAGGTCCAGCTCTGAGGGCTTTCTGGTGGTTCCCTCCCTGCGAGAAGTGAGGTTACAGGGAACCAGACAGAGGGCCTTCTCGGTAGTGGTGCCCACCCTCCCACCAGATGTCAAGGAAATAAACAACTATCTGACTTTTAGAAGACATCTGAAGGCAGCCCTATTTAGGTAAAGGTAAAGGGACCCCTGAACGTTAGGTCCAGTTGTGGACGACTATGAGCGCTCATCTCACTTTACTGGCTGAGGGAGCTGGTGTTTGTCTGCACACAGCTTCCGGGTCATGTGGCCAGCATGACTAAGCTGCTTCTGGCGAACCAGAGCAGCACACAGAAACGCTGTTTACCTTCCACCAGAGCAGTACCTATTTATCTACTTGCACTTTTACGTGCTTTTGAACTGCTAGGTTGGCAGGAGCATTGACCAAGCAACGGGAGCTCACCCCAGCGCGGGGATTCGAACCGCCGACCTTCTGATCGGCAAACCCAGGAGGCTCTGTGGTTTAGATTTACGGAAACTTTTAATGTCTGAAGTTTTATTGTGTTTTTAATATTTTGTTGGAAGCCGGCCAGAGTGGTTGGGAAACCCAGCCAGATGGGCGGGGTATACATTATTATTATTATTATTATTATTATTATTATTATTATTATTATTATTTATTACTACTACTACCTCCTGATCCCAGCTGCATGGCGATGTGCCGTAGTTATTTATTGGCGATGGGCAGGTATGGGCAAACTCAGCCCTCCAGATGTTTTGGGGACTACAACTCCCATCATCCCTAGCTAACAGGCCCAGTGGTCAGGGATGATGGGAACTGTAGTCCTAAAACATCTGGAGGACCAAGTTTGCCTATGCCTGGTGATGGGCATGCAGTCTCGTTTTGCTCCAAGGCCATCTGTCCTACATCATTATGTAATGCAGGCTTGGCCCTTCAGATGTTTTGGACAACTCTCCTCCCATCTAGCCAGCACAGTTGTGCTGGCTGGGGTTGATGAGTGTTCGTGTTCAAAACATCTGGAAGACACAAGGTTGGTAAAGGCTGGCTTAGTCTCTTCCAGGTGGAGTCGGTCCTGGCAATGGAAAAAGGTTTGGGGATTGAGTCAACAATGTTGTTGCACCTCTGACTCTCTAGAGCAGGGTTTCCCAAACTTGGGTCTCCAGCTGCTTTTTGACTACAGCTCCCATCATCCCTAGCTGGCAGGACCAGTGTTCAGGGATGATGGGAATTGTAGTCCAAAAAACAGCTGGAATCCAGGTTTGGGAAACTCTGCTCTACAGTAAATGGGTGGCGGGCAAAACATAGTGGTCCATGAATGGCTATAGAGACCATGGGGATTCAGAGTTAGGGATTCCCAAGGTCTGATTTTGCAATATTTTAATGTTTGTCTGCAGATAGATCTATTGATCTGCTTCCCCCCCGCCAAATGTGCCATCTGGTTTCTCCTCCCCCCCTCTTCCCCCTTACCCTGAGTTTGAGGTTAAGTCAAAACACCTGACCAGTTTTAACTTGCTGAGTCTATTATCAGATTAAGGACAGGAGACAATCAGTTCCAAAGCAAGTCACCACCTAATACCGAAGACGTCTTCAAGCCGACAAGTGGACACAGCAGAGGACATCATCTCACCAGCGCAGGCAAATGTATCTCTAAAACACAGTGGAGCTTTGGAGGGGAAAACACATCAAAAGAGGTAGGTGTTCCCTCCTAGAACAGACCAGGATTTTTTTGTGATGGGAAAACAAAACTGCTGTAGGTTACCTTACCCAGTGCTTTTTTTCCTGGGGGAACGCAAGGGGGGGGGACACATACCCCTAAACATTTTGTGAATCTTTGTCCATTTACTGTATTTATTTTTCCTGATTTGAACTATAAAATAGTGATTTTCTTGAGTCAAAATGAGACTACCCCTAAGCAGTTTTTTAAAAAGAAAAAAGCACTGACCTTACCTATGCACATTTTACTGGGGCAGAGGGAGGAGTTTGAAGGAGTTTGCATTAAGGGTATTTGGGGTAGCAGTTTTATACGTCAAATCCACCTGCTGCAACCTGCATGCAGATACAGGTTCCTACAGTCTGATTTTGGATGTGGAGAAAGACAATGGCTTGACGGTTTTAAAGAGAAATAGAAGTGGTGTGACAGAAAGATTAGCGCCACTGGTATGCATGCCCACAGACACACATGCACACACACATTGATGGGAGGAGTGCCTATTAAAAGCCACAATGCCCCGATGATGATGATGATGATGATGATGATTTTATTATTTATATGCTGCCCATCTGACTTTTTTTTTTGTAAAGTAAAAAGCCTTCCCAACATGGCACAGAACATACGACAATATGCATTGCCTTCAGTAATGTACATCAGTGCTGTAGATGGGGTTGAAACCGAGTTATTTGCATTTTATTTATTTATGTACTTATTGCCCTGTAATATAGATAATAAATAACAGCTTGATTTCTTAAAAAGAAAAAGAAAAAAACCCTGTAAAATATTTAACAGTGATAACAAGGCACACCAGAAACCAAGGCAAGACAAAATACCAGTAGTAAACGACGCCAAATTCAACCACTTAAGTCATACTTCAGAGAAGATTCGTAAACTGTTTGAAAAGTTAGAAAACAAGCAGCCGCTAAAATGGCAGGGGCAAGACTAAAAAATGATGGTAGATGATACTTAGAAAGGGTAGCCTTTTAAAAGTTATTTTAAAACTAAGCAAAAAACCGCACAAATCTTTGTCATGTAGAAAAGACATTAATGTGGTGACAGGCAAGCCTATGAAATCTCGTGTTCCACATCCTTGCCATAGCTAGGCATATGAAGGCCTTGTGGGGTGGTGGTGGGAAAATTGGAGGTTTTTTCCTGTTTCCCCCATGTCTTATTTGTTACCAAAAAAAATTTGGTCAGGGACCTGTGTTTCTCCTCCCTAAATTTCTGAAGTTTTTCCAGGCCTTCACTTCTCTATCCATAGCTATGCTTTCGGATTAGGGGTGGCTGAGTGAGGCAGAGAGCCAACTGACAGAAATGTTTTCACAAGCCTCTGTAAATTCATGGAAGTATAAAACGTGCCTGGGATTGGAAGTTCAGCCCTTGCCCTCATCCCCACCATGCTGCAAAATGCAGGGCTGGTGTGATCCTAGCCGTCCTCCCATCTTAATATTCTCAGAGGCATTTTATTGTGCCCTGAGACCTTTAAGGACCCAACAAGGTCCTGATGAAGAGTCGGACAGGACTAAACAACAACATGTGTGTGTGTGTGTGTGTGTGTGTGTGTGTGTGTGTGTGTGTGTATAAACACTTTCCTTCAGGCACTTCTTTTCTGGGCAAATCTACACCATACATTTAAAGCAGTACTTCAGCAGTCATGGCTTCCTGCATCGGATTCTGGGAACTGTTGCTTATTAAGGGTGCTGAAGTTCTTAGGAGACCCTGCTTACAGGGTGACAATTCCCAATATCCTCAGCCAACTACAGCTTCCAGGATTCTCTGGGTGAAGCCATGACTTCTAATGCAGTAAACAAGTGCAGTGGTGCCTCGCAAGACGAAATTAATTCGTTCCGCAAGTTTTTTCTTGCGAGTTTTTCGTCTTGCGAAGCACGGTTTCCCATAGGAATGCATTGAAAATCAATCAATGCGTTCCTATGGAGACCGCCTTCAGACCAGGTCCGGGGACAGTCTGTCCCCCGACCTCTTCTGAAGGCTGGGGGGGGGGACAAGGGCTTTTCTTCCCACCATCAGCCTTCAGAAGGCTGTTCTGAAGGCTGGCGGTGGGAAGAAAAGCCCTTCTCCCCACCTCCCGCCCCGCAAGCTCTGGGGACAGGAGGGCTTTGCTGCCGACCGCCAGCATTTTAAAAGCCCCCAGGACAGCGGAGGTCTTCTGAAGGCAGGCGGTGGGCAAAAGTCTTTGCTCCCCCCCCCCGCCTGCCTTCAAAAGCCGTCTGGGATAGCGGAGAAACGCGCTGCGCTTCTCCGCTATCCCGGGAAGGCAGGCGGGGGGGAGCAAAGACTTTTGCCCCCCGCCGGCCTTCAGAAGAGGTCCAGGACCTCTTCTGAAGGCCGGAGGGGGGCGAAAGGCTTTGCTCCCCACCGCCAGCATTTAAAAGAGGTCCCCGGAGATTTCCCTATGGGCTTTCTTCTTGCGAAGCAAGCCCATAGGGAAATTCGTCTTGCGGAACGACTCAAAAACGGAAAACTCCTTTGTCTTGCGAGTTTTTCGTTTTGCGAGGCGTTCGTCTTGCGAGGCACCACTGTGCTTTAAATTTATTTTGTGGATGTCACTCCCAGGGTAAGGCTAAAAACGCTCTACACTAGGCAGCATAAGAAGATCTCCTGTCAATAGGTCCAACTGCATACCCTCCAACATTTCTCCAATGAAAGTAGGGGGTGACCTATTCAGCAGCAACAACAATTTTATTATTTATACCTCACCCAATTGATTGGGTTGCCTCAGCCACTCTGGGCAGCTTCCAATATATATAAAAACATCATAAAACATTCTAAAGACTTCCCTATACAGGGCTATCTTTAGATGTCTTCTAAAGGTTATCTAGTCACTTATCTCCCTGGCTCAGGGTGGGTTGCATAACTCCTACCCTCCAACATTTCTCCGATGAAAATGGGGAAAACAGGACATTCTGGGCTCAAATCAGAAACCAGGAGAGTGTCTGTAAATCTGCAACTGTCCCTGGAAAATAGGGACACTTGGAGGGTCTGGCTGTGCAATTTTAGACTCTGGACTTGGCGGTCTTGCTGGGGCCTCTCTTTAGATAGCAAGTGTCTTGCTTCATTTACAGCAAAATTTTGGTCCTTCCTGCACATTCTGCTGACTGAGGCCTTGTATTATAGCTCTGTAGTTCTGCCCTGATGCTTTCAGTGGCTGGGTTCACGACAAAACTCTGGTTGAGCGAAGGGGAAAGAGAAAATGAGGAATTGTTTTGACCTCGAAATGCTTTTAGGGTGGGGCGCTGGTTCACTTACGGTCAAAAAAACGCCATACAACTTAGGAAATCATGTTCTGCAAACTGGTTTTGAACAGCTTTGGAAAGACACACATTGGACCGACATGTCAAGTACAATTAATACGATCTTTCCAAATCAGTTCCATCTAATGCATTAGATGGGAACTGTGTTGGCATTGGCACAAACAGTGCTGGTTTATCTGAACAGAGCTGTGCAGATTGGATTAAGTATTTTGGCCCAATGGCAAAACAGTACAGGAGTAGAGGAAAGGAGGCATGGTGCCCATGACAAATTGTAGGGAAAGGGGAAAGCCTATGGTGCAGGACAGTTGGAATTGGTTCTTACAATGTCTACAGAAGAAGACAACTAAAAAGATTCCTTTCTGCACCTTTTAACCAATGGATGGACATTCCTGCACCCATTCATCCCTGTTGGTTGTCTTAAAATATACCGTATTTTTCGCCCTATAGGACGCACCGTCCCATAAGGCGCACCTAGTTTTTTTGGGGGGAAAATAAAGGGGGGGAAATTATTTTCCCCCCAGGTGCGGGGCTGGGGCGGGGGAAGCCCGAGCTTCCCCCGACCCCAGCCCCCAGAACAGGCAACTCTCCGCAAGCCATGGGAGCCCAGCTTTGCGGAGAGCTGCGCGAAGTCTGAGCGCGCTGAGCTCAGCGTGCCCAGGCTTCAGCATGCAGGCAACTCTCCGCAAGCCGTGGGAGCCCAGCGCGGGCTCCCACGGCTTGCAGAGAGCTGCGCAAAGCCTGCATTCGCCCCATAGGATGCACACACATTTCCCCTTCATTTTTGGAGGGGGGAAAGTGCATCCTATAGGGTGAAAAATACGGTAATATCGTGTCAACTATGAAAATGAATGTATTACCAAAACTGTTATTTTTGTTTCAAACAATTCCGGTGATCAGCAAGATAGATTGTTTCAATGTATGACAAAAGATATTTCTAAATATATCTGGCAAGGAAAAAAACACCAAGAATAAAATATAAAATACTGATAGATGCAAAAGAGAGAGGAGGTTTCTCCCTGCCGGATATGAGATTATATTATGAAGCATCTTGTCTTTGTTGGTTGAAGGAATGGATGACATTGGAGAATCCACATATCTTAGATCTAGAAGGTCATGATAATATTTTTGTTTGGCACACTTATTTGTAGTATGAAAAGGTGAAAGCACATAAAGGATTTACAAATCATATAATTAGAAAAAATTTGTACAGAGTACTGTATGGGATAAATGCAAAAAATTATTGGAGACAAAAACACCACTTTGGCTCTCACCGTTGGAAGCAATAGCGGTAAAGAAAAAGAACATGATAGAAGGTTGGACAACTTATTAAAACAAGAGGGAGGATAGTATAAATTAAAAGAATTTAAGGATTTATCAGGAAAGCTAACAACAGGGATACAATATCATCACTTGAATTAAGTATTTAAGAAAGATAGGATATGAGGGTTTGGGGAACAAATATCACAATTGGAGAGAGATCTGTTGGAATGTAAAGTGCTGTCTAAAATGTATAAGATATTATTGGAATGGGAGACAAAGGAGGAGCAATAGATATTGGTTATAATATAGCTATGGAAGCATGGGAACGACTGGATATAAAATTTACGGCATGATATGGTTTAAAAGAAAACTACATGAAAATGTTATATAGATGGTATCTAATACCGAGTAAATTGGCAAAAATGTATAAATCAAAATCAAATGTGTTGGAAATGCAAAGAGAAAAATTATTTTTTATCATATGTGGTGGTCTTGTAGTAAGATTACAGCTTACTGGGAAATGATATATAATGAATTGAAAAAGATGTTTAAAATAACATTTGTTTTAAAAAAACAACCCAGGAGCTTTCCTTTGGGGAATTATAGGGGTAGAACTATCTAAGCAGTATAGAAATTTATACATGTTTGTGACTACAGCGGTAAAAATGTTATTTGCCTAAAAATGGAAAGAAGAAGGTCCCGACTGTATCCAAACGAACAGATACAAAAACTTGTGGAATATGCAGAAATGGCAAATCTTACCAGAAAAATAAGAAATAAAGATAACCAACTTTTAATAAAAGAATGGAAATGGTTTATTGAATATTTACAAACAAACTGTAATCAGATAAGGTCATTGACAGGATTATTGTAATAACCTGTAGTTTCATAAGAGCATATATTTAAAGTAGATGAATAAAAGAATAAGTTAATTTAGAATACGCAGGAAATGTAAAAAAATAATAATATAAGGAACCACAGAAAGAGGAAGGAATTCGGGCTCTGAAATATTAGAATTATTCTAAAACTATTGAAATGTATATAACTGAAAAGCATAATTTAAAAAAAAAAAAAAATAGAGTATAATTCAAATGCTGAGGAAGTAGAATTTGTCAGCCATTACCGATCTTCAAATCAGAAAGCGATATGAGACAGTGGTTAGAAGGGCAAGTTCAAAGATCGGTGGGGAGCCCTGTTAAACTTCTGAGAAACTCAAGAGTTTGCTGTAACACAGCTTGAAAGTCAGTGTTCTGAGCTTGTGTTCTAATGTAAATGCTCTAGTGTAAATTTTAGCAACTTAACTAAGATCCCATCTGCATTGCACAATTAAAGCAGTACCATGCCACTTTAAAGAGCTTTCTCCCATAGAATCCTGGGAACTGTAGTTTGTTAAGGATGCTGAGAGTTGCTAGGAGTCCCCTATTCCTCTCACAGAGGTACAATTTCCTGAGTCCTCTGGGAAGAGGGATCGGTTGTTAAACCACTTTGAAAAATCGCCTTGTTCTTTCCTCTGAGATTGTATCTCAAGCATTTGGTTCATTCACCAATACAATGGTTTGCCTTAAAGAGGAGACAAACTCATTTCAACAATCTTCCTTCACATCCTCGCTGAGCACACCTTTGTATGAAATCTGATGGGTTTTTTGGCAAAACCATCTAATGCTATTGAAAGGGCAATAAAATTTAAAGGTAAAGGGACCCCTGACCATTAGGTCCAGTTGTGACTGACTCTGGGGTTGCGGCGCTCATCTTGCTTTATTGGCCGAGGGAGCCAGCGTACAGCTTCCGGGTCATGTGGCCAGCATGACTAAGCCGCTTCTGGCGAACCAGAGCAGTGCACGGAAACGCCGTTTACCTTCCTGCCAGAGCAGTACCTATTTATCTACTTGCACTTTGACATGCTTTCGAACTGCTAGGTTGGCAGGAGCAGGGACTGAGCAATGGGAGCTCACCCCATCACGGGGATTCAAACCGCCAACCTTCTGATCGGCAAGTCCTAGGCTCTGTGGTATAACCCACAGCGCCACCCACGTCCAGTAAAATTTACTGAATCCCTAATTCAGTCATGAAATCTACAACCAGCGTATGCAGTAATTAAGGATTCATTCGATAATTCAGGCGGGAACACGCCTTTACTAGAAGCAGGCCCCAGTGATTGCTGTGGGACTGATCTCTGAGTAAATGGGAAAAGGACAGTGCTGAAATTCATTTAAAGCATTTATATCATCATCATTTTATTGGTATGCCTTCTTTCCATAACTATGCTCAAAGCAGCTTACAACATAAAAAGATTTACACAATTACAAACATAACAAAAGTGGTCCTAAATAATAAATAAAACACATCAAAAAGTACACAACCAAAGATACACAAAATAATATCGACAGCAGCAACAAAATTCTCTAAGCAATACCCCAACCAAAGAGTCTGGAAGTTCGAGAGGACTGACAGAAAAAGAAACCTGAACACAATTAGAAATATTTTAAATGTGAAATGCAATAGAAACAGTAAAATCCTCATTAGTTAAGATGAGGTAAAACCAACCAAAGAGAACAGAAAAATGAAGGCCTTCCTTTAAAAAATAGTATGATCTTTACAGTGCAGCAGAAGACAACTAAGGATGGGGTGAGGTAGACCCATTTGGGTAGGGATTTGTCGATGATCTTAGTACTAGGGCAAATTCATATGGGAGTAGATGGACCATCACATATCTTGGTTCCAAACTGTACAGAAGAAGAAGAAGAAGAGTTTGGATTTGATATCCCGCTTTATCCCTACCCAAAGGAGTCTCAAAGCGGCTAACATTCTCCTTTCCCTTCCTCCCCCACAACAAACACTCTGTGAGGTGAGTGGGGCTGAGAGACTTCAAAGAAGTGTGACTAGCCCAAGGTCACCCAACAGCTGCATGTGGAACTCGGTTCACCAGATTACGAGTCTACTGCTCTTAACCACTACACCACACTGGCTTTAAACTCCATAACCAGCACCATGAGTTGGGCCCAGAAAGAAAACGGTGAGCCAGTGCTGTCTGGCAGTAGCAAAACATGCCCCCAACATCTAGGACGACTTAAGGTGACATCCAACAACATCTGGAGGGCACCAAATTGGAGAAGGCTATATCATGTGGATCAGGTGCCGATCTTAAGAGTATCGCTGTCATGAGCTAGGAACTCCTCTATCTCTACTGCCTAAATTATCCTCATTGTGTTGATCGAGTACACTTGTGCCAGTCTGGTGAGCAGAAGAGGCCTGAGATTCAAAAGTGTGGTCCAAAGTCAGTGAATCACTGGCGCATCAGAGGGTGCACCATGAGTGAAGCACCATGTGCATAAACATAAGAAACATGGGGCTCTCCTATCAACCTTTGCATGTGTACCTCATAACCAATTGTTCTGCAGCTCCCCTCCTTCTGCTGCAGAACACTTAGTACGCGAGGCCCTTCTCCAGAAATCTGCTTCTGAGTGCAGAATGGAGGTGGCAGTGGACTGGATTCTGGCAAGACAGAGGTGCCTGGATCAGTAGAACAGCCAATCTGGGAACTGAGATTCAAGTTGTTCTGAATGGAGTAGTATATTCTTCTGGAAATCACAGACATGTGTTTTGGGAGTGCTTCTGAACCTGGCCTTGACCATTCCATTTCTAGGGAGGCCTCCCCAAACCATGGTTTTGGTTGCAGCACAGAGAGGAAGCCCCGTCTCTGCGTCTTCACAGCTCCATATGAGACTATCCTAGATTCCCCGCGATCTATTCTCCCACACCTAGCATGAAGTAGTGTCCAGCCAGGTGAGTGGGGAAAGGCCTAACTCTTCCACTGGCAACACATCTCTATTTGATCAACTCTTTAGACAAGTAAAAAGGATCCTAAATAGGCTCAGCCAGGACCATTAACAGAACAAAGAGACTATTTAGACCTCTACAATAGGTTCTCATCTTGCAAATACAAAACCACAGGTTTGGAGGTTATGTAAATATATCATCCAAACTGACACACCCCTTCAACAAAAATCCTATAACAATATATTGACACACACACACCAAAAATCCTATAACAATATATTCATGGCACTGATTTCAGCCTTGTTCCAACTTTAGCCGTTCCACAAAATCTGAATCCAGCATTATGTATTATTTTTTATCCATCACTTATTCGCACTTGCAGCCCAGAAGGGGCCAAAGCGGACTAGAACTATCATCAAAGGCTGGTGTTTTTCTGCAGCTGGTATGATGGGAGAAATTTGAGGGCAAACAGGTCCCAAAACTTTAACCTGTTTTTGTTTCATGACCTTGGAGAAGCCACAATAACAATCTGCTTGCCAGGCTATGGGTCTCTAAAATACAGATCAGGCTTGTCTTCCTCGCTGTGGGTTGGAGAGGCTTATTTCATTAGCGATAATAAAGCGCTTTGGGGCTTATGGGTGGAAAAAAGAAAACTCTAGCAAAGGGCAACTTCTTAACTTTTGCATGGAAATAGCAGCAAGGTCAGCAAAATGTTGTTTTGCTCCATTTAGAAGAAGCGGGTCAGTCATTTCAACTCTGAAAGTTAGGATACCGGACTGGCAATTATTTCACTACCTAACCCCAACCCCTAACATTACCAACTCCTTAAACTGTCAAAAACAACAACAACAACAACTTTGCAGTGCCTCTTTAATTCAGGACAGGGTGATTCAAACTGTTAAAACAGCCCTTAGCAGAGAAATGGGGTCCTTACCCTGCTTGGGTCTGTCTGTCCTAATGGAAGCCACAGCTAGTTTGTTTGGTTCTGGCTGAAATTTTTCTGGAGAGTTGAGAAAGGTATTGACCTCTTATGCTCAGAAGCTTGGAGCTGGTTGGACACTGCACTGATTCTGCCTTAAAGACGAATACTTGCCTCTGCTTGATACTGAAGCCTTTATTGGCCTACCTTAATTTGGAATTTCAAACAGGCATCTACAATAGTTTTTGCTACTTACTGCTCCCTTACTATGTTAACAACAGCGTGGGGAATTTTCATCAATATAAATTATTTTCGTCGTCATTATACTGCTTAATGCCAAAACAAGCTTCTGAGCTGTCTACAAAATATTTTTTTAAAAAACCAATCGCACAACAGTAATATAATATACAATAATTAAAAATACACTCTAATTCAAATACAATAAAACAATCCCTTGGAGGTTTTTAAGCTAAGTCTGGATAACCATCTGTGATGTATGTATACATAATTTAGCCGAGATTCCCGAATGACAGGGGGTTGGACTGTATGACCCTCAGATGACCTTCCAACTCTACAATTCTATGATCCTATTAAAAATGGGATTTTGCCAATGCAGTGTAGCAGTTACAGCGACTAGGGAGATCACAGAACTCAACTGCTCACTCAGCTCTACCTGTACAAGCAATGGATCAGCCAAACTGTTCCTGGCTTGTACCATCCTGGCCTGTACCATCCAGACTACAGAGGGAGAGTCACACATTTCAGAGGCGCTAAGTATTGACAGGCATCTGCATGGTTTTTTGCTATCTCTTTTGTGGAGTTCACTTTTCGTCCCAGACTTGGACCAAGCAGATTCTTCAAAACAGAAGATTCTCACAAAGGGATGTTCTGAGCATCTTGACACAGCCAAGACGACGCGTGGAGCGTTTCAGTGGGGTTGTCCATAATTTCTCCCTATTTCTTTTTCCTTCACAGATGCATACCTTCTTAGCCCCTTGTCTAAGTCACCCAACTTTTGCAACAAACAAAATGAAGGGCATATAGGGGCTGGTTGAATAAGCTACTTAACTAACTGATTAAGGTTCTTTGTGAATCTTCACTGCCACGACTTCATGTAGGGAGCAAGAAATATCTATGGCATAAGCAGACACACCAAACATAGTGGTCAATCCTACAATCTGTTGATGGGCACAGTTTTTAAAGTTTTAAATAGATACCACAGGGGGAGGGAAACTGAGCTGGGGCTGCTGTGCAGGAGGAGGAGTTTAACCATAGCTGTGAAGTGTCCCTTATTTGAAGGGACAGTCCCTTATTCCAACGCGATGTCCCGCTCCTGTCCCTTATTTATGGATGTCCCTTAAATGATGTCCCTTAAATTTCAAAGGAAGCAGCTCCTCTCCCTCCCTCCCTCCCTGCCGGCCAGGGAGGAGGGAGGCTCCAACTGTGTTGCTTGGCTGTGTTGCTCACCCAATAAGAAGTCTAAGAACGACTGGAGGGTGGAGCTTGCATGCCTTGTGTGTGGCTAGTTAATGCAAGCTGAGGGGGTTTTTGAATGCTGGACGCCATTTTGTTGCACGTGCTGCTGCAAACTTTGCAGTGCAAAGCCAGGCCGGGGAGCCATCTTAGGTTGAGGCTGCATAGGCCTTGTGGTGCATGTGATTCAGATTCTATTCAGTTGAACTTCTGGTTACAAAGTTGGTTGGACAGTGTTCTCGAAGCTACCAGCATGAGTTTGACCAGCCTGTAGGAGGGCAGGAAGACTGGAGTGCCTGGAACAGGTGAGGCTGCAGGTCCCTTATTTTGGCTGCTGGTCCCTTAGTTTCAAATCTGTAAGTTGACAGCTATGAGTTTAAACCCCGCCCCCCCGCTGCTAAGGACCCAGCAAAAATCACCCCCCACCACAAGTTGTCAGTTGCCCCAGAATGGAGCTTTCGCTGTTGTCACTACCTGAAAATGAGTCCTTATTGTCTCCACCAAAGGGGCTGCGTGAGATTGGCTAATATGGATTTGTCTTTGGATTTCAGGGCAAGATGGCCCAGGATATGACTGAGAAAGAGCTCCTAAAGATGGAAATAGACCAGCTGAAAAAGGAAGTGAAGCTTGAAAGACAAAAGGTAATGATTCCCAAAAGCTCCAAGACAAAATATTTATGCTGGCTGGCCAATTGGTGCCAGGCTGCACAGACAACATGTATTTAAATACAAAGAATTGTGGGAAATGCAGTTTAAAGGGGCTGGGAATTGTAACTCCTTGGGAGGGGGTGGAACTACCATTCCCAGGGTTCTTTGGAGGATGTCGTGTGTTTTAAAGGTATGGTGTATATACAGCCCTAACATGCGCAAGTTCTTTTAAGTTACACAGCACAAATTGTCAAGTGGAAGGAGGAGGTTGTTCAGTTCTGGCTGTGATCAAATGAAGCAAGCATAAGCCACTGAGAAGTTCTCCTGCACAAGGCCCACTGAAATAAATGGGAGCTATGCGAGGATACCAGGTGGCGCTGTGGGTTAAACCACAGAGCCTAGGACTTGCTGATCAGAAGGTCGGCGGTTCGAATCCCCACGACGGGGTGAGCTCCCGTTGCTCGGTCCCTGCTCCTGCCCACCTAGCAGTTCGAAAGCACGTCAGCGTGCAAGTAGATAAATAAGTACCACTCCGGCGGGAAGGTAAACTGTGTTTCTGTGCGCTGCTCTGGTTCGCCAGAAGCGGCTTAGTCATGCTGGCCACATGACCCGGAAGCTGTACGCCGGCTCCCTCGGCCAATATTTTTTTTTTTTTAAAAAAATAATTTTTATTGGTTTTACAACATCCCTCGGCCAATAAAGCGAGATGAGCGCCGCAACCCCAGAGTCGGCCACGACTGCACCTAATGGTCAGGGGTCCCTTTACCTTTACTTTATGAGAGGATACAACAGTATTGCACAGCTCCCAAACACTGAATGTGTCTTGTGCAGAAGTTCCTGTTGAACGGAGCCCTGTATTATGTAATAGTGCAAAGACTATGGGTTGTTTCAACCAGACAGCTACTTGAGTATTTCAAACATTCAAGTAGCAAGACACATGGGGTGGTATTCAATTAATTAACTCATGTTCAGAATAGGCCTATTGAAACTAACAAACCTAAGTTGGTTGTGTCCATTAACTTGAATGGGTCTCCTCTGAGTAGGCCTTGCATTGAATACCACCCATGAAGACAACATCAGTGAGGATTTTGCTTCCAGCCAGGGGGATTTGCTGAATATTTGTGTACACACACACACACACACACACACACAGTTTAGTACTTGGCTATACAAAAATCCCTGAAAGAGTTTGAAATTGAGATTTCTGACTTTCTCCAGTGGGATGAGTCTGTTAGTTATTACTTTATTGTGTTGGCCCAGGACATTTTGCTGCCAAAATTAGGAGGAGCAGAAAGAGGCTTCACCCCCTTTCCTAAAGTCAAGGTACAGACCACCAAACTGTGGTCACATTATTTTTGGTATCCCGGGCAGAAAATCCCACAAGTGCCCCTCTTCCCTCTCCAGCAGTTAAAAAAAGCAAAGTGGTAAAGTAAATAACTAACCATTCACCACCTCACTCTGTCCAATGGTAGAGCCGGCCCCCACCAATTTGCCCGCTTTCACACGGCAGCTTTATTCAGAAATTGGTCCCATTGAGGGGTGGTAGTCAACAAAGTGGATCCACTGGTGCGAAGACTTTTGGCTGCACAGTAGCACTTGCCCTCTCTCTCCCCCCATGTCCCCCTAAATCCGTTATGGGTAGGGTTACATTTGTCCAGGTTTTCCCACAAATGTCTAGGAATCGCTCCAGGAGAGATCAGGTACCAAAAAGTTTTGGGCTGGTCCACAGAACCACAATGATGATGCAATTTTTTCCCCCTCCTCACACAGGTCTCGAAGACAGCAAAAGAACTCAAGGATTATATAGAATCCATGGCTGGAGAAGACCCTCTCTTAAAAGGTGTTCCAGAAGACAAAAACCCATTCAAGGAGAAGGGAGGCTGTATAATAAGCTGACCCCGGCCCCGCCGAAAGAAGATCATTGTTGTGTCCTTGTACAAGAAATACCAGGACTGTAAGAATCTGCCTAGCGTAACTGAGTGTAAATGATCTTCTGCCGGGGGGCGGGGGGCGGGGGTAGGACTCCTTTGCTGGAGTTTCACATAGAACAAAAGAATTGGAAAGTGGTCTCCTCCAAAAGAAAAAAGGAAGACGACAATATCTCTTTTAGGACCTCACGTTCAATTCCTTGGGTTGCTTCGAGAGGAAGGATGGGATATAAATTGAATAAATAAAATAAATTCCCATTTTGTAAATACATCACCAGTTTCCCAAAGAAGCCTGGGTTTAATTGCTGGTTTAGTTTTTTGAGTTCGATTGGCATATTATTTTGTATGTGTTTGGTTGTTGTTTTTTACTAGCTTTCCAAGAGAAAAATGGTAGGCAAAGGAAAGTATTCTTTGTGTAGGATGCTTCTTCTTAAGAAGCGAGTGTCTTTTACAGCTGGGATGGGGGATCTGAAGCCCTTGGCCTAACTTCATGTAACTTGCAGAGATGGGATAGCAGAGAGAGACAGAGAGAGAAATGAAATCATGTAGTGCTTCAAACTCCGCCCACTTCTGGACATGACTCCACCCACTGTTGGCTGCACCCTCCCGCTGACTTTTTTCTGTGGGTCAATTGCCCTTTCTAGGGGGTGGAAGTGTTCTCCACACATTTACAGATTTTATAACCCACATTTGTGATGTAAGGGGCTCTGTGCACACCATACATTTAAGGCACTTTTAAAGCCCAAAGAAGAGTTTCAGCAGTTGTGTGCTTAATCCTTCCCCCTCCGAACATTTTTCTGTGTCACACAACTCCTTTTTTCTCTTCATGAGTTTCTTGAGTTTCACAGTCTTTATGACATCTGCACAGTACGAGGGGGGGGGGCAATTTGGAAAAGAAAAATGCTCCAAGGTGTGTTTGCCTAATCCTTTCCCCTCCGGCCATTTCTTTCTTCCAAACCACCCCACAGAAGCTTTTCCCGTTCATGAGTTTTCAGAGTCTCCTGGCTATAGAGCTTTTATAACAGCTGTAGGAGTCTAACGCTGAACAGTTTGCCAGCTTTTATTCTTACTTTCATACCCTTGCTTCAGGTGGGATGTCATATATATATATATACATGGAGACAAGTGAATATCAACACTGAGCACATTAACAAAGAGATTAAACAACACAGCCCCTGCCTATTGTCCATAATTATCGTCAAAGATTAATAATTGCCATCGCTTTTTCTAAAAGTAATGAGGCTTATTCTTTACACAGCATCACCACATATAATTGTCTTGCAAAATAACGATAGCGTTAAAGTCAGATTTTGAATTGTCAGTTGTATTGTGAAGTGCAAAATACAATAACCTAATTGTTTGTAATTAAAAACGCAGATCTTTGTGTGCAGCATTGGATGTGGCCTGCTTTGAATTTCTTGATTCGTTTATTTATTTTGAAGCTCAAATCAAGTATTTATTGGAGAAATATATCTAAGGCATGAGAGGTGGAGGGCGGTGAGGAGAAATTCCAAGGGGACAAATGTGGGTTCCGTGGGGGGAAACTGTCACTGTCAAATACACTTATTTCACCTCAGAAATGTGCATACACATTGTACATTTAAAGCATATTTCCCCCTCAAAGAAATTTGGAAACTGTTAAGGGTGCTGGGAATTGTACACACAATTCTGTAAGGGGAAAACTACAATTCCCAGAATTCTTTGCAGGGGGAATGTGGCTTAAATGTTCTTTTAAATGTATGGGGTGTGTGGGGATGTAAGAAAAAGGCTCTCACCATTTAATCATCTACGCCCTGATCCACTCAATGCAATTTAGGCCTGTTCCCATTGCTGCTGGTGCCCCAACATGAATACCTCAGGAGTACCTCAGGCAATGCTTCCAGGTTGTTCTATTTTGGGGTCCAATTCAAGCACATCTCAACAAATTCAGGTTGTGTTGGTTCAAAGAAAAAACGATACAGAAAGGAAGAATTCCTAGATCCCATGTTTGGGGCAAGTAATATTTGGTAAGAGAACCCCCGCAGAGATTTAAAGTCACAAAATATGCAGTGTGGTAAAGCAAAGCATTGAAATATAGGCTGTTATGCCTTTAAAATATGCCCTTCGAAGTTCCTCCCAAAGTTCTCCTCTTCTCCTAGCACAGAAAATGACTGCAATGCATGTTTGGTAAGTTAAACATGGTTTACTTACAAATCCTCCAAAGGTCAGATTCATGTGCTTTTCCATACATCATTCAGAAAAAGGCGCACAGGATGTAAAACTTGGCTTGGTTACAATAGTGAAAATTCCTAATTTATTGGTACCGGAACGCAATAAAGGCTTGTTAAAGCCATGCGGTCTAAACTTAGAGCAACAAGCTCAGACCTGTTTACACATTGAGCTTCTCTGGTAGGCTGGGAGAGAAAAGGCCTGATTACCCAGTTCAGGCTTCCTCAAACTCGGCCCTCCAGATGTTTTGAGACTACAATTCCCATCATCCCTGACCACTGGTCCTGCTAGCTAGGGACCATGGGAGTTGTAGGCCAAAAAACATCTGGAAGGCGAAGTTTGAGGAAGCTTGACCTCGTTCCTCCCATGATAAGCCTGGCAGAACAGCTTACTCTATGACAGGCTTCCTCAACCTCGGCCCTCCAGATGTTTTTGGCCTACAACTCCCATGATCCCTAGCTAGCAGGACCAGTGGTCAGGGATGGTGGGAACTGTAGTCTCAAAACTTCTGGAGGGCCGAGGTTGAGGAAGCCTGCTCTATGATCTTAACCCCTTCATGCATTAAGAAAGACTTACACATGTTAGCTATGAGGCTGGTTATCCCAAAGGTTGCACAATTACACTTGATTGGGAGGTGTTGTACAACCAACCCGCTTCTCCCAAAGATCAGACTTCTTCTGATAAGGAAAGTGACAGGGAAATGAAGCAGAAAGTGCAGGGCAACCCTTGTTTTTGACTTAATGGTCATCTAACCTCCTCACAAACAAATCAGTATGAATGCCCATTAAATAGCCAACACTGTCTAATCTCCCTGAAAACTAAATCAGGATGACCGCTCAATAAACAGGCCACCTGGAAGCACCCTCTGTCTCCACAGGCAGTGCAATATGTCAGCAATCTGTTTTGCCTGAGTCTCTAGATCAGTGATATGGTTTCCCATAAAATCTGAGTGTGTCCATCCATTGAGGAACGTTAATAAAAAATATATTTGAAGGGTCAGATACACGTTGCGAGGTCGAGGGCTCTTCTCCTTCTGTAAAACAGGTGACCTACTTAAACCAAGCTATGTACTTTATAGCCTATTTCAGAATGACATAATCTCTTTTAAAGGGATTTGGGCTTCTAGCCTTTTCCTGTTTGCCTTTAGATTCTTCCCCGAAGATTTCCTGTAATGCAGGAAGCACCGAGGTCACAGTCAGAAGTCTGGGGCCTTCACGATTTGATTCCTTCTCCAGAACTTTGCGGGGGCTCCCGGCTGTCCTGGTGCGACCAAACTAGCAAACTTTCTTTGGCTTCCTAACCACAGACCTTCAGGTCAACCCAAGGGTCAAAAGAATCCATGATGCAGCGAGAACTAATTTGCTCTCAAAAATGCTCTCTTGCAAATGTTGATGTCCCACGTTTTTGAGATAATTTCCTGAATCCTCAAATATTTTTGCTGAATTGCCTTGTTGTTTAGTCGTTTAGTCATGTCCGACTCTTCATGACCCCATGGACTGCCATGCCAGGCACTCCTGTCTTCCACTGCCTCCCACAGTTTGGTCAAACTCATGTTGGGAGCTTCGAGAACACTTTCCAACCATCTCGTCCTCTGTCGTCCCCTTCTCCTTGTGCCCTCCATCTTTCTCAACATCAGGGTCTTTTCCAGGGAGTCTTTTCTCATGAGGTAGCCAAAGTATTGGAGCCTCAGCTTCACGATCTGTCCTTCCAGTGAGCACTCAGGGCTGATTTCCTACAGAATGGATAGGTTTGATCTTCTTGCAGTCCATGGGACTGTCAAGAGTCTCCTACAGCACCATAATTCAAAAGCATCAATTTTTCGGCGATCAGCCTTCTTTATGGTCCAGCTTTCACTTCCATACATCACTACTGGGAAAACCATAGCTTTAACTATACAGACCTTTGTTGGCAAGGTGATGTCTCTGCTTTTTAAGATGCTGTCTAGGTTTGTCATTGCTTTTCTCCCAAGAAGCAGGGGTCTTTTAAATTCATGACTGCTGTCACGATCTGTAGTGATCATGGAGCCCAAGAAAGTAAAATCTCTCACTGCTTCCATTTCTTCCCCTTCTATTTGCCAGGAGGTGATGGGACATCTAATACCCGATACTGTTATGAGTTTGGGGGAGGATGGAGGACTGGCCAGGCAAGTTTCTCTTAGGACAAAGGCCAGCTGGCTACTTCGAGTGCCCTGAGGAGCATTTCCAAGGAGTGAGATGGGTTGTAACAACTGCATCTATGTGAGAAACAACAAAAACAGCCAGCTGAGATGGAGATTTGCTGTGTGAGTGAGCTGGAAACTGGAAAGGTCCTGCAAAAAAGGGGTGTCAACTTTACCCTGCAACTGTGGGTACCTGGGGCCGTGGGTGCCATGCAGCATGTACAGCTTTGGCACTGAAATTTGTGGGTGCCTAGCCCCTTCATGGGACACGGGTGGTGCTGTGGTCTAAACCACAGAGCCTAGGACTTGCCGATCAGAAAGTCGGCGGTTCAAATCCCAGCGATGGGGTGAGCTCCCGTTGCTCGGTCCCTGCTCCTGCCAACCTAGCAGTTCGAAAGCACGTCAGAGTGCAAGTAGATAAATAGGTACCGCTCCGACGGGAAGGTAAATGGCGTTTCCGTGCGCTGCTCTGGTTCGCCAGAAGTGGCTTAGTCATGCTGGCCACATGACCCGGAAGCTGCACACCGGCTCCCTTGGCCAATAAAGCGAGATGAGCGCCACATCCCCAGAGCTGGTCACGACTGGACCTAATGGTCAGGGGTCCCTTTACCTAGCCCCTTCATGGGGAATGTTGTGGGTGCTCAGGCACCCAGCAAGTTGGCATCTATGCTGCAAGGGCTGGGGGGGAGACAAACAAAATTGGGGGGGCTTAATATGTGAGCACCTCCATCTTCTGCTCAGGTCTTATTTTGTAATAACTCTTTGTCTAGTAATGAGATTTCATTTGTAAAGCCTCTTTTCTTATCTGCCTTGAACACTTCATTTAGTTGGCGATACTGAATCCACCCTGTTAAGTGATGCCTTATTTCCTTGTAGTCTTTTAATATCAGCTTACTGTATTTTGCCTTTGGCAAATCTTTTTTTTTAGTAGCCCAGTTTATTTCCATATTTTTCTTTTTTACCGTTATGTCACTCTACAGTGGTGGCCAAACTTGGCCCTTCAGCTGTTTAGGGACTACAATTCCCATCATCCCTGACCACTGGTCCTGTTAGCTAGGGATGATGGAAGTTGTAGTCCAAAAACAGCTGGAGGGCCAAGTCTGGCCACCTCTGCAAGTCTATCTTATTCTCCTTCGGTGAACCTTTTAGCACAGAGAGGTGTGCCCCCATGTGGCCAGAGTCCATAATTAAAGGCCCTTTTTTGCAACTCCCCACGAAGTGTTCGCACACTCACAAACAGCTGTTTTTGAGCAACTTGCTCTTTATTTAAGGAGTAAAACCTATCATCCTGCAACGTAGAAAAACAACCCATTTTCAACACTATTTTGCCACACGTCACCTTCCTTAATGAATTACATAAAAGGTAAAGGTAAAGGGACCCCTGACCATTAGGTCCAGTCGTGATCGACTCTGGGGTTGCGCGCTCATCTCGCTCTATAGGCTTCCAGGTCATGTGGCCAGCATGACTAAGCCGCTTCTGGCAAACCAGAGCAGCACACGGAAACGCCGTTTACCTTCCCGCCGGAGCGGTACCTATTTATCTACTTGCACTTTGACGTGCTTTTGAACTGCTAGGTTGGCAGGAGCAAGGACTGAGCAACGGGAGCTCACCCCGTCGCGGGGATTCAAACTGCCGACCTTCTGATCAGCAAGTCCCAGGCTCTGTGGTTTAACCCACAGCGCCACCCGCGTCCCTAATGAATTACATAGTTTAATATAAAACAAGACAAAAGAAGAACAGTGCTGGATCAGGCCAGTGGCTCGTCTGGTCAAGCATCCTGTTCTCACAGTGGCAAACAGAACGCCTTGGGAAAACATCAAGCAGGATCTGAACCTGTGGTCTCATGGTATTCAGAAGCACGCAAGCTGTGGCGAACTCTCCACACAGCTACAATTCCCAGCACCCTTTAACAAACTACAGATCCCAAGATTCGCTTCAAATGTGTGCTGGATGTGTTTTTAAGTGTCTGGTATGGATTCACCCTTCCCTTCTGTTAACTTCATGGCACCGTGATGGACACATGTAAGCTCCTCCTCGGGATGGCTTTGCTTACTCAGGAGTAATAAACCTTAGCTTAGAGAAAGAAAGAGAATCCTTAGTTGTGTCAGCCACCAGCCATAGCAATAAAATAAAATGTACTGAAGATCAAGGTAAAAACTTAACCATAGAAAATACATTTTGGGGGTTAACCTGAAACTGTTCTTAACCTGAGGTACCACTTTAGCTAATGGGGCCTCCTGCCACTGCGCAATTTCTGTTCTCATTCTGAAAGCAAAGTTCTTAACCTAAGGCACTATTTCTGGGTTAGTGGAGTCTGTAACCTGAAGCGTCTGTAACCTGAGGTACCACTGTAGTCAAATAATAGATCTTATTCCAATTGCCCCAACTAAACACCTTGCAGTTTTTGCTGTCACCTTGATCTGCTAAAAGAAAAAACACAGTAGCAATGGTTGAGTGACCTGGCATGCACAATAATAGAGGGGTAATAACCTCACTTCTCAAATCTTTATAAATAAGAGTGCAAGCCCAGAAGCACATGAGCCACTGACTTAATACTGCCTCGGTCCAGTATATCTGAAGGAGCGTCTCCACCCCCATCATTCAGTCCAGACACTGAGGTCCAGCTCCGAGGGCCTTCTGGCGGTTCCCTCGCTGCGAGAAGCAAAGTTACAGGGAACCAGGCAGAGGGCCTTCTAGGTAGTGGCGCCCGCCCTGTGGAACGCCCTCCCACCAGATGTCAAAGAGAAAAATAACTACCAAACTTTTAGAAGACATCTAAAGGCACCCCTGTTTAGGGAAGCTTTTAATGTTTAATAGGTTATTGTACAGTATTTTAGTGTTTTGTTGGAAGCCAGCCAGATGGGCGGGGTATAAATAAATTGTTGTTGTTGTTGTTGTTGTTGTTGTTGTTACTATTATTTCCACAGGGACATAACCGTTTTTTCCAGTGGAATTTTTTTGAAATCGACCCTCGAGTAAAGTATATTCAGTCTTTCGAAAGTGAAAGCACGCCTGTATTTTGGAATTGTTATATTTTGCAAACAGGGCGACAAAGTGTCAAAATGACTAGATGGAAGATAATCATACCATGGACGAAATGAATAACCCTTATGTTTCTCCATTCTTTCCACCAGCAAGTCTAATCAGACTAGTTCTGCACTTCTGATGCTACAAAGACCGAACTCCCAACAATTCGTACCCTCTCCCCGCCCGCAACGCTACTGGCATTCGGACCTCCCTCGTGGCCAGTAGCCATTGGCAGAGCCTTATATGCACGGATTCTGCCTTGCCCCCAAGCTATTGAAATCTCCCTTTTGCAACACCATGAACGCACGCTAAATTATGGAATGATGCTCCCGGGCAGTTGCATAATAAAGAGGGCGGGCGGGGGTGCAGGTCTCTATCCAGTGATCGAATTGCAAAAGCATTGCCCGCCTGCAAAAAGGCAGCGCAAAAACATTAGCAGGCTGCTAAGGGACCCTGGGAGCCGGGCGCTCCATTAAAGCGCCTCCAATGAAGGGCAGCGCCGGATCCGCTTCGCCTCCTCTCCTTCCAGCCTCCACTTTCTCCCGAGAGCCGCGCGCATGCGCACTGCTAACCAATGCCTGTTGCAAGCACAAAATACAGCCCCCTTTCTCTCCCCCCCTCTCCTGGTTTGACGGAGCAACTCCTGGTCGCCCTAAGTAAGAGGTCCCCAAATTTCACTTAGGGCAAAAATGTCCCCCACGAGGTCCCACCGAGATTTGAACTCGGATCGCTGGATTCAAAGTCCAGAGTGCTAACCATTACACCATGGGACCTGCTGGCTCCTTACTGGAGCAGGAGGCTTCCTCAGTTACAGCTGCCGCTGCTGTTACTCCCCCCACTGTTGCCTTGCAAATGGTACGAGCGGATTAGGCTGGCTGGAGGGGGGAAGAGGAGGGAAACAAAGCATAAAAATACGTCCGGCGAGGTGGGTGGGAAAGCAAGCATGAGCATGAGCTCAGCAGGAAATGGCATATTTATTTATTTTTCCCTTATGCAACATTAGACTGTAGAGCTTCGTTTGCACGGCCTGGCTCTTGGCACCGTGGCGCTAGTCCCGGCTGCAGCGTTGCACGCCCAGGGCGGGTGCAAAAGAGGACGTCTGGAGCCTTTGGTGCAGCGCCAGTCAGCCGGGCCTGATGGTGACGCCGGAGAAGCACCTTGCCTAAGATCCTTGAGTGCTTGGTGGAGTGGTGGGAGGGCGGGGGGACACGCCAAGTGTGTCACGCCTGCTGCTGCTTCATTCCGTATACTGTGCTGAGGGCAAGCGGGGTGCGGATCGTGCCCTGAAAGGGACGGGAAACGGCCACCCAGAGCGAAAATCTCCGTGCGGAACTCTTTAGGAACGAGCATCGCTTGTAGGCGCAGGGATCAGCTGCGGCTGCTGCGTAAAAACGCACGGGATCAGGCTGTGGTTTGCAAGGAGGAAGCAGCGCCCGGTGCGCTTTGGAAGACTGACTTTCTCTCTGTGTGTGTCTCTCTCACCTGGCAGGTAGTGAGAAAAGCAATAGCCAGTATCATTACTGCTAGAATCCAAGGCATCGGGTATGAGAGAAGCAAGACCTCCTGGGGTGTTGATGCTGTGAGCCCCTCCATCGTAGGCACGAGTTGGGTGTATGTTTAAAATCACCATCGTTCCAAGGAGATCAAACCCTGGGCAAACGCCCGGAACCCTTGGAAAAGCACGCTGCTTAGAGATTGCGGGTGGTGTGCAACAGTATTTAAAATTTATACTAAGGACCCAGATTTGGGGATCGTTATGATCGTTGTGTGGCTAATTCAGCACGGGATCCTCCATTAGATATTAACCCATGCCGGTTCCAGGAATTAGAAGGGACTCATACAGCCTAACACACACCAAACTCCCAACAACACATTGCATTAAAACACAGCCTGGATAGCTCAGCTGGTTAGAGTGGGGTGCTGATAATGCCAAGGTTGCAGGTTTGATCCCAGCTACATATTCCGACTAGATCATCCATTGGTCCTTTCCAAATCTATGATTCTGTGTTGCACTTCTTTGATTCTACAATGTACATTAAACTTACAACGATAGCAGACAATTGGAGCTTAGCTCAGCAACACTCAGTTCTGATCTTGAGTCTTTAATCCACAGCATCCCTTTTCTTTCACACCTCAGCCACTGGGTACAGGTTAACACCATCCCCAAAAACCATGGCTAAGGCAATAATGAGGCAACCCTTCTTAAATAGTGCTGGGAAAATAAATAAGAAAATATAGTTATGAAAGGGAATACCAGTGAAATTTACAAAATATTAGTAGAATCTCAGGATCAACAAGATCAACTAAAAGAATTGTGGGGAAAGGAGTTAACAGTTGCAATAAATAGTCAAAGCTGGGGGAAAATATTGGAGAAACACACTGTGAAAACTATGTCTATAAAGATAAAAGAAAACGACTAAGACTAAATCAAATAGACAAAAAAACATTCTGTGTTATGTTGGAGGGGACGTCAGGAAACCGGGACTTGCACTCATGTGGTGGGGGTTGTAAAACTTTTGGCAAAGGGTGTTTAATGAGCTAAGAGAAATAACAGGGTTAATGCTGAATGAAAGTCCAGAAATAGCATTGATACCATTGTATGATAAAGTTAAATGTATGCAAGCTGTGAAGGACTTAATCACAAATTAGCTAGGAAATGGGAAAAGCAAGGTGGATTTCAAATAGAAAAGTGGTATAAAGAAGTGTGGGATATAGCGATTAATGATATATTAATGTGTGCTATCAAAGCAAGACAGGGAATATGGAAGGGAAATTACTGAGAAAATATGGAAGATATTTGTGAAATTTGTATTGTAAAAACAGAAAGGGGTCAAACCATCTCCCTATATACATTAAGCATAACAGAAACATTGCCACCCGACCCCACCCCCACCCATCTTCCTTCCCTCCACCCCTTCTTTTTTTTCTCCTCCCCCTAATGTTGAAGGGCTTCTGAGGTGCTTTTCTCCATTTTCTCAATGGAATTTGCCAGCCACCCATTGCACCTTGGTTGTTGAACATTTCGGAAGTCGAACGGTCTTCTGGAACGGATTACGTTCGACAACCGAGGTTCCAGTGTAACAAAATCCAGGCAAATTTGAGCAACACTGATTCACCCCATACACTGTTTTTCATAGGAACACAATTCAATATACAAAAAATAAAATTCGTGCCTGCCCTATTGCAGGCTAAAAAAGTATGGCTGTATATTGTTGGAACATGCTCAGAAGAAACAGAAATAAATGATTCAGGACCATAAAGTGTGTTTTATATAATCAACTTTTTTATTTCTGTTCTTTGTATATCGCATTTTTGTTTTGTTGCTATGGCCGATGGCTGACGCAAATAAAGATTTGTTCATTCATTCAATAGAAATAAATGTGTGTGAGAAAGAGTGTTGTGGCCCACAATAGGGTCAAGAGGCCTCTGCAAGTAGAGTGTTGATTTTATAAGTAAACCCAAGATATGTACTTTTCGTCCTTAAGTGGTACGATGAATACCTCTTACGACTTGGCATATTATAATGCTGTGTTGAAACTTTTAACAATAGAAATAAATGTGTGTGAGAAAGAGTGTTGTGTTTCTGTTCTTTGTATATCGCATTTTTGTTTTGTTGCTATGGCCGATGGCTGACGCAAATAAAGATTTGTTCATTCATTCAATAGAAATAAATGTGTGTGAGAAAGAGTGTTGTGGCCCACAACAGGGTCAAGAGGCCTCTGCAAGTAGAGTGTTGATTTTATAAGTAAACCCAAGATATGTACTTTTCGTCCTTAAGTGGTACGATGAATACCTCTTACAACAGTTCGTTTTCTTGGCATATTATAATGCTGTGTTGAAACTTTTAACACCACCACAGAAAGCCACGGATCTTACATTTTAATACTGGAGAATTGTTCTCTGGTGGGTGGTGGCAGATCTAGGGGCAGCTAATTGTAACATTGCAAGAAAATTACTTCACCAGATCTTCCCCAAGAGTTAGGGAAGAGTTCAGCTGAGGGTGATGCGAAGTTTGCTTCTCGAAATAATAAATAATATCTTATTTTTACACACCTATGTATTAGTAATGACATGACCCTGTTTCTGTCATTCATCAAACCCTCTACAGTAGTACCTCAGGTTACTACACTTCAGGTTACATACACTTCAGGTTACAGACTCCCTAACCCAGAAATAGTGCTTCAGGTTAAGAACTTTGCTTCAGGATGAGAACAGAAATCATGCAGCGGCAGCGGGAGGCCCCATTAGCTAAAGTGGTGCTTCAGGTTAAGAACAGTTTCAGGTTAAGAACGGACCTCCGGAACGAATTAAGTACTTAACCCGAGGTACCACTGTATTAACAAAATGCAAGATCAGCTGTCCTGCTGTTAACTTGCCAAAATATACTTTAATGTGAATAAAGCTATTAAAAATGTTAATCATTCATTATATCTAGCACTGCTTCTGTCACCACATCTTTTCTGAATATTTATATATATAGCTTTGGAAGCAAAATCCTGTAATCAGATAGCTGGTATCCTTACGTTACCATAAACAAAACTCTGAATAGCTTTGTAAGTATTACAACTCTTAATGCAGAATTTGTTGAATTAGTTACAAATTATAAGTATTTCAACAGTCTCCACATTAAGAGGAGTCTTAAGTAAATCTTTTGCTTTGATTTCTCAAGTTACGGTTACGAAACAGGCAAGCTTGCAGTTGAATGGCACGGAGCCAAGGTCTGCTGAAGACCTAAGGATCAAAATTCATGTGACCATTGATACGGAAGGGGGGGGGATGTCTTCTTTACCTTCTTCTTCGCTACAATATATCCATTTATTCCCAATTGTCAATGTCAAAAGGGACTAAAATCTATAAAATTCATAGAAACTAATCCTGTCAAATCGCTCTGATCAGCCTTTCCTCCAGGCAATTTCAGGTGGCAGACTATGCATATTTGGGACCATTGTCTTCTCAGGAAGTGTTTATCTGTGCATATCTCCGACTCTGCATATTCCCCCCTCCCTCCTCCATATGTTAATCTGTGTAACCCAACCTCCCTTTAATATATGCATGATGTAATCCGTGTAACCAAACCTCTCTTTAATGTATTCATGACATGTTTTGCACTGTATTCTGGGACATGGAGAGAGTTTCAAAAACTCATGTCACCCCTTTCTCGCTGTTCAATTTCGTCTTGAACCTGTTGCGCAATAAACTTGGATCTTCTGTAGTTTGCTCCTGTGCCCAGCTGAGCTCATTTTTCTTCCGCAGGGACCCGCGGACACTTAGTCTGACGAGCTGGGTGGCAGAGTAGCCCTGCACCCAGATTTTAGCCGTAACAGTTGGCGCCCAACGTGGGGCATGCGGTTCTCCCGCGTTGCTGACCGGGGGCCCCAAAATCTTCAGCCGGCACCAGGCCATTTTGCCTGGGAAGATCCTTTGGACCCCCGGCCATCTTCCGGGCGGTAATCGAAAGCCCCAGGAGTTCAGCCGGGGAGCAAAGAGGGATCCAGCCGGCTTATTCATCGATCCCGGGATCATCATAGAAGACGCGTGAGTATAAGGAAAAGGAAAAATCCAGTGCACTGGTGGGAAAGGGGTGGAAATCTCCTGGCAACTGAATTCTCTGCCCTCCTCTCTATCGCTCCTTCTCGCCTGTCTCTTGGTCCAATTGGTGAGAGAGACCGTGGACTGCTGCTCAACCCAAAAGGGGGGTTCTGAGCTCTATCTCTTTCTCCTCTCAAACCCTCCAGCCAGCCGCACCAATTGGGAGCCTGAAAGTAAGACGGAGAGACCCGACTTGAAAGATAGCCGACTCTCCGCAATGGGTATCCCAGTTGAAAGCAAGGGGTTGGAGTTCTTTTTCCGAACTTCCCGAGCGCCATTACTGAGGGGGCAGGAAGGGGTCTGGCTTTCTATCCTAATCCCAGCCACACTGGTCGGTGCCACGTAACACGTATATCGTGCGTGAGCCCGCTTCCAAAAGCAAGGGGGATTTTCAATTCGAAATTCTATCCAGGGATCACCCGATCTGGCACCGCATGGCGCGGGCGTTCAGTAGGGCCCCTTTTCCTGAGATTGTGACGATAGGTAGGAGGTTGCCAGGAGGGATAGCCCATGAGGAATTGGGCAGGATCGGCAGAGTGGAAAAGGACCCCAGGTTATTAAATAGGAAATAGGAAACGAATAGAAAAGGAACCGAGTGGGTGAAGCTCGTTAAATTGTTAGGAAGTTGCCAAGCAACAAGGAAAAGGAAAAAAACCCTAAATAGCCCCCTGTACAAGTTACCCAAATCCAAATCAACCCCTCTCTTTCTCCCTTCTCTATCCCAGAAAAAAGAAAAGAAAAAAACAACAACATAAAGCAACAACAACGCATGCATATATAAAGGGGTACCCAGTCAACTAAGCATTGTGAGCCCTGCCAGTTTGGTTAACTGGTTGTGTTTGAAGAGGCAAGGAGGCTCTTAAAACCATGTGGGACCTTCCTACTAATTTCATTTAATGAAGCCAAAGGGAGCGGCCCAACTCCTTGCAATAACCAACTAAAGAATGAGAATATATATGCTTACATGTTGTCTGTTATGTGTGTTGTCTGTTAATACATATATGAGAATATGTATGTTTACATGTTGTCTGTTATGTGTGTTGTCTGTTCCTTCTGTCTCTGGCTTTCTTAAGTGTGCATAGTTTAAACTACAAGCTTGCTTCAAAATTTAAATCTAGGGACCTTATCAATCTTAAAACAGGAAAAAAAAAACCAAAAACAAAATGAGAATGAAGGGTGCAAATGTTTGTTATTTGAGAGAGGCTCCAAAGAGTCTTCCTCCGAGTAGCTTAAGTGAGGAGTATGATTTTAAGTTGATGGTAGATAATGTTATGTTGCAACCTTTGAGTTTGTGATTCTACATCCGTGTTCCAGTCTTTTTTCCAGTATTTTGAAATGTGCTGTGAAGAAACTAATGTTTCAGCTGCAAAAGCCTAGTTGAGCCAACTGCTCTCTCAAGCTAAAATGCAGTGTATGTATTTCATTAAGCACATGCCTATGAACCCCCCCCCCATTCTTACTTCTGTGCCAAATGAATTTACTCCTGAGTAAACTTCCTTCAACAAGGGAGGGGGGCACATTCTTTGCTTAAAGTACCCGACATCTCACTTTCCTATGTATCGTTATTTAAAAATCGTAGTTAGGCGTACTATTCCTATGCAAGTTCAGAGACATTATTAACTTTTGTATCCCGTTTAAATCAAATCCAGGACTGGTTTTATTATTTGAGTGGGTATATCAACTGAAATAACCCTATGCTTATAAAATATTCTCTCCCAGATTATCTTCCTATCTTATCTTAGGAAAACTGTTCTTCCTTTAGAGGGTTCTGTATAAAGCTGGGTACTTTTATTTTCCTCTTCCTTAGTACATGATAGGAGCATTGATTGTGCTCTCTTCCCCAGTAGTGCCTGTGTACATAAGTATGTGTGTAGTACAAATCTTGCTGTGAAATCTTGCTGTGAACCCTATATTTTGGAGGGTTGGACTAGATGACCCCAGGGTCCCTTTCAACTCTCCCAATTTGTGGCTGTGTGGAAGGACATGTGTCCGCAAGCATTGGAGGGTAATTATTAAATTCTGGTGTGGTGATGGAGTTGAAATTCAGCCTAGCTTTGCTCTTTAGTTTTAAAAGGTGAGAGGTGAAGCTGTGATGTTTTGAAGCACAACTGGTAATATCAAGCATTTGAGTGATTACAGTGTTTATCATTTTGTCTATTTAAAAATCAGACTTCAAAGTCAATTCAAAGTTTAAGCACATACAAATACATATGGGCCTTGACCAATCCTGTAAATAAAGGGCAGGAAAATTTTTGTCTGCAAATGGTAAGGCCGAAATAACTTAGAATGTTAAAAATTCTATGAATTCTGACTCTCTGGCCATTTCCCCCATATATAAGGGCGTGGCATTGTTCCGCGAATGACCAGAGGGAAATCACACAAGATGATAGCTTCCTGGGGCGCAGCTCTGGGCAGTGTGTACAGAGATCCTGGGCTGCCCAGATGACAAGGCCCACCTCTCGGCTGCCTCGCTGATATGGTCCAAAGAAAAGCAGAGCAATGCATTTGGCACCAGCTTGGCTACAGGAGTTGCCAGAAGGAGGCCTACAAGGCGCCACCCAACCATCTTAGGGACTCCACTCTGGATTTGTGTAGGGTTTACTCCGAAGATACCCCACAAGGCAGAGGAGGTTTAGGATCAGAGTTTTCCTTCTCCTAGATGGACTGCATTCCCAGATTGACAAGTGTGTCGCCATCATTCTGAGGGCCTGGGCAGAGTTGATAGTATTGTTCCTGATTGGTGGAAACAGATGCCACTTCCCCATCTTTTCAAAGTTTCCTAGTAAAGGTAAAGGGACCCCTGACCATTAGGTCCAGTCATGGCCGACTCTGGGGTTGCGGCGCTCATCTCGCTTTATTGGCCGAGGGAGCCAGGGTACAGCTTCCGGGTCATGTGGCCAGCATGACTAAGCCACTTCTGGCGAACCAGAGCAGCGCACGGAAACGCCGTTTACCTTCCTGCTGGAGCGATACCTATTTATCTACTTGCACTTTGACATGCTTTCGAACTGCTAGGTTGGCAGGAGCAGGGCCTGAGCAATGGGAGCTCACACTGTTGCGGGGATTCGAACCACTGACCTTCTGATTGGCAAGTCCTAGGCTCTGTGGTTTAACCCACAGGGCCACCCACGTCCCTTCACTACTTATGTGCATTGTCTCAATAATGTTATCTGCCACACCTGTGGCTGGGTGGGGTTGGAGGCTCACAGGTGCTTGGAGGCTACCCCTCTGGGGCTGGAGGTGGAGCATGTTATTCTTCAGTAGGAGATGCAAAGATATCGTTCTGACTGACCTGTCTTAGTGGAGTTGAGAGGTCTATGCTTGGCTCTTCTCCAGTGGGGAGTTTTCTCAGAATGGAAGCGGGATGTTTTCAGATCCTCCAGAAGTTATGGAGGTGAGTGGCTTTTGAAAAAATTATGTGGTGCTTGGGGTTCTTTATGCAAAAAATAGAAGAAGAGGAAATAAGATGAAGGGCTCCAGTTTCTTTCCAATACAAGTGGATTTTTACCTATGAGGAAATGCGACTTTTACACTTACCTTGGAAGGCATGTTGCGACAAGCTCGAGTGGTTCTTTGTGATGTGATACTAGCCAAAAAAATCCCTTCCTTTGGGACATTTTCTTAACTCGCATTAGTTGGTGTCACCATGTATATATTGTACGCTATCTGATTGTAAATTAAGATACAATTCAGTAGTGATGTAAAAGTGTTGTACTCATATTATTAGCCTACCGTGTTGCTTTTGGGTTGTCATTTGTGTTGGATAGCCGAATGAGGAGGGGGTTGCTGTGGTGGGGCTATTTCTTTTTTTAAAAAAAAATATATTTATTAGCAGTTTAAAGATTACAAAAGAAAAGAAAAAGAATTAAACAATACAATACAATACAATACAAAAACAAAAACACCACACAACACAAACCCTAAAACATTGAATCAACCAAACCAAACAAAAACAATTAAAAACACATCCAATAATTTCAATATCTTATCTTTCGTTCACTTGTTTCCGCGACCTCCTCACACCTCCCTTTTTGTATTCCACTTCAATTAACTGTTTCAGCAATTCCTTTCCATCTTCCTCTGTTTTCTGTCCTGTAATTTACCTTAACATATTCTAACCTTGTTTTTTTCCTTTAATGCATTAACAATCTATCTGTGCCTATAGCTTTTACTATACGGACCTTTGTTGGCAAGGTGATGTCTCTGTTTTTTAAGATGCTGTCTAGGTTTGTCGTTGCTTTTCTCCCAATAATACAATACCCAAAATTAATGCTAGGGAAAATCCTGCCATCTGTACTTCCACCTGCCCTTTCAGCGGGTGGAACAGGATTTGGGCGATGCAGTGGTGCCATGTTGTAATATGTTGGCTCTCTTGACTTGCTGTTCTCGGAATTGGTGACTCAGCTCTCAGCCAATGAATAGTTCTAAATCATAAAAGTGTACACAGCCTAGATTAATAGGGGATTGTTGGTGCCCATCTATCTTGAAAGACAATGGAGTTTCATATCCGGGAGTGAAGTGAAAGTGAAGTGACCTCTCCAGGGTACAAGCCTGGGCATTGTTTATAGAGGTCCTCAGCTGCCTCGCTGATGTGGTCCAAAGGAAAGCAGAGCAATATGTTTGGCACCAGCTTGGCTGCAGGAAGGAGGTGTATAAGGCACCATCGAACCGTCTTAGGGACTCCAGTAAGGCAGCAGATTTTTTCCTTGGGGTTTACTCCTGAAGCATTTCTCATTAATGAATATAGACACAAGGATCAATGGTCTCATTAGATAGTAAAATTCATGTTAAACCGTTGTTTACGGGGTTGTTTTTAAAAGTCTGGAACAGATTAATCCATTTTGCATTACTTTCTATGAGAAAGCATGCCTTGGTTTTGGAACACTTTGGTTTTGGAACATACTTCCGGAACGGATTAAATTTGAGAACCAAAGTACCACTGTGTATGCAAATATATAAAGAATTTAATATAACTATAAACATTGTTTTTTCTCAGCCAGAACTCAGTTCCGGCACCTTTCATACGGATGCCATTGCCATTGTAAGAGAACATGGGAGAAATGTTGGAGCGTATAGAGTTATCTGACCCACCGCCACCCCCTGAGCCTTCTGAAGGCAATCCTGTTTAGGGAGGTTTTTTAATGCTTGATTATTATGTTTCTATAGATGTTGGAAACGGTCCAGAGTGGCTGGGTGTTACAGAAATTACAAAAATGTATCCTTTCAACTTGACAGGTCAGGGAAGTTACCTAGCTTTAAAAATAATATAAAATCAACTCCTTTGCCAGTTCCCTCCACTCCAAAGCTATTTTCCCCTTGAAAAGGGACTCCAGGAAGTTCCCAGAGGTGACAATTGCTGAGCTGGAAACACCCTAAAAATATGCTTCTAGCTAGTGCAAGTAGAAAGGGAGGTCCTATAGGGGGTTTCTTGCAGGCATCAGGCCAGCCAGTGTGAGAACAGGATGCAAGGCTAGAAGGGGGATTGGCCCGATCCGGCAGGCTCTTACAATGTTCTTACAGTGACCCAGAGGTGCTCAAGGCATTGCGTCACAACAAAAGGTAAAACTTCTGTGAGATTAGCTTGTGATACTAGTGATGTTTCTTTTGAGTGTTTTCTTTGTTTCCCTCTGCATGTTAAACAAAGGTGAATGGCAAATATCTTTGACTTCGGTTGCATGTGGTGGGAGAGGTATGTGCCGCTTGTATAATGCATACACATAACGATCAGAAATTACACACATAAATAGGATCCGAAATGCAGTTTTTGCCACATGCAAGTTACCATTTTCTGGGTGTTAGAAAAAGAAAATGTTATTGTAACCACTTGTAAAATTTAAAATGATCCCTTTTCCTGTTTTTATGAAGGTCACCCCAAGACATTTTGGAGCTGGAGGTGGGAAATCAAATGCCAACTTCTCTTGCTAATTTAATATGGGGTTGTGCACAATAACTAAGAGGCACCCAGGGACATGGAATCAATGTAATACTCCTATTTGTATTTTCAAAGCATAGGGAATTTTCAGTTTTCGAAAGAAGAAATTGCAGGACAGCAGAACTTTAAGAAAGCCCTGTGAACAAGGAAGAATTAATGCAGGCACAAGGGCTCACAACCCATAATAAGTGGGATGGTATGGATGAACCATAAGTAAAATTCCAAATGTGAGGATTGCAAATATTCTGAAATGCCAAGAGTAGTATTCTGAAATGTAAGACTCGCCCTCCCCCCCAAAAAGGTTTTGGAATTGGTATGATTATTCGCATACTGGCTTATAAGAACATACAAGGGATAAGTACCATATTTTCCCCTCCATAAGACGCACCTAGTTTTTAGAGGAGGAAAACAAGAAAAAAAAAAAACATTCTGAACGAATATGATTTTTGTGGTTCATGCTGTGGCCACAGACATGTGATTTGACGGTGAGTTTGGGGTGACCCAATGCAAAAATTCTGAGGATGCATGTGGATCCGTGCTTTGTAACCAGGTTTTTGCACTATTGTGGCCCCCTCCCAGTAGCCTCCTTTATCTCTAGGGTCCCTTATCTCTCTCCCTGATCAGCAAACGATCCGCGGCTTTGTTTCAACATCCATTTCCCTCTTTCAAAAAAAAAAGCATGATCTGCTTTTTGCCCCTGGCAATTCATCTCCAGGGACCATGCATTCACTCCATAAGATGCACAGCCATTTCCCCTTACTTTTTAGGAAGAAAAAAGTGCATCTTATGGAGTGAAAAATACAGTATGTTGCAAGCTGCATTTTCTTATTTGCAGTGACAACTTCCCAGCTGTGACTGCTTACCTTTTAATCTGCAAAAAGGTAATTCACTGAATTTAAGGGAGTGAATTCTCAGGAGCCAGATTTATTACCTTGTATGCACTGCGACGACAAACAATATTGGTACCTTATAAGAAGATTTAGCTGAACAGTAAACACTGGGCTGGCTTGGAAACTGATCCTGTCCTCTGCTTTCTTACAGACTCAAGTGCATCTGTGTGATAATCTTCAGTTTATGTGCTGTATTCTATGTCTTCATGATGAAAGGACAGCTAACCGAAATCAAACTGGGGTGGGATGAAACTCCATTGTTCTTGAAGCTTTTGCCAGAAGAAAAATACAAGTCCATGTTCTTGTTTGATGGAATTTGGTAAGCTCCTCAAACGCAATTTCTTATTTTTAAAGTTTTTTCTTTCTTTTTTAAGGCATGAGACCAGGGAAATCCAACTCTCCCTTACTTCGGAATCCCAAATCTTTCAGTTTAAATGTTGCTTTTCACTGTGTGATTAAGCCAATGTTGATGCTATGCTATTCTCCACCCTAGTCAAGGCTAACTACTTGTGACCCCTGCTCAGTTTCCCCCCCTGCTAACTTTAGTTTTCAAAACAGGTGTCTTGTTAAAAAAAGAAAAGAAAAAATAAAGAGAAAAGCACAAAACTTAAAACTGCTAAATTTATTTTGAATTGCAAGAATAAGTAATGCAACAATCTTTCATTATATTTCTCAAATGCAAAAGGAAATGTTTTAGCACAGAGATAATTTTGAATAATCTTATGAATTGTGATGGTTTCTCTCTCTTTTTATCGGCTGCAGCTCACTAGAAAAATGAATACATTTAAAAAAATAAGATTAAGATGTGACGAAGATTTAAAATTAGGTGCATTTTCACTTTTTACGTATACATTGCATAACCAACAATCAACTCTACAGTCTATTTCATATATGCAGAAAAAGACGATTCTAATTATTACCGGTAATCACTTCAAAAATTATATTTTACTTTTTATATTTGGGAGAATTTCATTAGAAATTTATAAAATATGACAAAAACTACATACATAAAAAGAATTCTAATTGTGGATTACTTTTAACTTGATGATATTCTTCAAAATATAAAGTAATAGTAAAATATTATCAGAAATGTATGAAATATAACAAAAACTAATCAGTATAAAACTGTACCCTGCAAAGGTCAATACTGCAACCCTCTGAGTTCTACCATATAGGCACCAACTGTGGATGAAGCTGTTATATTTACTAGGTTAAAAAGGTAAAGGACCCCTGGATGGTTAAGTCCAGTCAAAGGTGACTATGGGGTTGCGATGCTTGTCTCGCTTTCAGGCCAAGGGAGCTGGCATTTGTCCGCAGACAGCTTTCCAGGTTGTGTGGCCAGCAGGACTAAACCATTTCTGGTGCTGCAGTTGCTACTCAGAATGGTGGTCTGTGGGCAGGGACATCAGCTGCTGGTCCCTGGCAATTTTACCACAACCCAGGTTAAATGGGATGCTTAAGGGTACCAGACCCTGGCAGTTGGAAGGAGGCTGGGTTTGCTGGTCCACCACATCAGAAAGCTTGAGAAACACTGATTTACTGGAAAGGAGGAGCACTTACTTCAAGCTTGCTTCAAAGGAATAAGCTGTTACACTTCTACAGTACAGTTAACACCAGAGTGGTGCATGCTCTAGTTATCTCCCGCTTGGACTACTGCAATATGCTCTATGTGGGGCTGCCTTTGAAGGTGACCCGGAAACTTAAATTAATCCAGAATGCGGCAGCTAGACTGGTGACTGGGAACGGCCGGCAAGACCATATAACACCGGTCTTGAAAGACCTACACTGACTCCCAGTATGTTTCCGAGCACAATTCAAAGTGTTGGTGCTGACCTTTAAAGCCCTAAACGGCCTCGGTCCAGTATATCTGAAGGAGCATCTCCACCCCCATCGTTCAGCCCGGACACTGAGATCCAGCGCCGAGGGCCATCTGGCAGTTCCCTCACTGCGAGAAGTGAGGTTACAGGGAACCAGGCAGAGGGCCTTCTTGGTAGTGGCGCCCGCCCTGTGGAATGCCCTCCCTTCAGATGTGAAGGAAATAAGCAGCTATCTTATTTTTAAAAGACATCTGAAGGCAGTCCTGTTTAGGGAAGTTTTTAATATTTAATGCTGTATTATTTTTAACACTCGATTGGCAGCCACCTAGAGTGGCTGGGGAAACTCAGCCAGATGGGCAGGGTATAAATAATAAATTATTATTATTATTATTATTATTATTATTACTCCTTTAAAGCAAGTTTTCAGCCCATCACAAGTGCTTCAGGCCTTCCTCTTGGTGAACAGTGACAGTCAGCTTGTTCGTTTAATACAGTGGGCCCTCAGGTTACGTACCACTCTGGATATGTAACCTTCGGGTTGCAAAAGCGGCAAACCTAGAAGTGTATTCTTCCGTGTTTCAACGCTCGCACATGCACAGAAGCGGCACCTCTGGTTATGGATTTTTTGGGGTGCGCATGGGCCCCCAAAACAAATTAAATTTGTAACCAGAGGGTCCACTGAATAGTATACCTGAAGGAGCGTCTCCACCCCCATCGTTCAGCCCAGACACTGAGGTCCAGCTCTGAGGGCCTTCCTAGTAGTGGCGCCCGCCCTGTGGAACATCAGATGTCAAGGAAATAAACAACTATCCGACTTTTAGAAGATATCTGAAGGCAGCCCTGTTTAGGGAAGTTTTTAATGTTTGAAGTTTTATCATGTTTTAATATTCTGTTGGGAGCCCCCCAGAGTGGCTGGGGAAACCCAGCCAAATGGATGGGATATAAATAATAACTTATTACTACTACTACTACTACTACTTGCTTCAGACTTGCTTCAAAGGAATAAGCTGTTACACTTCTACAGTTCAGTTAACAACTTATTTCTTTAAAGCAAGTTTTCAGCCCATCACAAGCACTGCAGGCCTTCCTCTTCTTCCTTGGTGTACAATGACTGTCAACTTGTTTGTTTTATTATTTTCAAACCTTATTAAGTCAAAACACAGCTCTGACTCTCAGCTTCTGCCTCCCAACTCCTAGCTTGCTCTCGGCTCACATGGCCGCTGGCTTTTGTCCTTCTCACTTCCAGTCAGGTGAAGGAGGGACCTTTCACAAGCTTCCGAATAAACTTGCTTGACTAGTTCAGCAATGGAATTCTCCATTCGATTTTAGCCATTGCAATATCCAGGAATTGGAAGGGACATTGGCATCACACAGACCAAACACAGCCCTGCCCCCAAAATTGCAGCAGTGTCATAAAATTGTCATGGACTTCCTTGTGAGGCAATTGTTTCTGGATGATGAATATGCATCTGATAAGCTCACTTTGCTGGTTGCTCCCTGGTGTGAGAAGTCGTTAGTGGAAACAAACAGACAAAGGACTTCAATATAAGGTTAACCCTTTTATTAGTCGCGTTTGCAAAGGCGGACCCTCGTACGTAGATACGAAGAGCCTCGATCAGGGGTAAGCGCAGCAGTTTTATCCCTACAGCTGCCGCCCCTCTCTCAGAGGCTTGGCTTACAATCTACTTATCAGAGTTCAACACATTTCTAATACATTGTCCACTCTACACTAACCACTTCATCTATTATCAGATATGGGCCTACGCCCCTTGGATTTCTTTATCCTGTGTACGCACTTCATGGGGACTTTCCAGACTGAGTTTGAGGCACACCCTTGCTTGTAATTTTTCTTTATTTCTTAATCTCACAATCCCCCCTCTCTTTTATACCTTGCCTCAAACTCACATAGCTGCTCCCAGTGATTTCTCTCCTCCTCATTTGTCGGTATGGGTTCGTATCTCATTGCCTGGATGATAGTATGTGTATTTCTTTTCATTTCTCCAGACCTCAGTGTAATTTACCTCGTGAGCCACCCAAGGCCATTGGTCTCCCATGTTTGTTCCTCCACACACGAAACAATTCCTCACAGTTAACTCTTTGGCGATGGTCTCAGCCAGGCTTAAAAACATGTTATGGGCTCTTGGGGGTAGGGGTAAGTTGTTTAACTGCTGTATTTCTTCCTCGAAGCTCTCATATACTGAAATGAGCTTTTTGCTAACTTTTGTGGTATGTATTTTTATGATCAGATACCCATAAGGATCCCTTCCGGTTCCATCTATCCCCAAACCAAAATGAATATATTTGGGGCTAGTGGAAGGACGTTCCTTAGCCCATAAACATACAGGGTTGCATTTCCCCGAAATACAGGCCGTTAAAGCCGCCCCCTTGGTGATATTGATCCCCTCTGGGCCCCGATATGGGGGTGTCCCTTCCACCTCACCGGTATACCAATAATTTGTCGTCCAAGTGGCCCCTACATTAAAACCGGCAACCTGCTGGGACAGGTACTTATTCTTTTGGAGATAGGATCTCTCCCAGCTTAATGATCCACGGGTGACTCCAGCTTGATTGTTAGGCCCTTGCCCCTTGGCGATGGCAATGCACGCATCAAAGCAAACATGTATCTTCGCTGTGCCCCTGGTGGAGTTATGGGCTATATATCCCTGCCTAGTTTGTGCTAGGGAAAACATGGACGCTCTCTCGCTTGCTTTGTTTGCTGTTCCCCCTTTATATCCATATACATATATGCTGGACGTAATGGGTCCCACTGCTAGGGGCTCGTAACATTCTGTCTTATTTTCTCTAGTTTTGCATCTAAAATATTGGGTCTGATTATGGACACAGGGATCTAATTTTTTTCACACATTCTAGAGCAACGTTGTAATACATTAGAGTTCGTGTAATCATAGTCCCAGTCTTAGTAGTCTGGATGCACTGGTCACAATTCTGAATTTCTTTGGCCGTGACACCCCTTAACATGATCAACAGGCCAATTCCCATCACTACTTTCTTTACTCCCTCCCTTGTCATTGTTTCTGTCTTAATTGGTCCACTGCTTGCACCACTGTAGGGGTTCTAGTCAGACTACAATGGACCTCTCCTTCTAAGGTGATTGTGCAATATTGGATAATTATGTCCTCTATGAAGATTATGTTACATAACCTTGTACAATGCACGCATAGTACACAACACTCACAATGGGCACAACAACAACATTCATAGAAGCACTTGCAATCACAGAATAGGCACATTAAGGTCAGCGTTTGAGTCCTCTCTGGTTCCTGGTTCCCTGATTGGTAAGCGTCACCTTTAGTGCGTTGTCTGAATCAACAGATACCCTCCAATCTTGCGGAGCTTTCTTGACCCTATGATAGTGCATCCACCCGTGCTCTCTGGTCCTTACTGCAGATTCGGTGGTAAGCAGTACCTGGAACGGACCTTCCCAAGCAGGTTGTAGCTTCTCCGCCTTCCACGCTTTTATCAGGACCCGGTCACCAGGCTGAAATGTGTGCTGATGTTCCAATAGTGGAGGACGCTGGACCAAAACGCCACGTCTATGAAGAGACAACAAAGACTGGGAGAGTGACCGCAAATATTTTCTTAGGAACAAATCTTTAAATTCTACCAGGGGCTGACCCAGCTGGGCTAGGTATGGTCTTCCCATCACCAATTCGAAGGGGGAGAGTCCCAGGTCCTTTCTTGGTGCTATTCGTATTCTTAACAAAGCCAGGGAAAGGTTTTTCGTCCAGGGTAGCCCATTTTCCAAGTATAATTTAGTTAAGTGTTTTTTAATTTCTGCATTCACCCTTTCTACCTTCCCACTGCTTTCAGGATGCCATGGTGTGTGGAGGTCCCATTTAATCCCCAGGGCTACCATCACTTCTTGTAACACTTTCTGGGTAAAGTGTGTGCCTCTATCTGAATCTATGGCCTCGATTATACCAAACCGGGGAACGATATGTTCTAGAACAGCCTTAGTAACCACCTGCGCCGTCGCCTTCCTGCTAGGGAAAGCCTCTATCCACCCTGTGAGATGATCCTTGAACACCAATAAATATTTCTGCCCCCCCTTTCGGGTAGTTCAGTGAAATCTACCTGCACTCTTTGGAAAGGCCATACTGCTAACGGCCTCCCTCCTCTCTCAGTTGTTTTGGCCCTGGTCTTGTTTACTTTTTGACATATCAAACATTTCCAGGCTATGGCATGTGCCATAGGCCACATGTCCTTACTCCAATATAGGGGTCTTACCATATTGATCATTGCTTCCGTCCCG
Source organism: Podarcis erhardii (assembly GCF_964252035.2). Classification (NCBI taxonomy): domain Eukaryota; kingdom Metazoa; phylum Chordata; class Lepidosauria; order Squamata; family Lacertidae; genus Podarcis; species Podarcis erhardii. Next base: position 32,883,883 of record NC_138502.1, on the reverse strand, counting down.
AAGTGCCCACCCTCATGCACCTTTTCTAGGATCCCCATCATTATAGCTTTTGGTATTACCACTTGCCCTGCTGGGGTTTCCCATCCATTATCCCTCTGTTTCCATCCCTCCTTCTTCATATAATCAATTTCTTGGGGGGTAAAAACCAGGTTTTCTGTGTCTGCTTTGGTCAAGACAGGTATTTTCAAACTATATTGTTGAACCAGTGTGGCTCTAGGGATGCCCTTGGCGGCTTCCTTCGCTCTCAAATCAGCCCACCTGTTTCCTTCTTCTTCGGGACTCGTTCCTTTGGTGTGGGCTGAAATATGAACCACTGCCACCTTTTCTGGTCCAGTAAGGGCATTCAATAGCCTTTCTAACAATGCCATGTGTTCTATTTGCTTTCCATCCGCCTTAATATATCCCCGGTCCCGCCAAGTTCTACCAAAAGTATGTACCACCCCCCATGCGTAGCGGGAGTCTGTCCATATGGTTACCTCTAAGCCCCTTGCCAACTCGAGAGCCCGTATCAGGGCCATGATTTCACATTTCTGAGCCGACCAGGTTGCCGGCAAAGCCCCGCTTTCGAGAATTTCCCCATCTTCTTTAACTATAGCGTATCCTGATTTTCTCCTCCCTTCTTCAACATAACTTGAACCATCAGTGTACCATCTTTCTCCTTCCGCCAGGGGCACTTCTGACAAATCTTCCCGGACTTTTGACATTAATTGTATAGTACTCATACAGTCATGTTCATCTGGCTCCCACTCTTTTCTTTCCCCGATCAGAAACTCAGCTGGATTTAAATTTCGGTCAGTTCCCAGAGTAATATTGGGGCTTGTCCTCAAAATAGTTTCATATTTTACTAAGCGACCGTCCGTCATCCAGGTGGAGGCTGCCCCCGTCATCACAGTAGATATTTGATGTGGGCTATGAACTATTAGGGCCCCTCCAAAAGTCAATTTTCTACTCTCAACCACCAATACAGCCGCTGCTGCCACTGCCTGGATGCAGGTGGGCCATGCCCGTACTACTGGTTCCAGGGTTTTGCTAAGATATGCAACTGGCTGATATCGCCCCCCTCTCTTTTGGGCCAAGACCCCTACAGCAGTCTGGGAACCGATCGTTACATACAAGTGGAACGGTTGCTGAAGACTGGGCAATGCTAAGACCGGGGCCCCGATCAGTGTCCTTTTTATTTCTTCCCATTTTAACCCATCCTCCTGTTCCTCTTATTTTCTATAAGGTACTTTTTCAATTGTGTCATCCAATACCTTTCAGTCTCCCCCTCAGGGTTCCAGTTGTACATTTTGTCCGACCCTATAGGGTATTTTGGCCAAATCACCCTACAGAAGTTAATCATAGTCACTTTTGACAAACCAACTGTATATTGTCTCATATAATCCTCATTCCATTGTATTAATACTTGCCCTAATGGACTATTAGGGTCTATAGGACCCTTCACATTTATCTCCTTCTGTCTCTTACTCTGACCCTTACCCATGGTTTACAATGTCTCCAACTTCACTCTCTATCACAATCACACGGAATCGCCTGGCCGCTTCCCTCGCGGGATAGACGGAACCGCAAGCTAATCCTCTCGTCAGGGCAGAGCCCTGATCCACACTCATGCGTCCGTATGGAACCTCTCTTTCACTCAAGAGACGAGTCTCTCACCCCCGCCCCGTAACACAGTTTACAAAATTCTCACGTCTACTCACCCAATACAGTCCAGCGCCGCTTCTCGCGACTAGTGAACAGGCGGGCGTCCCCGCTGGGCTCTCGCGGTCCCTGACCACTAATAATCGAGACTGTCTCTCCCACCTATATTGAGTCCTGTCTTAGCCCTTGTGGATCGCTATGAACAAATCCCAGCCCCGAGCCACTCCGAAAGGACGGAGGGGCGCCTGCCCGGGGTCCGAGTATCGCTCAAGCCACCCGTCAAGAGCCCCACGTTGGGCGCCAGAATTGTGAGAAGTCGTTCGTGGAAACAAACAGACAAAGGACTTCAATATAAGGTTAACCCTTTTATTAGTCGCGTTTGCAAAGGCGGACCCTCCGTACCCGTAGATACGAAGAGCCTCGATCAGGCGTAAGCGCAGCAGTTTTATCCCTACAGCTGCCGCCCCTCTCTCAGAGGCTTGGCTTACAATCTACTTATCAGAGTTCAACACATTTCTAATACATTGTCCACTCTACACTAACCACTTCATCTATTATCAGATATGGGCCTACGCCCCTTGGATTTCTTTACCCTGTGTACGCAGTTCATGGGGACTTTCCAGACTGAGTTTGAGGCACACCCTTGCTTGTAATTTTTCTTTATTTCTTAATCTCACACTGGCACGTTAGGATTTTTATATCGGCTATCATAGAAGCATTTGGACCTTCTGCAATGGCTACTTGAAGTTTGTTTTCACCTTTTAATGGTTTTTATTGCACAGTTTTGTGTTTTTATTGCTGCAATGCTCACCAGATGATGGACGTGGTTTGTGGCCCCACCGTCTTCGCAAAGCCCCGCCGCTCTGCTGGCCATTGCTCCGCCCCCCTTGGCCATCGCGGTCCCTTCTGGGTTTCCGCCAAAACCCAATTTCAAATTGACCAATCCACAGTGGCTGGGGGGGGGCAGAGGAGCAGACCATGACTAATCAGGCTGCTCCATAGTCCGCTCCAAAGATTTAAAAGGGGGCCGGGACTGACTCCGGCACCACAGTCAACCCTGGAGCATCATCAGCTACTTGGCTCTCCCTCTAATTCTACCTTTCCTGACAGGCTAACATTTCTCCCTTGGGTGTTGCTACATTCGGTCGATGGTTGCTGTTTTTTCAAAACAGGGAGGGAATTTCCCCTGCTCTGCAGGTTTTGCCTTCCCCTTAGCAATTGTCACAACTTTGGCGGTTTTAGGCCTTGGGCGGAAACCTTTAGTCCAGCAATCGAAGGGGTGGTGTGGTGACTTTCTCCTTTTGCAGAGGTGATATCAGGGTTCCCCGTTAAAGGGGTCTTGAGGGGAGTCTCTGACCACAAACGCACAGCACTGGGCCATAGAATTTACCTCAGCAACGCGGAAGGGGGGCCAGCTGTGTAAACGCACATTTTGCAGTGTCCCCATGTTCCCAACTGACCCTGTCTTGCCTCAGACCCCCAACAGAGAGAACACAGCAAGGGGCTGAGAGGAATGCACACCCAATGCCTAAGCCAAGGTTTCCTACATCTGAAATTTTAATAAAGTTGTGGCCATTTTAATCCCAAATATATTGTCTTGTGATTTCCTTGATCTGAGGTTTGGCTCCCAGAGGGTGGGTGGGACTGCGCCCTGGCACGCAAACCGCTTCAACATATTTTTGCGTATATTTTTTATAAAAGAACTTGTAATTTGAACTACAGCGATCCTGCCACTTGGCCTAATTTTCTGAACAAATGTGATGGCCATGTGCAACAAATTTTCGTGGGATTTTGGTGGACTTCCACAAGATAATCATAAAAGAAAATTCTCCATCTATCTTTCTACACAGAGAGTTGCCATTGGAGAAATTATTAATGGCCAATAGTTTCAGTGTTCCCTGTCAAAGAACTGTGTGTTCTTTTTGTTGTTGTTGCAAACTGTGTTTTTGTAGCATTTCTGGAACATACAAATACGTATTTAATATAAGAAAAGTTTTATTAAATTCTCTCTAAGTTTTATACTTTGTGGACAATTCCTTTTATTTTATACAATTTCAAGCATAGTTGGGTCTCCAGTGTAAGATGTTGTGCAGCTACTCACAAAAGGTAACTTTATTTTATATTAATGGTCCTTAACTATTATTCTTTTTTCCTCTGTTCTCTCCTGCTTGCCCCTCTCCACCCTGTCCAAAACAGGCTAGGACCAAAAAACCGCTGCGAGTGTGTCGGAGCCAAAAAGCTGACAGTCTATCAGTTGGGGAACTATATTGATAAGGATAAGCTTGCTGCTGTCACAGAAAGGCGCGAGAAGGAATTTGTGGATTATCAGCGAAGGTAATGTTAACTTACCCATGTGAACCAGAACTGCATTTTCAAGAACTTTACAACATAACTGCAAGGGTTGTGGTGGGTCATAAGGGTTATCTTCATGGATTTGACCAGGGATCGGGAACCTGTGTTCACCCGCCTCCCTAGTGAAATTGTACTCTAGCTCCCATCAGCCGCAGCCAGAATGGTTGATGTTCTGGGATAGGGGCAATCACACCTGGAGTGTCACGGGTTGCCTATATCTGGATTAGGCAAAAAAAAAGAGTTGTTGTCTCCACATCAGATTATTAGCGGACTGTCAGGGAACTGCCATCGGAGCCAGAGGCGGAGGGAAGGCTCCAGAGGGATGCCAGAGAGGGTCCCAGTAGGGAGAGAGGCAGCCCATCCGCTGGGGAAGGAAATCAGTGTAGCACCAGTGGAGAAGGGGGCAGATGGGGGAATCGGAGAGAAGGCTCCCGGACTCCTCGCCGGAGACCAGCGGGGAGAGCATGGGTCCTCCGCTGCCCACACCCTCCCTGCGCAGAAGACTTCCGCGCAGGGAGAGTAGGAGGAGACTGGGCGTCAAAGAACTTCTTTGCTGGAAGAAGTTCAAGAAATGCCCACTGACGGATTCTGCCAGCGATTGAGACAGCCACGGATGGGTGGCTGTCCGGACAGAAAGGGTTCACCCAGGTAACCCAGCCAGGTGTGGCGCCAACTTACGCACGAGCAACCCCCTAGAACCATTACACGGACCATGCAGTACTTTCCCAAAAGCTTCAGTTCCTTGCAGGTATCATTAACTTGGTCTCCCATATAAATGGGACACGGGTGGCGCTGTGGTCTAAACCACAGAGCCTAGGGCTTGCTGATCAGAAATTCAGCGTTTGAATCCCTGCGACGGGGTGAGCTCCTGTTGCTTGGTCCCAGCTCCTGCCCACCTAGCAGTTCGAAAGCACGTCAAAGTGCAAGTAGATAAATAGGTACTGCTTTGATGGGAAGGTAAACGGCATTTCCGTGCGCTGCTCTGGTTCACCAGAAGTGGCTTAGTCATGCTGGCCACATGACCCGGAAGCTGTCTGTGGAGAAACGCCGGCTCCCTCGACCTATAGAGCGAGATGAGCGCTGCAACCCCAGAGTCGTCCGTGACTGGACCTAACTGTCAGTGGTACCTTTACCCTTACCCATATAAATGCCACTTTCTCCAGCAGCAACAGCATCTCAAAATAAAACCTGCACCAACCGTTAAAAGCCTCTTGAAACCAACGTTTGAGGTTCATTTGCGCTCTTCCTTGAAACGAATGCTTCTTTACAAATGGGTGTCCCCAAATCAAAATCCAGCGGCTATCATCGCATCTGATGACATTCAGTTCTAAAAGTTAGTCGTACTAAAAGTTAGTTTGTCATGCTTTTGGATGCAAACTCCCATCATCCCCAACCAACCAATGTTGAGCAGGGATGATGGGAGTTGTCGTTCAGAAACATTTCAGAGCGCCACAGGTTTCTAGAGATGGGAAGGCCTGGAAAAAAACCAGAAAAATTGGGGGAAATGGGTTTTCAAATTTCCAGAAAATTTGAAAAAAAATAATGGTTTGATATAGTTTGAATATTCCACACACTATTATTATTATATTTTTCATTTTTCCTGAAAAAAATGGCTTTGGGGAAAAACAGAAAAAAACCTGTGTGTCCTCCCCAATTTTTCCGTCTTTTCCCCAGGCCTTCCAGCACCCACACTTTGGAGCTCCCTGCCGACTGACACCAGGCCAGGTCTCTCACTGTACTCTTTCCAGCAACTGCTCAAAACATTTTTGTTAGGGCCAGCCCATCTGAACACGTAGAAGCTGCATGCAATTTACTTCCTTTTAACCACTGCCGACTTTAATCATCTTTTGAATACTCTTACATACCTGCTTTTAACTATGTTTTATCAATCATTTTCATGTCCTGTTGTATATTTTTGTAAACTGTTTAGAAAGCTCTCTTACCATCATGCGGTTTATAATATATAATAACAAATTCACTTTAAAAAACACACACACACTCATTTTCCTTTCAAGCAGTGTTTGAGCCTTTGTGCAACATACTATTCAGTAACTGGATGTTGGTTACCTCTGGGCCTGGCATGCAAAAAAAATTGCCTAATGCTTTGCCCCGGCTGTCCTCAAGTAAATATGGGAAGGCCTGGGAGGGGGGGACCAAAAAAACAGGGGGGGCGGGTCCCCCCCCCCGTGTTTTTTTCCAAGGCCATTTTTTAGAAGTCCATGAGGAAAATGACAAAGAGGAAGAGGAAGAGGAAGAAGAAATCGAAAATGATAGCAGTAGTTCAGAAAATGAGATAGAATAAACTGCATGTATATCTTTGTGTCTTGTTTTGTTTATTTTTTAAAAAGTGCCACTCAAAGGGTAGGGACGCGGGTGGCGCTGTGGGTAAAACCTCAGTGCCTAGGACTTGCCAATCGTCAGGTCGGCGGTTCGAATCCCCACGGCAGGGTGCGCTCCCGTTGCTCGGTCCCAGCGCCTGCCAACCTAGCAGTTCGAAAGCACCCCCGGGTGCAAGTAGATAAATAGGGACCACTTACTAGCGGGAAGGTAAATGGCGTTTCCGTGTGCTGCGCTGGCTCGCCAAATGCAGCTTGTCACGCTGGCCACGTGACCCAGAAGTGTCTCCCGACAGCGCTGGCCCCCGGCCTCTTAAGTGAGATGGGCGCACAACCCTAGAGTCGAACACGACTGGCCCGTATGGGCAGGGGTACCTTTACCTTTTTACCTTTACTCAAAGGGTAGACCTTCTATGGAGCTTAAATACTGAGGTGGACCTTAACTTTATTTGCTGTTGGTGCTGAAGGGCAAATCTGATTATTTTTTATGTTGATGGTTTCTTGCTTTTTTGTTGTTTTTTGAGGGAAAGGGGGGTGGTTACCTGTTTTATTGCAAGCATAATTGTTTCATGCAATTTGTAAAACTACTCCACAGTGAACTTTTTTTTCAATTTTTCCAAAATTTTCATTTTCTCCGGGGGGTGGGGGGAGGGGGACAGACGTTTTTTTCCTCGTGGCTTCAAAATTTCCAGAAATTTTACATCTCTAGGTTTCCAATCCCTGGTTATATGGGAAATTGCCAGTTGGCACTAGCAGGGGCAGGAAAGGAAACAGAATGGAAGGAGACATGCTTGAGGGAACAGAGATAATGGAGAAGATTTGGCTTAGTTCTCCTTATTTGCGCACTCCTTTTCATTTTTTTAATTACTTAACTTTTTTTTGCAAATTTATAAAGAAAGAGAAAGCAGGAGAAGGGGGAAACAGGGAGAGGAAAAACCCACTGGTTTGCAATAACATATACAATTAGCATCTCTTTGTCCATCTTAAGTTACACATGTTGTTGTTGTTTAGTCGTTTAGTCATGTCCGACTCTTTGTGACCCCATGGACCAGAGCGCACCAGGCACCCCTGTCTTCCACTGCCTCCCGCAGTTTGGTCAAACTCATGCTGGTAGCTTCGAGAACACTGTCCAACCATCTCGTCCTCTGTCGTCCCCTTCTCCTTGTGCCCTCCATCTTTCCCAACATCAGGGTCTTTTCCAGGGAGTCTTCTCTTCTCATGAGGTGGCCAAAGTATTGGAGCCTCAGCTTCAGGACCTGTCCTTCCAGTGAGCACTCAGGACTGATTTCCTTAAGAATGGATACGTTTGATCTTCTTGCAGTCCATGGGACTCTCAAGAGTCTCCTCCAGCACCATAATTCAAAAGCATCAATTCTTCGGCGATCAGCCTTCTTGATGGTCCAGCTCTCACTTCCATACATTCCGGATGTACGGAAGTTACACATACAAACTGATAGACGCCATCCAAATGTCTTTGTAGGTAGCCAAGTGAAATTGAGGTGGCTTGTGACAATGCTTTTTATAAACACCAATCTCCACAGCAGTGCAGCATTCGAAGGGTCTGGGCTCTCACTCAGGGTTCGTGTTTCCTTTGGAAATGAGGCACAGCGGAGACCGGGGTGTCTTTAGTATATATGAAAAAAAATAAAAAAATTCTTTCCAGTAGCACCTTAAAGACCAACTAAGTCAGTTCTTGGTATGAGCTTTCGTGTGCATGCACACTTCTTCAGATACACTGAAACAGAAGTCACCAGACCCTTCTATATAGTGAGAAGGTGGGGAGGGTATTACTCAGAAGGGTGGTGGGAATGGGTGATTGGCTGATAGCTTCCTGTAAGACCTATTGCAGTCGTTAAGAGTCGTCAACAGGCTCATCACAGCTATCTGCCAATCACCCATTCCCACCACCCTTCTGAGTAATACCCCTCCCCACCTTCTCACTATATAGAAGGGTCTGGTGACTTCTGTTTCAGTGTATCTGAAGAAGTGTGCATGCACACGAAAGCTCATACCTAGAACTACCTTAGTTGGTCGTTAAGGTGCTACTGGAAAGATTTTTTTTATTTTGTTTTGACTATGGCAGACCAACACGGCTACCTATCTGTAACTTTAGTATATATGGTTTATTTACACACATATACAACCTGAGCCTATAATGGAGGAGCTTACAGCGTTACACCCCAGGAGGGTTCCGTTTCTCCCATTCCTGCAGCCTTGAATTCCAACTGCTGCCCCCCCCCCCTCTTCAGCTTGCTGCGTTTACCAAAATGCACCATTTCACATTACAGTGAAACTGTAATCTTAAACCTCTACTACGACTGCTACTTACCTTTGTCTCTGCTAAATAACACAGAGTTCAGGGAGGAGGGGCCGCACCCCTTTGCCATCTTAGCTCATGGCTCTGCTGCCTGTCTTTGTTCCCTTCTAGTGGCCCATTTTCTCCCAAGCAATTTCCTGGTAGGGGGCAGGAAACCTGGCCTGTGTTTTGACACTGTTAAATTCAGCATCTGGCAGCCCGTCTTAATATTCCAAGCATTGATTAACACCCACTAGATCCAGCACCATTAGAGTGATGAATTTAGCCATTGGGTGAGTCAAGGCACACGCAAACCCATAATAATATGTTCACATGTAGCAAGGGCATTTAGTTCTTCAGTCCATTGTGTAGGTGGTGAAGGTTTATCCTTCCAGGCCTGAAGTATTGAGTCTCTCTTGTGGAAAATGTGGCTGACAACTCCTGAGACAAAGGTGTGTTAAGTCATGAGGGACTGTGGGTGCTCTTGTGCTGGTTATAGGATTCCCAGAGAGACGTTGTGAGAATAGCATGTTGTATTAGCTGGAACACGGGCCACATTCACAATATATATTTCAAGCACTAATCATACCCTGCAATGAAAACAGGGACGTCCTTTTACTATTACTATTTTACTATTATTATTCCCCACCCATCTGACTGGGTTGCTCCAGCCGCTCTGGGCAGCTTCCAACATATATAAAAACATAATAAGACATTAAACAAATTTGAACATACCCTATGCAGGGCTCCGTTCAGATGTCTTCTAAAGGTTAGAATAGAATAGAATCATAGAATCATAGAGTTGGAAGAGACCACAAGGGCCATCGAGTCCAACCCCCTGCCAAGCAGGAAACACCATCAGAGCACTCCTGACATATGGTTGTCAAGCCTCTGCTTAAAGACCTCCAAAGAAGACAACTAGGTTGTCTAGTTACTTATCTCATTGACTCGAGCGTTGCATAACTCCATACCTTCCAACATTTTTTGGATGAAAATAGGAAAAACAGAGGGACATGGGTGGCGCCGTGGGTTAAACCACAGAGCCTAGGACTTGCCAATCAGAAGCTCGGCGGTTTGAATCCCCACGACGCGGTGAGCTCCCGTTGCTCGGTCCCTGCTCCTGCCAACCTAGCAGTTCGAAAGCACCTCAAAGTCCCTTGCCGATTATACCACATTAACAGTTATGGCTCTCCCTCCCTCCACCCCCCAATTCTGAGAGCTGTAGTTCATTAAGGCTGCTGAGAGTAGTCAGGAGACCTCTGTTCCCCTCACAGAGCTACAATTCCCAGAGGGATTTTTTGTCAAACCACTATGCCTGAGGAGAATTCTGTGGGGGGGGAATAACTCTTTGTGGCTGTTTACACATTTGCATATATTCTGTATCTCACGCACTCCCACCTCTGATTTGGAAAGTGGTGCATGCATGTCGCTAAGCACAATAAATATGTAACCTGCCTTGCCTTGTGAAATACTGTGTTCTGTCGCATTTTCCCACAAATGGCCTTCAATCCTACTTGAGAAAAAGAATGGCCTGGCTGTGTTTTAAGTTGTCAGTTTCTACGCAGCCTTTGTTATGATCTATAGTTGGACCTAGTCGCTGTATTGTGATGTTGTTCAAGCCTGCAAGTTAATTATCCCAGAGAAAACGGGGCCAGTTGCTCTGCTCAAAGTGTGTATTTTGGGCAGGTGGGCTATTTTTTATTTTACTTTTTAAACAGTTTCCTTGCCTGTGATTCCCACACTCGCAACATGGCTTCTGAAGACTCAAGTCCTGTCTCTTTGCTTTGACCTAGGTATCCCTTTGAGACAAAAGATGTCCTTATTGCTCAGCCAAACACTCCTTTAAGCTATCCGATTCAAGGAGCTGAGGTGATGCCTTTGCACACCATGGTAATTCCAGGTATGTTAACAGACGTAGCTGAATGACATTTGGAAACATTAAACAGTTAATAAAGGTTACTGACCCAAGGCAGGGGTCAGCAAACTTTTTTTTTGAGGGGAAAAATGGCACTTCCGGGGGGGAAAGAATGATAAAAAAATTAACAAACAGAATCGCCAATCTATGGAACGTCCGTGGGCCGGATCCAGAGGGCAATTGGCCTGGATCTGGCCTGCGGACCGTAGTTAGCCAACCCCTGACCTAAGGCTTTAGCTGGTTCTGTACTGCAGAAATTCTAAGTTGACTAGTTGACATTTCACTTGGTATCAAGGAGACCACAGACAGGGCACCCATACCATGTGTGTCTGTGTTCCTTAATACTGAACAAACAAACATGTCACACAAAGCCCTCTGTTTGGTGTTCGGTTTTAGGTCCTCTTGGCATCTAAGGAGCCTGTGATTGGCAAGCTGAGGCAAGAGAGTGAAAAATTAGACAAGCAGTTCAAAGGTCACAGAAATGCTGGTGTTCACAAACTGAAACAATTTTATTTCCTTTCAAACTTTTGGACACAGTGGCCACTTTCCTTAAGAGTGCTTATAGCTTTTTGTCTTCTTAGCATGCTGGTTTGGGCTCAATTGTTTCTTTCTCGGGAGAGTATTGCAGCCAACTCTGTAAATCAAGCTTTGCTGGACTTGGTGGGGTGTGGGGAACGGAAAATTGGAAGAGTATTAATGGCAGATCTGTGGTTGCTTTTGTTCTTAAAGGGCTTGGTTTCCATGGAGCAAGTACAGAAAACCTCCAGGTAACTTTGTGTTCTCATTAATTATGTTTCATTGTATGCTCCCACTTTCTGAATTATCAAACAACGCAGCTGAAAGAGTCAATGCATAACAATGGAATGTGTCAGGGAACTGCCATCGGAGCCAGAGGGAGAGAGAGAGCTCCAGAGGGATTCTGGAGAGCGTCCCGGGATGAGGAGAAGCAGCCCATCTTCTGGGGAAGGAAATCAGCGTAGCACCAGTGGAGAAGGGGGGCAGATGGGGGAATCGGCGAGGCGGTCCCATGACTCCTCTTCGGGGACCAGCGGGGAGAGCACGGGTCCTCCGCTGCCCACACCCTCCTTGCGCAGAAGGCTTCTGCGCAGGGAGAGTAGGCGGAGACTAGGCGTCAAAGAGCTTCTTTGCTGGAAGAAGTTCAAGAAACGCCCACTGACGGATTCTGCCAGTGATTGAGACAGCCACGGGCCAGTGGCTGTCATGCCTCCACATGGAAACGCACCACCGCTGGTAAACACTCAGCTCACAAAGCTTACTCACAGAGCTCTCATAGATCATGGAGTTGGAAGGGATCCCAAGGGTCATCTAATCCAACCCCCCCCCCCCCAATTTAGGAATCTTTAAAAAAAAATTATTAGTATTCAATTACAAGCATCCAAAATAAGCCTCATTATATCCATATCAAATCACAATACCAAATCAAATATCAAACATCAAGTAATCAACTTTCCAATTGTATAATTTTGGTGCCTCCCCCCCCCCCCCTGCATGCTAGAATTACAGGTTTGGTAAATTATTTTAATTCTGCTTCTAAAGTCTAATTTAATCCAGTTACATTCCAATCAAAATAATAATCCATGTTCTGCAAGTCAGGAATCTCAACTAGATCATCCATGACATGTTGTTGTTGTTTAGTTGTTTAGTTGTGTCTGACTCTTCAGGACACCATGGACCAGAGCACGCCAGGCACTCCTGTCTTCCACTGCCTCCCACAGTTTGGTCAAACTCATGTTAGTAGCTTCGAGAACATTGTCCAACCATCTCATCCTCTGTCGTCCCCTTCTCCTTGTGCCCTCCATCTTTCCCAACATCAGGGTCTTTTCCAGGGAGTCTTCTCTTCTCATGAGGATCCAAACTCTGCTTACAAACCTCCAAGGAATAAGAGGCCACAACTTCCCAAGGAAGTCTGTCCCACTGTCAAACAGCTTGCTGTCAGAAATGTCTTCTGAAGTTGTGTCTGAATTTCCTTCCTTGTAACTTGAAGCCATGGGAGTCCTGCCCTCCAGAGCAGGCCTTGCTCCATCCTCCATGTGACAGCCCTTAAGATCTTAGAAGATGGCTATCGTATCTCCTCCCAGTCTCCTCTTTTCCAGGCTAAACCTACACAGCTCCTTCAACTGTTCCTCATAAGGCTTGGTTTCCGGACCCTTGATCTTCCCAATCGCCCTCCTCTGTGTACGTTCCAGCTTGTCAGCATCCTTCTTAAATTGTGGTACCCAGAACTGGACATCCCCTGATTTCTGACCTTCTGTTTACCCCCCCCCCCCATTTCCTGCTGATGTCCGTTTGTGTATCACCTGATTTAGATGAAAATGGAGGGATTTTATTTGCTCCTAAGACTTTTTTTGGGACCCAAAATCTCCAGGTGATCCTACAAGCTTCATTTGGCGCTCTCAACACCCTGGCTGATGTATCCCAAGACGTGGTAGGTGGGCGAGGGGAAAAGAAGCTGACCATCTCTACTCCCCATGTGAAGCTACTGAATTACATCCTGGAACACATCACGTACACAAGCACAGAGTATCTACTCGATGTTGTGGATCTGGGTGAGTTGGATTGCTATTACGGGACAAGCATTGATTGCCCTTTGACTTCACCAGCCTGAAATCCGTGTTATAATTATTGCAAGACGCTTTTGAGCAGCTTTCCGGCCATTCCCCCCTTTTGAACAAATGCCACAAGGAGGCAGTGAATTATTATCTTTTCAGATCTTGCTTTATTTCTTGATAAAATGCTTTGCGATGTTGAAAATGGCTTGTCCTCCTCGTTTTGAAGACCTGGGGGCGGGGGATTGGAAAAGTTTTGTGGAAGAATATTGCTGCCCAGTCAGAACTGACATTTGAGATGGTTGATTAAAATAGGCACCCTCTAAATAGCACTGAAAGCAGAGAAAATGATAGGTTCCTGCATTGCAGGGGGTTGATGACCTTGCGGTCCCTTCCAGCTCTACAAATCTTTGATTGACTTGGTGTGGACCATAATTCAGTGATGGGGAACATGCTTTGGGTGTGTATGGTCCAAGGTTCAAAGTCTTGGCATTTTTTAAAAGGCTTAGATTTGCAAATGTAAGGAAAAAGGTAAGGTGAAGGACCCCCTGGATGGTTAAGCCCAGTCAAAGGCGACTATGGGGTTGCAGTGCTCATCTCGCTTTCAGCCCAAGGGAACTGGCGTTTCTCCACAGACAGCTTTCCGGGTTGTGTGGCCAGCATGACTAAACCGCTTCTGGTGCAACAGAATACCCTGATGGAAGCCAGAGCACACGGAAAAGCCGTTTACCTTCCTGCCGCAGCGGTACCTATTTATCCACTTGCACTGGTGTGCTTTTGAACTGCTAGTTTGGCAGGAGCTGGGACAGAGCAATGGGAGCTCACCCCGTCACAGGGATTTGAACCGCCGACCTTCCAATCAGCAAACCCAAGAGGCTGTGGTTTAAACCACAGTGCCACCCGCGTCCCTTATAAGTATAAGGAAGCTTCCAATAATATTGCGAGGTTAATGATTGCCTTGTAACCTTGGTAGCATATGGTTGCCAAAGGATAAAGTACCACTTGATTAGGACAACATAATGACAAGACTTTAAAAACATGAATAGGAAACCTGTGACCTTCTTGGGTGCTGCTGGGTTGCAGTTCCCACAAGATGTAACCGGCTGTGCATTCACATAAGCAATACTCTTCTATATATTCTTATCACAATATCAAATGTTTATCTCGCACATAAACAACACATAAAGTGCAATAATATAGATGGAAGTCCCAATAAATCAGCTTATTCATATCTGCTAGTTTCTGTTCCACATATGCTCATAAAGTCCAAATTGGAGTCTAATTAAAATTATAGAAACAATTGTGCTATGGAAGTACATACCATATGTGAAGTATCAAGATAATAGAATTTATAACATAGTGGTTTCTGCAGTGAACAACAACTGTTACAATGTCCATATAGTCTATATACAGTGGTAACTCGCAAGACGAATGCCTCGGAAGACGAAAAACGCGCAAAACGAAAGGGTTTTTCGTTTTTTGAGTTGCTTCGCAAGACAGATTTCCCTATGGGCTTGCTTCGCAAGACGAAAACGCCTTGCAAGTTTGTTTCCTTTGTCTTGCAAGTTTGTTTCCTTTTTCTTAAAACCGTGCATTCACTTCGAGGAGCAACTCATAGCACGTGGTGTGGTAGCCTTTTTTGAGGTTTTTGAAGACTTTGGTATTTTTGAAGCTTTTTCAAAGTCCGGGCTTCGCAAGACGAAAAAATCACAAGACGAAAAAACTCGCGGAACGAATTAATTTCGTCTTGCGAGGCACCACTGTAATCTATATAATCTTAATCTTATTTAATTTTAATTTGTTAAAATATGTTGAATTATATTCAGTTATATTACTTAGAATATGTACCACTGATGAAGCCCATGAGAGCAAAACAAGGCATTATTCAGGAAATCCTTGTCAACACTGTGGAACTGTAGTAGGCTCCAATTTGGACTTTATGAACATATGTGGAACAGAAACTAGCAGATATTTGGTCTTTATGAATGAACTGATTTATTGCGACTTCCATCTATATTATCGCACTTTATGTGCAAGATGGACGCGGGTGGCGCTGTAGGTTAAACCACAGAGCCTAGGACTCCATCTATATTATCGCACTTTATGTGCAAGATGGACGCGGGTGGCGCTGTAGGTTAAACCACAGAGCCTAGGACTTGCCGATCAGAAGGTTAGCGGTTTGAATCCCCGCGACGGGGTGAGCTCCTGTTGCTCTCAGTCCCTGCTCCTACTAACCTAGCAGTTCGAAAGCACGTCAAAGTGCAAGTAGATAAATAGGTACCACTCTGGCAGGAAGGTAAATGGCATTTCCGTGCGCTGCTCTGGTTCGCCAGAAGCGGCTTAGTCATGCTGGCCACATGACCCGGAAGCTGTACGCCAACTCCCTCGGCCAATAAAGCGAGATGAGCCCAGAGTCGGTCACGACTGGACCTAATGGTCAGGGGTCCCTTTACCTGTACCTTTTATGTGCAAGATAAACATTTGATATTGTGATAAGACTATAGAGAAGAGTATTGTTTCTGTGAATGCACAGCCAATTATGTCTTGTGTGTTTGTCAAATGTATTTCACGTAACGCAAGATTTGATGTTGTTTTGCGGGTTGCATTTCCCATCACCCCCAGAGTATTGGCCAAGCTGGCTAAACCTGATGGGAATTGGGAGTCCCAAATCTCCTGGAGGGCTGCAGGTTCCCCACCCCTGCCCTAAAGGAATTACTCCATTGTTTTTGGCCCAATTAGACACTTCTACTCCCCAATATAACTGGTCACTTACCCCATCATCAAGGGTCAAAATAAACAGCCAGTGTTTCTTTTTCAGAAGGCAGCCTTGTCCGGCATTCACTACTCACATGCTGGTTTTGTACCTTAGAATCACAGAATTATAGAACTGTAAAGTTGGAAGGGACCCTGATCATCTAGTCCAACCTCCTGCAATGCAGGAGTATGCAGCTCTCCCATACGAGGCTCGAACCTGCAACCTTGGCATTATCAGCACCATGCTTTAGCCAACTGAGCTATCCAGACTTACCTTTTAAAAGACATGGGCATTGTCTGCTAAGAGACACTTCAAGCAGAAGGGTGGATTCCACCACTTTTGGAGTATGGCTTGCATATTCCTATAAGTGGGGGGGTTTATGGTCCCACGTGCCATCTGAACTATGGGAGCCAAGAAATGGACAACTGTTGACCGACCTATCCATTACTTTCCAGTGACATTTACCATGGGGACTCATCAGGTGAGGTTTCCTGTGACCATCCGACAGCCGGGCCTTCCTAAGCTGTTTGACCCAGGACCAGGTGAGCTTCTGATGCAAATAGCAAAACCATGATGATGTAACACCTTTATTGGCTCTCTTAAGCAGAGATGGACAGAAGGTAGATCTCTGGATGACTTTAAGCCAAACAGCAAAGGTTTCCGACACCTGATCCTGAAGAACAGCAACAACAAAGTAATACTTCCACCTACCGCCTCAGATCATAATGCTGAAATGACGGGAAGCAGGGGTGGTTGCGACCTGTAATGGATTTCTCTGTGGAAGGACTGTGAGCTCAGTTCTGGTACTCAAAACAAATTCCCGGGCTCAGAATTCCTTAATGCTAAATATATGTCCTTTGTAGGTGGATCTTGGGGTTCTAGCAGAAAAACAAAATAGATGTGCAGCATAAAGATATGCTGCAGCTAGACTGGTGACTGGGAGTGGCCACCAAGACCATATAACACCAGTCCTGAAGGACCTATATTGGCTCCCAGTACGTTTCCGAGCACAATTCTGAGCACAGTGGGCTTCCACTGAAATGAGGCTGCATTTTAAGTTGTATTGTAATCCTGTTTTTAAGTTGTATTTTAATCAATTGTTTTCATACTTGATGTTAGCCGCCCTGAGCCTGGTCTTGGACAGGGAGGGCGGGGTATAAATAAAATATTATAAAATTCAAAATAATTCAAAGTGTTGGTGCTGACCTTTAAAGCCCTAAATCAGGCATCCCCAACCTGCGACCCTCCAGATATTTTTGCCTACAATTCCCATGATCCCTTGCTAACAGGACCAGTGGTAAGGGATGATGGGAATTGTAGTCCAAAACATCTGTAGGGGCGAAGGTTGGGGATGCCTTCCCTAAATGGTGTTGGCCCAGTATACCTGAAGGAGCGTCTCCACCCCATCGTTCAGCCCAGACACTGAGGTCCAGCACCGAGGGCCTTCTGACAGTTTCCTCACTGCGAGAAGTGAGGTTACAGGAAACCAGGCAGAGGGCCTTCTCAGTAGTGGCGCCTGCCCTGTGGAACACCCTCCCATCAGATGTCAAGGAAATAAACAACTATCTGACTTTTAGAAGACATCTGAAGGCAGCCCTGTTTAGGGAAGTTTTTAATGTTTGAATTTTTATCATGTTTTTAATATTCTGTTGGGAGCCCCCCAGAGTGGCTGGGGAAACCCAGCCAAATGGGCAGGATAGAAATATTATTATTATTATTATTATTATTATTATTATTATTATTATTACTACTACTACTACTACTACTACTACTACTTGCTTCAGACTTGCTTCAAAGAAAAAAGCTGTTACACTTCTACAGCACAGTTAACAACTTATTCCTTTAAAGCAAGTTTTCAGCCCATCACAAGCACTGCCAGCCTTCCTCTTCTTCCTTGGTGTACAATGACTGTCAACTTGTTTGTTTTATTATTTTCAAACTTTATTAAGTAAAAAACACAGCTCTGACTCTCAGCTTCTGCCTCCCAACAGATTACGAGTCCGCTGCTCTTAACCACTACACGACGCTGGCTCTCATTTTATGGTGGGGCAGGAGTAGTCAATGTGGTGCCTTGCAAATGTTGGGACTATAGCTCTCATCATCCCTGACCATTAACTTCACTAGTTGGAGCTGACATGCCCTCCAACGTTTCTCCGATGACAATAGGGACGTCCTATTCCATAAGAGTAATTATTATTATGAGTGGCTCCCAACATACATAAAAACTTGATAAAACATTAAACATTTAAAAACTTCTCTATACAGGGCTGCCTTCAGATGTCTTCTAAATGTTGTGTACTTACTCATCTCCTTCGCTTGGGGGTTGCATAACTCCATGCCCTCCAACGTTTCTGTGGTGAAAACAGGGGCGTCCAAAGGGAAAGCAGGGCATTCCAGGATCGGATCAAATCAGAAACCAGGACAGCTTCCTGTAAATCGAGACTGGCCCTGGAAAATAGGGACACGTCTGGGCTGATGGAGGGCACCATATGGGCTACATCTGTGGTAGGGAAGAGAAGTTACTTCAGCTCTGCAGAAGGTGACCTAAGCAGGTACCCAGAGTGAAAACAGTGGCTCAGGAACAGAACCTTCAAGGAAGAGGCCTACTCTGGGTTGTGGTAGGAAATGTTTCTACAGTGGTATCTCGGGTTAAGAACTTAATTTGTTCTGGAGGTCCGTTCTTAACCTGAAACTGTTCTTAACCTGAGGCACCACTTTAGCTAATGGGGCCTCCAGCTGCGGCCGCACCGCCATAGCACAATTTCTGTTCTCACCCTGAAGCAAAGTTCTTAACCCGAGGTACTATTTCTGGGTTAGCGGCGTCTGTAACCTGAAGCTTATGTAACCTGAAGACTCCTAGAGTACAGCCGTGGGAAACAAACCCACGTGGGTTGTTGAGTGTGTTGGCTCACTCTTCCTTCCCTCTCTTTGTGCCTCAGATTACAACATCAGTAATATGGTGACCATCACAACCAAGACTTTCTTGCGCTACCACAAGCTGAGGGTCCTCCTTGAGAGCATACGGCAGTATTATCCGAATATGAAGGTCATTGTGGCAGACGACAGCGAACACCCTGAGATGATTCAACAAGCCAACGTTGAGCAGTACATTATGCCCTTTGGAAAGGTACCTACCAACACGTGCAGATGTGGCTTCTTCCACTGCTGAGAGGGATTTCCCAGCTCCTGGTCAAGTGAGCCAATCCTGGGCCCTTCTGACAGCAGTGTGGCAGGGTGACATGGAGAAGTTTGATGGGCCATGATGTATGCTAGGGATGGGGAACCTGGTGGCCCTCTAGATGTTGCTACAACTACAACTCCCATCATTCCTGACCATTGGCCATGCTGGCTGGGGCTGATGGGAGCTGCAGTCCCAACAACCAAGCCAGATAGCTCAGGCACTAAAGCAGGCATAGGCAAACTCGGCAAACTCGACCCTCCAGATGTTTTGGGATTACAACTCCCATCATCTCTAGCCAACAGGACCAGTGGTCAGGGATGATTGGAATTGTAGTCTCAAAACATCTGGAGAGCCGAGTTTGCCTATGTCTGCACTAGAGCACGAGGCTCATAATTTCAGGGTTGTGGGTTTGAGTCCACATTGGGCAAAAGAGTCCTCCATCGCAGGGGGTTGGGCTCAATGACCCTTGGGGCTCTCTTATAGCTCTACAATTCTGTGATTCTAATAAGCACTATAACATTGGGGTTTCCTACCCCAGGTGTATGCTGAACTTCCAGACTTTGTGCCTAGTTCCTAGCTATTAAGAGAGACGATTCCCTCTTAATTTGATAGTTTGTGCTCTAAATTTAAAGCAGTATCGTATCATTTTTACAGTTACAGCTTTCCCCGAAGAATCTAGGAGGTGAAGTTTGTGATAGGTGCTGAGCGTTGTCAGGTGCCAGAGACCAGACTGAGGATTACAGCACTGATGAGGAATGGTGGGAACCTCCCCCTCTTCCTGCTCCTAACCAGGATCCTGAAGCTGCTCAGGAACAGTGGAGCAGTATAGATCTAGAGAATCGGTTTGCAGAGGGACATAGTTCAGAAAGCAACAGCTGGGCAGAGCTGAGTGGGGAACAGCTAGAAGCAGCAGAGCAGGGAGAGAGAGATAACCGACTCCTCTTTGTTTGAGAGTGTCCAGCCTATCTCTCCACAGGCAAGGCGAGCTGATAAAGTTGCTACACAGAAGGCTCAGTGGTTGCAAGATCAGGTTGCCAGAAGGGGAAGTGACGGTGACTTGGGGGGGGGGGAGGACAACTTAATTGGAAGCACCTTCACTCAGAGAATGGCTGCTGTGTCCTTTTGCTGTGATCATTAAATGCTCTTAAACTGATAGGTAAAGGTAAAGGTACCCCTGCCCGTACGGGCCAGTCGTGTCCGACTCTAGGGTTGTGCGCCCATCTCACTTAAGAGGCCGGGGGCCAGCGCTGTCCGGAGACACTTCCGGGTCACGTGGCCAGCATGACAAAGCTGCATCTGGCGAGCCAGCGCACCACACGGAAACGCCGTTTACCTTCCCGCCAGTAAGCGGTCCCTATTTATCTACTTGCACCCGGGGGGGCTTTCAAACTGCTAGGTTGGCAGGCACTGGGACCGAACGACGGGAGCGCACCCCGCCGCGGGTGATTCGAACCGCCAACCTTTCGATCGGTAAGTCCTAGGCACTGAGGCTTTTACCCACAGCGCCACCCGCGTCCCTTAAACTGATAAGGGACTCTAATTGCTTTGTTCTGCTGACAAAGGTGGGCCAAAGGTGGCGGGGGCGGGGAGTCGTTTCTCCAAAGCCTGACATCAGGAGACTCCTAATACCCTTACAGAGCTATACTGGTTGGTCAATCCATCCTCCTTCACAGGGAATTCTGGGAGTTGGAGCTCTGTGAGGGGGACTAGGGGGTTTCCTAATAACTCTCAGCAACTTTAACAAACTACAGTTTCCAGGATATTTTGGGGACGCCACGACATTTGAAGCACTCTTATACCACTTTCAAGTGTATAATGTTGATGTCTTTAAGGGCTTGTGAAACTCTCCACATCCTTGCCCTCGACTCCTGCCTTCTCTTTTTCTCAGTGCCCCCTTTTGTTCCGTCATTTTCCAACATCCAGAGTCATTATCTGAACAGTGTTTTGGTGTCCTCTGTGTCCCATCTAAAATAGTTGAGAGCACTTACGAGAGGCAATATGGAAAGAGGATCTTGGAGGGCTGGGGGAGAATGCCTTTCTTTGCTTCCCTCCCCAGACAGGGCCATTTGCCACTAACTGCCCTGTGAGATGGAGTAGGAGAAGAGTGTATGTGTTGAGTAAAAAAGAGAGAGACCCTGAGCTTATTCGAGCTGAACTGTCCACACTTTCCCCACCCACCTATCTCTAGTGCCATCTGCCACCAAGTATTGGCCTGTGAGTAGAATTGTGAAAACTTACATTTTTATATTGCTCTTTCAAAAAAATACCATTTATTGAAATATTTGGATGTTAATTGTAAGCTGCTTTGGAAGGGTTTTTTGGACTACAATTCCCATCATTATTATTTACTATTTATTTCATTTCTATACCGCTTTATATTTTTAAGAAAAATATCAGAATATTAAAACATCAATAAACGCATCTGAAGAAAGTCAAATATATAGAGTATACAGTCAAAGCAACATAATTAACAGAAAACTAAAATATTATCCTAAAGATTTCAAAATAAAACATTACAAAGGAGAGGTCAACTACAGAAAACGTATTTAACATAAGCAAAAGTTAACCAAATAAAACCTTAAAACATTTTTTAAAAAAAAAACACCATTGCTAAGTGAAGTAAAATATAAAAAGCACATTTAAAACAGCATAATTAGCAAGAGGATAAAATGTTATCATAAGCAGGACACGGCTGTTTGGCAGGCACAAAAAGGTGGGGCAAAAGAATCCAATAGTTAGGGTTTGTTGTCAGGCATAGCGATGTCCCTCTATTTTCACCAGGTGCCTCTTTAGAAGAGCTGGTGAGTCTGGGCCCCGCCTGCTAGGCCAGGTGGAAAGGGCCTTGCAGGGAGTGGCCTTCACGACTCACAGCTGGGTGATGTCCCTCTGGTCTCTAGCTAGAAGGACCCAGTGGTCAGGGATGGTGGGAACTGTAGTCCAGAACAGCTGGAGTTTCGGAAACCCTGCTCTGAAGCCTTCCAACATCGGTGGCATAGTGCAATGTGAACGTGTTCATTCTAGGATCTAGGGGGGAGATGTCTAGTTCTAAGCTTAGTGTTTCAGACATACTTGGGGGGGTTGGATGACCTGCCTGTGATCCCCATGAAAATGGCTCACGCTGCTTATTGTCTTTGTTTCTGTGCCTCACTCCAAGCAAGCAGAACTGTTTTCCTCTGACAGATACCTGGGTTTGTGTGTGCTGTGTGTGTGTAAGGAGGGATGCATTCAAATTCATCACCTGCCTTTCTCCCTGGATTTTGGCATTCCCAATTCCCCAGCCTGTCTCATTCCCTTTTAAAAATAAACATAAAAATATTTTTTTATTAACTTTTACATAACAAATTTCAATTTAAATGTATCATTTACCTTTACATTTAGGATTCTCAGAATCCCTTGACTCCTCCCTGCCCTTTTCTGGTTTCCATTGTCCATCCCTTTTTATTCAACTTATCCCTTTTCTTCCAATTTATTGTATCTATTATTAACTTTTCCGTTATATTCGGGAAGGCCACCAAAAAAGGCTGTCCTAAAGCCTTACATGGAAGCATCAGGTGTAGCAGCCAACTGACAGGCTGAATTTTATGCAGGGGGTGGAAGTAGATATTCTGCTGTGGAAAGAGCCCCCTAACAAAAACACACCACTGACATAGCCTGATTCTCCTTCCTGATTCACTTCCTCAGGGCTGGTTTGCTGGAAGGAACCTCGCCATCTCTCAGGTCACGACCAAATACTACCTCTGGGTGGATGATGATTTTGTGTTCACCGCAAACACCAAGATCGAGAAACTAGTGGAAGTGTTGGAGAACAGCAACTTGGATGTGGTATGTATTTTTTTGCCATGCTGTCTACTAGCCTCCCAACCCAACTCTGGCCAGTGTAGATATTTTTCCTGCATTCCTAGAACAAGCCACACAACTGGAATGGGTCTGAGAGGTTAACGAACGGTTGCGCCTAATAACTTTTGGGTCCCTTTCTGAATCCATTTAACACAGTGTTTCCCAAACTTGGGTCTTAAGCTGTTTTTGGACTACAACTCCCATCATCCCTAGCTAGCAAGACCAGTGGTCGGGGAAAATGAGAATTGTAGTGCAAAAAACAGCTCGAGACCCATGTTTGGGAAACACTGCTCTAACAGATTCAGTTGCACCTAAGCAGGCTGTGCTTTTAAGTTGCAGCTGTAGCCTAGTTGAAGAAATCTCACACCACAATCCTGTGCATGTTTACTCAGAAGCTAGTCCCACTGTGCTCAGTAGGTCTGGTAAGAATGTGTAAGATTGCAGGCCAATTAACTGCATGCATTTAATTGCTCACGAAATCTGTATAAATTTGCACGTGGTTAAGAAAATGGCTGTTCCGAAGCATATTTCATTTTCAGAGGTTGCATCCACGTGTCACATGCAAGCATCATCTTTGAAGACTCCATGTGAGAATATCCTTCCATCTGTAGTCTGTCCAGATTCTTCTTCTAGAAAGAATTGCCAGTTTTAATATGTAACCAGCTGTCCAATTAGTTGGGTGCATCTTTTAGTCCAGGGATGGGGAAGTGTTGGACCTCCAAATACAGTGGTACCTCGGGTTACATACGCTTCAGGTTACATACGCTTCAGGTTACAGACTCCGCTAACCCAGAAATAGTGCTTCAGGTTAAGAACTTTGCTTCAGGATGAGAACAGAAATCATGCTCCGGTGGCGCGGCAGCAGCAGGAGGCCCCATTACCTAAAGTGCTTCAGGTTAAGAACAGTTTCAGGTTAAGAACGGACCTCAGGAACGAATTAAGTACTTAACCCGAGGTACCACTGTATTGCTAGACTCCACCTCCAGCCACCATGGCCAGTGGTCAGGATAGGGGAGTTGGAGTCTAACGATATCTACAGCTTCCCCAACCCTGCTGTTGGGGATTCAGCGTTTCAATGGCAGCAGTACCATGGTGAAGTCTGTTAAGTGCTGATAGGAGCCTGTGTGGTTTATAGGTCGGAGGCAGCGTTGGTGGCAATGACTACAAGTTTAAGGTCATCTATGAGGAAGGAGAGGACAGCAGTTGCCTGCACATCCGATATGGCTCTTACCACCGCTTGAAAGGCTTTCCCAATTGTGTGGTCACCAGCGGCGTAGTCAACTTCTTCCTCGCTCGTACTGAGGAGAGCAGGCGTGTTGGGTTTGACCCTAAGCTGCAAAGGGTGGCTCACACAGGTAAGGCCACATGCCCCACCCACTCCACAAACCTCCAGATTATATATAGGGCTAACATTGTCCCTAGTGGCACTGTGGTCTAAAGCACCAAGCCTCTTGGGCTTGCCAATCAGAAGGTCGCCAGTTCGAATCCCCACCTGCGACGGGGTGAGCTCCCATTGCTCTGTCCCAGCTCCTGCCAACCTAGCAGTTCGAAAGCACACTAGTGCAAGTAGATAAATAGGTACCGCTGTGGTGGGAAGGTAAATGGCGTTTCCATGCGCTCTGGTTTCTGTTGTGTTCTGTTGTGCCAGAAGCGGTTTAGTCATGCTGGCCACACAACCCAGAAAGCTGTCTGTGGACAAACGCCGGCTCCTTCAGCCTGAAGCGAGATGAGTGCCACATAGTCACCTTTGTCTGGACTTAACCATCCAGGGGTTCTTTGCCTTTTACCAGCGGAAAGTGAGTAGGTCTCTACCTGACGTCACCTTACAGTGGCATAGTTTGGGGGGGCAGAGGGGCAGTTGCCCGGTGCTGCCTCAATACAGCTGCTTGCTTCTATTGCTGGACTCTGTTTAAAAGTAGCTTCTCCATACGAACCAGGAAGTGACCTCTCCAGATAAAGGATCGACTCTTCTTTTCTCATCTCTGTAGCTGCAATCTCCTGGGTGACGTGGGCGCCATTAGGCAGTTGGATGTGCATGGGTACTCCATCCGTTTCCCTACCTCCCACACCCCCCCCCCCGGGCACTGGCAACCCATGCTATGTCACTGGTCCCCCGTAGCGTAGGGGCAGGTGGATGTGCTTTGGAGAGGAAAGGCCCCATGGATCAAAAGTGAGACTTGTGCCCAGGCTAGAAGCCCCACACCTGTTTTAAACCCTTTTTCAGAAGCTAATTTTCAGGGAGGTCAGAATGAGCGTTGCAAATTGAGTTTCCTGTCTTCCTTTTCATAGAATCATAGAGTTGGAGGGGGGAGTGTAGGCCATCAAGCCCAGAATGAAAACATCCCCAAGAGATTACTGTTGAGCCTCTGCTTTGAAAGCCTTTGAGCAGGCTGGCTTGCTAAGTTATCTTATCCCAGTGGTCACCCACACTCCCTAATACACAGGCATCTGAAAGGGGGCAGCCTGCACAATGCCCTCTGCTCTTGGCATGGCCATCATAAGAACCTAAGAAAAGTCTACTGGATTAGGCCAAAGGCCCATCTAATGATAATCCAGAATCAAGTTCACACAGGAGCAAACCAGATGTCTGTGGGAAGGGTAGTAGCCACATGGCAAAGACCTCTGTGTGATCAGGGGAGCAGATTGCATGGAAGTGAGGGCAGCTGCTCAGCTGTAGAGTTCATGTTTGAGACATCTGCGTTTAATGTGTGGGTTGGCCAGGAGTTGTGGCCCTGCTCCATGTGCTTCCTACATGCAGAGAACAAGTATGAACGGAGGTCTCTTATTCAAAAGTATGTCGTCTAAGTGATTTACTTACTGCAGGGATGGGGAGCCTGTGACTGCCCTCCTCCCCGGTGTTGCTGGACTCCAACTCATGTCAGCCGAAGCCAGCATGGCCGATGGTCAGGGATGATGGGAGTTGTAGTCCAGCAAGAGCTGGAGGCTCAGAGGTTTCCTAACCCTAGTCCACTGACTTCTCTCGCCCCAATCTTCCCTTCAGAATATTTTATGGACGGACTGGGGATTTTGCGAGTCGGCTCCTGCAGTCATGTTGTTGTTGGTCACCAGCCACACGGCAGTGCGAAAAACACACGAGAGGCTGACGTCGAGAAGACTTACGGCAGATTCCGGGCCAATACTCAGGAGCAGGTCCGGTTCAAACTGGCTTTACATTACTTTAAGAACAGGATGAAATGCTACACAAAGGCTTGACTGCAGTCTTTCAACTCTACTGCTCCCTAATCTCCTAGAGGGCATCTTTCAAGTGGCAATGGGCTCACCTGAAGGGACTCTCGATTATCTTGGAACAAGCAACTGACTGGAGCCACAAAAGCGGCCAAAACCCACTGATTGAAAACCAGAGCTCTTGCTTAATATCATCTTTCGTGGGACTTCCCTGTTGGGGGGTTTCTCGCAACAGGACCCTACTGTGAAATGTGTATTTAAAGTGCCATGGATCTCCACAAACACTCTTCTTCCACTGAAACGCCTGTGTGGTGAAACGGCGGCCATTTTTGTTATCTGCTCTGTGTTAAAGGCAGTATATGGAAGTTGTATGCTGTGCTAAAGTGGAATTCAATTCCTCTACGGACTTTAACCCTGGCTGTTTTTAAAGCCAGCTCAAACCATGAAGCAAACCTGTGAATGCTGACCCATTTTTCCTTATAAAATAAAAAAATTCCTTCCAGTAGCACCTTAAAGACCAACTGAGTTTTTTTTTATTTTTTATTTTATTTTGTTTTGACCATGGCAGACCAACACGGCTACCTATCTGTAACTGGAACTATGGAAGGCACCATTTTTCCTTATTTTAGGTTGCTTTTTTAATGTTTTTTAGGCAACAGAAGGAGGCTGTGTTGAAGGGAGTGAATGCAAACCCCTGGTCCTCTTAAGAGCATAATTATCAGCTAACTGGGTTGAAAGGGATTAAAAAGGGAGTCAGCTATGGGCCGACTCCAGTGGGGACAACCTTAAAGGGGAGACACCAAAAGGAACCACTCCTTTGGGGAGACAAGGGGCAGGAACAAGAACCCGTGGTACATTTTTGTGGTAGACAGCCTTAATGATAGGTGGAGTGGAGTTTGGGGCTGCATATGGGTTTTGAGAGTCAAGCCCCTGGTGCAAGTGGGAAGGTTATTGGCTAAGGAGGGGTAAGGAGCTAGTTTGGAGTGAACTTTGAGGTGGTTTTGCACTTTTAACGGGGCAGTTGTTCACTTGCACTCGGGGCACAGAGTAGGATACTATTATTTTGTCCTTCCCGTAACTCCTAACTGGGGAGGGTGGAAAGAGCTTCAGTTCTCCTTTGGTGGAGTTGAGCAGTTGCGTTGGAGTAGAGAAAACCAAACACAGCAAACAAAAGACAAAAGTCTGGGCAGAGGGAACAGGTAGGGAAGATCCAGTGGTCTTGGAGAAGAGAGCTATGGAAAGGGCAGTAGGCGACATCGTCACAGGAGAGTGGGAAGCCAGACTCTTGATGTTGCTTGTCCCTGTTCAGCTGTTCAGTAGACTTTAGTACCTATGCTGACCTGGTGACACTATTGGCTAACACAAGGTGAGTGCACAAAAGAACAACTCTCAGCCATGCTCTGATCATGGCTGAGAATGGTCTACCTGGTGCGTGTTACAGAGAACCAGGAGGGCAAGCAGTTAGCTGCGGCTGACCCTACCCAGCTTTGTCCACCTGGGTATTTTGTGCAGTATCAGTCAAGGTCAGAGGGACAAGGTGGCACACAGCTGTCATCCAGAAGTCCTGTCATTCCCAACACGAGGCCAGTCCCTCAGGGAACTCAATGTGAACGTTTGTATTTGGTGTCTGGCACAACAGGGATCTTATCTGCATGATCCTTCTGCCCAACCACCTCGCTCTCGGGGCCAATCTCTGGTTTGGTGTTGGTTCTGGACCTCATGGCTTTCCATGACAACCATGGAGCTGTTTCAGTACAACATGCACCTGACATATGTCATAGGTTATATACCCTGGGTCTGTTTTTGCCACATAGGGGACTGGCAAGGATCTGGTGAGTGGGCAGCCATCACCCTATTTTCACATGGGCAGATTGCTTTCTGTTGTGGATTGGCCTGGCTGTGATTGCCCCCACCCCCAGGTCTGGAGGACCAGTTAAGTTGGAGACAGATAAGAGTCTGAGGTATTCCTGGATGCTTTGGGGAAATTTTCCAGGCATTATGACTGGTGCTCCTGTCAAGGCACTCGTTTCACAGTGGAATACTGAGATGGAGAGAAGGCCATTGGCACAATCACACCGAAGCTCCCTGTCTGACCACAAGTAATTCAGGAATTTGTGGTTTTCTGAGGCCCTCTGGCTAATGAAGCAAGCTAGACAACAACTGGAGCACAGGTGGTAGAAGTCGTGGCTTGAAGCCGACCACATAGAGGTGCAAGTACACAGCCTCACCTTTCATGTGCCTGTGGCAAAGAGCATATATGTATCTCAGCCCCCTGTTGCTTCCTGAGTGAATCGCTCAACAGAGCTGTCTAGAGACTGTTAAATTGGTTGGTACCTCTTCATTTGCAATAGACCACTCAGTGGCCTGCTGTGAAAAATCTGCAAGGCACTTTTGAGGGCAAAAAACTCACTCATGCCAGTTAGTCCAGGTCTGTTGAGAGATCCCATGAGCAGCACTGTTGGGGGACCAATTCCAGGGGATGATGGCATGGACAGGATACCTGTGGCCATGAGGCTGAGTGCATTCCCTCTTGAACTCAGCCCATCATGGGTGATAAAATCTAGTAGGAAGGGATTGACTCAGTGGGTGCAGGGAGTGGTTAATGCCTCATTACAGGAGTTTTGCTCACTGCCTTCAAAGGGTGGTGAGAAGGCCCAACTTGGGAGACGCCCTCCTGACTCCAGAGCCTTTAGAAATATTACTGAGCTGTCTCGTATTATTCCCTTCCTGTGCAAGGCGATTGGGAGGGCGGTGGCTAGCCAGCTGCAGCAGGCCCGGAGCGAGGGACGCTGGTCCCGAACAATCTTCTATTTGCAGACTTGCTCCCAAGAATGGTCTTTGGGATGCTTTGTCTGAAATGTTCTAACCCGACAAAAAAAGAGAGGCATACCTTTTATGGGGTGATTGGAACAGACTCAACTGAACCATAGTTGAGAAGATCAGCCAATGGAACTGTAGCCCTAGTCAGAGGTGGTCAGTGATAATACCCTGGTCAACTTTTTTTTTTTTTTGCAGGGGAAGAGGAATATTGAAGTCAGAACTTCAGTCCCTGTTCCCAAAGTGATTTACTGGCTCTAATCACGTAGGGTTGTAGCTGCTAAATTGGGCTAGGCATTTTGCATGCAGCCATGGTTTGTCGGTTGCGGTTCCCCATCAAACTCAGGGAATGTATGTTCAGAGATGCCCTTGGTCTGGAAAAGCTCCCCCACCCTACCTTACAGGGATGTTGTAAGGATGAAAGCACATGAAAAGCACCATTAATAATGATTTGAATATTAAATCAGGGCACAAATTAAAATATGATTTTTTTTCCGTTTTATTAAAAAAAAATGAAACAGTGGAGTAAAGCAGTTTGTGGCAATAACCAAGCTGGAAGTAAAAATGGAGCTCGCAGTCCATCTGTAGTCGCAACTTTGGATGTGAGCCAACTAACCTGCCTCATGCAATAGACAAGGAGTCTAAGAACAGAAAGGGGAATTGAAAGAGAGAAAAGATTAAAAAAACAACAAAAAAACCACTTTTTTTTTTTAATACAGTTGACCAAAAGGGAGGAAAACAATTGTTAAGAGCACAGCCTTTCAGATTTAGTCTGAATTTGTGATGATTTCAATGGCTTAGAATAAAAAAGAGAAAACAGTGGACGCTGTTTTTTTTTTTACATGTCCTTATAATATTGTACGGCAAACAGATCCCCCCCCCCCCAAATTCACATAACCTCGTTGCATATACATGTGACTTGTCATAAAATCGTTTTAACAACCGATTGCTCTGAAGGAATTGGGACCTACACCCAAGTAGCAAAATAGCTTTACTACAAGGTCTCCAGCAAAGTAACTGAAAGAAGTAAACTTCTTGCTTTTTTTCACACCTGAGATGGCTTCAGAGAAAGATTAGAGACATTTACCAGGTTAACTAAACTAACCCTTCCATGTTCAGAGGCAGTATTTCTGATGCTGGTGGCAAAACAGGTGGCTAGAAAATGACTGTCATTTCTCGCTCTGATCTTCCCAGAGCCATCTAAGTTGTCACTGTTGGAATCAAGACTGCTAGCCTAAAGCTGGACTTATGGACTCTCATCCAACAAAACAATTCTTACGAGTCCTTCCTACCCCCACCCCCCAGTTCAAGTTATTTCAATTAACCATTGACACAGATCTAGTGAGGTTGTTGTTGGTGGTGTGTGTGTGTGTGTGTGTGTTCAGTACCCTCAAACGAGGAAAATATTTGCAAAAGACTATGCACTTGTGGATCTAAGGCACAATTCAATCAATCACTGCTGGATAGCTGTCTCAACTCTTGTCAGCGCTTACGCCAAGACCGTGGAAAGAAAATGGGAGTGGGGACTTATGATGGGGTTTTGTTAGGAAAGAGGAGAAACGAGTAATCAGGTGGTGCATTTAAAACAAAGTCATAAAAGGGGGGACGAAACAGTTGAGGTTGCGGGGCTCTTACAAACTAACACACACTTTAAAAACCAGGGTTAATCGGCTTGTAGAGGGGAGTTGGGCAATGCAGCCTTGGTGGAACACCAGCAGCTGCCCTGAGAGCATTGTTGTCAAAATAGCTTGTGGCTGTGAATTAGTTTCTCAATAGAGAAACTGCTTCCCAGTCTCTGTTGCCTTTACCCTCCCTCACAGCAAAGCGGCAAGGGATTATTTTGCCACCATTTTACAGATGGATGCTCGCGCAGCCGAGACTCTCTGTCCCAGCAATAAACGCAATCTTAACCTGTAGAAACCACAGACTTGGTGGTTTCCTGTATGCGCCTACTCTGCTCACTCCTGATGTTCCTGGGCATGCATACACACAGTTTAAACACGCCCCACACCCTGCCCCCATTGTTCTTTGGATCGGGGCCAGCGACTTGTCCCAGTGATTCCGTAGCAGGAATCAAGACTGCGGCTTGCTCTGCGATGCGCCCGTTGCGGAAACACGTTGGCCGCACCAAGCATCTTTTACCTGCAGACATACCTTGCCTCTAGCCCATCATTCCACAGCCCTCTACAAATCCCCCCCAAGTCTGCTTTAAAATGCAGAGAGCGCCCGTCATTTCTAGTTCATTTATTTATTTATTAAGCAGAACAATTATTTCTTTGGAAAAAAAACAGAAGTATTTTTCTCCCTACACTACACAGCATGTTGTATTATCCACTACCCTATTTACTTTTATTTTTATTTTTTTTAATCTATTGGTGCTAAGAGGTAGATAAACAAACATGAATTGGTTATATTCATTCATATTATATGTATATATGGTCGTCACGCTGGCATGACATGCAGCTCAAACAGGCACTTCGGGGTGCTGCTTGATAACGCTGGCTGAGAGGAACTAAGCCAAGGCACGGGCTGGTGCTGGGGGGGGGGGTCGTCTTTTCCCTCTTCCATCATGAACATGCAGTGCCCGGAATGACCCTGATTAAAAGGGAGAGTGTCAGATTTAAGGAAGCCGTGACTTAGGATTCCTATTTGCTGGAGAAATGCTGGACCAGGGCAGGCATTTGAAAGGCTAGAAGTGAGCTTTCGAGTCCTACAGAACTCTCTTATTACTCAGGCACTGCTGTTTTAAAGCAGGGGTGCTAGGGCTAGACTCAAGCTGGTCCAGCCAAGTTTCTGCTTTTTGGAAGCAGGCAGCAGACCCTGATCTGGCTAACGGCATCCACAGGTGCAAGTAGGATTTTAAATCTAAAAAGGGTGCTGTCGGTGTTCAGTGAGTGAGCGCGGTACTCACACCGCCAACTAAAAATGCACACACAACCTCAAATACTCCACCCTACATATTAGGCACTCTTTGATTCATCCACTCTAGAACAGGGCAACTGTTTAGATTTCCGGACAGCTAAATCCTGGTCGAGAGGGTTCCATTTCTATAGGCACAGCCAGGAAACAAATTCTGTATTCCCTTTGCGATTACAGAATCAAAGAAGCAGGTTGCTCCACAACCTGCTCTGTTTAGCCCTTGCACCACCCTTGGGAGGCAGATAAGGCTAGGCCAGCTTATTATATTCAGCATAAGGGTATTTTGAAGGAATAAGTGGGTCATCCCCCCCGCCCCGCCGCTGCTTCAGGGTATCTGATAGTTGCATACAGTTTAAATCAGACACCTGCGCCAAATGGTTGTTATCTTGTATGTAGGCAACAAAATGCCAAAAAGATGCCAGTTTCCCTGAAAATTGTGTAAACCAGTCATTCCATCAAAAAGCACATGCTTTTTTGGGGCGAGGGGAATGCTATATATTGTAGGCAGGGACCAGTGACAGGAATCTTGCCTTCTTCTCTCTGACACTCTCCCCATAACTACTACTTGGTTTACCGTCACTGCCATTCCAGCTAGACGCGCTTCGTGTTTTGAATGCCACTTGTATCAAATCAATCCTTGCCTGACACGGCTGTCCTCTTTTGCCTGTACACCCAACCGCAAACCAAGGGAGATAATTTAGCTTTCAAAAAGTCAAACGTGTAAAAAGATTCCGTAACCGATGACAAAGATGCAGGATTCAAATACAGATTTAAAGGAGTGAGAAGACTAATACTGTATTATTATTATTAATATTATTATTATTTTCAAGAGGGTTGTGTAGCCAAAATTTAAGCCAGGGTGTGAACAGAACAAATGGTGATGTACCATCGTATTTTGCCTATTAGAAGGCAAGTGATTCTCACCCTTTGCAGATTCTTACAATCAGCTTCCAACATGTTTAAGCTGAATGCTGCGGGGTTTGTTTGTTTTTGTACTCTCCCGCATAAGAGACACCACTTGCATTCATTCTTACTACGGATGCTTGCTAAAACGTCACTTGAATGGTCAGCTTGTGGCTCCACATGCACACAGTGATTTAAGCTACTGATGAGTAAAATATGGCCTACATCCACCTTATCTGAATCTTCCCTGCTTTCACTAGACATGGCCGAACAACGTCTTGCCTCCCCCCAGTTC
The DNA here is from genome assembly GCF_964252035.2 of Podarcis erhardii. Classification (NCBI taxonomy): domain Eukaryota; kingdom Metazoa; phylum Chordata; class Lepidosauria; order Squamata; family Lacertidae; genus Podarcis; species Podarcis erhardii. The sequence continues at coordinate 32,850,883 of NC_138502.1, read as the reverse complement.
TGTTCAGTATAGAACAACTACAGAAGAACTCCTGGGTCAGCTGGCTGTGTGCAAGTCAAACTCTTTCATCTGAACGGACCTTCCATGCACTGCTAGTAGATGATCCCTCTCATCCAATGTGGCCTGATTACAGAAAATTCCAGCCTTGGACTAAGCTATCCAGCCTGTTTACTAAAATTCGTTGTTTGCATTTTCAGTTGTTGTTCCTTGGCTGAAAAACAGGATGTACCAACACTGCCCCCTAGGCATTTGCAAGCTGTCTCCCCAAGGAACTTAAGTCAAGACCTGTAATGTCTTCCTGTTTCCGAGTTCTTCTGGGGGGGAGCTACAGATAAAAAGGGGTAATGGCTTCTTCCCTCTCTTCTCCAGGTTTGGTGCAGCAGGATCCAGCTTGTCGCTTCTTGAAGATATTAGAAAAACACTCCTATTCAAACAGGAGGCTAGGGTGGGGTGTCTCTGTTTATTAACATTATCATAGCACATGGCTTGGACTGGCTTATTTGCTCTGATGTTGTAACTGAACTACGTAACAGACTGAGCAGACTTAAGAGCCTTGGAATGAAAAGCGACAAGAGATCATGCTTGCATGTGCTTCTGGCATGTGAATCAATTCAACTGTGAAATAAGAGAGGTCTATTATGGTCTAGAGAGAAGTGTTTTCCAAGCTTGGGTCTCCAGCTGTTTTTGGACTACAGTTCCCATCATGCCTGACCACCGGATCTGCTAGCTGGGGATGATGGGAGTTGTTGTTCAAAACCAGCTCGAGACCCAAGTTTGAGACTCAAGGAAAGGTCAGAACAAAGGCACAGGTCCTTAAAACTCAAAGCCCCTGTCCCAGGATGGATGTAGCCTATGTCTTGCATAGAGGAAGCACCAGGTTTAATCTCTGGCATCTCCAGGTAAGACTCCTGCCTGCAACTCTGAAGAACTGCTACCTGTCAGTGTTGTAGATAATTCTGACCTAGATGAACCATTGGCCTTACTTGGTATAAGGCAGCTTCCTATGTTTCTATATACCCTGCCCCAGAAATCCATGCCAAGCAATGCCAGCTGCCACGAGATTAAGTGGAAGGTAATCTCTGAGCAGCTATGGCTAACGTTGCCGATTTTCAGAATAACCCATCTCGGTCGTGAAAACTGGAGTTTCGGCTTGCACCACAGGAATTTCCTTGTTGCAGAACTTACAAAGTTCTCAAGAGAGAGAGAGCAGAATTCACAGGTGACATGTTCGTGAGCTTTTGGGCCCCTGCTGTATTTTGGCCAGACAGTGCCACTAAGCCAGTTTTACTGGATCCCACTGCACCAGAACTAAAGCGAAGGGTAAGAGTTTGCGGTGCAGTTATGGCAAAAAGTAAGAGAAGCCGCCATTCCACTGCATAAGTTATCTTTACTACTCTTCCTTGAGGTAGCTGTCCCAGTTTAAGGGGAAATGGTGGTAGCCGGACGATCCTAGGATTCTTTTTTCCATCTTCTTCAAGGCTTATGTAGGGAAACAGCCTCAGAGTGTGGATAATTCTCTCTCTCACACACACACACACGCACACACACACTCACACTCTTCTAGAATTTGTATCTTACTGTGAACTTTGAGGTAGTATATGCATGTGTAAATTTCATAGCTATTAACACCTGTGTATCCTCCAAGTAATAAAGTTATGACAGAGCCTCTTCAATTTCAAAAACTTTTTGAAAAGCCAAATTCATATCTGGCACACATCTTTTAAAAAAGAACGACCTTGTTTTGTTCCCATCTTTCAAAAAGAAAAAAGCCAGGTCAGATGAATGACTCTGGGCTCATTATGACCGCCTGAGTCTAATTCCTCTTCACGGCTACGGGTCTGGCTTCCAAAGCCTTGTTTTTTAATTCTAAAGCAAGTTAAGCAACCGTTTTTGGATATGCCGGTACTTCTGGTGACCTAAGACTCGGGATACCTTGAGAAATCTTCAGAAGGCATATGAAAAAAAATGAAAAAAGAAGAAAGTAATCTGGCCCTTGGACCAGATTCCATTTAAAAACATTCCAGATTTGGTCCTAAGAGAACCAAAGTGTGAGCACAAAGTCTATTTTCCAAAACATATTAGCCGTTAAGAGTTCAACTGCACCCCGCTACCTTTAGAACTCCACATGGAAACCCCAACCTCATATTAACTGTAGTGTAGGCTGTGAATATTCCACATATTCGCTAAGAATCTGGAAGGACACTCACGTTAAGGTTTCCAGGCCTCCTGGCACTGCTTAAATGCATGCTTTAAAAACAACCACCAGAATAAGCCTGGATGGAAGTTCCAATGGTCATAGGGTTATTTGCTTTTCACAGCTCCTTGCCCTGCCCTGATCGCCCCTAAGTCATTTATGCTCCTGAAGTCTTTAAGTTTCTCCACCGTCCCGTTCCTCCTCTCCAGCAGGCCTTTAAAGGTAAGGAACAACCAAACCAGCTTGCCAATGAATTCCATTTATGTCAAATTCTAGAAAGAGGAGGCTCGTTCTTTCTCAATCGGTCCCTCCCTGTAGCTGGTGGGCATATAGCAGAGGGAGATGGGCCAGTAAGGATATTCTCCCACCATTGTGCAAAGGCTAGGGTGCCTGAACAGGTCTGAGTTTGCTAAGCAATCCTGGCATGCCTGACACCGAACCCCATCACATTGCTGAGGATGCTGGGGCACATTCTAGCGGGTGCACATTAGATTTGCGGGGGATACTTGCTAGGCACGACCGCATTAATGCCCCACATTAAATGGAGAGCGCATCTTAGAACACAGGTCCCCCCACCTCAGTGCAAGGTAAGGTGGGTATTAGCAATCAAGCCATCCCTTGGGAAATCTTGTCGGCCTCTTCTGAGCCCTCCAAGTTCCCCATAACACAGCCTGAGTGAGGTATTTATACCAGCTTAATTTGCACAAGGCTGGATGAAGATATGAAAGGCTTCATCCACACTCTTTATGTTTCAAGAACTGTAGTTTGTTAAGGGTGCTGAACATTGTTAGGAGACCCTGACACTCTTCACAAACCTAAAATTCCCAGAGTTCCCAGGGGAAAGAGGTTGAGTGTTAAACCACTCTGGGAATTGGGGTCTTAGAAGGGTCTCCTATCAATGCTCAGCATCTGTTAACAAACTGAAGGGTTCTGTGCCTGTTTAAAAGAATCGTCCTCATCTCCAACGTTTTCTGGTGGAGCTGAGAGCTCTTTGATTAAGAGATCTCTAGGCTCCTCAAATAACTAGACTTCCCAGGGCGCAATGGCCTGGGAGAGGGAACCATGACAGTTACGTTGGCTTGGATTTGCAGTTGTGTTGCGCTAAGGATGACATTTCCTGTTATCTTAAGGCTTTGTTGGTTATGCCCATCGGACCTTGAAAATATACTTGCTTCCTATCAAGTTCAGAAGGACTTCAGCATACTAAATACCCTGCTTCTTGTTCTCTGGGTTGATGCGAAGATAAAAGCCAAGATGCATAGCAGCACTGAACAAGCAAGGGGTACCTTCACCCTCACTCTTGGGGCAAAATAGGATGCACACTAAACTATAATTAAAATGGCAGCGAACGGGTCAAACCATGCTCTTGTGGAGTCCCAATGCACCTAGCTTTCCAGGTTAAGCTCACAGTGATAGGCTGAGGTATTAACGTAACCAGCAAAAATAATTTTTCATTCCCTCACTTTGGGAAAGGAGTCACTTTTCCTTGGCTTGCCAAGTAGGCTTTTGCCACACAGAAAACATGTTACAGATTTTCTGCATACTGTCTCCGAGCCATTTTCAGACTGCTCGATGGTTAGAAAGAAACAAATAACCCAAAATAAAAGTGGTTTCCCAAGCTACTCACGTTACACAATCATGTTAAACCCATATTTAACTTTTGACAATGGGTGGGAAATGGCTGAGGGGTCCTATATTCCCAGCACTCTTTCTGTCAGAGAGCTTGTTCAAACATTTTTTTATTTTATTTTTAAGAGAAGCCAGTGGGATTTCTCAGCACTTTCCTGGCTGTTTACCAATCAGAGTTTGAGGTAAAGCTGGAGTTAGTACTTTGGGGGAGAACTCAAAGCCCTCAGTATGCCGTTACGGCCATCTCAGCCCCATTTTTGAAATTAAAAATGATTGTAGCAGGAGGAAGGAATCAACTTGAGATCCTGGGGGAAGAAGGGCAGGAACAGGCAGATTGAAACAGCAAATAGGCGCCAGGTCCAATGTCAAATTCTCATCTCAACTGAAGCCACAAACACAGTCCTAGTATCTTAGAAATTTGCGGTGGATTCTGTTTCCCAGAAGCTGTAAAACTGGGAGCTGTAAGTCATTGAACAAAAATTTCAAAAGCGTTCAAGGCAATCCAAACGACAAATGTGGACATTAAAGAAAAAGAGGCAAAACTCTGTGCAAAACTCACAATTTGGTGGCGGGAAAAAAATAGCAGGCCTTAGTGGCATGACATAGTGCGACCGGACTCCAATGGCTGTGCATGAACAACCACAAAAAAGCAACAAATTACTGAAAGCAAACACCTTAACATTTTACCAGCTTTGTACAGAACTCTCGTCACTGCAATATGTAGTCATCATCTACATTTGATAGTTAAAAAGCAGACCCAGTGCCCCTCCCTGCACCATCGCGTACAGAAGCTCCCATCTTCCAATCACGGCCTGTTAAAACTATCATGGAAGTTTACAGGATCCCTGCATTGCCAATGATTTGAACACCAAAAAGTTGCCTGGTTCTTATGGTTAATTCTACGCCTATTTGGAAAATGGCAACCACCCCACCCAGAACAAACATTTATCCATTTTGTCTAGAACTTTTAAAAAACTGCACACAGCAACAATTTGATTCTAAGAGTGTTGGGAAAGGGGTGGGAGTGTGTGTCCCCCCACCTCTCCTAAGATTGCAATTTGAACCAAATACCCAAAATTGCTTGCTGTTGACAAACAAAACACCCACTTTATTTGTCATGGCTGATGTCTGAATAATAATCATTAAAAACTGGTCTATGCAAGTCTGTATTAAAAGCAGAGAAGTGAGAGATTTATTTTTTAAAAGAAGGAAAGTGATTTACCACCCACCCACTTTCTGTAGGGAAAAGAACAGATGCAGGGGTGATATTGGGGGCGACCGAGGGGCCCCTCTGCCCCAGGTCTTTTGCAAAAGACCCCAGATTCCCTGACCCTCCCACCTCCTTTTTAAAACTTTAAAAAGCGCCTTTTTTTGCTTACATTCTGAAAAGTTGGCCTGAATTTGCATCGCTACGTATTTAAGCATATGCAAATTTGTGGCATGGCCCAAGTATTTTTTAAGGATCTAGCAATGCCCCTGAATAGATAAGATGCATTTGAAACAATACTCTCCCCCTCCCCCTTCCTAATTTTATAAACCATTCCTGGTTTCCTTTCCTAACAAGAGAGCATCTTGCAATTTTCCTAAGCTGATAAAAGGGGCCAAAAGAAAAAAGAAAAACCACCCCACCCCATAACATTGATCATGGGCTAACATCAAAGTTTTTCAATCAAAAAAGCAGATTAGAGAGCCATATGGTTAGCTGTACGTGTTGTCGAAAGGAAAATCTGATACTACTTGATTATTCTAGAAGCTGGGAAATTTGGGAGCTGTTCTTCTCAGTCTCTATAATCTCTACAGAAAAGGGTAGTTACTTTTTTTTAAAAGAGCAAAGATACATTGAGCAGCCCAATACAGCAACCCTCAAAAACCCAGAATTCCCAGTTTATATGTGAGTAAAAGAGCCTCTGGGTAGAAGTATCTGTGTCAAGCTGGCCTCTCATGAATTCATTTACAACAGATGAAAATTACACATTCAGAGGGCTTTCTACTCCAAGTGCAATGGAGAGTAGCAAACGCAAGTTCCTTTAAAAAAAAAAAAAACCCTCCACAAACCTTTTCAAATAACGTCAGTTTGGGTTGCGCTTTTCATCCTTGAGAAGGTACAAAAACCACACCGAAAATTGGCTCCCATTTCTTTTTCTTTTCTTAAAAAAAATAACGGCCTGCTTCTCCTCAGTATAACTGAGGTAATCTTTGTAAAATATGTCACAGCACCATAGCGGAAAAGAGGGTCACATGTCTACAAGGTCAAGAGTTGGGTTCTGATTCTTAAGTTTTGTTCCTGATCTGCGTTGCTCCTTGACCATCATCAGCCTCCGAATCCTCAAACTCAAACCTCCATTTTGATTTCTCTGGTTTTGCTGCAGTGAAGGCTGAGTTTATGCAACCAAAGTCGCTCAAAATTGTGTGGTGTCTCTGGTGGTTTCCTCACCTGGTCACTTGTATAAATTACAAGCTGGTCCCATGAGGCTGGGGAAGCTACCATCTCCCTAGCCTAGACAATCAACCATGGACCAGCTATTTTCAAGTGATTTCTCTTTGCATTTTATTGCTAGAATGCCATTATCTGTGCAAGCAGCAACACCTACTGATGGAAAACATGGCTGAGAAATCCCACCTTTTGCAGGCCAAACAGCAAAAACCATTGATATCCAAATCCGGAGAGAATAAACAGGCCTGAACTTTAATCCAAGCAACCAACCACAGAGCTACAACCACCTACACTGATTAAGTAAACTCACCCCAACATCCAAATTAAGAGAATTTAAATCAGGACAAGACTCTAGACTGCAGTTTGGTGTTTGTTTTTCTTACATATGCCTTTTTGAGGGTGGCGTCTAATCACACAAATTTTAACGATTTGGACACTGTAATCAAAAGGTGCAGATCCTAAACCAGCCATATTTTTGAGGGGCTATTTGATTCTCAGAGTAAGGCAAAGACCGAACTGTCGTTTTTAGGGGTGGAGAGAGATCTGCCATCTTTTCCGCTACGTCTGAAGTCTCTGTCGTTCTCCATAGAGAGCTCATAACACTGCCGACCTGCATAACAACTTCTGGCTCATAAGAAATTATGAAACTTAACTTCTCTTTTCATTAAAAAAATAAAATATTCAAGACTATCAGCTTTTATATAAAATATCAGCAAGCCCAAAAACAAAACAATTGCTGAGGTAACTTCATACCTTGAGGTAGCTTTTTTCCCTCCACATTTTCCTCTCATTTTTCTTTTTTTCCTATTTTCCCCGTCCTTTTCCCTTAAAACACACAGCAATGCCTGACCTTCCTGCACACGTCTCTTTGTTGGAAGGCATGAAAAAGGACAGAAATTGCTTCAGTGTAAACAGCAAGATCCATGCAGCCGCTTCAATCTAAAATTCAAAGTTGTCAGTCGAGCATTAGGAACGTGGAAAACACACTGGAACTGGATTTGCCTGCTGTTGCTCAACCCAAACCTGGATCTCAAGGCTTTTGTGGTGGGACAAACAGGCCCAGTCCCAAAGGTATTGGTTAAACCTGGCCATCCAGCGAGTCAAATTAGAACAGAAGTCTTGTCTCTGCTAATATAGATGTACATTGCAATGCAAAGATTGCTTTGCCCCACAGAACTCTTTTTCTCTGCCCTTCTTTCAGGGATGGCAAAATTTGATCCAGCACGACACTAAACCCATACTGATGTCAATGTGCTTGGCTTAAGATCACGATGTTAGCTTCAAAAATCAGGTCACATATGCCTCTAGACTAAATCTCAATTATTTCTATGCAATTTGATTCCCAAGTTGAGAGAGCTTAAAACCCAGAAATCTTGATTTCCCCAGAATCTGCACATTCGGATTGAAAGGTCCATTGCAGCAGCCTCTGAATGGAATTGAGATCTTTGGGCATGGTGTTCCATCCATGTGAGAAAGTCATATAGTTTGCTCTCTGCCCTGGACACATAATGATTCCTCCTGGGTTAGGTTTGTTGCCCATGCTCACTACTCAGAACTGCCCTGGGGATGACAGATGTGCAAGAAAGGACTAATTTGTACGCAGAGTGGTACATTGCCTTCCCCAGCTGCCTCTGCAAAGGCGACTTGGCAGCTCGCCCTGCTCTTTTAAGACTAAGCAACACTGGGTGTGCCACAAGAACGGAAATCCTATGCACACTTGCCTATAAGCCTGTGTAGGTCCCAATCCTATGGACACGGACCTGGAGTTAAGCCCTCTTAGAAGCTAGTAAGTGGGCAGGGCTTATTTTACATTGTGGGGAGTCAGGCCTGCAGGTCTTTTAGGTTAACAGGGGAACATAAACACACCCAGAAGCATACTTTGGATGACACTGCTGCAAATCTATTTTGAATCCAAATGACAGGAAAATTAGCACTGGATTCACCTGAGTTTTAAGCTCTCTGGAGCACTGTGGGGATTGGGTGGGTTTTCTTCAGGGGAACAGCGAGATTTAACCCATCAAGTGCCTGACTGAACGCAGAGACAAAACTTTGTTCGGTAATCTGGCTGCCAGCCAGGCAGTTTCCTGTCCTTCACAGATACTCACAAATCCATTGTATTCATATTTGTATAACACATTTTTTCTCTCTCTTTCTTTTTAAAGTTCGCGTAAGAGTGACTGGGATCAGTAACCACATTACATTCTTCTGATGTCTATATTTGGTATCGCCTCATAAAGACGTTCGACATTCCTGTGGCAGAAAAGATCTTTCCCTCCCCCCTCCCCACTTTCCAAAATTAAGTCATTCCAATTCTCAAAAAAAAATTACTTTTGGTTTCAGTTGTAAACACCCCCCCCCCCGGTTTTCCTTCCCTTCCCAACCCCCAGATCGAAATCCAAACATAATGGGGTTTTTTGTTCATACTGGACTCCTCCATTTCCCTGGGAGCGGGATTCAGACACATTGGTTTGTTTCCTACAGCAGTACCCGGGGCGGGTGGTAATTTAAACCTGGGGTTCAAGGTCCTTGATAATGCTTTCCTATACATGCACACCTAGGAGCAAGTCCCATTGAACTAAATGAGGCTTACCACTGAGTAGACATGCACAGGTTTTCACCGTCTAAGTCCCCAGGGTCGCCCATTTCAAACATACGAGTTAATATCGAGGAGGAAGCCATTTGCCCTGACACACTCGGCTTTCAGGTTCTCTGGGTCAGGGCAGACATCTTTCCCTTCTTTTTGGTATAACTAAGCGCTGAGGTTCCTTGAAAGTAGGGCAACGTGATACCAAAAGTGATTAGAGATGGCACTCAACAGGTGGAGCTCCCCGGGCGAGACCTCGCCAAGTAACGCGACACTGCGATGGGGAGAAACTTCTGAAACCCTGACCTGTTCTGGAATTAACCAAAGAGGATTTGGGGATCTAATTCTCCTAGGCTGGGTGGGTGCCTGAAATCATGGGATTCTGGCCTGAGAAATTTTCGCCAACATGTCAACCAATTTCTTTTCTTCTGTTCCACCCCAACCCCAAGGGTGTGGTTTTAAAGCCAGGCTATGGCTCATGTGTCATGCAATCTAAGGACCTGTGTGTATTTAAAAACAACCACCCCCCTCCACTGATCTAGCATTGATAGGTTGTACAAGACCTTTTTGGGGTTTGGGCCATCAAGGGCAGAAGCAGGAATTCCCAACATGGTCTCTGTGTGACCTCCGCTTGTCTCCACTGTGCCCCCCGGGGCACAAGTCCCCTAAGCAGGGACAGGTCCGTGAATACACCCTCTCGCCGCCCCACCCAAGGCTGCTTCTGTGCATTTAAGCCACCAGCTGGCTACAGGTCTACCCTAGAGCAGGAGGTAATTTGCCAGAGGTGACCAAGGTGGGGGGATGGGGCAACTATAGCTTTTGTTCAACAGAACCTGGGAGCAGATGGCTATTCCCCAGGGGACTGCAGTCGGCTTTGCTCCATAGCAAAGACCTTGACATCCATTTAAAGTCTCTAGGCAGGGACATTCCAGAGAACACTGCATAGGTTTAAACTGCAGTGATTTCATTAGGATTTAAGCATGCTCAATTTTTCTCTGGAGAGTGTCTGGCTAGTGTGAGAGGCATGTCAACTGCAGGCAGAAGCATGAACCCTGAAGTGTCCCTTGGAATTACGGGGATTGTGTGCATTTGAAGCAGGAAATGGGGTTTTATTTCATTTTAGTTTGATGTGGGTCTGGACTGAAACATCAAAATTTACACCCACAAATTCAAGAGAGTGGCACCGGAGTATAAAATAACCTTTCTTAAAAACAAAATAAAAAGACAAAGCCGCCTTACCTTACTTAACCATTAGGTTAAAAAAAAAAATTCATACGTTTTCAGCAAAAATTAAAAACTTGCTCAGCCATATCTGCTCTTCGTGACTAAAATTTGGTTTGCAACCTTGGATTTTTATAAGAATCAGATGGTGCATTAAAAAAAACAACGAACTACTAAAACCCCAAGTTTGGGTGTTTCTTATAAAAAATCTGCCCCCCGCAAAAAAAAAGGGGGGCAAAAAGCTGAGTGAGTCAGATCAAGAGATGCTTCCGCAATTGCATGAAGCTTCTCTGGGTTCAAGCCATAGCTTCTTCTTTTAAAAAATTGAACTGGATATATTTAAATCTGGTGACTTGCTATTTCATGAGCATTCTAATTTTCTGGGACACATTCCCATGATCTCTGTCTTTTATCAGTGATGTTTTGCAATTCACTCCACCAGGAATCCTAATTAAGTATTTGCTGACTTTGGTGGATTAAAATCTTGACATGCTTCCCCATTGCTTGATTTTCGAATTATTTCAATACTTTCCCTGTCTTAACAAATGAAAATACCCAGGGCAGTTGGGTCGGGGGGGAGAGAGAGAGAGGGAGAAAGAATGCACTTATTTCCTTAATTAATTAAGGAAATTGGAGACTTTTCAAGGAAGCTGGCTCAATTCAGATACCACACCAAATACATGGTTAACAGTACAATCTTGTATGTGTTTACTCAGAAGGAAATCCCACTGAGTTTAACAGGGCTTACTCCCAGGCAAGCGACTAAGGGGTTATAGTCTAAGGAAGCTTAAGTTTGGTTTGACATACAGTTGTACCTTGGTTTGCATATGTCTTGGTTTGCATACGTTTTGGATTACAAACACATCAAACTCGGAAGTGCGTGTCCCAGTTTGCAACCTTTTTTTGGATTACAACCCATTTTTTTGGATTATGAACAAAAAATATTTGGAGGCGCCATTGGTCTAAGCGTGCCTTGGGTTACAACCTGTTTTGGTTTACAAAGGGACCTCCGGAACGGATTATGGTTGTAAACCAAGGGTACCACTGTACTGTCTGCCCTGACAAATCATGTTTTGTAATTTATCTGAATTGCTGGAACATAGCTACAACCCTTTCTCCAGCTCTGGAGGTCCTGGCACAGAAGAAATGGAAGCAGGAAACAGACAAGAAGCTCTAAACCACCATTTCACTCTGTGCCGGGAAGCTCAAACCATCGTGTGGCTTTTCCTTTAAAGCTACTATAAACCATGGTTTGGTATCAACGTTTGAATTAAGCCATTGTGTGGTTTTTAGGGGGGAGACTTCTGAAAAGACAGGGTTATTGCCTTGTTTTCCCTCCCTACGTCTCTTTGTTTTCAGGACAACTGGGATTTTGTGGTGGCCAATTGAAGGAGAACCAAACCCTCCCCATCGGTTGACAATTTCTAAGAAAGAAGGGGTGGAGGAAACCTTAATACGTGGGTAGAATTCTATGCTCAAAATATATTTTGAGGAAACCTCTCAACGACGTGTGTGTGCCATTGGGATGAAAAGTTGGGAGCTGGTTTTACTTTTAGGGCAGGTATACACAAGCTGAGGGCGCATGGGTCCAGATAACCCCCAGCCTACTTGTGCAGCCCTGCAAGTCATCCTTCCCCACATGGTGCCCCCCTTCAGATGTTTTCACCTCTATTTCCCATCAGCCCTTGCCAGCATGGCCAAAGGTCAGTGGTTGTGGGAGGTGTAGTCCAAAAAACAACACCTAGGGGGCGCCAGGTTGCAGAAGCCGCAGCAAAGTGAGGGAAAACCTGACAAGTGGGGCTGGCAGAGCAATTTTCAGTTCTGGAAACTGGTACGGAGCTGAGCGCCACCAGAAACCTAGAGATGAAAGCTGCCATGACCAAGCAAGGTGAAGTTGTGGGATGGAAAACATGGCGACTTTGGAGTCAGGCTGCTTTCCTGATGGCGGCAAGGTCAGCCGAAGTGTCTTCTCCCAGGTCAAAACACTCGGCAGCTCCAGTTATTTGGGCACACGGCTGCAGCAAGAAGAAACCCCGACAACCAGGCCTTAGCGGAGTTCCACAACCACCAACTCAAACAGAACTTGGGTCATCCAGAAAACAGGTAGAAAGGTTCGTTGGATAACCCTAAAGAATCTGGTCCCACTCCATTTTCCTTCTCCCGCTGACTGGGAAAACTAATGTGGCTTTTGTTTTGTTTTTCAACGTGGGGATGTTGAGGGCAGATTAAGTTTCCCAAATAAATCCCTACAAGTGTTTTTGATTGGGGGGAGAGGGGGTGTGATTTACATGCCTTTGCTCTGCCCTTCGTTTGGTAAAAAGCACAGCAAACTGCATGGGGGAACGCTCCCGCCCCCTCAAGCTACTGGACTGCGACAGACTATGGGATCCGATTAGGATTTTTCTTTTCTATTGGCCGATCCAATCCCCCTCCCCGCTCCATATTTATGTGTGTATATATAAATATACATACACATACATACATACATCCTTACATACATACGTGCTGCATGCCTGAGGAATAAACACACATACACACACATATATATATTATATATATACACACAGCATGACCGAGGAGCCAATCGCACACTGCCTTTGGCTCGTGAGACATTAAGTCACCCGTCTACAAGAAAGTTACTAATGCCCTCCTACGGTAAACTGATTCCCAGCCACTCTTAGGGTTCTGCATCAACAGCTCATCACTCTTTCGGCTTGGCTTTGTTTCATCCGTTGTCAATGTCGTCCGTTCGTCCATCACTTCCTCTCTCTCTCTCTCTCTCTCTCTTTTGTTTTCTCTTTCACACACCCAGGGTAAAGAAACTTCCTATTTCCTCCGTGTTTGCGTCTGGCTGTTCTGCCCCTTCTGATGTTGTTGTTTCACCTGAGCAAGGATATCGCGTATTTTGCGTTGTGCCATCTGGCAAGAAAAAGATTTGGGGAGGGGGTTGAGAGAGAGGGCAAACAGATTTATAACAATGGCACTGGCCTGATATGGTGGATCAACCTTCCCCAACTGGGTGACCGCCAGATGTTCTGGACCACAACTCCCATTACCTGTGCAGGCTGGGGCTGACAAACTCCATGAAGTACAGTCGTACCTTGGAAGTCAAATGGAATCCGTTCCGGAAGTCCGTTCAACTTCCAAAACGTTCAGAAACCAAATCACGGCTTCTGATTGGCTGCAGGAAGCTTCTGCAGCCAATCGGAAGCCGTGGAAATGAAAGAATGTTCACAAACCATAACACTGACTTCCGGGTTTGCAGCGTTCAGGAGCCAAAACATCCAAGTACCAAGGTGTTTGGGATCCAAGGTATGTCTGTATCTGAAGGAGTCAAGAGTCCCTGAATCTTCCAGGCTGGAAGTGGGATCTTGAGGTGATGTGGAGTTGTGTAATACCGAGCTCTAAAATCCACAAAAACAACTTCGATTGAGACAACTGTTGGGAGCAGAGAGAGCCACCTTGCTTCCTTCTTCGTCCCGTTCGCATGAAATTTAGGCACTTTTGTTTGTTCAAACTAATTGATCAATGTGAGATCTGAGGGAGGAAGGAGGTAACACCTTCCCCATGTTATGTGTATAGCCCCAAACAACTTGGGTCCCAAATGTCTGGTGAATGCCTGCTCCTATTGATTTTATTGAAAATTAATACCAAAACACATTTATTTAAATAAAAATAATTGTCCAGTAGCACCTTATAGACCAACTAAGTTTGTTCTGGTATAAGCTTTTGTGTGCATGCACACTTCTTCAGATAACGTCTTTATATCTGAAGAAGTGTGCAAGCACACAAAAGCTTATACCAAACAAACTTAGTTGGTCTATAAGGTGCTACTGGACAATTTATTATTATTATTTTTTATTTTGACTGCATCAGACCAACACGGGCACCTACCTGAATCTACATTTATTTAAAGAAAAGAAAAAAGAATGCCCCCTCACCTTCTAATCTGGCTCATGCTTTCAAGATCTCCATATAAGAATAGTCAAACCTCGGTTGTTGAATGTAATCCGTTCCGGAAGACCATTCAACTTCTGAAACGTTCGACAACCAAAAACTGAAAGCGGAAGCCTCAATACAATAGGGAAACTCAGAATGGAAGCCGCATCAGACGTTCAGCTTCCGAAAATCAATTGAAAACCAGAGCAGTTACTTCCAGGTTTTTGGCATTCGGGAGCCAAAACGTACAATAACAGAGGCATTCAAGAACCAAGGTTGACTGTATGTGTGTGCATTTTCCACCTTGGGGCCTTTGCACAAAGGGAGGATTATAAACACATTCAAGAAATAAACAAAGCAATGCTTATTGTGCCTGCCACACTCATTTGCACTGGGATGAAGCAAACCATGATTCCTGGCTTAGCACCACATCCAAACCATGGTTTGCAATTGATTTCTGTCTCAACAAACCACAGTCTGTAGCCAAGGTTTGATCTTGGTATGCTGGTTTGGGTTTGCTGGAGCAACCAGCAAGATCCCACGTTCAATCCCTGACATTTGGAGTTTGGGCAAGAAATGTCCCCTTGTCTGAGCCCCCAGAGAGGCTCCTGTCAGTCAGTGTAAGAAATCTTAAGTTTCTGCTCCTTTACAGAAAACCCACTGACCATTTAAATTGCACATAGGCTTCCTGAATATAATACAAAACAATATTTAAGCACTTTGGAAAGAGATTACTCCAGTCTTAGGCTTAATCGCTTCCTCTCTTCCTTGGCATGTACCAGATGCCAGTTTAAACCATGGGTAGGCAACTAAGGCCCGGGGGCCGGATCCGACCCAATCGCCTTCTAAATCCAGCCTGCAGATGGTCTGGGAATCAGCGTGTTTTTACATGAGTAGAATGTGTCCTTTTATTTAAAATGCATCTCTGGGTTATCTGTGGGGCATAGGAATTTGTTCATTCCCCCCCCCCCACCAAAAAAAAAATATAGTCCGGCCCCTCACAAGGTCTGAGGGACAGTGGACCAGCCCCCTGCTGAAAAAGTTTTCTGACCCCTGGTTTAAACCATGGTGATTGGAATAAACCAGGTTCAGAAACCAAGGGTTGATCTTTGCTTGTGTCAATAAAAGGTAAAGGTAAAGGTATCCCTGCCCATACGGGCCAGTCGTGTCCGACTCTAGGGTTGTGCGCCCATCTCACTTAAGAGGCCAGGGGCCAGCGCTGTCCGCAGACACTTCCGGGTCATGTGGCCAGCGTGACAAGCTGCATCTGACGAGCCAGCACAGCACAGGGAAACGCTGTTTACCTTCCTGCTAGTAAGCGGTCCCTATTTATCTAGATGCACCCGGGGGTGCTTTCGAACTGCTAGGTTGGCAGGCGCTGGGACCGAGCAACGGGAGCGCACCCCGCTGCGGGGATTCGAACCGCCAACCTGACGATCGGCAAGTCCTAGGTGCTGAGGTTTTACCCACAGCACCACCTACATCCCTTGTGTCAATAAACTATAGATTAAATGAACTACAATTTGTCCTTGCTGGGCGTACCAAACTGTGTCTTTAACCTGGGAGTGGGTGCTTCTGATACTGCTAAACCTGCTTTTTCCAAACTGCTGCCCTCGGGATTTTGTTGGGACTCAAAATTCCCATCATCCCTCACTATTGGCTACGAAGGCTGGAGTTGATGTGACTTAAGAGTCCAACACTATCAGGTGGGGGAAGTCTTTAGTCCAGTTCTTATTTAACCTCTTCCACCCACGCCAATATGGCAAGAATGGTCTATTGTGGCCCCTACCTGGCTGGCGTAGAAGTGTCCGATGATTTTGACAATGACTTGCTCGTTCTCATCGGGAGTTTGGTCCCGCGGGACAACTACTTCTGCTGCTGTCAGGTTCTGCAGCTCGTTGACCTGTCAAGTGGAAAGACAGTAATGCTTAATTGCATTTTGATTTTATGAAACGAAGTAGCCCTGATTCAGCTCTCCTGCACTGCTGCTGCTCCTGCGATCCAGCTTCACTCCACTTTAATAAGGCTAACAGGAGAACTTCAAGCTTGCCTGCGCTCAAGATTAACTTAAGCCATCTTATTCTGTATACTGTAACTTAAACACTAACATTCCCTTCCACTTACTCCTACAGATTCTTAAAAATAAGACTGGGTTCAAAGGTAACCACGCTTTGCACTAACCATAGTTAAAACTTCATGGTTTGTGTTTCAGACATGCAAATTATGGTTTTATAGGTTTCTTCCTCCTTCTCCCCTAATATTTTTGGACGCTGTTCTAAACAGTACCCTATGAGGGCACAGCATCACCCCAAACAACGGTTTTGTCAGCGCAAATGTAACACCACAAATTGTTACTGTAGGCCCAGACCACTGCTGGCAAAACACTTCCAGGCATGACTTCAAATCACTAGTTACTTGCATGCCCCCTTTTGTCAAGACAGTGTTGATTCTGGTATCATAAGAAACTATGGTCTGTCATTCTGTTTCTGACAAGCAATAAGAAATCACTCAAACATAAAAATCGAGAAAGAATGGGATTGTTTTAAAAATTAAGTATGATTCCCAAAGTAATACTTGGATGTGCCTAGAGTAAATTTCACACAAACACAGCAGAGGAAAGATATTATATAAAGAGAAGGATGAAAGTTTGCTAGAACACAGTACAAAGATAAGGAATTAAAGAGAGATGACGAAGCTGTAAAGAGGTAGGGGGAAGTGAACTATTGTATGAGATTGGATAGAAGTGTGAATAGATTATGTATGTTATATACGTTAATAGAGAAGAAAATATGATGTGGGGGGGGGGGAGAAACCATGGTCTGGCTCTGTTAGAATTCAGCCTCTTCTGAACACTTGGCAGGTGTCAAAGTGTGAACCATGCCCCAGCTTTAACTTCTAGCACGCTTGCAGGCTCTCAATAAGTAATAACCAATAATAATCAAACACCATCATTGTGAGACACACTCCATACTCCATCTTGGGTCATGGCAGTGCCAGTGGTCTGGCCCCAAAGCAGGCCTTGGCAGACCCGACCATTCACTTACCGTTTTGCCTCCTTTGCCAATGACTCTCCCTGCGGCTGAAGCGGGAACTCGGATGTGCGTCTCTAGCTTCACTTCTTCTTTGGGGCCAAAAAAGTTTTCCTCTTTAAGTTTGCCATAAATCCGCCCTTGAGCCTGAAGGGTGGGGAGGAAATGAAGAAACCAGGAGGATATTAATCAACCAGTTCCAGGGACATCCCTGGCCTTGTCCCAGCCCAGAAGACTTAGCGCTGGTTATACAGTCGTACCTTGGAAGTTGAACGGAATCCGTTCCGGAAGTCCGTTCAGCTTCCGAAACATTCAGAAACAAAAACGCAGCTACGTTTTTCCTACGGAGGAAATTCGGCTTCCAAAAGTAGTTTGCAAACCAGAACACTCACTTCTGGGTTTGCGGCGTTCGGGAGCCCAAACGTTTTGGGAACTAAGCTGTTCGAAAACCAAGGTACGACTGTATTTTAAAACTGTCAGGGCCAGGCTGGATGGGGAGGAGTGGGGGGGAGCTGCCAGCCCAACAGCCCCCCAGGGAAGGCACCAAAGATGACACCTTAGTGTGTGAAGCCTGGTGGTGGGACACTGAGGAGCAGTCAGCAGATGGGACAAGCTGGAAGCTGATAGAAACAGGAGACTTGTGTGATCAAGGAAGGGTCAGGAGAAGGCAAGCCTTCCAGGACAGGATTGGAGGCTGAGAGTCAAAACGTGTGACCAAGACAGTCCCAGTCCTGCTGACTCTCCTCCCCACTTGAGGAGGATCCTGCACATTTGCTGAGCAACAGGCCAGACAGGTCCAAAGAAGGAGCCCACCCCCTTCAACACAGCCTTCATCTGCTTGGGAGAGATCCAGAGTGAGAGGCTAGAGGGGAGGGGCAGGCCTAGAGCTTAGTGTCAGCAAGACCTTTGTTGAGTTAGTTGCTGTCTTGTTGCTCACTGAGAGCTCCATGACAAAAAAAAACTCCAAGGCGCTTTTAAACAGTCTATTCTTATTCTTAATTTATTTTGACAAAGTAATAATCATAAATAAATAAGAATAAAAATGTGTATCCCACCACCGAGACTATTCCATTGTAACTATCCAGCCTCCCAAAATTTCAACACCTCTTGCGATGGTTTGACCCCTTTCTGTTTTAACAGCACAAATTCTACAAACACCCTCCATATCTCCTCAAAATAATTTCTGCTGCGTATTCCCCGCCTTACCTTAATGGCACATGTTAATTTATCATTAATAGCTATATCCCACACCTCTTTGTACCATTCTTCCATTTTATATTCTGCTTGCCCCTTCCACTCCCTAGCTATCCTTATTCGTGCAGCTGTCAATAAATTTGTGAACGAGTCCTTCGTAGCCTGCAAATCTTCCACCCCATCATAAATTGATAACAATGCTACCTGTTTTGGTCAGCTTTAACCCAGTGATTTCTGTTATCTCCTTAAACACGCTTTGCCAAAAAATACAGTCCATTCTTCTGACTGTTGCCTCTCTTATTATTGAAATGTGAGCGGTCATCTCCTCAGGGCAGAGACTTCTCCCTCTTTCTCTCTCTCTGCTTGTGTTACTCTGTAAAGCATTGTGCATATGGATTGTGACAAAATAAAGGTAAAGGGACCCCTGACCATTAGCTCCAGTTGTGACCAACTCTGGGGTTGCGGTGCTCATCTCGCTTTATTGGCCAAGGGAGCCGGCATACAGTCATGTGGCCAGCATGACTAAGCCACTTCTGGCAAACCAGAGCAGTGCACAGAAATGCCGTTTACCTTCCCGCTGGAGCGGTACCTATTTATCTACTTGCACTTTGACGCGCTTTCGAACTGCTAGGTTGGCAGGAGCAGGGACCGAGCAACGGGAGCTCACCCCGTCGCAGGGATTCGAACCGCCGACCTTCCGATCGGCAAGTCCTAGGCTCTGTGGTTTAACCCACAGCGCCACCCGTGTCCCTTCACATCACTATTGTGACACAATAGTGGTGATTAAATAATGTTAAAAAACCAGTAACGGTAACATCTGGTTCTGCAAACTGATCTCACAGTGGCCAACTGGGTGCCTATTTGAAGCCTGTAACAGGGCCTGAGTAACAGCACTCAGTAAATAATGAAGATGATGCTTGTAATCATGTTTAAGTCCCCCTGTGGCCACTGATCTGTAAGAAGGAAGGAAAGAAACCTTGAATTGGGCTTCCGGTGGTCCAGTGATTATCACCATTCGCACTTTGGAATCTGGCGTCTCTGGAGGAGCAATCTGAAGGACACAAGAGGAAGAACAGAAGGGAGAGCCATTTATCAGCAAAGCCTGGGATTTATTCCCCATCCCTCTACTCCCAAGACACTGAGTTCAGACTGAACTGAGCCAAAGGATGATCCATCCATTCCTGATGGCAATTATTGTGATTGTTATTTATTAGATGGCATACCCTACACCTTCCTCTAAAGGAGTCCAGGGCAAGACAGCTGCAGAAATCAATTAGGGAAGGGCCACAGCTCCCTGGTGGAGTGCATGCTTTGGTTGCAGAAAGAAGGTCCCTGATCATATCCCTGCATCTCCAGGGAGGACAAGAAAAAGCCTCTCCTACCTGACAGTCCATGTGGACCAGGGGTGAGGAATACTTTTGACTCAGAGCCAGATCCTTCTCAGTATTGGCCTCACATGCCAAACCTGACAAGTAGGCAGGCTGTATTAAAGCACTTTGCAAAAGGGCTCTTTGAAGCAGGCAGCGGGCAGATACCTGCCATGCACAAGGCCTGAACCAAGAAGGACAAAACCTTACTGTTCCTTTCTTATTAAATTATACACTGTTTCTGTTCAGTTTCTTCAGGATTTCTTTTCTCTCTGGGCTCTCTCTGTGTTATTTACCGTATTTTTTGCACCATAACACTCACTTTTTTCCTCCTAGAAGGTAAGGGAAAATGTCTGTGCGTGTTATGGAGGGAATGCCTACGGGTGGCATGCCTACGGATTTTCCTCCTCTAAAAACTACGTGCGTGTTATGGTCGGGTGCGTGTTATAGAGCGAAAAATACGGTACCTGACTTTGCTAACAGGAGGCTGGGAAGAAATAAAAGGAATTTTGCATCACTCTTGGCAAACTGGCTGTGCCTTTGTAAAAAAGATTTGCCGCAGATTTTAAGATCCCAAACTCTCAAGAATAGCAAGCAGAAGGGACAGTGCCAATAAGTTGCATCAACACAAGCATAACGGTATAATCCACTGGAAAGCTCCCCCATGAACCAAATAATGTAGATCAGCTTGGATAGCTCAGTTGGTTAGAGCATGGTGCTGATAATCCCAAGGTTGCAGGTTCGATCCCCGTATGGGACAGCTGCGTTTTCCTACATTGCAAGGGGTTGGACTCTACAACTCTCTGATTCCAGGTTGCTCTTCCACAGCTCCCCTGGAATTCAAATGGGACCCTGGGATGCCTACTTTGTTTTCTAGCACCATCATGGCTTGCATCAATCAACAAAACTAACAATAGGGATTAAACAGGATGGAACGGGCACCTTGATGGAGGCACTTGCGAATCTGGAGAGCTGTTTGATGTGCTGTCCCTTCTTGCCGATGATCGCACCCACAGCCTGGGCAGGAATGAAGACATGCACTGTCTCTTGCTCAGGAGGCTGCCGAGATAAAAGTTTCTGGGGTCACCAGTCAGTATCAGTCCAACGGGATATCCCAAACTACTAGGTTTGAAACTGTTGTCTGCCATGCACCCACCATTGGCTGACTTGCTATGATGTCACAGAATGTTTAATGCATGGGTTGTTTGTTTTGGCAGCGCTCGCATGTGCTTTTGTCTGAAACTCTCACACACACCACAGGAAAAGGAAAGCTCTATGCTAGTGCATGTTGTGTGCAGGCTGAGCTCAAGCTTACCAAAAAAGAGCTGTATGGGGCTGCTCCAGAGACACTACTTGGGGGAGGAGGCACCGCATTGGAAGAGGCAGGAAAGAGGCCAACGGCAGCTAGGTTCAGCCCAGGTATCAGGTGCGACTGTAGCTAAAAGAAAAAGAGAGTGAGAAAATGTAATATGGCAAGCAAAGTATTAATTTCTACCTTTTTACTGTGAATTCGCTGTCAGCACTGAAACACTTCTCACGGTGCAACGGTTTTGCCTTGCTTTTTGCAGACTGGTTCAATCAACTTGTCCTGATTTAGACAGCCAAGAAAGCAGCCAAAGGCTCTGTATAATAAACTTCTGCACCCATGGAAACAAGTTTGGGCACAGGTGGCGTCCATACAGTAATTAGGGGACCGAAACACACTTTAGCACATTGCCACTTTCCATTATGCACCCAGGTTGATCAGCTGCTCAAGGTAAACAAAGAGAAACTGTTCCGCAACCCCAAAGCAGTGAACCCGACACATTTATGAAGCACGGTGCAGCACAAGCTATGAAGTGGGAGCAGAGAACTCGGAAGCAAGCTCACGTCACTCTTGGAATTCCCCAGGTGGCTTTAGGCAAGCCACCATGGTGCAACTCACAGAATTTGGCAATCGAGGGCAACACTGCAGACTTGTGGGCCTCGGACAACCTCCTTTCTCCATTCACATGCATAGGTCCCTGTGGCGATCACACAGGGCCCCTGGACGTTTGACGGTCTATTGACCCTGTGCCACCACCGTGATTGCTTTCTTCGTTGCCACCAACCCTTTTCTCCTCACGGGTACACACGGAGTCCAGACAGTTGTTAACATTAACAAATAATCAAGTTTATTTTATAGGCATGAACAAGCTTATGGTTTCAGTTAATTTTTCTTGGCAGATTCTTAATTCCTTAACTGTCCTATACGTTCCTAACAACTTTAAACTGATTATTCCAACTATCTATCTGACTCCACCTAACAATTCCTCTCACTCCCTCACCACACAACTCGACCAACCCACAGACTTAACCTCCCTCTTCCTTCTTCAACTCCCAACTCTCAACTGACTTTCAGACCACTCCGACTCTCACTCTAACTCCTCCTTTCAGTTTCTCTCTGGCCAATCACATCACACGCATTTAACCCTTTCCTTATGACCCACCTAGGAGGCAAACGCCACACACCCCTCTTCCACTTCCTGCTTCTTGCTAACTACAGTCAATGTCAAGCTATGGTGGGTGTGAATCTTGGAACAGCCGCTTGCACTCTGGAGGTAAGGGACTAACCTGAGATTGAAAATTCAGGTTTCACCGTATACTATGGCTAGCAAAGCAGAGTCATCACCTTGCCAACAAAGGTCCATATAGTTAAAACCATGGTTTTCCCAGTAGTGATGTATGGAAGTGAGAGCTGGACCGTAAAGAAGGCTGATCGCCGAAGAATTGATGCTTTTGAATTATGGTGCTGGAGGAGACTCTTGAGAGTCCCATGGACTGCAAGAAGATCAAACGCATCCATTCTGAAGGAAATCAGCCCTGAGTGCTCACTGGAAGGACAGATCCTGAAGCTGAGGCTCCAATACTTTGGCCACCTCATGAGAAGAGAAGACTCCCCGGAAAAGACCCTGATGTTGGGAAAGAAGGAGGGCACAAGGAGAAGGGGACGGCAGAGGACGAGATGGTTGGTGTTCTCGAAGCTACAAACATGAGTCTGACCAAACTGCGGGAGGCAGTGGAAGACAGGAGGGCCTGTCGTGCTCTGGTCCATGGGGTCACGAAGAAGAGGACACAACTAAACGACTAAACAACAACAATGGCTAGCAAAAACCAGAGAGGAGGCAGCCCAGGTGCAAGATGGAAGAAGTGGGAGCCCAGAAAGCCACAGAGATGCTGCTGTTTGCCAAACCATGGTACAACATTGGCCTGGTGCAGATATTCATGTTCTAGCTTAATAATCCAGGTCGTGCACACTTGCACATAACCCCTTTGCTGCGGCTTTCCTCCTGCCTTCCAATGGGTGCAGGAGAAGACAGGAAGTTGCAATCAACCACGGCTTCCTGTTACCTTCTAACTGGGAACTGTGGCTCATGGCTTCCAAGCAAGCCAGGATCAGAAGCCAGCTTTAAAACACAGCATAAGGTTGACTTATGAATCCTGGCTTGTTTGGGAGCTATTAACCATAGCTCCCGCTTTGCGTGTTAACAGGAAGCTGCGGTTAACTGCGGCTTCCTGGCTTTTTTGTTCACTTGCACCAAGGGAGAATCAAAAGGGCTGCCCATTATTTGCACACTGTGCATTAATATCCCATTGCCTGTGTTCATTAAGCCAGAGACTGATTGCCCATATGCAACCAATACATCAGAATTAAGTCTTTCTCATTCTCCATCTACTATAGAGAATAAGAATGCCTACCAATTATTGTAAAGATTACTGCAATCTGAACATTCAAAAAGCCCAATGTCAATATTAAATATTGCTGCTGCTGCTGCTACTACTACTACTACTACTACTACTACCAGGGCCTTCTCGGCAGTGGTGCCCACCCTGTAGAACGCCCTTCCGTCAGATGTCAGGGAAATAAACAACTATCTGACTTTTAGAAGACATCTGAAGGCAACCCTGTTTAGGGAAGTTTTTAATGACTGATGCTTTATTGTGCTTTTAATTCTGTTGGGAGCAGCTCAGAATGGCTGGGGAAACCCAGCTAGATGGGTGGGGTATAAATAATAAATATATCATCATCATCATCATCATATTAATTGGTGGGTTCATTTGTGACCAACCTTCTCTGTTTCAGGGCCTCTGCTTCAAATCAAGAGAAATGCACATATTTCTTCTTAGAAGTTATTCCTCCACCTGCCATTTAACAGCCTCTCTTTTGACTACTTAACTTATTATGATGTTGCAACCAAGTTAGCAAAAGTTTCTAGTCCACAAGAATTTCTATCATCCCACCTGCCCATCTGCACCTTACTTTATTTGTCATACCATTATAACCTATAAAAGGAAAAGAAAGTATGGCAGGGAGGAACCAATGCTATTCAAAGTAAGAATGCAGAACCCAGTGCAAGAATTAAGATTCCCAAGTCCACAACCAACTAGGTAATGGCTTTTAAAGGATAACGTATTAATACAAAGCAGCTGGATGGATTTCGGAGCCTTTTGATGGAAAGCCAGCGATTCCCAGACAGATAGCAGTAGCTCTAGATGGGCTGTCTTTAGAGCTTCTAAATGCCCAAAGAAGGTGCAACATAAGCAGACTCACACTCATAGCCGCCACATCGTTCTCATAGGCTTCTCTCACTTTCTTCATGATCTCTTGCTCTGCTTTGCAGCAGTTCTCAATGGAGCCTTTCACTGTGATGGTCCTTTCAGGGTTGTACAGGGTCAAATCCTGCAGCCTGGGGAGGAAAGGAAGCATCAGCCTTTCACGCAAGTGTCCCCAAATCCTTGCCCAACTTGGAGCAACATGCATAATCTCAATTCATTTTTGACTGCTGTTACGTGCAAAATACGTCTTTCAAAAAAACAATTTTTTTTAAAAAAAAGTGCACACTGATCCACAATGCACCTCAAGTTGCCAGACTTATGGTGGGCAGGGAAGTAACTAACTGAGGGGAGAGGACAACAACACACAGTACAAATATACCCCTTGCCCAACAGTACAGTGGTGCCTCGCAAGACGAATGCCTCGCAAGACGGAAAACCCGCTAGACGAAAGGGTTTTCCGTTTTGGAGGTGCTTCACAAAACAAATTTCCTATGGGCTTGCTTTGCAAGACGAAAATGTCTTGCGAGTTCCTGCGGGTTTTTTTTCCTCCCCCCCCCCTTTCTAAGCCGCTTATCTGCTTATCCGCTAAGCCGATAAGCCGCTAAAAGCCACTAATAGCGCTAAGCCGTCAATGGGCTTGCTTTGCAAGACGAAAAAACCGCTAGACGAAGAGACTCGCGGAACAGATTAATTTCATTTTGCGAGGCACCACTGTATTGGCGGGAAACTCTTGAGGTAGATTATGAAGGCATAAAATAGAAACTGCTCCAGTGTGGATGAAGGGAAACACAGATTCAACACTCCATAGCGCCCTAGTGTGAACACAGCCTAATTTGAATACAATACCTTTTTTATTTAAAAAGGGGGTCAAAACAAAAGGGGGTGAGGGGATAGAAGGGAAAAGAAATCCTTACGAAGAGATGGTGATCTTTGTCTCTGTGTCCTGCTCCACCTTCTTCAAGTTGCGGCCTTCTTTGCCGATCAGCCGTCCCACAAAGTTGTTATGGGCTAGGATTTTCAGGGGCACTTCATCAGCCCTGCGTGAGGGGGGAGAAGTTGGAGGGGGAGGGCTGAAATCAGAGGGTTGGACTCCCACCTTCTGACAAGTTCCTGAGGTCAATTCCAGGCAACCTGTTATGCCTTGGGACACCAACCCCTGAACAGACAGGCCTCTTCTGGAAGCTGTAGGTGGACTGTCTCACCAGAGTAGGGCGTGCTCTAGTTATCTCCCACTTGGACTACTGCAATGCGCTCTACGTGGAGCTACCTTTGAAGGTGACCAGGAAACTACAACTAATCCAGAATGCGGCAGCTAGACTGGTGACTGGGAGTGACTGCCAAAACCACATAATACCGGTCCTGAAAGACCTACATTGGCTCCCAGTACGTTTCCAAGCACAATTCAAATTGTTGGTGCTGACCTTTAAAGCCCTAAATGGCCTCGGTCCCGTATACCTGAAGAAGCATCTTCACCCCCATCACTCAGTCCAGACACTGAGGTCCAGCTCCGAGGGCCTTCTGGCAGTTCCCTCCCTGTGAGAAGTGAGGTTACAGGGAACCAGGCAGAGGGCCTTCTCGGTAATGGCGCCCGCCCTGTGGAACGCCCTCCCATCAGATGTCAAGGAAATAAACAACTATCCAATAAGTCAACGCCACACTTTGCGCCAACGATAGCCCACAGCCTTACGTCTTGGTGTCTTTTGCCTCCTTCTGCATGATTTCCAAAATCATCTTGCAAGCGGCAGAACAGCCCTCTGGGGTCGAATGGATACTGATTGCTTTCTCTGCTGCGCCGGCGTTTTCCTTCCGATGCACGTCAATTCTGCAGGGAAGGGAGAGAAGAGTCAGCTGCTTGAGTAGCAAAACTCAGAAAAGGTGGATCACAGCATGCGCCTGAAGAACCAGAAACCCAAAGTCCACCCAACAGATCCTTCAGAAACCTGAATCCCCTTGGCTGCTCCTCTGCCTCTGCCCAGACTCCCCATTTTTACTACAAATCTTACAATCCTTCTCTTTGCCCCTTCCATATCCATCTTGTCAACCTCAGGAAGATCTGTAAAACTCCCCGGGCAAGAACAAGGCCATTTGTAAGCCTTCTTAGACATCCAGTAAAGGAACATTTCCGCAGTAGAAGTAATTTTGAATCTCGAACAATGGAGCTCTGGGACTGGGACTGAGGTGGCCTGCGTTAAAACTCCTCCTCAGCCATCAAGCTCACTGGGTTAGTTCCTGGGCTAGTCCCTGTCTCTCAGCTTAAGCTACGTCATGGGGCTGCAGTGAGGGGAAAGGGAAAGAGGAAGTTGTTAGAGAAAGGGTAACACAAGGGTAACACAAATGATAAAGTAATATATCATTTCCCATTGGGTTGGGTCTCCATGAGCCAGGTAACAATGAGGGAAACATTTGTACCTCACAGGGTATGGCACTCCACAAATGGGGGACCATCACTGAAAATACCCTGCAGCGGGTCAAGAATGTGTGCACGTGTGTGTGTGTGTGCGCACACACACACATACATATTATATAAAGACACATAAACACTCTTGTAAATAAATAAATGTCCCAATGTGCCACCCTTAACAGCACCCACATCTGCAGCCTGAGGTGCCTTCTAGGCCCAAGAGCAGGCACAGTTTTGTTCTCTGAATCCCAACCCCCAGGCCTCTGACCCTCCAGTCTTAACAGCTTAAATCCTTCTGGACTACATTTCCACCAGAGCATACCCCAAGTCGCTTTATTTGCCTAGGGAGAAGGACAAGATGGCGTCTCCCATAGACCAACTGGGCTTCAGCAGCGTCAACAGGACAGGGCCTTCCACTCTGCCTAAGCCCTGCAGGACATCCGAAGGGATGCGACGCAGCTTGCCTGGCACACACACCACTGTGCCTTCCGGCACCTCACACCCCAGCGTCTGAGGCAGACATCTCACTCTGCCCAACGATAGGGCCGGCCTTGTGTCCCATGCAGCACCTAGCACACTCTTGGCAGCGAATCAGTACAAAGGTGTAGCAGTAAGCAAGCGGGGTTGCTATGGAAACACTTGCTAAGCTATCAGGGCCTTACTTGGACTGCGTCTGCTTGGTGATGTTGCGGATGGTGGCACCTTCTTTGCCAATGATGGCTCCCACATACTGGGTGGGAACGAGAAGGCGGAGGGGAATGTCTACCGGCTGCTGTTTCACGGGTGCTCCTGAAGCCACGGGTGAACCTTGCCTCGGGGCACCCCGCGATCCAAAGCCCCCTCGGCGCCCGTTCTCTGCACCCTGGACTGTTTGTTCATCGGGGATGTAGGAGACCTTCAGTGCGTGGTTTTCCAGTTGGTGGCCGTTTAGTTTCATAATGGCTCTGAAGACAAGACGGACAGATACACAGAGAGAGAAGCCGCTCAATTAACTCCACTTAAAACTAAAATCAGCACATCTGCAGTCAAAAGAACTGTCTGGTTAGTTAAAATCTGCATGTGAAATCAAGTCCTCCTACTACTGTGTGCAGTCTTGGCCAGGACCACTCCTCAGCTTGTCCTGAGGTTTTAATCCCCAACCAGCTGACAACTTTTCCTTCCCTCACAGAAGCTGGACTTCAAACTACTCTCTCTTCCATGCCACCACCGCAGCAGCTCTACCAATTCACACACCAGAGGCTTCACTATGAGACACACCACATGCTGTATTATTATAGTAAATAAAAAGGGATGGAGTCATGGCAAGGCCGATATATAAAACAGCCAAGTTACAGATAGGTAGCCGTGTTGGTCTGCCATAGTCAAAACAAAACAAATTCCTTCCAGTAGCACCTTAAAGACCAACTAAGTCAGTTCTTGGTATGAGCTTTCGTGTGCATGCACACTTCTTCAGATAGAAGAAGAAGAAGAAGTGTGCATGCACACGAAAGCTCATACCAAGAACTGACTTAGTTGGTCTTTAAGGTGCTACTGGAAGGAATTTGTTTTGATAAAACAGCCAAGAACATATAGGAACAAGGCCATCTTGAAAAGCCGGAAGGTTCCTCATGCATCTGCCCCCACCCCTTTTTGAAACCCACGAGCCCTCTTCCCTCTTCCAATTGCCACAGGGCTTGCTTCTCATTTCCAGTGATTTTTTTGATTATTATTTTTTGCTCTTCCCTTCTCCCTATTCACTTCTGACAAAGGGAAAGGAAGCTAATATACGGGCAGTTCTCTTCCCTCCACCACCATTAATTTGAAATAGCCATCAGTAATGGCATTTTTTTAAAAAATCACTTCAAACCCTGACGTTTTTTATCGCTACACGTTAAGATTTTGTCAAGATGTACATTTCACCTTAAACTAAATGTGATGAAACGGGTTTGGAGGTGGAGAATGAATGAAGGAATACACACACACATACCCCATATTTTTTCCATCTATAAGACGCCCCCCCCCCCATGTATAAGACGCCCCCTATTTTTGGGGACACAGATTTAAGAAAATGGGGGCCTCCATGTATAAGACGCCCCCTTATTTTTGACATTATTTTTAAGGAAAAAACCTAGTCTTATACACGGAAACATACTGTGTGTGTGTGTGTGTGTGTGTGTGTGTACATATACATATACATATACATATACATATACATATACATACTGTATATGTATACACACACACACACACACACACACACACACACACACACACACTGGCCTTGCTTTCTTAAGGCATGTTGCAATCCTAGATCTCTAAGGAGTTTACCACAAACAATCAAACAAACAAATCAGCTTCTTTATTTATTTACAGTGGTACCTCAGGTTAAATACTTACTTCGTTCTGGAGGTCCGTACTTAACCTGAAACTGTTCTTAACCTGAAGCACCACTTTAGCTAATGGGGCCTCCTGCTGCCGCTGCGCCACTGGAGCACAATTTCTGTTCTCATCCTGAAGCAAAGTTCTTAACCCGAGGTAATATTTCTGGGTTAGCGGTGTCTGTAACCTGAAGCGTATGTAACCTGAAGTGTATGTAACCCGAGGTATCACTGTATTTGAGGTAAACTCATCAGAGATCTAGGATTACAACATGCCTTAAGAAAGCAAGGCCAGAGTATAATTGTAGTAATGGGCTGCAGTTCCACACAGCCACCTATAGATGGGGGTGTTACCATTAACAAGGCCACATTATGGGACAACCTGGTAACACATCCCAGCATCCCAACACATGGCGGCGGCTGCTGCTACCTTTAAATCCGATACTGCAATTCTTTTTTCTTTCTTTCTTTTTTGATGCTGCTGCAACCCCCACTATTTCTACACATTGCATCATGGCAGGAACCCTTTTTGTTGCTTTTGAGGTGCTTCTGTGCTCAGAGTTTGGTGATGAACTGCCATGTTTTTGCTCAGTTGCTTTTTACAAGCCCAGTCATGGTCACCCAAATAACTTCCCTGTGGTGTTCTTCTGCCGTTTCTCATGCTGCAGAAAGCCAACCATTGCTGAGGTGGGAAGAGAGCTTTAAACCTCCCTGTCCAGCCCTAAGTCACCACTGTCACACAACCCTGAGAATGTGGTCCCAAGAAGAGGAAGAAAATGTTAGTCAACTGTGTAATACTGAACATTGCTGATATCACCGGGGGGCGGGGATGAGACATTAGAAATGCACTTAAATAAATACAGTGGTACCTCGGTTTAAGAACAGCCCTGTTTACGAACGATTCAGTTTACAAACTCCGCAAAACCAGAAGCAGCGTCCCGGTTTGCGAACTTTACCTCGGTCAAAGAATGGAATCCGAACGGTGGAAGGGCACTGGCGGCAGGAGGCCTCATTAGGAAAAGCGTGCCTTGGTTTAAGAACAGACTTCCGGAATGGATTAAGTTTGTAAACCGAGGTACCACTGTAATAAACAAGTCACAGACTTTGCAACAGAAATAAATTAAGGAGGCAGGCAGCAGCAAATGCATTTTGGGTTGTTGTTTTTTGCCAGCCACAGATTTCGAAGCCCTGCACAGAATTGTAAACACACCCAAGGACCAAGTCAGATAACAATTACAGTGGTGCCCTGCAAGACGAATGCCTCGCAAGACGGAAAACTTGCTAGACGAAAGAGTTTTCCGTTTTGGAGGTGCTTCGCAAAACAAATTTCCTATGGGCTTGCTTCGCAAGACGAAAATGTCTTGCGAGTTCCTGCGGGTTTTTCCCCCTCCCCCCCTTTTTCTAAGCCGCTAAGCCGCTTATCCGATAAGCCGCTAAGCCGCTAAACCGCTAATAGCGCTAATCCGCTAAGCCATCAATGGGCTTGCTTCGCAAGACAAAAAAACCGCTAGACGAAGAGACTCGCGGAACGGATTCTTTTCGTCTTGCGAGGCACCACTGTACAAGCCAATAAGGTACTTTAAAAACTCACTGTCTGGTCTGTTCCCGGTTGGAGTAGGTGACGTTGACAACCGCCGTCTCACTGTCCGTATTCACTTGCACGAGGAGGAAGAAGAAATCTCGGTTAGCTAAAGCAGACTCCCATATCATCAATAAAAATAACTCTGTATAAAACAAGCTCAATCCTCACCACCCAGGAGAGAAAGCAAGGGCTGGAGCTTAAAGAAGTTTGCTTTTTCACAATTTCCAGCAGATTGGACCACAGGGGTGGTGTCAGGATGACCAGGCACCTGCTGACAGCCCTGGGCTCAGAAGGATCCACACTGAACCCTGCCATTTCCGCTAGGTATTGTGTGTGGTATTATTGCTGCCCCTGTTGTCTGCGGGGACATATATATGTGTCTAAACCCACACACATGTCCAGCATTCACGTGTATTCATACATGAATACAACAAAGAGATCTGGGATCTTCTGCTAGAGTTATAACGTGTGTCTGTTTACGAATATGCGTTTCACCCTTAACCATATGCCACAAATTCTGTCCTGAGCTGAGTCTATGCAATATGTTATGCTGTAACCTCACACCCTGAGATCACTACGTGTAAGGAACAGCAGTCCAGAAATCTGGTAAATGAATGAATAGCAAAGGGGTCAGAATGCCATCTGTCAGGTATTGAGTCTGTTGAGATTCCTGCATCGCAGGGGGTTGGACTAGATGCTCCTCAGGGTCCCCACCCTACAATTCTATGATTAAAGGTTAAAAAAAAAAAAAAAAAGGTACAGGACCCCTGGATGGTTAGGTCCAGTCAAAGGCAACTATGGGGTTGTGGCGCTCATCTTGTTTTCAGGCTGAGGGAGCCGGTGTTTGTCCACAGACAGCTTTCTAGGTCATGTGGCCAGCAGGACTAAACCGCTTCTGGCACAACTGGACACCGTGATGGAAACCAGAGCGCACAGAAACACCGTTTACCTTCCCGCCACAGCAGTACCTATTTATCTACTTGCACTGGTGTGCTTTCGAACTGCTAGGTTGGCAGGAGCTGGGACAGAGCAATGGGAGTTCACCGCATTGTGGGGATTCGAACCACCGACCTTCTGATCGGCAAACCCAAGAGGCTCAGTAGTTACAACCTGTTTCATCCATTGCCCTGGTCTGGTTCCTGTCTTTTGCTCCAAGGCCCACCCATATACATTCTCTGAAACATCTCAAAGGTCCTTACCTTGTTCACAGTTTTCCACAGTACCATACTGAGCTAGCAAACCATCCAGAACCTATTCAGATGTGGAAGAAACAAAAAGAAGTGGTTTGTGGAAGAGAAAGAAAGAGAAAGAGTTATACTGAAAATTTCACCAAAGGTAAAAATCAGGAAAGGAAGCGCCAAAAATGAAGGACAAAACAACAACAGCCCACAGGAGATGAAGAACATTTAAAGTCGTGCCTCTGCCCCCCCCCCAAAAAAAAACCCCTGGGGAGTCTGGAGCTTGTAAAGAGTGCTGTGAGTTGCTAGGATACCCCCCATTCCACTTCCAGAACTACAATTCCCAGAGTTCCCTGGGAAGAGGGATTGACGACCAATTGGATAATTGTAGCTCCGTGTGATGGGAAATAGGAATATCTTGAGAACTCTCAACGCCCCTAACAAACCACAGTTCCCCGGATTCTTTAGAGGGTGCCCTGAGTGTTTGAAGAGGCAAGGTTACTTTCTTAAATCTATACTGAAGATGGAGCCAAGGTCTCAAAGCGGAACCCAAAAAACCTGAAAATGTACTCATACGGTATGCAAACATAATATTGTAAATAAACACATTTCAGCGGTTAGACTAGCATGCACCATTGTTTAGGAAATGCATGAGTTGCAAGAGGGAAACTCCATTTAATCTGGTCTCTTTCCTTTCGCTCCAGCGGGATTCTTTTCTTTGCAACGAAAGGGAATCGGAAAATCTAATAATTAATCTCCATTGCTCTGCCCCATTCACACATCTCAAAGTATCCGAAAGCTCACTCATCCAGCATGCAGCTTCCAGTTTATTAAAAAGACATTTCAGACACAGATGCTAAGACTATGCACTTGTCAGAGACCTCACTTACCTCCCATCGTAACTGAGGGGGGATGTTCCTTATCTGAATTTTGCGGCTCCTAAAACAAAGGATACATTTTATTATTTATTTGTTTGTTTGTTTGTTTGTTTTCTATACTGCCCTATACCCGAAGGTCTCAGGGCGGTTCACATAATTTTAATTATTGTACTGTAGGATTAACATCTGATAAGGCTCCTGGGACCTTAAACATCTTTATGACATGCAGAAATTCAACAGATGAAGCTTTCCTCAGTCTTGATCTGCAATTGTGCCCCAAACCATTTTTAGTGTTTGTTTTGAAGATTTTGAGGCTGCCCTATGAAGGAAACTTCCTCTCCGAGCAATTTACAAAATTAAAATACATTTCCACATGCAAAAATCAAATAAAAGCAAATTCCACACCTCCACACACCCAGGAACAATAATCCTATTATTAGAAAACCAATCTGAAAATTATGTCTGACAACAATGCTACAAGATTCTCTAGAGAGGACCTCAAGGCTGCTGCTCGTATACTGTAAAAGAAGGTTGTCTACAGATTACAAAATAATAATAAGCTAGAATGAATCTGGTGCGTTCAACGTTTGCATACCCATGATCAGTGCCCATGAACTTGTACGGTGTGCTCCAGACCTCTGCAACAAACCTATTAAGATAGTCTGCCCCCAGAGGCTTATGGACTTAATTGGCTTTTAAAAGACTCTGGAAACTCATTTTACAGATAAAAATGGCTCGCGTCCAACCCAACGGGCTGTATGCGTGGCCAGTCCTGCACCAGACATGTCCAGTCCACCGCCAGGTCATATCTGGCCAGATAAGGAGGGCGCTACTGTTGCCTGTTGCAAGCAGTCAAGATATTCAGAAAGACATGCACCATCTCCCTCCTTCTCAGGGAAGAATTACCAGCTACTTTAAAAGGACTCGGGCTGCAGTCAGAATTCGAGCCGTCATCACCTAATCCAGGAGAACCAGAACACCATCAGCCAGTTTCGAACTCAGCATGGGTTGGTCAGCTAGGTGAGCATATCTCGCCACAGTGGTACATGCTCTGGTTATCTCCCACTTGGACTACTGCAATGCACTCTACGTGGGGCTACCCACTGGGAAATTACAACTAATCCGGAACGCAACAGCTAGACTGGTGACTGGGAGCAGCCGCTGGGAGACCATATAACACCGGTCCTAAAGGATTTTCACTGGCTCCCCCTATGTTTCAGAGCACAATTCAAAGTGTTGTTGCTGACTTTTAAAGCCCTAAACAGCCTTGGCCCTGTATACCTAAAGGAACATCTCCACCCCCATCGTTCAGCCCAGACACTGAGGTCCAGCTCCAAGGGCCTTCTGTCAGTTCCCCCACTGTGAGAAATGAGGTTGCAGGGAACCAGACAGAGGGCCTTCTCAGCAGCGACACCCTCCCTGTGGAACGCCCTCCCGTCAGTTGTCAAGAACATAAAGAACTACATAACTTTTTGAAGTCGTCTGAAGGCAGCCCTATATTGAGAAGTTTTTTTATGTTTGGTGTTTTATTACGTTTTTATATGTGCTGGAAGATGCCCAGAGTGGCTGGGGAAACCCAGCCAGCTGGGCAGGGTATAAATAATAAAATGGCTGTTGTTTGTTTGTTCTGAAAACATACACACATCTATCTGGCCCAGGCACTCATGTATTAAACTTTTTTGTTTGTGAATTCCTGTCTATCTATAAGCAGTCTGGTTCCAGTCTTTGCAAGCGGACAGAGACAGATTTGGTCATTCAGATGGACAATTTACTTGTAGTCCTGGACTGAGGGGGTGCAACCCCATTGGTCTTACTAGGCCCCAATACACTTGATCAGGAAGTGCTGCTGGGATGCCTCAGGGATTTAGCATGGATTAGAGGCACTGATATACAGTGGTGTTAACCTCTCCAGGCATGCTCAGAAGATAAGGCTTGGCTAACTTCCGTTTGATGGCTGTTAACTTGTGGGCAACAGGTTGAAGCTAAGGCTAGCATCTAGACCAGCCTTTCTCAACCTGTGGTTCCCCAGATGTTGTTGAACTACAACTCCCATCGCCCCTGGCTAGCAAGGCCAGAGCTCAGGGATGATGGGAGTTGTAGTCCAACAACATCTGGGGAACCACAGGTTGAGAACCACTGATCTAGACCATGGGTAGGGAAACTTAAGGCCCGGGGGCTGGATCCGGCTCAATCGCCTTGTAAAAATCCGGCCTGCGGATGGTCTGGGAATCAGCGTGTTTTTACATTAGTAGAAGGTGTGCTTTTATTTAAAATGCATCTCTGGTTTATTTGTGGGGCATAGGAATTTGTTCCTTTTCTTCTTTTCAAGATATAGTCCAGTCCCCCACAAGGTGTGAGGGACAGTGGACCGGCCCCCTGCTGAAAAAGCTTGCTGACCCCTGATCTAGACCTTCCAGTTAAAGATCCTTGAGCTGCAAGCTTGAGGCCGACAGCAGCAAGTAACCTGTCTGTTGATCCGAAAAAAGCAGATGATCAGGCTCTGAGGCTTCTTCCTGCCAGAAATTGCAGGGGTCCAATGCTCCATGCTAACTATTTCCCTTCTGCGCCTGAAGGCGGCTTTGAGTTCTTTGAGGAAGCAGGAGGCGCTGTGGTCTAAACCACTGAGCCCCTTGGGCTTGTCGATCAGAAGGTCGGCGGTTCGAATCCCTACGACGGGGCGAGCTCCCGTTGCTCTGTCCCAGCTCCTGCCAACCTAGCAGTTGGAAAGCACGCCAGTACAAGTAGATAAACAGGTACCGCTGTGGGGGTAAACCAAGTTTCCGTGCACTCTGGCTTCCGTCAGCATGTGCCATTGCACCAGACGCAGTTTAGTCATGCTGGCCACATGACCTGGAAAGCTGTCTGTGGACAAATGCTGGCTCCCTGGGCCTGAAAGCGAGATGAGAGCTGCAACCTTATAGTCGCCTTTGACTGGACTTAACCGTCCAGGGGTCCTTTACCTTTACCTGCCAGCTATTTTCCTTCTGTGCCTGAAGAAGGCTCTGAGTTCCAAGCAAACAACTATTTCAGCTTCGAATTGAATGCAATACACATTTTGGAGTAAAGTCAACAGGAAAAACAGGAAGAAAGGCGAGGAGGACAGGTTGTTTGGCAACAGTCTTAAAATGTTGACAAATGACCAACCGTAACAGGTTTGACCTCCAAAATTCATGTCTCTATGTGCCATGTTCCGCATCTGCCATATACATGTAAAGCAGCATCTAAACAGCCATGGCTTCCCCCAAAGAACCCTGGGAACTGTAGTTTGTTAAGGCTTCTGAGAGTTCTCAGGAGACCACCCCTTCATTCCCCTACTATTCCCAGAGTGGTTTAACCATCTCTACCCAAGAACCGTTGGGAATTATAGCTCTGTGAGGCAAAAAGGGGTCTCTTAACAATGCTCAGCATCCTTCATAAATTACATACATACATACATACATATGGAGCCATGACAGTTAAAGTGGTATGAAAGTGCTTTAAACATACAGTGCAGATGGGGCCTTCCATGTTTGCATATGACAAAGAGCCTTGGCTTAATAAACCACAAAGTGTAGAAATCCCAGTCGTTCCCATTTTGGAATCTTCCCTCTGCATAAGTAAGATAAACAAACCAGGTCAAGGGGGATAACTTTAGTGTTACCGGTACTTCAAAACCCAGATTACGAGTTGTTCCTGGGATTGCCTGCCAGCCATAACCAAGGTTTACTGTTGGTTTGTGAATCCTAGCTTGTCAGGGAGAAGCTTTGGAAGAAGAAGAAGAAGTAGTGTTTGGATTTGATATCCCACTCTATCACTACCCTAAGGAGTCTCAAAGTGGCTAACATTCTCCTTTCCCTTCCTTCCCCACAACAAACACTCTGTGAGGTGAGTGAGGCTGAGAGACTTCAGAGAAGTGTGACTGGCCCAAGGTCCCCCAGCAGCTGCATGTGGGGAGCGGGGAAGCGAACCCGGTTCACCAGATTACGAGTCCACCGCTCCTAACCACTACACCACGCTGGCTCTTTGGAGAGAACGTTGTGCTTTCATTTCCTCATCTGCTTACCTGCTCATGCCATCGGGATGCTTGCACGGTATGGTTTAATCCGCAAACATGGTTTCAATGATGACTTCTCCAACAACTAATGATAAGATACCATCTTACTATCACCACCAAAATGCCATTCTTATTTCATATATTCTTACATCATTGGGGAGCTTGGGATGGTGCCACAACTCCCGTTCTAATTTGGGCATTTCACGTCGGCTCCCTAATTTTGTAAACAAAAATTCTAATTTATTGTTTTAAATTCTATCCGGGGTAGCAGCTGCCGCCACCACAAACCATGCCCACTTTGTTGCAACAGTCCCCCCAGCTTTGAATGTGAACAAGTGGCTCAACCTGGTATTAAATTATTCCGCAAGGTGGATTATTTGACAGCTGTTCCAAAATGTTGGGTCATCATAGCACGAGATGAAAGAGCATCCATCAACCATAGCAACCCCATCCCCCTTGCTCCCTAAGTCTCCTAGCTTTTACCACATCCTGTAGGAAAACCCGAGACATCATATTCTGTCTCCTAATGCTTCCAAAGTCTTTGGGATCTGAGTCCTCCGTCTCCTGTCTGGCTCTCCAGAGCATTCTGAAAATCGCATCCATCGGAAGGAGATGGGGCGAGCAAAATTACACTCGGAGAGCGTCAGTTTGAATCTCAGGGGGTCAATAAAGAGAGAGAGGATCTCTATAAAGAGCCTAAGGGCTGTCTATAAAACATGCTCTCATTTTTAATGGATGGGAGGCCGAGGAGAAAGAAATTAAAGAAGAGTAACGGCAGCGGAGAATTTTAATAAGTGTGCCAACCCGAGAGCAACAAGCAGACACCTCTTTTCCTGATTTTGCTCCTCCTCACGACTCCTGCTTCCCAAAATAGAATCTTTGGGAATTTTCAGAGCCAAAATTATCCCATCCTTCTGCAGCAGCTGCCACATACAAGTACAGGTGGAACATTTGACTTTCTGGACATTCCTCAATTCACCAAGCAGCTGCGATCTAGGGCTGGTGACATGCAAATACTGTAACAGATCTGTGGCCATGCGAATCACTCGCTATCCGCTGTGACTATTCTCCACGTGCAAATTGTATTTTATCTATCTTGTTTTTTAATCTTTTCTATTCAATTTTACATTATACATTTAAATTCAAACACTGATCATAATCATCAACATTTAGGATTCCCTGAATCCTTAGACTTCCCTCCAACCCTCCATGGTTTACATTATCAAACATTTTCGACTGCATCATATATTTTCGCTATTCTTCTTAAAACAATCCATTATTTCCTTAGTTTTTGATACATTACAAGGGTACCTCAGAAGTCGAACGGAATCTGTTCCGGAAGTTCGTTCCAACTTAAAATGTTCAGAAACCAAAGCGCGACTTCTGATTGGCTGCAGGAAGCTCCTGCAACCAGTAGGAAGCTGCGTCAGATGTTTGGGTTCCAAAAAATGTTCACAAACCGGAACACTCACTTCTGGGTTTGTGGAGTTCAGGAGCCAAAATGTTCGACTCACAAGGCGTTCGTTACCCAAGGTACGACTGTACAAGCATTACTCTAATCCTGCCAAAGTTTTTGGTTGTTCATATTTTATCTATCTGGGTCTATCATTCCTCTGAGCTCCTCAGCCGACCCACCCACCCTTCCCAGTATCTACACCCAGGAAACACGCAACTCCCCTTTGCATGGACCATTTACACGCAAGGTTCAATTACCTCAGCACTTATTCCCTTTCTAACTGCATTCTTCTTGTGCTACAGTTCCTTACCAATAGGGGTTAAACCTGTGAAAAAGAGAGGCACTGAGCTCAAGCAGCTCTGGAACTTGAATCCCTAATGGGTAGACTGGTCAACAGAGGTAAAATATTGCCATTTTACAGATGGAGAACCGAGACCAGTGGCTCTCCAAGATTTCAGATAATATTTCTCTCCTAACACTACCAGGAAATATCAGGGATGGGACCTGTGGGGGCCTCGGCATATTTGCAAAACCTCAACATTTGCTGTGTTTGAGGGCCACTTTGTTGTCATACTTGTTCTCTTAAGAACATATGCTGCATTTGACCTATAAAGCCGTAAACAGCTCAGGACTGTAATACCTCAAGGACCACCTCTTTCCATATGAACCTACCTGAGATCATTTTCTGAGGCCCTCTTTCGTATGCCTCCTCCTCAAGAGGTCCAGAGGGTGGCAACATGAGGACGGGGCTTGCTCTGCAGTGGCTCCCTGTCTGTGGAATGTTCTCCCCAGGGAAATTCGCCTGGCACCTTCATTACACACCTTTATGCACCAGGCAAAAACATTCCTTTTTAACCAGGCCTTTGGTTGATCTGATTTACATACCCTTTAAAAATGTATTTTTGTGTGAAGGAGGGGGCTACTGGGGTGTTGTTTTCATTTTTTATGTATTTTGTGGTTTATATCTTGATTTTATTCTGTGAACTGCCCTGAGACCCCCCCAGGTATAGGGTGGTATATAAATTCAATAAATAAATAAACTTATGCTGAGGGCCTTCTCCCATGTTCCTCTTCATTGTTCAGGGAAGGGCTGTGGATCAACAGGTCCCAGGCTCAATCTCTGTCATCTCCGGGTAGGGCTGGCAGAGATTCGTGCCCCAAACCCTGGGTAAAGGTAAAGGTAAAGGGACCCCTGACCATTAGGTCCAGTTGTGACCGACTCTGGGCTTGCGGCGCTCATCTCGTTTTACTGGCCGAGGGAGCCGGCGTACAGCTGGTCATGTGGCCAGCATGACTAAGCCACTTCTGGCAAACCAGAGCAGCGCACGGAAACGCTGTTACCTTCCCGCCAGAGTGGTACCTATTTATCTACTTGCACTTTGACGTGCTTTCGAACTGCTAGGTTGGCAGGAGCTGGGACCAAGCAACGGGAGCTCACCCCGTCGCGGGGATTCGAACCGCCGACCTTCTGATCGGCAAGTCCTAGGCTCTGTGGTTTAACCCACAGCACCACCCGCGTCCTTCTAAACCCTGGATAGCTGCTGCCAATTAGTATAGACCACTGGTCTTCATCTGGTGGATCGCAACTCACTAGTGGATCACGGCCTAATCTAAGGTAGGTCGCAACAGGAACACGGCCACCATGCGAATCAGTGTTAGAAACTCAGGTCTATAAGCTAATCGCCAAATTGCACCTGAAATCTGGGTTACGGTCACCACAATGGAATGTCTGGGTGCCTTTTGTTCCCGAAGAATAATAATTGCAATTATCATCATCATCATTATCATTATTATCATTTCTATGCGGTTTACAACACATTAAAACATCAAATCAAACAATCCAGGATAAAAGTTGAATTAAAAAATTCAGGTTTAATGAAAATATTTCAGATCCTTCTCTAAGAGGCATTTTGCTTTCCCCCAGAGACCTCCACGTGGTCGCAACTGGAAGTGCAAATGGGGAATTTCTAACAATGATGCAAATATATGGCCAAAGATGAAGAAACAGGTCCCTAAATACATGATGGGGTTCAAAGTGCATCTGAAAAAGCTGAAGATAACCTGGTGTGGGCAGTATTCAAGCTAGATGGGACAGGGTCCTGACTCAGCAGAAGGCATGCATCATTAGAGGTACCAAGATCAACCATAAGGGCTTTCTCATCAGAGCAAATTTCCCAAGGCTAAGTTTAGTCCATTTTAAGATTTTCTCTGCTGCTTTTTGTTGACTGAGAGTGCTGCTGATGTTGGTTATACAGTGGACCCTCCGGATACGAACTTAATTCATTCCGGGGGTCTGAAAATAATGTAAACAGAGGCGCGCTCCTGCGCATGTGTGCGCGGCGAAACACGGAAGTATACACTTCTGGGTTTGACGTGGCCGTAACCCAAAAATTCTGTATCCAGAGGGATATGTAAGTAGACGTACGACTGTACATTGCATGATCCTCTGAAATCGGAAATGTTGAAGGATGGTATAAAAACATTTTCTAAACAAGCAAGCAAACAAGTATGAGAAGCCTCGGGATTTAATGCACAGCAGGTGCCATTTGCCAATGGAAAAACCATGTTGCCTTTAACATCCCATGTAGCAATGATGGAACCCATTCTCACGAGTGCCGTTGCTTATGCAGCCAAAAATCAACACCATCCGTTCATTAGCATGCCCGGATGAACCCCTAGGTTTCCAGAAATATTTTTAAAACTTTTAACTAAAAAACAAAACAAAACCTACCTCTTAAGAGTGTGCGTGTGAAAAATCCTCAAAGCTGATTTGACAGGGGAAAGAGGGAGCAGACAGATGGAAAACTGGAGCTGGAATGGAATAGTCGTCTGTTCGACTTCTGAAGCACAGCTTCTGATTGGCTGCAGGAAGCTCCTGCAGCCAATCAGAAGCCCTGTCAGACATTCGGCTTCCAAAAGAATGTTAGAAAACCGGAACACTCACTTCCGGTTTTCGATCGTTCGGGAGCTGAAGCATTCAACTCCCAAGGCGTTTGGAAGCCGAGGTATGACTGTAATTGTATCCTGGAAAGGGAAATGGCTGGCCGGAACCCTGAACAGAAGCATTCCACATTCCCACCTCATTATAGCTCAGTTGGATCAAATGCAGTGCTGGTAGCACTAAGGTTGCGGGTTCAAATCCGCATAAGGGATAGCTGCGTATTCCTGCATTGCAGGGGGTTAGACTAGATGATCCACAGGGTCCCTTTCAACTCTATGATTCTTTCGTTGCAGGTCTCACCTGTCTGTGTGTGCTTTGTGTGCAGAGACAGGCATTTAAAATGGCTTCCCCCCATGGCAAAGGAAAGCTTAGTCGAGTTTAAAGACTGCTTATATTACCGAAGATCCAGTTTTTAGAAACATACTGCCATTTTCCTCAAGTGAGGATTTGCCAGCTTCCGTTGCCTGTGATGAGAATGAAAAGCCTCACAGTTTCATCCTGAAGTACACAAAGCTTTCAGAAACAGACTGGGAACCAAAGGCCAGCCTTCGAAGGGTCTTTTTTTTTTTTGTCCAAGAAAATCTCAAGACGAAGAAAGGAGCAGCTTACCACGTTAACTAGAAGGGCACATTTCAACAAAATCTTTTACTTGATTAATCCCACTGCTTAAAATTGATTAAAAATAATAGAAACAGGGGAAGGAGAGTATAAATAAATAAATTTTAGTCCTATACAACCGAGTGCAGAATTTAAGTTTCTCAGCTCAGGTTTTTGCACAGCCGAAAAGATGTCTGGCCGAACTGGCTGAGGTAGGAATTGGTTCAACACATGTTTTCCTCTATCAACTTAAATCCCTCTGACCCCTTCCTATAGTACAGCATTCCTTGCATTCCAGACTCCTTAAACAATGGCTCCTCCATTCATTTGGGGACATGGAACAGCATTCAAGCAAGAGATTTCATTACAATTTCCATCCCCCCACCAAAAAGGGGAGGGGGATCAAAAATGGGACAAGACCCCTCCATTCCAATGAGAAACACATTTTTGGTTTCCTTTTCATTTTTCATTTTTCACTGGAGATCCTGGCAGAGCTACCCAAAGTCACCATGGTTTGGGGTTGTTGTTTTAAAAAGAAAAAGAAAAATACAATTAATCGCCTCGGTGCCCAAAGACGGGGTACATCTGCATAAGTGGGGAAAGCAACAAAATGGGAGGGGAAAAAACAGTTCAGAAAAACCAATCCCTTCTCAAAGGGCAAGGCTTGGAACTGGGAATTCCTTAATATTCTGTGCGCCTTCATTTTGCAATTTACATTAAGTACTTATTGCAAGTCCAATAAAATACAGAAACATACAGAATAAGGAAACCTAGTCGCCAAATAAAGAAAATCAAAATTCAAAGAAACTTGGGGTTGCACTTGATTTTTTTTAGCTTGCTCAAATGAGTGAGTCAGCTTTGCAAACCACACACATTTGATTCAAAATTCCTGTTCGGATCAATGTGCCTCAATTGTGCTTTGTGATATGCCAAAGAGATGGTAATCCTTTGGGATCTCTTTCCTATGCAGGAAAGAAAGAGAGCTATTTTATTTATGCATATCTACTCAAAAGTAAGTTCTCCTGAGTTCAAAGAGATTTCCTCCCCAGGTTAGGTGTTTACAGTGGTACCTCGGGTTAAATACTTAATTCGTTCCGGAGGTCCGTTCTTAACCTGAAACTGTTCTTAACCTGAAGCACCACTTTAGCTAATGGGGCCTCCCGCTGCTGCTGTGCCGCCAGAGCACAATTTCTGTTCTCATCTTGAAGCAAAGTTCTTAACCTGAAGCACTATTTCTGGGTTAGCGGAGTCTGTAACCTGAAGCGTATGTAACCTGAAGCGTATGTAACCCAAGGTACCACTGTACTTCATTTCAGCTTTAGGCTCAGTGGACTTGAAACCACATTGACCATAACAGCAGGTCTTTTACTCCTGGCAAACAGGTTGCCTGAGAGGTCAATCCTAAGTACTGTATTTTTCCGTGTGTAAGACGCCCCCGTGTATAAAACGCCCCCTACTTTTCGGGACTCCAATTTAAGAAAATGGGGGAGATGGCCCAGAGTTACTGAGCTTTTTCGCAGGGGAATACCAAAATCACTCACCCGACTCACAAACGCTGCCAATGGCACGCGTCGCAAAATAAAACAAGTGGTAGCCAATCCACAGCAGCCCTTAACACAGCCACAAATCACCCACCCAATCGCCACTGAAAAGCTCCTGCTCACGGCTGCAACCAATCGCCCGTCCCGCATATGCACTATCCAAGTATAAGATGCCCACCAATTTTTAACCTTATTTTAGAGTAAAAAACCCCGCGTCTTATACACGGAAAAGTACGGTACATTTAAAGGTAAAGGTAAAGGAACCCCTGACCATTAGGTCTAGTCGTGGCCGACTCTGGGGTTGCAGCGCTCATCTCGCTTTATTGGCCGAGGGAGCCGGAGTACAACTTCCGGGTCATGTGGCCAGCATGACTAAGCCGCTTCTGGCGAACCAGAGCAGCGCACGGAAACACCATTTACCTTCCCACCAGAGTGGCACCTATTTATCTACTTGCACTTTGAGGTGCTTTCGAACTGCTAGGTTGGCAGGAGCAGGAACTGAGCAACGGGAGCTCACCCCGTCACGGGGATTCGAACCGCCGAATTCAAACTTGCCTTCTGATCGGCAAGTCCTAGGCTCTATGGTTTAACCCACAGCACCACCCGTGTACATTTACCATGGAGTACATCCAGCAGTGCTATCAGGGTAGGGCTTTGGAGCAGACATGCAGCAGAATAAGCAGGAGCCCCTCTCTCCCCACCCCCCGCCAATGTAGCAGTGCGGGCTTGCCACATATTGAACAGGTAAAGTAATATAGATGACCCTTGAAAGAGCTCTGCTATGGCATAAGACTATTAAATCTAGAGTGTAAAATGACCTAACCACACCAATGGGTAAGTCGCAGTGAGCACAGGTGAGCTGACTTCCAAGGAAGCATATATGCCATTGTGCTGTAAGCCAAACCAAGCCTTTGTGTACATGCTCTTAGTGTAGTTTGAGTAGGGCCAGTCTGTAGCCTACTCTCGTCTGATTCCCCCTCCCCTCCGCCAATGGTAGCAAGAAAACACTTCCACGCT
This sequence comes from Podarcis erhardii, assembly GCF_964252035.2. NCBI lineage: Eukaryota > Metazoa > Chordata > Lepidosauria > Squamata > Lacertidae > Podarcis > Podarcis erhardii. Next base: position 32,806,736 of record NC_138502.1, on the reverse strand, counting down.
GGAGCTATGAAATTATTCTACTACCACAAGGTCAGATTAAGAATGCACTGCAGCACCAAACTGGTTCACAGGTGTGCCAATAGTGTTCAAAATTAGCCAGGCACATTTTGCACCTGACTATTGGCCACCTACGACCAAGTGAAGATGCCTGGGCTCCAGGATAATGCCTGACATCACCATCTGGAGGTGCATGCCTGGGGATCCTTGGGTATGGACTGTTTTCATACATTAATACCCCATCCTGTAGAAATCGATTGGTTATATTTTATCTGCACCATCAGAATGAATTTCAGGAACCACATTGCTTTTTCTGTGCGGCCTGAGCAGGAGCAGTCACCGTTAAGCAAAAAGAGGTTGGAATAGGCCAATAATATATGTGGACGGTCCCTAGATTGAATGACTTTTCTTCTTTAAGTTCTCAAAGCTCTTAACCTAGTTCAAGGTTGCCATCTGAACAGATGTTTAACGGAGAATCAATCACAGTCAATCCACAGTTTGAAAGGTACTGTATTTTTCACTCTATAAGACACACCAGACCATAAGACGCACCTAGTTTTTGGAGGAGGAAAACAAGAAAAAAAATATTCTGAATTTCAGAAGCCAGAACAACAAGAAGGATCGCTGCGCAGCGAAAGCAGTGATCCCTCTTGCTGTTCTGGCTTCTGGGATAGCTGTGCAGCCTGCATTCGCTCCATAAGACGCACACACATTTCCCCTTACTTTTTATGTGGGAAAAAGTGAGTCTTATAGAGCAAAAAATACGGTAACTTTATGGAGCCGTCTTGCCCCAAAATGGCAACTTTGACGACTGCAACCTTGGTTTAAGGAGCCATTTGGGCACCTAGGTTATATATCTGAGTTTCTAGCACTGTGTGTCAAACCAGAAGCGATCCAGTGAGTGGTCTGAACCAGAAACAAACAGGGATAAATAATTTTAGTCCACTCTGGGACAAAAAGGCACAGGGACATAGGAAGGTGCTTTATACAGAGTCAGAACAACTGGTCCATCTAGTTCCATTCTGTCTACACTGACTACCAGCGGCTCTCCAGGGTTTCAGGAAGGAAGAGCTCTCTCGGCCCAACCTGGAGATAGGTAAAGGTAAAGGGACCCCTGACCATTAGATCCAGTCGTGGCCGACTCTGGGGTTGCGGCGCTCATCTCACTTTATTGGCCAAGGGAGCCGGCGTACACCTTCCGGGTCATGTGGCCAGCATGACTAAGCCGCTTCTGGCAAACCAGAGCAGCGCATGGAAACGCCGTTTACCTTCCCGCCAGAGCGGTACCTATTTATCTACTTGCACTTTGACGTGCTTTCGAATTGCTAGGTTGGCAGGAGCAGGGACTGAGCCACGGGAGCTCACCCTATCGCGGGGATTCGAACCACGATCTTCTGATTGGCAAGTCCTAGGCTCTGTGGTTTAATCCACAGTGCCACCCGTGTCCCTAACCTGGAGATACCTGAAATCAAAACTTTGGCATGCAAAGCAGATGATCTGTCACTGAACTACGTCAGCCCCATGAAGCTCTGGTGCTGTAATATTAGATAACAGGTCAGCTTCAAGGCAGCTTGCCACCTGTAGGCACCGGACTTCACATCCAGCTGTTCCAATGCTCCAAAGCCTTGTCTCTTCGGCCATTTCTCTACAAGCATCTTAAAGATTAGATTGGAGCTACACCTCCACTGTGGATGGTTCTGTTCCAAGGATGGCTTCGGGGAAGAGAAAGCTGAGCTGTGAAAAAGGGAGGTGGCATTGCAAGCAAATAAAGAGCTCAGTATGGTTTCTGCAAGTCTCTCTTTTTGCGTGTGTGAAGGAAACTGAGAAGTCTAAAATAAGAACCATTTACTTATCTGGTTCTGAATGTCTCCAACAGCAACGATCATGAACAAGTGGCCACATAAATCTCTTTTTCAGTCAGTCAGTCTCAGTCTCAGTCTCTCTCTCACTCTCACACACACTTTTGTTTTACTCTCAAATATACTAGATTCTCATCTGTCAGATCTAGTCAAATGATATTGCAGGAATTTAAAATTAAAAAACCAACACATGTATGCTGCATTCCAGCTGCACCAAGAAGGATGCAATTGTCCTCGTTTAACTGGGAAATTTTGAACAGAACCAGCACATCCCCAGGGGTGTGGATTGCGCCAGGCATCGGGGATGGCAAAGGATTTTGTAACAGAGGGGAGACACAGTGGGGGGGACGGGACAACGACCGAGTTTGGGGTTTGGTTGTGTTTTTTTTTTGGTGAGGGTGAAAGATTGACTCGCCACAGGAAAAAGGAACTAAGACATGGCTGGAAGAGGAAGTAGTAGTTTATGTGGGTAGTCTGAATTTGGCAGATCGGAGCCCATGTTCTGGCCTTCTGCCATGCACAAAAAAACCCCTTATCTCATGCCAAGCCCTTGCTCCTGACTGCTCCATCACGGCATTCCTACTGAGTGCCACAAAATTAGTTTCTCCTTCCTTCCTTCTCCCCCCTCCACCCAAACGTGCTAATTTATCCTTGGAGTTACGGCAGCTGGGTAAGGATAGGATTGCAAGTGAATCCCATATGCTGGCATAACTCCAGGTTGTGACAGCTTCACGGTGGTATCGCTTTAAATCAGTGTATTATGCCAATGGGGGGGGGGAGTCAGAATGGGAGGGGTTGGTACATGGTGAGGGAGGAACTGAGGATTGGCCAGTTTAGCTGATATCCTATGCTCCCGCAAAGCTTACTCCCCCACAAATGTGCACACAAAGAAAATATTTGTTGTAATGTAATAACCCACCTAAGGGAGAGCCCCAGATACCAACATAATCTCCTAGCGCAGGGACTCTGGAGGACAGGATGGCAAATAACCATACACTTGTAATAATTACCATCATGGGGAAACCCAGCCAGATGGGCAGGGTATAAATAATATATTATTATTATTATTATTATTATTATTATTATTATTATTATCATCATTATTATCACCACCATCATCTCTGACCTGCCCTTCACCGTAAAATATTAGCAAAAATTACAACAATGTTAAAATCTATATTAAAAAGCACTCAAAACAAACCATGTGCGTGAGATTTGTGTGTGACCGCAAATACACGTGGCATTGAAAGAAATCGGTTTAAACTGTGAAAAGGCATGAAAATGGCCTGAAAAGAGCAGGAAAACTGCCAAAACGGCACAAAAAGAGCAGTAAAATGGCTAGTAATCCCATGAGCCTTTGCACCAACATTTGAGGCCTGTGGAGAGTTGGGAGTTTGAGAAGGAAGGTTTGGAGGATAGGATTGCGGTAGAATTTGGTGGATTTTTGTGGATTTCGGGGGGGGGGGAGGTCTGGTGGTTTAGAAGGTGTCTCCCACTGTATGCGATTTCATGTATACGCATAGTACCAGGGGACATAACCCCCGTGTAACTGGGGAGACGCCTGTCCAGACACAACGAATTACAGACACAGGAATAAGGCAGGTCCTGCAGATATACTCCTCAAGTGTTGAAGGGTGGAGCAAAGAGAAGCATGCAACAGAAACTATATGAAGATGTAAGATGCACCTCTGTGGGAAGGGAATTTCACAACTTAGGAAGTGTCACACGGAATGCCCTCTTCTGGTCTGCCAGTACCCCAAATGTCGTTCTGCAGGCAAAGCGGACGCTCCACCACTGAGCTATGATCCTTCTCCCACATAGCTACAGACAAAGCATATTCTCACTTCCCTTGAAATACGTGGATATTGCATACCAAGCACCAACTCCTTGCTGGGGTGGGTGGGGGAAAGGGGAAGCTGGTGAGCACAGTTGCCAATTGCAACAAGGGGAAAACTCCTGTTGTTGAGAAACCCCCGAATACAAGCAAGTCTCCACCGTGCATTTGGAAAGGGCAATAAAAGGCTACAGCCACTTGTGCTGGCGGACACACCAAACACATCTCACGAGCTTTTTAGAATTCTTTGCAGAGACGCGGCAGACCGGAGAATCAGTAGTCCCTCTTCAGGACTTCATGATTTGGACCATATGGTCTCGCTCCATCTCCACTGCTGCCCCAACTGCCTTCCACAAGTTGGGAGGGTGATCTTCTGACTCAATGAAGCCTCATGTGCGTTTTAGAACCCTAAAATATCAGGAGCACAAGGGGCTCTTCAGTTCAGAAGATCAGCCTCCAACTCATGGAGGGAAACTGGAACAGTGTGGGAAGGGAGCTAAAATGTGGGAACAGGGATAGCATCCTAAGAAAGGAGGGGCCGACTCAGGAAGAACTTTCTGGTGTTAAAGCAGTGTTAGAAATCAACCACTTGTGACCAACTGAAGATGCCCAGTGTTTTCCCACACTGAGGGTGCCACAGGAAGTTGGGGCAGGGGGGAAGGGGGGAGAAGCCACACAGGGACTCACGTGACATGGGGCAAGGGGGACACGTGTTCACAATTTAGGTAAAGGTAAAGGGACCCCTGACCATTAGGTCCAGTCGTGACCGGCTCTGGGGTTGCGGTGCTCATCTCGCTTTACTGGCCGAGGGAGCCGGCGTACAGCTTCCGGGTCATGTGGCCAGCATGTGGTTCTGGCGAACCAGAGCAGCACATGGAAATGCCGTTTACCTTCCCACTGGAGTGGTACCTATTTATCTACTTGACTTTGACATGCTTTCGAACTGCTAGGTTGGCAGGAGCAGGGACCGAGCAACGGGAGCTCACCCCGTCACGGGGATTCAAACCGCCGGCCTTTGAATCGGCAAGCCCTAGGCTCTGTGGTTTAACCCACAGCGCCACCCGCGTCCCGTTCACAATTTAACGATGGTTCAAATCAGACTGTGCCGTACCATGGTGTGCAAACAAGGCCTTTAAGCAAGAGTACATGATCAGGAGAGAAAAGGAGACAACATGTGGCAAAGAATGGAAGGGGAGGGGGGTGAAGAACAGATTAGCAAAGTCTTGAGCGTATTTTGTGATCTATCATAAACCGGCTCCAGGTTAGCAACAATCTGATCAGAGGAAATTCTTCCTCAAAATTCGTATGTAGCGGTGAGCTCTGAAACACGAGCTAACCCCATCCTCCGAGCCTATACGTTGCCATGGAAAGTTAAAATAAATAAGCACTGCTATTTTTGATGCTAGATGTAGTGAGGGGGCGTTTCTGCATGTGTAACATGCAGGAAATATATCAGGATACACCAAGCAGAAGCGGCTGGGAGGATTCCCTGAGAACCTGGCAAGGCAGCCATCTCTCCCTTTGCCCTAGAGGCAGAAATGGAAGTGCTGCAGCCTAGAGGGTAGCACACAATTGGATCCAGCAAGATCCAGTGCGCCATGCAAAAGGGGTTTGCCTGTGCTTAGCATTAGTGGTGGTGGGGAGCAGGGCCTTGCAGAGCCAGGCAGAGGCCCGGGCCAGGTAGATAATGTGCCCCCCTTTTTTACCCTGGGGATAACTGAAGTCTTATAAATTCCTTTTCTGTGAATTCTTGATCGCAGGCCCCACTCCAGACACTGGGGAAGCTTTTCTCTCGCACTGCCAGCCATGGCCCCAGGGAATCCACCCACCACCGCTGCCGCCTCTGCGTTCGCCCCACTGCATCCCCTGTGATTGTGAATATGCTGACCGAGGTCCCCTTTGGAATCGGAGGCCTGGGCCAAGTGGCCCCTATGCCCCCCCCTCTGTCTGGGCCTGGTGGGGAGCAATACTGCACACCCTTAAGAGGCATTCCTTTCTTATTACTCTAGACATGCTGAAAACAAGTTTCGGGGCTGTGATCCACATGGATGAAGGTATATGGCTTATGCAGGAACCTGAAATAAATACTACTCTCTGGTCTAGAAATTTAACGTGTTGTTTGCGCCGCCTTCGGTTGGGTTTCCCAAGCAGTTCAGAGCACGCGTTTTCGCTAAACATACACACAAAAAGTTATTCAAGCAGGCAGGTTAAGCCTCTAATCATCTCATGGAATACCAGCTTAGTTCCACAATGCCAAGATTGCAACTTAAAATGCGTATGCATACACACACACACACACACACACACACACCCCAGATGAAATGAGCAACAAAGCATGTATTTGCACTGAACATCAGCTCACTCGGTTAAAGCAGGCATAGGCAAACTCGGCCCTCCAGATTTTTGGGACTACAACTCCCATGATCCCTAGCTAACAGGACCGGTGGTCAGGGATGATGGGAATTGTAGTCCCAAAACATCTGGATGGCCAAGATTGCCTATGCCTGGGTTAAAGCAATGGTTGCTGCCTCCCGAGCAAACTAGGTACTTTGGGCAAGTGGAAGGCAGCTCCTCTGGGCTGTTGCAGGACAAGGAGAAGAGGCCAGCCAATTCCTGAGCATGCAAAACCAACATCAATGCCCAACTCAAAGGAAAATGGCATCTCTGCCCTTGCATGGCATGCCAAAAAAAGAAACAAGCAGCACTACATGGTGATCTGGAAGAGACCATGCATCCTTCCTCTGCCACTTATCTGCTGAATTGATAAAGAGAGGCTTTCAGCTCAAGTAAGGTCAGCAAGATGGGAGAACTTACAAAGGTCAGTAGGGTGTCCTTCTAAATATGGTGCACACAAGATACTCTTTGGGCCAGTTCTGGAGGCAAGGTATCGCTGTCCAAGGTTTTCCTCCATGTGCCACCTTCAATGGAGGTCTGGAGGGCGGCAACAGGAGAACGGGACTTTTCTGCACACAACATAGAAGCCAAGTACAGTGGTACCTCGGTTTAAGTACTTAATTCGTTCCGGAGGTCCGTTCTTAACCTGAAACTGTTCTTAACCTGAAGCACCACTTTAGTTAATGGGGCCTCCTGCTGCTGCCACGCCGCCAGAGCATGATTTCTGTTCTCATCCTGAAGCAAAGTTCTTAACCTGAAGCACTATTTCTGGGTTAGTGGAGTCTGTAACCTGAAGCGTATGTAACCTGAAGCGTATGTAACCCGAGGCACCACTGTAAGGCTGTTACTTCTCCATCTCTCTTCTGCTGGCTAGTAAACATCTGTGCAGGATGGAACCTTTTGTGGGCTCGTCAACAAGGCGGGGATACGCTCAATGGGAAAGTGGGGAGTTCATCTGAAATACCCATTCTCAGCTTATCAACCTTCATGAGCTCCCAGGTCCAGGTATGGACAGATGCAGCTGCTATCCACTTTGTATAAGTTCTCCCTGTGCATTAACATTTGCAGGAGAGACTCTGCCCATTGCTCCATCACTAGGCAAAGCTCATGATATAGGGCCTTTTTCGTGGCAGCACCTTGGCTATGGAATTCCCTCCCCGTGAGGTACAGCCAGCACCATCATTGTTCATCTTTCGGTGATAGCTGAGGGGGAGACATCTCTTTGCCTGGGCCTTTGTGAAGAGCTTGCCAAATGCATCACTTGTAAACTGGTGTGTGTGTGTGTGTGTGTGTGTGTGTGTGTGTGTGTGTACGATCCTGTTTTATTGTAAGCTGCCTTTAGCATTTGACAGATTTAACTGCCTGAGTTGATTTTATCGATTGTGGTTTTATGAGTCTTTCGTGTCATTCCTTGCCCAGGGTTCATGAATCTTGATGGAAGGGTGGGGTATAAATTTAAACAAGAAATATATAAATATCACTCCTCACCTTGTATCACTCTCCACACAAGCGAGCAACCAGCCTCTGGCCAATTTAATAAGATTTGGCTTAGCGAACAATTTTATCCTTGTGGAATGAGAGAGGGAATCCATATAATTTGTATAGGGAGCCCAAAGAGAGGCTGACTCTTCTTTTATTAAGAACTCAGCCAGGAAGATCCACTGGAAATTGTTTATTTTTCTTGTTTAATTGATTACATTACTCTATTTGTATTAGTAGTTAAGTGAGCTAAATCCCTTCCACTGTCAATACAAATTAAGGAGGAGACGGTAAAGTAAGGACTTCCTTCTGGTCCCTCTGGAAATTCAACAGTATTCTATTTATGCATTTCCTTCTGTGTCTTATCAAATTTCATCGGTCTGTGGCTGCAATGCATTTATTCATTTGTTTGTCCATTCAGGACAAGGATACTTCCCATTCAGTGCCAAGCAGCCAACAAGGAACATTAAGAGCATAACCTAAGAAGTGCCCTGCCGGATGATGCCAGGCGTCTACACAGCCCGGCTTCTAGGGTGGGCAAGGCCAGGAACAGGTACAAAAGAACCACCCCTACCCCTCAATGCCATGAATGTAGTGCTTCTGAGGGGGTACAACCAGGCACCAGGCCTGTTTTGTGACTGGTGGGAGTCTAATTGCAGGTAACCTCAAGGTAGATTACTGCAATGCGTTATACATAGGGCTGCCTCTGAAAACGGTTCGGAAACTTCAGCTGGTGCAGAATTCAGCGGCCAGGTTGCTCACCAGAGCAAGATGGCTTGAGCATATTACACCGATCCTGGTCCGTATGCACTGGCTACCAATTAGTTTCCGGGCCCAATTCAAAGTGCTGGTTTTCACCTATAAAGCCTTAAACGGCTCAGGACCGCAATGCCTCAAGGACCACCTCTTTCCATATGGACCTACCCGGACCCTGAGATCATCTTCTGTGGCCCTCCTTCGTGTGCCTCCTCCTCCTCAAGAGGTCCGGAGGGTGGCAACACAAAAACAGGGCCTTCTCTGCAGTGGCTCCCCATCTGTGGAATGCTCTCCCCAGGGCGGTTCGCCTGGCACCTTCGTTACACACCTTTAGGCACCAGGCAAAAACGTTCCTTTTTAACCAGGCCTTTGGTTGATCTGTTTTACAACCTATGCCCTTTAAAAAAAAAAAAATTGTTTGTGAAGGGGGGCTATTGGGTTGTTGTTTTTATTTTTATTATGTATTTTGTGGTTTGATATCTTCATTTTATTCTGTGAACCACCCTGAGACCCCCCAGGTATAGGGCGGTATATAAATTCAATAAATAAATAAACTTATGCTGAGGGCCTTCTCCCATGTTCCTCTTCATTGTTCAGGGAAGGGCTGTGGATCAACAGGTCCCAGGCTCAATCTCTGTCATCTCCAGGTAGGGCTGGCAGAGATTCGTGCCCCAAACCCTGCATAAAGGTAAAGGTAAAGAGACCCCCCCCCCCAGGTATAGGGCTGTATATAAATTCAATAAATAATAATAATACTTGCGACCATGTGGTGATCTCTGAATCCACCTGGCTGAACTCTCCTGCTTTCTTAAGGAGGTAAGCTGAAGAGCTCTTTTATTCCATTTATATCCCACCTTTTTATTCCATGTATAGCTCATTTATATCCCAAGGAGTACATGGTTCACCCCCTTCCTCAGTTAATCTCTCTTCTTCTTTGGCGATCACTCGTAGCCGAGTAAGATTGTCTTCCATAAACACGGTTTTAGCAATGAGTCTGTAAGTGAATGTGGAGGCCAATTCTGGATCCACACGTCCTTCCTCTTGGGGGACATTGGTTGCCGGGCATGAGTTGATCACGGTGTAGATTTGCCAAGCGTGCCTTCTTCTTGGCACATTTCTCCCTTGCGTCCTGAATTCAAGTGTCTTCAAAGCCCATGACACCTTTGGAAAAGGCTGTTCTCCAACTGGAGCGCTCGCAAGCCAGTGTTTCCCAGTTGTCAGTGTTTATACTACATTTTTTTTACGACAACCCTGTGAAGTAGGTTAAGAGGTTGTGATGCTGACTCCAAGGTCACCCAGTGAGCCTCATGACTGAGTAGGGACTTGAACCCTGATCTCCCAGGTCCTAGTCCGATGCTCTGACCACACTGGCTTCCTAGAGTACTTCTGCTATGGGGCAGCAATATGAATTAGGCAGGTAACTAAATATGGGGAAAGCAAAATGTCACCTCAGAGAAGGATCTGAAATATGTTTTCCTCGAAGCTTGAATTTTGCTTTATTCTGGATTGTTTTATTTGATGGTTTCATAGGCTGTAAACTGCTTCGAGATCCCACCCCCCTTTTGAAATATAAAATGGTGTAGAAAATAAATTAACAACAAAAAATGGGGGGGGGGGGAGGCAGCTAGACATTCCATTGTGGCGAACATATGTTTAAGGTGCCGTTTGGCAATTAGCTTATATATCCGACACTGTTATATATAGACATACACTTAATATATCAAACAGGGAGTAAAACCCCATCCAGAACAGGCCCTTCACCACGGAATCAACCAACCAGCGGTGTCCACATCAAATCCATTACACACATGAGACACCATTTTAGAACTATCCACGGGATCAGATGGAAGTACAAAAGACAGAGAGCTGAGCATCATCAGCCTGATGAGGACACCTTAGCGCAAATCTCCAGTCAACCTTCCCCGGTGGTTTTATGTACAGTGGTACCTCGGGTTAAGTACTTAATTCGTTCCGGACGTCCGTACTTAACCTGAACCTGTTCTTAACCTGAAGCACCACTTTAGCTAATGGGGCCTCCCGCTGCCGCCATGCGATTTCTGTTCTCATCCTGAAGCAAAGTTCTTAACCTGAAGCACTATTTCTGGGTTGGCGGAGTATGTAACCTGAAGCGTATGTAACCTGAAGCGTATGTAACCTGAAGCGTATGTAACCCGAGGTACCACTGTACAGTGTAATAAACAGTATGGTGCAGTGGTACAAGTGCTGGACTAAGACCTGGGAGAACACAGTTCGAATCCCCACTCGGCCATGAAACTGGGTGATCTTTGGCCAGCCACTTACTCTCAGCCTGACCCGCCTTGCAGGGTTGATGTGAGGATAAAATGGGGAGCAAGAGGAGCCAGATACGACACAATGAATAAGAAGTTAAGACGCAAACTTAATTTCCCCCAACATGCCAAAGAACCATTTCCCTATTTAAATACAGCCGTACCTCAGAAGTCGAATGAATCTGTTCCAGAAGTCCGTTTGACTTCTGAAATGTTCAGAAACCAAAGCACGACTTCTGATTGGCTGCAGCAAGCTCCTGCAGGCAGTTGGAAACCCCATCGGACGTTCAGTTTTCAAAAGACCGTTCGAAAACCAGAAAGTTTGACTGCCAAGGCATTTGGAAGCCAAAGTACAACTGCAGAGCTCCTCCACCCTCCCCTTTTCTTCCGCCTCTTTCGTTGCCTCCATCCAGCCCCTGCCAAAATAAATCCAAGTCTGTTGATAACTGGATCTGGGGAGCAGACTTTTAACGCACGCCAATCTGCCCCATTCCCCTCCCAGCGTGTACAATGGCTTTCTTCACACAACTTCTGACAACAGGTGTCCCTAACGGCTGGGATCGTTCTCTGGTTAGGCTGGATTTTTTAAATGTTAGTTTTGGACATTCAAACTACAGTGGTACCTCGGGTTAAGAACTTAATTGGTTCCGGAGGTCCATTCTTAGCCTGAAACGGTTCTTAACCTGAGGTACCACTTTAGTTAATGGGGCCTCCCACTGCCACTGCACGATTTCTGTTCTCATCCTGAGGTAAAGTTCTTAACCCGAAGTACTATTTCTGGGTTAGCGGAGTCTGTAACTTGAAGCATCTGTAACGTGAAGCGTCTGTAACCCGAGGTACCACTGTATAGGATCCTGAACTGATCGGTGGGTGTTTAAGAGAAGTTCAATGCTAATTGCAGCGTAAAATGAAAGCGACTGGTATCTACGAACAGGAGGCGGGCAGAGATACACACACACACACACACAAGCAGTGAGTCAGCTGTGATCGGCATTAATAGGAAAGGACTGGAGCATGCCAGCTGCCAAGTTAGTTGTACTGTAGGCCATTGCATGTTGGAAGGAACGAGTGGTACCGGCACGCGTGCTGCAGGAGCAGCCTTGCCAGGTTTTTCCGAGGGAGCTCCTCCCAGGCATCAGGGGCAGTGTTTAGGAAAGGAGGGTGGCAGCCCACAGCCATTAAATGGTGCAATCCCACAGGAAGCCATGGAGCTGCCCGGACTTGGCAGAGCTCTGGGGGAAGCCAGCTGCAGCTGAAAGGCGGGCACGTGCCAGGCTGCAAATCCCATCCACGGCACAGAACACTGCGGTCTCTCTCTCTCTCTCTTTTATTCTCTCGCTCCCCTGCGAATAAAGCCAAGTTTCTCAAAGCGCGAGGCCGGCTTTCCGAAGCAGAGGCAGGCAGGCAGCTTGGAAGAAGACAGCTTTCGGGTCCTTTCTCTCTTGACCTGTTTGGCTGGGCGGGGGGGGGGGGGAGGTGTATTTTTTTATATACAGTGGTACCTTGGTTCTCAAACGCCTTGGTACTCAAACAACTTCGAACCCAAACACTGCAAACCCAGTGTTTCAGAAAGTAAGTAATAATAATAATAATAATAATAATTTATTATTTGTACCCCGCCCATCTGGCTGGGTTTCCCCAGCCACTCTGGGCGGCTTCCATAAAAACCAGAAATACACTAAAATATCACAGATTAAAAACTTCCCTGAACAGGGCTGCCTTAAGATGTCTTCTGAATGTCAGGTAGTTATTTATCGCTTTGACATCTGATGGGAGGGCGTTCCACAAGGCGGGTGCCACTACCGAGAAGGCCCTCTGCCTTGTTCCCTGTAGCTTTGCTTCTCGTAATGAGGGAACCGCCAGAAGGCCCTCGGCGCTGGACCTCAGCGTCCGGGCAGAACGATGGGGGTGGAGACGCTCCTTCAGGTATACTGGGCCGAGGCCGTTTAGGGCTTTAAAGGTCAACACCAGCACTTTGAATTGTGCTCGGAAACGTACTGGGAGCCAATGTAGGTCTTTCAAGACCGGTGTTATGTGGTCTCGGCGGCTGCCCCCAGTCACCAGTCTAGCTGCCGCATTCTGGATTAGTTGTAGTTTCCGAGTCACCTTCAAAGGTAGCCCCACGTAGAGCGCATTGCAGTAGTCCAAGCGGGAGATAACTAGAGCATGCACCACTCTGGCGAGACAGTCCGCGGGCAGGTAGGGTCTCAGCCTGCGTACCAGGTGGAGTTGGTAGACAGCTGCCCTGGATACAGAATTGACCTGCGCCTCCATGGACAGCTGTGAGTCCAAAATGACTCCCAGGCTGCGCACCTGGTCCTTCAGGGGCACAGTTACCCCATTCAGGACCAGGGAGTCCTCCACACCAGCCCGCCCCCTGTCCCCCAAAAACAGTACTTCTGTCTTGTCAGGATTCAACCTCAATCCATTAGCCGCCATCCATCCTCCAACCGCCTCCAGGCACTCACACAGGACCTTCACCGCCTTCACTGGTTCTGATTTAAAAGAGAGGTAGAGCTGGGTATCATCTGCATATTGATGGACACCCAGTCCAAACCCCCTGATGATCTCTCCCAGCGGCTTCATATAGATGTTAAAAAGCATGGGGGAGAGGACGGAACCCTGAGGCACCCCACAAGTGAGGGCCCAGGGGTCTGAACACTCATCCCCCACCACCACTTTCTGAACACGGCCCAGGAGGAGGGAGCGAAACCACTGTATAACAGTGCCCCCAGCTCCCAGCCCCTCTAGACGGTCCAGAAGGATGTTATGGTCGATTGTATCAAAGGCCGCTGAGAGATCCAGCAGAACTAGGAAACAGCTCTCACCTTTGTCCCTAGCTCGCCGGAGATCATCAACCAGCGCGACCAAGGCAGTTTCAGTCCCATGATGAGGCCTGAATCCCGATTAGAAGGGATCCAAATGGTCCGCATCCTCCAGGCGTGCCTGGAGTTGTTCAGCAACCACGCGCTCAATCACCTTGCCCAAGAATGGAAGATTTGAGACTGGGCGATAGTTGGCCATACTGGCCGGGTCTAAAGATGGTTTTTTAAGAAGCGGTTTGATGACCGCCTCTTTCAGCGGATCTGGGAATGCTCCCTCACAGAGGGAAGCATTCACCACCCCACAGAGCCCATCGCCCAGCCCTTCCCGGCTTGCTTTTATTAGCCAGGATGGGCAAGGATCCAGGAGACAGGTGGTTGGTTTCACGCGTCCAAGCAGCCTGTCCACATCCTCGGGGGTAATGGATTGAAATCGATTCCATGCAACTTGACCAGACAGAGCTCTAGCACTCTCCCGCCCCAGCCCTGCTCCCACGGTGGTGTCTAGCTCCTTCCGAATATGAGTGATTTTATCTGCAAAAAACTTTGCAAAATCGTTGCAGGAGATCTTGGGGTCTTTACAAAGCCCCGGTGGTAAAGGTGGTTCCGTTAAATTACGAACCACCTGAAAAAGTCTCCTGCTACTATTTTCTGCAGATGCAATAGAGGCGGTGAAGAAAGTCTTCTTCGCCGTCGCTATCGCCACTTGGTAGGCTCGACGTTGAGCTCTAACCTGTGTCCGGTCAGATTCGGAGTGAGATTTTTGCCACCGACGCTCTAGCCGTCTCAGCGATTGTTTCATCGCCCTCAGCTCCGAAGAAAACCACGGAGCTGTCCGGGCTCCATGCAATCGGAGAGGGCGCTTCGGAGCCAGACAGTCGATAGCCCTGGTTAACTCCGCATTCCAGCGGGCCACCAGGGAATCAGCTGAAAGGCCATCAACATGGGATAAGGCATCCCCTACCACTCTCTGGAAACCATTTGGATCCATTAAGTGGCGGGGGCGGACCATCCGAATTGGTCCCACCTCCCTGCAGAGGGGAAGGGTCGCGGAGAAGTCCAGTTGCACCAGGAAGTGATCTGACCATGGCACTTCTTTTGTTTCACTTTTACTTAGTGTCAGATCACCCACGTCACTAGAGGTGAACACCAGGTCTAAGGCATGTCCATGACTATGAGTTGGGCCAAACTTATTCAGGGACAGCCCCATGGAGGCCATGCTTTCCACGAAGTCCAGAGCAGCCCCTTGTAAGGTCGTGTCGGCATGGATGTTAAAATCCCCTAGGACAACCAAACTAGGTGTCTCCAGGAGAAAATCCGCCACGACCTGAAGCAGCTCAGACAGGGAATCCTTGGTGCAGCGGGGAGGTCGGTACACCAAAAGGAATCCTGTACTGCCCCTATTGCCCAACTTCCAGAACATGCACTCAGAAAACTGGATCTTCCCAGTAGGACGCCTGGTGCAAGCTAGTGACTTCCTAAAAATCACTGCAACCCCCCCTCCCCGCCCACATGACCTGGGTTGCTGTGCGTAAGAGAAACCTGGTGGGCAAGCAGCGGCAAGGACAGGCCCATCTGCTTCCTCCAACCAGGTCTCTGTCACACATGCCAGGTCAAGTCCTCCATCCACAATCAGGTCGTGGATGGCAGTGGTTTTATTCCTCATTGACCTGGCATTACACAGCAACACCTTCAGGTCATGTAGGTTTCCCCTGTTGATTCCAGTATCCATCCGGTCAAGGCCAGACCCGGAGGCAGGGATAGTCTTCAAACAACGAGTAAGTAAGTAAGTAAGTAAGTAAGTAAGTAAGTAAGTAAGTGTTCCGGTTTGCGAACTTTTTTCAGAAGTCGAACGTGCTCTGTTTTGAGTGCCATGCTTCTGTTTTGAGTGTTACGCTGAGGTCTGTCTGTTTGTGTGATTTATTTTGCGTTTTTGTGGCTCTTTTTTGTTTTGTTTTTGTGACTGTGTGGAACCTAGTTCAGCTACTGATTGTGTGACTGCAGTACATTGTTTATTGCTTTCATTTTATGGATCAATGGCCTCGTTAGAAAGTAAAATTCATGTTAAATCGCTGTTTTCAGGGTTGTTTTTAAAAGTCTGGAACGGATTAATCCATTTTGCATTACTTTCTATGGGAAAACACCTTGGTTTTGGAACACTTTGGTTTTGGAATGAACTTCTGGAACGGATTAAGTTTGAGAAGCAAGGTACAACTGTATATACGTGTCTTGATTGGCCCAGGAAGCGAAGTGCTCACCCATGTCTTTCAAAGGAAGGTAGCTTTTATGCGCATCTTGCAACAAATTGTTGCAGCGCAGAGCACTCCTGTCCAGAGTTCGAGCCAGGCAGTCATGACAACGTCCCAAATATTCTCCATTCCCCTAATTCTAGGTTTCCAGTTATGCCCAACAATATTTTGTGGACACTAACCATGTTGAGTCCTAAATAGGCAGCCGGGTAGAGTTGGAGCGGTGGGGAGAGATTCTCCCAAGCCTGGTGATCACAGAGCTGGAAGGAACCGCAAGGGTCATCTAGTCCAACCCCCTGCAAGACAGGAATCTTTTGACCAACATGGGACTCGAACCCACAACCTTTGGTGTAATTATATCTCTCTCTTGTGTGCGGATGGTGCTGTTTTAGCTACCTAAAGATCAGCGTTTGGGAGGATGAGTTCACTGTTAGTATATCAACTTTTCTGAAATCCTGAAATTCTTCTACCCCACTCTTCTAAACTTTATTCTTTTCTCACCCAAACTCATCATTCAGGTAATTCCTCAGGAGGGAGAAGCAAATTCAAACTCCCTACCCCAACCAAATTTTAAATCCTGATGCAATCGCTTGTTCTATATATTATCTTTATTTAATTAAAATGTTTTTGATGCCACACTTTCATTAAAACTAAAGATAGCTGTATGGCACTTTTAAAAGTTGCCATAAAACCAGCGCACGTATAATAACACTCATAAAAGCAGTCGGCCACGACAAAATTTAGAACAAATTGGTATGAACTGCCAGCAAAGGCTTGGAAAAATAAATGGGTTTTGTTTGTTTAGCAAGTGCTGAAATAGTGTTGCCTCCTGCAGCATTCTACACTAGCAGTAGCTTCCAGGCCAGCCTTAAGGTACAGGCCTGCATAGAGCACAGTAGCGTCATCCAATCCATTGCATGTGTCGCAATGGCAAGGATATCCCTGGGAAAAGTTGCTTCTAGCCTCTGTCAGCTACAAGATGTGCTCCCAGAGAACTCCCAGACTATAAACGAGTGTTAGAAACTCAGACAAATAAGCTAATAGCCAAATGGTACCTTAAACTTATGGGATGCAGGTGGCGCTGTGGGTTAAACCACAGAGCCTAGGACTTGCCGATCAGAAGGTCGGCAGTTCGAATCCCCGCGATGGGGTGAGCTCCCATTGCTCAGTCCCTGCTCCTGCCAACCTAGCACTTCGAAAGCATGTCAAAGTGCAAGTAGATAAATAGGAAGGTAAGGAAGGTAAACGGCGTTTCCATGCGCTGCTCTGGTTCGCCAGAAGCGGCTTAGTCATGCTGTAAGCCGGCTCCCTTGGCCAATAAAGCGAGACGAGCGCCGCAACCCCAGAGTCGGTCACGACTGGACCCAATGGTCAGGGGTCCCTTTACCTTTACCTTAAACCTAGGGTACGGTAGCCACAACAGAATGTCTAGGTAACTTTTGTTGCAGTTGTTTTACTACTATTATTATTATTATTATTATTATTATTATTATTATTATTATTTTACCGCTTTACAGTTGTACCTTGGTTGTCAAACTTAATCCGTTCTGGGAGTCCGTTTGACTCCCGGAACCATTCCAAAACCATGGCGCGGCTTCCGATTGGCTGCAGGGGCTGCCTGGACTCAATCGGAAGCCGCAGAAGCCACATTGGACGTTCAGCTTCCAAAAAACATTCAAAAAACAGAAATCTCACTTCCGGGTTTTCGATGTTCGGCAGCTGAAATGTTTGGCAACTAAGCCGTTCGGCAACCAAGGTACAGCTATATATTTTAAAGAGGAAAAAATCTCAAAGCGGTTTACAACACGTTAAAACATCCAATAAAACAATCTAGGATAAAAAAAAAACAAGCTTCAGGGAAAATATGTCAGATCCTTCTTCTAAGTGATATTTTGCTTTCCCCAGTTGCTAGCCTGATATCCAAAGATCTTCCCTGGTCGCAATTGGACCCGCTGCCAGTTGCAAAACGCACCTGGCACCCAACTAATTTTGAACACTGGTGGCAATCCACCCACCCACTCCCCCATTTCCCCAAGCTTAGAGGTTTCCTCGTCAGTTGCTCTGGGCTTTGGGGTTTCTCTGAGCACCACCAAACCCCAGAGCAAAACTGGTCAGCCGCTGTTAACATGAATTTTGGAAGGCCACCAAAACGTGAAGACCACTATGAAAAAGCGGGCATGCCAGAAGGGTTTTAACCATCAACACACACTTCCTTAATCAGTCAACGAAGGTAAGGGAGAGCTTCCACACAAGGATACAAATGGGACGAAGCGTTGCCAGCTTGCTGGTTGGGGTAATCCCAGCCCCTCTACACCCTGCCATCCTTTTTGCACATCTAGTACAGCAAATATGCACACACCAAATCTATTTTCTGCAAATGGACTTGAGTCTGCAGGTTTGGGAAGGCCGAGTTTCACTTATAACTTCGCGGCCAGCCAGGTTGACACGACAACACAGGCTACTTACTTAAAGTGAATCTGCAACAAGACCCTCCCTCCCATTTTTGTTTCTGCCACCACTGTGTATGACAGTGGTACCTCGGGTTAAGTACTTAATTCATTCCGGAGGTCCGTTCTTAACCTGAAACTGTTCTTAACCTGAAGCACCACTTTAGCTAATGGGGTCTTCCACTGCTGCCGCCAGGCCGCCGGAGCACAATTTCTGTTCTCATCCTGAGGTAAAGTTCTTCACCCGAGGTACTATTTCTGGGTTAGCGGAGTCTGTAACCTGAAGCATATGTAACCTGAAGCGTATGTAAACCGAGGTACCACAGATCCACTGTGCCCACCTCAATGTGCTGTAAATGCAGCTAATTCACTTCGTTCCTGATCATGTCATGGCTCTCAAGTGTCAGCTGCAATAAAACAAATGACCCATTTCCTGAAAGAGCAAAAGGGCGCTTGGGGTACAATCCTCCTCCTCCTCACCTCCATTTTAAAAAACAAACTTGAGCTTTGCCTGCTGTGGTTGCCTTAATTCATAAAAGTCCAGGGACTCGGAAGAATGAAGTCGGAATTTCACAAGCGCATGATGGAAATCCACAGGACCCGGTGTTGACAGAAGCCGGGCAAGGAGATGAAGGAGATCTTGGGGGCAGCAGTGGGACACATCACACAGGCCATGAAATGAGAAAAGGTGGGTGCTACAGCGTGGTTGGGGAGCAAAACCAGAAGAGGGGTGGACCGATGGTCTGCGTCTCCTAGTAGGAAACAATGCAGAACGGTGGAAAGGCACATTTTGCATTGAAAATAGCTAGTCCAAGCTGCGGTCCCAGGGCTGAAATGAATACTGGTGGTCTGACAGCTGATCCCAAAAGGCTATGTTACAAGGTGACAATAATTCACTGCATGGAAGGGATCAGATGACGAAGCATAGCCATTAGCCAGTCACCCAGTGTGTTTATTCTTCTGGGCAAGATCTACCACTCAAGCCACCCCAGAGCAGATGGGATGCTTTCTTATCATCATCCTCACCACCACCACAACCACATTTCTGTGAGATGCGGAAAACCACGTGTGGTCAGCTGCAAGGCTGAAATAATGAGTGATGAACATTCCTGGCTGCCTGAAATTTGGCTTTAGCCACTCGCAACATACTCCACATACAGAGACATTTGTGGCGTCGTACGTGTGTGGATGGTCGTTGCTTGTTTGTAGCACGGCGTCCATGCGACGTTCTTCAAGAAAGCCCACCTGTTTGGCAAGCTTCCTTGACTTTTTCGAGCACCAAAATGGCAATGCACCATTGCTGAGGAAATGGAGGTTCTTTCCCCTATACAGTGGTACCTCAGGTTAAGTACTTAATTCGTTCCGGAGGTCCGTTTTTAACCTGAAACTGTTCTTAACCTGAAGCACCACTTTAGCTAATGGGGCCTCCTGCTGCTGCCATGCCGCTGGAGCACGATTTCTGTTCTCATCCTGAAGCAAAGTTCTTAACCTGAAGCACTATTTCTGGGTTAGCGGAGTCTGTAACCTGAAGTGTATGTAACCTGAAGCGTATGTAACCCAAGGTACCACTGTACGGTCATACCTTGGTTGTCAAACGCCTTGGTAATTGGACGTTTTGGTTCCCAAACGCAGCAAACCCAGAAGTGAGTGTTCCGGTTTGCAAACGTTCTTCAGAAGCTGGACGTCCGACGGGGCTTCTGATTGGCTGCAGGAGCTTCCTGCAGCCAATCAGAAGCCGCACTTTGGTTCCTGAACATTTTCGAAGTCGAACGGACTTCTGGAATGGATTCTGTTCGACTTCCAAGGCAATCAGAAGCTGCAGAAACTCCATCGGATGTTTGGGTTCCAAAGAACGTCCACAAATCAGAACAGTCACTTCCGGGTTTGCGGCGTTCAGGAGCCAAAACCTCCGAGCACCAAGGCTTTCAGGATTGAAGGTAAAGGTAAAGGTAAAGGACCCCTGACAGTTAAGTCCAGTCGCGAACGACTCTGGGGTTGTGGCGCTGATCTTGCTTTACTGGCTGAGGGAGCCGACGTTTGTCCGCACACAGTTTTTCGGGGTCATGTGGCCAGCATAGGGCAGTGAGCTGAAAATGGGTGTTTTCTCATATTGCCCCTGTATTTTGGAATGCCCTTCCCTCTCTGCCATAAGTAAACCAGCAACCACAAGTTGCTTTCAACATCTTCACTTTCCCTGACCCATCAGACTGCACACTATTTTATGTGTTTGTGGCCCATGACTTCCTGTTTTATTTGATTTTATATGCTCTTTTATACTGCAGTTTTATTGGTTTTGGGCTGCATTTTTGTTTTAACAATATCATATTTTTTTTAACTGTACACTGCTTAGAGGTTTAAAAAACATTGTTTATAAATGCTATATAATGCTTTGTATATATTTTTTTGAAATAAAAACTTGCAGTTGTTTGTATTTAGGCCATGGTATGCTTTGTAATTATAAACTACATATCCTTTCCCTCTTGATATGTTTTATTATTACTTAATACATTACATAGGTGTCTTCTTTACTGATTGTGACAACTTACTCTTTTCTCTCTCTTTGCAAACAAATTGCTCTTTTATTTTTTCCCTGTCACCTGTTTATACATTTAATTACTTTTTTAAAAATGCTGATAGATAGGCAATGCAATCTAGAAGTCTTATTCAGCTATGCTGAATGAACGTGGCTTTGAATCCAAGCAATATATCTTAACTGATCTGAAAATCTGATTGGGAGTTGTGCTCCTTTGGCCTCTAGCTATTCTCAACTTGTTAGATAGTGGAAAACTACCCAGAAAGAGTAAACCCAGGGGGGGCTTCACTTCTACTGTTCTCAGATTTTGCAGCTCTGTGTACACAAACTTGCACAGACTCTGTCCCAAGCTCTACATTAGCCATCTCAAACTTTGTCCAGGGCTAGCCTTCCTAAGTCAATAATGTATGCTCCCCATTCATATCGTTTATTGACAATAGTGCAGTAATCTCCGTCTGTCTCAGTCACAGCAGACACTATGGAAAAATGATCTTAAGGCTCTGAGCTCCGGTATACCCTGTGAATGTGAGCTGAAACTGTAATGCAAAAAGCTTTGCAAATCTGTTTCGATGTCATATGGATGACTGCAGACAAGACTTAACACCTGCACATGTATTTGTCCTGGTGACTGGCAACTCCTTACAATTTTTCAAAATTATTTTGAGTTTAGAATGCTTAACTGAAGGCATTAATTTCTACTTATTGTGGTCAGGGCAAGAAGCACACTATGTGTGTACACTCACTGAATGCTAGCCCTGCATAAAGGTAAAGGGACCCCTGAACAGTTAAGTTTAGTCAAAGGCGACTAAACGGCACTGCGGTGCTCATCTCGCTTTCAGGCCGAGGGAGCCGGCGTTTGTTCACAGAGAGTTTTCCAGGTTGTGTGGCCAACAGGACTAAACTGCTATTGGTGCATGGAGGACCGTGACGAGTGCCAGAGCGCATGGAAACACTGTTTACCTTCCCTCCGCAGCAGTACCTATTTATCTACTTGCACTGGCGTGCTTTCGAACTGCTAGGTTGGCAGGAGCAGGGACTGAGCAACAGGAGCTCACTCCATTGCGGGGATTCGAACCGCCGACCTTCCGATGAGTGAACCCAAAACGCTCAGTGGTTTAGACCACAGCGCCACCCACGTCCCTTCCTTACAGGAACCTGGACCCATATGCTTGGATGGAAGGGGACAGGGTCGCTGGTAGGATCCTTTAACACAATAACCACGGAGACAGCTGAATTTGGCTTGTGTGAGAGGCCAGAGGTCCCAAACAGAACTCTAGCAATGGGACCTGGGCACCTATCTCTGTACCAGTCTCTGTACCTACCAGATAGCAAAATCAGGTGACACAAGGAGCCAATAGGATTCCACCAGGTGTTATAAAGCTGCTGGCTCTGGGCTGGCTCTTCAGTCTGAACAACGTGCTGCTCAGACACAGATTGTTAAGACTGCCTACCCTCACTTGGTCCAGGGTGGATCTGATTTAAATCAAATTGATTTAAATCACTAGTCAGTAAGACTTGATTTAAATATTTTTATTTTTATTTTACAGAAAGACTCATTCTTGCTGATATAATCTTAATATATACAACCAGATGAAGGTTTTGTTTTTGGAATAATAAACTTTCTGAGTAGTTTTTACAGTTATATCAAAAATTACTGATTTGGTTATACATTAGAAATACATAGACAAATAATTATGAAATTATTGTGAGGTTTAATAAGTTAACTGTTTATATTTGGACAACTTTTCTGCTGTACTTTGCTGGAAGGAGAAAAATAATCATTTCCTTGATAACAATTTAAACAATTAATTTAACTAAAACAATAACATTATAGCATATGTATCCATGTTTGTTAACTGATCATGTGGTTAAACGATTTTTTAAAATAAAAAAACTAGACTGAGTTTTAGCATACGTGAAAAACTTAAAACAAATCCTTATTTCCTGATGAATAGCCTTTGGAGTAGAATGTAACTTAAATAGAAAACTATCTTTAGAAAGATTTTTCCTCCAAAAGCATTTTATTTTAGAAATCCAATTTAACTTTAAAAAATCTGATTTAAATTTGAAAAATCTGATATATATTTTTTAAAAAATTAAAAACACTGCGCACCTTTGGGTCACTAACCCTGGTACTAATAGGAATAGCTCTACTTTTTCCACCCTCTCTTTTCCTTGCCTCCTCTCCTTTTTTTGTATTCAGGTGTTCAAAATTGACCACACATCAGGTGCATTTTGCACCTGGCTTTAGACCACTTCTGACCAAGTGAAGAAGCCTGGGCGCCAGGATCATTGGATCTGGAGTATTTTCACACACTAATACCCCATTCTGTAGAATTCAACCAGTTATGTTTTATCCACACAATCAGAATGAATTTCAGGAACCATATTGCTTTTTCTGTGCAGCGTGAGCAGAAGTTGTCACCATTAAGAAAAAGAGGTCGGAATAGGCCAATATGTATGTGGACGGTCCCTAGATTGAGTGACTTATCTTCTTTAAGTTCTCGAAGCTCTTAACCTTTCTCAAGGTTGTCATCTGAACTAGCCAGATGTGTAACTGAGAATCAATCACGGTCAATCCATCATTTGAAAAATAAGAATTCAGAGCAGTCATGCCTCAAAATGTAAACCAGACATTCCATTTTGGCAACTGCAACCTTGGTTTAAGGAGCCATTTGGCCCCTAGCTTATATATCTGAGTTTCTCATACTACTCTCACATGTTTGTCTGAATTAATTTATTTCCCTCCCCACACCCCACCTGATTCTTTCCTCCTTTCCTTTTTAATGTTAATAGACCAATTCTATGTACATATATGGTATAATGGATCAAAAGAATATACATGAACAAAAAGCTTAACCTGTGATATTCAACACACTCCTCAGACATAAAATTAAGTACAACTCAACTACAGTGGTACCTCGGGTTACATATGCTTCAGGTTACATATGCTTCAGGTTACAGACTCCGCTAACCCAGAAATAGTACCTCGGGTTAAGAACTTTGCTTCAAGATGAGAACAGAAATCGTGCGGCGGCAGCGGGAGGCCCCATTAGCTAAAGTGGCACCTCAGGTTAAGAACAGTTTCGGGTTAAGAATGGACCTCCAGAATGAATTAAGTACTTAACCCGAGGTACCACTGTATGCTGGAAATTTTTTACCAGTAAACCTCGTGCACCATCTCTCAGTGGAAAATAGAGATGTTTGAAAGATCTGCCTTTTTGTTAATTCACTTACTAAAGCCACAACCCTGAGAACCACCATTCTTCTACAACCATCTTTTAACCATTGGGGTATTCTAGCTCTCTAACTGACCAGCTCTCTAGATTCTTACTCCTGTTTGTGTTCTCGTAATTCTCCTCAGAGGTAAGTCAGAATTATTTCTATTTTGCTGAAGGGGATCTCAGAATCAGAAATAGTGACTCGCCCGAGACTATGCAAATAGCAGGAATCTGACTCTCAAGATTCCTCAAGGCGATTCTGTATCTTATTGGCTTCCAACCAATCTTGTACAGGTTCATGTAAACTTTTTCCCCCAGCCCAAAGTCAGTGAATTTGCACAAGCTGAGTTAGTCTTCTGGATTGTTCAACACAAGGCTGGATCAAGACAAAACATGTTTTTGATTCAACCTCTTTCCTAAGATTGTCAGGAGGCAATTTTGTCATACATACGTATTCTGCATTAGTTGGGAAATGGGATCAGCAAAAGCCACAGAAAAAGAAATGTCTATTCAGATCTAGACAAAATATTTGTCTTGAATTCATCTTTCATCCCAGAGGAAAAACATGCCTAAATACCAGTGAAATAAATAAAGACCAGGGTTTAAATCCCAGAGATTTAATGGTGACATGTTCTGCACACACACCATGCATTTAAAGAACTTTGTTTTGCTCCAAAGAAACCTGTAGCTCATTAAGGATTGAGAATTGTAGTTCTGTGAGGGGTATACTATGGTTCCCAGGATTCTCTGAAGGAAAGGAATGTTCTTTAAAAGTGCTTTACAGATACAGTCATACCTTGGTTGTCGAACGCCTTGCGACTTGGCTCCCAAACACTGCAGACCTGGAAGTGAGTGTTCCAGTTTGCAAACGTTTTTTGGAAGCCGAACGTCTTGTGCAGCTTCCGATTGGCTGGAGGAAGCTCCTGCAGCCAATCGGAAGCAGTGCCTTGGTTTTCAAATGTTTTCAGAAGTCGAAGGGGCTTCCGGAACGGATTACGTTCGAGAACCAAGGTACGACTGTACTGTATACATGAAGCCTGTGTACATCTAACATCTTACTAGCTGCTGAAGCATAAACTGATTTAAACCCATTCTTAAAGCTGAATCTTCTTAGTTGGATTGTTCCATTAATCAAGCGTCCAGCAGATGTTTTTAAACACCTTTGACTACAGACTTCAAAAAAGTGATATTAAAGATGTTCTTAAGCACTCGGCTGGAAGGAAAGTGGAGCTCCTTGGCATCACTTGGGATAGAATCCTAACTTTTTTCTCTTGCTCTAATACACCAAATAAATGAAGCATTAGAGAGCACAGAAATGTAGCGTTCAAAGGGGTCCCCAGGGTCATCTAGTCCAACCCCCTGCAATGCAGGAATCTCAATGAAAGCATCCATGGCAGATGGCCACCTAACCTCTGCTTAAAAACCTCCAAGGAAGGAGAGTCCCCTCCACCCCTTGTAGGAGTCTGCTCCACTGTCAAACTGCTCTTACTGTCAGAAAGTTATTCCTGATGTTTAGTCAGAATCTTATTCTTTTGTAACTGATTCAGATGCTACCCTCTGCAGCAGGAGAAAACAGCCATTTGGATATTTGAAGATGGCTATCATATCTCCTCTCAGTCTCCTCTTTACCAGGCTAAACATACCCAGTTCCCTCAACCGTTCCCCACAAGGCTTGGTTTCCATACCCTTTACGATTGCAAGAATTCCTGAAACCTGAAGCCATTGACATTTCCCACCAGAACTTCATAAAATAGGACCACCACCACTTTAGTGTAGGAAGGGAGCCTTATATCCATGAATCAGAGCACTGGTCCACGATGGTCTAAAATGACTGGCCACATCTCTCCAAGGTCTCAGATGGGGGCTTTCTCTCAGCAACACCAAGAGATGCTGGAATTGAAGCTGAGAACACATGAATGATCTTGGGGGCCAAACAAGTTGCCCACCTTCTCCTAGCAGATCCACAGCCTTCAAAACAAAACTCAAGTATTAAGACAAGCAATAAGAAAAAGGGACACTGAGGTTCAGATAAATAGACACTGCTCATCCCACAGAATGGCAAAAACACCACCAAATGCATCATAGAATTGTAGAGTTGGAAGGGACCCTGTGGGTCGCCTAGTTCACTAATCCACTACAGTGGTACCTCGGGTTAAGAACTTAATGTGTTCTGGAGGTCTGTTCTTAACCTGAAACTGTTCTTAACCTGAAGCACCACTTTAGCTAATGGGGCCTCCTGCTGCTGCCGCGCTGCTGGCACACGATTTCTATTCTCATCCTGAGGTAAAGTTCTTAAAGTGAGGTACTATTTCTGGGTTAGCAGAGTCTGTAACCTGATGAGTCTGTAACCCGAGGTACCACTGTACTATCTTCCTTGGGAATAACAGGTTCTATTATTTATAATACCATTATGATGGGATTCTGCTTCCCTGCCACTGGAGAGGGGAGGAAAGCGAAGTCCTATTTGTTACACAACTGGGCTGCTACAGCTGAACCCAACCCCAAAACACAATACCAAATTGTTTACTCAGAACTGCATCCGACTAAGTAAAATGAGGTTTAAAGGTACCCCTGACCGTTAGGTCCAGTCGCAGACAACTCTGGGGTTGTGCGCTCATCTCGCTCTATAGGCAGAGGGAGCCAGCGTTTGTCCGCAGACAGCTTCCAGTTCATGTGGCCAGAATGACTAAGCCGCTTCTGGCAAACCAGAGCAGTGCACGGAAACGCCATTCTATCTTCCCACCGGAGCGGTACCTATTTATCTACTTGCACTTTAATGTGCTTTTGAACTGCTAGGTGGGCAGGAGCAGGGACCCCGTCGCGGGGATTCGAACCGCCAACCTTCTGATCGGCAAGTCCTAGGCTCTGTGGTTTAGACCACAAATGGGGCTTACTCCTAGCTAAATACACACCGGCTTATGGTAGGAATACCCACACATCCAAGCCCAAACCATCATCCTGGCCAATGCTAAGTCAGAGGTCCTCAGATATGCAGAGAACTCACACAACAACAGGACCCAAAGAACCATTTGGCAAATGCTGTGAACCCAAGGGAAGACATGGGGCTAATGTTTCTCAAGCAACATGCTGCCAAGTGGGGGAAATCGACTGCTCAAAAAGAAAAGGGCACAATTCCCCTGTTCTGGGTAAAGGATCCTGGTTTTCAAAGTTCTGCCTCACCAATATGAACAAGTACCTTCCTCTTTTCATAAATGCAGCATCTTAGACCCCAGGAATCATGGACACCGCCATTTAACTATACAGTACGTGGTGTAAAGCTGAAAACAAATTACAGTGGTACCTCGGGCTACATATGCTTCAGGTTACAGACTCCGCTAACCCAGAAATATTACCTCACGTTAAGAACTTTACCTCAGGATGAGAACAGAAATCGTGCTCCGGCGGCGCAGCAGCAGCAGGAGGCCCCATTAGCTAAAGTGGTGCTTCAGGTTAAGAACAGTTTCAGCTTAAGAACTGACCCCCAGAATCAATTAAGTACTTAACCCAAGGTACCACTGTAAAACTAAGAAGCTGCACTTTCTTTTCCCAAATCTTTAGCATGCCATCTTTTTAGAGAGCTACAACTTGTAGGTATCACAACTTCTAGAACCAATTATCATTCTACGTCTCTTCTAAAGCAAATATTTGCTGCTTTGTTCCAAGTGTCACTACCCTTTCAGGAAACTGAACTTTCCCACCAATGCTTCCCCCTGCCTTTACAAAACCCCCACAAAAGTTCACTAAATTTAAAAGGGCATACCGTGCAATCTGTATTTGTAAACCTGCACATTTCCTTGGAGGCAAGCCCCACTTCGCTCAGTGGGGCTGACTCCCAGGTAAGTGTGCATAGGAATTAAGACTTAAGAAATCTTTTGTGGTGTCACCAAGGGAAACGCATTCAACTCATAAAGTCAGCATGTATCTGCTGAGCAGACTAGTTATTAGCTACCAATAAATAGAACCTCCTATAAGGCATCTTGGAGTTGATTCTCTATCTTAGATGCTTGGGATTTTTAAATGCTAAATTTGTCTTATTTTTTTCAAGAATCTCTTCCATTTTCCCAACTTTTTGCTGCCACAGTTCTGAAAAGCATCCATTTTTCTGGGTATTTTGGGAAGTTTGGGGGGAAATGAATACATAAAAAGGGGCGTGGGAAGAATGGCATTTATCATTTGAGGTATGTTTCCCTGCAAATGCAAACCAAGAATTACTTGTGAATTCTCCTAAAACTTCTATTTTTCCTTTATGTAAAATATGAACACTTTTCTAACCAGTGAAAAACTGCCCCCTTAGTTCCCCTCTTCAGTTGAAACTTTTAAGAACTAAACAGGTGCTTAGAATTCTACTAAGGCTGCACTTTCCCTGAGACTTAGCCCTACCAAACATATTGGGACTTACTTCTGAGTAAAATGCATAGGTTTGGATTGCCTATGCCTGTCTAACTTTAAAAATTTCAACCAGGAAGATCCAATTAATTCACATTGCTCAAAAGGTACCAGGTCCAAGCTGAAGACAAGACATACTTTTCTTGATCCGTGGGATCTCCCTCATGTGAATTTGCAGTGCGCCATGCAGAAAAAGTATGCAGCATGGGATCAATAGAAGCGATCCAGCGAGACGCGAAACTTTCCTTGTCACATGTTGGCTCTCTAGCCACTTAGGGGTAACTGCTTCACACCAACCTTTTCCCATTTTTATTGCCTCTAAGTAGGGCTACTTTGGGGGCACATCTTTAACTCTATGAACAGTTCCTGGATTGGAAACCAGTCAGTACCTCAGGTTAAGTACTTAATTCATTTTGGAGGTCCGTTCTTAACCTGAAACTGTTCTTAACCTGAAGCACCACTTTAGCTAATGGGGCCTCCTGCTGCTGCCGCGCCACCGGAGCACGATTTCTGTTCTCATCCTGAAGCAAAGTTCTTAACCCGAGGTACTATTTCTGGGTTAGCCGAGTCTGTAACCTGAAGCATATGTAACCTGAAGCGTATGTAACTCGAGGTACCACTGTACTGCAACAGAGATTTTAAATCTACATGTCATTTCTGCCTTTCCTGTCCCTATTACCCGTTGCATTTTATGAGCTTACTTTTATACCCCCAACAATTCCCTAGGAAAGACACTGTTGCCTGTAACCAAAATATATATATATGAAGCAATACCAAACAGGTAAATCTACCAAAATAGGTATGCAAAAAGCAAAACAGAACCATTTTGAAATAGTACGTTTAAGCTCCTTTAAGTGAAAGCTTTTAGCATGATTCCAACTTTCTTTCCTTTTGATGCAAAACAAGTGTAAAGTTAACCCTTTTGCTGGGAATTGAACAGTAACAAATTAAAGCAAATGTTTTTTTGTAGATTCTCCCATTAAACTTAAGGCTGCAAACCTCTACACACAATCATCCTGGGGGAAAGCTCCATTAAACTCAATGTGTCTTCCTTCTGAGTAGGAATGCATAGGATTGCCCTGTTAGTTCCTTGTTTGTTGTAAGGATAAAAAGCTCACAGACACACGGATCTTCAGCTAAATTTGTAGAAAACTACACATCTACTACAGGATCTAAGCTTTCACACATTCTATTAAAAAGAGCCTAACTTAAGACACTGCACATGTATTGACGAGATACCTTAAGCAAGTTTTCTCATAATTCTACAGAAGTTAACCCCAAACAACAACAAAAATCCTAATAATTAATAAGTGTGCTACTTTTGTGAATAACAAAGCTTAGCTATACCTGTAGAAAAACTGCCTTAAAACCATCACATGCAACATGTCCCTATTAGTTAGAATTTTGACTACAGAGGTATAATCACTGTTTCCTTAGTTACTAAATTTCATTCTCTCTATGCTAGTCACTTCCAGTCTTTCATATTTGGAATGTTTGCTTGATGGATTCACTTAATTTTCCCTCCTCTCATTCTTATCCATTCACATTTGTCCTGGTCCCCCACCCCACCCCACAACTCTATCCACTTCAATCTTTTCAGTCTGAGACAACCCCACCCCTAACCTCCAAACATTTCTTAACATTCTTGAGTCCTTAAAACATCTTCGAGGTTGTTTTAATTAACCCTTTCCACCACCAAAGGAATTTGCTGACTTTTAAGGAATAAAATTGCAAAAAAAAAAAAATCCCCCCATGTCCTTTTTTTCAATAAAGTTATAACTGAAAACATACATCCCAAACACACAAAGTCTTTTTAAATATATATAAATTGCAACTCGGGAGTACTTTCTTGTAAGTAAATGCAACTTTTAACAAGAATGTCAAGTAGAGATATTACAGTCCCAGAAAGACCCAACAAGACTTCTCATTAAGTGCTTTATTTGTATATAGTTCAGTTTTTCTAAGTAGGAAATCGCAAATTTACTTATCCATCTGTGCATCTCATATATTAAGAAAATGTTAACTCTGTGCTTGGTATCTCAACTTGGTATTTGTTGAGCTTCATTTTTTAAAAATATAACATCCTGCAACAACCAATTCATTAAAAACTAGCTGAAATCATTCACAATTGTGGTGGAGATAAGCCCTTTTAGATATATTCAGGACCAACCATTTTTACAGAGGCCAGTAGCACATCCTACACGTGTTTTAATTACTATTTAAGATATCCAGGTGGCAGAGTTTATAAATGGTAGGCATGCCATGTCAGTGGCAGTGTAGATTATAATCATTCCTAGAAATCTTTCCTTTCAAATCTGAGTATTTTGGGGCAACTTCTAGTAAATGAGGCTCAAGAAATAAGCCAAGCTTTATTTATTTTTAACTGTGGTTTTACTTCATTAAAAAAAATAATAAACAAAGGATACAGATCAGTATGCCTCTGTTTGGCTAGAATTTTCTTCCACTTAAAAGGTGACATTTTTTACAGATTTAGAGAGAAGGGGAAAACAACTCTCACAGTTATTGAGACTATGCTAATCATATTTAATTAACTAGTTGGGTATCATCCCAAACAAGAAAATCAAGTCTCGATACAAGTGAAAGGAAACACCTTAGCCCTGTAAAAATTCAAGCTAGCAGAGTATACATTTTTATCAATGGAAAAGTGATCTTGTATGAAATACAGGCTCTCCTTTCTTGCCCTTAATACCTTGCCCAAAAGATTCAACATTTTTACTCTCACTTCTATAGGAAAGAAATGCAAAATCCCTGTTGGGAAACTATTGAAGTCACTTTATCACACATCCTGAGCACAAGGTTAAAAATGTATTTTAAGGGAACCTACAAATTAAATCCTGGCATGCAACAGATGACGTCAGACCAACTCTTCTAAGGAAGACTTTGAAAACTCCAACATGGCCACTGACTATTAAGAAGGCAGATGTTTAGATGCATGGAGGTGAAAATATACCCCAGTGATAAGTCGTCTGGGATCTGTTTGATTTCTCTGCCTCAAGTCTACTACCAGGTTTAATTTTTCTTCCTACTTACACCCATATAACCACAATTTGCTTTGAATTACAAAATCTTTCAAGTGATTAATTTGTATATGGTAGATTTCTTAGCATTACTTAGCAAGACTTAAAGAGAATCAGCAACTCCTCAAAATCATCAAATTTCTACACAACTGACAGGCTTTTTTGAAAGCGCTGAACAGGAAACAAGAATAATCAAGTTCCTTTTCTCTCCCTCCAACACCCAATCCCAGCTCCCAAATGTTTATTTTGCTTTGTTTCATTCTAGAATTGCCTGCCCCAAAATCCTTCTCCCAATTGTCATTTTAAACCACAGCTACACTGTGTACCATGCCACAAAGACAGTTACAAGCACTATTGATCACCCATTACACAAGGCCCATGCCTGTTGCTACAATAAAATAAATTATCGAATAGATTTCGGGAGCCTTCCAATCCGGAGGGAGCTGAGGGAAGTCATTCATAAAAAAGAAATGTTATCCTCCATCAGCACATTCTGCTACAAAGTTTGAAAGTCCAAGATATCTACACTCCCCAAAAGGAGAAAGAGAAATTGTGATGGGAATCACAAAACAGAATATATTGAACTATATAGTAACAAACACTCACCTTTCACCCCACCCCCTTTATTTTTTAAACAACTGCCTGGAAAACACAAATTCACACTGAATTCTGGTGGAACAGCGCATTATGATGTTTGCGTCTCCTAGATTTCACAGGAATGAAGAGTAATTGTAACTTTTCTCCACACCATGTGATTTTTGCTTCACCATGCCTATCCAAATCTGCCATTTTTAATCCAGGCAACCAAACCATTGTACAAGCAGCAAGTACACATATTGAATATGTTAATACCACATTAAAGCATGATGAGATAACTACATCTCCACCAAGATGTAAAGTTTGAGAATTATTCAGAGGGGCAGCAAATGAGAAAAAAACCAATACATTAAAGCATTAAAACAAAGCATTACATTAAATTAAAACAAAGCATTAAAAGGTTGCATTGCAGAGGAAAGTCTGTTCAAGTAGGTATTTATTTACAGTAAATGGCCCTGAAATTTACAAAAGAGCACCTCTGCCTCCCAATTTTCAAATTCCCTCTGAATATACTGTATTCTGATTTTATCTCTTTTCCCCTCTGGTACTTTAAGGGGGCAATCCTATGGGCAAGATCCACCAGGATGAGCTGCATAGGATACAGAAGTCAAGCTCAAGGCCCCAACCCTGGCTTAGCTGAAGATACATGAGAGTAAGTTGCTCAGTTTGGATGAGTTGAGGCTTGTGTAAGTCTCCCCAAAAGGGGCGTGGTGGGGGTGGGACCAGAGAAAGGGGCTTAAGGCAGGATCCTAAACCCATTTGGCTCAGCCACGTGATCTGGCAATACAGTGTAAAAGCACTATTTTGAAAGTTTTCCCCTCTTTCAGGATTAAGCAGAGCAGCAGCCCCACTGCTAAACAGGGTTTGGATTTGGTGTGACTTTATGACAGCTTAATTTACACCAATTTGCACCAGCTTCTTGCATAGGATTGCTCTGCAAAAGTAACTCTAGGAATTTGGATGGGGGGGTGAATCAAATTAGCCACCAATTTTGTTTTCTGCTCTCTTCAAAATAGTTTCCTTTCAAAGCAGAGATTGAAAATGCTAATACACCTAGTTTTGTCTGCACAACTCTGGGGAATTTTAAAAACACGTTTTCTTCTTTTCCTTTAAGCAAACATGGAATTTTCTCAACATGGAAAATTTTAAAGAAATTAAACAACTGGATTACCTTTGCTTTTTAGGTACTGAGTGTTCAATCTCAAGTTGTTTTCCATGCAGCTCCACTTTGCCTAAAAACACAAGTGTCTTTTTTAAAAAAACATGTGCATAAGGAAACCTGGACACCATTCTCACATACAGCTCAACTTTTGCTCCCATTCCTCATATTTTAATTCAATTTTATTGGGGAATTCAGATGGCCTTCATCAGAAATCCCACTGCCTTGGGAGGTGCGTTTTCCTCTAGATAAAACAAAAAACTGGATTTCAAATTGAGGGGACTAAACAATGGAAGAAACCAATAATGGAGGTTTCCCCATGACCCTACTTTTTGTACATTCAATTCATTCCTCCTTCACACGCTGGAAGATCTGTTTAATCACAGGAAAGGCAAATTTAAGATTTGCAAGGCCTCTTCCGTCGATTTATTCCACCTCAACTTGTTCGGCTGTATCTTTTTTTAAAAAATAATAATAAGAAAATCCATGAAAACTGTATTCAGCTGGGAAGAAGGAACGTGAATCTAGAAAAGGATGGGGAAACTAAATTCTGATGTGTTCCTTTCGAGTAAGGGGCAAAAGAGGTTTTTCCCCAGGAAAAGGCAACATCAGCTTTGCTTGCTAGTTCCTCTCTGCCTCTTCTCAATCTCTTAGCAGCATGGCGACCTTCGCGCTAATACACACATCACATGCCCCAGGAAAACCCAGTTTAAAATCAAAATGGCCAAAGTCCAACAACTCCCGTCTTCCCTCCCCACCTCCCACTTCCAGAGGAGCCCCTCTCCCATCCCACAAAGCACCTCACACTCTTTTAAAGGGCAAAAACAGAGCATTTGATCCCATGGCAAAACCCAAATGGCCTTGCAAGACGAACCACCGAGGCCGGGGGGCGGGGGTTGATCATGGAACCTCGAATTAGGGGAAAGGGGCTTAATATTTTGATTTGATCCCCCCTTTCATCTCCAGAGAGAGCGGGGGCTGATTTGGGGGGGGGCGTCCAAAGACTTCCCGGGAGCAAAAGAGAAAACTGTCATTCTCGCCCTTTTTGTGTGCGCGTTTTCACGTTGCGAGGGGGGTTGCCAAATTTTACCCTTAAGGGAGATCCACTATGTTAGAAGAGGAAACCTTCTGGGTGGGAGGGAGGAGGAATTCAAACAAATAAAAGAATTCTGCGAGCCCTCTAGAAATCCACTGGAAGCTAACACTAACAATCCTAGGCCCTACAAGTTGTGTATTACGCAAGACACACAAGAGACATGGTTCTCGACTCGGGGTCAGATAGACAGGGCGAAGGGGGGGTGCAAAGCTGTGTGTGTGTGTGTGTCCCCAACTACCCCAAGTTGCGGATGGGAGAGTAGTGGGGGAGAAATACGAAACGAAAGTGAACTTTCATTGATGACACCCCAGAGGTAGAAAAGAAACAGGGCGGAAGACGCACGAGTATCGGAGAAGTGTGGCTGAACGCATCTTTGCAAAACCACATTGGTGTGGATCTTGGAAAGGGAAAAGAGGATCGCCAGAACTGGGAGCGCTAGGCAGTTACTGCTGCTGCCGCTGTTGTTGTTTTTAAAAAAAGAAATGTGTTTGGATCTATAATTTTTTAAAAAAATCTCAACCCCCCCCCAAAAAACAAAAAAAAACCCTAAATCCACTACGGCTTCAGAAGGAGAGAGCGGGGGGATGGGGTGGAGAAGAGACAAGAGAGATCCATTGGCTTACCAGAAAAAGTTTCGATGGCTTTCATGGCCCATTGCTCATCTGGGCAGTCGACAAAGGCGTAGCCAGATTTCACCAAGAACTGGCCACTGAAGGAGATCTTGTGGTCGTTGAAGACTTTCTCCAGATCCGCCGGAGTCACGTTCTCGTTGAGGTTCCCAATATACAGCTTGTTCATGGCTGATGCGTTTTGCACAAAATGTGGGGTAGGTCCAAAAAGGGAGGGAGTCACGGGAGGTGGGAGGGAAAATATATTATCTCACACACCGGGGTGGGGAAAGGAGGGCGATGGTAGGTGGGTGGGTGTGAAACTTTCAACAGATTCTTTTTTTAAAAAATCCTACCTCTCTTTTTTTGTTTGGAAAAAAAAGTTTCTTATTCAATCTTGTAGGCCCAGCAAGTAGGAAAAGCCTGTTATTTTGGGTGTGGGGAGGAAAGGTGGGGGTGATCTAAGAGGAAAGAGGGGGGGAAATGTTCCCTGTTTGACGGAATCAATGGGGCTGGTGGGGCTGGATGCAACTTGCTATGGCGGACTTGGGAAAATGGCTCTTTTTTTTTTCCTTTTCCAGCGGCCCCCCAACTCCTTTTGAGTCGCAGCTCATGTGTCACACTCGCACACACACACACCACATAGGACGTCTCTGAGGCTGAAGGCAGCCTTTGGCGCCGCCCCTAAATAAAATCGACCTGGAAAAATGAGTGAAAATGTTTGCAAGAGGAAGCCACGTGGTGGAGCCCCCAAAAGGGACCACCCCTCCGAGGGGAGGGGCGCGCACGCACCGACAGACGCGCTCATGGGCAGAGGCGCGGCAGCTTTCCATTGCTCGCTCTCTTTCTTTTTTTTAACCCACCCCCCAACGGCAAATACTATTTTATTTACATTTTGCCCATCTTTCTTTCCCTCCCCTTAAAAAACAACAACCCGTTTTCTCCATTTCCTTGTAGAATCCAAATCTGTGTAGTAGGACCACCTCTCTCGCCTCCTCCCCACCCCACCGCTTTTGCTGGAGGGCTGCGACGAGACCCAACCCCCATCGCGACCCCCCTCTTCCCCCAGCCGGTTCTCCCACCCCTCCCCCTCATGAGCCATGAGCTGCTTCTGAAAGAGTTTGAATGAGATTTTCTGGGTGTAAACTTAATTCAAAGGGCGCTCTGGCTCGCCCCGAGGAAAGAGGGCGGAGGAAGGAAGGAGAGCAAGCAGGCGCGCAAAGTAAGCGCGCGCGGTGCATCCGGAGCCTCGCTCTGCCCATCCGCACGATTTGGGGATCGCCTTAGGAAGGGGGGGCGGATTCTGAAGGGGGGGAAAGGCGAAGATGACCAGATGCGATCGTGGGGGTGGTGAGCATGGACGAGAGCCATATTGGAATTTGGTTTGTGTGAAGAGTTGTGGAGGCATTATTGGTGCAATAATAATTTTAGAACTACTGTTGAATCCCCAACACACACACACACATAGATATATATACAGTGTATATATATATATATATATATATATATATATATATATGCAGATGATAGATGGATAAGATATAAAATGGAAACATCCTGTGGGTGGCTGTGATACCGCAGCACACGATCTTCATTTTCATTTGTGCATCCCGCGGGCCAGAAAGAAAGGTTCACACGTTTGCGAACTTTAATATGTCACGTTAGCGTTTCTTAAGAAAATGTGGCGGGTGCGTTGGAAACGCACGAATCTGAAATGGGCACTTCTCCTCCTCTTGCCATCCAGCTGGTGCTTCTCCTCCGCAAGCATAAAAGCGATTTAATAACCACAATAATAAACCATGTATCAACCCTGTTAGAACTTTCTGAAATAATGATGATGATGATAATTATGATGATGATGATGTTGTGTACTGACTAGGCAGCCGCTCGCTCCAAATAGATGGAATGCAAACGCGATGCTAGCCGCTCTCCTTTGCCTTGCAACTTTTCGATGAGTAGTTTTCCTCCTAAACATTTGTAGGTTTCCTGTTTTGTTTTGTTTTTTGTTTGGTTCGTCAATAAATACCTCATATCAGCAAAAGGGCAAGAGGAGTTTAGGATCTAGGAAAGGGCGAGGGCGGTTGTTGGACACGGTGCCTGCAATATTGCGCGAGCAGGCATTTGGTTCCATGAATGGACATCGGTGGGAAGCCATCGAAATTAAATATATATTTCTCCACCAACCAAAAGGGCGCCGATTGGACGGCTGCTTCCGCTTAACCCTTGTCTCGCACGAGGCAACATGTGCGCCCCGTCTCCCCCGATTCCTCTTCCTTCTTCTTTTTAAAGTCATCCTTCCATGTGCGTTCTTTTTGGGGTGGGGGAAGATCTGGATCAATTTACTGAAATAAAAGAGGGGGGGGTAAAGTTTGGTTTTATTGCCCCTCAGTCCGATGCTCTGGTTTAAAACCCTGGAGATCTGAGGGGAACCCCCCCCCCTATTTCTTAACGGCCCGATCCTACGGCACGCTTACTCGGAAGTAAGTCCCCCCTGTGCGAAACGGGGCATGGATAGCTAGTGGTGCGCCTTTGGCGAGGCGCGCGAAGTCGCCAAAATCGTATTTCTGCCAGGGATCAGCAGCCGAAGGATGGTTTCCTGAGCAGGGAGTGGGGGACAAAGGGGAAGATGGTGGCTCGCAGCCCTTTCCCACCCGCCTCCCCCTCACTTTTAATGCCTCCTTTCCAGAGGAGGAGGGGGGTGAAATTAAAGGGGGGGTGTGTGTGCGTAATAGCCAAGTTGGCTGTGAAGAGGCGCCAATTGTCCCTCTGCAACGCTGGTCCCTGCCATTATCCAGGAGGGATGGGGGGGGGCGGAAGGTGGTTGTGGTGGGGGGAGGAATCTTTAAAGCATGCCAGTCACAACCCACCAATCCAAGGGAGCTCTGGGGGGCGGAGGAGGGGGTGGGAGGGAAATGGCAAGGTGGGGGATGGGGCGGGAGAGGTGGCCTCGCCGGAATGCGCTGGCCCTTTAAATGGCTGCTGGGGGAGTGTCCGCGTGTGCATGGCCAAAAAAAAAAAAGGAAGAAAGAGAAAAGAAAAGCCGGCTGGAGCAGAACTATTTCGTTCGGAAGCTTGCATTGCACAGAGTTGTGAATGGAAGGATTTGAGTTATCAGCATCATCAGGTTTCTGATTCCTCTCCCCCCCCTCCCGTTTTTCTTTTCTTAAGAACAAACATTACTTAAAAATCCACACACACATATCACAAACGTGAAGTGAGTGGGAAAGATCGATTCTCCTGATCGAACGAGAAATGTGAGGCACGCCACCACTGCTAAAATTAAATTCTGCTCTAGAAAAATAGGTACTTAGCCATTTAAGTGGGGGAAATGGTAGTCGCTGGACTTTGATCTTTTAAAAACATTCCGGAGATACATTATTAGCAAGACCCACGTTGTGTGTAAATAGAAGCATAATCCCCTAAATGCCACGTGTTTTCCTTGCACGGAGATCTTCCGTAGCCATTTATTTGTTTTTGAGCCTTTAAGAAAGTCAGAGTGACCTACCAGATCAGGTTTCGATTGCAGCCCAGGTCATGTGCTTAAAATGAAAACCTTCCTTTGATTAGTTTTAAAAAGAACAAACAAACAAAATCGTTCCAAGGCTTGGAGATAAAGATATATTAAGAAATACTTAAACTTTTTCTCTTGGGGGTTATTGTTCGATGGATAGATGCACTTTTTCTGTCCTTAACTAGTATAGATATTTATGAATGAGTATCCAATGCAATTTTGCAACTTCCCTAAAAGCTTTTATTTCTACAATTGTTTTACTTCAGAAATGTCTATGAACATGCAAATATTAAAGATTGTTTGGAGAAATCTTGAAAACTAGCAACTTTCTCAACCCAGTTAAAAATATAAAATAGAATGAAGTTTATATATTCTCCCGGCTCTAGTAGGCAGACCCCTTAAAATGCACATTACAGCATGAAAACACGGAGATCCTATCTTTGAATAAACTACCAAAACCAGCCTTACCCTCCTGATTAAAATCTCAAATATTTTTCTATCATTCATTGTTCCCTCCCTTTAAAGAACAGTTGCTTGTAATCAAGAGAAATTTTATCTACATGCCTGTTGGTCCTTTCAACTGCATAATCTAAGCTATCTTTAATTGCTTTTGTCAAACAAAAGTTACTAATCTGTATTTAAAAAATACACACCAGATTTTAAATGTACAGACAAAAAAAGTACACACTAGAGGAATACATATCCTAATTTAAAATAAAAGTCATTTATACATGCTCATTTAAGATTCTTGATTGTTTTGGTTTGTTTTAATGTGTGTGCACCATGCATTTATTCTGAAGTCATTGCATATATTCTGAAGTCAGAGTATACAGCCTTAAAAGAATCTTAACATCTTGACCCAAATGTGTAAAACTGTTTCTTAAAAGTTAAAATATTAAAATCCATATATACCGGTAGATGTCAATTGCAAAAGCTTATGCTGCAATAAATTTGCTGGCCTTTTAAGATGCTTAAATACTTATTTTTCCAACCAAAGAGGAACGACAGTTTTTTTTTGGGGGGGGGGGTGAAATCAATGTCTCTTCCAAATACATGATATTTAGGGAATGCTCAGAGAAGAGGCAGCTAAAGCATTTTCGAGGAGAGTCAATCTGTAGTCATTAAGTGCAAAAAAGTAGCTCAGAAATACTGGTGGAGGCTTAAAAATTGATCACTGCATTTTTTAGTGAATTAATATCCCTCCTCCCCTTTCCTTTAATCCCCCCCCCCCACTTCCTTAAAGAGCAATGTTGCCACTAACTGAACCAGAACTCCAGTTTTGGATACTACAACCAATAAACAGATTTCACTCTTGTCCTCAGTTTAATTCAGGGTTTCCTCTATTCCTTTCATAGTTATTTTAACTTGGTTACATTACTGAAAGTCCCTCTAGACAGCTGAAAGAGAATAGTCCATTTAAATGAGAATGCCTTCAAGTGGAAAACCCTGGGTGATTTTTCTACTGAAATTATTATTTTGAACCATTTTCCATTAGGATGTTTTCTTTCCTGGTTTCTTTTTATATCTATTCGTAATACCATCTATCCATGTTGTCCCCATTGGTTTTCAGGTGTCAACAACTTATTTCCATATTTCATAAACATGGCATGGCTGTTATTATCAAAACTGTTTTCTCACCACCTTCACAATAAGCCATTAGGAGTTTGTCATAACAAATCAGCAATGGGAAAAGGTGCAAATTTATTACAAATCAGATATTCCTGCTTATATTTTAGCTACCTTTAACTGATTTTCCAAAGAGTTCTTAATTTCTAGCACATTGCTTTCACCTTTACTGTTTTGAAATTGACCCACTGGAAGGTATAAATTCATCAACATTTATAAAAAGTAACTTTCTAATTACAAAACATTTGCTGTGAGTTTGAGGAAAACATGTACACTGCATTAAAATACCCATTATATAAAACATAGTATTTTTTGCTCTAATGAGGCATTTAAGCTCTAACATACCTTAATGTTAATTTGATTACAAACTGAATTTCAACAATTCAGATATAAAACAAGAAAAGGAAGTGTTTTTATTAGGAAATGCTTCACAAAGACATTTTGTTTTACATTCTGCATGGAACATAAGGGGTTAATGCTTGGAATTTGCAGAATTACATCACTTGATTCTAGACATTTGTGAGACACACTGATCCCAAACATGTTTGTTTCATTTCAACTGGACTTCCAGGTACCCATTCTTAGGGCAGCAGTCTGCTTAGTTCAAATCTCCCTCTTTATGGAATTGGTAACTTTGTTTAATAGGTCCCCCCCCCCCGCTTCCCCCCTTCCATAAGTTAACAAAATTTAAGTCAACATTTTGCTAGAACATAGGAATTGCCAAACCAAAAACGTGATCTAAAATTAGAACTGCACATATTTTGTAATTAAATCAAGCTATTCAAATGTTTCAAAATAAAAAAGGAAGTAACTAGCAGAGTTTTTAACACCTTGAATAAATATAGTTACAGGTAGGTAGCCGTATTGGTCTGCCTTGGTCAAAACAAAATTTAAAAAATCCTTCCAGTACCACCTTAGAGACCAACTAAGTTTGTTATTGGTATGAGCTTTCGTGTGCATGCACACTTCTTCAGATACACTGAAAACCACTGGTTTTCAGTGTATCTGACAAAGGACTTTTTTATTTCGTTTTGAATAAATATGTCACTATAATAGGAAATCTCCCTCCTCCCATGCAATGAACATCACCTTCTGATCTTCATGTTTTGCCACTAATTACAGGTTTTTGATTATATTGTGTTTAATAGGCTTGATTGCTGGTCAACTTAAGTGATTTTTTTTTTCAAAGAACTAGTTTGACTGCTCTAAAAACTGAAGAAAGTTTTTCTGTATGGGGCACATTCATTGAAATGAGGGCATTAAATCTCAAAGAAAATGTGGGCAGCATTCTTATCATTATAAAGCTTTCGAAAACAAGTTTCAAAGATCCCCTACTAGACCGTTGGGTAGGTCAGGACCCCAGATGCATGTTGTGCTGTGACTTTTGGTGGGTCAAAGCAATGGCACTGTAGCAATTTTCTTTTTATTGCTTAGCTTTAAAATACAGACACACTGGTGGGCTAGAAAGGAGCTTCTGTTTCCCTCTAAAAGTTCTTCCCTCTAATAGTAGCCAAGGAAATTTTAAACAGTACAGCTTTTCCCATTCCTGATTGGTAATACTGAACCTGAGATTTTTTCTTCTACAACACTGCTGAAATTGAAGAAGTCCTTTGTAGCTGGTCATTTTAGAGGAGGAAATTGTCGTATGCAAACATATAATTGAAACTGGGTACCACACAGGTTGAGATTCCTAGTGAGTCATAGGTTTGATAAGGCTTCATACACATCATATATGTAAAGCACATTTAAAGTGCATTCTGCCCCCCAACAGAATCCTGTGAACTGTAGTTTGTTAAGGGTGCTTGGAACTGGAGCTCTGCAAGGGGCAAAGTACAACTCCCATGATTCTTTTGGGGGTGCTTTTTTAAAAAAAAGTTTTTTAATTCAAAATTAAGCAAGACATACCCAAAAACATATCATCCTTGTTCCCCCCCCATTTTTCCTCCCTCCCCCCACCCTCCCACACAACCCCCCCCCCCCGACTTCCCTCAGTTCCAGTCTTTGGTTTCTCTGAGCCTGCTGTTTTCTGCATGTTACAAAGTTGTATAGATCCTCAAACTATTTAGCTGATTATTATCAATAAATAGTTTGTGAATGTTTATTCAAAACCTGCCAAGGAGTCCAGTTCACTTTGTTGCATCTTCAGATACTTTGTAAAGGGTTCCCATTCATCTCAAAAGTCACAGTTAGCCTTGTCCCGTAGCTTATATGTCAGTTTTGCCAGTTCTGCATAGTCCAACAATTTTTCTTGTCGTGATTCTTTAGTTGGGGTTTCTTCAGTCTTCCATCCTTGTGCTACCAGAACTCTCGCGGCCATTGTCGCATACATGAAGATGTTTTCCAGCTTTTTTGGCAGGTCTTTCCCTACAATCCCCAACAAAAATGCCTCAGGTTTTTAAACAAATGTTTTGGGGGTGCTTTAAATGTATGGTGTGTATGTTTAGGCTACACTTCAAAACGTATGCAAAATTCCAACACGTTCACCTGGCGTGGGATAAGATGGGATCAAGATACCAAGCTTGTAGTCCTCATGACTGATGCCACTAGAGAGAATCGGATTCTGCGACTTTTACTCATTAACCCAGCCTGTAAACCCATGTTCACACATTCACCAAGGCAAAGAAATTCCCCAATGCCAGCGTCCTGCTTTTAATCCACTCCCCTCTACCAACCCTGTCAGCATCGGCTGATCTAAGCAGCGCAACAGTCCCTGGTGTGTCTTCCATCTTAGAGAGCCTGCCTATGTTATTAGCATCTTAACGCCTGCCATGATTTAGCTACCCCACCCCAAACCCGGCAATAAAACCTACCACAACCTTGTTTAATTTGTGGAAGTCCCAGAGTTGACAACGGTACGGTTTTGTGGTTGCGCATGTTCAGTAGCCTAACTGTAAACACGTGCGGCAGAATTCCTACAAGCATTTTTAGGGATTTCCCCACGAGCAAACGAAAATGTAGGAAAATGCAAGCAGGAAGGTGGGAATCTCAGGTACCATATATCCTAACATCATTACGCTTAGGAGTTCTGATATGCCTCTGAAATGCAAGGCAACATCACCCCTAACCTCCCCTTTTAATGTTTTATAAGTGTGGTATGTTTCCCATTATATGTATTGTATGGTGAGTTTATACCCCTGTTTTACAAGCAGTCTGCTTTCGTTTGTGAGACAGGAGGTGAGGGCCCAGCGTCTTATCCAGAGTGGTCCACTATCCAACCCCGGTGGCTGTTTTTCTCCCACCCGGTGCTACTTGAAATGTCTGTGAGGAGAAAAACAACACAGAGCAGGGAGAGAGAAGAGAATGGAAAAGAAAAAGTCCTGCGAGCACATCTGTGCTTTCGTCTGCCCCCATCTTTCTTTTGCCCATCACCTACACTGAAACATCAGCCGGCTGCCACCTGACGGCAAGCTGCTGTGGCAATACAGCTTCCCCTCATGGGTGGGGCGACTCAAAAACTCCCTGTTGAGGC
Organism: Podarcis erhardii; assembly: GCF_964252035.2. Lineage (NCBI taxonomy): Eukaryota > Metazoa > Chordata > Lepidosauria > Squamata > Lacertidae > Podarcis > Podarcis erhardii. The sequence continues at coordinate 32,763,367 of NC_138502.1, read as the reverse complement.
ATGGGGAACTTGAGACCACACTAGACCTGAGGTAAATCGTGTAAAGTAAACAGCAGGCTGAGGGGAAGTTATCCTGTGAGCAGAAGGGTTTCACTCTTTCCCTCCCTGCCACAGCCTGGACAAAAATACCTCCACCCCACTGCTTGCTTTTCTAGGGAAGCCTCCATTGGTACCAATGGGAGCTTTCCTGGAAATGCGGACAGCAGCTGCAGAGAGATTTATTTTGAGGCTGTGTGCAAGGAGGGAAAGAGTTAAACCTGCCTCCCCACGGGGTAGATGGGTAGCTTCCCCTCCACTGCTATTTATGCAAGAGAAGCATTTCTTCCAGTGCCCAAACATTTATCACCTGCACAAGCTGAGCAGAGCGCAAAGGCAACATCCATCCGTTGTATGTCCCACCAGCACCCAGTATTCAGAGGTACAGTGGTACCTTGGGTTAAGTACTTAATTCGTTCCGGAGGTCAGTTCTTAACCTGAAACTGTTCTTAACCTGAAGCACCACTTTAGCTAATGGGGCCTCCCGCTGCTGCCACGCCGCCGGAGCACAATTTCTGTTCTCATCCTGAAGCAAAGTTCTTAACCCTAGGTACTATTTCTGGGTTAGCGGAGTCTGTAACCTGAAGCGTATGTAACCTGAAGCATATGTAACCTGAGGTACCACTGTATACTGCTTCTAAACATGCAGGCTCCATTTAACTATCATCACACCAAGAACCACCGATCGACCTATTTTTCATGAATTTGTCTGATAATGTGTGTTGTTTTTTACCATTTTAGTGAGTCGCTATCTCTGCATTCTCCAGTTCGCTATGCATTATGTGAAATAGTATGTCCTTTTCTCTGTTCTTCATTGGGTCCATCTAATATGAGAAAAAGCCTTATTTGCTCTCTTGGTCCCATTTGTAATGATGTTCTCCCCACCAAACCATAAAGTAACTAGACATTTTAGCCTTTCTTTTTTTAAAATACAAAAGGTGTGCCAGCCCCTCAATGATTTCAGTTTCTCCTCTTTCTGCTCTGCTAAACATCGTTGCTGAGATAGGTCAACCAGAGAGCTGTGTACAGTAATCTATATGAACATGCATTGTAGATTTATATAAAAGCATTACCAATAGTGGCAGTTTCATTTTCAATCTCTTTCCCTATCATTCCCAACAATTGCCTCTTTTTTTTTAACTGAACACTTGAAATGCTGTTTGCACTGAGATATCCACTATCCTAAAACTTTTTTCTTCATATCAAATTCAGTTTCTGGTTATTAATATTAATATTATTATTAATTTTGTGTAGCACTTTACACTTCCTTCTAGCTAATCTCATCTGCCATGCTGTTGTCCATTCATTCAGACTAGAAGAATCCTTGGGAGTTTTCCATAGTCTGCTTTGGATTTCAGCATCCTGCATAATTTAGTGTCATCTGCAGATCTGACTGTCTCACCGCTCCCCTCTGACACCAGATCATTTATGACAAAGACAGAGAACCTGTGGCCCTCCATATGTTACTGGACTCCAACTCCCATCAGCCACGATGACCCATCCATGGTTCTGGATAATGGGAGTTATAGTGCAACAACATCTGGAGGGTCACTGGTTCGCTGTTCTAGGAACAGTGTTGGAAATTAGGCAGGCGCCAGGCATTTTGCACTTGACTATAGCCACATTTTTAATAATCTGTGCCATCATTAAGAAAGAGAGGTCAGAATAGGCCAATATATATGTAGACCGTCCCTGGATCAAGTGACTTTTCTTCTTTAAGTTCTCAGAGTTCTTAACCTAGCTCATGGTTGTCATCCGAACTAGCCAGATGTTTAACTGAGAATCAATCACAGCAACTAAATATTCCATTTTTGTGATTGTAACCTTGGTTTAAGAAGCCATTTAGCAACAAGCTTGTATATCGTGCATTTCTATCACTGTCTAGATATATGAATATGTTGTCTAGCACCATTCAGAAATACTGATCTCTGGAACACCCCGCTGCTTCCTTCCTTCTGTTGTAAAATAAATATATGACCATTCCTTACTGTCTGCTTTCAGTACGCTATTCAGTTGCCAATCCTCTTGTCCCAACATTGTTTAATTTCCCTGAGTTATTCCTCAAACATTTCTTTTTTGGAAATCCAGGTTATATGTCAACTGAATTGTCTATGTCTACATCAGGGATGGGGAACCCTGATGCTCGACTCAAACTCCCATCAGCCGCAGCCAGCATCCCAGGATAACAGGAGCTGCACTTAAGCAACTAGAGTTGAACATTGGCAGAAGGGTCGTGGCTCAGTGGTAGAACATCTGCTTTGCATGCAAAAGGTCCCCGGTTCAGTCCCTGGCATCTCCAGGCAGGACTGGGAGAAAACTCTGTCTAAACCCTAGAAAGCCACTGCCAGTAAAATAGCATCTCTCTAGAGTTTCAGACAGGTGTCTTTCCCATCCCTACCTGAAGATGCCAGAAGTGGGACCTGGGATGTTCTGCAGTGCTGTCAATTGACCTGGGATTGGTTAGTTTGACAGATCTGTAATTTCATCATCATCATCACCATCATCATCATTAATTACATTTGTATACTGCTCTTCATCTGATGATCACAGTGTGATTCACAACATAAAAATACAAAATCCCCATTTAAAAAAAAACATCTTACATTGTTAGTCTTCTGATACTCAGATGAAAGGGCCAATTGTATCTAGGTTGAATATTTCTGTTTAAAATTCCGTCCTTCAAATTTTCTTAAATGTTTGAGAGTTTCATTTTGTGGGGTGAGCAACAACGTCTGGATGCCTGGATTCAAAATGTGGGGCTTGCATACAGAGAGCGTCAGTAGCAGATTATTAAACTCAAAAAATGTTGAACAGCAATAGAACATTAGGAAAACAACAACAACAACAACATTTTTAACAGAATACTAAATACAAGATAAAACATCAGATGTTAAAAACTTCCCTAAACAGGACTGCCTTCAGATGCCTGAATATATGTTGTTAGACCTTTTTATACCATTTACAGTGCTCTCATCTTTCTACCCCTATTGAAAGGAACAGACCACACAGTTTAAAATGCTTTCCTTACAGATTAATAGGTCTGATACATGTGTTGTTCCATGCAGCTTCAAGGAGAAACACAGGCAGAACACTGTTGGGTCGCAAATACAGAATATATTTCCAAACGCGTGCTGTAAACTCAGGAGCAAGCTTACACATGCCTTTCTTCGTTACACGATGCACAGAGAGATGGAGAAAGGAAGTAGAAAGTCTTCACTTCCTCCCTCTCCAGAGGAGAGTGGATGTGACCTAGCAGAGTCTATGTAGCAATACAACTCTCACCCTTCATGCACAAAATAACCCTATGCTTGCTAGTTGTATTTGACTGCAATCTCCCACACATTTTTCTGAACTCTCTAGCAATGGCATATGGCTCTAATTAAGATCGTAGTTTGGCAGTTAGCTCTAAAACATCCTCTTTTATCACAATTTTCCCCCCATACAGCTCTTCAGAACACTCCCACCCACAGAGCATTTTCTCCTTCAACGTTTTCCATTAATTCGAACAATTAATCTAGCCTCTCTGCAATCCTATCCTGCATCGGGTTAATTGACCTGGTTAATTGATCTAAAAGATCAAGACACACACACACACCCTACTTTAAAAGTTTGGTTTTATCAGTTGTTTTAGAAAATAACACATAATAACTTTGGAGAAAGAACTGTCGGGCACAGACATTTTGGAGACTTAGCCAGAGCTAAGAACTCTTTAAAAAAGAAAAAAGTCAAGCCGGAGAGTAAAATATCTCATCATTCGCTCTGCTCAGTGGTGGCTGGTAAATGCTGGAACTTGTATGGTGGTGAGCAGTTAGGAGGCAGGGGTGACTTTTTCTGGTATTCTCCCCATCCTCCTCCCTTGCAAATATAGGTAAAGGTAAAGGGACCCCTGACCATTAGGTCCAGTCATGGCCAACTCTGGGGTTGCGGCTCTCATCTCGCTATATTGTCCGAGGGAGCCGACCTACAGCTTTTGGGTCATGTGGCCAGCATGACTAAGCCGCTTCCGGCAAACCAGAGCAGCACACGGAAACGCCGTTTACCTTCCCGCCATTTACCTTCCCACACTACAGTGTGGTGTAGTGGTTAAGAGCAGTAGTCTCATAATCTGGGGAACCGGGTTCGCGTCTCCGCTCCTCCACATGCAGCTGCTGGGTGACCTTGGGCTAGTCACACTTCTTTGAAGTCTCTCAGCCCCACTCACCTCACAGAGTGTTTGTTGTGGGGAAGGAAGGGAAAGGAGAATGTTAGCCGCTTTGAGACTCCTTAAAGGGAGTGAAAGGCGGGATATCAAACTCACTCTCCTCCGCCGGAGCGGTACCTATTTATCTACTTGCACTGGTGTGCTTTCGAACTGCTAGGTTGGCAGGAGCAGGGACCGAGCAACGGGAGCTCACCCCATCGCAGGGATTCAAACTCTCAACTTTCTGATCGGCAAGTCCTAGGCTCTGTGTTTTAACCCACAGCGCCACCCGCATCCCTTGCAAATATAGAGTGGGCACTTAAAAGTTATTCTCAAACACAAACATCAAATATTTCAGACCCAGCCACTGAGGAGAAAAGTTGGATACCTAGAATGTCTAGGCCGAGGTGTACCTGGGCTGGCTTCCTTGCACTCTTGGCAAGGAGCTTCATCACAGCCCCTGAAGCTGGGAGAGACCATGGACCAGAAACTCAAAAACCTGCTTTTTGTCTCTTTTCGCACTCTGCCAGTAACTTCCTCCGCTGCCACTGAGGTTGCGTCTCCTCTGCCCTTCCTCCTCTCCTCCACCATCAGTCACTCTGAGACAAGAGTGAATAGGCACAATTTTTGCGCCTCCCCGGGTCTGCGCCCTTGGCGGGAGCCAGCCTAACCAACCCCTAGATATGTCCACTTCTAGGTGTCAGCATTAGGCAAAAAAGGGAAAGGACCCCTGGACAGTTAAGTCCAGTCAAAAGCAACTATAGGGGTGCGGCGCTCATCTCGCTTCAGGCCGAGGGAGCCAGTGTTTGTCCACAGACAGCTTTCCAACTCATGTGGCCAGCATGGCTAAACCACCTCTCGAGCAACAGAACACCGTAACGGAAACCAGAGTGCACGGAAACACCGTATACCTCCCCACCGCAGTGGTACCTATTTATCTACTAGCACTGGCATGCTTTCGAACTGCTAAGTTGGCAGGAGCTGGGACAGATCAACAGGAGCTCATCACCGTCGCTCGGATTCAAACCACCACCCTTCCTATTGGCAAGCCCAAGAGGCTCAGTGGTTTAGACCACAGCACCACGCTGTGATCCATCCCCCCAGTTCTGCTTACACCAAGAGAAAGAGATGGAAAAGCCACCTGGGAGTTTTTGAATGAGAGAAAATGTATGAAGGTGGCAGCTGTAGTCTAGCTTTGGATCTTAGGGTGTGAAAGAAGAATGATAGGGCTTTGCCCCACCTTCCCCTAGTGATCTGCCTCCACAGTCTCCACCTGTAGAAATCCAGGGAGCAGTACTGCTCAGGTGGCCAAAATAGCACCTCCTATGCATAGGAGGAAGGCTTCAGCAGGCTTCCTGGAAATAGCCCAATAAAGACCGATCATGTTCAGCACGCAGCCACAGAATTCTGGCAAAGCAGAAAACTTGGGAGGAACATCGGAGTTCCCTGGGAAGAGGGATTGACCATTGAACCACTCTGCCGGTTGCAGCTCTGTGAGGGAAACAGGGGGTCTCCTAACAGCTCTCAACTTTCTAAACAAAAGACGCTTCCCAGAATTCTTTGAAGGAAGCCCTGGCTGAATAAAGTGCCACCATAGTGCTTTAAATGTATGATGTGAACATGGCCTTGGTTGAAAGCTTATTCCTATGTTCCTATGATGATCCATCAACATTCCCCCCCCCCCCAACAGCAGAGCCAGGGGACGGGGGGAAATGGAATAATAATAATAATAGTTATAGGAGCATTTAGACGGGTGTATAGCCAAACACTTCACGGTTGCCAGTGTGGCTTCCTTCCCCCAGGCATTATATTAAAAGGGCACGATAAGATGTTTTTAGAGCAATATTGTGTTTCCCAAAGCAAATCCACATACACACACACACCCCACCTCCCAGCTGATAGGACGAAAGGGCAAACGCTTGCTCACGGCAGCAGGTCTGTAATATGGCTAGATATTTATTTCATGCTATTAACTCCACATCTTGCAGTAGCACTTAATGAAGGAGAAGCAAATGCACAAGCAGTAGCACTTTGCGGAAACGCGATATGATATCTGGCTTGGCCTGAGGTGCAGTGCCTGGAACACAGGCCATAAAGTCATTGGGCTAAACAGTTCCCATTAACCGACTACCAGCCTTGCTTACTGCACCTAGATTGGCTATTTGCACATTGCTAGTGTTTCGCATCGTGGCATCATTCCAGCGTCATCTGGGCCTTATGTGCTGGGCATTTGTTTACTCTCCAAACACCTCAGGAAAACATTGTGGTCCTACAGTGGAATAGGTAAAGGTAAAGAACCCCTGGACGGTTAAGTCCAGTCAAAGGTGACTGTGAGGTGTGGCGCTCATCTCGCTTTCAGGCCAAGGGAGCTGGTGTTTGTCCACAGACAGCTTTCTGGGACATTAGATCCCTTAGATCTATCCAATTACCGCCCGGTTTCGAATCTTCCATTCCTGGGTAAGGTGATTGAGAGAGCGGTTGCTGAACAGCTTGGTAGGTTTCTGGATGAAACATCGGCTCTGGATCCATTCCAGTCCGGCTTCCGCGCTGGTCATGGGACCGAGACGGCTCTGGTCGCCCTAACAGATTATCTCCGCAGGCAGCTGGATCGAGGCGGGTCGGGGCTGCTGATTCTTCTAGACCTGTCAGCAGCCTTCGACATGGTCGATCACGAACTCCTGGACCACCGCCTTGCCGACGTGGGGATTCAGGGCACAGTCCTTCAATGGCTGCGCTCGTTTCTCTCTGGTCGGGGACAGAGGGTGGCGCTTGGGGGGGAATTGTCATCGCACCACTCCTTGGTGTGTGGAGTGCCTCAGGGTGCGATTCTCTCCCCGATGCTTTTTAACATCTTTATGCGCCCCCTCGCCCAGCTTGTCCGGAGTTTTGGGCTGGGTTGCCATCAGTATGCCGATGACACCCAACTCTATCTGTTGATGGATGGCCATCCTGACTCGGCCCCAGACACACTGACCAGATGTCTGGAAGCTGTGGCTGGATGGTTACGTGGGAGTCGGTTGAAGTTAAATCCTTCGAAGACAGAGGTCCTCTGGCTGGGACGGGGCGATATGGGATTGAGGGGGCAACTCCCATCTCTTGTGGGGGTGCAATTAGTGCCAGCATCGTCCGTTAAGAGTTTGGGTGTAATCTTCGATACCTCCCTCTCTATGGAGGCGCAGATTACAGCTATAACAAAGGCAGCATTTTTTCATCTCCGCCAAGCTAAGCAGTTGGCTCCTTATCTTTCTCGCCCTGACCTAGCCACTGTGATCCACGCGACGGTGAGCTCCAGACTGGATTATTGTAACTCGCTCTACGTGGGACTACCCTTGAGACTGACCCAGAAACTCCAGTGGGTGCAGAATGCCGCAGCGAGACTCCTTATGGGGTCTTCACTGCGAGGTCACATTCATCCGGTACTATACCAGCTGCACTGGCTCCCGGTGGAGTACAGGATCAGGTTTAAGGTGCTGGTTTTAACCTTTAAAGCCCTATACGGCCTAGGACCCTCGTACCTACGGGACCGCCTCTCCTGGTATGTCCCACAGAGGAACTTACGGTCTGCAAATAAAAACATCTTGAAGATCCCAGGCCACAGAGAGGTTAAGCTGGCCTCAACTAGAGCCAGGGCCTTCTCGGCTGCGGCTCCAATCTGGTGGAACGCTCTGTCACAAGAGACTAGGGCCCTGCAGGACTTGACATCTTTCCGCAGGGCCTGCAAGACAGAGCTGTTCCACCAGGCCTTTGGTCAGGGCGCAGCCTGACCCCCCTCCTCTGGCAATCTGCACAGAATTTTGCTTAATGGTTGCCATCAATTTGATTTTTATAATGAAATGTTTTTAGAATCGTTGGATTATTTTGATTGTTGTTAGCCGCCCTGAGCCCAGCTTCGGCTGGGGAGGGCGGGATATAAATAAAATTTATGATGATGATGATGATGATGATGATGATGATGATGATGATGATGTGGCCGGCATGACTAAACTGCTTCTGGCGCAACAGGATGGAAACCAGAGTGCATGGAAACATCGTTTACCTTCCCGCCGGAGTGGTACCTATTTATCTACTTGCACTGGTGTGCTTTCAAACTAGGTTGGCAGGATCTGGGACAGAGCAACGGGAGCTCACTCCATCACAGGGATTCAAACCGCTGACCTTCCAATTGGCAAGCCCAAGAGGCCACAGCGCCACCCGCATCCCTTTATTCTGCAGTGGGATACCAATAGTTCAAAGTACAGTTCTGAAGCAGGAGTAGGTAAAATGGCAGGCTGCATGCTGTGTGAACCCTTAGAGTTTAGGCACATGCATTGGTCACAGGTCCATTCTCTCACCGGTTGGAGTTTTAACTTCTAGCGTAGGGATGGGGCAGCCAGTGAATGTCCTTCCAGATGTTTCTGGATTTCAGCTCCCATCATTCCCATGGCCATTGGTGTCAAAAACAATGAAAGCCAGATGTTGTCATGGCATGTGGTCATGCTAATGATGATAGGAAGCCATTGCCAAAAGGCGCATGCAGAGGAATGGCCACAGCTCAACGGTGGAGCGTGTGTGTTGAACACAAAAGAGCCTAGGTTCAATTTCTAGCATCTTCCTGCCACTATGGAATACTGATGTTTGATATGATTTCAGCATGGTCCACCTTCCTGTTCTGCATTTACAAAAATAAAAATTGAAATACAGTGGTACCTCGGGTTACCTACACTTCTGGTTACATACGCTTCAGGTTACAGACTCCGCTAACCCAGAAATAGTGCTTCAGGTTAAGAACTTTGCTTCAGGATGAGAACAGAAATCGTGCTCTGGCGGCACGGCAGCAGCAGGAGGCACCATTAGTTAAAGTGGTGCTTCAGGTTAAGAACAGTTTCAGGTTAAGAACGGACCTCCGGAACGAATTACCGTAAGTACTTAACCCGAGGTACCACTGTACACTTTAGTCTCCTGACAACCTAAAAGTGGGGAGAAATGGGGCAATCTTGGGCAGTTCTTCTGAATGATCCAGCTTCCAGTATAGCTTTTTCTGTCATCGTGAAATGTTAGCATTCTGTTGTGTTTCCATCTCTGCTGTTTTCCTAGGAGAAATTGGGGTTCCTCCACAGGGCTCCCTGGCAGCAAACTTCTTGACAGTTTAATCTGTTTAATCTGTCCCACTACTCTGAGGCAGAAATGTTCTACGTAGCTGTTGTTTCTGTTTGACTAGGTGACCTGTTACTTCTGTTTTGATGAAATGAAAAATTAAACCATCCACACTGTGTAGTGATTCTTGGGGCTTCATTATCTATGAACCCCCAAATCTGGGATCCCCTCAAAACTGGTGCCAAAGTTTTGCAGTCGCTTTGCAGCGAACCCCACATTTTGCAGGGCCCCACAAACAGAGTACAGTGGTACCAAGGTTTACGAACTTAATCCATTCCTGAAGTGCATTCTTAAACTGAAACCGTTCTTAAACCAAGGCGCGCTTTCCCATATGAGGCCTCCTGCTGCCGTTGCCCTTCCACCTTTCAGATTCCGTTCTTAGACCGAGGTACAGTTCACAGACCGGGACACTACTTCCAGTTTTGCAGAGTTCGTAAACCGAATCGTTCGTAAACAGGACTGTTCTTAAACTGAGGTTCCACTGTCATTGATACAGAAAACCTGGGGGTCAAAAGGTCACCCCAAACCCAACGTTGCCTTCGCTCATCCCTTCACTGGGGAGCCCAGGAGCTGGGTGGAAGCTGGAATGGGCAAAGACAAAGATCGCCCTCTGTGTGTCCTGCGCCTGCCCTCTCATTCTGGGCAGTATCACGGGGTGCGTCACATGACACATCATGTGGCCGGGGGGCAAGTTAGCACTGATGCCCCCTAAGCAACCTTATTCATGTATGTATATAACATTTCCCTAATTTTCATCCCCCACATAATTTGAAAACTAGAAAGCACAGGAAATATTTGATTCACACCAGTGACTTTGACATGTGAGATAATCCAATACTGTACAGCAATTTTAATCAAAATCTGAAATGTAGGGGGGGAGTTTTTTGTTTGTTTTTTTAATGTGGTGATCTGTTGTGGAACAACTCCGCTGAAGGGGTTAACAGTGGTTACCCAGACCTCGTTTGCTGGTTGCGAAGGGGCCCCCATAACAGTTTAAGCTTCAGGGCCCCCCAAATGTAGGTCTGCCACTGGTGGGTTGTCCATCATTTGTTGGCTGAAAAGGTGGCAGCTCTAAAAGTAGCCAACATGAGAGGCAGGTCACAGTCAAGGCAACTTGCATGGACATTGCCTACTTTGGACTGTTAATTAACAGAGGAATGGTCTTGGGGAAATTTGGATGCTTAATGGCTTTAATTATAGAAAATGCACCGGATCTTCATTTTAGCAACACAGCAAAAGTTTAATTGCCATGAATGCAAACATGCTTTAAAATGGCATTTTCCTGCTCCAAAGGTCAACGAACCCAGAGTAGCTTTTAATCTGGTTTGATTAGGTGCAGGGCATCCTGTTTTGCTTCGCAGAAATGGCTTTGCTTTGTCACACCCTTGGGTATATATAAGGAATCCTCAAGGCTCCTGTTGGATGCCATATGCTCTCTGCTCCTCAAGAACAGCTTTGACAGATCCAAAAGGTAAGTCTCCTTTAAAATTTATTTCAACTGCATAGGAAGTGAACTACACCTTATGTACTTAACACGCCAATTTTCCATCACTTCTCCCAGTTTTATTTGTAACTGGACTGCGTATTTTCTGTTAATCACTGTTTAATCTTACTGTGTAATTTTTTTGTTTGAATTATGTATATGACCACCCTGGGACCTTTGGGTAAAGTGTGGATTATAAATATTTTAAATTAATAAAAATTAATAAAAATAATAAAAATTAAAATAATAATGAAATAACTATAACTGTAACCTGGAGGGGGTGATCTGGAAGCTGAAAAGAAGTAGGCCGGAAGAATGTGTTAACCTTTGTAGGTTGCCATTATTTCGGGGTGGGATTGAATCACAATCCAGATTGCACCACTATAATTGATTGGGAGTTCTTGTGCAACAAACACACTTCCCCCAAAAGTTCAGATTTTCTGCTGAAAGTAAAGTGATGGGGAAATGCAGTGGAACTTGTGGGATAGCAACATCATCTAACCTCCCCACAAACACATCAGAATGGTTGCTCTTCAAATACCCACTTCGTCTAATATCCCTGCAAACAAATCAGGAGGGGTGCTCATCCGCAAGTGGCCTCAAAATTAGTCATACTCAGAGCAGATACACTGAAATCCGTGTGTCTGAGTATGACTAACATTTGATACCCCACCCCAAGTCACTAAAGCACAGCCATCAAATAAATCCTTTCAGTGCCACTTCAGAGGACTCCCCCACACCCCGTCCCATCTGACACACCATGTACTGTTTTTAAATCACAGAACTCAAGCTTCAAACATGAAGTCCTTCAAAGTTCTCTTCCTCCTTTTGGTCTCTGTCAGCTTTGTGCTGATGGAAGAAAATGACTCAAGGTAAGTGTATGAACAGGGATACCTGAGGAAGTCAGTCCTTGTGAGTTCTGAACTGACCTGATCTGTGCTTTTTAGGTTAAATGTGTGGATTGAAATTTAACTATCCGTGGTTCTCCCAAGGATGAGGAGAAACATGTACAGTGGTACCTTGGGTTAAGAACTTACAGTGGTACCTTGGGTTACATACGCTTCAGGTTACAGACTCCGCTAACCCAGAAATCGTACCTCGGGTTAAGAACTTTGCTTCAGGATGAGAACAGAAATCGTGCTCTGGCGGCGCGGTGACAGCAGGAGGCCCCATTAGCTAAAGTGGTGCTTCAGGTTAAGAACAGTTTCAGGTTAAGAACAGACCTCTGGAACAGTGATACCTCTGGTTATCCGGAACGAATTAAGTACATAACCAGAGGTATCACTGTTCCAGAGGTCTGTTCTTAACCTGAAACTGTTCTTAACCTGAAGCACCACTTTAGCCAATGGGGCCTCCCGCTGCCGCCATGCCGCCAGAGCACAATTTCTGTTCTCATCCTGAAACAAAGTTCTTAACCCGAGGTACTATTTCTGGGTTAGCGGAGTCTGTAACCTGAAGCGTCTGTAACCTGAAGCGGATGTAACACGAGGTACCACTGTATCTTTTTTTCCTTTTTTAAAAAGATTTTCTTGTTTAGGTACCACTGTATCTGAACTGAGCGTCTTGCTAAGCTAAAGTGTTTCCTTATGCTAAAGCAGCTTCCGGTCCACAGACTAAATTAGGCCCACCAATATTCCTAATTTGTCCTAATTTCCAACCAGCCACAGATTAAGCTGCAGTTGCAAAGGCGCAATCAGGAACCTTATAGAACATTATTGGTTGTTCCTTTGCACCTGTGGCTTGCAATTGGTGCCATTTACATTTGATGACAAATGCAAGCAACACTACCAGAGTCAAACCCACCCGGGACTTTCTGATCAATGCTCCTGATAGAATCTGAGGTCTCCAAAAGCAGTGCAACTTGCTCCCAATCAGCTGTGCGCCTTGCATTTGGCAGCAAATTTCAACCGTCCCCTTTCACACATAGTCCGCAGAGAGTTATCCACAATGGGATCTGACCCATGAGCCGAAAGGAATTCCCCATCCTTTAGCTAGAGTGCTGTTCGAAACGAGAGGTGAGGATTTTCCCTATGTGTTTCTGTTTTGCTCTTAGGGAAAACACAAAGAACTCCAGGTTTCTGCAGAGACGGTATTCAGAGGGGACATTAGCAAGCGATTACAGTCGAACTTTGGACAGCATGATGAAGAAGAACTTTGTGGAGTGGCTCTTGAACAGGAGAGAGAGCATGATTGAGTAAGTCTATAGCACAGGTGGTTCATCCAGGATTTTGGGGGAAGCACTGGGTCAAACTGGTGTTTGGAAGGCTGAGTAGGAATGGAGGAATGCAGACGAGAAGGGAACACTTCTTTCTGGTCCAGGATCTTGCCTTGTTCCGCTCCATGGGCTAGCATTCTCAAACATGGACCAGTCTTAAAGTACCGTAAGTCCAATGGAGCTGATCAGTTTGGATGTGGTTGAGGAAGCCTGACTTAAATAACCTCCCCCCCACCCTTTATCAGGCTTTTTATTTGCTCTTGAGTTATACCTAGGTAGTTGGGACGCCTCTGACCAGCTTTGTTGGCATAAAAGGTAAAGGTAAAGGAACCCCTGACCGTTAGGTCCAGTTGTGACCGACTCTGGGGTTGTGGTGCTCATCTTGCTTTATTGGCTGAGGGAGCCAGTGTACAGCTTCCGGGTCATGTGGCCAGCATGACTAAGCCACTTCTGGCGAACCAGAGCAGCGCACGGAAACGCCGTCTACCTTCCCGCTGGAGCGGTACCTATTTATCAACTTGCACTGGCGTGCTTTCGAACTGCTAGGTTGGCAGGAGCAGGGACAGAGCAAGGGGAGCTCTCCCCGTTGTGGGGATTCAAACCACCGACCTTCTGATCGGCAAGTCCTTATCTCTGTGGTTTAACCCACAGCGCCACCTGCGCCCAAGGTTTGTTGCCATACCTTGGGATAAAAGAAAAGCAATGTGTTTGTGGGGGGAGAAACAGGGGGCAGATGAAATGGTCTTAACAGAGCTGAAGCATTATAGTACCCCTCAGAATCCCAGATTCCCAGGGAGATGACTTTTGTGTGTGTTCCCCCAGTAACAGAATTGACCCGTCCAGGAGAGATACTGAACCCACAGAATTAGATACATGGAATCAAGGCATTGAAGCTGTATCTCAGGAGGCAATGGACTTCATCAAATGCATTCTGCAAAATATGGGGAAACAGAGGTGAGCTCAACAACTTGTTTGGTCTGCAAAAGAAGATCCTATTTCAGCATAGAATAAGTATTTCAGCTGCAAAGTAAATCAGATCTCTTTCTCCTCCTCCAGATTATATTGCTACTACTATTTACCCATCCTTCACCCTAAGATCCCAAGGTGGATCATAACATTAAAACAACTTACAAAAATAAGTTATGTTGCCCTAAAAATATACACCTCAGGTAATATTATAGTTCAGTCAATCTAAAATCTGTTGAAAAAGTGATGTTTGCAAACATTTGCTATACATAATAAAATAATGTTCAGTTTAAAACTGCGCCAGTACTACCTCGCCTTTTAAATATTGTAATAAAGTAATTTTGAGATCAGATGGAAACTGTTAGCCTTTACTTTGATATAATAAAAATAAGATACCTTCCCATTTTTTAAAAAAAGAAATGGCCAAAGCCAAAAATGTATTAAAATATTTTTTATATCACCTTTCATTCAAGAATCTCAACGTGGTGTACAAAAAGCCTCTACATTACAATAAAACAGTAAAATAGCAGCATTTACAAAGCCAGGGTAGATATAAAACTGAAGAGCTCAGAAGCAAAACAATCTTAAAATGCCAGCAAAATATGCAAGGAGAACATTCCTGCCAACAAATATTTTCTACATAATGCTTAGTTTATGTGGAGTTGTAGGTACCGCTGGTGTTTTTTAAAATATCTTTTGACAGAAATTGTATGACTATAAACAGCTGCTCTGGGAAAATGTCTCGTGGCCATTTTAGAAAATGGCGCCTGCAGACTAATGCCAACCTGCTTATGTCTACCCAACTTTTTCTCATTCCAACACGCCTTCTGCATTATATATAGATGGGAATTGCTGTCAGGCATGAAATTCCTATGGAGGTCTATTACAAGGACTGCATTAAGAAAGCTGTTTCCAATTCCTAGCTACCAGCATCAAATTTTTAGTTGCCTAGGCAACTGGGCACCTGGGATTTTCCTCCCCACCAACTATGACTCTTTTGCAACTTTGCTCCCCGCCCCCCGCCATCTCAATCTCTGGGATCCCTGTGGCAGCAAATGTCTACTTCACAGTCCCTTTCTTCTAGCCTGGCTCTGCCAAAAGGTTCAGATGACTGGAAGGACGTCCGGAGGCAAGAACATCTGGCATGGCTGATTTCTGCTGACCTCTGCAGGCCAATGTGAGTGAATCGCTTCCTCTCCCTTTCCCCCTCTTCCCTTTCCCTTCCAAAGGCAAGAAAGAGTTGGGACTCCACAGACAACCCACGTGGTGGTTTGGGCAACCGTATTTTATGGGTGCCAAAGAAGCAGCTGGTCACCTGCAAGGTCCGGTGTTGATGGCTATATGCCAGAAACTCCAGAATAGTGATCGCTGCTCCTTATCTGCTGTTGACTGCTACTACAGAATCAGTGGGTGGCAAATGTTAATATTGAATATGAAGTAGCCACAGAAGGTTGATCCAAGGGAAATTTGGGAGCTATAAAAATGGTTTCATTTACATAATTACATAAGAAAATCTTGCTGGATCATCATCATCATCATCATCATAGCAAATAATAATTTATTTATACCCCAGCCACTCTGGGCGGCTTCCAACATAATATTAAAATACAATAGTCTATTAAACATTAAAAGCTTCCCTAAACAAGGAACAGGATCCAGCCCAGCATTCTGTTCTCACAGTGGCCAACCAGATGCCTGTGGGAATTCAGGTTCTTTTGGCTAAGAGATGGCAGTGTTATAATTAGTAAATCAACGCTGCTACAGCTTTGCACCAGTTTTCTTACCCCATATATGCCCACTTGGCCACATCAGTCTACGGAACCGGCATTTTTACAAATGCCAAAGAAATGTTTGATCCACCCTTGTGAGAAATCAATCTTTTAGTTACATGCTGCAATTCCCCATGCCTTTGTTGTAGTTTCTGAAGCTGAAACCATTTTCCCTTTAGGCACACCTCCCCAGACACGTCATTTTAGCATGTGTGCTTGTTTGTAAAACTGTGAATTTTAATCTATATTTGGGTAATTTTATTGTGCTTACTTGTTTGCAGTGTCTGTTTCCACTGCTATTATCTTGGAATATTTTATGTTCTTTTGTGTATGCTGCTTAGAGAGGTGCTTTGTGGGTTTTGGGGATTAAGCAGTATATAAAGCTTGCTAAATATTCCCCCATGGCTCAGATGCACATCTTGCATTTAGTAGGAGCCCTTGAGTTCAGTATTGTGGGATCAGTTTTATGGAGCTCCCTTCCAGGTGAGGACAGACAGACAACCCCATCCCTCTTGAACTTCAGCAGGCATTATAACTGAATTCTGATTCTATAGCTTTAACTATCCCCCCCCCCCCAATTGCACCGAGTTTCTCATACGCTGCTTACAAAGGCCATAGCTCAGTGGTAAGAGTATGCAGAAGGTCCCAGGATCAAATCCCCAGTATCTCCAGGTACGGCTAGGAGGAAGGACCCCTTCCTGAAACTCTGACAAGCCACTGCCCTGCAGTATAGACAAAACCACGCAAGGTGGATCATAAGACTGTAAAGTTGGGAGCGACCTCCAAGGGCCATCTAGTGCAGGGGTCAGCAAACTTTTTCAGCAGGGGGCCGGTCCACTGTCCCTCAGACCTTGTGGGGGGGGCGAACTATATTTTTTTTGGGGGGGGGATGAACAAATTCCTATGCCCCACAAATAACCCAGACATGCATTTTAAATAAAAAGACACATTCTACTCATGTAGAAACACGCTGATTCCCAGACAGTCCACAGGCCGGATTGAGAAGGCGATTGGGCCAGATCCGGCCCCCAGGCCTTAGTTTGTCTACCCATGGTCTAGTGCAACCCCACTGCAATGCAGGAATTTCAGCTAGATCATAATCCAACCTCTGCTTAAAAACCTCCAAGGCAGTTGAGTCCACCACCTCTCGTGGGAGTCTGTTCCACTGTCAAGCTGCTCTTGCTGTCAGAAAGCTCTTGTGGTGTTTAGTCGTAACCTCCTTACTTGTAACTTGAAGCCATTGGTTCGGATCCTGCCCTTTGGAGCAGGAGAAAACAAGCTTGCACCATCCTCCATTTGACAGCCCTTTAGATCAGGGGTCCCCAAACTAAGGTCCGTGGGCCAGGTAAGGCCTGAGGGACTCATTTATCCGGCCTGTGGCAACCCCTGTTGCCGCCGCCTGCTCTTACCGGCGCTGCGCTGTGCGGCTGCCCACTTCCGGGTCGGAGGAGCACCAGAAATAGCTTGTGCGCATGTGCAAGCGTTATTTCCGATGCACATCCGGGTCGGAGGAGGCCCGTGCACATGCGCACAAGCTATTTCTGGTGCTCCTCCGACTTGGAAGTGCTCCAGAAATAGCGTGTGCATATGGGCACACACTCCCCTGCCCTCCAGCCCGCCACACAGTCAGCGCTGGAGACACCGGCCCGAGGCGTGGTAAGTTTGCTGACCCCTGCTTTAGATATTTGAAGATGGCAATCATATCTCCTCTCAGTCTCCTCTTTACCAGGCTACACATACCATTGAATGTATGTTTGAATCATTCCTGCTTAGAAATGATTGTAATCAAGTGGCATATGTTTCCCAAGTAAATAAATAAAATACCATTGCTGAGCTAGGAATGCTCAGCCCAGAGCTTTACAGAAAGTTGCCCCCCTTCTCTATTTTTCACACCCCCCCCCCAAAAAAAACCAGGCTCCTTGGCAAACTTTACATATTTCACCATCTTTTCTCCTCTATTTTTCCAGGCTTCAATAGCTCACAGCTTCCTTGAGGAGAAAAGATGGACTAACTTCTGTACTCTCCTTGTTTTGTACCTTTGGCTAATGAGTGTCAACAGTAATTATGACAGCAGCAATAAAACAATTTATTATCAAGTTCAGACGTGAGTGTTAAGAGTGTTATTCAATTTTTAAAACAACAACACCCCAAACAGAATTCGTAAGTGCTCTCATCAGAAACAGAAGTTACAGGTTGTGCTAATCTGTCAGTCTGGTATGGTACATGACAGGGAGGTGATTCAGAATCCGTTCTCAGGGCAGCCCCACACAGCTGCACTGGGGTCATGAGAGATCAATGATTTGGTTCCTGCTCAGGCATGGTTATTTATTTTTAAGATACAAAACCTGAAGATTTAAAAAGCTGTTGTACAACAGTGAAACATTGCCACCAGCATCAATAGTAAAAAGGATGTTTTAAAATCTAAAACATAACTATGATTGCATATTTATTAAAAAGCAGAACCTTTATTTCAGCTGTAGAAGGGCTCCATAAAATACCAGTATATCTTAACGCAGTTCACAAAGGCTCGATGAAGATAGTTGAGATTTGGTGGGTTTTCCATGCAAAGGAGCAGTTTGGTCTCCCCCCCTCCCCAGCAGGTCCTGGATTTCCATCGCTTCCACTTTAAAAAACAACAACAAATAGTTGTTATTTTTATTTGCTTACAGGGCACATGGGTGTGCTGTAGCCATGCACATCTTAATATGCCCAGAGGCAAACTAAGTACACTGCCAGCCAAACTGATACATCTGGAGAAGGTGTGTTAGTGTTAAGTGCAAATCTGGTATGCAACAACCACTGGAATACTTTTGTGATTGGGAAAGAATGTGAGCCTATGAGCCTGGCAGTACCTGGTTCCTAGCTCAGCTCAGGAACTTTGCAGCTAGCCTTTGGTTGACTGCTGTCTCTCAGCCTTCACCCCACTCTGCCCACCTGCAATTTAGGTGAAATCATAATGATGTTACTCGGTGGTTGTAAGAACTGATGAAGTACATTTTGCTGTCTGAGTAGTGGCAAAGGGTCTCTCTCCCCTCCTACAAGTCAAGCTGCATTAACACCCAAGTTATTTTGGTATTAGAGGCAGAAAATGCCATGTCTATGGATATATTTCGCTCCCTGTCATTAACAACACAATAACCACAAATTCAACAATTTGCTGCCTTTTTCTGCAGGGCCACTGCACTCTGCCTAATGATAAGACTGACCAATGCTATTCACCAGGGGTCAGCAAACTTTTTCAGCAGGGGGCCGGTCCACTGTCCCTCAGACCTTGTGGGGGGCCAGACTATTTTTTTTGGGGGGGGGAATGAACAAATTCCTATGCCCCACAAATAACCCAGAGATGCATTTTAAATAAAAGCACACATTCTAATGTAAAAACACCAGGCAGGCCCCACAAATAACACAGAGATGCATTTTAAGTAAAAGGACACATTCTACTCATGTAAAAACAAGCTGATTCCTGGACCAACCGTGGGCCAGATTTAGAAGGCGACTGGGCCAGATCCGGCCCCCGGGCCTTAGTTTGCCTGCCCATGCTCTTCCCCACCATCACACAAGTTGAGTCCATTTGTTATTGCAGTGTGCCACTAGAGGGCAATATGACAGCGCATTTAACTCAGTTTCCAGAAAAGAGGTGGGAATGAATCATCTAAACACAACCCTCTTTTATAGTGCTGGCCTAAGTATATTACAGTGGAACCTCAGGTTACATATGCTTCAGGTTACAGACGCTTCAGGTTACTGACTCCACTAACCCAGAAATAGTACCTCGGGTTAAGAACTTTGCTTCAGGATGAGAACAGAAATCATGCTACGGCGGCGTGGCGGCAGCAAGAGGCCCCATTAGCTAAAGTGGTGCTTCAGGTTAAGAACAGTTTCAGAACAGAACAGAACGGACCTCCGGAACGAATTAAGTACTTAACCCGAGGTACCACTGTACTCAGAAGTCAGTCCTGCAGAGTTCAGTGGGACTTAGGCCTTATTAACAGCACAAACTAACCTCACTTACTCAGAAGCAAGTCCTGCTGAATTTAATGGGGCTTCCTCCCAGCCTGTTGCAATGCCCATATTCAGTAGTTTCAAAAGAAAGAGAACTGGTTTAAAGAGTATCTTGCTATTTTAGTCCCATCCAATGCAAATGATTATATAACTTTCTCCAGCATCTTTTAAATACCCCTTCTGAAATAATGTTCTGGCGATATATTCATCTGTTTATGAATGAGGGCAGGCAAAAATACATGTTAAATGTTTTAATAAACAAAGCACTGTTAAGTGTATGGTTTATGGTTTTTAATTTTGCCAGTCAACATATTACTTTTCACTCTTGACTTCAGAAGAAAGTCATGTATTGCACTACCGTATTACAGTAATTCTTTTAAGGAGTGCTCCAAACTCTGGGCTATCCTGCCTTTCCTTTTTAGGGCTATTTCTGACGACGGAAATTTTGGACCTAAATACTCAATGCAGCTTATCTGACCTAATATCAGATTCCCATGTTGCAGTTCTTTTTTTGGGGGGGGGTGTTATTGGGTTGTTGTTTTTTATTTGATTATATATATTGTGGTTTTTATGTTGATCTTTTCTTTGAACCGCCCAGTCCTCTGGGTGTAGGGCAGTATATAAATTCAATAAATAAATAATAATAAATGAGGTTACATAGCTGCATAGAATAAGAACGGGGTGTCAGGTATCTTTTTTCCAGGTTAAGTGAGGCTAGGAGTGCTGCCC
Source organism: Podarcis erhardii (assembly GCF_964252035.2). Taxonomy (NCBI): domain Eukaryota; kingdom Metazoa; phylum Chordata; class Lepidosauria; order Squamata; family Lacertidae; genus Podarcis; species Podarcis erhardii. The sequence goes on along the minus strand of NC_138502.1, from coordinate 32,742,854 downwards.
AAATGTGCTCACCCACTGCCAAGTTTGGGATCCTCCCCAAATGCACGTGTTTATATGGGTGGATGGATAGCTCTGGGTAGCCAAGCAGAGACAAGATTTACAAATTCACGTACATGCATGCGTGTATAACAAATCCCAGAGGGGGCCAACGGGTTGCTTCGAAGTCATTTCAGCAGGGATTTGAACCTATGACTCTCTCTTTTTTGATAACAATTTATTAATTTTTTCAAAAAACAAAAATAAAAAACAATAGAAAAACAAAGCAAAATACAATTATAGCAATTCAAATACAGTAATAAATCTTAACTCAATTGACTTCCCTCCACTCCCCATTTTGGTTCCATTGTACTAGCTTGTTCATAAAACCTTATATTGTTAATAGTCCAATCTTAAAACCTTATTCATCTTAATGCAAGTGACTTTTGAAAGTTCTACTAGTGTAAAAATCTATACACAACCCTTAGAAAGTATGCATTAAACATTTCCCTTTTTTAAAAAAGAAATACAATATCCTCTTTTGGGGGGGGTATCAAAAAACCTATGATTCAAATATTGCAAATCCAGCACTCCATCCGCTATGCCACCCTGAAAATATGCGAATTCTCGTTTGAAGAATTTGAAGAAGTCTCTGAAGAAGTGTGCATGCACACGAAAGCTCATACCAATAACAAACTTAGCCGGTCTCTAAGGTGCTACTGGAAGGAATTTTTTTAGTTTGTTTCTCATTTGTGAATTTACGTCTCTAATTATTGGGGACATTTCAGCACCAGATGGGAGGGGGCAATGCCCCCACCCCCCCCAAAAAAACCCCACCCCGCATTCTCCTAGAAGGAAGGTGGCAACCCTCCCCGACCCAAAAGAAGCTTCCTTCCTGTCGCGCGCTGATGACGTAGAGGTTTCTCTAATGTTCTTAATACCGCCTCCCCTCCCCCCCCCCCGCACCCCAAATCCACTCCCTTTCCACCATCTCCCTAAAGAGGCTCGAGCCCGGACGCCGCTCGCTGGCAGCAATGCACCGCCGGGGAGTCGGGGCCGGCGCCATCGCCAAGAAGAAGCTGGCCGAGGTCAGGCTTCTTTTTCCTCCTCCTCCTCCTCCAGCTGGTCTTCCTTTCATTCCCATATTGCTTGCTTGCTGTCTTCCCCCCACCGCCAGCCCAGCCTTTGTAGGAGGGGAAGGGGCTGCAGTTTGCGCCTCCTGCCACTCCCCAGTAAGCTCTTTGGCCCTTACCAGTGTCGGATTTACGAATAATAATAATAATAATAATAATATTTTTTTATTTATACCCCGCCCTCCCCTGCCAAGACCGGGCTCAGGGCGGCTAACAACCAATAATAAAAACAAGTTGATTAAAATACAATTTAAAGATTAAGATACAACATTAAAACAATTAGGGAGCAAGCTCATCATAGGAGGAGAAAGGAAAAAGAAAAAGAAAAAGGGGGAGGGAATCAAACAGATTCTGAGCCAAAGGCCAGGTGGAACAACTCTGTATAAGCTAAAGAAGCTATAGCTTAGGGCCCCACTCTCTTGGGGGCCCCAAAAAAATTAAAGGGGGAAAAACACACACCTGGATGTGCATTTCCAAAATACAAGACAGGAGCCAGCAAACTTTTAAAGCAGGGGGCCAGTCCACCGTCCCTCAGACCTTGGGGGGGGGGCGGACTATATTTTTTTTGGGGGGTGGGGAAATGAACGAATTCCTATGCCCCACAAAAAATCCAGAGATGCATTTTAAATAAAAGCACACATTCTACTCATGTGAAAACACCAGGCAGGCCCCACAAATAACCCAGAGATGCTTTTTATATAAAAGCACACATTCTACTCATGTAAAAACACATTGATTCCCAGACTGTCCGCAGGCTGAATTTAAAAGGCGATTGGGCTGGATCCGGCCCCCAGGCCTTAGTTTGCCTACCCATGATATAAGATAAAAAACAAATAAAATAAAGCCTACATACAGCAACAGTGTTTGGTGTTGTGTCGGCTCCTGTGATGTAAATTGTGTTTCTAAAGAAACTTTTGTTATTGCCACATGTGTTTGCATTATTAAGTTTGTTATGCATGAAAAATCATTTTATGTTAGAGCTTAACAATTTTTTCACTATGAATATACTTCTTAATTGTATTTCAACAATTATTTTGATAAAATACATACTTTGTTACGTACAAATGGCTTTAGATACCTGTGAGGTCCATAAATTACCATATAGCATATATTCAACAAAAAAAACAGCGACAGTTTGTTGTTGACAAAGGGCAGCTGGACATATAAAGGGGCCCATTACCTTCAGTAGCTTACGGTCTCATCAAACCTCAACCCGGCCCTGCTTCAACCCCAGACTGGGCAAGGGGTGGTGGTGGAGAAACACACTTTGCACGTGCTCAGAGGCATTTATCTTCAGTCCCATTGCCCATTATTGTATCCTGCAGCTGGCAGGGATCACCCCAGGCATTCGCTGCTGCTGCTTCTCACGATCTGCTGCACCTCTCGCCTAAACTAGGGCTGCCTGACTTCTTAAAATCCCTTGCTGGAATTTGCCTCCTTCGCGCTTTTGTCTGATGAGACAGGAAGAGAAGAAGAATCTTTATTTGCATCAGCCACTAGCCATAGCAATAAAATAAAATGTACTGAAGATATGTGTCCCTGCTTCAGGAGAACGATGAAGCAGGGACGGGAGACTTGTGGCCATGGGCGTAGCCGAGGGGGTGCAGGGGGGCAGCTGCACCTCCTCCAAAATAATAAAAACCAATACAAATTTGAGGTTCTGCCTCCCCCCCCCCAACTAAAGCCTGCTCCCTCTAACAAAAATCCATGCTTGTGGCCCTCCGGATGTTGTTGGACTGCATGTCCCATTGGCACCAGCAAATGCTCCAATGAAGGGAATTGTAGTCCAACGTCATGTGGTGGGCCACAGGTTTCCCCTCTGCTCCTGTAAGGTAAGCGTTATTCTCCATTTTGCAGATGTGGAGACTGAGGCTAGGAGAGAGCGGTTTGCCTCAGGCCACCTTGTGTGTGGAAGAAGGGAGATTGAAACTTCCTGGTTCGTAGCTCAGTCTCTTAGCAGCTAAGCTACACCAGCTCTTGACAATTTGTGCAGTCAGTTATTTGTGGGTTCCAGTAGAGGCTAATGGAGCATCTCTTCCAACATTTCTCCGATGAAAATAAGGACGTCGTATTTAATAATAATAATAATAATAATAATAATAATAAATAATTAATGATAATTTTATTTTTTACACCCCACCCATCTGACTGGGTTGCCCCAGCCACTCTGGGCTGCTTCCAACATATATAAAAACATAATAAAACCTTAAAAACTTCCTTATACAGGCCTGCCTTCAGATTTCTTCTGAAGGTTGTGTAGTTACTTACTGTATTTCCTTGACATCTGATGGGAGGGCATTCCAGAGGGCAGGTGCCACTACCAGGAAGGCCCTCTGCTTGGTTCCCAGTAACTTCATTTTTCACAGTGCGGGAACCACCAGAAGGCCCTCAGAGCTGGACCTCTGTCTCTGGGCTGAATGATGGGCGTGGAGACGTTCCTTCAGATATGCAGGGCCGAGGTTGTTCAGGGCTTTAAAGGTCAGCACCAACATGGTCCGTTGGACTCAGAAACTATTTTAATTGTGTTCTTAGAAAGCTGCGTAAATGTAGGCAGAAAGGCAGCTTGCTGGCCTTCAAGAGAAGGGAGAGTTGCACCACTTTGATGCTACAACTTAAGACAGCCGAGTCTTGGGTGCTTGCCAAACAGTCCCGTGGACAGGGTATTCTCATAAGAGCATGATGAGTATGCTGGATCAGGCCAATGCCCCATCTAGTCCAGCATCCTGTTCTCACAGTGGCCAACCAGAGCCCGTGCAAAGCCTGCAAGCAGGGCATGAACGCAACAACGCTCTGCCCAGCCACAATTCCCAGCAACTGGCATTTAGAAGCATCCTTCCTCTGACAGTGGAAGGAGAATGTAGCCGTTGTGGCTCTCATAATGATGTTTAAGAATCAGAGATGCACATCCGGGGGTGGGGTGGGGAAATGGCTTATATATCACTGTGTGTCTTATCACCACTTTTTTTTCCTTTGTAGGCCAAATACAAGGAACGTGGGACAGTTTTGGCTGAAGACCAATTAGTCCAGGTGAGATGAGGAAACACCAAGGTCTTGTTGTTGTTATTATTACTATTATTATTATTATTATTTTATTATATATAATTTTTATTAAATTTTCTGTTTTACAATTTAGAATATTCGTTTAGACAACCTTAAGATATAAATGACTTCCCTTCTTCTCTTTCCATGGTTCATTTTGCATAGCATAAAATCCCTGCATATTTTATATAAACTAAACCTTTCAGTATTCCATTGTTACTTCCATCAAAACTTATTTAGACTGTTGAATTTATCTTAATGCTGCCAACGTTTTCAAATGTACACAATTATCCACCCATATATTCAGTAAACATTTCCCAATCTTCTTTAAACGAGTGTTATTCTCGTTCTGTTATTCTGTAATTTAGATCCACAAACTCTGCATATTCCATCAGCTTAAGTTGCCATTCTTCTTTAGCTGGGACCTTTCCATTTTTGGGCTAACAAAACACAGGACGCCATAGTGGCATACATGTGAATAACCGTTTTTGACATATGGGAATTTCCATCTGAATTATCCCCAACAAATAGGACTCTGTTTTTTTTTTTTGAAAGGTGCTTTAAAACATTTTTTTCAGTTCATTTAAAATTATTTCCCAGTACCCTTTTACCCTTTTACAGGTCCACCACATATGAAAGAACGTTCCCTCAACCTCATTACATCTACAGAGATTTAATGAGGAAACACCAAGGTTTGATCTTAGCGTTAAAAGGAGGGCCACTGCAAAATGTGTGAATCTGAAAAGCTCTTGTATGAGCCTAGGCTTCTATACACGGTGCACATTATCAACCCATTGGTTCCCATTGTCACAGGGTGTTGCGCTGATCAGGGGGAACCAACAGCTTGGGGAAATGAATAGAAAAACACATAGGTAATATGTGTGTATTGATGGTATATGATAGTAATAATTTCCGGCTTCCCTATGATATACAGCATGTTTTCGCCAGTGGATGGGACACAGAGATGGATAATCCATTGGCTTAATCCCAACATTAGACTTCAACCTATTAAGAAGACAGCGCTGGAGAAAAAAAGCTTTGCCATAAATCGTTTCTTTGTGGTAATGGCAACAGAGAGTTGTCCCTTATGAAACATCAGTCTGTTCTGGGTCTCAAAGGTGTATTTCGAATTAGTAGCCTTTCCAAGCAGATCGTTTTAAATCTGGTTCTTCTTTCTATCCTCTGGCTTCGTTTACAGATGTCCAAGCAGCTGGATACATTTAAAACTAACCTCGAAGAGTTTGCCAGCAAACACAAGCAAGAGATCCGTAAAAACCCGCAGTTCAGAGTCCAGTTCCAGGACATGTGTGCAACGATCGGGGTTGATCCCCTAGCCTGTAAGAAATGGGGGAGGCAGGGATTTAGGGGGTGGGGAGAAGCAGGGTGAGGAAGGGTTTCTGCATAATCTGCTGGTCTTTCATTGGCGCTTCAGTTCGATCTTCCGTGTTAAAAATTAAAAAAAAGGAGTGGCATTGTTTCTCAAATCAAAAACGAGTTATCACATTATAATGTAAGTTGTAAGCCCTCTGAGGACGGACCATTTTTATCCATGCCCTGCCTTCCCAAGCCATTGGGAGTGGATGGTGGGCCTGTCTGTATCTCCTTATCCCCAACCTGTCCTTGCTCAGAGGCAAGCTAAATTTACAGTCAGTAAGAAGGAGAATTGGATGAGCATAAAGAACTTTCCGTGGACTTCTCGCTGCCAAATGGAAAATCACTCCAAGGAAATGTTCCAAAAATCATGGATAGGGAAGGCAGAGAACAGGTCTTGTCCCCTTTGAATTCTTGACACTTGCCAAACTAGGAAGTTCCTTTGCCTTTGCCTTTATTTTAAAAAATCTAAACTTGCAAAATTGGGTCCTTGAGAGTCTAAAATAATAATAATGCAGCATTCTTTTTTTGTCTTTCATAAAATCATATCCATATTTCATTCCCTCTTCTGCAGCTGGCAAAGGATTCTGGTCAGAAATGTTGGGTGTTGGAGATTTTTACTACGAGCTCGGTGTTCAGATTATTGAAGTCTGTCTAGCTCTAAAGCACAGAAATGGAGGTGAGGATAGCTTCCAATCTCTTATCTTCGCAGGGGTGTGTGTGTGTGTTTGCTGTTCTCTCTAATGCCTGCCTGCCTGCCACTCTCTGAATGTGTGGCCGGTATCTGTGAGCTTCTTGGCCATGCTAGTCCAGCCCCCTAGAAACATTAAGACAACCCTGAGCGTCTCCACTCAGAAGTAAATCCCACTGAGTTCAGTGGGTCTTATTTCTTGGTAGTTGTGCATAGAATTTCATGCGTCAGTAAGAGTAAGACTCTTACTATGGAGGAAGCCGCATTGAACTCAGGGGAGGGACCTATTGCTGTGCTGGCTGGGGCTGATGGGAATTGTAGTCCAAAATACCTGGAAAGCACCAGGTTGGGGAAAACTAGTGTATAGGATTGCAACCCTCTATATATACAGTTGTATCTTGGAAGTTGAACGGAATCCATTCCGGAAGTCTGTCCGACTTCCAAAATGTGGCTTCCGATTGGCTGTTGGAAGCTCCTGCAGCCAATCGGAAGCCCCATCGGACATTCGGCTTCTAAAATAGTTCACAAACTGGAACAGTTACTGTTTGCGGAGTTTGGGAGCCAAAATGTTTGAGAACTAAGCTGTTTGAAAACCAAGGTACGACTGTGTGTGTATGTCTATATTTTATTGAATTTTCTGTTTTACAATTTAAAATACTCACTTTACATCCTTAAGATATCAATGACTTCCATTCTTCTCTTTCCATGGTTCATTTTACATATCATAAATCCCTGCATGTTTTACAAAAACTATACCATTCAGTATTCCATTATTGCCTCCATCAAAACTTGTTTACACTGTTGAATTTATCTTAACGCTGCCAGCGTTTTCAGCTGTGCACAACTATTTCCCATATATTCAATAAACATTTTCCAATCTTCTTAAAACGTATGTTCTTCTCGTTCTCTTATTCTATATGTTAAGTCTACAAGTTGTGCCTATTCTGTCAACTTAAGTCTAGGATTGCAACCTTAGCCTGCTAACATATTGGGTTGGATTCAAATTCCTTGTATACATGGCTGTGTGTTAACACGCACCTTGCTTCCTCATTCCCGCTAGGCCTGATAACACTGGAAGAACTTCACCAGCAAGTGCTCAAGGGGAGAGGAAAATTTGCGCAAGATGTCAGCCAGTAAGCCTTGCGTTGAAACTGCACTGCAGTGGGGGGTGTAATATGTTTTGCATCATTTTGCGTAATTCGTTGTGGCTGCCGAAGGTTCACTGGCAATGTCTAGGGTGATGGAGCAGAGCTGCCCACCGGAAATAATTAAATCAGTTGTGCACATTGACAAGTGCAGAAGTACTGTTTTGGGGGGACAGGGTGCAGGTGGGTATGGAGGACTCCCTGGTCCTGAATGGGGTAACTGCCCCTGAAGGACCAGGTGTGCAGCCTGGGAGTCATTTTGGACTCACAGCTGTCCATGGAGGCGCAGGTCAATTCTTTGTCCAGGGCAACTGTCTACCAGCTCCATCTAGTACGCAGGCTGAGACCCTACCTGCCCGTGGACTGCTTGCCAGAGTGGTGCATGCTCTGGTTATCTCCCGCTTGGACTACTGCAGTGTTTCCCAACCGGTGTTCCGCGGCACACTAGAGTGCCGCAAGACGTTGCCTGGTGTGCCGTGGGAGGGAGGCGGGCGAGTCCGGCGGCGAGAGGCGGGGCGGCGGCGGCGGCGAGCACACGCGGGGCGGCGAGCGAGCTCCCTCCCAAATCCCATCGCCGCTCGCTTCGGCCGGCCGCCCCGTGCCGCCGCCCCAAGCCTCGCGCGCCCAGCGGGAGCTCCTGCCGGGCGCGCAAGGCTTGCAGACACTCGCCCGAAGCACGGGGAGCCCTCCGGAGGGCTCCCTGTGCTTCGGGCAACAGGCTGCCGCCCCAAGCCTTGCGCGCCCAGCGGGAGCTCCTGCCGGGCGCGCAAGGCTTGCAGACACTCGCCCGAAGCACGGGGAGCCCTCCGGAGGGCTCCGCGTGCTTCGGGCAACAGGCTGCCGCCCCAAGCCTTGCGCGCCTGGCGGGAGCTCCTGCCGGGCGCGCAAGGCTTGCAGACACTCGCCGAAGCACGGGGCACCCTCCGGAGGGCTCCGCGTGCTTCGGGCAACAGGCTGCCGCCCCAAGCCTTGCGCGCCTGGCGGGAGCTCCTGCCGGGCGCGCAAGGCTTGCAGACACTCGCCCGAAGCACGGGGAGCCTTCCGGAGGACTCCGTGTGCTTCGGGCAACAGGCTGCCGCCCCAAGCCTTGCGCGCCTGGCGGGAGCTCCCGCCGGGCGCGCAAGCCTTGCAGACACTCGCCCGAAGCACGGGGAGCCCTCCGGAGGGCTCCCTGTGCTTCGGGCAACAGGCTGCCGCCCCAAGCCTTGCGCGCTGGGCGGGAACTCCTGCCGGGCGCGCAAGGCTTGCGGACAGCTTCCTGAAGCCTGGAGAGCAAGAGGGGTCAGTGCGCACCGATGCCTCTTGCTCTCCAGGCTTCAGCGAAAGCCTGCATTCGCCCCATAGGACGCACACACATTTCCCCTTTATTTTTGGAGGGGAAAAAGTGCGTCCTATGGGGCGAAAAATACGGTACTTTCTTTGTGTTTATTTGATGCCTATTAAAGAGAGTTACTTTATATATAGTCAATATAGGCACAGAGTTAATTTTTTAAACATTTTCTAATGGTGGTGTGCCTCGAGATTTTTTTCATGAAACAAGTGTGCCTTTGCCCAAAAAAGGTTGGGAAACACTGGACTACTGCAATGCGCTCTACGTGGGGCTACCTTTGAAGGTGACCCGGAAACTGCAATGAATCCAGAATGCAGCAGTGAGACTGGTGACTGGGAGTGGCCGCCAAGACCGGTCCTGAAAGACCTACATTGGCTCCCAGTACGTTTCCGGGCACAATTCAAAGTGTTGGTGCAAACCTGTTTAAGGGCTGCCTTCAGATGTCTTCTAAAAGGCAGATAGTTGTTTATTTCCTTGACATCTGATGGAAGGGCATTCCACAGGGCAGGCACCACTACCAAGAAGACCCTCTGCCTGGTTCCCTGTAGCTTCACTTCTCACAGTGAGGGAACCGCCAGAAGGCCCTCAGAGCTGGACTTCATTGTCCGGGCTGAACAATGGGAGTGGAGACGCTCCTTTAGGTATACAGGACCGAGGCCATTTAGGGCTTTAAAGGTCAGCACCAACACTTTGAATTGTGCTTGGAAAGATAAGAAAACTATGTTTCTCAGGTAACTCATTTCTGCACCCAGTGCTATGTTTTATAGCTTTTCTGTGCTTCCACTGAATCACAGCATAATACACACCTTGTTGGACATTGTTGAAGGTACTGATGCACCGAGACCATCCTTTGCCCTGACTCTTCTTTCCCTGGCTCCTCAGAGATGACCTCATCCGGGCAATTAAGAAGTTGAAAGTTCTAGGAAACGGCTTTGGGATCCTTCCTGTTGGTGGGACCTACCTGATCCAGTCTGTGCCGGCTGAACTAAATATGGACCATACGGTTGTGATACAACTTGCTGAGGTACCCATGCCTGGTTGACTCAGTTTCTGCTATTATTCCAGGGGTTGATTCAGAGTTCTTGTCCTTCCTTGCCTATACAGTCCTACCTTGCAAGCTGAACAGAATCCATTCTGTAAGTCCATTCAACTTCCAAAACGTTCAAAAACCAAATCGCGGCTTTGCTCCTGCAGCCAATCAGAACCCGCAGAAGCCCCATCAGACATTCGGGTTCCAAAAAGAACGTTCACAAACCAGAACAATCACTTCTGGATTTGCGGCGTTTGGGAGCCAAAACATCCGAGTTCCAGGGCATTTGGGATCCAAGGTACGACTGTATGTGTGTGTGTTTCATTGACATCCTTATGGCCACCCATAGTTCACTGGCCTCTGTTGGGAGACAGAAGGGCGGGGGGAGCTCCACCATTTCTCCTCAGTCTGGTCCTCTTCAGTCCAGTCCCTGACAAGCGGACATTGCTTCTCCCTAGTCAGGAGCCCTTCCTAAACTTCTTTTCCAACCCCCCATGCTGAGGGCATGACCCTGGGTCATTTTGCAGGTGTAATCTACCCCTGAAGTCTTAAGTCCTTGCCTACAAGATGGTGTGCGTTGAACGTCTCCTTGTTGTTTTTAGTGTTGGCTGGGCTTTTCTGATGAGTGACCTGTTTTGAAATTGCCTCCTTTCTTTACTCTCCGTTTCAGAAAAAGGGGTATGTGACCATCAGCGAGATCAAGTCGAGTTTGAAGTGGGAGGCGGAACGGGCGAAGCAAGTTTTGGTATGTCAACAACGAGTTACATTATAAAAAGAAAAGAGCGCCCACCTCTTGGCAGCTAGGAAAGTGAAATATTGCATTAGAAGTTGTGTAGGTTAGGCAAAAGTGTGCATGCACACGAAAGCTCATACCAAGAACTAACTTAGTTGGTCTTTAAGGTGCTACTGGAAGGAATTTTTTATTTTGTTTTGACTATGGCAGACCAACACGGCTACCTATCTGTAACTATCATTATACATGTTTGCTTGAAACTAAATGTTGCAGCATGGAGTCTTCTCTGTTGAGGATTCTAAGCTATCCATTCCATGAACCCCCCTGCAGATTTCTGTTTCTTCCCCAACAGTAAGTCAACATTCTGTGGCCACTGAGCATGCTCAGTCCTCCCCCTGTTCTAGGGTTTCCCCACTACAAAGCTCAGGGTTCCCCAAGCCTGCTGCTGGGAGAGTCCTGTTGCACTCCGTTCCTGCATCTGGTTGGCTACTGTAAGAACAGAATGTTGGACTAGATGGGCTTAGTTCTTCGTATGTTCTCCTGCCTGCATTGTGTTGGGGGGAGAGTGCAAAACCACTTGTGATAGCCCTCCTCTCCAAATAATAATCTCTGGCTTTTTGCAGGATCACTTGCTGAAAGAGGGCATGGCGTGGCTCGATACCCAGGCTCCAGTGGAACCACAGTACTGGCTACCTGCCCTCTTCACAGAGCTTTACTCTCAGGAAATCACACCCGAAGAAGCGAAGGAAGCTTTGCCTTGACAGCCGAAAAGGGGACTTATTTATCTGAACATTTTCATTTAAATGGGATGACACTTTTTGCATTAACATGATAAAGCTGAGTCACATCGAATACCTATATTCTCTCTCTCCCCCTGCCCCAAGTCTTTAGAAGAAAACGTCTGTGTTACCAAACACTGCCAAGCAGGTATATTTGACACTGATTTTGGGGCTTCTGCACGATGGAGAGACTTATTTCGTTAGCAAGCTATTAGTCCTCATGACTGGAAAGGTGTGGATGTGGGTTTTTTTTCTCCTTGAAGACTTAGAAAGTGGAGATGATTGGAGTCAATGTATGTATTGTAAGCGTCTCTCCCTCCTTTCCCCCATTTCCTAATTACATCGTTGTATACTTGATTTAACTCTGTGTACACTGGTTGCCTTCCCTAGTAAGGGTTCTTTGTCTATCTCGCAATAAGGTGAGAGAACCCCATCTTTAAATGGTGAAACAGCCAAGATTCTATACTGTTCCTTACTGGGGCTTTGGGAAAGGGACCAAATAATTTTACTATTCTGTACATTCTCTCATGCCCCATTACAGTGTTGAAATCGTCCTCAGTTTGTGTTTCTTAAAAAGCCAGTTTCTAGTCCTGCGATGACAGGGCTTTAAAATTATTTGAATTATTGGAGTCTAGCAGCGCTAGATGTATTTTCAAATTCTGTCAACTCCACAACTGGGAAGACAAGAGGATGGGGACAGGAAGAGAATTATTTGTACCTTTGTATAGTGAAATCTACTCACTTTTATTCTTTGCAAATGCAGTAATGTGGATTTCACGAAACTGCCTTAAGATTCTTCCCTGTGTCATTATTGTGAACAACCTAGAAATCTGACTGGGCATTTGAAGAGCTCTTTCATCCACTTACGCAGAGAAACACCTAGGGCCAAGATTCCACCTTAGGCTTTGTGGTTACAGGTATAAAAATCACCTGTGTGCGCACTTGCTCATTTAGATCAAAGCATGTGAGTCAGCAGAGCAAAGGAGTCATTTCCACAGGTCGGATTTGCTTTTCTTGGCAAGTGAGGAGGAACTGCCTCCGGTAACTTCACAAAAATTACCTTAAGGCAGCTTACAGAAAACTGCCGGCTGTTCACATATACAGAGGGAATCCTGAGCCATAGATTGTGGTAAGCAACATCAACCACAGACCTGACTTGGGCAGAAATGCTTATGCAGTCCCCCTGGGTGACTCGGCCTCAAGTTCAGCAGTTCTAGGCAGCTGGTCAAACCCTCCAATGAGATGCTTTGGGTGTCTGCTTGGATATCATAGCAGCAGATATCCTGCTTTTCTCCATTGTGTCCTCAGCACAGCCTTGTAAGGTAAAAAGTCAGGTTGAGAAACCAGATGAGCCAAGTCACCCGGGTGGGTTGCACGTCTCAGTGGCAATTTGAACATGGGCCTCCGACACTCCTAAACACTGTACTGTGCTTTTCTTAAAAGAAGAAATGGTGCCTGTACTCACCATGAAGTTGTTACAGTAAGTTCCAAACTTTTAACCAGTGCTTCTAGGAAAAAAAGGTGCCAGTACTGCGGGTGCAGCCTGCCATTTTACCTACTCCTGCTTCAGAGCTGCACTTTGAACTATTAGTACCCCACTGTAGAGTAAAGGGATGTGGGTGGCACTGTGGTCTAAACCACTGAGCCTCTTGGGCTTGCCGATCAGAAGGTCAGCGGTTCGAATCCCCGCGACAGAGTGAGCTCCCGTTGCTCGGTCCCTGCTCCTGCCACCCTAGCAGTTCGAAAGCACACCAGTGCAAGTAGATAAATAGGTACCGCTGGGGCAGGGAGGTAAACAGAGTTTCTGTGTGCTCTGGTTTCCATCACGGTCCCGTTGCACCAGACGCGCTTTAGTCATGCTGGCCACATGACCTGGAAAGGGGGGGAAAGGCAGGAATAGGCCTATATATATGTGGACTGTCGCTGAATCAATTGACTTTTCTTCTTGTAAGTTTTCAAAGTTCTTCATCTAGCTCAACTAGCCTTCGGGTATAGGGCAGTATAGTAATAAAAGAAATATATATATATAATGTATATATATATATAGTCTTGCCCCAAAATGGCAACTAGACATTCTGTTTTGGTGACTACAACCTTGGTTTAAGGAGCCATTTGGCCCCTGGCTTATATTTATGAGTTTCTAACACCGGGAGACTCCTGCCAACCTAGCAGTTCGAAAGCACGTCATGTGCAAGTAGATAAATAGGTACCGTTCCAGCGGGAAGGTAAACGGCATTTCCGTGCGCTGCTCTGGTTCGCCAGAAGTGGCTTAGTCATGTTGGCCACATGACCCAGAAGCTGGCTGCGGACAAACGCCGGCTCCCTCGGCCAATAAAGCGAGATGAGCGCCACAACCCCCAAGTCGGTCACGACTGGACCTAATGGTCAGGGTTCCTTTACCTAACACCGGGAGAAAGGTGTGTGCATAAACTTTTGATTTATTCTGTAGGAAGTACAGCAATCATTGCTCCCTGCCCCCTTTGCCACTGGTCCCACCAACCAATGGCATATGTGGGGCCTGGAAGTAAGCTGCTTATGAAAACAAGACCCCATTTTTGGGTATTCCCCGCTGTTTTACCAATCCAGGACAAAGGACAAAGATCCTGCCAAAACAAACTTTATTGCACCAAAAAAAAAAAAAAAAATTATGTACAATTGTATATAAACAAGGATTTCTTATTTTTCTTAAGACCCTTGTGCATTCGAGTGTGTTTAGCTTGTTAGGCCTAAAAGTCTCGTCACTAAACATTTTGTCTAGATCAGTCATCTAGGATTGTCACTTTTGAAATGGAAAACATTCAGAAAACAGATGACTATGGGCAGCTAGAAAACCATATTTTCTTTTTGTTCTGTTTTGTTTTCTTACATCCACATGCGAGCCGTGTGAAAAAGAAATAACCACATAAGGCATTTTCATGTTTTCTTTTCGTTTTGTCTCTTAAAAGAAATGTAATGCAATGGTTCGACAGCCAACATGCATCTGGAGCTAAGGTCTCTTGAAGTTAACGGGTACTCTGATTCCGGAACACCTCTGGTCCTGGTGACTATAGACTGGGGGAAAGCCAAACTTACACAATCGGCAGAGTTCGGAGAATAGAAGTCCTACCTAGGTCCTACTGATTTCGGTGAGACTTAAAACATTAAATGTGCACTCAAGTCCCTTTGATTTCAGTGGAGGTGAAGCACGACTGATTTCTGTTTTCGTTTTGCTGGATTGCACCCAATGAGATCAACACAAACATGATAAGATTGCCTTCGTCCTCACCAGGTCCCCCTCCACAAGGCATCTAAATGCAAACTTGCATTACAAAGCTTTTGATTCCACCGGCTATTCGTAATCCATGGGAGTGTCTTGTCTCCTTGCGGGTGGGAGAGAAACAATAGGGCATTCCACTCCAAAAAGCAGGTATGGGGGGTTACTTTTAGTTTTAAGCAGCAGCACATCGTACTCTACATGGGAGAGGCAGGAGTAGCTGCAAGACTGGTGTTGTGCTTGCAGATAAACAGTGCCTATAATCACACATGAACTTCCTTTCAGAGGCCAGGTAGGAACTGCATGGTTCCTACAGCTGGGATTGGACCTATTGAGTGAAACGCGTCCTACTGGCCTGGCCACTTTTAGCATCTGCTCACCTCCCCCTGCCAAGTTTTTGATCTGGGTGTGCATCTGTAGGTCAGGAGCTCCCCCCCCCCCATTTAAAAAAAAGTCTTAAAGGGTCTCTAAAAGAAGAAGGGGGGGGAGAGCAAGTGAAAGGTGCTCACAAGGCTTCCGAGCCTTTCTACGTAGAAACCAGCTTGAACTTTCAAAAGTAAAAAATAAAATAAAATACTTTGCCAGCTGGGAGGGTGGCCAGACGTTCTCCCGCAATTCGATCCTCAAAAGGCATGTGCTTCTTGGTCTGTAGCACGACAAAGTGATTCGGAGAGAAGGGAGTTACGGCAGATTCGGCAGACTTACACATGTGCAACTTTTCTTCGGTTTCAATAGAGGCTCCTGACGAGAGCCAATCCTTCGACAGATCTCAACAGCTGGTTTTCTGCCCTGGCCTTGGACTGATGCTTATTGCTGTCCTTCCATTAGTTTGTATCCTCCTCTACATCACTGAACTCCTAACTCTGTCCCCCAAAGCTGCAGATCTGAGTTGCTTTGAACAGAGAAGTCTGCTATGCCAAAGCTTAAGATTAGCATTGCTTTTTTCTCTCTTGGTGCTGCGTTAATTTATATTTGCTCTCTCTCTCTTGAAACAAAATCAATGGCTGCATAGAATCACCTGTCTTCACTAAATTCTAATACTGTACCTTCCAAAAAATTTTTATATGCCACTTGCAGGAAATGAACTGCCAGAATGATGACTCCTTCCAAGGATCACAAAAAATAAAAACAAAAACACTGGCCATGAAACCTGCTCAACTTCACCTTTTGAAGGCCGCTGGCTGGGTTGCTCACAATGCTGACACATTAACAATTTAGGATCTCTCCCAGTTTTGTCTCTTCCTTCTTTCCTGCCGGGATTCCGAATTTGGGGAGGGGTTATTTAAAAGGAGCTCTAGAGTTGAATAAAGCTTTGGAAACTGCTTTTTCGTCGTCGTCGTTTTGAATCGCCACAAAAGCCCAGTTCCGGCCAAAGTTCCTCCTCTTTGGTCTGTCTAGGACAGGCAACACCAACCCAACTGGGAAACAGAGTGAATATGAAAACAGGGCTTGATTATTTAAATGGTCAAAGGTGCTTTTACAGACTTGGTAGAGCTGGGAGTCCATCCCGTTGTGGGGCGAGGCGGCAACGCTGGGAGGGAGGCGCTGAGGGTATATGCGGCATGTTTTGAAACAAAAGACGGTGGGGTGTAGAGGGAAGCTCTACCTCCTGCTCTTTTAGAAACATGGGGAGGACAGAAACCAACCCGTCACGGGTTCTTCCAGAATGCCTTTATGCCATTTTTGCTCACGGGTCTCCGGCAGAGAAAGAGCCACTTTCAAAAGACAGCTTGTCACAAGCCCGGTTCAGTTTTAGCATCAAATCCTCATTTGTTTTAAACAGCGTGTACCAGAGCACTGGAGGAGGCAATGAAGGGGTGGCTGCTGAGCCCAGGTTCTCCCCGCTCTAGAACCGGACTGGTTCTTGGGTCTCTCCGGGGTTCCTCCGCAGTGCCTGGAGTCAGAAGATCCCACCCCTACATCTTGGGTTCTCAAGTGGTCAGGTGGGAGGCACCTAAGCCTTAATGCTCCCTTGAGTGTCTGTCTCTGTCTCAGAGGAGCTGCTTTCTGAGTCTATTTCTGGGTTCTCCTGCTGGTGTTTCTCCTGAACTTTCAGGCGGATTCCTTGCAAACGCAGCAGAAGAGACTGGTAGTCAAAGTGCCCTCGCTTCTCGCCGAAGGGATCCTGCGAGAGGAGAGGAGACGGGATGAAAATTACTTTTTTTTAATGCTTTATCGGTTGAAAACTGTATAACAGAAATAATCAGCAGATGTAAAAGACATGATAAAAAACACAATTATTCTTTTCTTAATTGATACTTGTTTTGTACATCATATTGTAATTAAGTTTAACATGACCTCCGATCTTCCCATGAAGTTCCCAGATTAAATTCCCTGATTACGCACTTATCTTTATTTTCTCCCTGTTATTTAACTTACTTTAAATTTCGTAAACTTATCCTATTTGCACCCAGAAGTCAATCGAAACCTGCCAACGGATTAATATTTTGACAATGTTCTTTTACAAAAATTCTATATATATGCCCTAAAGGTAAAGGTAAAGGGACCCCTGACCATAAGGTCCAGTCGTGACCGACTCTGGGGTTGCGGCGCTCATCTCGCTTTATTGGCCGAGGGAGCCGGTGTACAGCTTCCGAGTCATGTGGCCAGAATGACTAAGCTGCTTCTGGCGAAACCAGAGCAGCGCATGGAAACGCCGTTTACCTTCCCGCCGGAGCGGTACCTATTTTGAACTGCTAGGTTGGCAGGAGCAGGGACCAAGCAACGGGAGCTCACCCCGTCACGGGGATTCAAACCGCCGACCTTCTGATCGGCAAGTCCTAGGCTCTGTATTTTAACCCACAGCGCCAACCGCGTCCCATATATATGCCCTACTCTCTGATAAATTTTTCATCTGTAACGCCTCGTAGCCTTGCTGATAGCCTCGCCAATTCAGCGTGCTCTCTTAATTTATTTTGCCAGTCTAATTTGGATGGGTTGTCCTCTCCCTTCCAACCTTTTGCGAATAAAATTCTGGCAGCAACTGTAGTATACATAAAGACTCTCCTGAGCTTTTTTGGAATTTCGTTGCCCGCAATTCCTAGCAGGAAGGCTTCAGGCTTTTTAGGGAAAGAGCATTTGAACATTTTCTTAAGTTCGTTAAACTGTCTGATCGGGGTGAAAACAACTTGCATCAAGATCTGCCAGGGTTACTTTGCACATGGACTGGAAACAGGGTGGCCAAGGCTTTTTGTAACCAGTTCAAGTAATAGACGCTTGACAAGATCAATATTATTCTAAGCAGCAAGTATTTTTTAACAACCCCGAAGCCACGAGAGGAGCAGGGCAACTACTGCTGGATCAGATTGGAAACCCAAGTCTAGCAAATCAGACTGGAACATGTGCTTCAGTTGAGAAAAATGACATTCGGTAAAGGGAAAATAGCTTCCTATTACTTAAAAAAAATATATATATATTTATTGAAATTTCCAAAAATAGCTTCCTATTACAGTGGTACCTCGGGTTAAGAACTTAATTTGTTCCGGAGGTCCGTCCTTAACCTAAAACTGTTCTTAACCTGAAGCACCACTTTAGCTAATGGGGCCTCCTGCTGCCGCCACGCCGCAGGAGCACGATTTATGTTCTCATCCTGAAGCAAAGTTCTTAACCGGAGGTACTATTTCTGGGTTAGCAGAGTCTGTAACCTGAAGCGTATGTAACCTGAAGTGTCTGTAACCCAAGGTACCACTGTATATTGACATCTATCTATAACCTAAGAGGAACCTGCTGAATCAGGCCAAAGGCCCGTCTAGTCCAGCATCCTGTTTGCACAGTAGCCAACCAGATGCCTGTGGGAAATTGTCAAGCAGGATCCGGGCACAAAAGCCCTCCTGTAGTTTCCAGAAACTGGTATTCAGAAGCATGAATGCCTCTGACTGTGGAAGCAGAGCACAGCCATGGAAGCTCACTTCCTGGATTAGAGAATTTAAATCTTTCATCCCCACCCCCTTGCTGGATGCTCTTTTCCCAATAACCAGGATCTATTCAAGTCTCCTGCCTCTCACCCCCTCGTTCCAACGTTCTGCTCACGTTAATATAAAAAAGGTGAAACGTAAAGGACCCCTGGACAGTTATGTCCAGCCAAAGGCGACTATGGGGTTGCAGCGCTCATCTCGCTTTCAGGACGAGGGTGCCAGCGTTTGTCCACAGACAGCTTTCCGGGTCATGTGGCTGGAATGACTAAACTGTTTCTGGCGCAAGAAGACACCGTGATGGAAGCCAGAGTGCGTGGAAACACCGTTTACCTTCCTGTCACAGTGGTACCTATTTATCTACTTGCACTGGCGTGCTTTCGAACTGCTAGGTTGGCAGGAGCTGGGACAGAGCAACGGGAGTTCACTCTGTCGCAGGGATCCGAACCACCAACTTTCCAATCTGCAAGCCCAAGGGGCTCAGTGGTTTAGACCACAGCGCCACCCGCATCCCACAATATACTTCCAGCTAGTTCCTGGTGCTTCAGAAATGCCAGCAATTGGTCATTTCTCCTAATTTGTCCCCCATACCTCAGGTTTTCAATTTGCCCTTTGGGAAAACCCTCAGCTGAGCAAACGAGCCCACTTCTCAAGAGGGAAGGAAATATGGCAATCCAAATTGTTTAATTTAAAACAAAAACACGGAGGCTGCCTTCCGGAGTGGGCAGTCATAGACATTATCTGATCCTTACCTGCATCGTCTGTCCTTGGAGGTGAAGCCGCTCTTTGCATACCCCCTCGTAGAAATCATAATATTCCATGAAGGACTTTTCCATGACACCCCTAGCAAGCAAAACAAACCGTAAGGCCGCAGAGCAAGGATGTGACAGGTGGTTTATAACAAAAGGGCTACTGCCATAGTTCGTGCTCTTGAAAATTAGTTTGTCACGTGCACATTTCTTAAAAACAACCACAATAGCTAACATTTCCCCACAGTGCAATGTACTTTGGTTCCCTCCCTCATGCATGACCTGCTGACCAAAATACTATAAAAAACAACAACCTTAAGAGGCGGACAGCAGGGAGAGCTTCTATGGAGCCATGAATACAATTCTACCTTGGTTGTCGAATGCCCTGGAACTCGGACGTTTTGGCTCCCGAACGCCGCAAACCCGGAAGCGGGTGTTCCAGTTTGCAAACGTTCTCTGGAACCCGAACATCCGACGCGGCTTCAGATTGAGTGCAGGAAGCTCCTGCAGCCAATCAGAAGCCACGCTTGGTTTTCAAATGTTTTCAGAAGTCGAACGGACTTCTGGAACGGATTCCGTTCGAGAACCAAGGTCCGACTGTACTGCAGTTTGCCTTGCTTGCACAAATACCCTCAGCAAAAGGTCTGAATTAACAAGGTACATAGTGGTAATCTGGAGTGGAAGGAACAGAATGCGGACAATGATCATGCAGCTGCAAGAATGAATGAATGAATGAAGGTGTGGTGTAGTGGTTAAGAGCGGTAGTCTTGTAATCTGGTGAACCGGGTTCGCTTCCCTGCTCCTCCACATGCAGCTGCTGGGTGACCTTGGGCCAGTCACACTTCTTTGAACTCTCTCAGCCCCATTCACCTCACAGAGTGTTTTTTGTGGGGGAGGAAGGGAAAAGGAGAATGTTGGCCGCTTTGAGACTCCTGAAGGGGAGTGATAAAGAGGGATATCAAATCCAAACTCTTCTTCTTCTTGAATGCCGAGTTAGGGGTTTCATGCTGGCAAACAGTTTTTCTAAGTGGGGGGGGGAGTGTTCAGGTCCTGTACGTTTCCACAGCAACAGAATTCCTGGACCTGCAGCAGAGCAGCACAACGCGTGCTTCTGGTGTGAGTGAGCTTGCAGAAGAGAGAGTCCACACGCTCTTGTTCCTCTAACCTAACAGCTTTATTTACATCGGAACGCTAAAATAATAAACAGACCATCGGAGACGGCAGGCTTGGTGTCTCTGCGTCTCTCTCTCTCTCTCTCTCTCTCTCTCTCTCTCTCTCTCTCTCGGCAAAAAAGTGAAAGTAACTCACAGACAAAGGACTCAGCTTTCCCCGGATGTAGAGAAAAACAACTCCCCAGATGCAGGACACACACAGAGCTGTTAACCCTGTAAACTCCAAACAGCACAGGAAGTCTGACTAAGGGGTACCTCCCTCTCCCCTTCTCCATGCTAAATGCCTGAAACCCATGAATTGAGACTCCCAAACATACCGTAAAGGCTCCGGACAAGGGCATTTTCCTTCTAGCATGTCACACACAGCGACCCTGATAGTCTCGTGCCGAATACACTCGTTGTAATTTTTACTGTCTCCCGGATGTCTTTCCTGCAAGAGATCGGTGACCAAAAAACAAAAGTCACCTTTTACGAAGTTCAAGACACACGGCCCACAACTTTGGTCTTGTCGGGGGCGGGGGGGGGGGGGGGAGAAGAGAGAGACTGGGAATGCCTCCAATTAGTATGGCTGACAATACCCATTGGAAACATTGGCCAGTCGCCGATAAAAGTGGATTGACAATCCTATTTCAAACCAGAGCTATGGTCCATGAAAGATCCCAAAGAGGTTCCATGCATGGTCTTGCTCTGCAGACAAGTTGCGAATACGTGTATACGGATTGCAGCATATGGAGTTATCCAGGGCTGCTCAAGGCATTCTTCCTTTCCACTCTGTCCCAATGCAGTCAGCTGTTTTAACACAACAGGGAAGCAGGCCCCACCTGCAGCAACATGCCAAACCTCTGAATTGGGAGGGTCTACTTAAAAGGATGTAGGGGTTGGAGATCAAACCTCAACGGGTCTTATTGCTCTGCCGACATTCCCGTTTCTAAGAGAGCAGTTTGTTATGGGACGGCCACTTCCCTGTCCCTGTAACCAAGAGCTCCGTAAAGTGGGCACTAATCCACTATTCAGGCTACTTACCTGCTCAAAGCCAGGCTCGTTGTGATAAGGGTTCTCAGTCATCAGGGACTGTATAGATATAAGGACCGAAGAGATGCTCTGGGCAGGACTCCAGGCCGGACCAGTCCACGTACTGCCAGACAGCAAGAAACAGGAGTTTATTTTCACACAGCCAAACAAACACAATTCTGTAAAGTGGAGTGGATGATGTGTGGCTTTCAATGTACTTCGATTTGTAACTTGTGAGAGGCCTAGGTGTGTGTGTGTGTGTGTGTGTAGGTAGGTTGGTAGGTTGGTAGGTAGGTAGGTAGTAAAAAAAGACAGTTTCCAGTGTAGGTAAGGTAGGTAGTAAAAAAACACCAAACAGTTTCCAGGCCTCAGGGTGGTGGGGAAAAAATTGAAGACGTAATGGCAAGAACCACTAAACAAGCAAAGAAGATAGAAAAGCCCAATTCTGTGACACATGTAGCAGATAAATTGTATAGGTATAAATGAAATTGCAGGCAGGATTCGAGATAAAATCAACAGCAGATAGACAGCAAAATAATTGTAACACGAAAAACTTTTTTGCAATAGATAAAAAGATGTAATGCAGTAGAAAAAAAGGTTTCAGTAAAAGCACTGTGGAGGTGAGGGTAGGAAGTCATTTTATGAATACTCCAGTTGCAGATGGGATCCGTTCTGGAGGTCCGGTCAGATCCCAAGGTTTCTGTAACCTGTGCATGTGCGTGGGGGCAAAACCCAGTAAAATACTTCGGGTTTGCCGCACGCACCCCCCAAAGTTTATGTAACCAGAGGGTTATGTAAACGAAGGTTCGACTGTATTTGTATTGAAGGTAGTTGTGAAAACGTTTGCGCGCACACACATGTTATGAAGATGGATAATTACTGTTTTGTGATAAAACCATTCCAAACTTTTTTAAAATCATCTTTAGGTGGGAGTTTCCTCAAGGTCTATTCTTCAGCTTCAAAGGAAGGAAAATAAAAATAAGATCAGTAGAAGACAAAATAAAGTTTTTGTATAAATACGAAGAGGATCTGCAGAAGGGACTTGGAAAAGAGCTAAGAGCATCGGACAGAAGATCACCAGGTTGATGGACTATATGGAACTGGCGGAAATGACTGGCAGAATCCGAGACCAGGGAGAAGAGTCGGTGGAAGAAGATTGGAAAAAGTTTAAAGACTATTTATAGAAATATTGTAAAATTAATGAATGTTAGAAAAATGTTGGAATGAAGTTATATGGCTTTAGTAGAAATGTTATAAGGAATTGGGTATAAATAGATAATTAGAGTATTAAAGGAAAAATAAGGTTAGAATATGTTAAGATAATTATAGGACAGAAAATAGAGGAAGATGGAAAGGAATTGCTGAAACAATTAATAGAAGTGGAATACAAAAAGGGAGGTGTGAGGAGGTCATTGAAACAAGTGAATGAAAGATAAGATATTGAAATTGTATGATGTGTGTTAAAACTGTTTTTGTTTTGTTTATTGTGTTAGTGTTCTGTAATCTTTTTATATTGTATTGTATTGTCTTTTTTTCTTTTTTCTTTCCTTTTTTGTAGTGTTTAAAAGTAATAAATATTATTTTTTAAAAAACAACAACAAAGTTTATGTAACCAGAGGGTTATGTAAACGAAGGTTCGACTGTATTTGTTTTGAAGGTAGTTGTGAAAACGTTTGCGCGCACACACACATGCTATGAAGATGGATAATTACTGTTTTGTGATAAAACCATTCCAAACTTTTATGCATCTTTCCAGTATACAATCTGAATTGAGGGCTGTGTGCATTCAGTCTCACACAAGAGCCACACACATAGTCTGGCAGTGAGGGGAGAATTCAGCCTCCTAAGTATTCACATTCCTTTTCTGTTTAGATGTCTAGCTCTTATCAAACGTACTGGAATTCTGAAACCTTGGGAGCTGGCTGATTAGGGGAGTGAGGGGGACAAGGGGGCAGGATTCCCAGTGGCCAGGGCTCAAGGCGTCAACACCCCACGCATCTCCTTGGCAAGTCTCCGTAATTAGGAGAAACAGAATAAATCATGGCAATCAAGCAAATGCGTGCAAACGTCTGTGATAAACAAGTCGGAAATTCCATTGTTTCTTGGCATTGTCATCTTCTTTCAAAGTACCAGCTACACACTGTGTCTACAACCTCAGTTCGTAGAAGCTGTGTGAAATATCTGAGGAATTCTATTTGGAGCATTCCCACTGTCCAGAGATGAAGGGCAAAAAGCTCCACTATGAAAACAGGAAATAAAAATCCAGAAACACAAAACAGGATAATGAAGTTGCATAGCACGGTGTCCCTGCCCCTTGCTTTTTCAGGGTGCCAGTACAAGAGGGTCTTCCTGATTTTTCCCAAATAACATGTAAAAGGTGCTTGCTTGCGTCCCCGAATCCAATTAGATCCTAAAAGGTTCCAAATCCATATATATCCTAAAAAGCACTTGTGGCTAACAGACAAAGTGTAGCAAGTAAATCTGGTTTACTTGCCCAAGGCCATGTCTGAACATTAGTGAACCTACAAAGAAAAGAACGCTTTAACTGCAGGGTGGATAAAAATCAATGATTTTTTAAAATAAAAATTAAAAAGTAAGATTTTTAAAATTTAAACAGGATTTTTTTTTATTTAAACCAGATTTTTAAAAAAAATTTAAATAGGATTTTAAAAATAAATTGCTTTTGGAGGAAAAATCTTTCTAAAGATACTTTTCTATTTAAATTACATTATAGTTCAAAGGCTACTCATAAGGAAATAAGGATTTGTTTGAAGTTTTTAATGTGTGCTAAAACTCAGTCTAAGTTGTTTGTATGTTTTTTAAACTATTCACCCACATCAGTTGACAAACATGGATACATATGCTATACTGTTTTTGTTACGTAAATTGTTTAAATTGTTATTAAGGAAATGATAATTTTTCTCCTTCCAATAAAGTACAGCAGAAAACTTGTCCAAATGTAAACAGTTAACTTATTAAACCTCACAATAATTTCATAATTATCTGTCTATGTAACTCTAATAGTATAACGAAATCAGTAATATTTGATAGAACTGTAAAAAAAAAAAACCTACTCTGAAAATTTATTATTCCAAAGACGGAACCTTCCTCTGGTTGTAAATATTAAGATTATACCAGTAAGAATGAGTCTGTCAAAGAATGATTTAAATCAAGTCTTACCTACTAGTGATTTAAATCGATTTGATTTAAATCAAATCCACCCTGCTTAGCTGTGGGATACCCAATTCCTCCTCTCTATACATGCTTTGTTACTTTGAAGCTCGTACACAAGACAGTATTACTAGGGAAGATCATAATCTTCATGCTTGAGTCATGTTAGCTTTCTCCAAACTGGTGTTGCCCAGGCGCAAATTCTACCAGCCCCAGTCAACGCAGCAGATTGTCAGTGATGATCGGAGATAAGGCCCAACGTCTGTCAAGCATTAAGTTGAGAAAGACTACAATGGGATATTACAAAATGATGCTGTTTCTCAAGCCTGGAAGCCCATAGACCAGGCATAGGCAGACTCGGCCCTCGAGATGTTTTGGGACTACAACTCCCATCATCCCTAGCTAACAGGACCAGTGGCCAGGGATGATGGGAGCTGTAGTCCCAAAACATATGGAGGGCCGACTTTGCCTATGCCTGCCATAGACCAGGCTTCCTCAACTTCGGCCCTCCAGATGTTTTGAGACTACAATTCCCATCATCCCTAACCACCGGTCCTGCTAGCTAGGGATCATGGGAGTTGTAGGCTAAAAACTTCTGGAGGGCCAATGTTGAGGAAGCCTGCCATAGACGGTCATTTTCTATTCCCGATCTAACTTTCTTAAGGATGTTGAATACAGCAGCTCCATTCAGCTCCCGTCATTTTCTTTTTCAAGCACCATCTTTTGAACCAAGTCAGAGGCAGAAAACCACCCAAACCGGCGCTGCCCCCACGATGCACGACGCAAGCAAGGGGCCTGTCAACCTCTGGCCATTGCGAACAGAAACAGGCCGAAGGGCACAAGCGACTGGGCAGAGTATAAAATCTGCAACTATGGCCGCTTCCTGTCGTACTTTGATTTGAAGAGCTCTCAGCTGGAGGGCTGGAAATGAAGACCACACAGGATCAGCAGGAAAAAGCAACGCCCCAAACTTTCAAGAGAATGCTTTGTGGTTTCTGAAAATGTAATGCTATTTGAAACCAACCTTTCCCCCCCACAAAAAACCCATGCAAATATAGAAAGGAAAACTAAATGCTGCTGATAGCTGAGCCAAATGAACAGAAGCTCTGGATGTTACAGGAAGCACTGTCAACCATGTGCATGACTTTCTCGCGCATCTGGCTGATGGCAGAGACTCCTTTCAATGTCCAGAGATGCTCAAATGATCTATGCCGGGGTGGCCAACTCCCAAGAGACTGCAATCTACTCACAGAATTCAAAACTGGCAGTGATCTAGCCCTGTTTTCGGGGGGTTCAGGTTAAAGTGGTTAAGCTTTTTTTAACGGGAGGAGGAAAGCCACGTTTTTGGGGAGTTCAACGCTAAGCTGCTGACCGTTTTCAGGGAGAAAGGGGAACAGTCTCTCAACAACAGATCGCTGGGAAAACAAACAGCTTCACTGAGTAAACTCAGTCTTCCGTTCTGCAGATCGTGCAACAATGGAAGGCGGGGCCGGATTCTATTTTACCAACGCTAAGGAAAGGGACCCAGCAATCGACCGCGATCAACTAAAACCTCCTGGGGATCTAACAGTAGATTGCAATCGACCTATTGGACATCCCTGTTCTATGCCATCTGAAGGCAGCCAGCCACTAAACAGGGCTGCCTTCAGATGTCTTCTAAAAGTCAGATAGTTGTTTATTTCCTTGACATCTGGTGGGAGGGCGTTCCACAAGGCAGGGAGCACTACCAAGAAGACCCCTCTGCCCAGACAAGCATGTGTCCCAGTGTGCCCTGTTTTGGAAATGATGATGATGATAGGAATATAATTAATTCGAAGCCTCGCATTTTAAGAAGAAATACTAGCGTGGTTCACGAAAAATAAAAGACAACAGCAAAACAAGAATGAAGCCAACTGTAAAAAAAATACAAGCTAGTCATAGCATAACAACAGCAATGAAACATATATATAAATGAGGAAGCCCATTTCAAAAAGCGTAACAGCTAAAAACAATCAAATTGGGAGATCCAAGTTAGGAAGAGCAGGGAAATACTTGTCTAAACAGGTGTGACTTCAAAAGCTGGCGGAGTGGCAATACCTTTGGGGGCCTCCCATATTGTAGCAAGGGGAGCTACCAGTGAAAAAGCCTGCCCCTCTCGTTCCCGCAAGATGATCATCATCAACCTACCTGGCTCTGAACAGAAACACACACACACACGTTTCATCGACATGATAATTGCATGCAGAAGTGTGGACCTCCCCGAAGCAGCTCACGCTGCTCAGCTCCTTACCCTAGAATACTGAGGCAGACCTTCCCATTGCGGTAGAAGTTAGGGTTAAACCTCACTGTGTTATTCCCGGTTGTCATCAGTTTGACCCGCGGCGGATGGATGGGATAATCTGGAGGACAGCGAAACAGGAACAAGAAGAAACCCCCTTCGTAAGGCGTGTCAAAGGGGCCTGTGATCAACGCATGAATCTGCAAGAGAAAAGCCCAGCTCGCGCAAAAACTTCCAACTGGGTGCAACGTCGGCAGAGCCTGCGCGGGACGCAAGCCGGCCGCTAAGAGAGTTAAGGGGGGGGGGGGGAGAGAACAGAGATCCTCTACAAAGCATTAGGGAAAACTCATTGCCCCTTCAGGTTCAAGTATCAAGCTCAAATTCACACAGGTAGCAGGTGAGGAGGCCCAAATTATTTCTGGAGCACACCACTTCTTCACACTACAGGTGGAGGACTGCGAAAGCAACTGGTTTTGTGGTTTTGCCCCACAAGGACAGGCACCCATTAAACAGCAGCAGCGCCCAGTGGCTCTTTCCGCAGAGCGAGGGGTGAGGGCTGAGCACCATCAGGAGGACGGGGGAGAAATGTTCCCACTTACCTTTTGCACGGACGCGCCCCCCCCAAATAAGAACCCCAGTCACAACAAGGGCAACAACAGATACAACTCCTGGGCTTTGAACCCACAGAACAGCTTCCTATCCACTTGGCCACAGCAGCAGACAAGAAACACAAGGCCCAGTCTCAGGCGTACATGGGCTTTCTTTTCATGGAGGAGCTTTCCCCACCTGTGGTGTGGAGTGATAAAAACTGTTCCAGGGTGTATACCACATCTTCTGTATGAACGAGGCCTCATTTGACCTTCAACTAAATGGCCACTCAATGTGGTCAAACTTCAGGCATGTGAGATCTACTTTTTTTTTTAAAAAAAAAGAACAGATCCCTGAGATATACCAAGAGAGCCAGTGAAATATTGTGACTCAGGGGCAGACCTCCTTAAAATTCAGAATGCTTAAGAATAAATCAACAAGGAGTTTCAGAGGGAGGTTTCTCTGTGTTTCTTTGATAACACCTGGACGGGAAAGATGAACGATTTGGGAGCTGCCAAAATAACAATTCTCAAAGAGCTGGACAGAACTCTGGATTTGGATGCAATTAAATGAAGCGGTGCGATGAAAAAACAAAAACAGTTGAAAAAGTACAATATACGGACAAATCTGCACTCCATAGGAAAAAAAGTATCTGTTTTCTGACATGAATGAGGATCACATAAACAGAGTCAAAACGTGGAGGAAAAAATCGGATATGGAATTATGGAAAACATTGATGCTGAGAGGCAGGACTATGATGTTGAAAGCGCTTCGGAATTCAGACCGTGGGAAGCCAAAACAAAAATTATTACAATTTGGAAGACAATTGGACTTTATTTTATTTTAGTTTTTTTTTATTTTCATTGGATTTGATTTGATATGTTAATTAGATGTTTTAATTGGAAAATTAATAAACGCTTTAAAAAAATAAAATAAAAATCAGAAACAGAGCTGGAGATTGCTTCCTTCTCCTTTTTGAAAAGGCACCCAAAACCCTCATTCTAACACATTTATCAGGGTGAGCAGATCATGAATTGAAAAGATTTGCCTAAGGATGAAGAAGCTTTGTGCAAACTTCACTTTGCCTAATTTCCCCTGTGGCAATCGCTCTGCTACCCTTTCCCACAGGCTGCTGCCATAAATGAAATTTCAAGTCATAGCAAGGTGAACTTCAGTATGCCAGCCCTCCTAAAAACAGCAGGAAACCCCTTCAGGCAGGACCCACTACAGAGGAAGGCATTCAGATACCACCTACCTTGGTCATATCATGGGGGTCAGGCACTACAAACATTCCAGGAGGGGGTTCCTTGTAGATAGACATGATATCTCTGGGAAACAAAAATAATAATAGCAGCAATGGATTACTCAGTCAAGCGTTTCTCTAGAGCAGCGTTTCTCAAAGTTGGGTCCTCTGCTGTTGTTGGACTACTACAACTCCCATCATACCTAATCACTGGCCCTGCTAGCTAGGAATGATGGGAGTTGTAGTCCAACAACAGCTGGGGACCTCCAACAGTGTTTGAGAAACACTGCTGGAGCTTCCAGCTTTGTACCCAAATCCTGTTGCTGAATTCTTGAGAAACAGCCCTGCTTTTAAAAAGAGAGAGAGAGAAAGAAACCTAAGTTTCTGTCCTCATGGCTTCAGGCAGGCAGTCAATCTTAAAAGACTCCTGAAAACAAATATAAAGATCTCCCCTATAAAGGACTCTCCATAAAGTTGTGTTGTGCTTTTCATAGCCCTCCTCCCTCCTCACTCCTTTGTCCCATTTTAATCCATATTCGTTTCCTCCTATGTCACAACTTATTACCTTCCAAATGCATGGCACATTACATGGGCACCTCCAAATCAAGCACATATTACAATATAGCCCATCAAAGGAAATGAAGAGAAAAGGGAAAGCCCAGGATTTTGAAACACTGTGAATATCACAGCTTAGGCTGGGACACCAGAAGAGGGAGGGAGGGGCAATTCAATCGTGAAAAGACACATTTTCATCACCCTCTCTGGCCTATGAGAAACTGCTTCCTCAAACTCTTACCACACACATACAGTCATGGGAAAAAGAAAGTACACCCCCTTTGAATTATGTGCTTTTACACATCAGGACATAATAGCAATCATTTGTTCCTTAGGTCTTAAAATTAGGTAAATGCAACCTCAGATGAACAACAACACATGTCATATTATACCGTGTCATGATTTATTTAACAGAAATAAAGCGAAAATGAAGAAATCATGTGTGAAAAACTAAGTACAGTGGTACCTTGGTTTACGAACTTAATCCGTTCTGGAAGTCTGTTCTTAAACCAAGACGCTCTTTGCCTAATGAGGCCTCCCACCGCCGGTGCCCTTCCACCATTCAGCTTCCGTTCTTAGACTGAGGTAAAGTTTGCAAACCGGGACACTACTTCCGGTTTTTGTGGAGTTTGTAAACCATATAGTTCGTAAACAGGACTGTTCTTAAACCGAGGTACCACTGTACACCATTACAGCTTCCATAGGAATTAAGAGGCTAAGTAGACAGGGGGTGCTAATCAAATGTCCTTGCTTAATTGATCATCAGCAAGTGTGCCCACCTCTATAAAAGACAAAATTTTAGCAGTTTGCTGGTCTGGAGCATTCAGGTGTGTTTTAACACAGTGCCAAGGACGAAAGAGGACACAATGCTCTTAGAGAAGCAAGTACTGCTGCCCATTTGCAACCAACTTTAAGTCCATTGTCTACAGTGGGAAAGATTATTCAAAACTGGAGTTGCCAATCTTCTCAGGAGTGGACGTCCCAGCAAATTCACGCCAAGGTCAGACCGTGTAATGCTCAGAGAAATCGCAAAAAAAAAAAAACCAAAGTTATGGTACATCTCAGGCCCTACAGTTAGCATGTTAAATGTTAAAGTTCGCGACAGTACAATTAGAAAAAGATTGAACAAGTATGAATGGGCCAAAATTTCTCCACAACCATGTGAGAGACAGAAAAAGTCCTACAGGAAACAATTGCTTCACATTATTGGTGGTTCTACAAGCTATTGAAGGGACGCGGGTGGCACTGTGGGTTAAACCACAGAGCCTAGGGCTTGCCGATTGGAAGGTTGGCAGTTCAAATCCCCGCGACGGGGTGAGCTCCCGTTGCTCTGTCCCAGCTCCTGCCAACCTAGCAGTTTGAAAGCACGAAGTGCAAGTAGATAAATAGGTACCACTCTGGCGGGAAGGTAAACGGCATTTCCGTGCGCTGCTCTGGTTCGCCAGAAGCGGCTTAGTCATGCTGGCCACACGACCCAGAAGCTGTATGCCGGCTCCCTCGGCCAATAAAGCGAGATGAGCGCCGCAACCCCAGAGTCATCTGCGACTGGACCTAATAGTCAGGGGTCCCTTTACCTTTAACTTTTTACAAGCTATTGAATCATAAGGTGAACTTAAGTTTTTCACACATGGCTTTTCCATTTTGGCTTTATTTCTGTTAAATACATCATGACATAGTGCAATATGCCATGCCGTTGTTCATCTGAGGTTGTATTTACCTAGTTTTAAGACCTGCTAAAGGAACAGATGATTGTTATTATGTCTTCATATGTAAAAACACAGAATTCAAAGAGGATGCACTTTCTTTTTCCCCCATGACTGTACACTAACAACAGAAAATGTTCTTGGTTTGAACTCTGCTTAACGAGAACACACCTACATCAAAAGTCAGAGGTTGTGGACTCAAAGTTAGCTGGGCGGCAGTGGGGTGGGTGGGTGGGGAGACCACACTTCCTTCTTCTCACTGAACAATAGACAGTTGTTAAAGAGCAGGCAGGGTGAATTGGCATCTCCTGCCGTACATATAAATTGTGCCAACAGCACATTATAACAACTGCAGTCCTTCTCAGGCTCACTGCAGCCCTCGGCCCATAACACCAACACCTGTTTTGGCATATAACAAACAGCACACTCCGCGGAGGAAGGAGGAGGGAGGAGTCCTAGCACACTTCTGGGAAACAAGGCTGCTACAAGTTCACTTTCGTTTTGGTTTGCCACAGACAATAAGGCTTTTGTTCCTGGGATTAAACGTGGAACTGGCGTAACTGCTCCTGAAGTGGTTGCGTTCAGCTCTAGGAACAAACCCAAACTGTCCCTCCCTCCACCCCCCAGTTATTTCCAAGCTTTAAAACAAGCCTGGGAAGCCTCCTTCTACCAGAGCACCCGAAACATCTGCCTAGTAACACTTGCTTGATAGCGTACCTAAGATCTAGATCTCCAGAATCTGCTACGCAGGCCTCACCTAGTTGTGCTGACTGGAGATGGCAACGATTCAACACAGAGTATTGTTTGCGCAAAGGAGATATTGTTGACTGCAATGGAGGACTTTCCTTCCCCTTGCAGTTCCTCACATTATCCAAAAACGTTAGCCGAGGGGACGCTAAAAGAATTCTTACTGCTAGTGCATTCTGGCCTTCTCCTTCTCTGCTATACCCAGAAGAGAGCTTCTGGGCAGATGGAACAGCCTCTCACAACAACATGTTAAAGCATTAATTAACAGCACACTAAGTACTGAACAAATGTAACCCAGGTCACAGAGAAGTTCATTTCAAGGCCTGCATTCAAATTCCACGCCTGCCAAGGACACAGCTTATGTCCTTGGGCCATAACAGCAATTCCACACCAGCTATACGGAGATGGCAACCGCCTACCTCTCAGGGCTATTGCAAGATACAGGGAACACAAAGGTGGAAAGCATTCTGGAAAATAACTGCTGCTGCTACGGACGTATTTTCGTGCTGCTGATAACAGCCTTTGCCAAAGAGCTTACCGTCTATGGGTGCCTAGTGAGAATTACTTAGCATGCGCAGCAGATGTGAAAAAGGCAAATTCCATATCACAGTTCGCTAGGAAAGGGTTCCAAAATAAAACTGCCTGCATCAGGCATTTTGACAAACCTAGGGTACAACAATCGTATTCAGCTGGGTACAGTTCTGCTTAACACCCCTCAAAAAAAGAGCTGGGAAAGGTAAAGGAAAGGGCAACTCAAATAATCAAGGAATTACAATATTTGGGACTTGTTAGTTTAACAGGGATGCACAAACTTTTTTCAAAGAGGGGCGGATTTGATGAAGTGAACATGAGTGAGGGCCATCCTTTTTAGGATTTTACCCCAGGAGATAGGCTGCCACAGGGGCCGGATTAAACCGACAGGCGGGCTGGATTAGGCCCCCAAAACAGACTTTGGATATGTCTGGTTTAGAAAGAAGGCAAGTAAGGGGGAAATGATAGAGGTGTATTAAGTTATGGAGAAAATGAGCAGTTTTCCTCCCTCTTTCATGATGATAGAATCTGGGGCTGAGTGGTGGAAGATTCAAGACCAAGGCAGACAGGGCATCGCTGAACTAGGGAACTGGTTCCCACAAGATGCAGGTGTGGTCCCCAATTTGGAGTGCTTTAAAAGAGGGTAAGACAAATTCATGGCTGACAAGGGTATTAATGGCTCCTAGTTATGATGGCTGCAATACCTCCAGTAGCAGCACGGCTCAAAATACTAGCTGCTGGGGCTTATGAGGGGAAGAATGCTATTGAGCCAGTCCTGCTTCTTGGCTGTCCATAAGGAGAACAGAACCCTTTGGTCTGATTTAACAGGGCTATTTTTAACTTCCACAATTTTTATATGTTTCAAATGTCCCATTGCCCCTTTAACCCTAAATCCTTTACAGCATGGTGGGCTAAAGGAACATTTTTAGTCATGTTATTGATTATGAGTACAAAACAATTTTTTTTACATTATTGTTGATTATGAATGCAAACCTAAACTTGTGACCGAGTCCTAAATAAAATAAAGTGAGTATGTGTTGGAATGCACTGTTAATTGTGCAGCATAGTGGGAGATACTGGGATGTCTCTCACTCCCCAAGTTTATATGGTTAGCAGCAGGAAAGAGCCTGATCTCTGAACTGGGAGAAGGAGCTGGAAAGAAATCAGCCTAAATAAAACTTCACACCTTTCCATCACATGTAAACCAAGCAAGCCAACTTCAGCAAAGGAGAAAGCCAACGCCAAAATTTGGGACCTTAAACAACAATTCCAAATAATTCTAATTCCAAAGAAACTTCTAAAAATGAGTTGCCTTATCCTTGGATGCTACACACTAGCAAGGCATATATATATATTTTGAAAACGAGGCTCTAAATATGTTATATGCCAATTGTAATCTGATACAGAACAAGGAAGTTGAGCCTAGGGTGGAAACAATCTAGGATATCCTCCTTACAGGGATGCTTGAGCATAAGGTTATATCACCTTCAGGGCTGTGAAAGCCACTGTTGATCTTAAATCTACCTGGGCTGTTGTAATAGGGAGTTTATACCCCCAAACTCTTGCTTAACAGATGCACAACACCACTCCCTTAAGAGCTACAAGCCATATGGAAATGCAACAGGTGCTGCAGGTCCCCTCCGCTACGGCACCCGCATACCGGCCACGCCGCACCAGTTGTCACACTATACCCCCCCCTCCAGTTGTTGGACTACAACTCCCATCATCCCTAACCACCGGCCATGCTGGCTGGGGCCGATGGGAGTTACAACAACACCCAGAGGGCCTCCGGTCCCCCACCCTCGCTTATGGGGAATTCCTTGCAGACGCTGAATCACTGCCAAGAAAGTGGGGCAGTTAAATCTTTCCTGGGCGAGTTGATGGAGAAGGAAAACTCTCCCTGCCCCGTTCCGCCCTCAGATGTATGCACAGACAGGATGAGATGCCCGGGGAATTAAGGCGCGTACTACGCACTCTGCACACGCTCAGGAACACTACCCCACCCACACCTTCCGGGCCAGAAATCTGGAAAGTGGGAGGTTTCGGCATTCGCCCGGGGAGCGGAAAGTCTCTCACCGTTTGATGCGGAGCAGGCAAGCCGGGCTCGGCCTCTCGCCGTCCCAGTCGCCGCTGGTGGTGGGGTCCCAGAAGGCCGAGTGCGAGAGGAGCACCCCGGCCGCGGCAGCCGCGGCGGCCGAGCTGGGGATCCCGGGCACCGAGGCCCCGCCAGCCCCGACTCCCGCACCCGCTCCGGATGCGGCCCCGGCCGAGCCCAGCCCCGCCACCGCCCAGATCTCGGCCGGCAAGAACACCCCGGGCCCGCCGCCGCCGCCGCCGCCGCCGCCCGCTCCAGCTCCCGGCCCCGCGCTCGACGGCGGCGCCGCCGCCAGCACCGCAGCCGCAGCCGCCTCCTCGGCAGCCGGACTCTCCGCCATCATCGCCAACAGCCCCGGCTACGCTTCCGGGACCTCCGACGCCAGCGACAGGGGCGGGCAGAGCGGACCTCTAAGCGCCGCCCCGCGTCGTCGACGGCGCCGCCGCACGGCGGCCACAGAGCGGGGGAGTCCCAGAGCGCCCCTACGGGAAACAGGAAGACCCGGAAACCAAAGGGGTAACGCAGCGAAAGCCCCCACTTCCGGCGCCGATGAGACGCTTCCCTATGCAGGACATTCGAAAACTCGATTTAGGAACGATTGGATGCCGCCTTTTGGATTTAAAGTCTTAGGTGTCTATTTTCTATTATTATTATTATTATTATTATTATTAACCCTAATTCGAGTTTTCGAATGTCCTGCATAGGGAAGATTCTAATCTTTTATTATTATTATTATTATTATTATTATTATTATTATTAACAACAACAACAACAACAACAACAATAATGGGATAAGGCACACAGTGACTTGCTATCTCGATCACACGCAGTCTGTGGTCCGCTGGCAGTAGGAGTACAATATGGGCATGTCTTTAAGTTAACATCTTACATTATAAACCTGACAGTACCAGATTATGGAAGGCTTTTCACCAAAGCCAGACTAAACGTCTTTCCTTCTGCAGTGTTGGATGGCAGGTTGAGAGGAGTTCCCTACAAGGATAGACTTTGCTCGTGTGCTCAAGACATCGATTCCATAAAACATATTTTGTTGCACTGTGCAAAATATGAGCAAGCCAGGGCTGAACTGATATTACCCTTGCTAGTAACTTTCCTGGGAAAATCAGAGCCTCACTATGTCAGGTTCCTATTAGAAGACTGGACAAACACTAGAACATTAGCAGTGGCAAAGTTTTTATCGGTGGTTGCAAGAACCAATGATCCCTATCTTTTGAACAAATTGCTTGTTTAACCTGGAGGTAGGCAGCATCTTAAAAAGCAGAGACATCACCTTGTCAACAAAGGTCCGTATAGTTAAAGCCATGGTTTTCCCAGTAGTGATGTATGGAAGTGAGAGCTGGACCATAAAGAAGGCTGATCGCTGAAGAATTGATGCTTTTGAATTATGGTGCTGGAGGAGACTCTTGAGAGTCCCATGGACTGCAAGAAGATCAAACGCATCCATTCTTAAGGAAATCAGCCCTGAGTGCTCACTGGAAGGACAGATCATGAAGCTGAGGCTCCAATACTTTGGCCACCTCATGAGAAGAGAAGACTCCCTGGAAAAGACCCTGATGTTGGGAAAGATTGAGGGCACAGGGAGAAGGGGACGACAGAGGATGAGATGGTTGGACAGTGTTCTCGAAGCTACCAGCATGAGTTTGACCAAACTGCGGGAGGCAGTGGAAGACAGGAGTGCCTGGCGTGCTCTGGTCCATGGGGTCACGAAGAGTCGGACACGACTAAACGACTAAACAACAACAGGCTGTATGAATTGTGTATTGCTTTGTAATGATTTGTTGGGTCTCTGGACCGTAATAAAGATTGATTTGATTTGATTAGTACTATTAAAATTTGTATGTCACCCCTATACCCACAGATCTCAGGGTGGTTACAGATTTCAGAAATCTCCAGGGCTTCAAAAGAGCTGCACAGCAGGCAGCAATTCAACAGGTACAGCCTCATGGGCCTCCATGGTGGGGGCTGTTGTCGCTGGATTTCTGTCAGTCGCACAGCTTTTCAGACACACCGGAGCCCTGCTCTTGTCCAACACGCGCTGCTTGCTTTCTACTCCGGCGGGGGTGATGGTGTTAAAAGGGTGGGGTGTTTTCAAATCTCCATCAAGCTCCTCTCTTGGCTGTTGATTACTGCAGCAGCCATTCCATGAGGCTGCAGGAGAGGGTGAGAAATGCCCCATCTGTATTGCTGACAGACCATACTCCCCCCCACTTGAAATCTTTCCATTACAGCTGCTCTCTCACAAAGTAACTAAGAGATAGTGCTCAACTTTGCTTTCCCCCATCAGTCTTTTCACTTTGTGCCTTTTAGATTGTAAGCAGAAATTGTCTTATCGCTGACAACCGTCAGTCTTTAATTGGAGGAGGGGAGCTGGAAATTGCGATAAATAGAGAATTGCAACACAAGGGATCTTAGCTCGTATGTTATACAATCCTTTACGACTGGGGTACTGGGCAGAAATTCAGCAGGCAAATCTTTTCATCACTGAATTGCTATCTGTTCATTTTCAGCCAGGCACCAGGCTTTTAGGCTGCAGTTCTACGTACATTTACTTGTGGGACGCGAGTGGCGCTGTGGGTTAAACCACAGAGACTAGGACTTGCCGATCAGAAGGCCGGCGGTTCGAATCCCCATGACGGGGTGAGCTCCCGTTGCTCGGTCCCTGCTCCTGCCAACCTAGCAGTTCGAAAGCACGTCAAAGTGCAAGTAGATAAATAGCTGTTCGCCGGGTCGCTCGGCCAATAAAACGAGAGCATAAGATTACGCTGTCAAAAGCGCAAAGTCCTTTCCAGGGGAATAAATCCCATCCTTGCAACAGGTAAGATTGGTCTGCCGTAGTTGAAACAAAATAAAAAAAATTCCTTCCATTAGCACCTTAGAGACCAACTAAGTTTGTTATTAGTATGAGCTTTTGTGTGGATGCACACAAAAGCTCATACCAATACAATAACAAACTTAAAGGTAAAGGGACCCCTGACCATTAGGTCCAGTCGTCACTCACTCTGGGGTTGCGGCGCTCATCTCGCTTTCTTGGCCGAGGGAGCCGGCATACAGCTTCTGGGTCATGTGGCCAGCATGACTAAGCCACTTCTGGCGAACCAGAGCAGCGCACGGAAACGCCTTTTACCTTCCCGCCGGAGCAGTACCTATTTATCTACTTGCACTTTTGACGTGCTTTTGAACTGCTAGGTTGGCAGGAGCAGGGACCGAGCAACAGGAGCTCACCCCGTCGCGGGGATTCGAACCGCCAACCTGCTGATACCAAGTCCTAGGATCTGTGGTTTAACGCCACCCGCGTCCCCAAATAACAAACTTAGTTGGTCTCTAAGGTCCCATCCTTGTAGCATAGCTTATTTTGCAGAGACTTTGGATGGACTGGGCATGGCTAACCCAAAGTACTGTGGCAAAAGCGGGAGGCAAAGGCTCAACGCCGCCCACTTTATCGGCCATTTTGTAATAATTCATGTGGGCCTCCCAAATTCTTGGATCTAGGAGCAACATTGGAAATCTGCTTTCGAGGGGTGGGGCACAACAAAGCTCTAAGCTCTGCCCACAGAAGCGCCTTTTCCTGACGTCACTCCATCACGTCACACCGGAAGTGGCCGAAGAGTGTTTCCTTTCAGGGACAGAGCGCCTCGTTTGGATTGATAAACGTTATTTCACTGCGCCTCAAACGCGCCGCTCTTTCAGCCTTATACGCATTTGTACTCGAAAGCCGAGTTTCCACGCGACTTTTTTTCCTCGCGAGAGTTAAAGGATCTAAGCTCAGACTCGCGCATGCGCAGCAGCAACCAACTAGGCCCTCCGGGGAAATTCCCCGTGAACGAGGTACAGCCCCGCCCCTCGCTCCCTGCCCTTTTCCCTCTCGAGTTTCCACACCAGCACCTCCCACAACCTCTTCACGTCCCTCTTACGTAGAGCTCTCTCTCTCTCAACCGCCATTCACCATAGAGACTGCACGTCCTCCATTCCTTAGAGCGTATCCTTGCTCCACCATAGAGCGCCCTAGAGCGTTCCCGGAAACGTCGGTATCAAAAGCAGCAGCGGCGCCCATGTAGTCAGGCACTTGGGGAAGCACCGGGTGTGGCTGGGGGTGTGTTTAGTGGCGGGGTGCCTGGGTTTAAAAACCCCTGAAGGAAAAAGGACCCCTTTTTAGGGTGACGTTCTGTTGTTGCGAGTTAAATCTCTGCACTATTTATGGGAACTCTTACCAAGTAAGTCCAGGAAAGCTCTGAAGGTCACCGAAGTTCTGCCCTTTAAGGGTTAGCAAAGTTCAAACGGAACCCCTCGCACTAAATAAAGTATGTTCGTTGTAGCTTTAAGAAATTATAGAGTTGTAGAGTTGGAAGGGACCACGAGGGTAATCTAGTCCAACCCCCTGCAGTGCAGGAGCTTTTTTTGCCGAAGGTAAGGGCTCCAACCAATGGCCTTGAGAATCACTTTAAAAATTAATTTCAAACAGACTGAAGGAGGAACAGGAAATGGGCTTATACAAAATCAGGCCATAGGAGATATAACCTGCACATTTGGTACTTGCCAGGACTCCTCGAATGGAAATACGGGGTTATATGTCCTAAGGTTCAGACTGCCCTCACTGCCTTAATACGGGGAGGTTTTGAACAAGGGTTTTCTGTAACCCTCCAGGTTTTGTCATAAAACACAGAATTTGGGGGCTCAAAACGAGACTGAAATGAGTCCTTTAACACTATACGGCAGCATAGATTAACATTTCTGAAAGATGGTTCCCACCCCCCACCCCAGTCTCTTCTGAATCTTCCCGAGAAGCCTCAAACAGTATTTCAAAATGACAGTGTTAACAACATTGATATTGGGAGCTGGATATGCAGCACATTCTGCTGCAGATCCCCACTGCTGCATGGTTTTTAAATATGCCTAGTTTGTTAAAGTGAATTATTGTCCTGACTAGAAATAGTCGTACCTCAGAAGTCGAACAGAATGCGTTCCGGAAGTCCATTCAACTTCCAAAACATTTGGAAACCAAAGTGCGGCTTTTGATTGGCTGCAGGAAGCTCCTGCAGCCAATTGGAATGTGTGGAATCTGTGTTGGACATTCGGGTTCCAAAAGAATGTTAGCAAACTGGAATACTCACTTCCAGGTTTGCGGCGTTCAGGAGCCAGCCAAAACATTCAAGAACTAAACTGTTCAAAAACCAAGGTACGACTGTAGATCTAAAAAGTCTTCAAATATGAGATTCTCATTGGCATGCCAACTTTGAGAGATTGGAACTTACTACTCTCAGGGTGCAGATAAGCTTGTTTAATTTTTGTAACCATGTATTTAAAGGTCCTGGGCTTTCAAAAAAGGCGAAAGATTTATACGATCTTAGGTGAAACCAGAGTATAAAGGTCCTGGGCTTTCATACCCTTTCCAGTTGCTGAGGGCAGTAAACTTGCTTCAGTAGTATAGAGACAGATTATTTGAAAATAAGGTATGCCTCTCCCCTGCATGCAATTTCAGTATAGATCATCTTTCCTGTTCCTTAGGCAAACACTTCATGAAATGTGGACCTGATGGCATTCCAGTTGTATCCTTCAAGCAGGCTGTAGAACTGTTCTCTTCCTACAATATTTCTTAGTGTCTGGGGGCTAATTGTGGCACTGACTTTTTAGCCAACTATATTTTATTGTATATTACAAAAGGACTCTGTGCCAAATTGATTTGGCACATTATAATTTTTCCTTCCCCTTCTCAATATGTGTATATTTAAGAATTACGAGCAAGCTTTTAGGATGAAAAGCACAAAACAAAAAACTTGAATCTTATTTATTTAGAGAAAGTTTGTTTAAATCTGTTAACACCCTGGCAAGGGAGGCAGGCTCAAACTGGAGAGGACACAGACAGACAGCAGCTGCAGCGTAGCTCCAAGGCTTTCACATGGCAAACAAAATGAGGAATGCCACCATCAAACAGAAGAGCCCCATGGCCTCTGAGAGGGCAAAACCCAGGATAGCGTAAGAAAACAGCTGCTGCTTGAGGGATGGGTTCCTGTAGGTAGACCAGAAGAAATCTGTAAGGTAAAATCCCATTGGCTTTTCCAAAATAAAAAGCTGCAATAGGCTTCCCAAGCCCACACTTGAAAATGTATTTGTAGAACCTCAGAGTGAACACGGAGAAAGCTGTGTTAACTATCAGTCACAGATATATCCACATCTCACTTAAAAGGTGTTTTGATTGTTCTCGGATTAAAGGTATACAACCATGGAAATCTGCTTTACAAAGAACCATATATTTCAAGCCTTGTAATTAGTAATTTGTAGTTCTTAGAGAGTTGAAGGAGAGGCAAGACAGAAGACTGGGGGGAAGCATCCCTTAATTTAAATTTTGAAATACATGGGTACATTCTAATAAATCATACTATGTTCCAAAATCTGTGAAGATACTTTGTCTGAATACAGACATTTATGTGCTCACATACTTTCGAACCATGGACACACTTTACCAAGCAGGAACATTGAGAGAAAATATTCTTCAATCCATAAAAAGGTAAAACCCCTGACAATTTGGTCCAGTCGTGACCGACTCTGGGGTTGAGGCGCTCATCTCGCTTTACTGGCCGAGGGAGCCGGCATACAGCTTCCAGTCATGTGGCCAGCATGACTAAACCGCTTCTGGCGAACCAGAGCAGTGCACGGAAACGCCGTTTATCTTCCTGCCGGAGTGGTACCTATTTATCTACTTGCACTGTGACGTGCTTTCAAACTGCTAGGTGGGCAGGAGCAGGGACCGAGCAACGGGAGCTCACCCTGTCGTGGGGATTCGAACCGCCGACCTTCTGATCAGCAAGTCCTAGGCTCTATGGTTTAACCCACAGGCCACCCGCGCCCTAATCCATACATAGACAATAATTGCTTCTTTAACACAAAAAATATTACATTGAGAATGGAAAGACAATAACCCAGCTGGTATGAGCACTGTGTGTACAATACAAGCTGATTCATACATTGAAGGTAACTTTGGTTATGATCTTTTTAACAGTGACACCTTTGACACTATTAGTTTGAAAAAGGTATTTTTCTCATCAAGACACTTGACAAGAAAATTCCATGCAGATTCCACCAATTCTCTTCTATTGCAGCTTTTCCTAGCTGGAGTTTCCAATTACTGTCAGCTGCTTTAAAAAACTGCTTCTCCCAAGAGGAATGAATTTGTGGTAAAAGCCTTCACAAAAATATCTAAACTGCCTGCTAAAACAAAGCAGAAATGCTTTCCCCAGCTAACTTACCTGGCATAACCAATGATTAAACTGCCAAACACTGTCCCAATCCCAGCTCCTGAACCAGCTACTCCCACAGTAGCAGCACCAGCACCGATGAATTTAGCAGCAGTATCAATATCACGGGAGACAGCACTGGTTTGGAATTCCCGATGAGCTAGCTGACGATTCAAAACTCCAAAAGGCTGTGGAGGAAGCAAGTAATTAGCATGATTTATATCAGTCACTTGAAGCCTCCAAATCATTTTCTCTTCCTAACAGCGTTTAATCCAGATGTTCCCAAACAATGGGTGGGTAGACATCAGGCTGGCAGGACCTACTTTGTTTCTTTATTAGAACCTTGAAGCCAACCAGGGCCTCCACTGGGGGCAGGTGGAAAATAGCAGCTCAGCTGGATGGATCACTAAGAATGAAGAACAGGGCTGGCTCAACCTATGGATTTGTGATCCGCAAGAGAATCAAGCTTGCAATTTCTTTCAGAAAATAAATCTTTTCCCAGTAAGCTAATGTGGGTGGGGCTTTTTACAGTTGCTGATATTGTTTAGAGAGTCCGGAATCCTTGCCAAACAGATCCCAGGCTGCCTTCTGCCCACCTCCAGGGCAGGGGAAGGACATACCCAAGACGGGGTAGAGAAGAAAGAAGGGAAGAGGCAGTGGCCTTGGACCCAGACTACTAGTTTTCTAAGCATTGGCAGTGGGGGAGTGGGGAGAGAGAACAGCAAATAATGCCACAGGTGTCTCTGCCAGGTCATGGGCTGGAACAGAAATGCAGGTCTCTAACAGACATAACTTG
The DNA here is from genome assembly GCF_964252035.2 of Podarcis erhardii. Taxonomy (NCBI): domain Eukaryota; kingdom Metazoa; phylum Chordata; class Lepidosauria; order Squamata; family Lacertidae; genus Podarcis; species Podarcis erhardii. The sequence continues at coordinate 32,700,598 of NC_138502.1, read as the reverse complement.
TTCAGTCACCCTATTGAAACCTTAAGGGTGTGTTTGAAATGACCTCCCTTGTAGCAACCACTGAACCACAACTATGCAGATTCTGAAAATCTGTTTGATGTACAAACAGAGATATGCTTATCACGCACACAAAGAATACCAATTCTTAATATTCCCCAATCCAGCAGGAGTAAAAGGGAATTCTGGGGGAAACTACTCAATGTAAACATTAGAATTGCAACAAAAGGTTCATGAAGGGTTAAATTTATGCCATTTCCTATCCAAAAGGTGTTTTAAAATGAGCAAGGAGGGTGACCAGTTGAAACATAAGTTAAGTTTTTCAACCCTGTGTAACAGCATGCTTTTTTTTTTTTAATGAAGGACATAATGGTTTTGAAGTACTGCTTGCTTTTGAATTTTTAAAATATTAACGGACTCTAAAAGAATCAACAAGACAGTAGCTTCTGCCAGAAAAAAAATGTCCCTTCTTATATTATATTATCCTGCAGAGCTTCTGCAGGATTTATTCCAGTATTGCTCACACTAGGCCAAGTGCAGGGAACCTTAGATGCTCCAGTTGTTGCTGAACTCCAACTTGCATCAAGGCCAATGGCAAAAGATGATGGGAGTTGAAGTTTAGCAACTTTTGGAGAGCCACAGTTTCCCCACACCTTTTCTAGGTCACAAGGAAAGAGACGTCTTACACCAGCACTACTACACTTTTTCAGAGGGGTGAAATTGGTTTAATTACGCATGGCAGCATTGCTTCCTCTTCTAGATACTCTGATGGAAGCTAAGCTGTCAGTGTAATGTAAGAGGCAGCTAGTGCTAACCTTTGAGTTTGAAAGCAAAGAAGTTAATATTGTTCCCACATCATGAGAAAATAATGTATAGAGTTATAATTAATAGAAAACAGTTTCTATTTAGCATAGAGTTTTATTGTTTGGCTGTAGTTTGGTATCACTGCATGATGCTGTTAACCATTTTTTTGCTCCTTTTTGTAAAGAAAATCAAGGTGCAAACAAAACCTGAAGATAGCAATGAGGAGTCATGCTGTTTATTCCTACCTGCAGAGTCTGAGTCTCTGGCCTGCTCAATATAGACAGGGAAGCTGGCCTGGTTAGAGCTCGAGAACAGCAGCGGAACTGGAAAGAAAAACATTAAATTCATATCAGGATATAAAGAACTGCTCTATTCAGAGACCAATGCAATCTGTTCTGACTGACAGTGGCTCTTCAGCATCATAACCAAATATATTTCCTAGCTATCCCACTTGATCCTTCAAATGGTAGATTTTAAGGATTTAACTTGATATTAGATACTTGCAAGATTTATCCTACATCAGTGAGCTAAGGCCTTCCCCCCAACTGGTGATGAGGCAATTTTGTGCTGATCAGAAGGCAGTTCTCTTTCAAGACAGGTATGCCTATTCATCATGTAATGTAAATTCTCTGTGGCAGGAGATTCTAGATCTTGCTTGAATACACAGCTTCTCTCATACTGGAAAGGACATATATGTGCAAGAGGGAAAGTATTCATTGCTGCCTATTAAACCTAGCTAGAGACTCTAGACATGGGCAGTAGTCTTCCTAATACTATTTGTATCAGGACTTGTGCACTCAAATATTTTTGTCCATTTTAAAAAAACAATCATTAGCTGCTTTGGGGGTCCACATGAATTGATATCAATGAACTGAACAGGTCTTTCTGATCAACTCACATCAGCCCTAGCCAGCATGGCCAATGGTCAGGGATGATGGGAGCTGTTGTCCAAAAATATCTGGAGGGTCACAAGTTCCTCCATACCTACCATAAATTCATTCTCATAGGTAAAAAACCATTTGCTGCTTCCCCTTACAGAGTCTGAATTATTTCCAAAATAGAGATGTTTTGTTTTGTTTTCTAAAGTGGAACAGAGTTGGTCACTCACCGAGGACTATTATAGGAATGCATGGGCAGGAAGACTAAGGATTTATTGGCTTGTAACTTTTATTAACCTATTTGTAAGTCTGGTTTAACATACCCTTCAGAAACTATTGTTGACTGAGTTCAAATGACATATCAAACAGCTCACTCTTAGTTTTTCCTCTTTAAAGAGAAATATTAGAGATTTTACTCATTGTAACAATGAATAATATAAGGAGTGTAACATACTAAAGTAATCCAAGATACACTAAGGCAATTGCAAGCCAAAAATTCCTTACCAGAGCTGGCGAAGCCAGGAGAGCTACTGGAGTCTGCATTCTGATGATCCTGAATAAAGGGGGAAAGTCACATTTTACACAAACACCCACTGAATTCTCTCACAACTAAGAGGGAAAGCCCAGTGTGTGGACAAAATGGAGTACATTTCCTTATCTGTTTCAGGTATAGCTTTTTATTAAGATTTTGCAAACTAAGTCCAGAATTAAAGAAGGAGGGCAGAATGGCCTTGAAGGAACACTATTAATGGAGAGTCCAGTTATTCACAAAGAGCAAGGAAGAACCAGATAGCTTGCAACTGTGCATCAGTGACCTCCAACTATGGACAGACACCACAGATAAGGTGACAGACATGAAACTTGTCAGGGGAAAGACAGATGACAATCTAAGCTATGTTTGTCCAATACAACATTGCTTCTTACAGCAATTAGGCACTCAAAAATGGCATTTGACTTTGTAATTGATTGAAAGAAGGGTGTTTAAGAGAAACTGTGCCTACCCCTGTTAGCTAGGAGCCACAAAAAAGCACAATTAGGTAACAGGACTTGCAGAAAGTTAGCCAATATTTCAAAGCTGCAGCTGTCCCCCTGAAAACAACCCCATCTGGAAACGGATCGTTGTGGGCTACAAAGCCTTTTGCCCCATCCCGAATCTACCAGCTTCCCAAATCCTTTCCCATTTTGTAGGTGGCATCCCAATGACCGCCTCCACCATCTACACCTTCGTTAACATCCAGCACTGAAGAAGCCATTGGCCGGTTCTCTTCATGTTAGTTGCCCTTTGAACACCTGCCGTCTGCAAACACACCCCGTTTAGCTCCACAGGATTCCCCTAGTCTTTCCTCTATGCCTTCGCCCTGCCCTTGCAGAGAAACATTCACAGGCAGACAAAACCGGTAACTAACAGGCCGGTTGCCCTAGAAGCCACCTCGCCCTGGAGTTTCTAGCCCACAAGGAGGACTTGGTCCACCATCTAGTCTCGCATGTCCGTTAGCAAGCAGGCCAATGAGCTGAGGGGGCAAGCGAGACTCTTCCATCCTCGGGGTCGTGGCTTCGAGCCCCACGCTGCGCGAACGATCCCTGCATTATTGCAAGGGGCCGGACTAGATGCCCTCGCGGTCCCTTTTCCAATTCTACGATTCCGCGACTGCAGCAACCTACGTCGGTCAGCCGTCAAAAGGCGCCCCTAAGAAGCCGCGAGTGATTCACTCGCGACAAAGGATCCCGACGGGACGCCTTTTAACTGCTGTTCCCAATTCAAACGGGCCTTCGGGATGAAGGCAGCCGCGAAGGGCGTGCTCGTGGGAGCAGACCCGAGCACCGGGGCCTCCCCGTGCAGCCGCCTCACCCTCACGGGAGGCCCCGGGACCAGGCGGGCGCCCTCCCCGCTTCCCCTGCACAGACTCACCTTCGGGGACGAAGAAGGGCTGCACCCAACCTCAAAGTCGCGGCTCTCCTGACTGGACCCAGCCAAGCCCCTCCCGCCCTCGCTCACCTTGCCAATGTACCACAGCGTCCTCCGCTCCTATTGGCCGCCGCGACGCAAGGAACGCTGCCCGGCGGGGCCCCGGTGGCTCACGGGAGACGGAGCCTCGCCGCCGCCCGCTATTGGCTCCCGGACCCTCGCGCTCGCGCCCCTCTGCGTGCGGATTGGGCAACTCCGAAGGGTCGCGGGTCCCCCATTGGCCGGCCGCAAAACCCTCCCCTTCTCCTCCCCACTGCTCCCGGGAGCGTTCCACCGAGCGCGTCAGAGGAAGGAGACCCGAGAGGGATGAGTCACGTGCTCTTGTTCTTTCTTGACAGGCTGGAGGTGACTGCGCGGCGGCGAAGCAGCGCTCGAGGAGTCACGTGATGTCGGGGGGGGGGCGGAGAGCGGCGCGCCTCAGCTCGTGACGTGGAAGAAACTGCGCGTGCCCGTGTCGTGTGTAGAGATTCAGGCACGTCCTGTGTCTGCCTTGCTCGGTGTTCCGTTGCTGGGAATTGGTTGTGAGCTCCTAATGAGTGCACACTTAGGGATGATACCCTCCAACGTGGACGCGGCTTGATCTCTCTAGTTCAGGTTACAGATAGGTAGCCATGTTGGTCTGCCATAGTCAAAACAAAACAAATTCCTTCCAGTAGCACCTTAAAGACCAACTAAGTCAGTTCTTGGTATGAGCTTTCGTGTGCATGCACACAGTGTATCTGAAGAAGTGTGCATGCACACGAAAGCTCATACCAAGAACTGACTTAGTTGGTCTTTAAGGTGCTACTGGAAGGAATTTGTTTTGTTTTCTCTAGTTCAGGCATAGGCAAACTCGGCCCGCCAGATGTTTTGGGACTACAATTCCCATCATCCCTGACCACTGGTCCTGTTAGCTAGGGATGGTGGGAGTTGTAGTCCCAAAACATCTGGAGGGCCGAGTTTGCCTATGCCTGCTTTAGTTCTTTCTAACTTATGCTCTGGTGAATGTGGAGCGCTGTTTCTCCACAAGAGAATTGTGTGTGAGTCGAAACGGACGTTTTATCGGTGGTGTTGCAGCCTCGGCGGCCCATTCACACGAGGATCACTTCTTCAGTTCTCAAAGGGATGCTTGATATATGCCCGAGCCAGGCTGTCTAATAAACCCCATAGTCTCCAGAGGGATTTGCTTCCCAGATAGGATCGCAGTCTTCGACTGCAACCCCATTTGTTTTTGAATAAGCCCCATTGAATTCAATGGGAGGTATTCCGAGTAGCCATGGCTAGGATTGGAGCCTAAACAATGTAAGCAGTGCTTGCGGGGGGGGGGGGGAGGCTCCTCAAGGTCACACAGTACCGGCACCTTATTTTCTAGAAGAAAAGCACTAGTTAAAAGGGTGGCACTTAACTATAACAACTTCATGGTGAGTATCAGCACCTTTTTTTCTAGAAGAAAAGTACTGTACTTAGGTAATTAAGGCATGAAGGGGTTAGCACCATAGAGTACGCTGCCCTGCCAGGCTTGATTAGGTAGTTCCTCTCCCCTCACATTGGAGGAATGTAATTAAGCCTATTGTTTCCCTTCAGTCTACCTGAGCTCAGCATGTGAACTAGTTTTGAAAATGTAAATTCATTTGAAAATACTGTTTTCTGTTTAAGCTGACTCTCCTCTTGTCCCTGCACTTCCATCCCTATCATGGAGACACCCAACTTACTCCATATTACCCTGGCTGGCAACTAGATTTGCCATGTTACTTTAAAGAGCGGTCAAACCGATACTATCTCCAGAAGAAAGATCCGTCATCTCCTTGTACATAGTTTTAAAAGTTTTGTTTCAGGAGCGGTTGCTGTACAGTACAAACCTAGAGCAAGCTGAACTCTCCACTTACCCCATCAGTTGATATACCTTGCTCCAGCAAAAGAGCAATCAGGAACTCTCTTTAAGCCTCTAATTCCTTTGTAGCTACTTGGGTACCTGCCCCATACCTCACCTATGACATCAGGTGTAGGGCAGGTGGGCATGGTTTCCTAGGAATGCCTTCTCAGGCCAAATTGAGACCCTTGTCAAGCCCAATTCCTCATTCCTACTTTATTTGGCATAGATTTAAATGCCCATAGTTATCTTATTGATAGATATGTCAGTCCACTCACCTACCAGCAGGAGGAGACATTAACCTATCTTCTTTGGAAACAGCTAATGTTAACTCCTTTCTTGAGAATGGCTGCCCAAGGTAGATACATAGTTTAGAAGTTGTTTCCACAGGTGACACTGGGGCTGCAATTCTGAGTTCTGCATGTCTTTAAAGTGGACGTCTGTAAGACTCGGCTGTAACCATAAGCATAATTGTGAGAAAGTAAGTCTCATTTAACCACAGGCTTGTAATTACTAGACTGAGACACAGGTCTGGTTTCCACTTCCAATAGAATGTTTCAGGGCTGGCTCAGAATGTTTTGCCACCTGAGACAAAACAGAGCATGATACCCCTGCCACCTTCGCTCTCCACTGCAGTCGTCTGAGGCAACTGGTGGCTCATGAAAGCCCCAGTGTGCTGAAGACAGGTGGGGGAGAAAAAGGAGGCCAGCGTGGAGAAGGCAGGCAACAAATGCAGGAGGTGGCAAGCTCCTCAGGGCAGGCCTTTGCCACTCTTCCCAGCTGTCCCCACCTGAGGCGCCTGCCTCGGTACGCCTCATGGGTGGGCCAGCTCTGGAACATTTCTTTTTTCTTCTCCAGGATAGAAATAAGAACTGCCCTTAGGAATAAATACAGAAAATGTGGGTTTTGTGTGTTGGACATTTAAAGCTGTAATATGACTGCACACAAGGTCATGAAACACAAGGTTTCTTTGTGCAACTGAATGCTGAATTTTGGCAGGGTGCAAGTCTGGGTGCGCAATTTAAGGAGACTGACCTTTGCTACAGCTTGACTGGCATTCTGTATGGGTGATTTTTGACTCGAAGTACTTCAATCTGTAGTGTTAAAGCTGGACTGTTTTGCAGAGTTGTTGTACAGTGGTACCTTGGTTTGCATACGTCTTGGTTTGCATACGTTTTGGATTACAAACATGTCAAACCCAGAAGTGTGTGTCCTGGTTTGCAACCTTTTTTTGGATTACACCCCCCCCCTTTTTTTTGGATTATGAACAATTTTTTGGGGAGGCCCCATTGGCAAAAGCGCGCCTTGGGTTAAAACCTGTTTTGGTTTACAAACAGACCTCCGGAGCGGATTATGGTTGTAAACCAAGCTACCACTGTATTCTGCCTCAGCCTGACACCCCACCCCCAACCTGCAATAAGGATATAACAAGGCTGACAGTGCCGCCGGGTTGTTGTAAATCACTTAGCTTCAGTACCAACCTGTGTTATTAACATAGCTTTACATTGCCACTGTGTTAACAGCCTCTATTCCCACAACCTGCTATATGGTGGGAAATGGACTGAATTGGCCGTGAAATTTGCACAGGCGTGGCTATTATCTAAAACTTAGGATTTTAAAAAATAATGTAGGTTGTAAACCTGTACACATTTACCTGGGAATAAGTTCCACTTTCATTTACTTCTGAATTCAGTTGCATTTACATCTCAGTAGGTATTCATAGGATTTTGCTGTTCATATTTCACGCCAAACCATTCCCGAGTGAGGAAAAGCAGCAGCTCCTGTCTTTCATGGACCTTTCTTTTCATGGAAGATCACACTGCTATATAATCACAGCTATATTAAAAGCTTATGTTTCTGCATTGATTTCTATGGGCTGCCCTCACTTTCACCAGGGTGAGGGGAGAGGATGTAAAAATGCATTTGCCAATGGAACCCCATTAATTGACTATAGAGACAATAAGTTAATGCCTCTTTCCATTTATGTTTTTTAATCTGTGTATTAAACTCAGTGGGACTTACTTTTGAGTAAATGTAATTAAGACTGGCCTATAAAAACCTCATTAGAATTCTTCACATTTATAAAGCCAATGAAAAGCTGTATGCCTTTGGGCATTTTCACCAGAACCTGTTCATATGTACTTGGGAAGGAAATCCCACTTAATTAAATTAGATTTATTTTTAATTAAATGTCTATTCGACTTCATAAATGTCCTAAGGAGAGTAATCCTGTGCACATTTATTCAGAAGTACCGTAAATCGCACTGCGTTCCAGATAAATGTGCTATCTAGTTGCAGGCTTAGTCATAGTTCGTTGGTAGAGTATCCGGCATCTCTGGGTAAGACAAGGAGAGGCTCCTTTTCTGAAACCTTGGAGAGCTGCTGCCAGCCAAAGTCGACAATACTGAACCAGATAAAGCACTGGGTGTAAGGCAGTTTCCCACAACTGTTCAGTGGAAGTTCCTCATTCTCTTTAGACGCACAACCAGCAAATGCCACTCACTCAATGTCATTTGAGAAGCACATTACATTTGTGAAGGTGGGCACCTGGTTTTAAACTGGTTCCTTCTCCTTTCTGCCCCACACTGACTACCGATATTCACCAGTGACACTCTCAGTTATGAGCTGAACTGCCTTTTGCTCCAATTGAATACTAAAGCACGGTTTTCCCTGGAGGAATGCAACAAGGCAAGAGGAAGTGTGGATAAGCCTTGGAAAGCAGCTTGGCTCGCAAAGGGCTTCAGGCGTTGAAGAGCTCTCTCTTGCCACTGCTTCACAGAACTACACTTCCCAGCATTCCCTGCAAAGGGTGGTGCCTTCAGCTGTAAGTTTCCAGGCTAGGGGCTGTCCGATGACTGAGAGTATCAAGTTTCTCCCCTTTGCTAATCGGCGTCAGCTTCTCTGTTTTAGTAGGAAGTAGCAACTGATCTGTCCTGTAGATTCTCGCATCGCTAGGAAGGGGGCTGTTTGGCTTCTTCTCCACTTGGAAGGGTGAGTAGGCAGTTAAGAGTTACCCCGACTCTTAGCAACAAGTCATCTCTTTCCTGAGCGACACCCTTTTCCGACTGTGACTGGGAAGGGGGTAGTTTGATTTATTTTATAAAGTGAGGAAGAGAGCTAGCTGCGCACTGGGGGTGCTAAGTGCAGGAAGGAGGTCAGGCGGTGATGGCAACCGGTTGCAATCTTAAGTCATGCGCTTGCCTTGTGTTTTGCTTTGCCAGTACACAGAGGAAGCAATCTTTCACTTGATCAGGCTACTTCTAGATTGGAGCTTTCCAAATTTTTCATGTCGGTGACATGCTTTTTAGACATGCATCATTTCGCGATGCACTAATTCGGTTTTACTAGCAAGCCAGAGGTTAAACTAAGCCCTTTCCAGTCCTGGGAGAAGCGTGAGGAGGGTTTGCGCAACACACCTACACACTGCAGCCAACACACTAACGTGTCGCGACACACAGTTTGGAAAGCTCTGTTCTAGATGTTGTGGACTGCAACCCTCACCAGCCCTGACAGTGGCTGATGGGAGCTTCAGCCTACAACAACATGTCACTATTCTGAGTGACACTGAACAGATCCACACTGTACAAGCATGTGTTCTACCTCTACTTCCCATTCTAATTATTTAGGATAAAATAAGTTGTGGGTTGGGGTAACAAGATTGTTTGTTTGTATTAAAGTAAGGTAGTGTTGGAAAAAGTTACCTGCAAAATATCCATCATTATGATGGGTGGTGAAGAAGGGCTTGTAAATATCTTAGCCGTGTTAGAAGTCCTTTTTCCGTGAGGCCCAGGCTGCCCAGCATGACGTTCTTTTCCCCATAAGAGTGAATGTCACACTGTTCAGTTCTGTGAGAAGAAATAAGGGCATGCACTTGGACCCCACATCTAAATTGTCAATGAGTGGTATCCAGCCTCCAAAGTAGGGGTAGCAATGTGGTACCCTATAACTCCCATCATTTCTGGCCATTGGCTGGAGGCCCGTGGTGTTTCCTGACATCTGAAAGGCACCACACTGCCTATCCCTGCTGTAAGGCATTAAATACATTATTACAGTCACAACATGGTTTAGGCGTTTGGAATGGAATATTTGTGTTGGTTCTGTCGCGTTACAGAACAGCTTGTGACATGTTTAAACAGTGTGTAACTTTGTGTAACTTTGCCTTTGTGTAACTTGCATGCTGAGCCTCAAGTTGCAAAGTTATAAGGAAATGCTTTCTGGGGAAGCATTCATCCCCCCACTTATAAAAAAAATTAGGCATCTAGCACAGGAAATATGTAATGTCCCCCAACAGAAGCATTGGGATGGTGTGTTACTGCAGTAGTACATTGGTTGTGCTGGAGCTGGTAATCTGGAAGCAACTTGAAAAGAAACAGAAACAAGAATGTATAAGACGCAGTGTGGCGTAGTGAATAAGCATATGAGTTGGAAAGTCCAGGGTCAAATATCTTTTCCGTTGTAAACGTTGCAAGCTGCCATGTGTCAGCATCGACCCTCAGTCTTGCCTGTCTCGCAGTACTGTTGTTTTACTGCAAGAATATATATGAAGCATTATGAGGAGGGCTGTGAATTCAGAAGCAGCACGTACGTGTGTGTGAAGACATGGGCTTAATCCCACATATCAAATCTCTGCCTGAGATCTCAGAGATTCCTTGTTGGTCAGCACAGAACACACAGGACCAACGGCCAGTATAGTAGGATGTGTAACTCGTGATTACCTAAAACATTTTTCATATTTAGCAAAGCAAGTCCCTGCCCTCCGCATTCTTTCCACCTACAATTTCAGCAATTATGAAGCTACGGCACTTTCATAGATCATTCATATACTGCATAAGTTACTTCCTATAATGTAGTGGTTAAGTTCACTGGTTAAAATCTAACCTCTTCCATGAGTTCGCTATTCCATGAGGTATTAGGTAAGCCACTCTCGTAGCTTATATTGTACCCCGCACACCTGCAATATGTATATGATAGTACTATCTTTTTTTGTAAGGGTGGCTGGGATTGTTTGAATTACTTTTGAATACCATAGAGCATGATAATAAAGGCTTGATGCTAATGTAGCTAAATAAGACAACTATAGATGCTTGCAAGTTAGCAGTGATGCTGTTAACCACTACTAGCAAACATATTTTCAGCTTGCACTGTTGTGGACCTCTCCTCCCCACCCCGCAACTACTTGCATCCTCTGGATTCTTTCTAGACTGAAACCACGGTCTCTCTCATAGCCTTTATTCCCTTTCTAGACCTCTTTGTTTACCTTCCCCCTTTCATGTTCCTCCATCCTTGGCCTGTGTTTGTTTGCAGTGACATCCTGTTGACCAAAACAATCAGCATGCTTTATTTCAGCAGGCCACGCAGGCAAAGCGTGGGGAAGCCCACTTGGCAGCTTGGGAAAAGAGAGCATTTGGGCTGTTTCCTGGCTGGCCTAAGAACTTGTTTCTGTTTCCCCATCTATAGACATACATCCAAATAAATCCCCAAACACCATTCAAAATGAGATTTCTAAGAATGCTCGGGCAATGAAATCAGCTACTGAAAGGGAAGCTGTTGGAAACTTAGGAAGGAACTTAGAAAGCTTAAATGCTTGTCAGGGTTGCTTTAGATATAGGTGGAGCCAACCTTATATTTGGCAATTCACCTGCTAGCCATAAATGGAATCCAACAGCCTATGTTTCCATGCTGGCCATGGAAGAAGGTGGCTTTCCTTCCTCTGCAGCCAACATGGAGATACAGTTTACTAGAAGGCTAGTAATAAAAACAGCCTTGTAGGCTAATAATTTTTGCGGGGATATTTACAAGGCTGAGTCCTCTAATTGCTGGTTCTAGCAGGGCTTCTGCAGAATTGTACTCCCTGGGACAGATTGCTCTGTCTTCCACTCTGCTGCCTCTGATGATCTCCAAAATCTGCTGCACCATGGGGCTACATGAAAAGTCATCCTCATAGGGCTGATGGTGCCCACAGCTGCCTGTGACTGTTAGTAGGGGATTTTCTTCTGGTTGTGCAGGAAAATGTGAAACATGACAACTAGAGGCCAAGTTGAATTGAGATGGGGACTTTCCATGCATCCCAAATTGGTGGAACAGTATGTCCTACAAGCATGTCCCTTGCTGGCTCAGATTATTCAGATGTCTGAATTTTTGATTTTGCAAAGCAGTTGATTGATTGGAATTCCTTGTGTGGCCTTTTGATGTGCCAGCACAGCAATATGCAAGTGATGCTTTGGTTTCTCTACACTAGTTCTGGATTGACCCCCCCCCCCACCAGCTGTCTAGGTATATGAAAGCTACTTCACAATCCATGCTTTGTTCTACAGCAGGCACCCCCAAACTTGGCCCTCCATCTGGTACGCAGGCTGAGACCCTACCTGCCTGCAGACTGTCTCGCCAGAGTGGTGCATGCTCTAGTTATCTCTCGCTTGGACTACTGCAATGCGCTCTACGTGGGGCTACCTTTGAAGGTGACCCGGAAACTGCAATGAATCCAGAATGCAGCAGTGAGACTGGTGACTGGGAGCGGCCGCCAAGACCATATACCACCGGTCTTGAAAGACCTACACTGGCTCCCAGTACGTTTCTGAGCACAATTCAAAGTGTTGGTGCTGACATTTAAAGCCCTAAATGGCCTCGGTCCAGTATACCTGAAGGAGCGTCTCCACCTCAGTCGTTCTGCCTGAACACTGAGGTCAAGCGCCGAGGGCCTTCTGGTGGTTCCCTCGCTGCGAGACGCCAGGTTACAGGGAACCAGGCAGAGGGCCTTCTCGGTAGTGGCACCCGCCCTGTGGAACGCCCTCCCACCAGATGTCAAAGAGAAAAATAACTACCAGACTTTTAGAAGACATCTGAAGGCAGCCCTGTTTAGGGAAGCTTTTAATGTTTAATAGGTTATTGTATTTTAATGTTTTGTTGAAAGCTGCCCAGAGTGGCTGGGTATAAATAATAATAAATTATTATTATTATTATTATTATTATTATTATTATTATTATTATTATTTACAATTCCCATCATCCCTGACCACTGATCCTCTTAGCTAGGGACGATGCCTGTTCTCCAGTAAGATCGCTAAGGCATTTCAGTGGATCTGCTCCTGTGCCTTTAAGAGAAGCCCCAACAAGTAGTATAGCTTGTGTGAGCTAGAAGGTAAAGTGTTGGTTTAGGACCAGGGAGACCCAGTTTCAAATTCCCACTCAGGCATGCAGCTCATTCAGTGATCGGTCAGTCAGCATCTCTCTGCCTCACTGAACACCCAATAGCTCTATAAATATTGAAGCGCAGTTGTTCAGAAACGGGGCCAGTGAAGCTTTTCCTGGCATGGATGGGGAAAGCTTCACCGGCTTCATTTCTGCGCCCGCCATTCTGCTGTTATGGCACACTTGGAGCAGTAAACAAGTACGCAGCTGTCTTCTGCCAAGCTCTGCCACTTGACTTGGACTCGGCATTTGATGGCCTTATGGCACAGGTAGGTGGCAGGTGTGTCTCCTAAACCCTGCAGCAGAGACAATTGCTGGAACTCGTATAGGGTGCGGCTCCTCAGTGACACATGGAAAGTGAAAGCTGCAGGCTATTGTGGTTCTGCTCTAGGCAGGTTATGCTGTTAAATGCTTTCTCAATTCCAGGAAATGGCAGAGCTGGCTGCTGGCTCTGTTTATCTCAAAGTTTGCCTATTCAGAAGAGGATGAAAATGAGCAGCACATAAAGAAGGACTGGCTTTGCTTTGTGCTGAAGAATGTTACGCATCTGAATCTCTCTTGTAGGGAGCTCTCAAGTCCTGGGATAGTAGAAGGAAGAGATCTAGAGGCTGTTCAGCAAGAGACAGGTGTGGGCAGGATGGGTGCTGTATCTTGTCTCCTTTTTCTATTTTGTTCTGCTTCTCTTTTTATTATCTATTTACTACATGGAGCTTAGGGACACGGGTGGCGCTGTGGGTTAAACCAAAGAGCCTAGGACTTGCCGATCAGAAGGTCAGCGGTTCGAATCCCCGCGACGGGGTGAGCTCCCGTTGCTCGGTCCCTGCTCCTGCCAACATAGCACTTCGAAAGCACGTCAAAGTCAAGTAGATAAATAGGTACCGCTCCGGAGGGAAGGTAAACGGCGTTTCCGTGCGCTGCTCTGGTTTGCCAGAAGCAGCTTAGTCATGCTGGCCACATGACACGGAATTTGTACGCCGGCTCCCTCGGCCAATAAAGTGAGATGAGCGCCGGAACCCCAGAGTCGGTCACGACTGGACCTAATGGTCAGGGGTCCCTTTACCTTTACCTTTACCTGGAGCTCAGGGTAGTGTATATGCCACGCCTCCTCATTTTTATCCTCTCAACAACCCTGTGAAGTAAGTAAGGCTGAGAAGCAGCAACTCAACCCAGCGAGTTTTGTAGTTGATCAGGATTTGAACCTGTGTCTCCCAGGTCCTAGCCTGACCCTCTATACTTGTTAGACCATGCTGGCTCCCCTGGCTAAGCCAACAAATGCTTACTAGAGCACAGGAGCAATGCACAGGAAACATCAACAACCTTGCTGAGGAAATGACTTCTTTGGCAAACCATGTCTTCCAGAACTCAGGGGTTTCTTCTTTGTTCCCTTCCTTCATTCCTTCCATTACCTAAGGCAACGGTGGGAAACCTGTAGCCCTCTTGATACCGTTGGTCCACAACTCCCATCATCCCTAGCCATTGGCCGTGGTGGCTCAGGCTGATAGGGACTGAAGTCCAACAATGTCTGGAGGGCTTAGCTGGGGTCAGCAACCTTTTTCAGCAGGGGGCCTATCCACTGTCCGTCAGACCTTATGGGGGGCCGGGCTATATTTTGAAGGGAAATGAACAAATTCCTATGCCCCACAAATAACCCAGAGATGCATTTTAAATAAAAGCACACATTCTACTCATGTAAAAACACCAGGCAGGCTCCAAAGATAACCCAGAGATGCATTTTAAATACAGTGGTACCTCCAGTTACGAACTTAATTCGTTCTGAAGGTCCGTTCTTAACCTGAAACCCTTCTTAACCTGAGGTACCACTTTAGCCAATGGGGCCTCCCACTTCCGCCATCGGCACGCGATTTCTGTCCTCATCCTGAGGTAAAGTTCTTAACCCAAGGTACTATTTCTGGGTTAGCGGAGTCTAACCTGAAGTGACTGTAACCTGAGGTACCACAAAGCACACTGATTCCCGGACCATCTGTGGGCCGGATTTAGAAGGCGATTGGGCCAGATTCAGCCCCCAGGCCTTAGTTTGCCTACCCATGGCTTACAGCCTTGCCTTGACTTAAGAGCTGCTCATGGAGGCAGTTTTTCTTCAGGGAAAGGTAGCCAACATGGTGCCTTCCAGACATTGGAATACAATTCCCATTATCCTTGGCCATTGGCCATGCTGGCTGGGGCTGATGGGAGTTGGAATTCGACAACTAGAGGGCACTACATTGTCTACTCCTCCCTTAGGGTGAGGAAGCAGGAGTTCTAAAGATGTGAAGAGGCCGTCAGTGCTGTTTTCCCCTCCACACGTTACCCTTGCGCACATATCTACATGAAGATGCAATCCAGTAGCACAACTCCTACTGTAATGAAATGGAATTGTGCAACAGGACTACTGCACTCTTATCACATCCTGGGTTAATTTCAGCAGAGCTTGTGGAGGAGAACGTCCCCTGAGTTGTCCTCTGTGGGTCAAATCAGTTCATCTGCTGTTCTGCTGCCCTTGATGATACCCAAGGTCTGCCACACTGCGGGGCTATGTGAGGAGATGTTTTCCTCATAGGGCTGCTTCTGTCGACAGCTGCCTGTGACTTTTATTAGGGGATTTTTCCAGGGTGTGCAGGGAAAAGGAGCAGCATTACAACTTGAAGCCACATCAAATTGAGATGGGGGACTTCCCTTCATCCCCAGATTTGTGGAACAGAATGTCCCCTAAGCATATTGCCTCCAGGCTCAGTTTATTCAGATTTCTGCTATAAATAACTCCAAATCCTACCACCAGACACCAGGGAACCTGCAGATGGAACAGATTTCTGAAAAGATTAATGAAGTTGCCTTATCTGGAATGTTGCCTTTGTTGGAGCTGTGGGGAAAGTGATCACAGAGATCTGGAAATCTTCAGAGCTTCCCGTATTCTCTTTCCATAAACATTAGCTTAAGAAACATCCCCACCACATTTAAAAGTAAAAGCAACGTTTTTGCATGGATCTGTGCTGTGCAACTTGAGATCTGTGAGTGTTCCAAAACCCCTCACTCTCTCTCCCTTTTTAAGTATTTAAATATTGGTGTCATCAAGACCAGCATGGCTTGATTGTGATGCAAGAAAGCGGAGCATCAAAAACAAATCATGCATATTTGGCTGCTGGCATCCCCACCAATTTCCTTCACCCTGTGTGCCCTCTCTCTCTGTTATCTGGAGCAGTCATGTCTTGCTGCTCTTCCGCTGCTATGAGGATCAGCCAGGGAACTCGAGCTTCTGCTTTCCTGGAATTGGGAAAGCAGGAAAGCTGTCTGGGGAGAGAGCTCCTCCTCTCTGGTGACTGGCCAGGAACTGATCAGGTTGCTCCTGAAGCACCAGAGAGAATATTTTATTTTGGATTGGCCCAAGACAGAAGGCGTCAACCTGGTAGCCTATAGATGATGCTGGACTCCAGCCCCCATGTGCCCCAGCCAGCATGGATGATGGGAGTTGGTAGTTCAACAACACCTGGAAGGCTCCATCTTGGCTACCCTGGCTTGAGTCAGCATTTTAGCTGGTGTGCACCAAAGACGCTCCCTTTCTGCTAATTAACACAAGGAAGGTCTAGATTCAGATAGGTAGCCGTGTTGGTCTGATGCAGTCGAAATATATATATAAAATTGTCCAGTAGCACCTTAGAAACCAACTAAGTTTGTTCTTGGTATAAGCTTTCATAGGAAGGTCTGCAAGTGTAACAAAACATTTATTGGGTGTGAGAAGAGGGGGGACCTTTGAAATTATGGCTTAGCTATCAACTGGGCTGATTTGCACTTTCAAAAATCCCCCCTCTTTGGAGCGGAGGCTGCTTAGAGGAGGAAAGCCTCCCCACAGTGCATGGGTGGTGCCATTTTGGCTAAATAAACATTGGCCCTGAAGTCAGGAAATAGAGGGGGGAAATAGGGCCTGCATCATAATGTTGCTGTGTAGAGCATTTAACAGTGGCAATCAGCTGTGTCGTCTTCTTAGAAACTCTGTTCCATTTCTCTTGGGTTTTCCATTTCCCCCACTCCTGACACTTTCCACATTCGGTGCCCTCTTGAGCATATTCAATCAGTCCTCATTGGGCTGTTCAGGGGTAATTTGGCTCCTTTTGATTCCCCTGCTCCCCCCTCTCCAGAATTGTGTGGGTTTCTATGTACTTCTGCAATTTTTGGAGGTTCCCTTGAATATGCTCCTTGTTGTCTGTGATACTATTTTAGACAAACAGTTAGTGGTGTTTGGGGAACTGAAGATTTCAATTAGTGTAAAGGAAGAATAGGTTGTAACCCACCAGGATAATTCTCCTCTGGGAGCCCAGCTTAAGATATCCCCAGTGGATTATGCACTGTGGGACAAATTTACCTGTCTCCACATCACTGCTATAATAATGCTTAAACTCTGCTACCTGAGGAGACTGTTTCACCTGGTCTTGTGGTAATAACCATTTCCATAGAACACCTCACTATTCAACAAGTTGGACTTTGGAGAGTACACTGGTGCCCATTATAGATAACCTTATTTAATTTATTGTTTGTCCACGGGCTTGCCCTGTTTACTCAGGTCAGCAAATGACATTATGAAATAACCAAGTTGGCATGCTCATGTTTGCCATTGCCCGACATGTTACTACTATCCTGTCTTTCCATCTTTAACTATAAAAGAAACTTAAGGCCAATTCATGTGGCTATATTGCTGTTTCATCCAATCCTGCTCCACACCCAATCCTGCTCCAGTAACATCTGAATGAAATGTACATGGGTCTGGTGAGTCATGAGGGCAGTTCCCATGTTGGTACTGCCAGCCCCCAGAAATGTGTCGCGTGCATGTTAGACTTGTCGAGAATGTGGACAGCTATGCTCAAATACGAGCCTTCAGTCTGATCTGTGGAGGAAGAGAATAATAATAACAAAAGAAGTGTGCTCACGTACACTACATTTCCGTGAGAAAAATTGTGGTCACACTGAAGTTCACATGGCCGCCAGTAAACAGCCATGCCAACTGCAGTGTGGTGACAGAAAGCAGCCGTAAGGCAGTTGGCAGGTAGCCCAGGCAAGTTGCTGAGGATGGAACCGTATTTAGGAGACCCCCTGTTCCCCTCACAGAGCTACAATTCCCAGAGTGGATTAACAAACAATTCCTCTTCCCAGGGAACTCTGGGATTTGTAGCTCTGTGAGGGGAACGGGGGTCTCCCAGGCACATGTAGGGCGAGGGGCAGCTGGGTAAAAAAAAAAATCCAGTCAAAGGCAACTATGGGGTTGCGGCGTTCATCTCGTTTTCAGGCCGAGGGAGCTGGCGTTTGTCCACAGACAGCTTTCTGGGTCATGTGGCCAGCATGACTAAACCACTTCTGGGCAACGGGACACTGTGATGGACACCGAAGTGCACAGAAACGCCATTTACCTTCCCGCCACAGCGGTACCCATTTATCTACTTGAACTAGCGTGCTTTCAAACTGCTAGGTTGGCAGGAGCTGGGCAGAGCAAGGGGAGCTCACCCTGTTGCAGGGATTCGAACCGCCGACCTTCTGATGGTCAAGCTTATAAGCTCAGTGGTTTAGACCCCAGTGCCACTCGCGTCCCAATTTGGCTGTCATGCCAAGAATGCCACGTGCCTCCTAGATGACCAGGGACTCCCGCGCCATCCCTCAGACAAGCTCTGCACAGGTCTCAGCACCCTTAGCAAACCACAGCTCCCAGAATTCTTTGGGGGAAGCCCTGAAGTTTACAGTGGTACCCTAGTCCTTTAAATGTATGGTGTGAATGTGGCCCTAGTGACGTCATTACAGAGGCCTGGTATAAAACAAGGCACACGTTGATTTGTAGGTCAGTCTTTGTCACCGTGCTTCATACATGCACATCTCAGACGTGTGAGGTTCCAAACACACTGCTGTGATGGGAAGGTAAATGGAGTTTCCGTGTGCTCTAGTTTCCGTCGTGGTCTTCCATTGCACCAGAAGCGGTTTTGTCTTGCTGGCCACATGACCAGGAAAGCTGTCTGTGGACAAACACCAGTTCCCTCAGCCTGAAAGTGAGATGAGCGCCCCAACCCCATAGTTGCCTTTGACTAGGTGTAACAGCCCAGGGGTCCTTTACCTTTTTATCAAACACATACACTGGAAGAGATACATACATCCCACAGAGAAAGCTGATGGAAAGGTAATTTTGAGTGGTGGATGGGAAAGGGATAGCACACTGCCTCCCCTCTTTGTTTCTCCAACAAAATTCCTTTCTCCCCAAACTACTACTACTACTACTATTGTTGTTGTTGTTGTTGCTATTTTATTTTATTTTATTTATTTATTTATTTCAACAATGCTGGGGATCCACATGCAAATGTGTAGTTGGTCCCTTACAAGAAAAAGGATGGGGTTTGGGCAATGGTGTTTTTCCTACTGTAGGGTTAACGTTCCCTTTCCCTGCCCTGTAACCTTTCCTTTGCTCCTGTGTTCAATGCCAGCAATGTTTTATTGGGCAAAATTCCTCCAGTGCCATGAATATCTTGTTGTTAAGATACAGTTGAGATGACATCCTGAGGTCAAAATTAGCTGTGGTTGTTTTTAACTGCCCTTGCTTTTCTTTTTTGTTTTCTTTTTTTCCATTTCTGTTTTCCCCTCATTGTCCTTTTTACAGAATCCAGGATGGAAGCTGCATTATGTAACAATTCGGAGGAACCTCCCACTTCTGCCGTCCTGCTTGACTGCCGGGCCTTCAATCAGGTCATCTTCACAGACATAGACAAATACTATGTCCCTGGAGCAGATATAACTTGCCATTACAATATTTCTCGGCACATCACCCCACGCCGGAAGGACTGGGTGGGCATATTCAGGGTAAGTCTGCTGTCATTTGCTGTGCACCGTGGACATTGGAACTGGCTTATGATAAATTGCAATCTCTTGCTTTGTAACACAGCAGTCAAAGCAGGGTTATAAAGCTTCAGAGGAGATACTGTTCTCTGGACGGAGTTCTTCCAGAAAGCTGAGGGGTTTGTCAGAGCGGAAAAGGAGGTGAGATAATAGCTGATTGGCTGAGGCAGGGTGAGGTTATCAGGAAGGTATTCTACACTGAGAGAACTTAGATCTTGGATGGTAGTATATGCACTTTTTTCCTTTAAAAGCATTAAAAACCTTTAAGTGCTATTAAGAAATTAAATTGTGTCTGTGCGTGAATGTTTTCCTTTCCTAGAGGGAAGCAGAATGATGCATTTGTTGGAGCCAAGTGTGCATAACATTGCAAGTGTTTGTATACTACAAATACCAGCTTTGTACCATTTTCACTGTTACGGCTTCACCCAAGCAATCCTGGGAATTATAATCTGCTGGGGAGTGCTGTGAATTCTTTTGTTTGAGATCTCAACAGAGTGAGAGAGAAATTGTTGTTGTTAATAAACTGGTTTAAGGATGATGTCCTTACAATTTTTAGTTGGACTTTCTTCTTCTGTGTGGACACATGATACAGTCATACCTCGGGTTAAAGTTGCTTCAGGTTAAGCGTTTTCGGGCTGCGCTCTGCGGCGACCCGGAAGTAACAGAACGCGTTACTTCCGGGTTTTGCCGCTTGCGCATGCGCAGACGCTCAAAATGGTGTCACGTCCATGCGCAGAAGCGGCAAATCGCGACCCGCGCAGATGCAGGCTGCATTCTCTTCAGGATGTGAATGGGGCTCCAGAACAGATCCCATTCGCATCCAGAGGTACCACTGTATATTTGTCCTATAAACCCAGCGGCTACCATCCTGGGCCATGCTACTTTAAGGAGCGGCATGCTGGGCTCTGGGACACCTGGACTTGCGCACCACCTTGGGCTCCAGCAGGCTGGCCCCATAGGTAAGTGCCGCCAGGGGTGCCCTGCCCCCTAGCTACGCTATAGTGTAAACCTGCTATGTAAATACGTCCCTTGTTTTAGAACAGGCTGCTTTTAGTGCACTGGATTAAAGCACAAAGAGGACAGCTCGTTAAACTGTCACTACTCCTGGCCTGCTTCTCGGTTCGTTGAAGGATCCCACTCAAATATTTTGATGTTGCAGGTGGGGTGGAAGACTGCTCGCGAATACTTCACGTTTGTGTGGGCTCCTTTGCCAAGGAACCCCGACAGCAGCGATGACGAACTTCAGGAGGTGCTCTTTAAAGGTCCGTGGCAGGAAGGGAAGGAGTTGGGTGGTGTTATTTCTTGAAATAGACATTGTTTGCATGCTAAAAAATAAATAAATCTCAACTTCAGTACAATAAGTCTGACCAGGTAGAAGTCAACTTCCTCTGTTAGCTTTGCATGCTTGAAGGAGCTAAAAATGACATGTGGCTTTTTTAATTCTTTCAGCCTACTACCTGCCAAAGGACGATGAATATTACCAGTTTTGTTACGTGGATCAGGATGGCCTTGTCCGTGGAGCCAGCGTCCCCTTCCAGTTCCGTGCAGAGACTGAGGATGACATGTTGGTGGTTACCACGCAGGTTCGCTTCCTTCGTTTGTGCCTTGCGCTTTGTAGTGGCTCATTTGCGACATTCCCAAGCCTCTACCAATCCATTATGGCTCCTTGTCTGTTCCCTTCTTCTGCCTTTGTCACTATGCGTAGTCTGAACAGGACGCCTCACTGTACACTGCATGGGGCTCACACTGCGTCGTGTGGTAGGCTAATTTTCAGAGCAGGGAAGGGAGTGCTCCATGCTATCCTAAAGGTGACATCTGTGCCCTTACAGTAACCTCTAGTGACTATCTCTGTGAGTTCCTATATGTGATAAAACCACAGTGCTTTGTACGTAGAAGATCCCAGGCTGAAGCCCCAACCTCTCTGAGGGCTTTTTGCTTTTTATGTTTTATGTGTGAGTAGTTAATGCAGACGAGTCAATCTCCAGCGCTGCTTTAAAAGGCAGCGAAGCAGCTGAGAAAAGAAACCATATGGAAAAGCAATCCTGTTCTGCCTCTGTACTCTCCTGCAACTGTTCTTTTTCCCTCTGTACTTGAGACGCAAGGCCACCAGTATCGGTGGCACTTGAAAATACACATGAGCAAAAAAAAAGGGCCCTGCCCCAAAGAGCTTACAGTCTTTGAAGAGGACAAATGGGGAGAGGGGGTTTGATTAGGCACAAATGTGGCTATTGTGTACCTAGGCTTTGTTTTGGATAAGACACCAAGGGATTAAGGCAGGTATGTCCAAAGTCTGTTTTAGGGACCTAATCCGGCCCGCTGGTTGGTTTAATACGGCCCTCACAGGCAGCTCCTTCCCGGGGTAAAATCCAAAATAAAGGTCAATAATTCAAATCCTTAAAAAATCCCCCCTTTGGGTAAAATCCCCCCAAAATATCAATAACTTCAATCCTAAAAAAGTGAACAACTTTGGTCGGCCCTCACACATATGTTCACTTCATTAAATCTAGCCCTCTTAGAAAAAAGTTTGGGCACACCTGGATTAAGGTTAACATTCTGTCGAAGAAAGGGATGCGAATGGCCCTGTGGTCTAAACCACAGAGCCTAGGGCTTGCCGATCAGAAGGTCGGCAGTTCGAATCCCTGTGACAGTGTGAGCTCCCGTTGCTTGGTCCCTGCTTCTGCCCACCTAGCAGTTTGAAAGCACGTCAAAGTGCAAGTAGATAAGTAGGTACCGCTCTGGCGGGAAGGTAAACGGCGTTTCCGTGCGCTGCTCTGGTTTCACCAGAAGCGGCTTAGTCATGCTGGCCACATAACCCGGAAGCTGTATGCCGGCTTCCTCAGCCAGTAAAACGAGATGAATGCCACAACCCCAGAGTCGTCCGTGACTGGACCTAACAGTCAGGGGTACCTTTACCTCTTTACCTTTGTGGAAGAAGAGGGATCGGGAGGAACAGGGAGAGATGGTGCTGCAAGAGAGGTGCTTTCTCAGGTAGGGGGTTTCCCTGCCAGAATGGGGAAATACGGAGGCATTTAAGAAGCCAAGGCAGCGTACGCATCATACATTGAAAGCATTTAGTGGCCCGCAAAGAATCCTGGGTTGCTGTAGTTCCCCCTCCCAAAGAACTACAATTCCTAGCGCCCTTAACAAATTGCAGTTCTCAGGATCCTTGAGGGGGAAGCTACATGCTTTGAATGTATGGTGTGTACACAGCCCCCCCCAAACCCTTTGGGCTGAAGGGGGTAGAGTCAAAAGTAACAAAGCTCCCCAACGTTTCAGATTGTGGAGAAGATCAAATTCTGCTGACACATCCTCTTCCAAGTCGGCCAAGTTTTAAGAAGGGAGCCCCCAGAGAGCACATCTGCTCACAGTGTCAAGTGCCTTGACTTAATCAAAGCATTTGACACCGTGAGCAGCTGTGATCTCAGGAGGGTCCTTTTTCAGTCCTCCTTATGTCACACGCTGACTTGCCCGAGACTGATGTCCGGAGGCATGTGCTGCTTCATCTGTCAACCTCCTTAAAAAACAAAAAGGGAGAAAGAAATTAAACCTGGCTATGGTCCACTTGCCTTTGCCGTGCTGATATTTTAGTCGCAGAGTTTTGTATGGGTGGCTACATACACATCACCAACAAGAGAGGCAAAGAAAATACGGCTTTTGCATGACATTTGCTCACAATAGTGGGGAAAGCTGTGACCAGGATGCCCAAGTGCTGCCTGTTGATGAGCAATGTTACAAAAGTTGGGTGCCACCCCCACTCTCTGCTGAGCAATAGCAAGAGCCCAGGGGGTTCCAGGCCCTTACCCAGGGTCTGTGTTCCTTTGGAGAATTAAGACATGGTGAAGACTGTTGTAGCTTTAAGAAATATGGTTTATTCACCTATTTACACCTGCATGGAGGGAGTCTAGATCTTACAGCATGGTTATTTCAAGAGTGACTTGCCTCCCAGCAGTGCAGCCAGCCTTCAGCCAGCCTGCCCAAGATGGATTCCGGTCTCTCTTCTTCCTTCTTCTTCCTCTTCTTCCTCCTCTTCTTCCCAGAACACCTTGCTAAAGAAAAACCTGCATTCTTTTTTTCCTTTTGCTCTTCCAGGGAGAAGTGGAGGAGATCGAGCAGCAAAACACAACTTTGCTTCAGGAAAACCAGACACTGAAGGAAAACCTTAAAAGCCTTCGGAACCAGAATGAGGACCTGCAAAAGAAACTCAAGGCAGCAGAGGTAGGACACACACAAATACTAGGGCATGGTTGCTATTGGTAGGCGGGACAATTAATATAAATTTTACGTTTGTGCCCTGGGCTGCTTTCCTTTCCCTTTCTTCCATTCAGGAAGTAAGACATTATTATCAGAGTTCAAGGACACATTCCAGCCAGGCAAGGAGGCTGTGAAGCAGGGCAAGAGAGGGGTGTGGCCTGGGGAGAATTTCAAGGGCCAGATGGAGTGTTCTGGAGGGCCACACTCAGTCCCTGAGCCTGGGGTCTCTGCATGGATCAAATAACTCTATATAGACTTCCTTCCCAGTGGCGTAGCGTGGGGGGTGCAGGGGGGGCCGGCCGCACCGGGCGCAACATCTGGGGTTAGGGCAAATCCACGGGTTAGGGGGCGCAAATCCACGGGTTAGGGGGCGCAAATTACTTGCCTTGCCCCGGGTGCTGACAACCCACGCTACGCCACTGTTCCTTCCCATAGAATTATGTTTATAAGTGCAAGTCAGTCTCTGCAGAAACTGCTGCAGCTATAAAGGACTTGCAGATTTATTTTAACAACATTTGTATACCACTGAATGGTAATTACAACTTCTTAAGTGGTTTACAAAGAGCATAAAATATACATTAAAATGGTCGCTGAAAGGCAAGATTTAAAAACAACTTTTTTAAAAAAAGCACAATGCATAAAATCAGTAGTTAAAAGTAAATACTAAATGATGCATTGCTAAGTGTTCTGTGAACCGCCCTGAGATCTTTTGATGAAGGGAGTTATATAAATTTAATAAATAATTTTTTTTGCATCGGCCCACCAGTGGTCTAGTATGAAGTTGCAAAGTAAGGCTAACACTGAAGTTCTTTCCACACAGCATGCGTTTAAATGGTTTGTGCTGCCGTGCGTATTTGTAGATGTAAGCTGAGGCTGCTTTTCTCCTTAAAGCTTTTCCCACATCGCATGCATTTTAATGGCTTCTCCCGTGTGTGCGTTTTTGCAATGTAAAGTAAGGACTTATCCACTCTTACCTTTCCTCCACACTTTCCAGGCACACTTTAAAGCTCTGTGTTGCATGCTCTTCTTTTTGTCCTGGAGCTTTCCCCTCGTAAACCCACTCTTTAAAGCAGAATTGGAGCAAACTGCAATCCATAGAAACCCCGAATTGCTGTTGGTTGCATTTTAGCTTTAAAGAGTGGGTTTTCACGGGCACAAAAAAAAAAGAGCACTCAGACACAGAGCTTTAAAGTACCGGCCTGTTCCTGGAAAGAGCAGGGCAAAACGTAAGTGTGATTAAACCCTAAGTTTGCTACTCCAGCTAAAGCTCTTTCCCCATTCCATGCATTTATATGGTTTCTCCCCTGTATGGGTTTTTCATTGCATCGTAAGGCTACTACTCCAGTTGAAGCTCTTCCCACACTCCAAAGTAGGAATATATTTTGATAAATGTGTATGGTTAATCCTGATTGCTTAGTGCATCAGAAGTAATTTTGGCAAGGACTGAGTGGAAAGGACAAAATGTTTTGCACGTAAAAGGTCTCAGGTTCAGTCCCTAGACTAGGAAATATTCCTGCCTGAGAAACCTGCAAAACCACAGCCGGTCAGTGTAGACTGAAGATGGAGGACCTATGGCCCCTCAAATCGAATTTCACTGATTTCAGTAGGTCTTCTTTGAATATGACTTAGCAGGATACAACCCAAAAGATACAGAACTTACAAGAAGCTGGTGAGAAAGCAAAGGCGTTTGCTCATGTTGACGCACATGAGGATGGGGAAGAAGAAGGTGCAATCAACACATGAGGCTAACTTCATCTTTGCATCTAGTCCTGCAAGTTTTTTAGAGTTGCAAATTGCACCATCTTGGTGCAGTGGTCACTAGTGGGATCAGAGCAGGCATGGAGGGAGAATGTAACCCTTTTCTCCTCTGTAACAGGTATATGCTTCAGAGGAAAACCTCTATTGCCACACAGATATCCCATGTAGATAGTAGATTCAGATGAGAGATTTTCCTTGTCATAGCAGCGAAGGTGGAAACGGTTAAATTCCCCCCACATGCCTGCTCTTTATCTCGCTTATAATCACTTCTTTCCACCACCACCACCCACCAGATGATGCAATTTTCCTTTTTATAAAATAATAATAATGCATGGTTAGTTGCAAAGATGAACTTTCTTCATTCCTTGGTTCAAGGAATCCTTCAAGCTGCAGTTGTACCCATATAAATATTTAAACTCCGGCTTCAGATTTTACAGTCGCTGTTCTCACCTCCCTACCCTGTGTTTGTGTGTCCAGGAAAAAGCAAAGGAGCTTGAAGATAAAGTCCATTTGTTGCAGACTGGGACCATGGAGCTCCAGAGAGCTCAGGACCTGCAGGCTTTACAGATGGCCTCTGCTCAGACGGAGTTGGTGGCAGTTACAGAAAACAGTATCGAACTCCAAAAGGAAAAGGAGGTAAAAATATAGAGGCCGGTTGAGTAGAAGGTAATCATCCATGGGGGTGGCAGGCAACATTTAAATCTTGAGGAGATGAGCTTTAAGTTTTGAATTGGACGGGTGAACGGTGGGAGTTTGTATATTTGAATCTTTGTAAATGCGAAGTACGTTTGGTTTTCCTATGACACTGAGAGCAAACTGGGTGATTCCGATTCTCCAGTTCTACCTTCCTGTCTCTGACTCTTCAGAATCTGCAGAGGAACTTAGATACTTTAAGGAGCAGCAAGGAGAATCTTGAGGTAGAAGTGAATATTCTCAAACAGAAGTTTGCAGCTCTGGAAACACAGAACAGCTCCACCGACGAAGAACTGTTCCAGTGAGTGCACTTTTTCTTCTTCTGTAGTTTGTTGGCTTAAATGGCAATAGTCTTGCAGTTCCAAAAAACCAAAGAGTTTTCTTTCCTGGCCCCAGTTGTTCCTTAACATTAGCAAAGCAACTGCCAGTAATTTTATTACTGATTTGTTTGTCTGCATAACACCATCAAGATTCATTGCACTTTATGGAGTCACTGCCTTTATGGAGAGCCCTAAGTTCAGTGTGAGAGAGTGGAGGTATGGACTTGGGAGTAAGCAGGGCTTGATGTTTTAGCTGCCTATTGGTGGTCAACAGTCTTAACATTTTATTATATAGTAAGATGCATACTTAGGCTTAGTTACAACAATGTATGGGGACTAAGAAGTTAAGCCAGATGGTGAATGAGGGGAGGAGAATGGGGCTTGAGGAAAGTCTAGAGCTCTTAACAAGTGGGACCTGTAACAATATTTCATTGTGGAATGCTGATGTTCAGGATAGCAGACATACCATTTCCCCACCCACCCTGCCCAACAGTTCACATACTGTGTCTGCTGAGCATGCTCAGACCTCATTAGACTGTGTAGTTTACCTCCTCCCTCAGGTTTTTATTCTCCCTCCCCAGTATATATTTTAGTACTTCTGCAAAGCTTGAGATTCTCCCCAAACTGCTGATACCTCTCTCTTTCAGAGGCTGTTTTGGCTAGGGAAGCAATGGCACCCAAGGCCTGAATGCTGGATATAGAGGGGATGATTTAGAATTAGAATTATCATTTCTGTGCTTGATGTTCCTTTAGTTGACATAGCAAAACAAGCAACTGGAAGCCATTCAGGCTCCACAGAATCTCATGTTTCCGTGTAAGGAGAGTAGCAGGAGGGTAGCCAAAATTCAGGCTGTGCAACCTCTCTTGTAACGCCAAGTATGAGTCACAAAGCAGGGACACTGACTCCTCTGCAGGGTCTTGAAAGCTTTGAACCTGCAGAGGGACAAACTGAGCCTTTTGGTGAGTCTGAGAGTGCAGGTGTGGGCTGGCATTTAGCAGGCACCAAGGTGATGTATCT
The DNA here is from genome assembly GCF_964252035.2 of Podarcis erhardii. Lineage (NCBI taxonomy): Eukaryota > Metazoa > Chordata > Lepidosauria > Squamata > Lacertidae > Podarcis > Podarcis erhardii. Next base: position 32,673,018 of record NC_138502.1, on the reverse strand, counting down.
TGTGGCAAGGAGGCAGGGGGCCTTGGCATCTGACTGCAAGAATTCATCCACAACATCTGTCCCCAAACAGAACCAAAGAAGAGAACAAAAAGGTGTTGGCTGAAAAGGAGCAGCTGGAAAAGAAGCTAAGAAACACCCTGAATTGTGTGGATCAACTTCAGGTAGGAAACTTCATGTTTCCTTGGCATTTATAAGCTGCTGGAGAGTGCAAGAAGGGAACATAGGTAGTTGAGAAGGTTTCTTAAAAACCCATTTGTCCTTTGGAAAACAGGAAATGAAATGGTTCTTTAAAAGCAGATGGCCAGATACATTCAAGTATTTATAATTGATCTCATTCGTTTTTGTTCAGATAAGAGCAGGCTTCCTCAACCTTGGCCCTCCAAGATGTCTTGAGACTACAATTCCCATCATCCCTGACCACTGGTCCTGCTACCTAGGGATCATGGTAGTTGTAGGCCAAAAAAATCTGGAGGGTTGAGGTTGAGGAAGCCTGGATTAGAGGGTGGGATTACCTCTGGCCCTTCAGATGTTGTTGGGCTACAGCTTGCATCACCCCTAACCATTGGCCATGCTGGCTTGGGTTGATGGGAATTGGCCCTGAGCGCAGCAGACAAACTTTCAAATGGCAAGTTCCTTATTCTCAGGAAAATGCAAGGAGCGCCTGTGAACATTAGAATGTTCTAGATCTAACTAAGCAGTTAGATCTAGAACCCAATAAGATATAAGTGGGGCAAAGAATTAGAAGCGCATCTAACACCTACACAATGGGGAAGAGCTGTACATAATATTACACCTGCCTCCCACGACATTAGGTAAAGGTAAAGGGGCCCCTGACGATAAGGTCCACTGGTGACCGACTCTGGGGTTGCGGCACTCATCTCGCTTTATTGGCCGAGGGCGCTGGCGTACAGCTTCCGGGTCATGTGGCCAGCATGATTAAGCTGCCTCTGGCGAACCAGAGTAGCACACGGAAACGCCGTTTACCTTCCCGCCAGAATGGTACCTACTTATCTACTTGCACTTTGAGGTGCTTTCGAACTGCTAGGTTGGCAGGAGCTGGGACCAAGCAATGGGAGCTCACCCCGTTGCGGGGATTCGAACCGCCGACCTTCTGATCGGCAAGTCCTAGGCTCTGTGGTTTAACCCACAGCACCACCTGCGTCCCCCCACGACATTAGACTGAGGTTAATTCAACAGAAAATACTCCTCATGAGCTACTGGACAGCAATATGCCTTAAGCCCAGGGGCAAAACATGCACATGACAGATGACTGCTGGAGATGCTGACAGCCACAAGCAGACCTAACTCACCTACAATATAAAGCTAGAAATCTTAACAAAGCTTGATGGGGCTAAGTTTAAGCCTGATAGCCAATGCATCATCTGCGTTTGGGGAGTCATGTGTGCCTCTACTTTCATCTAAGTCCCAAGTGCAGAGTCAACAGAACAAAGTGGAAGACCTGCAAGGGGCAGTTCAAGACAAAACAAGGCACCTGGAGCAGCTGAAGGAGGAGAATTATCAATTAAATGCCACCTTGCTTAGACAGGTAAGGTTCCCTCCCGCCTCTTCGTTGCTACAGTGGTTTAGGAGACGGTAAAAGAAAGAACACAGACATAGGGGATCTGCACAGTTTTATCCGCCAAAGCAAATGTTTAAAGGTCTTGAGAGAGTTTCAGACTTCTTGAGCAGGAAGCAGCTCACTTTTAGGTGGACTATTTAGAGCATGCAGGAAGTGGTTTGCTCTCTGAAGTTCAGACTTTAAAACCAGCAGGTAGCTTCTGTGCTGCCGGGCCTCCTGCCAATGGATTTAGACTTAAACAGAGATAGCATACAGCGCAATGCTGTGCAGGTCTACCCCGAAGCAAGTCTTATTGAATTCAGTGTGGAAAATGAGTAGAGCATTGCAATATTAATCTGGACATTCTTCATGCAGGCTGCTACTCTTCCGTGAGACTTATTTTTCAGTGTATTCCAGAGGTGGAGAACCTGAGATCTGGGGGCCAAATACAGCTTTCCAGGCCTTTATCTGGCCCTCGGGGATACTTTTTCCAGGTCACATCTCCTTCCCAAGCCACCCCCCCCCCCACCATCCCTCCTTGAGTGTTTTTGCCTGACTGGAATGTGTCCTTGAACTGTTGAAGATGCTTTTGGTTTGCCTGGATGGGGGATAGAGTGAAGGCCGGTTGTGACTGTGTACGCAAATTAGTCTACTGTATATTGTATGTGTCAGTCTGGCAACTTTTGCCTCTGGCTGTGCCTACCCCTGGCATGTGGCCCTTGGAAGGTTCCCCAGAAGGGGATGTGGCCCTTGAGCTATGAAAAAGGGTTTCCAACCTTGGTATAGTGGGACATGGGTGGCGCTGTAGGTTAAACCACAGAGCCTAGGACTTGCCGATCAGAAGGTTGGCGGTTCGAATCCCCACGACAGGGTGAGCTCCCGTTGCTCGGTCCCTGCTCCTGCCAACCTAGCAGTTCGAAAGCACGTTAAAGTGCAAGTAGATAAATAGGTACCGCTCCGGCGGGGAGGTAAACAGTGTTTCCGTGCGCTGCTCTGGTTCGCCAAAAGCGGTTTAGTCATGCTGGCCACATGACCCGGAAGCTGTACGCCGGCTCCCTGGGCCAGTAAAGCGAGATGAGTGCCGCAACCCCAGAGTCGGTCACAACTGGACCTAATGGTCAGGGGTCCCTTTACCTTTATAGTGGTTAGAGTTTTGGACTTATACTGATTAGAACCAGGTTTAAATTTCCCGTCAGCTATGAAACTGATGGGTGAGCTTGGGCTAGTCACCATCTCTCAGCCTAACCTAGCTCATAGGGTGGTTTTAACAATAAAATTGGGGGTAGTTAAGGGGTGGGTGAGGAAACCTGAGCTTCTCCAGGGAGGTGTGGTGTGAGAATGATAGGCGACATTGTCCAAATACAAATAATTTTTTTTTACCACCACCCCCCCCCCCAGCAAAATTTGGAGAAGAAACTGGAAGAGGAAGTTCTTTCACATCAGACCCTGCAGAAGGAAATGAATGAAATGGAAAAGGAGAACAAGGTACAAGTTTAGTTAGGCGGGGGTTGGAGTGGAATGCATAAATGCTCCAGTGCTCTGAAAAGAAATGTGCTTTCTTTTAAGTCAGGGATAACCAGCTGTTGCTGGACTCTCATCAGCCCCAGCCACGATGGCCAATGGGAAGGAGCTGTAGTCCCACAGCATCGGGTTAACGGCCAGGAAGGCTATTGCCTTCATGCCCTGCTTATGTGCACCCTAGATGCATCTGGTTGGTCGCTGTCTGAAACAGGCTACTGGAATAGATGAACCTTCAAGTCTGAACCAGCAAGGTGGTTCTTATCTAGAATTGGCAATCCTTGTACTAGGCCACTGGGAAAGCAAATAACTGCACTGGCTGCCAATTAGTTTCCGCGCCCAGTTCAAAGTGCTAGTGTTGACCTGTAAAGCTTTACATAGCTTGGGACCTCAATACCTTAAGGGCTGCCTCTCTTCATACAAACAGATCCAGACCCCACACTTGTCATCTGAGGCCCTTCTCTATGTCCCCTCTCCCCAAGAGGTTTGTAGGGTAGCAACACAAGAATGGTCCTTTTCCGTGGTGGCTCCCTGTCTGTGGAATGCTCTCCCCAGAAAGGCTCACCTGGCACCATCCTTATATGTCTTTGGGTGCCATGCAAAACATTCCTCTTCATCCAGGCCTTTGGCCATTAATAATCTATGGTCTGTTAAATGGGGGGGACGGGGACTGTTATTATGACTGTTTTATTATTATGCTCTGTATTATGTTTTTATTATTATGCTCCGTAAAGTATGTTCTTAATGTTGCACACTGCCCTGGGATCTTTTGATAAAGGGTAGCATATAAGTTGAATAAATAACATTAGTAATAATAAATACAGTGGTACCTCTGGATGTGAACGGGATCCATTCCGGAGCCCCATTCGCATCCTGAAGCGAACGCAGCCCGCGTCTGCGCATGTGCAGGTCGTGATTTGCTGCTTCCGTGCATGCGCACGACGTCATTTTGAGCATCTGTGCATGTGTGAGCAGTGAAACCCGGAAGTAACGCGCTCCGTTACTTCCGGGTCGCTGCAGAGCGCAACCCGAAAATGCTCAACCTGAAGCTACTTCAACCCAAGGTATGTCTAATGATTTATGAAGACAAGCTTGTAAGAAACTGCTCACCTGGTTTCCTTTAGCAAATCAAAACAACAACAAAATGTGCAGCGTCTTAAAGACTTAACAATTTTATTATAGCATAAGCCTCCATGGGCTACAATCCACTCCATCACATGTAGTATGCTGTAGTCCAGGCAACTTTATGTCTCTGTGCTGTGTTTGCTGTAAGAGACTAGCAGGTTTACCCCTCTGGAAATGTAAAGCAAGCAGTGCTTCCAGGCAACCAAACCAAACCAAAGCAGCTTTCATAAACTGGAATGCTCTTGGTTCTTTGAAACTGTCTGTGTGTTCCAAAGGACAAATTTAAGTATGGCTGAGGAAGTGGGGCAATAGAGAGTCTATGGGCTTGTAACTTTTCATGGCCTTATTTGTGAAGCTGCTTTGAAGGACCCAGAATGACAAGAGAAGCCATCAGTAAATTAGCGATGATAATAATACAGCAAAGCTGTTGCACCCTGCCCAAGAGTAGTCCTTTCTCCCTGAACCCCTACCACTGGATTAACGGCTGGTTCCTGCCTCTCACCCTGCCTCCCACTTCTTCTGAAACACCAAAAATGGCATTGTCCAGTCAAAAGTATTCTTGCCAATCCCCTTCCCCTGAATTGGTACGAATTGTCTGGCATTATAACACAAAAACAGGGGGAATAGGAAAGGAACAGGTTTCCTTTAGTGCGATCGTGAAGAAAACCTGTGGATGTTGAGATGCTGATGGGCTGCAAATCCTATCAGTCCTGATATTGGCAGTGCTGGCTGGGACTGATGGGAGTTGTAGTCCAGGAACATATGGACCCCATTGTTAGCCATGGCTTTCTGTATTTCAGACTTGAGGGACTGCTTCAAGCTGCTTGCAAACCGTCACTCCAGGTCATCCTGGCTTCTCATTCTACCATTTGTTTCGTTGCAGAGATTAAGGCGGGAGAATGAGGAACTGATGGTGCACCTTCCTGAAATTCTGGATCATCCACCTGGGGTCCTAACCCAGTCACCAGAAAACTCAGTCCTGGTGTATGGCAATCCCTATACTGGTGAGTGCATTAGAGAATCCACTTAGAAGAGTCCAACTGGAGGCAAAGGAGCATGCATTTATGTCTTGATATTACCATGCAGAAAGCCCCAGATTCAATCCCTGATATCTCTGGTAGGTCAGGGAGAGACTCCAGTCTGAAAACGCTGGAGGTCAGTATAAACAATACTAACCTCAATGGACCCATGATCTGACTTGGTACAAGGGAGCTTCTTCTTTTCATTGCATACAGATGCATATGTTTAATCTGTTTTGGTCTTCTTGCCCTCTAGTTTTATCATTGCCCCCTGCTGATGCTTCCAATCATCCCCCCCCCCATCAGTTCTTACTATATTTGCTAACTGCTTTTCTGCTGTTTTCTCCTTGATCTCAAATATGATCAAACTGCTCTGCCTCCACCGTCAGAGGCTGTATACTTCTGAATACCACTAGCTGGGAACCACAGCAGGAGAGAGCCCTCCTCTACTTGAGAGTTTCCACAGGCATCTTGTTGGCCCTTTGAGCACAGGGTGCTGGACCAAAAGGGCCATTGGCCTGATCCAGCAGGGGTCTTCTAGTGCTGTTATGATCTGCATCAGGGTTTCCCAAACTTGGGCCTCCAGCTGTTTTCGGACTACAATTCCCATCATCCCTGACCACTGGTCCTGCTAGCTAAGGATAATGGGAGTTGTAGTCCAAAAACAGCAGAAGACCCAAGTTTGGGAAAGCTTGATCGACATGCACACATTTCTCTGTCTCCACCCATCTCTCTGAATTCAACCTATTAGTCTGTCCTTCAGCCAAGGACAATGCCTTTCTTTCTTTCTTTCTTTCTTTCTTTCTTTCTTTCTTTCTTTCTTTCATCTTTGCTTTTTAACTTTTGCTCCTCAGAGGCAACTCTTCCCTCAACTCCACAGTTTTCACTTCTGTGTAGTTTTCCTCTAAAATACGGCTTTTTCCATCTGTCACTGTACTTGTTCCAAACATCTCTCAGGGCAAAACTGTGTGTTATTATGTGGGAAATCCCTAACTGATCTCCCAATGTGCTTCTTCAAATTTGAAACATAAGGCACTTCTAACTCTCTTGTTTCATGGGTTAGAAGTTTTTGGTTAACTACAAACATACCTTTCTATTGAATGCATTTTGATTTTGACCTCCCCTGGGCTTGGCACCTTGTCCCCTGTTGCAAATACCCTTTTCTTTCCCTTATTTTCCTAAGGGCAGGGACTGTGCCTGCTTGTTCTTTACACAGTGATTAGGGTTTGTTCTAGACACTTAATAACCATGTTTAATATTTATCAGACTGCCATACTGCTTTTTTGCCTGCGTAGAAAGGAACGATGTGGACAGCACACAGTGAACTTTGGTGCAGGAAAACAGTAGTATACTGGAATAGTTGGAATATGTTGAAATGGGAATGGGCACAGAGTCCTGCACAGTCCCTTTGCCTGAAATGCACTCTGTTCCATCAGATGGTCTTGTGTGCAACAGATTTGTCATCCAAATGAAATTTGCAAGGAGATATACACTGCCATCTTCTGTGCATTTGTTACTCGACCTACACATGCAGTCATGTATTGCAGTGCTGGAAACATTGTGCAGCAGATTGTAAGTCACACCATTGGTCCAGTACTGCCTTCACTGACTGGTAGCACCTCTCCAGAGTCTCAGACAGGAGCCTTTTCCCAGAGTCAACTGGGGATTGAGCATGGAACCTTCTGTTTGCAAAGTATGAACCTCCGTGATCAAGCAGAACCCTTCCCTATACAGTGGTACCTTGGTTCCCGAACTTAATCCGTTCTGGAAGTCTGTTTCAAAACCAAAGCATTCCAAAACCAAGGTGCGCTTACCCATAGAAAGTAATGCAAAACGGATTAATCTGTTCCACACTTTTAAAAACAACACCTAAAACAGCAATTTAACATCAATTTTACTATCTAATGAGACCATTGATCCATAAAATGAAAGCAATAATCAATGTACTGTACTATAAAATAAATAAGACAGTATTGTAGATGATAATTTTTTTAAAAAATAAAAATATTCTTACCTGCACTGATAATAGTCATTGTTTGGATGGGGGGCTTTTATCCATTTCTGCAGTCAATCAGTCAATAGCTGAACTGGGTTCCACACAGTCACAAAAACAAATTGATCAAAAAAGTCTCAAAAACGTAAAATAAATAGCAAAATAAAAGTGCCAAACTTTTAGATAGATCAGTTTATGTAAGAGCATTACATTTTCTTGTTATGGCTAAGATGTGCCATCTGTTTTGCAGTAAACCCAGCAATTCCTGAGACAGAGTTGGTAAGTTTGTGTGTGTGTGTGTGTTTCATGAGATTCGGGGGGGGGGGGTTCTGTTCTGTTTCATTCGTTCCCCAGTATTTTTGCTTACTGTGTCACCATCCAGATACATGACGTTTGTTCAAGGAATCTTAAGAGGACAAGTCCCTGCCCCAAAGAGCTTAAAGTCTATAAATTACACAATGGGAGACAACAGAGGAAGGGGAAGGAATTGGAGGCAGGGATTAAACAAGGGGAAGAACATGTGATGATTGCTGTTATGCATACATAACACAGTAAACACCACATTAATGCCCACATTAATGGTATTTAGGGTGCCTTAAGCCAAGGTTCAGAATTTAGTGAGGAAGCCATACAGCATGGAATCAGACATGTGGTTGGTTTAAAAGCTCTTAGGCTGCTAGTTCTGTTTGATCTACAGTTTAGAGCTATAACTTTTCCCTCCTGTCCATTTTCAAAATTATATCCAACACCCATCCACCTCTGTGTTGCCCTGTCTTTAGAATAATAGAGATGTACCACCTGGAAGAAAGTGTTGGAAAGCTTGAGAAGGGCAGAGAAAGCTGGGGATGGATCATCTGCAGGGAAATGGACTGGCTTCTCTTCCTCGCACTTTTAACTCCTTTTTTAGGTGATCCTAAGGAGGGAGGCTAAGGGACATGGGTGGCGCTGTGGGTTAAACCACAGAGCCTAGGACTTGCCGATCAGAAGGTCGGTGGTTTGAATCCCCGCGACGGGGTGAGCTCCCGTTGCTCAGTCCCTGCTCCTGCCAACCTAGCAGTTTGAAAGCACGTCAAAGTGCAAGTAGATAAATAGGTACCGCTCCAGTGGGAAGGTAAACGGCGTTTCTGTGCGCTGCTCTGGTTCGCCAGAAGCGGCTTAGTCATGCTGGCCACATGACCCGGAAGCTGTACGCCGGCTCCCTGGGCCAATAAAGCGAGATGAGCGCCGCAACCCCAGAGTCGGTCACGACTGGACCTAATGGTCAGGGGTCCCTTTACCTTTACCTTAAGGAGGGAAGCTAAACTTCTGAAACTTAAGTAAGAGCCTGAGACCTTACAACCCTAATAAAGCAATTGCAGATGGGTTCTCATTCTTAGCACTTTTCACTTCCCCCACACCCTACCCTACCAGGTTAAAAAAATATATATCTGTCCACTGTTAAGCTGCTTTGGCAGGAAATACCCATAAGAAGGAGGGGCAGCAATTGAGGTGGTGCTTCCAGGCCCTTAGTTCTGTCGCCCTTGCCCTCATTGCCCTGCCCTAGCCAGCCTCAGGTACCCGTGCTCAGTTGCATTTTTGCAGCAGATAATCCGCCTCTCCCGGTATGCCCCACTGAGAGCCTCAAGGTCCATAAATAGCAACACCCTAGTGGTCCCGGGCCCTAAGGAAGTTAGATTAGCTTCAACCAGAGCCAGGGCCTTTTTAACACTGGCTCCGGCCTGGTGGAATGCTCTGCCTCATGAGACCAGGGCCCTGCAGGATCTGATTTCTTTCCGCAGGGCCTGTAAGACAGAGTTGTTCCACCTGGCCTTTGGCTTGGAGCCAATTTGATTCCCTCCCCCCTTCCCCCCCCCTTTATCCTCTTGTGATGAGGCTGCATTTTAATATTTTAATGTTTCAATATTTTAATGTTGTATTTTAATCTTGTTTTTAAGTTGTAGTCATTCAGCTTGTTTTTATTATTGCTTGTTAGCCGCCCTGAGCCTGGCCTTGGCTGGGGAGGGCAGGGTATAAATAAAAATTATTATTATTATTATTATGCTTCCACGTTCTCATTCTCGCCTCCATTTAGGTCTCTGTGAGAAAATGTCCCATGTGCGACGAAGTCTTCCCTAATGACATCGGGGAGCAGCAGTATTCAGATCATGTGCGGAGCCACCTTCTGGAGTGTCCGTACTGCGATGAGAGCTTTGACAACTCCAACAAGCAAGTGTATGACGACCATGTCTACTGCCACGGCTTAGACTAAATTTTGGTCTACTTGCATAAGCTACAAAGGGATAGTGCCTCTTTATCTTACCCCACTCCCCCCCCCTTTTAATGTTATGACAGAGACTGGCACAGAAGGATTTCTGTGCTGTTAGATTTGCCATGCCAGGGGAAAACTTGTTGCTGGGACTGCAGCATTTCCTTCCGTCTGTTATCCACACCTGTTAAATGCTAAACGCACTATGCTTCCGCTATGGAAAAGGACGCATATTTCTTGACTAAGTACATCTTTCAACAGATTAAAGCTCGTTACAAGTTATTTCAAAGGGATGAACATTTTATTAAAATGAATGGTGATTTTCATCCTATGCGTTTGCAATTGACAGAAACCCCTACAGCAGAAGAGATTTGTTTCGTTAACAATAGTTTGTCTAGCTGTCTAAACTATAGAAATTCCACCTTCGCTTGCTTTGTGTCCTGTTCTCAGTAAAGGAAGTAGATAATTGTGAAACACCCCACAAGTGTAGTAGAAGAGAAGAAAGTTTATGTGCTCGCCAGTATTGCATCACATCTTGGGTAAAGTGCTTCTGAATGGTGGTGTTTGGGGGGGGGGGGGAGCAGAGAGCTCAAACTTGGTTTCAACTAAAATACTAGTGTCCAAAATGCCTTTGTGATTGAACAGGAGCATGATGCACAAGTGAAAATTAAGTCAAAATGTCTTCACACCATCAAAAAGCCACTTTGCAGATGCTGTTGCTCTGGTCAACAGCTAGCTTTCCAAGGAGTGGAAGCATTTTGAGAAGTGAAAGAGGATTGGCTGGTGGGCCGTAATTTCATAACTCCCCACGCCATTCCCCAAAGTGACCATGCCAGCAAGTTTAGTTAGCCACAGGATTACTTTCTCCAGGCATCTTTCACTTCCAGGCAGGGAACTGGGAAAAGAGTGGTAGCTTGGCATCTCTGAACAGAATCAGACTCACCATGCTGGATGTGTGTGTGTGTGTGTGTGTGTGTGTGTGTGTGTGTGTGTGTGTGTTCTCCTATTGCTCACCATTACGCTATAGGCAGAACCCACCAGAAAGCTGTTTTCTGTGCAGCCCCACTGAAATGAATGGGAGCAGTTAAGAACAGCGCCTCTTACACAGGTCATCTGAGGTAAACTCTGTTCAAAACAGTGGTGGCATGAGGGGGGAAAATACTGGGATAGAAGTAGGCCAAATGGATTCTGTGGTGGCAAGCTCTGTGTGATACGTTTTATGTTTAGGACTTATCCTAAATCATTCACATTTTGCGGCACGACTGCTGTCCAAAACACATTTACTCAGAAATGAGCCCCACTGATTTCAGTGAGCCTTACTTCCAAGTAAATAGGAGGGCAGTCTCAAAGACTCTGGTGCCACACCTGTCTCTGAGCCCGCCCAACAAATCTGACTGGAGTCTGTGCATGTCCTTATAGCGGGTATAAAGAACCCATGGGCACCAGAACAGCCATCAGGTAAACATTAGGAGATGAAACTTTCCTAATTCAGAATATGTGATATGTAGGCTACTTTGTCCCTTCCACATTCACTTGTCTTTGGGTTGTTTTGCCAGACTGTGAGGCAATGGCTGCTTTCCAGGCTGCTTAGAAAGCCTCCTGTCTCTTTAGCCCATGGAATGTAAGGCTCGGGGCCTTGAAACGGTTCTGTTCTAAGAATTTCTTTTTTAATCCTCTTATTTATCTACTGCCTCTAAATGGTAACTCAGGAATTAAAGTGACAACATTAAAAACAAAACAAAACCCACCTTTTAATAGAAGAGAATCTTCACGATTTCAATGCTGTTTGGGAATTTGCAGAGCTCGATGCAAAACTTGGATTCTCTGATATTTTTTAAACTTATATTCCTGCTGATTAGAGCTGAATACGTATGTAGAATACTTGTTCAAAAGAATCTTTTTAATTTTGATGTTGATGTGTTCTCCTATGCAAGACCAAAAGCTGTAACATGGTTAATTGCCTACTATGTATTGATTACTGATAGACCTCTAATGTTGTGGGGGAAATCCATTTTGCGTTTTAATAGCGTTCTGCTTTCAACTACTTTTGATGATTGCTTTTTAAAAGCATGGCATGTTAACACCTCTTCCAATGCTGAAAATGTAAAGTTGTATTGGTTGGCCTCCTGCAGTGTAATATTAAATAAGTGGACTTCAGTTTTTCTCATCTTATATTTCAAAGCAGCCAACTGGGAACTTCATTCTGCGCTCTTTCCCTTTGATTCCAGTGATTAGAATATGTAATGGGGGGGGGGGGGAGAGAGACAGACAGACAGACAGAAAAATCACAAGAAGAGCCCTATGGGATCAGATCAAAGGCCCATCTAGTCCCACATTCTGTGACGACCGCAAATAAAATCTCTGAACCACCCTGAGACTTGCGGGTATAGGGTGGTGTACAAATTTAAAGAACAATAACAACAACAACCTGAGCGCAACAACACTCTCCCTCTCCCACCCCCAGTGATTCCTGGTAATTTTCAGACTCATACAAGTGTGTGATTTAGGTACAATCTGTTCAACAAGAAGCTGTCCCAAGATGTTTTGCTGCCTGTGGAGAAGGACAAGAGGGTGCCCTCCAGTCCCATATACAGGTATGCCCATGAACACTCTGGCTCTTCATTCTTATTTAAATAGTACAAAGGAGGCAACGTCTCCCAGTGCCCCTCCAAGCCCAGCTCTGTCCTCTTAACACCTCGCTGCCACTCCTTCCCCCAAAATGCCCTGCATCAACTCCTTAAAAAAAGAAGAAGGGTATATTGATTTTCAAATATGCCGCAGCTTGGCAGCTTAAAGCAATATACACAGCAGTGACGAAGGAAAAGAGCGCTGCTGCCCCATGGAGCACAGGTCAATGTACTACAATGAGAATAAAGATCAAGTCTCTTCCGTGTAAGGACAATACGAAAGCCCAGCCCAGATTATCTTAATATGTCTTTTAAAAATAATTATGCATTATTATTTTTTAGAAAACAGAGATTTATTTTCAATTTAATTAAAATGGTTTGACATAATGGTAATAAAACATTTTTAAAATAACAGAAGTGGCAAAATACAATCCTAAGTCATTAAAGAAGAGAGAAATGAGATGGGCTATAGGTATAAAATGAGAGGAAAAAGAAGGGCTTTTCCAGGACCCAGGTGTGGAAGTACAATGGAAAATGATCAACTTTACATTACAGAAGCACTCAAATAACCTAGGATCCAGAGATTATAGTGGTGGGGCTGATTATTCAAGTTTTAAAGTCCAGGAATTTTCGTTTTGGTTAATGATGTGTTGAACAAAAGGGCCCATAAGAAACATTCTGAATTAAGAGAATGCCTTTATTGGTCCAGACAATGGATCACAAAAGTCCTGTGAATAGTCCAATAGTGTACCATGTTCAGTGTCCAAGAAGCACACTAAGGCATGTGCACCTTCTCCCAAATCCCATGGCAGCACTGGATAAGCAGGACAGAGTCCCATATAGACCTTGCACAGATGAAGGCATCTGCAGGGCATGTCAGCCAGAAGAAGCAACTGATTAGCAGGATGTCTTGTGTCCTCCATGCAACATGGGGGTCTTTGTAAAAAGGTAAAGGGACCCCTGACCATTAAGTCCAGTTGCGGACTATTCTGGGATTGTGACTATTTACCCTGGGCTTTGCGATGCACCTTAACCATCTCAGACAGCTTCCACATGGCCTCAGGGATTCCATCTCCGTTCACGGCACAGCAGCCCTGCACATGCCACCGGTGCCCTCGCAGTTTCCTCAGCCCCATTTTTTCGGCCACTTCTAGTGGGGGCCACGCTCCAGGCAAGTCTTGCTTGTTGGCCAGCAGCACTACAGGCACGTCTTGCAAGTCCTTGGTCTCCAGCAGGGCTTCCAACTCGGACTTGGCCTCCTCAAAGCGAGTGCAATCTGCACTGTCCACCACGAAGACCAGCCCATCTGAGTTGGGATGGTAATGCCTCCACAGGACTCTGATCCGGTCTTGACCACCCACATCCCACATGGTGAAAGAGACGTTGTTGATGGGCTGAATCGTTTCCACATTGAAGCCGATGGTGGGAATGGTTGTGACGGTTTCGTTCAGCTTCAGCTTATAGAGGAGGGTGGTTTTGCCAGCTGCATCCAGGCCCAGCAGGAGAATCCGAGCCTCCGTCCCATAGAAGCTCTGCAAAGCACTCTGAATCCGGCTGAGTAGAAGTCCCATGGTGAAACACCACCGCCGTTCTTCTCCAGACACAGGCAATGTGTAGCGTGGGGAAGAATCTCCCTCCTTTTTATAGTTAGTCGGCTGTTGTTTCATTGGCTCAACTCTAGAGGGTGTGATGTGTAACTGTCATTACTGTCTTGTTGGCAGCAGGCATGCTGGAAGTTTTGCAGAGTAGCTTCTCTGATGCAGGAAGTTTTGATGTAACCAGCGCCTGGCCGGCTAATAGGACCGGTTCTGCATTCTGGCTGTACAAGTCATGGAGTGAGTTTTGCTGCTGTTTGTGTTGCAATATTACCTGGTATGCCCATGACCTCTTTGGCTTTTCAATCTTATTTAAATGGTACAAATGAGGAAACGTCTCCCAGTGCCCCTCCAAGCCCAGCTCTGTCCTCTTAATACATTGCTGCCACTCCTTTCCCCAAAATGCCCTGCATCTGCTCCTTAAAAAAAGAAGAATCATATATTGATTTTCAAATATGCCGCAGCTTGGCAGCTTAAAGCAATATACACAGCAGTGACAAAGAAAAAGAGCGCCGCTGCCCCATGGAGCACAGCTCAATGTACTACAGTGAGAATAAAGATCAAGTCTCTTCCGTGTGAGCACAATACGAAAGGGAATGGGAGCCGCCACCTCGTTCTGTGCCAGCCCAGATTATTACAACTAAACCATACGAGGGTATCAAGTAGAAGATGATGTACACAAACACTGAAGGAGCTAAATGTGTTGAGCAGATAGCATGGCTATATTACACTTGTGGCATCTGAGAGCGAAATGGAGATTACGGGTTATATCCAATACTAGTCCTTCTCTGAGTAGACCCACGGAAGTTAATAGACATAACTAAGCTTGAGTCATAATCCAACTAGCATCCGATACAACCCATGAATTAGCAGCTTTCACCATAAAGACCTCAAATCTGGTTTCCAATATGCTGTCTATGAACCCCATTTCTTGAACCGCTGGCAGCCCTGATGTATCTTAAAGACCAAGTTTTAAGTCAGACTCTGGTGATAGATAAAAAGCTTTTAATATGTCTTTTAAAAAAATATTCATTTTCTTACTTTTTATTTTTAGAAAACCTAGATTTCTTTTAAATTAAATTAAAATGGTTTGACATAACAGTAATAAAATATTTTTAAAAAACAGAAGTGGCAAAATACAATCCTACGTCATTAAAAAAGAGAGAAATCAGATGGGCTATAGGTACAAATTAAGAGGAAAAATAAGGGCTTTTCCAGTACCCAAGTGCGGAAGTAGAATGCAAAACGATCAACTTTACATTACAGAAGCACTCAGATAACCTAGGATCCAGAGATTATACTGGTAGGGCTGATTATTCAAGTTTTAAAGTCCAGGAAATTTCGTTTTGGTTAATGGTTGATTTTATAAAAATGTGTTTTTATTAAAGATTTTCTTAGCTTACAAAAATATGTGCAATGTCTCTCTATCTCTCTATATTTCTCCAAGAAACATTTTTTACAGATCAGTTTCATTTCTTGAGACATTCAGAAGAAGGGGAAAGGGGGGAGAGATGGGTGGGGGTGGGGTCGGGTGGCAATGTTTCTATTATACTTAATATATGTGGGGTTTTGTGTCAGCGTCGCTTGTGCAGGTTCTGTGCTATTCACTTGTGTTCCTTTGGTGGTGAGAGAGGTTGGGCTTGGCCTAGAGTGTGGTTGTTTGTTTGTGATTGGCTGTGGTGATCTTTGTTTTCATCTGTGAGTGGGGTGGGTGGTGGTTAATGGTGTGTTGTACAAAAGGAAAAGCAGAAATGTTGACCCATAAGAAAGATTCTGAATTAAGAGAATGCCTTTATTGGTCCAGAGAATGGATCACAAAAGTCCTGTGACTAGTCCAATTGTATACCATGTTCAGTGTCCAAGAAGCACACTAAGGCATGTGCACCTTCTCCCAAATCCCATGACAGCAGTGGATGAGCAGGATAGAGTCCCATACAGTGGTACCTTTAGTTATGAACTTAATTCATTCCGCCACCCCATGGAGCACAGCTCAATGTATTACAGTGAGAATAAAGATCAAGTCTCATCACTGTAAGCACAATACGAAAGGGAATGGGAGCTGCCACCTCACTCTGTGCCAGCCCAGATTATTACAACTAAACCATACGAGGGTATCAAGTAGAAGGAGATGTACACAAACACTGAAGGAGCTAAATGTGTTGAGCAGATAGCATTGCTATATTCACACTCGGGGCCTCTGAGAGCGAAATGGAGATTAGGGTTGCACCCAATGCTTGCCCTTCTCTGAGTAGACTCACGGAAGTTATTAGACATAACTAAGCTTCAGTCATAATCCAACTAGCATCCGATACGACCCATGAATTAGCAGCTTTTACCATAAAGACCTCAAATCTGGTTTCCAATACACTGTGAATCCCATTTCTTGAACCGCTGGCAGCCCTAACGTATTTTAAAGACCAAGTCATAAGCCACACACTGGAGATAAAGAAAATGCCAGGATATTTTATTTTGTCTTTTTAAAATTTATTATTCATTTTGTTTATAGAAAACAGAGATTTCTTTTCAATTAAATTAAAATGGTTTGACATAACAGTAATAAAACATTTTGAAAAACAGAAGTGGCAAAATACAATCCTACGACATTAAAGAAGAGAGAAGAGAGCTGAGCTATGGGTACAAAATAGGAGGGAAAAGAAGGACTTTTCCAATACACAAGTGCGAAGTAGAATGGAATATGATCAACATTATATTACAGCAGCACTCAGATAACCTAGGATCCAGAGATTATAGTGGTGCGGCTGATTATTCAAGTTTTAAAGTCCAGGAATTTTCGTTTTGGTTAACGATGTGTTGAACAAAAGGAAAAGCAGCAGTGTTGGCCCATAAGAAACATTCTGAATTAAGAGAGTGCCTTTGTATCAGTCCAGACAGTGGATCACAAAAGTCCTGTGAATAGTTCAATAGTATACCATGTTCAGTGTCCAAGAAGCACACTAAGGCATGTGCACCTTCTCCCAAATCCCATGGCAGCACTGGATAAGCAGGACAGAGTCCCATATAGACCTTGCACAGATGAAGGCATCTCCAGAGCATCTGAGGCAGAAGAAGCAACTGATTAGCAGGATGTCTTGTGTCCTCCATGCAACATGGGGGTCTTTATATGCCTGCCCAGTTGACTATTTACCCTGGGCTTTGCGATACACCTTGACCATCTCGGACAGTTTCCACATGGCCTCGGGGATTCCATCTCCGTTCACGGCACAGCAGCCCTGCACATGCCACCGGTGCCCTCGCAGTTTCCTCAGCCCCATTTTTTCGGCCACTTCTAGTGGGGGCCACGCTCCAGGCAAGTCTTGCTTGTTGGCCAGCAGCACTACGGGCACGTCTTGCAAGTCCTTGGTCTCCAGCAGGGCTTCCAACTCGGACTTGGCCTCCTCAAAGCGAGTGCAATCTGCACTGTCCACCACGAAGACCAGCCCATCTGAGTTGGGATGGTAATGCCTCCACAGGACTCTGATCCGGTCTTGACCACCCACATCCCACATGGTGAAAGAGACGTTGTTGATGGGCTGAATCGTTTCCACATTGAAGCCGATGGTGGGAATGGTCGTGACGGTTTCGTTCAGCTTCAGCTTATAGAGGAGGGTGGTTTTGCCAGCTGCATCCAGGCCCAGCAGGAGAATACGAGCCTCCGTCCCATAGAAGCTCTGCAAAGCACTCTGAATCCGGCTGAGTAGAAGTCCCATGGTGAAACACCACCGCCGTTCTTCTCCAGACACAGGCAATGTGTAGCGTGGGGAAGAATCTCCCTCCTTTTTATAGTTAGTCGGCTGTTGTTTCATTGGCTCAACTCTAGAGGGTGTGATGTGTAACTGTCATTACTGTCTTGTTGGCAGCAGGCATGCTGGAAGTTTTGCAGAGTAGCTTCTCTGATGCAGGAAGTTTTGATGTAACCAGCACCTGGACGGCTAATAGGACCGGTTCCGCATTCTGACAGTACGAGTCATGGAGTGAGTTTTGCTGCTGCTTGTGTTGCAAATAGCATATCAGCAAATCCAGTTTTGCTATGGTTATTTGAATTGGTTGCAAAGCCTTTTGGCATGGTGACAGTGTTTTTCTTTTCTTTAATAATGTGAAAATTCCATTGGCAGTTTTTCATCATCTGAAAAGCAGAGCTTCTTAAGACCCACAAAGTTCTGGCTTGATTGGTTGGTATCCCCATATCTCTTGAAACCACAGGCAAAATCTGGCAGATAACGAACATGCACCATGCATTTAGAATACAGTCTTTTCCTTTTATGTATAATTCCCCCCATCCTGATCTGGTGGAAAACATGATGCAGCAGGATGAATAAAAACTGATGATTAAAAATAAATTGAAATTGTATTGTCTTTTAAAAAATTGTGATCTTATTGACTATTCAGCTCCATGTGTTTCTACTTGGGAGTTCAATAGGACTTATTCCTTTGGGAGTATGTTTAAGATTGCAGCCTAAGCTGCTTTCTCAAAGATACCTGTTTATGCAGAGAGAGTGGATATATTGTGCAGGTTTAGAGGTCTATATTTTTTCTTTAGAGTGAACACATTTTATAATATTTTACAGTTTTTTTTAAAAAAAGAAAGAACATGTATTTATAATTTTGTGTTTTATTATTGTAAATTGTATGGGATGCCTCTGGGTATGTGAAGTGACATGTACATATAATAAACCTAATTAATATTAAATGATTTAGCACAAGCCTTCGGTGTCCTATGACCCCCAAATGTGAAATGTGTGCCTATATAGCCAGCTCAAGACTTCACGGCCTCTGTAACAACCATGGGGCTCTCTTAGTACATCACTGTCCCAACATATATGGAGATGCCCTTGAACTGGTCTTTCCCACAGGGCGGATTGCTAATATTCTGTTGATTGGGGGAGGGGGCTCATTTTTCACAGATGGAACATTCCCTGGTGAGGTTTGGACTGCTTCAAGCTGCAGGGACCAATTGTGTTCCTCTGCCCCTGGAGGCTTAAGGAATCTAATGGATTCTTGAATGTTCTGGGGAGTTAACATGGCTGGTGCTCCTGTCAGGGCTCTTGTTAATTTGGAATGGTAAAATGCATAGAACCATCTACACAATCGCTCCTGAGTGTGCTTGCTGTTGCTGTGGAGCACATCCTCTAGTCGGTGGGACGCGGGTGGCACTGTGGTTAAAACCACTGAGCCTTTTGGGTTTGCTGATCAGAAGGTTGGTGCTTTGAATCCCCACGACAGGGTGAGCTCCCATTGCCTTATCCCAGCTTCTGCCAACCTAGCAGTTTGAAAGCACACCGGTAGATAAATAGGTACCACTGCAGCGGGAAGGTAAACTGATGTTACAGTGTTCCGTTAAAGTGAGATGAGCACCGCAACGCCATAGCCGCCTTTGACTGGATTGAACTGCCATGAGGTTCCTTGCCTTTTACCTTACCTCTAGTCACCTGTGTGTGATGAAACAGGAGGCTTCGTGGCTAGTGTGCAGATGGCATAAATCTTGGTCTGTATGTGACCGAACACATGTGAAGTCACACTACCATGCCTACCATATCTCTGCCACCATTGCATCTCCAAGTAGCTGGCTGGCAGAGCTTCTCCAAGCGGGGAATGGGCTTTTGTCATCTGGCCAAGACAACGTTGCTCTGACATGCTCAGGAGCCTGATGTAACAAGCTTTGCAATGTACTTTAGGGACAACATAACTCAGATTTGGACAGAGTTGGGTGCCACAGCCAGAGCCAGTGCAGTGAAGTCATCCAGGCACTTCATCCAGACATTGTTTGTTGCATCTGAACTGAATCAGTTTCAATTATAGTGACCTGAGGATATAGACAAGCTGCTTGAAGAATTGTGGCTGACCACCTGTCTGTCACAGTCCGGTTTATGGGTGATCGAAGTCCCGGCTGGGGACATTGGGACCGGGAGGCAAGATGGCGGGGTGGGAGCAGGAACAGGAGTCCAGAAGCCAGGAGTCAGAAACCCAAGAGCCAGGAGTCAAGAAGTCAAGGGTCCGAATATCAAGAAGCAAGGAGTCACAAAGTCAGGGGTCCGAGGATCAAGAAACAAGGAGTCACGAAGTCAGGGGTCCAAGGAGCAAGAAGCAAGGAGTCATGAAGTCAGGGGTCCGAGGAGCAAGAAGCAAGGAGTCACAAAGTCAGGGGTCTGAGGAGCAAGAAGCAAGGAGTCACGAAGTCAGGGGTCAGAGGATCAAGAAACAAGGAGTCACGAAGTCAGGGGTCCAAGGAGCAAGAAGCAAGGAGTCACGAAGTCAGGGGTCCAAGGAGCAAGAAGCAAGGAGTCACAAAGCCAGGGGTCCAAGGAGCAAGAAGCAAGGAGTCATGAAGTCAGGGGTCCGAGGAGCAAGAAGCAAGGAGTCATGAAGTCAGGGGTCCGAGGAGCAAGAAGCAAGGAGTCACGAAGTCAGGGGTCCGAGGAGCAAGAAGCAAGGAGTCACGAAGTCAGGGGTCCGAGGAGCAAGAAGCAAGGAGTCATGAAGTCAGGGGTCCGAGGAGCAAGAAGCAAGGAGTCATGAAGTCAGGGGTCCGAGGAGCAAGAAGCAAGGAGTCAAGAAGTCAGGGGTCCGAGGAGCAAGAAGCAAGGAGTCACGAAGTCAGGGGTCCGAGGAGCAAGAAGCAAGGAGTCACGAAGTCAGGGGTCCGAGGAGCAAGAAGCAAGGAGTCATGAAGTCAGGGGTCCGAGGAGCAAGAAGCAAGGAGTCACGAAGTCAGGGGTCCGAGGAACAAGAAGCAAGGAGTCACAAAGTTAAGGGTCTGAGGATCAAGAAGCAATGAGTCAAGGAGTCAAATGCAGCAAGGCAAGGAATATGTTGCTGTGGCAAAGAGCCAAAGGGAAAATGCTGACCTTATATCCCTTCTCGGCTTTTGCCATCAGGTGCTGTGGGTTACTAATCAACCTCACCTTGCCTCTTCAGAACAAACTTAGGAAGGCCCCAGTCCTGCAGACTCCCATTGGTCACAGGGCCTGGCTCCTGCATGCACACCTGACACTGTCACCTTGGCTTCTTATAACTAGTCAGATAGGATTGATTTCATGCATCCAGGGAGTAAGCAATGCTTCATTGAAGGAGAGGGAGGTACCACCACCTTGAAGGATGTGGTGGTGCTTCCCCTCCTTAGGAGGAGCTTCCTGGACCTGCAAGTGTCACGCGGTGACAATTATCCTCTTTTGGGGCAAGGGGTGGTGCTGTGGGTTAAACCACAGAGCCTAGGACTTGCCAATCAGAAGGTCGGCGGTTCGAATCCCCGTAACGGGGTGAGCTCCCGTCCCGTCGCTTGGTCCCTGCTCCTGCCAACCTAGCAGTTCAAAAGCACCTCAAAGTGCAAGTAGATAAATAGGTACCGCTCCGGTGGGAAGGTAAACGGCGTTTCTATGCACTGCTCTGGTTCGCCAGAAGCGGCTTAGTCATGCTGGCCACATGACCCAGAAGCTGTCTGCTGGCTCCCTCGGTCAATAAAGCGAGATGAGCGCTGCAACCCCAGAGTCGGCCATGACTGGACCTAATGGTCAGGGGTCCCTTTACCTTTTTACTTGAGACAGGAGTGGCAATCTAGCATGCTTGGAGGAAACTGAATATGTGGCTCCATTTCATAGCACTAAAATGACCTTCATTGCCTTCGCTGATGATATTTGTCAGGACAGGAAAGAGATGCAGGGAGTACGGCCCTGCTCATTCTTCTTGACCTCGCGGCAGCTTTTGATATCATTGACTGCAAATCCTTCTAGAGTGACTCAGCGTGTTGGGGGTTGGGGCACTGAGACAACAGGATGGTACACCTACCCAGAGGCAAGTTTATTCATGGGCAACTGCCCCACTCAGCCCTCCTTTTGTTCTTAGTTACTTGTCCGTCAATTATTACTACATTTTTACATGTCTATTGACATTGACTTGGAATACACAGCCATTTGTAAATCAGTTGGTTCCTTCTTTTTAAGAATATATACAGCTAAATGCCAGAAAAGCAGTGTTTTGTTTTTGTTTTTTTAAGAATTCTGGACATTTCCCAACTTGACTGTCCACTGGCAAATTCACTGATGACTGAATGTTAGCATTTGCCAGGATAGTCAAATGTTCAGAATTATAAAGAAAGGAACTGCTTTTCAAACATTTAGCTGCATATATACTTGAAGGGAAAGAGGGGGAACATGGGGACATTTAACGAGGGTACTGTATTTGCTGGTTCTTCAGATATACTAGTAAATGACAGAAATGATAAGACATGAAGCTTGATTTTGACATTTATCCCCAGGCCATAGTACATGTCTGCTTTCAGTAAATGTTTCAGCCACCAGGCAATAAATTTTCAGCTGCTAACTTTCATTTGTCACAAATACTCTGTATTTAGTACGCAAGTTGTGTATGTTAGGCTGTAACTGGGTGTTAGGAAAAGTGTGAGAGAAAGGGAAAATAATAAGATTGCTAATTAGGTACACTATTTATTTCTGCCCTCTGAATAATTATGTTCTTTATCAGCACAATACTAATTTATTATTAGATAAAAATTCTAATAGAAAGTTACAAGGAACACCTCATAAACAAGAGCATGTTCTTTTATAGGTCTCTAAGGACCCAATAGACTGTGTATCTGTACCCTGTGACTGTATGGGATTTGGATTGTCGGAGACCAATTACTTTAAGCAGTTTTCAATTATTCCACAGTGTTGCAGCACACTGGCAGGATTCTAGTTTTATACTACGGATATCAGAGCATGAATCAGAGAACTATGGAGAAAACTTAAAAAGCTGGGTTCACTAGACTAGGACAAATCTGTTGAGAGAGATCTGCTTTGCAAGAACTCTGTATCAACCTGTGCCTTATTTCATCAATGGACTTGTAGATTTCTTGTTCCAAAAGGAGGAGTCTGCATGATGAAATGCAAAGCCTCTTCTCAATCAAAGCATGTGGCTCGCAAACACTCAATTGGCTTGGAAAGCCAGGCCAGATTTCTAACACTTTGCTAGCAGAGCTAACTGCTATGGTCTAGCCCAGCCTTTTTCCTTCCAAAGACAGCATCATGGGAGTAGGATCTGGGCTATTAGTGAAGCAGGAGGGCTCTCTCATCAATTACAAGTTGTCAAGGATTTTAATGGAAACCCTGTGAGCACTGTAAATCTGTGCAGCTCTGCCTTGCATGCTCTCCCTCATTTCCATCACTCCATCACTCCTTGGGGACCGCGAGTCTGCAGCATGTATCAAGCAACATAGATTGGTAGCACACAGGGGAGGGAGACCCTGAGCAGGAGCTAGGAAATCTGAACAGTTGGTAATGGGAAAGCAGCTGTTGTGTGGCGGGTTAGAGTCACCTGACCCCTTTCATACTTCAGAGGGGGTGGGGGATTTCATAGTAGGAAATGGCAGGGTAACATCACCGGGAAGGTTGAAGGGGGATAAAGGCAGAATGTACCACAGTTTACACAATCGCACTCTGCATGCTTGTAAATCTTGGGCAACCACAGAGCTTTATGGATAAAAGCGATGCTTCCCCCGTCTTTCTTTTACTTCCTGCTGTATAAAGTTGCTTTTCAATATGTCTTTTTGAAGGCCAAAGGATGGGGCAGAAATTTAATGATCAAGACGATCCAGTGAGCTACTTTTAAGTGTTCACAGTTTACGTGGGCTTGGGCATCTTTTGCTGTTTAAACCGCCGCCGCCGCCCTGAACAAGAAACTCCCCAACAACACAAATTGCTTGTAAAATTCTCCTCAGTTTAGAAAGAGGTTTGCTATACCACAAAGAAGACCACTCTTTAAGATCCTCAGAGCCTCTTTGGGAAAGTGGAACCAGTTTCACTTCAGTTTTAACAGGCTGCTTTAATAATTTTTTTTAAAAAATAAAATGCTTAAGAGCCTGCAGAGCCTAGTAATAAGGCATATGAAATATAGCGACAAAAGCAAAAGACCAAAGACAAAACCTACATTTTTATAGTTGATTTCTTTTCTGCTGTCAATCATAGAAACTAGCATTCATACAAGTAAAGAGTAGAATCAAAAATTTATTTATTTTTAATCCCATGGGTTTCAGCCTGGTGGTGGTTGTCTGATTATCACTCAACAGAAGTCTGGCATCAAATTCACAAAAACTATAAAAACTTTAACCAGTTCACAGGAGTGGCTGATGTAAAGTATTCTTGATTAAATGTGGTGGCATTCTTGTCTCAATTTGCAAAAAGTGCATCCCATGCAATTGCTGTTTTGTATTTGTTCTGGTTCAAGTTTAATCCTGTAATATGAAATGAAAAAATAATAATATTAGAGATAGCTTTTCCCTCTAAAAGTTATAGCTTTTATATATTAAGCTGTAAGCTGTTTTTATTCTCAAAAGGGCAGAGAAGGGGCTCACAGTTTATTTATTTTTAAAATTTCTATACTGCTTTATATTTTTAAGAAAAACCTCAAAGCGGTTTACAGCATATTAAATAAATAAAACATAAATAAAACAATCTGAAGAAAGTAAAATATAGAGTATACAGTCAAAGCAACATAACAGAAAACTAAAATACTATCTTAAAGATTTCAAAATAAAACATTACAATTATGGGCACCAGAAGAGGTTGGATCCAGACTAAGGTTGCAGTCCTAACCTCACTTACCTGCGCGTAAGTCCAATTGACCATTTGGATCCCTTCCAATCGGGATTCAGGCCTCACCATGGGACTGAAACTGCCTTGGTCGCGCTGGTTGATGATCTCCGGCGGGCTAGGGACAAAGGTGAGAGCTGTTTCCTAGTTCTGCTGGATCTCTCAGCGGCCTTTGACACCATCGACCATAACATCCTTCTGGACCGTCTAGAGGGGCTGGGAGCTGGGGGCACTGTTATACAGTGGTTCCGCTCCTTCCTCCTGGGCCGTGTCCAGAAGGTGGTGGTGGGGGATGAATGTTCAGACCCCTGGGCTCTCACTTGTGGGGTGCCTCAGGGTTCTGTCCTCTCCCCCATGCTTTTTAATATCTATATGAAGCCGCTGGGAGAGATCATCAGGGGGTTTGGACTGGGTGTTCATCAGTATGCAGATGACACCCAGCTCTACCTCTCCTTTAAATCAGAACCAGTGAAGGCGGTGAAGGTCCTGTGTGAGTGCCTGGAGGCGGTTGGAGGTTGGATGGCGGCTAACAGATTGAGGTTGAATCCTGACAAGACAGAAGTACTGTTTTTGGGGGACAGGAGGCGGGCAGGTGTGGAGGATTCCCTGGTCCTGAATGGGGTAACTGTGCCCCTGAAGGACCAGGTGCGCAGCCTGGGAGTCATTTTGGACTCACAGCTGTCCATGGAGGCGCAGATTAACTCTGTGTCCAGGGCAGCTGTCTACCAGCTCCACCTGGTACGCAGGCTAAGACCCTACCTCCCCGCGGACTGTCTCGCCAGAGTGGTGCATGCTCTAGTTATCTCACGCTTGGACTACTGCAATGCGTTCTACGTGGGGCTACCTTTGAAGGTGACCCGGAAACTGCAATTAATCCAGAATGCGGCAGCTAGACTGGTGACTGGGAGTGGCCGCCGGGACCACATAACACCGGTTCTGAGAGATCTGCATTGGCTCCCAGTACGTTTCCGAGCACAATTCAAAGTGTTGGTGCTGACCTTTAAAGCCCTAAACGGCCTCGGTCCTGTATACCTGAAGGAGCGTCTCCACCCCCATCGTTCAGCCCGGACACTGAGATCCAGCGCCGAGGGCCTTCTGGCGGTTCCCTCATTGCGAGAAGTGAGGTTACAGGGAACCAGACAGAGGGCCTTCTCGGTAGTGGCGCCCGCCCTGTGGAACGCCCTCCCATCAGATGTCAAAGAGATAAAGAATTACCTGACGTTCAGAAGACATCTTAAGGCAGCCCTGTTCAGGGATGTTTTTAATATGTAATGCTGTATTGTTTTTAATACTGATTGGGAGCCGCCCAGAGTGGCTGGGGAAACTCAGCCAGATGGGCGGGGTATAAATAATAAATTATTATTATTATTATTATTATTATATTGAATTCATTGGAACTCATTTCTAAGTGGGCATGGTTATAACTGAGCTGTTTGATAAAAAATAATAATTATTTTTAAACTAACTTAATGGACCTATACTCTAGGTCTGGGTCCAATCCAGCATCACCAGTACAGACCATAAATTTAATTGTGATGACCAGCTTGGAAAGCGTCTATTGCACTCCAACGCAGGAGTGTGTGTGTGTGTGTGTGTGTGTGTGTGTGTGTGTGTGTGTGTAGGGTCACACATAATCTCTGTTCTCACATTGGCTTTTGGTGAAGGCTGTTCTCTACTCACCTTCTGTCCTGCACGTGGACATTCAGCCAACATTTGCTATACAAATAGGAAGTGAAGAGATGGAGTGTGTGTTTAACAAAGCTGTGAAATGACATTTTGTATCTAAACATTCAAGCAAGAATAGTTGTGTGCTGGCTGGTTGCTGTTTGATTTTAAACTGTATTTTTTTTTACAGACACCCCACCCTGAATGAAACTTGCAGATTCCCTGGTGGCCCCTAGACCAGCCTGGGAACCCCTGGGCTGGCCAGATTTCATTAGTCCACAAGAAGCTTATGTCGTGATAAAATGGTCAGGTGCTGAATAAAGGCACCACTTTTCTTCAGTACAGTGGTACCTTGGTTCTCAAACGCCTTGGTACTTAAATGCTTTCGTTCTCAAACGCTGAAAACCCGGAAGTAAGTGTTCTGGTTTTCAAATGTTTTTCAGAAGCCAAAAGTCTGATGCAGTTGTCGGCTATTGTTTTCGGGGTTCTTGCACCAATCAAAAGCTGTGCCTTGCTTTTCGAACATTTTGGAAGTCAAACAGACTTCCAGAAGGGATTAAGTTTGGCCCTTTTGTTTTTAATATTTATTTTGCATTTTTGTTTTTGAGGCTTTTTCGGTTAATTTATTCTTGTGACTGTGTGGAACCCAGTTCAGCTACTGACTGATTTATTGTGTAACTGTGGAAATGGATAAAAGCCCCCCATCCAAACAATGACTATCATCAGTGCAGGAAAGAAATTTTTTAATTTTTATCATCAACAATACTGTCTTATTTATTTTATACCGCAGTACATTGATTTATGCTTTCATTTTATGCATCAATGATCTCGTTAGAAAGTAAAATTCATGTTAAATTGCTGTTTTTAGGGGTTGTTTTTAAAAGTCTGGAACTGATTAATTCGTTTTGCATTACTTTCTATGGGAAAGAACGCCTTGGTTTTGGAACGCTTTGGTTTTGGAACAGACTTCTGGAACGGATTAAGTTTGAGAACCAAGGTACCACTGTACTGTACTGCTGCCAGGAAATTATCAGCAATGGGGCTAAACCCTCGATTCAGTATTTGCAGGTGGGGTTTGGGAGTGGAAAAAGAGAGGCAATTCTCTAGCAAAACTACACATCTCTCCCCTACTCTCTCTTCTTTTCTATCTGCGATCCATTCAAGAAGGAGGAAATGCAAAGAATTCAACTTTATTCAAATTAGCCGGTCCTTCAGGATCTCTGATTGGCTACGCCTTCCAACTGTGACCAGCGAGGGAAGCGAAGGGGAGAGAGAGAGGCAGCGGCAGTTCGTCCTCGAGGCTAATGTTTATGCAGCGTGGATGAACCGTAGGAAAAGTTCTCGGAGCGTATTCCGTTGGAACCGAAAGTACGCATGTGCGAGATTGGGGAATTAAAGAGGACGCCCGGCCAGGAGGGGAGGGGGAAGGGGACGATGGAATCCCGCGCGCATGCGCCCTTGCGCTAGAGAGGGCTCCTAGGCCGCAGCCGCCAAGCCGTCCCCATGACAACTACGTTTCCGCCCTGCTTTTTTTCATCCCACATCGCCATTTCCGATTTGTTGTCACCCCGAGGATGTAGTTTAGGCCAATGGAAAAGCAGCACGCTTTGGGGGGTGGGCTGTTTCTTTTTTTGGCCAAATGGAGCCCAGTTTCGGATCCAGTTCCAGCCAATTACGCACGATGAGGCGGAGCAAAGAAAGAGCGAGGTTTGTCTGTAGGCGGGGTCGGCGCAGGTTGGTTGAGAGCAAAGCGGGCGGTTGGGCGATGGCGGTAGAATGAAGAGCAAAGGCA
Source organism: Podarcis erhardii (assembly GCF_964252035.2). Lineage (NCBI taxonomy): Eukaryota > Metazoa > Chordata > Lepidosauria > Squamata > Lacertidae > Podarcis > Podarcis erhardii. Next base: position 32,645,304 of record NC_138502.1, on the reverse strand, counting down.
GCAATAGGCTTGGAGGCCACGCCCCCCGAAACCAAGCCCCGCCTTCTCCATGGCAAAAAAGCGAGAGGCGCTTGGCTTCTGTAATGGAGGCTGCAGTAGTTTCTTTGCGCGTGTGGCTGTCCTGTGCTCTGTAGAAACCCTCCTCAGCTATGGCTGACTGAAAGACATTTTGCTGCCTCTGGCGGAGCAGCAAATGGCGCCTTTTCTCTCACCAGTTGAGGCGCATTAGCACGAAAGGAATATACAGTTAACTCTGGCTCCTGAGGGCAGAGAATCCCACAAGCACCTCTCCCGCCTTCCCCACTTCTTGGTAGCAAAATTGCAACGGCAAAAATAAAAGCAAGCAACAGTTTGCTGCCTTGTCACGACTCTCCAAGTCAGCTGCCTTTTAGCCTGCCTGATCGTGAGCAGATTGCAATAGTTGTTAAAGCACGAAAATGCAGTGTTGGCTCCTAGGCTCTCCACCCACCCCTTTATATTTTGCTGCGTGCACACCGTCCGTTTAAAAGTACATATCGCCCGCCCCCAGCTCAAATAATCAAGGGAATTATAGTTGGTTAAGGGTGGTGGGAAATGTCGCTTGGGGGGTCGACTATAATTCCCAGGATTCTGTGTCGCGTATCTGTGTGACTGCTTTAAATCTGTGGTGTGTATGCAGCTTTTGTTCCCTAGACACTGGATTTGCGTACTAAACAAGCTATAGTTTAGGGCCCCACTCTCTCTCCCCCCCCCCAATTCACTATTAATATACTTCTTATTTGTATTTCAGTTCAAAAATTACTTTGTATATATATATATTGCTATGTGCAAGTGGCTTTAGATACCTACTAGGTCCATAAATTCTACACAAAAAACAGCAACAATTTGTTGTTGACAAAGGACAGCTAACATATAAAGGGCCCCATTACCTTCAGTATCTTAGGGCCTCGTCAAACCTAAATCTGGCCCTGCCTCCCACCCTTACACTTAGCAAGTTGACAGCCTTTCCCAAAGCAATTGCTTTCCTCTTAATATATACTCAGTATGTTTTTATTGCTCCCCTTCATATATTTCCTTCTTTTAACCAGAGTGGAGCCATGACAGTTTCCCAGTTATTGCCTTACCCGGCTCTTAGTAACTCAGATCTGATAGCGCCTGCTAATCTATGTCCCCTAACTCTTGTCTCCAGCCCCACTTTCACCAGAGAAAGTCATAATAGCAAGCCCTTACAGATTCCATTATATATTTCCCAAGCCTCCCAGCGTTTAAAATGCACTACAGACATCACAGCTAATATTGGTACAGTATTTCCCCTCCCATCTCAGTGTGACACAATATAACTTAGCAGAGGTGGATTTAGGGGAGCTCGACTGGTTTGGGTGTGAACTGGGCACCACAACTATGATTTAGAATGGAAATGGTTTCTTGAATATTTACAGATAAATTGTAAACAGATAAGAACACTGGCAGGATTGTTGTAACAACCTGCAGTTCCATAAGAGTTTATATTTTAAAGAAGATGAATAAATGAGTAAGTTAATTTGGATATGCAGAAGATATTAAAAATAAATTTAAGGAACCACAGAAAGAGGGGGAAGGAAGTCAAGCATTGAAATGTCAAAAGGATTGTAAATTGTTGTCAAATCAGAGAAATATATAAACTTGAAAAGTATAAATATATAAATAAAATAGAATGGAGCACAAGAAGCAAGGGGGTTGCCCCAGCCACTCTGGGCAGCTTCCAACATACCGTATATAAAAACATTAAACATTTTTTTAAAAAAACTATACAGCGGAGGTTTTCAACCCTTTTGAGTCCATGGTTTCCTTGACCAACTACAGTGGTACCTCGGGTTAAGAACTTAATTCGTTCTGGAGGTCTGTTCCTAACCTGAAACTGTTCTTGACCTGAAGCACCACTTTAGCTAATGGGACCTCCTGCTGCTGCTGCGCCGCCGCTGCACGATTTCTGTTCTCATCCTGAAGTAAAGTTCTCAACCCGAGGTACTATTTCTGGGTTAGCGGAGTCTGTAACCTGAAGTGTATGTAACCTGAAGCGTATGTAACCCGAGGTACCACTACATTCTTTCTGTGGCACTCCGGCATGGCTCAGGAGCCCAGTTATGTCACCCCTCGCCTGCAGAGCTGGCAGCCTCTCACCCATTTTTGAACACCTTCCCCTGTGGAGGGTTCCCTCAGCCTCCTCTCCTTCTCCCCTCTCCTTGGGAGTCCTCTGGGCAGCTGCTGCTGCCACCCCTGGTCTCTGAGCTGCCCCCCACTGCTCCAAAGAGAGGTGTCTCCTCAGACTGCCCCACAGGGGCCTGGGACTTGTCTGTCCATTCCCAACAGCAAGGGCTGGTGGACAGCCTGGCTGGGCTCCCTCGCCCGCTTGCTTGCTTACTGGCAAACCAGCACCCCTTGGCCAGCCACAGAGGCACCATTCGCCTGCAGAGCTTGTAACCAGGGCTTCTGCAACAAACAGGCACACAAGCCTTTGGGAGGCAGGGGCACGAGAGGGCATCAGAGGAGGGAGGGAAGGAAAGAGGGTGCCATGGCACACTGGTTGAAAACCACTTCTATACTGGATTGCCTTCAGACGGCCTCAGAATTGAAAAACTTCATACCCTCCAAAATAAAGACGTGTGGGGCATAAACAGTAAAATTATCATTATGGAATGGGACGTCCCTATTTTCATAGGAGAACTGTTGGAGGGTATGCATCACATATGGTTCTGTGCTAAAGCGCGAAGCTAAGAACATGGGAAACTGAACATAAACAAACGATCCGCTTAGTCAAATTTTGTGTCTGTGTGCGCGCGCGCAAAGCTCAGGAAATTATGGGCTGCATAGTACACTCAATTTGTATTTTATTTTTACATTGTCATGCAGTAATATTGGATTTGTATGATGTGTGTAGTTTTTTACCCATTTGCTTGCTTAGCTATTAGTGGTGAAGTAATACTTTGTTATCAATTTAACTGTTCAGCTCGTTTATTCTAATATAAAGCTGCAGGATTTGCACATCGCACACCAGGAAAACCTTTCTTCATCCAAGCAGTTAAAATGTTTTTTAAAAGCATGTTTTACTGAGTTTCCGAAAGTAATATTGGTAAGATAAACTTTCAGTCTTTTTTTTTAAAAAAACCACAAACTTTTATCATTTGAAAATTGTGAACACATGATACTCTGTTGGCAGTCTAATATCAACAATGGTCAATAATGGAAAGACAAGTCCAGACAACCATTAATGAAACAAACAAACATTTCCCTGGTGACAGTGTGACAGATTCTGCTGGCTTTCCTTCATAGTGTGTCCACTATTATTTTGTAATGACTCCTGATTTGTGCCAGAGTCTGTCACTACTCCAGTCCTGTATTCAGAGCTGTTTGTTATCTCATTGGCTGAGACTTGTACTTGTGTTTGTTTTTTTTATCTTGCTTAGAGACCTCAAGATGGCAACTGCAACAAGATATTCTTTGCCTTATGAACAGATCTGGGAAGACCCTAAAGACCATGGTGAAGAATGGAGGGAGAGGATCAGGTTCGTTTTAGCAAATGCAAGAGTTATGCATGTGAGAGAGAGCCTCACAGTTGTAAACAGCATTATGTTTAGATTAACATCTATTTGCTCACTTGTCTAACATGCTGTGTGTTTATTTTCTGATGGTTTTTCAACATATTGGGAGTCCAAAGTCATATACAGTACCACTTCAGGTGACTACCTTAAACACTAAAAATAGACTCCTTTGCCAGATGTTACCATTCCACCCCCCATGTCCTCTAATCCTAACAGCGTTTAATCAGATATAATTCCTGTTTATTTAAGTAGCAGTTACTTCCAAGTAACTATGTTCAGGATTGCAGCCTAACGGTGCAGTCTTATACGTACATGTCAGAAGTCCTGTTGAAAGCAATGGTGCTTGCTTCTGTTTATTATTGTTTTTGCTCTGCAGTGCTATAGTTGCATGAAATAAAATGTCAATTGCATTTATTCAGAGTGTTTGTTTGGTATTCAAAGCTGTGTCAAGTTTGAGAGTAGTTGCGACAACTTTTAAGAACGAAAGAACTATGCCTTTTCAACTCTTTGCAACTTCACTACTATTTAATATACTTACTATAAGAAATTCCCTAGAGAAATTAACAATTAATAATTCTGGCATAGATTATTGCAACTCAGGCCAATGTCTATACTTTTTAACCTTTGTAATAGATGTTAGCACAATGTGCAGCACGGTGATATTATTTAAAGGATCGGTTCCCTAATATTTTTTTTTTGTATATTTCTAATTCACCTTGTTAAGGATGAAATACTACTGTACTACTAAACCATCACACAAAGATAGGAACAAACTGCTCAATAAGAGTCAGTGAGCTTTTAACATGTTCTAATTGCAATTTAGAGCTTTGCAGACAGTGTTTGTGAGCACAAACCTCTGACCATGAATGAATAGGACTTGGGGCAAACCAATTTGCTGGTTTTTATTACCAAGCTTGTAGTAATTGTTTGGCTTACTGCAGGTGTTTATTAAGAATGCATTTATATTGTTGTGGATTGCACTGAAATTTTTAATGAGGGGTGTTATAGAAATGTTATAAATCAATGGTTTTGAACCAGTATGCTGTGGCATCCTGGCATGCCTTAAATGGTGGTCCGGGGTGCCATGGGCAACACAAGCCTCTGTCCCTCTTTCCTTCCCTCCTCTGATGCCTTCTCATGTCTCTGCCTCCCAAAGGCTTGTGTGGCTGTATGTTGCAGCAGCCCTGGCTACAAGCTCTGCAGGCGAATGGTGCCTCTGGGGCTGGCCAGGGCGTGCTGGTTGCCAGGAGCTGAGGCAGCCTTGGAATAAGCAAGCAAGCGGGCGAGGGAGCCCAGCCAGGCTGTCCACCAGCCCTTGCTCTTGGGAATGGAGAGACAAGTCCCAGGCCCCTGTGGGACAGTGTGAGGAGGCACCTTTCTTTGGGGCGGTGGGGGGCAGCTCAGAGACCAGGGGTGGCAGCAGCGGCTGCCCAGAGGACTCCCAATGAGAGGGGAGAGGAGGCTGAGGGAACCCTCCACTAGGGAAAGTGTTCAAAAAAGGGTGGGAGGCTGCCAGTTTTGCAGACAAGGGGTGACATAACTGGGCTCCTGAGCCCCACAGGGGTGCCGCAGAAGGAATGTAGTTGGTCAAGGGAGCCGTGGACTCAAAAAGGTTGAAAACCTCTGTTCTAAATGAATGAATGAATCAGAACCAGGATGCACAGTCCTTTGGGGGACTTGGGCAGAAATCTAGCTTTCTCACTCCAGGCACTCCCAGACTGTCACTGTTGTCGGGTCGGGTTCAGTCCTGCCACAGAAGATTCAGATTGCACAGTTATAGCTGCTTGTGAGATGTGCAAGAAACCTGCTTTCCCCCAAGGATTGGACTTTTGTGATAAGGAAAATGGCAGGAAGGTGCACTGGAAAGTGTAGGAAAATCCGTGCTTTTATGCAGCACCATCTGACCTCCCCACAAATAAATGAGAAGGGATGCTTATTAAATGGCCAGCAGCCTAATCTCCATGCAGGATGAATGCTAAATAAACAGATTGTCCAGAAGTGACCTCCCTGTCCTATGCTTCTTTGGAAGAAACTGGAAGGAGACAGAACTCCAGCCTTGCTTTGGCCTGTGCAGGATTTGTCTTTTTCTGTGTGGGGCAGGAGAAGGAGGCCTGAGTTTTGTTCCCTTCTGCTGAGGCGGCGGGGTGGGGGTGAGCTAAAATATTTACACTTCACTTTGATTTGTTTCAGGGCTTTCTGCTTCTGCTTATTAAAATTAATGTGCCCTTAATATGCTCTGTGAAATCCTTCACACCATCACATGTTAGCATAACCTCTGCTTTAGGCAAAACAGTTGGGTTTTATTTGCCAGACCAAGCCTTACAACACAGAGGATCTCATTTACACGAGATCTCTGAAACACCTTGTTTTACAAATTCTCCTCATCAGTGTTCTGTTCTTCCCTTTCTTTAAACTTCTGATCATCCAAATATTTTAGGAATGTTTTTGAAGAGTGGGGATTTAAAAAATGTGTTACGAGTTGATTGGTTTCTGACTTAAAGTAGAACTCCATTTTTTTCTCCACAAGGTCTCTCTGTCCAAGGAATAGCTGTGTGAATAGCTACATGTCAGTGTGTCACTCTTGTTTATCCAGGCATTTCGAGGGTCCTGCTACAAAGTTCATGTGGATGAACAAGCTAGACTAACTTTTCTATCATACAGGGTCTAGTTTCCTAGGAGAAAAGCATGTTTGATGGGGTACAATTAATATCAACCCCACCCATGAAATGCACAGATCCCAGATAAAACATTTACTGTATCTTAACTTCCCTTTGAACTGCTTGCTTGCAGGAGAACTTGAACTGTTAGATTCAAGTTTCATCCTGTAGATTTGATAGACCCAGGGTTCTCTCATTCAACTTATCAGATGTCAGTACTGAGGTGGCATTCAAGTGAAGTGCATGTTCTTTTGGCCTATAACATTGCACACTAGACTCTTAAGGAGGACTGAACCCATAGAGATGAGCAGGGGTAAGCTATTTAAAAAGCACTGGCTGTCATAAGGAGGATACTTATAGCTCTAATGCCTGTGTTAGGGTGAATTCACTTTATGGTGAACATGACAGTAAAAGGATTGAGAGTCATAGTACATTTCTTTGTCCATTCACATGGATATCGTTATTAACGGAAAGAGAGATGTTGCATGACTTGCCTTCTGATGGAGGCGATCTTATCAAAATATAGAGAAATTCATATAGGTCCAGGCAATTAAGGAGAGATAAACAAAGACATATTAATATGTCTTTTTATTTGCTTAACAAGGAACTCCTTGGACCTGCAGACAAAGTGGATAGGAATGTGGATCCAATTTACTTCTTTGCCTTTTTTCCTTTTTACTAACAGGATGAGGGTATCGGATTCAGCACGAAGGTATGGTTCATTTCACACAGAGAGGCAAGAGCTGGAAGAGCTGGGTGAGAAGGATGTGTCCGACTTAGAGTTCCTTTCAAGTGGCCTGGAGAGAGAGGAAAGTGCATTGGACGCCACGGATCAGGAAACAGCGGTGTGTGAAGAAGAGAGCAGAAAAATTTTGTGCTCCGGGTCCAACACCGCTGTGAAGAAGAGAAAGAAGAAAAGGAGGTTAGAAATAAGTATTGAAAGCACTTGGGGCATCTGGCTGGGGACAAGGAAATGTAATTCTGAAAGTCATAAAAATATATGAGGCACTAACCAGGAGGCAGTGCAAACTTTTGTGGTAATAATGAGAAAGGTGCAATATAAATGCAGTGGGAGAAAACCAGGTGTGCTAAGAGGAAATTAGTGAATGAAAGAGCATATATTAATATACCTCCCACCAGGGGTGAATCTTCTGTGAAACTATTGAAATTTAAGTTTCAGGGTCTCTAAACCTGGAGGGGTCCCAGAACTTACTTTAGTCCACATTGCTTAAAAGAATTGGGTCTAGTAGACCCAAATGAATCACATACTCAAATTGATTAATTGTGTGTGTGTGTGTGTATTTCAAAGTTTGAAAGTCAATAGCACAGGTGTTGTAAAGGTTGCTCTAAACAACCCCAATGAAGAAGATAACAGTGGTTACCCAGACCTTGTTGCTGGTTGCAAAGGGGGCCCCATAACAGTTCAAGCCCCCAAAATGTGGGTCCGCCACTTCCTCTTAATCAATCATGCCAGTCCATTCGGAATGCTCAGCATGCATATTGATATATCCTTAACTTAGTTTTTCATTTACGTATTTATCCTCTGAGGTAGAATAGGCTGAATAACAGGGACTTGTCTGGGGCCTTCCTGTGAGTTTCAGTTCTGAGTGATGAGCTGAACGCAGGTGTATCATTCAAATTCAACTGGCTTTTCTCACTTTTTAAATACAAAACAAAGAACATTCTGCTCTCTATAGCAGTTTCCAATCTGTCTGAGGTTTGGCTGTCGGCAATCTAGCTGCATGCCCGATTGGCCTTAGAGCAAGGCAGCTTCTCTGCCAAACGAACCGTACTGTTTGTGGTTCATCTGATACCTCAACCCAGGGCCCTGGGAGTCATGTACTCACTTACTCTGAGACTGCAGAGATCGGCGAGCAAGCACATTTGAAGTAAATCTTGATCACTGCATCGTTTTTAGTCTCCATCTATGGTGCTATACCCTGGTGCAATCATGCAGGGCCAAGGGGGAAAGCTCTGCACCCCATCTGAGAGCAGGAAGCTTGTACACTTTACTAAACTTCCACCAGCATCTGTCACTGTCTGAAAAGATTTAGCTCGTTTCTGGTTTTAATTCTAAAACAGCCCTGTAATTAAGCGTTTTCCTGATAGCCGTAAGATATAAGGAATTGCATGCAGATGAGAAAGGGGGCTTGTGGGGGAATGATGGAGCACTCCATTGTTCCTCTGTGCCCAGTATTGAAATGTAGTGGGTTGCTACAGGAGAGATGGAGCTTAACAGACTAATAATAATAATAATAATAATAATAATAATAATAAAGCTTTGCAGCTTATTTGCAAGGCTTTTCAAAAAATTGTCAATATAATATTGTTATGGATATACAGACAGGCTTCCGAAGGAAAGGGTCACAGCTTTGTGCGGCCATTCCTGGAGTCATATGCAGGAGAAGGTGAAAATTTCTCTATAGCAGCAATTGTCTTGATCTGGCAGCATATTTTTTGCTGACATGACATTTGGTGACTTACTCAGACTGTTTGGAAGCTAATTATTTTGTATATTTTTTATTTATTAAACTCATTAGACTCGCAGCAACACACCCACAACCCCAGTGGCAGACCTCCGGGTCTCAAATTTCAGCAGCACCCTGTGCAATGCCAAACTTCAATTCCCCCCGCCCCACCGCCTCTCACCTTCCAGTCTGCATCATAGTTATGGCGCCCCCTGAGGCGTTCCGTGAGTTCATAGGCAATGTGGTACTTGAACCATGTACACCTGGAGGCAAAGACTTAAAAGAGGTCCCAGAAGGTACTCAGGTGCTTTGCAATAAGACCATGAATTGGTTTTGCCTGTCTGCCTCTGTCTTTCTTCTTCTTCTTCTGTTTTCCAGATGACCAGTGATAAATCTGACCAACTGCAAGTACGAGAGTGGTGAGTGCCCTTCTTTGTCCCCAGTTGTGAAATAATAGAATGGCTTTATTTCTCAGTCACCATTCTAAATAGTGAGAAAAGCACCATTTGCACAAGGTCACTGCATCGTTTTTAGTCTCCAGCTATGGTGTTATACTTAAATTGGAATTTTGTTAAGACCAGATCTTTTTACCAAAATATATATATATATAGAGAGAGAGGGTCACAACTGTAGTTGAAAATATACTTTAGTAACAAACGTATAAGTTAAAACACAGCCACATACATTGCATTTTTTGAATTATCATTACTTAGGGCAGCCTAATGTTTGTCAAAAGAGCTTTTCTTTGGCATATGAAGTAGAATAAGGTAAAGGTAAAGGGACCCCCTGACCATTAGGTCCAGTCGTGGCTGACTCTGGGGTTGCGGCGCTCATCTCGCTTTATTGGCCGAGGGAGCCAGCGTACAGCTTCCGGGTCATGTGGCCAGCATGAGTAAGCCGCTTCTGGCGAACCAGAGCAGCGCATGGAAACACCGTTTACCTTCCCGCTGGAGCGGTACTTATTTATCTACTTACACTTTGACGTGCTTTTGAACTGCTAGGTTGGCAGGAGCAGGAACCGAGCAACAGGAGCTCACCCCGTCGCGGGGATTCGAACCGCCGACCTTCTTCTGATCAGCAAGTCCTAGGCTCTGTGGTTTAACCACAGCACCACCCGCGTCCCTTATGAAGTGGAATATATATTATCTAAATAAATAAAGGCTAGGGTAGGAATTTGCAAGGTGAAATGTTATGATACAGAATAAATATTACGTATCTACCAACTGTATCTTGGCATCTCCCAGGCTCAAGCAAATTATCATCTCTTACATTCATTCCATGCAATTAAAATATGTACAACTTAGCGGCAGCATTTTAGATTTAGATGTGTATTTGATGTGACCCTCTGAGTTGAACAAGCCTCCCCACCCGATGTTTCCTCTTGCAGATGTATCTATTAAATGCTGATGACACCATTCTCTCTTCTATGATGCAGTGCGACGGGCTGCTATGATGTGTGGCCTCCGGGAGGCAACTGAAGTTGATGATTGGACTCTGTATTGGACAGATTTTTCTGTCTCACTGGAACGGGTGCTAGAAATGAAAACTTACCAGGTACTTGGTGTTTCTTCTGAAGTGGTGGAGCTAAAACGTCCACCTTCATTTTTTCATTCATGAGAAAGATCCGAAGGCCTAGACAACAATCAGGCTTTTGTTTTGGACTCCTCTTTTAGAAAATAAACCATTTCCCTGGGATGTTGGAAATCTGTAGGAAGGATCTTCTGGCCAGGAACATGGGCAGGATGCTAAAGCTTTTTCCGAAGGAATTTAACTTCTTTCCCAGGACCTGGTGTCTTCCTGCTGAGTGAGTCTTTCCTAAATCATTTTCCATCTTGGCTCTCTTCCCCTCATCATCACAGAGATTGAGGAATCCGGGTGGACACAGAGTGGAGAAGCAAAGTCGGAAGCGGGGGGGTGGGGTGGAACTTTTGTACAAATGGTTTTTAAAAACCGTTTTATCAGGTCTTGTCTGGTAAAATGCCACCACCCCACTAAGGGCACATTTCCGCTTGTGCCATGCCTAGAAAGTGGTTTTCCCCTTACCTCACTCCATTCCAAGGGAAAACCCGCTCTTTAGCTATTGATTGGAAGAAATGGAAATCTGAAGAAAACCTAAATTGCCATTTGCTCTGACTGAGCGCCAAAGAGCAGATTCCCCTGGGTGGCAGGGAAGCAGTGGAACAAGAGGAAGTGCGGATAAGCCCTATGTAGCTTAGCATAAATGATTCTGTCTGTCCTGTGGAAAAGCTCTTCTGGACACTTGCCTGAGTGGGCTGTGCGTCTTGTCCATGGGCCACTATCTCAACTGGTGAGAAAAATGGCACATCTTCTCTGTAACTTGTAGGGGTGGAATGAACCAAATGAATGCATCTGAGTGTTCCTCAAACCTCCATACAGACACTCTCGTAGGGTTGTAACCTTTTCCTACAGGCAGGGCTTTTTTCAGCTGGAACTCGCCGGAACTCAGTTCTGGCACCTCTCAAGTGGGCACCATTGGCATTATAAGAGAGCGAGGGAGGTGTTTATAGTGAACTCCAGCACTGCTTTTCCTAGAAAAATAGCACTGCTTATAAGGAGAGATGCCGCAGCCCCCAGCCATTTTGATTGGTCTTTTCTGCATCTTTTTTCATCTCCACATTATCCATTTTCAGATGCAGGCATCATTATCTATGTGGACTTAGGCCTGGGAACCAATACAATTAAAGGGTTGTAATGAAAGAATGAGGCAGCAGGAGAGGGCAAATGCCCTTCAAAAAGAGGGATACCAAAAGATGGGACTTAGACCCCTTATTTTAACTGCTGCCCAATGTTACCAACATTGTTTTCAGTCCTTGTCAACTCAGGATCTGGAGAGAAAGCTTAGTTGCCAGACTCAGTTCCAAAAAATGCAGCATCCTTTCAGTGCCATATTTAGCACAGTTATTATTATAACAACAACAACAATTACTACTACTACTTCTAAAGCATGGTGCTGATAATAACAAGGTTGCAGGTTCGATCCCCGAAAGGGACAGCTGCATACTCCCGCACTGCAGAGAGTTGGACCAGATGATCCTCAGGGTCCTTCTCAACTCTGCAATTCTATGATCCCTACTACTACTGCCCCTAATCACAGAGGTACCTACTGAGAAGATCCATAAAAAAGCAATAGTACCAAAATGAATCATTGTGAAACTAATAAATATGGGCGGGGAGTAAACTTCATCCTCGCTCAGGGGGCCATATTACCAAAGTCCACCCCGATCCTTTAATGCAGCCTTGCAAAAACAATAAAAACAAGGTCCTAGTCCACAGCAATTTGTTCACGACTCTGTTCTTTCTCCCCACACCAATATCTATATTGCAAAAGTAAAAGAGGTCCAAATTTTGTCAAAGGTTTCTTTTTCGCTGGAAGAGTATCTCTTGCTATAGGTGAGCAGGTGAATGATTATTTAAAAGTCTCCTCTAATGGGTCAAGATCCTTAGTTTGACCTGCTGAAAGGATGCCCTTTAGCTTTAGCCTGCATCTCTGAACTGACAGTGTATGTGAGAAGTGTGAACTTTCCCATAGCTCACTCATTAAATGTGGTTGCTGCAAGATATCGCTGGAGCTATTGACTCCACCTTGTTTTCCCTTTAACTATCTGGTCATCACTGGGGTTAGTGAGGAACGGAAGGATGAAGGGCCTGAAGGGAAGTGGTAGTGTGAAAAGCAGCAAAAGTTTCTTCTGAATGCCTTGAGAGAGAAAACAAACAACCTTAGATCTGGGGTGGTTTGTGATGGTATCAGGCCTATTTCCCATTACTATCGCTACTTTAGCTTGAACTATTATTATGCCACTGTCTGGTACTACATCAAATGAGAATGTATATTTTGCTTTCCTCCTCACTGCTCTCAGCTATGGAGAACTGCAAGCATTTGGAAGGTCAAAAAAACACAAAACCTACATCTGTAAGCCAGACTCTGGTTGTCAAGGCAGAGGCATTTTTATCACAAGATCTGTGAAAGATATCAAACCTGGAGAGGATATGATCTGCCAGCTCTATATCTCAAAGGTAACCCCTTTTATTAGTCTTCGAAATGGGCTGCCTGTGTTGCCTGTGTTGCTTGTGTGTCCCTTTAGATCAGGCACAGTTCTCATCATCCCTGACCATTCAGCATGCTGGCTGGTGGGAGTGATGGCAGTCCAGCAACATCAGAAGGAAACAGGTTCCCTGCTCTAGTCATTGGTTGCTGCAATACTGAAGATGTTTGTAGTGTACAATTTCAGGGAAGTGCCAATCCATCGAAAATAATGTTGATCAGTGAACCAACTCTGAGAGAAGGAGTTGTTTTGAAAGGGTCCTAACATCCAGCACCTAGAGAGAGCAGCTGCATGCTATCAGGGTGAAAGACACTAAGAGGGGGACTGAGACTTGGGGGAGATTTGGCAATGGGAGTGCTCAATAAGGAGGGGGGCTGAAGAAAGGGGAATACATAGGCAACACACTCAAAAGCAGGAGTCTTGGCGAAAGTGGGATAAGGCAAAGAGACTGTGATGGGATGACTTTTTATTCTAGAATCCATGGAATACTTGATTTTTCTATATAGTCCCCACGCTATCCAGATCTATTGCATATTTTCGCCCCTGAAAAGTGCTTATTGTAGATTGGTTCTGCATTACCCAGAAGTGTGTTCAGTTGAAAATGGATGTAAGTGGTCCCAGCAATGGTGGGTGCATCCACACCTGCCCAATGATGTTGTGAGTGCATATATAGCAAGATCGCAATCACTACCTCCTTTTTCATTCAGCCAGGGCATGTTTCCTTTTCTCTATGGCTCCTGATAGCAGGATTAGGTCTAATGGGCTGAAGTCGCAGGGGGCATGATCACTGGGGCTAACCATTGGGGGGGGGGGACGCCTTAACAGTAAGTTTTGGTTTGGGGAGAAAACAGGTAAATAAAAAGAGAATTTTATGGATGGCAAGATCCAGATTTGGTGAGAGAACCCCAGCAGAGGTTTAAAATATACAGTAAAGTGTGGAAATACAGGATGTTAGACCAGGCTTCCTCAACCTTGGCCCTCCAGATGTTTTGAGACTACAATTCCCATCATACCTGACCACTGGTCCTGCTAGCTCATGGGAGTTGTAGACCAAAAACATCTGGATGGCCAAGGTTGAGGAAGCCTGTGTTAGACCTTTAAAACAGTGAGAGCAGTTTAATAATGGAGCCAGTTACCTGGGGGTAATTAGTCTCTTCAAGCAGAGGCTGGACAGCCATCAGCTGAGATTATTGTAGGTTTTCTTCATCAAGAAGTAGGGGGTTGGACTAGATTGCCTACAAGGCCCCTTCCAACTCTGCTTATTAGCACAGACATTTCCTAATGGTTCCCAGAAAAAGGTCAGATGTGAACCTCCAGAGAAAGGAATTCTAGAGTTCAACTAAAGCTGTGCCTCTATTTGTAACATTCTGGTGTGGACATGGAACAAGGGTGGGGTTGAATCAGTCCATGCACACAGTTGGAATCTCTGTGAAAGAGAGAAACTCAAGCCATTTTGGCCTCCACGGGTTGAATGCAACATGTGAGTTAGTACCCAGAAGGCTTTAGGAAGCCAGTGAACCTACCCCCCCCCCCACAGCCCAATACACCAGGGTTTCCCAAGCTTGGTTCTCCAGCTGTTTTGGGGACTACAACTCCCATCATCCCTAGCTAGAAAGACCAGTGGTAAGGGATGATGGGAATTGTAGTCCCAAAACAGCTGGCAACCCAAGGTTGGGAAACACTGCAATACACTAGTATAATAGTGGCTTTTATGTGGTTTTCTAGGCAATGTTGCATTCTCCAGATTTATCAAACTACTGCTGCCCCTTTAGATATTTAATTTAAGAATTTTATCTCTCTCCCTGCCCCCACCCTGCTGCAGCCTTTCATCATTGATGGCTTCAAATTTGACCTTCGGATTTATGTGCTGGTAACATCATGTGAACCGCTACGGGTTTTTCTTTATAAAGAGGGCCTTGCGCGCTTTGCGACGTCTGCCTACTCGGACCCATCACACAGCAACTTGGTAAGCAAGGGAGGCTCCTGTTGACGTGACCAAGCATGCTTGTAAGAAATATTGACGGCTTTTGGTTCAAACCACATAATTCATCAGGTGCTTCCTCTGTATTTTCCAAGAATTAATACCCAAGCCTTGTGGTATCGAAAGGAATGCAGCAATGTCGTAAATAACAGCCATAAATCACTGAGGGGTGTGCATTCATAAGGAATCTTCTCACGCAGCTGGTTTGATGAAATCAAAAGTGTGGGAAATGCCGGTACCTGCAAGGAGAAGAGTTTTTTGCAGCATTCCTCCAGCTGGAATGATGGAGCTGCTTTGCAGATCCCACTGTTTCTTTCTTTGTCCTGTGAAATAAGCATCACTATGAGGAAATGCATGGGGCCAGGGGGCACTAAGGGATGCATTTTGTGAAGCTCAGAACTCCTGCACCGATTTAAGTTGGGTTTTTAACATATTTTGTACCTACTATCCCTTTGAAGCCTGCACAGCAACCTTTGTCTACAGAGCTAACCCTGAAGTTATTTGTTAATGTTAGTTTTGAAGGGGCCTTTAAAAAAACCCCAAAAACAGCAACTAAACAGCTGGGGGGGGCGAGGGGGAAGGAGCAATTTGGAATAGAGAAGTAATAGAAGGAAGATGTTGCTTAAGCCTTTTAAAGCCCACTACTGCTGGCCACATGACCCGGAAGCTGTACACTGGCTCCCTCGACCGATAAAGCAAGATGAGCGCCGCAACCCCAGAGTCGGCCACGACTGGACCTAATGGTCAGGGGTCCCTTTACCTTTTTACTACTCCACTCTAAATCATCCCTCCAGCCTTCAGAGTTCCAAAAATGCATGTTTGCCTGTGTTCTGTTACATAGGTTTGCGTGGAAGAGATAGTCATGCCCTAAAGGCAATAAGGAAGTCTGAGGCCACAGCCAATTCTCAGGCAGAGCCTGGTTGTCTGTGGTTTGATTAAGACAGTCTGTTCTCTTTATTGTCCGAATAGAACAACAGCCACCTTACTGAGACGCAGGAGGGGGTAATAATTTTGTCATTTGCCTTGGTTTCATTCTGAACTCCTGTGTTTTATGAAGAACGTCTGTGTACATATTGTTATCTCTTTCATTTTTACGATTCTATGAATCTGACATCACTTTCCTTATGTGATCTATTCTGATTGAGGAGTTTGGAGTCCAGAAATATTGAAACTACCCCGCCCCAACCACCACCATCTAAGAGGTATGGGCTCAAAATTCCAATTGGAATTAAGGAAAGTGATGTCAGCTTCGTAGGTCCAAAAGGGATGTAAATGCCATTCAATATACTGTACACAGCCTGGTAAAGGTAAAGGTGCTTCCTCTCTGCCCCCCCCCCACATCCTGAAGAAACAGCATAAGGGAAGCAGAAATCTCTCTAGCCTCATAACCTGCTTGTTTGTTTAATTATTTACAGGACGACGTCTGTATGCACCTGACTAATTATTCAATTAACAAGCACAGCGCTAATTTTGTACGAGACGCAGACTCTGGTAGCAAGAGGTACAGAATGTTTTCTAAAATAATCACAGCTGGGGGGCCTGCTCTCATGAATCTTTATGGCCATTTCATACGTGTTTAGGAAACATTTCTCCAAATTCAGCTGCAACGTGGTGCATTCTCCATCATTAGGTGAAATAAATCATTTAAAAAGCTCAGATGAGTAACAGCAGGGTGCCTGGAGCAGGCGAGAGGAGCCTGGATTTATCCCCCCCTAAAGGAAATACAAATGAATTTGTTGCAAATGGAATTGCTGGATTGCCGCCCTCTGTTTTATTGTTTTCGGTGGGTGTAATTAGCCTCCTCTCTAAATCTTGCGCAGAACGGTCAGTTCGATCTAATTATTGTTGCCTCAATATTTCCCCCTCTAGAATTTCTTGGCTTTTCTGTTGATCACTAGCGCTGTGTTAGTCTGCTGGCTGAGGCTCTTCTGCAGTGCTCTGCCCACTGCGGCAAAGGCTTGATATGCTTTTGGTATTTTTCCTTAGTATTATTGTGCTTTCCCGGTAAGCGGCTGAAATATCAGCAGTGCAGCCTGACTTCTGCAGTGTTACGCTGTGCTGCTGTCCAAAAAACGGGGTCTGCAATGTGGAAGATCAAGAGACAAGTGGGAGGAGTTACTAGAACAGATGTACCTATAACTCCAGTGCCAAGGGATCGCTGTCAGTGCCCTGATTTGTTTTTCCATCATATCTGCTCACTCTCTGTCCTTCTAGTTTTCAAATGTTTGGCTAGCGGCTCCTAACCTGGCAGAAAGATAGCTTTAAAACTCAACTTTTCAAAGCTTTTAGGAAATTCGTGTACAAGTGGGGGGAAGCATTTACAGTAATCTATTTCTGAGGTAGGCATAAGAGTTCCATGGTGCTTTAAGATGTGGTCTTAGAAACAGGAGTTCATTCCCAATGGCTCTTGCCACTCCCCTGTGCCATGGTTAGTGAAAGATGGGAAGTGGTTCTATGGCCTAGATGACCCTATGTTGGTCCCAATTTCCCCTGTGGATTAACAATCCTCCAGAGGGTCCCCTGTAGCTCTATCCAGCCTATCTTCAGGCTTTGGGACTGGCTTTTATTTATCTCCCTGTTGGTCTGACTAACAACATGAAATGTTTTCCTTAGGTAATCCAACATTGCAGGGGGTTGAACTAAATGACCTCTGCAGTCTCTTCCAGCTCTACAATTATGTTATTCTATGAGCAAAGGGACGCGGGTGGCGCTGTGGGTTAAACCACAGAGCCTAGGACTTGCCAATCAGAGGGTCGGTGGTTCGAATCCCCGCGACAGGGTGAGCTTCCATTACTCGGTCCTTGCTCCTGCCAACCTAGCAGTTCGAAAGCACATCAAAGTGCAAGTAGATAAGTAGGTAGCACTTTGGTGGGAAGGTAAACGGCGTTTCCGTGCGCTGCTCTGCTTTGCCAGAAGCGGCTTAGTCATGCTGGCCACATGACCCGGAAGCTGTACACCGGCTCCCTCGGCCAATAAAGCGAGATGAGTGCTGTAACCCCAGAGTCGGTCACGACTGGACCTAATGGTCAGGGGTCCCTTTACCTTTACTTATGAGCAATGTATATGAGTTCTCGGTACCCTTTGGGAGAGCCCCTCTCCTAGTATAATCACCCAGTCTTCAGTCTGGATGGGTCAAAACTGTCAGAGGGATGGGCTTTCTCGCCTTTCCCTTTGTTTTAGAAGTATTAACTGGTAGCTATCTGGATTAATTAATGTGAAGGGGAAAGTTGTGCACATGGTCTTAGCTTACGGCTGCAGCAGCCCAACTTCTCCGTGCTGAAAGCAGCGGATGAAAAACAGAATGCAAGTCCTTCAGGTATGTTCTCTCTCTCTCTCTCTCTGCCCCCCTCCCCAATTTTTTCAAGGAAGTTGTCCACCTTTAATGAGCACATGGAGCAGAATGGCTATGAAACGGAACAGATATGGAAGGACATTGAAGATGTTGTCATTAAAACACTGATATCAGCCCATCCTATCATCAAGCATAACTATCTCACTTGCTTCCCCAACCACACCATGTGGAGTGCCTGCTTTGAGATCCTGGGATTTGACATTTTGCTGGATCGAAAACTCAAACCGTGGTTGCTCGAGGTATGTCCCAACAAAGCAAATGGCCCTGAGCTTAGACTCAGAAACGTCTGAGCTCGCTCTCTCTCTCTCCTACTTTGGGAGGTTAAAGAAGCTGCTATTATTCCCAAAATGCATTGGTAAAACCCACTTTGATCTTTCCCCCACCTTCTGTCAGTTTGTTGCTCATGTGCCCCGTGGCAATTCTTCCAAGCATCGGGATGCCCAGCAGAGGGCGTTCGGCTACAGGAAATGTATTTGGAGTTGTTTTAAAAAAATCACACTTGCCCTTGCAAGTTGGCATTCCCAACTGGGAAGACAGTCAGTTGGTTTCATAAACAAATCCTCTAAGAGGATCCAAAACAAATTGGATCTGCCAAATTGGGTCATAGCAAAAGGTTATCCAACTCATTTTTCTGTCTTCTGGCAGCAGCCAGCCAACTTCCACAGAGAAGTTCACCAGAAAAAGGCAAGCAGGTTGTGCCTTTTGCTGTCACATATCTAATAGTCACTAATGGATTTAGGCTTTATACTAAACTCAAGCTGTTTAAGCTAGCTGTCCTCATGATGTCCCGTGATGGTCAGTTTCATAGTCTAGTAGTTACACATTGCACTCCATAGTATTTCCCTATCTTTATCTCACGCCAGTTGTCTGTCTATTGTAGCAGAAGCCTCTGATTTACATTTTTTTGTCTTCTTGTTTATTTAGATTTCTAAACTTCCCATTTTAAGGACTCATGGTGTTGTTAATTTTAGAAAAAAAGCCAACAAAGCAAGGCATCCATTATAATATATCACTGTAAACAGAATTTATTTATGACCTTAATGTATCTAAATGTACATTGGACTACATAAAAGAAAAATGAAAAATACTTCCATTAGAAATACAAATTCAAATGTAACCATAAAATTATGTGTACAGTTATATGTTCCAATTATGTCTGTACAATTATACACGCTCCAATATTTAAACAAAAAGGAGTTGCAAAACACCTCCTGCTCTTCTAACCGTGATTACAAATTTCTTATTCCTGAGAGGAATTTTCTGATTTATTATCATTAAGCAGCAGTTGTTCAGTACAGTGTATCATTCAATGTACAGTACTTTTTCTTTTTCTTTAGATGACTAAAAGTTTGTTTCGGTTACCTTTGGAAACGACCACATCTCCTTTCAGTAAATTAAGAAGAAATCCATAACTAGCATTTATGGTTTCCAGTGTGATTAAATTTACATGGCATGCTAAGCCATCAAAGTATTTAGAAATGACACCTTGTTATTCAATTTATTTTCTGTATAAGCCTAATGTTGTAATAGTCTGCCTCTGCGTTCCGGTTTTTCACCTTGGCGTGTTGGAGGGTATGCCCCGATGAGTATTTTATCCAAATACAGTTCTAGGCCCCAGTCTTCTGTATTGAACTGTCTCACTCCTCCCTAGCTTTGCCCTTCAAAATCTACTTATTCCCAACCTTAAAAAGCCAGAAACCAAATAAGAAGATTCTGCAGCCTTTCCTAAGCAACTAGGAGGAAAGGGGGGGGGGGTGAAAATGTGGCAAGAAAGCAAATTCAAAGTTGTAGAGAGATGCTTAAACAAGAATTCTGATAAATCTCTAGGAGTGCCTTAATTAAGGAGCAGTCACCAAGGGTCTCTCTCAATGTAGTTAATTGCATGTGATTGATAATTAGATAACTCAGATGTGGCCCTAAGGCTATTGCAGTACACAGTCTTCAGCTCTGAAAGTTTTAAATGTTGGTTTCAGCTTACTTCCCCAGTAAATAGGTCTTTAATCTTCCAACGTTATTTTTTCTCCCAGTAATTTTTGTGTTATATATTTCAAATTGTAGCAAATTCAAATATAGGTTTAATTCCTGTCTAGGTGAATCACTCTCCAAGCTTCAGTACTGATTCGTGGCTGGACAAAGAAGTAAAAGATCAGCTCCTGTATGATACTCTGGTTCTTATCAATTTGGGTGCATGCGATAAACGGAAAGTATTGGAGGAAGAGAAACGGCGAGGAAAGCAGAGGCGCCTTAAGCAGTGCCCCAATCGGGAATCCAGGTGGGACCTTTTCAGTTCTTCTTCTGCTTCTTGGGATTACGCAGATAGGAATTTGCAAAACGCGTTTATATGCAATGGATTTTAATCTTTTGGCTCTTCCATGAGCTGTATGAAAAACAAACAAGCATATATTTAATATAACTTTCAGTCCATTTAGTGGTCCTCTTTAAATCAGGATTACTCAGATGTATTAAAATAGAAATTTACAGAGCGAAATTAGCAAAGTGTTGATGAAGCCAACACATTATCCGGCAACTTAGGCTGCAACTAAAATATATGCATTGCTGCAGCTGAAAATGGAGCCGTGTGCCTAGTTTCATCCGCCGCTCCTAATGTCTGATACAACTTACCCATATCCTGGTGATGTCACAACATTGTGCATTTCTCTGCTTGTTGGCTGTTGATTTTTGATGCATCTGTATTTTAGCATCTAGTCTTTGCCTGTATAACAACGTAGCTAACCTATAAGCAAGCACACGGCACCTCACTCAAAACAACTAAGAACATTTCTCAAAGGGGAACACATAAAAATGAATCCCTATATCTATTGGGGAGAGTCTACAGCTCACAGGCTTTGGCTGTGATAGGGCCAGGTTTCGTGCATATATGCCGTCTCATCACAGGAAAGCAAGACCCAAGTCTTGTAGTATTATTTTATTCACTCCTAAAATAAAGCTAAATTTGTGCAATTGTGCCACATCATTCCTGCCATCCTGATAAATTGGATGGAATATGCTGGGAAAGTGTATGTGTGTGTTTGTAGGTTTGAGATGAGGTGGTAAAATATTGAGGTTTTGCTTCTGATAAAAGAAATTGCATATTACCGTACAGCAGAAAGTGTTTAGTGCTGGAAAATCAGCCAACAGTCCAGAGTGTGTTAGTGTGAATATTTGTGCTGTAGGGCTCATTTACACTTGGGGCATAACTTCAGGGCTAGATCATCCTTATTGTCTCTGCTATGCAAATTTTCTAAGAAATATTAGAAGAGCCTCACAGCCTTCAGCAAAGATAGGGCGTAAAGCAAGAGGAAACTCGCTATTTCTGTAAGCATTATGTGCCCAGAACAGAACTAGTTGGTGCAGAAAAGTGTAACTTGTGAATGCTCATACCGCAACGTAAATTTTAAAAGAACAGAACTTTATTTATTTTTGAAGTGTGCCTCTTCTTTCAGCCATCATTCAAACTGAGTTTCCTCTGCAGTCTGTGTATAAGTAGTTCAAGAAAGAGTAAGCATGGATTACATACACAGAAAGTGTAAGTGAGCCCAGCGGTGGCTCCCACTCTTACAGTTTTCTAAATGCCATTAGTGTGCCTAGGTCCCCTCTCATATATGGATAGGGCTTGGACTGAACAAAAATAGAGCTGGGTTGCAAGATCCCGCCAGGGTTTCGGGCAGCGTCCTGTTTCTTTTCTACCCTCCTTATCTTTTCCTGTGAAGAAAATAAGGAGCGATAAAAACTGAGTTCTTATGTTGCAGAAAGACTGCAAGGATGGGCCTTTCTTCCTTCCCAGTCTGGAGAATGCAACATTGCCTAGAAAACCATACAAAAGCCATTATTATACTAGTGTATTGGGCTGGGAAGGGAGACAGAAGGGGGCCTGCCAAAACTGCACACACACTGGTTTCCTTCAGAGCTCTTTGCACTTAGTTAATTAGCATTTTTTTAATAAAAAAGGGGATATGAAACAATTGTGAATCGTGTATATCTCTGCACTTTGTTTAAAAGCTGTATAAACAAGCTTTGTCCTAGTGGGTTGAGTTAAACAGATATAATTTAAAAGCTGAAATGGCAACATGAACACTAAATGGAGAGGTCTCCCACTGTGGAAGTTTTGTCTGTTAACCGTTTTTCTTGGGTGGTTTTATCAGGGCTGAGGAATACAAGAACTCCCAGGCCGCTTGGCTCCAGCAAGCGGAGATGTATGAGGAAAAAAATATAGGAGGCTATCGCCGAATTTACCCCAGTTCAGATTCAGACAAATACGACAAGTTTTTCCAACACAATAATTCAATCTACCAGGAAACAGTAGCTTCCAGAGCACGTGAAGAGTTTGCCAGGTAAGAAATGACATTTTTCTTTGTTTTGTCTTAAATAAAAGGGAGGTGTAGGACTTGAGGTTGCTGGGGGTTTTGGGGGGGGAGGGGGGAGAAACTGCTAGGATCAGTTTTTTGTCTTATCCATGGGCCATTAGTATAGAGCTAGGTAACAATTAAATCTTTCCATTTCTTCATTTCAGGGTAGCCTTCTTTCTGTTTACTTTTTAAGGCAGGGCTTAAAACTTTGGAAAACTTTGCTGCTATCTTTTCTTCTTTTTTACTAAATGTATAGGTTGATCAACTATTTGAAGAGTACAGCAGATGTTCTTGTCTCACAGCACAACCTGCTAAATTGTCATCCAGCCCTGAACTTAGCAGTTCTAGTCTCTCCCCCAACCCCCAATTTTCTTCATGGTAATCCCTAATGTGTTGCTATTTTTCCTGACAAAGGCTTTTGTGTCTTGTGTTTTTATGTTTATGTAACTTCCAGGTGAAGTGCCATCCACACACTTTCAGATGGTCTTGTTGCAAATTACGCAACAGACATCTGTGCTCACATTGATCAAGTGCCATTGTCTCATCAGAAACTAGGAGGTTCCATAATGCCAATAATGTCCACCACTTATCTAATGGACTAAATATTAGATAATAGATAATACCCATAAGATACGCACCAAGACAATCTTCCCCAGCCAGGTAGGAGAAGGGAAGGCAAAGCCTTCAACAGGCCTTGGCTCTATCATATCCAAGGCTCCCTCTGCGGAGCTTTTTGTATTCCTATCATGTGCCTATCTAGCACAACATGAATTATTGGTTTAACTGCACTTTAAATATCCATTTCTTGGTGCCACACCAAGTGATCCCCAGGAGTACTGATATTGTGGTGGATCAGGCCTCCCCAAATTTACTTGGCAGGGTAAGTGCTCCCAGTCTTCTGCTCATTAAAACCCTACAAACCTTCTTTTTCCTTCCCACAACTCTGGAGATGGAAGGAAGAGCACTCATATCAAGCTGAGCTCGGGAGCAGGCACAACCCATGCAAGCAACTAATAGTATAATAAGCCATATCTTGGGGTAATGAATTCCAGGAGTGAATTGGGTGCTGTGTGAAAGTGAGCTTTCAGTGCTTTACTTAGTGCCAGTCAACTTCATTGAGTCTCCCCGAAACCCTCTATTTTCCAGTGCTTTTCTGAGAGCCATAAATTTGAAAACGGGTGTGTTAGAGGATGCCAAACTACATATGCCCAAACACCGCTTGGTCCTGACCAATTAGCTCCAGAACCCTCTTGCTAAATTGGTTGTGTGGCTTACCCTATTTTAAAAAGTTGTTCTGTTAATGGTGTTTTATAGAAGGTGCTTGTTTTACTGATGATTATTTTATGTTACTTATGTTGCAGTTGTGTTGTTTGACTATGTTATTATTTATTGCATGTAAGCCACTTTGTGACTCATGAGGGTGAAAAGAAGCATGGAAATATAATAAAAGAGATGAAATAAACTATATCCTTCAGATGCTGACATTCCGTGTCCTCGAAGTTCCCACCACCAGATTGCATGGCCCTGGTTGTGAAAGGAAGCATACTTTGCTTCAGAGTAGCCAACTTAGTACCCCCAACGTGTTGCTAGACTCCAGCTCCCAAAGGAAAAGAGTTTCACTGCCCTTAAAAAAAGGCAATTGAAAAAGGATAGAGTTAAGGTCAATTATTCAGTTATAGACTGTATAGACATTAGGGCTGAGCGATACCTGGTTTTCAACATTGCAATATATCACAAGCCAAACATTGTGATGTATCGCTATATCACGATGTCTGGAATAAGGATGGAAATATGTAGAGATGAACAGTAGGGCTGGGCAATATCTGGTTTTCAACATCACGATATATCACCATACAAACATTGTGATATAGTGATATATCACAATGCCTGAAATAAGGATGGAGCTATGTTGAGGCATTGACTAACTTCACAGTTTTTCCCACATTGTGATTTTTGCATAGCACACACACTCATCATGATTTGCGATATATTGCCAGGTCAAAAATTATGAAACGGATATCATGATATGGATTTCAAACTGGTTTTGGACAATATATTGATATACGGCCTAGCCATAGATATACATTTTTGGTATTCCTTACGATAAAATGCACAGTATAATGAATACAGATAGGAGGAAAGCCCTTCTTTATCTCACTTATAGGCCACCGCCAATTAAAAATGAGTGCTCCATGAGGCATAATGGCCAGATGTATTTCAATGTTCTATCCAGTGATAAATACTGTACAAATCATGATGGTCAGAACCTTGGAGGAGCAAAACATTCCTTCAGAAACCAAAATACAGTGCAATCTTACCACTCACCCTTATGCTTCTTATAAAAAATAAAATTCCAACAGGTGTTTGAATGCGCAAACATTTTCAAAGATCAAAGAGTTCCAGTGTAGACATTTCACAAAGATCAGTACACAGCCACAGGGTGACATGACTGCATGCACCTACCATTTTTATCTTTTGCAATCTGCCTGGAAGTGTTGTAGCATTATCAGTCCAACTCCCATCTGCCCCAGCCAGCATCGCAAATGGTTACGGATCATGGCAGTTGCAGTCCAGCAACACTTGGCGGTCATCACTTTAGCTGGCCCTGCTCTGCTCTTCTTTATTATTGCATCACATTCTGGCCCTATAGTTAGGCCTTGGACTCCCTTTTTACCTAGCTTCCCCTGCTGATGGCTGGGACTGCTAAATTGGCCCATATTGTCTGGCCACTTACACTCTCATTGCCTCCACTTGTCTCAATTAATTTGGGGAAACACATGCCCCATGTCTTGCTATGCTGCCCTCATGCAATCAGCAACAGTTTGGGCTTGGCTTAAGAGGCAAGGCCACTCTGCCTGGCGTTGATCCCATGCACTTTCGGGGGGAATTTTTTGGGGAGGCTTCAAGGGTTTGCAAACCCGGTGTAGCAATCTCGACGGTAAGCAGCGCCTGGTAGGCAGCCTTCTCCCCGTCTTGAGTCTGTTACGAACGCTTCTCTGCAATGTCATCAACAGGCAGCAGCTCCAAGGGCTGCGTCTCAAGAAGGAACAGAAAGCAGCTCTGCTGAGAGAGAAAAAGGCCGAGCTGCAGGGAGAGTCGAGTGGAGAAAAGATAAAGCTTCCCAGGCAAAAGATGGTGAACAGATCAAGTGTGGTGCCAGTCTCTGCCCAGGTAGGACTAGCACAGAAACGTATTGGCTAATGAATTATCACACACACACACACACACACACACACACACACACACACACACACTCTACTATCTCTGGAAAAGTAAATTGAAATGCCCTCTCAATTCTCTGCTTCTGTAAACTAATTTTAATGACTCCCCGCCACCAAATGCCATATTCAGACTAACTTAGATTAGTATCCTGCAGGAAATTCATCTTAAGCCAGATGGAATTCCATGGAACTTAAGATTTGCCCTTATATAGTTCAAATGGCCCAGATGATAACCAACTTGCATGCCATGTTGGTGGTTTGGGGTACCGCTCTCTCATTGTCACTTTTTCAACATCTGCAGAATCTACCCTTTCCTCTCTCTCTACCTGCTGCTAAAGACCCTTCCCAGAGCTCTAGTCTCCTGTTGTAGCTTCTCCCTTGCAGGCCTCCCCTTCCATTGCATCTTTTCTGTCTGGCCAATTGGAAATTCCCTGCTAAATTTGACTTTCTATCCTTCTTCCGCTATTGTCATATTGTGTCCTGAGTAGCTTATTGCTGTGCTTCCAGTTTGTTTTATTTACTTACTATATCGCCATTCCACTTTTCCTACAAGGGGTTCCAGATGATGTTTATAAAATTCACAGGATGTTGTGCATGGAGATATATCATTTTATTCTCTCAGCTTTGTGAGGTAGTTCAGGCTAGGGATAAATGGATCTCTCAGTTTTCATTTTCTCAATTTCTCAGTTTCTAAGTTATATTCAGTTTTCTACATTTCTGCATAAATTTGATTTAAAACAAAACCTCAAATGAAAATTCATTCATTAGTGTGAACTCTGAATAAACACATGTCTATATGCAGTTTTAATTAACGTGCACGTTTTGGTAAGCAATTCCCCCTAATAGGATGCATTTTTCTGTTATTTTCATGAATAAATTCATTTTTTTGCACGCTTCCCCAAAATATAATGATTTTTTGTAAATATCATTTGGTTGGAGAATTGCATTCCAAAATTCAGATAAGTTTGCATTTTGAAAAATGGCTGTGTTTCAGTTCACATATTTTTTTTGGAAACTGAAAATTAGTAGGTTCACATTCAAATGCAAGCTCTCTCCTCTAACCCTAGTTTAGAATAAGATGGGATGTTGGCTCAGTTGGTTAGAGCACGATGCTGATAATGCCAGGATTGCAGGTTTGATCCCTTTATGGGACAGCTTCGTATCCCTGCCTTGCAGGGGGGTAGACTAGAGATCCTTTAGAATTCTATGATTCTATGACTTTCCCAGAGCCAATGGTTTGCTTTCACCTTCCAATCACTCTGCTTCTATATTTCTTTCTCTGTATTCATTGCTTCCCAAACCATCATGTGATTTAAATATATATATATATAGAAATATGTACTTGAGTGTCTAAACAGATGACTAGCGACTAATAAATTCTGAACTAATTTAGAGTTTGTGGACTTGTAGGGCATACACACACATTTCATGTCATGCCTGAATTTGACCTTGCTTGGTCTTTATTTTTCCTCTTATTCAGCCTGAGGATTGTTCAGAGGCTGGGCCTGGGACTACCCTCCTGCTTGAACATTTTGCAGATGAGAAAGAACCCAAGAAAGAAGTGACTTGTGATTCTTCAAGCACCTCTCAGCTTCAGAGCCATGAGACAGACAGCAACCCAAAGACCTCTGAAAACCGACCCGTGAGACCTTACAGTTCTGTGCCTGACCTTACCAGACAAACTGCACCCTGCATCCGAGAGCAGTATAATTCCAATCCAGAATTGAGAAATACCATTAACAGCCACCATTCTGCAACAGATGTGAACTTTATATCTGGAGTAAGTAATCAAGTTGTGTTTCTATTGAAAAATTACTGCTGAATTGGATCTCGTGCCTTACCACACAACAAACACAGAACAGGCCTTTTGCCCTGATTTTCCCTTCTGGCGGGCTTTCTCAGATTATTACTGGGCAACTTTAATATGATATATCTGAACAAAATGGCTTTTATTTGTTGCATTTCAAAATGATGCATTTCTAGATGCTGTATGTTTTGGGGTTTTTACTGTTAAGTGGGTGTGTAAGCAGCTAATGAATTATTTGGTGTATTATTGATAATATAAAGAGAAAGAAAAACACCTCTAAAAGAGGGGCAATCTGTTTGGAAAAAACTCTTGATCAAATATGATACGGGTCCATAGGCTTCATGTTAAGAACATAAGAAGGAGTCCTGCTGGATCCAGCCCAAAAGCTAATCTAGTCCAATATCCTATTCTTACAGTGGCCAACCAAGTACCTTTGTGAAGCCTGTAAGGAAGACCTGAGTGCAGCAGCCAGGGTGGATTTGATTTAAATCAAATTGATTTAAATCACAATTTAAATCACTAGTCAGTAAGCCTTGATTTAAATCATTATTATTTTTACAGAAAGACTCATTCTTCCCGGTATAAACTTAAAACAGTATTTACAACCAGATGAAGGTTTCATTTTTGGAATAATAAATTTTCAGAGTAGTTTTTACAGTTATATAAAAAATTACTGATTTGGTTATACTGTTAGAAATACATAGACCGATAATTATGAAATTATTGTGAGTTTAATAAGCTAACTGTTTATATTTGGACAACTTTTCTGCTGTGCTTTATTGGAAGGAGAAAAACAATAATTTCCTTAACAACAATTTAAACAATTTATTTAACTCAAACAATAACATTATAGCATATGTATCCATGCTTTTTAACTTATGTGGTTAAACAATATAAAAAAAACTTAGACTGAGTTTTAGCACACATGAAAAACTTAAACAAATACTTATTTCCTTCTGAATACCCTTTGGACTATAATGTATCTTAAATAGAAAACTATCTTTAGAAAGATTTTTCCTTCAAATGCATTTTATTTTTAAAAATCCAATTTAAATTTTAAAAATCCGATTTTTATTTTATTTATCATTGATTTTTATCCACCCTGGCAGCAGCACTCTCCTCATTTCTGTCAAAGAATGGGAAGAGGAGGAATGGTGGGGGCCCCCTCCCCATCCTGACCCTTCCAGGGAGGAGGAAGAGGAAGACAGTATAGATTTGCAACAGGGATTTGATGGAGGTAGCACCTCAGAGGCAGATGAAGGGGAAAGCAGGGAAATCATAGAGAGCCGGAACAACACCCAGCTGACATGTTGTCATGAGAAAGCCTTCCAGACCCTACATCTCCAAGAACCCGGCGAGCCTTAAAAGTAGGAGAGCAAAGAGCTCAAAGACAGAGAGCATGTTGCAGCACCCGTAGAGGGGACGAATGAGGAATGGAAGAGATGGGGGGGTGGAGATTCACTCGGGACAATGCCATTATCCAAGAGGCTGGGTTCTATTGCCTCTCTGTGTAAATATTGAAATAAAAAAGGACGGCAAGAAACTTTCCCTTGTCTTTATACTTTCCTGGGCAACCATCCGGGAGCCGCTGACATCATCCTGACAATTTATCGTGATTCCTAATGACTGCTATAAAGAGGCACACTATGTTCAACATTGGCTGTAGAATAGTCATCCCTAAACTCGGCCCTTCAGATGTTCTGGGACTACAACTCCCAGCATCCCTGACCACTGGTCCTGTTAGCTAGGGATGATGGGAGTTGCAGTCCCAAAACATCTGGAGGGCCGAGTTTGGGGATGCCTGCTGTAGAAAATAGGCATCATGCCTAGTAGCTGCTGATAGCCTTGCCCTCCAGGAATATGTCAAATCCTCCCAAGTTATCTTATCATAGAATCATAGAATTGTAGAGTTGGAAAGGACCCTGGGGATCATCTAGTCCAACCCCCTGCAAGGCAGGAATTTGCAGCTGTTCCATATGGGAATTGAACCTGCAACCTTGGTGTTATCAGCATCATGCACTAACCAACTGAGCCATCTGGGCCGACGAGGAGTGAATTCCACAGTTTGTGCTGTGTCAAGTACTCCTTTTTGGGGGGTCTTTCCTGATCTAACATTCAGCTTCTTTGGATGGCCCCAGGCTGCTCTTGTATTCAGAGGGAGGGAGGGTTGAGAAACATTGGTTCCAGGCATTGGTTCCATTTTTGCTTCTGCCAGGTAATTTTATCAGTCTGGTAGCCAACTTGAGGGACGCGGGTGGCGCTGTGGGTTAAACCACAGAGCCTAGGATTTGCCAATCAGAAGGTCGGCGGTTCGAATCCCGTGAGCTCCCGTTGCTCGGTCCCTGCTCCTGCCAACCTAGCAGTTCGAAAGCAAGTAAAAGTGCAAGTAGATAAATAGGTACCGCTCCGGCGGGAAGGTAAACAGCGTTTCCGTGCACTGCTCTGGTTCGCCAGAAGCTGCTCAGTCATGCTGGCCACATGACCCGGAAGCTGTACGCCGGATCCCTCGGCCTATAAAGCAAGATGAGCACCGCAGCCCCAGAGTCGGTCACGACTGGACGTAATGGTCAGGGGTCCCTTTACCTTTACCTAGCCACCAACATGAAACTTAGGTTACTCACTCTTAAGTGCAAAAACTCTAAGCCAGTGTGTGGCAACTGTATTATTTCCTCGGTCTCTAACAGCTGCATTATCAGCGAGGTTGATCTGATGCTTTGGTTGTGTTTCTATGCCACTTTCCATTCAGATGAATCCCAAAGCACCTTAGGTCTGTCAGGCATTTGCAACAGGGACTCCGTGATAGCCCTTCCTTCTTTCCCTTGCCAGGTCCAGCCAACAGATGAGTTTGCAAAAGCGTCGTGCAGTAAGGAGAGCCCATGTGCTTCCAAATATTTTCCAGCAATGGCCCTTCCTCGTGCAAAGAGTTCGACAGTGACCAAAATGCCTTGCTGCAGAAGTCCGCCTATTAAGAACTTCCGTCCGTTTGAAGAACACTCCTTCCGGTTTCACGTCAGAGAAAACACAGCCTCCCCAAACTCAGTCACCCCGAGGATGAGAACGTTCTATGGGAACAACAATGAAAAAGGAACCCTCTTGACCTCCGAATTCTTCAGCAAGCTGACTTTTGCACCAAAGGAAAGAAAACTCAGACTTCCCTTGCAGCAGCACTCTCATCACTTGGTCAGCCGAGCACGTGAGAGCCGTTTTCTTGGCATGCTGTCACTTTGAGTGCATTGTACCTCTGTCATAAGGGGCAGCCCACGCATGGGGCTCCAGGCGAAACCATTTGCCCTCAGGCAGCAGATTCCCCCCCCCCGCCCTTCACCCCCCCTCCACCACCGTTGCACTGCTGCCAGTCCCTGCGCCATCATCATGGCGCCATTGCCTTCACTGCTGCCTCTGTGCCCTTACCACTGCCATTGTGTTCATAGCAGCAAGCTCAGGTGCAGCCACAGGCAGGGGCAGGGGCAGGGCTGGCAGCAGAGTGGGCACAGTAGTGGGAGTGTCACAATTGGGGAGTTGGTGGCATTGGGGTGATTTGCCTACAGCAGCAGTATGTCTCGGACCAGCCCCATCTGCAGAACATGCATAGATATATTCATCCAACAGAATGCGAGATGTTGTACAGAAGTGCCTGGTTGTTTTAAAATGTTCAGGATTTTGATTTCTTGGGTTTGGGGTGCATCCAAGATGTTTTGCATGGGGGGAGGGGATAGGTGCTGCTTATTCACTACTTCCAGTTCACATCTTCCAGGTGTGTAGAGTGGTTCGGTAATAATAATATTATAATAATTTATTATTTATACCCCACCCATCTGGCTGGGTTTCCCTAGCCACTCTGGGAAGCTCCTAACCAAATAATAAAAACACAATAAACCATCAAACATTATAAACTTCCCTAAACAGGGCAGCATTCAGATGTCTTTTAAAAGTAAGAGTTGCTTATTGCCTTGACATCTGATGGGAGGGCGTTCTATAGGGTGGGCGCCACTACTGAGAAGGCCCTCTGCCTGGTTCCCTGTAACTTCGCTTCTTGCAGTGAGGGAACTGCCAGAAGGCCCTCGGAGCTGGACCGCAGTGTCCATAGTGTTATCCCCCTGGCCACATGTCAGAGAAGAGCTGGTACAAGATCTGTGTAGGTTGTGGCAGATGGGGAGGACAAACCCAAGTCTCACCGCAGCTCATTCTTTGTAATGCCAAGCTGTGGTTCATACACAGCTAGTGCATTGAGCAATCAGGTCTTGGCCGCAGGAGCTAGGGATGTGAGAGAATTCCAATGGAAACAGAAATGGAAACAGAAATTGACAGTGTTTGCTTATTTGTCCCATGTCTGGAATGGAAATCAGGCCAGCAAATCCATGGCTTTTTTCAGCCAGAACTTACTGGAACTCAGTTCCAGCACCTCTCAGGTGGGCACCATCACCATTATAAGAGAACAAGGGAGGCGATTGTGGTGAATTCCAGCACCTCTTTTTCTAGGAAAATAGCGATGGGCAAACCTGTTGGGCAATTCACTGTTGTTGCTTTCGGTCCATGAATGATATATAATTGCTTATATATTTTGCATTGATCCGTTTGCATGAATGGGGTGGAATAACATAATGACAACACAATTTACATAATTCGTTATGTATCTTGTGTAAGTTCTATAATTTAGGATTGCCATATTTCCGACCTGGGTTGCCCAGACATTTTAAACGATTTTCAAAAATTCAGCCCGGACGCTGCTTGTGACAGATACAGGGCGGCACAGAAAATGGATGCCTTCTTACATCATTCTTCTCCCAGAAATAGAAGGAGTTCAGTAGCACTGCAATGACTCCATTACATTGGCACTGCAATATCTGTGTGACTTCTCTCTCCACCTGCAACTGGCGATTGAGGCTGTAAGATCAATTCTGACTCTGAATCTTTGCTCTTATGGAGACTCATACTGTATTAGGTCTGCTGTCTGTGCAGATAGATACCTTCTTTTTCTTTGTAGTGAGGATGAGATGGGCGGGGTTGAGTACAGGTGATCTCTTACCTGGGACCCACAAAACGGGTGCCAGCTCTGAACAATCCTGGTAGATGATTGTGAGACAAAAGTAGATAGGCAGATGCCAGGTAGGTTATGTGGTTTTGCCTGTACTTGCTGGAGAATATGCCTGATGTTGACTGAGAAAACACCCAAGTTAGGAGCCCCATTGTGCTTCAGTGTGGCGTTCCAGCACGTACACGTTCCATCTTATTTTCTTACCTGCTGTCAGATCCAGTAAAAATAATAATAATAATGGTCTGGCGATACTGCTGTGCGTATTCAATCACAGCACATAAATCTTGGTTTTTGTGCTACACAGAAAGCGCCTCGCTCCCAAGAGAAATCCTGAGCTGCAGGAGTGCTTCGTACAAGAAGCCAACAAAATACTACAACCCACACCTCGTCACGCAAAGGCCGATGGTTCAGCAGCAAAGCTTGCAAGACCTGCTGGTGATCTCGCGGATGAACAACCAGTCCCAAAAAAACAGCGACCCAATGTTGGAAGAGAGTTCTGTAAACAGGTAACCAGCAAGTGTGGCTGCCAAGTTTTCGTTAGCAGAAGTTTAACATTTCTGAAGGTGCTTGGGAGAACCATAACTTTTAAGGCAAGTGGCTCATTTTTTTGAACCGCCCTGAGACCTCCGGGTATAGGGCGATATATAAATTCAATGAATGAATGAATGAATGAATGAATGAATGAATGAATGATCCATGCAGTCAATGCACTCCAATCATCTTCCAAGACTGTGCATATACTGTACTTGGAGTGGGTGGCGGAGGGTAGAATTCAAGCTTCTACACTAATACAAGAAAAACTGCTTTCTGATATGTAAACTATTTGAAAACTATGCACGTTAGGCAAATGTATGTACACTTCTTCGTTTGTTTCTGCTTTCTTTGGAGAGAGTCAAGGATTGGGTTTTGGCCTTTAAACCTCTTCCTGAAAATTCTGCTCAGCTCTGAATTTTCATTTCAGGGGCTTCAACAGGCCTTTGCACTTCTAAGCTTTTGCATTTTTAGGGCTCAAAACATACTGTTTTTTGAAAATGACATTGAAGTTCTCATAATGTTTAAATTTCTGCACCCAGGTCCAAATCTTGCACTCCATGGGAAGTATAAAGTCCATCAGAACCTTGTATAAGCCAGGGGTGTAAATGTTGAAAACTGTTACTATAGTAGCTATTTCATACAAAATACATACAGGTAATCCAGACATTTCTGCCAGCCTGTTGCATTGCAGTAGTTTCCATATTGTCCTCCCATATTTTTCTGAGACCTGATCTATGGTGATATTTTTGAATTAAAATGCAATTCTAGTGCCATTCAATGACTGTGGGCAAAGGGCTATTGAAAGTACCCAGAGAAATCCTCCCCTTAATTTTCTGCCTTGCCCCTTTTTTAAAAAAAATAGGCCTCTCAAACTCTGCCACTTTAATATTCAATCCTGAAATGAGCCTTTATCAGTCCATTTTTGTTCTGTTGCTCATATATTGGTTTCTTTTATTTTTCTCTAGAATGAAAATAATAACAATGAGCATTTGTTTTTTTTCCAACAACAACAAGAAAAAGATGGCAGCAATCTAAAGCTCCCCAAATAGACTCTTTTGGGACCATTTCAGGAAATAACTAATTAAAATGTCCAATAAGTGGGCATTTGCAACTGTGGAGAGCCAGTGTGCTGTAGTGGTTAGGAGCGGTGGACTCGTAATCTGGTGAACCGGGTTCGATTCCCTGCTCCTCCACATGCAGCTGCTGGGTGACCTTGGGCCAGTCACACTTCTCTGAAGTCTCTCAGCCTCACTCACCTCACAGAGTGTTTGTTGTGGGAGAGGAAGGGAAAGGAGAATGTTAGCCACTTGGAGACTCCTTAAGGGGAGTGAAAGGTGGGGTATCAAATCCAATTATTATTATTATTATTATTATTATTATTATTATTATTATTAGTTGTTATAATAGGCTGTTGGTGGTCTTTGGGGCAAAATACTTAGTGCTGTTGTCTTTATCTTCCAGTTCTGTTTCCTCAGCATAGCATTGTATTCTTCATTCCAGGGTCTGAGTGGATCTTTCACAGAGAACATGGGATAGTTCCTGGAGCCCGAAAGATGCTATTTTCTATTGAGGGGCATACGGAACCGTTTAAACTGTTCAGCTATATCCTTTCCAAGTGAATTCCTATGCAGCCAGCCTTTCCAAGAGCTTTCATGCAGCCTGTGAAGTTTGACTTGTAAAGATAATTGGGTCTTTTTTTAAAAAAAAAAAAGTGGTTCTGAGATAGTGGAAGCTCCTGACTTTCTGCTCCCTGTGGAAGTATGTGGATGGTTGTTTGCCAACTGGAAAATTCTCTTCCAAAATTTTCTTTTAAAACGAGAGCTATGTTAAGTGTCTACAGGGTTAGCATGGCTCCCAATCATACCCTCATCTTGATCTACAGAGGTGTGTGGAGTCCTACAGAGAAGGATGGTATCTCCTGCAGTGCATTTTGCAAATTGAATCTTAAGGACTGAGCTTGAGGTGGCACATGGCATTGTGTCTGTTTCCCTTGATGTTTTGTGGGTTTTTTTTGTAATGAGCATCTGCTTCAGAGGCTACAACTGGAAGCAGAAACCTAATTCTTCTCATTCCAGTCGTTTCCTCCACTTTAAAAAAATCTTCTTTCAGCTGATTTTGCATCTGCAAAATCCTATGTTTTCTCCTTATGGGGAAAAGGCTGCTTGGAAAGGACAGTTTTGAGTAGAAAAACAGCAGAGGGGAATAGGTCTAAGCAGTCCTTCCCCCTGCTTTCTTCTGTTCCCTATTGCATCTCCCAAAGATATATTATTTTTTTTAAATAATAATTCAGGGAGATATACATGTCCTGTCTAGTTTAACTCTAAATTCCTCGCATTTTCCAAAGCAGTGTTACATTAGTAAACCTAGAGAAAAGTTGCAAAGAACAGACTGTTCACCAATCTCAATAAAGGCTTAAAAATGGCAAAGATTTGCATTCAAAGGGGTTTGGCTTCCCCCATTGGAATAAAACTGAGTCCTGTACACCTCTGGATGGTGTCTGCAACGTCTGTAGTTGTAAATTATTTGCTAGGGCTCCTGTGCTTTTCTCACAGTTTTCCTTGCTGTGGGTCGTATATCTTTGCTCCCAATTTCATTTACTTTCCTCGCTTCCCTGCTGCATAGCCATGCTCTCAGCACTGTTTGACGGGAGGAAGGGACAGTGAAGTTGCACTTAAAGTCTCCACAGGCCCCAAATGACTTGCAAGGCACAAATTGGGCTGCCATCTTCTTGGCATGGAATATGGGCCTGCTCGGAAAGAAGTGCAATGACTGCACAGCACAGACTTCGTTCTTTGGGACAAAGTCCCTGCAGTTGCATGCTTATCTTACTTTAAATGAAAGTTTATAGTCATGATTACTGGGAGGCGAGGGGCTGGGGCTTCCTGGCAGGACTGAGACTTCCTGGTAGTGGCAGAAAGTGTGATAAAACCTATTAACACCCAGAGCAGAAGAAAACATGGCAATAATGAATGTGTGCTTTTCCATGAAGTAATCAGGACATTCCACCTCTTTATCTTGTGGGCACTGCTGCCAACCATATCAAAGTCGACGGGGCACTTTGAATATACTAATGTATTTATAATATAATAATGACGGCCTATATCTACTGCACGTCAAGTGTAGCAACCGCTTCACTTACAGTGAAGCTTACAAAAATGTAAGCCAAATATCACCTGTTGAATGTGTGTATTCTCAGGAGAAAGTGACAACTAACTGTCTGTATGCCGAATGTGAGATTTCTGCATTCTGTTCAGTTCCACAGTATTTGACCTCTAACCACCATCTGTATGATGATGATTATTAGCACTTGTCCTGTGCCCCATAATGCTCACTCTGTCTATCAGACCAGGCCCTACCTAATAAATAATAATAACTAATCCAGTACCAGAACGGGAACAAAATTTGCACTTTCTGCTTGATAGACATTGTTTATCCTGGTTGCAGAATTAGCCTTCTGGGCTTCTGTGGATCATACATTGGCATTTGCTTCGGCAAAATATGGTAAAATAAAGTATATCATAAATCGTACGGGTGCTCTACCAACAGCAGACAGAATAGGGGGCACTGGAATTACCAGCCTGGCAATCATAATGAGGCAGACCATATTTTCCATTAGGCCATATCTGTGCTGCTGCAAGTTCACCAAGCAATCTGTGAGGTAGCTACCGAAATGCAGAACATACTTTTTGGATGTAGCACCCTGAAAACTTCATCTTAAAAGCAAGTTTGTACCCCCGTGTTTGCAAATAAAAAGAATTTGTCCCCTTTCTCCTCCGTTATTATTAACTAGCAAAATACCCATCATCGTGACCTTGATGGGGTGATGTGTGACTAAAAAGATGTTCCTACAGGCAGAGCAAATCTTCCTTAGTCAAGGTCACCCACCCAATGTCAAGGGCAGAATTTGCCTCTATTGCTCTATAGATTGTTGAAAGGACTACATTTGTACCTTGGTTGTTGAACGCTCTGGAACTCGGACGTTTTGGCTCCTGAATGATCAAAACCCAGAAGTGACTGTTCCAGTTTCCGAATGTTCTTTGGGAAGCCGAACGTCCAACAAGTTCTTTTGGAAGCTCCTGTAGCCTGTTGGAAGCCGTGATTTGGAAGTCAAATGCTTTGGAAGTTGAACGGACTTCCGGAACGGATTCAGTTCGACTTCCAAGGTTTGACTGTACTGCAACGGTTGTGACATTTTAGTTGATCCTGATAAAAGATCAGGATCTCAGGTAGGTGCCATTGCCATTGTAAGAGAACAAGGAAGGGGAAGTTCATGGTGAGTTCTGGCACCTCTTTTTCTAGAAAAATAGCACTGCTGTTCCTGCTACCTGTCTGGGATTGCAAAATGGAAGGAGGGGATTTTCAAGCAGCTGGCAACCCACAATACGTGGGCTGCACTTGGCTCTGTGGAATCACAAGTCATGCAACATGCTAGGGAATGTTACTTTGCATAGCAGAGATGTCCACCACTGTCATTTACTTAATCCCCAATCCCAGAGTGAAGACAGGGTGAGGTGGCCATATCCAAAGGTGTAGGAAATTGTGGCTATGTCTTTTAATGCCCTCTAGTTAAGAGACTGGAATGAGTTCGACAAGAGCAGTTAGGGTAACATGTTGTATAAATGGCATACCCTCCAAGTGTCCAGGGACAGTCCTGGAATTAAAGAAGCTGTCACAGTTTCTGATTTGATCCCGGAATGTCCCGGGTTTTCCTTTTTTCCTCTCCTTAACGTCTCGGAGAACAATTAGGTGTGTGTAGGTAAGTGTAGGTGCAAAAATAGAGTCCTGTTTCTACTGAAAATAAAATACCTGCACTAAATGAAGGAAATGATGAATCTGACATACAAAGCACTTCCTATAATTTTGAAGGAAAATGTCATCAATCCACTTTAAATTATTTAATTGCAATGCATCAGCAGCCAGCAATTTTTAAGGAAATGTGTGGAGCATCAATTCCTTTATTGTAAATGGAGCCTTACACTGTGTTTTCAAAAGTAAGTTGCACTGTATTCAATGGAGCTTACTCCCAGGAAACCGGGTAAAGACTGGGCAGCCTTACATTGCAATCCTAAACAGTTTTATTCAGAATTAAGCCCCACTGAGTTCAATAGGATTTACTCTCTAGTATGTTCCTGATCTTTCTCACAGTTTGTATTATTATTATTTTTCGACCTTTTCCCCTAACAGGGACTCAAAGCAGCTTACAGCTAAAAATCTATTTCATTCCATTTGTCTGTGAAAGCTGTTGTACACAATCCCTTCCCTTGCACATTTTTTTCTTTACAACGATCCTGTGAGGTAGGTTAGGCGGAAAGGCTGCAATTGGTTCAGTGTGACCATGTAGATGTTTATATGACGTCTGTGCGTGCAGGAGACACAGTGCGGGAGAAGTTTCCTAATGTGGAATAGGATGTCCCTATTTTCATTGGAGAAATGCTGGAAGGTATGAAATGGGGCCCTGGCTCCATAGCATTCTAATTTTTCTGGGCTGTCTCACGACTGCAGCACAACCCATGCTGTCACGCCGTGACCTATCTTGATAGTTTTATCGGCTGCCGCAACAGCAACCCTATTTGAGGGCCAGACTGTCGGGCCGCTTGCTTCCTATGCATCCCGAAGGGCGAACAAAAGAGTTAATTCCCCTTTCCAGTGATTAACGTTTAATGACGGAGCCAGGAGAAAAATGATGCGACTTCCAGTCTGAATAATCTCCAGCAAGCTCTGAGTCAGCAAAGATGGTGGGGGCTGGGAGACCAATAACAAGCGACGCGCCAAGGAAGAGTGTGTTCCAGGAAAAAGAAGGCTGCTGTTGCATCTTTTAAAGGCCAGCGACTTCTGTGTTCTTCCTCTGGCGCCGCTGAGCCACAAGATGGAGGCAGCGCTGAATGGCCAGGGTGGGCCTACCTTCCCATGTTGTGAAGGCATTATTCTTGTCTTGGGCTTTTCTCCTCCTCCTCCTTGTTTAAAAGACTCCCTGCTGAGATAAACCGAACAACCATTGTCCGTCCGTCTTTGATGTGTGTATTTTAGAAACCTTTCCTATAAAGTTCTCTGCCCTGAAGGCTTACCTCATATGACCACAGCCTCATCCTGCCTATAGATAAAGGTTTTATTGGGCTTTATTCCCATTATTTTTGTCGTTTGGGCTCGGCGGCGTTGTTTCAAACACATTGGTAGGATTTTTTTTTTACCTGGGGCAAATCAGCTGTATGCCGAAGGAGGGAATAGAGCCATCTGAATGTTTCTCCCTGCAATCCATCACAGAACTGTAGGCCTTGGATGCTTCTTCTCCAGCCAGAGAACCTTCCAAACCAACACTCCTACCTGGTTTAGTTGCTACAGTAACAACTGGCTGGATATTATCTCTCTACACACCTGTTTTCTTTGCACCCATTGCCCTTCCACTGCTGATTTAGGAAGCAAACATACACATCCTGTGTTAGCCACAATCCGTATCTATACAGTGGTACCTCGGGTTATTCATTCCGGAGGTCCGTTCTTAACCTGTAACTGTTCTTAACCTGAAGCACCACTTTAGCTAATGGGGCCTCCTGCTGCTGCTGCGCTGCCGGAGCACGATTTCTGTTCTTATCCTGAAGCAAAGTTCTTAACCTGAGGTACTATTTCTGGGTTAGCGGAGTCTGTAACCTGAAGCGTATGTAACCCAAGGTACCACTGTACTGTATCCTGTCATTTCTTAGGAAATGCTGTATTTTGCTGTTCTCCCCCCCACACACACACCCACACACAACCAGCTTCAATCTGAATGGAAGAGAATAATGAACTAGGCTGTGTACACACTATACATTTAAGGCACATTCTTTCCCTGCAAGAATTCTGGGTGCTGTAGTTTACCCCTCACAGAATTACAATTGCCGGCAACCCTTAACAAACTGCAGTGCCCAGAATTCTTTGCGGGGGAAATGTGCTTGGAGTGTACTTTAAAGGTATAGTGCTTACACAACCTCAGCTGTTTTTTAAGCTGGCAGTGTGTACACAACCAAAGACTGTGATGCAACACAATCCGAACTGTCTCTTTTTGTCCCTCTGCCTTGCTGCAACCAAGGTGTTGGGTGTTCGGAGAGAAGGAACAGCAATCCAGAGGGTGTGGTGCTATGAAGAGCAAATGGATTGATGCTTTTTATAGAAACCTCTGCAGGTCTTTCCTTGTTCACCCTTACACACACTTTCCCTGAAGAGCCTCACAAACCATGAGGCGCCTGAATCCTCTTTGCACACAAATTATAAATTGCATAATGGTGGTCAAATCACAAAAGTTAGACTTCGTGTGTATCTTATTTTGTTGTCTGTTTTATGAGCCTAACTCAGAGCAAGGTTGGGAAACTTGTGGCATTTCAGATGTTGGGAGTACAACTTCCATCGTCTCTGTTCATTGGCCATGCCAGTTGGGGCTGATGGAAGTTGAAGTCCAACAACTCCTAAGGGCCTGAAGTTCCCCATCTCGGCCAAGGATGAAGCCACTCCCTGAAAAGGATCAATGGGATGAGATCCAGCTCTGAGAGCCTTCTGGCAGTACCCTCACTGTGAGAAGTGAAGCTACAGGGAACCAGGCAGAGGGCCTTCTCAGTAGTGGCACCCGCCCTGTGGAACGCCCTCCCACCAGATGCGAAGGAGATGAGTAACTATATCATCTTTAGAAGATATCTGAAGGCACTGGTGAAGGAAGAGGAGTGCGGGAGGAGTGCACCGCCCCCGGCAGCACAATCCCAGTAGGGTGCCATTGCAGCTGCTCCCTGGCCACGCTGGATGCCACGCCCCTGCAGGCGGCATGCCCCGCCCCCAGGAAGCACACCAGCTCCACCCCCACCTGCTCTCTGCCCCCCACCCCCAGTGCCAAAGCAGTGAAGCTCCGCCACTGTCTGAAGGCAGCCCTGTATAGGAGTGCCTTTTAATTTGTAATGTTTTATTGCACTTTTATATATGCTGTCAGCTGCCCAGAGTGGCTGAGGCACCCCAGTAAATGGGTGGGGTATAAATAAAATTTAACAACAACACCACCACCACAATGAGCTCTCCAGCAGGTTTTTTCCCCTAGCCAATGGAAAAAAATTGTCCAGTGGCTATGAGGGCAAGGGGATGTAACATGACATTTTTCAGACAAAAGCAGATCCAAAAAAGCCTGGAACATAATATATTCCGAGAAATATATTGGGGGGGGTTGCCTTTGGTGTGGTGGTGGTGGTGGTGTTTCTTTATACCCTGCCTTTTCCCCCTGACAGGACCCAAGGTGGCTTATGGATAAAAAGAATTGCTAAAAACATAGGGAAAACGTTAATTAAAAATAAACAGTGATAGCATTAAAACGGTATACAGTGGTACCTTGGGTTACATACGCTTCAGGTTACATATGCTTCGGGTTACAGACTCCGCTAACCCAGAAATAGTACCTCGGGTTAAGAACTTTGCTTCAGGATGAGAACAGAAATCATTCTCCAGCGGCGCAGCAGCAGCAGGAGGCCCCATTAGCTAAAGTGGTGCTTCAGGTTAAGAACAGTTTCAGGTTAAGAACGGACCTCCGGAACGAATTAAGTACTTAACCCGAGGTACCACTGTACATATATAAAAACTGTTTAAAACATACAAATAATTACAATATAAACAGCACAGCACTAGCCCTTTGATAAAAAGCAGTCGGTTCCCTAAGCCTTTTGCAACAAGAAGGTCATCACCTGCCAGAGGGAGCCAGTCTACAGTAGCTTCTGTAGGGAGGAAGTTCCAGAGTCTGGGAGAAGGCACCAAGAACGCTCTCTCTTGTGTACCTGTGAGGGTGGCAGGCATGAGAGAAGGGAGACTCCCCACAAGATGCCAGAACCCGGAAAGGTTCATATAAGGGAATACAATCGGATAGCTTGAACCTAAGCCGTGTAGCACTTTGTAGGTCATAATCAACACTTTGAATTGTGCCTGGAAACAGGCAGTGGAGATGTTCTAGCAAGGGAGTTGTATGCTCCCTAGAAGCAATCCCGGTCAGCAATTTGGCTGCAGCTCTTGTGGCGCTGTGGATTAAACTACAGAGCCTAGGACTTGCCGATCAGAAGGTTGGCAGTTCGAATCCCCGCGACGGGGTGAGCGCCTGTTGCTCGGTCCCTGCTCCTGCCAACCTAGCAGTTCAAAAGCACGTCAAAGTGCAAGTAGATAAATAGGTACCGCTCCGGCGGGAAGGTAAACGGCGTTTCCGTGTGCTGCTCTGGTTCGCCAGAAGTGGCTTAGTCATGCTGACCACACGACCCGGAAGCTGTACGCCGGCTCCCTCGGCCAATAAAGTGAGATGAGCGCCGCAACCCCAGAGTCGGCCACGACTGGACCTAATGGTCAGGGGTCCCTTTATCTTTACCTTTTGAGCCAGCCGAAGTTTCTGAGCACTTTCCAAAGCCAGCCCCACGTAGTGCGTGTTACAGTAATCCAAACTGGATGCAACTGAGGCACATGCCACTGAGGCCAAATCGAACATGACATTTTTATATTTCAGCCAATGGAAGGAATAGGGTAAAAATAAAAAATAAAAAAGTCTTACGGGATTTTTCAAACAAAAATTGATCATGCAGAGGAGACATGAATGCCCTTCTTTTGACAGGATACACATGGATTTGTTTTGGGATAGTTTACTACCCTGGGATGCTTCCAGGCAGGAGTTTATTGTGGAATCAGAGCTCATGCACACAAATTTTCGCAGCATCCGCATGACGTTTTCATCAAAATGCCAGCCAGCTCTTCTTTTTCTTTTTAATTTTATGTTTGATCTGAATTTCCCCTTTCCCAGAAAATTTCAGTAAGTAAAAACAACTCATTACACATCCACATACATTCACTGTTGGAGTGGAAGCTCATTAGTGCATTTTTTAAATGGGTGGTTTATCGTGTGTAGTGATTTTTGGGTGGGTGATCTCTATCGCCACACCCTTCCTTCAGTTTGCTCCTCCTCAGAGCACAGCCTATTCATTCTGCTTCCAGCGGATCCCAATACGAGAAGAACAACACCAATTTCTGCCATTTGCTACATGCTTAAGGCATGCCTGAACTTCAGCATCCTGATTCAGAGAAGCTATTCCATCAAAGTCTCCACACAGTCAGGCTGTGTACGCATTATCATTTGCACAGCTGGAATCTGTGAAGATGTGTATACATGGCATGAACCACAATCCACACCTCTCCTGTAGTTTCTTGAGATAGACTCCTGCTTGATGCACTTTCCTGCAAATCAGTTACCAGCTGATTAGAAAACAGAAGCCACAGCTAAGCTGATGTGTGTACAGTTCAGCCAGCCATTGCACATGTGTGGACAAACAGCTTTAGTGAATTTGGGGTTTGGCGTGGGAAAACAAATCAGTTAATGGGCATCGGGTGAAGATAAACCCACCCACCCTTCTCTGGGGTGTACAGCAACATAAGGATGTGACTGGAAACACAGCAGGTGAGGAACAGCCTTGCTCTATTTTAAGCTGCTAATGTCAGGTCCGGATTTAGGTTTGATGAGGCCCTAAGCTACTGAAGGTAATGGGGCCCTTTATATGTCCAGCTGTCCTTTTGCCAACAACATATTGTCGCTGTTTTTTTGTGTTGAATATATGCCATATGGTAATTTATGGACCTAATAGGTATCTAAAGCCATTTGCACATGTTGCCATTCAACCAGTCCATGCAGAATGTAGGCACCCTATATATAGAAAGGAGCAAACCAGTGATATTTTAGGGAGCAGGTGGGGCCCATTACTTACATCATAGGAGCCTACACAACACAAAACACTGTTGCTGTATGTAGGTTTTATTTTATTTGTTTTTTATTTTATATTTTGGAAATGTACATCCAGGTTGTTTTTTCCTTTAATTTTTTTGGGGGGCCCCAAGAGAGTAGGGCCCTAAGCTATAGCTTGTTTAGCTTATACATAAATCCGGCACTGGCTAATGTGTACATAGCCCATGTTGCTTTGAGGTATTGCATGAGACCGTTGACTGGATACCTCAGAAACTCATGTGTAGATGGCAACACAGACCTCAGGGTTTGAGGCACAAAGCAGCACAGAACTTTGACCGAGGTTTTATTTTTTTAATTTCCCTACATTTGTATTCCAACTTTCTTCCATCATAGACTCCAAGGCAGGA
The DNA here is from genome assembly GCF_964252035.2 of Podarcis erhardii. Taxonomy (NCBI): domain Eukaryota; kingdom Metazoa; phylum Chordata; class Lepidosauria; order Squamata; family Lacertidae; genus Podarcis; species Podarcis erhardii. The sequence goes on along the minus strand of NC_138502.1, from coordinate 32,601,164 downwards.
TCCATGTTGTTCCCAGGTAGTTGCCCATCCAGGCACTGACCTGACCCAGACGTGTTTCAGCAAGGTGGGGGCTTGGGGCTGGTCATGGGGGGCATACTTTTTTCGATGGGAGCACAAGACTCATAATTTATTGCACAAAGCAATTCAAAACTAGCCCCAAACTTTGGCCTATCGGAGAAGATTCCTTCTCTGAGTTGCTTTATGGACTATAGGATGTATCCACAATAAAGACACTTACATATTATGTCCAGCTAAGAGAAAATGTGCTTTTCTTTTCAAAAACAAATGTATAGAAAAATGGGTGGTTTTTATCTCCTCCTGATACAAGTAATTTAACAAAGAAGATAGACTACTCTTTAAGTTTGTGAGTTAGGTTTTTCCCCCCTCTTTCGTGATATATGATCAATAAGTTTGCATTATCCTTTCTTTGATTGCAACTTATTGTTTTTTGTTAAATAAAATGATTAACAATTTATTGTAGGAAAAAATACCTTTGGGTGGGGTTTTGAGGGTATATCAGACTTTGGGGTTTGCATTTAACACTCCTTTAGTGCAGTCCTGTGCCAATCTGCAGTGACAACAACAACAATTTATTACTTATACCCCACCCATCTGGGTGGGTTTCCCCAGCACTCTGGGTGGCTTCCAACAAGAGATTAAAAATACATTAAAAAATCACACATTAAAAACTTCCCTAAACAGGGCTGCCTTCAGATGTCTTCTTAACGCCAGATAGTTGTTTATTTCTTTGACATCTGATGGGAGGGTGGGTGCCACTACAGAGAAGGCCCTCAGGTTGGCCCAATCTGCCTCGGAGTTGAGATCTGGGGCAATGTATCAGCAGGTGTCCTGCTGTGCCCCACAGTAAAGGTAAATGTAAAGGGACCCCTGACCATTAGGTCCAGTTGTGACCGACTCTGGGGTTGCAGCGCTCCTCTCGCTCTATTGGCTGAGGGAGCCGGCGTACAGCTTCCGGGTCATGTGGCCAGCATGACTAAGCTGCTTCTGGAGAACCAGATCAGCGCACGGAAACGCCGTTTACTTTCCCACCAGAGCAGTACCTATTTATCTACTTGCACTTTGTTGTGCTTTTGAACTGCTAGGTTGGCAGGAGCAGGGACCGAGCAATGGGAGCTCACCCCGTTGTGGGGATTCGAACCGCCGACCTTCTGATCAGCAAGTCCTAGGTTCTGTGGTTTAACCCACAGCACCACCCGCATCCCACAGTAAACCACCCTAAACCGCAGTTCCAGGAGAAGCTTGAATGACTGCAACCCGGCCCTGAAAAAGCACAGGAGTTTCCCCAGCAATTTTCAGCTTCCTCTTCTGCACAATCTTCTCGTGTCTGTTTCCAAAGTGATAAAAATGATGGTTTGGTCAGAAATGTGCTGTTATTGGTCTCATTGTTGGGCACACTGCACAGCATCTGAACTTTCAATGCGTTAGATGTTGCCCTTGGAAGTGTATTATCTGATGGAGCCATCAAAGAAGGTGGCCTCGAATTGAGCCACTTATAAGAAGCAACTCTTGGTTGGTATGACAGCATGGTGGTGGTTCCTTGACATCGAGTAGGTAGGAGAAAGTGGAAACTGACCAACCCCACCACTGGAATATTGTCTTTTGGTTGCAATTGTCCTCTTACAAGTTTCCATTCATTTCCATGGGCCATAGGCAAGACAACATCTCACCTAATGATGTCATGCAGCAGTGGGTAGGCTTGCAGGATTTACATTACAGTGGTACCTCAGTTTTCAAACAGCTTAGTTCCTGAACAACTCAGAACTTGAACACTGCAAACCCAGAAGTAGGTGTCGAACTTTGCCTCGGAAGCCGAACGTGCTCCCATGCTTCCCTTTTCATTGTTGCACAGTTACCGGTAATTTGAGCCCCCCACATAGTAATTAAGGCTTCCTTCCTTCCACTTTTACCACTGGACAGCTCATTTAAGCCGCCCCCCCCCATCATAATTAAGGCCTTCTGTTTCTGATTGCAGTGTTCTGAGGTGATATTTGGTGCTTTTGTTTTTGCTATTTTTTTCCCCCGCTTTTGTTTGTGTGGCTTTTTAATTTCTGTGACTGCCTGGCTTGGTTTTCATTGTATGATTGATTGATTGATTGATTGATTGATTGATTGTGTGACTGCAGAAATGGATAAAAGCCCCCCATCCAAACAATTACAGTGGTACCTCGGGTTACAGACGCTTCAGGTTACAGACTCTGCTAGCCCAGAAATACCGGTAGTACCTTGGGTTAAGAACTTTGCTTTCAGGATGAGAACAGAAATTGTGCAGTGGCGGCGCGGCGGCAGCGGGAGGCCCCATTAGCTAAAGTGGTACCTCAGGTTAAGAACAGTTTCAGGTTAAGAACGGACCTCCAGAACGAATTAAGTTCTTAACCCAATGTACCACTGTACTATCATCAGTGCAGGTAAGAAAATAATAATAATTTAATTTTTATCATCTACAATACTGTCTCGTTTATTTTATAGTACAGAACATTGATTATTGCTTTCATTTTATGGATCAATGGTCTTGTTAGATAGTAAAATTCATGTTAAATTGCTGTTTTAGGGGTTGTTTTTGAGAGTCTGGAATGGATCAATCTGTTTTGCATCATGGGAATGTACGCCTTGGTTTTGGAACACTTTGGTTTTGGAACGGACTTCCGGAACAAATTAAGTTTGAGAACCAAGGTACCACTTATTTGTTTTTTGCTTGAAGCCAACCAGAGCCAGGTGCAAAAGAATGGCACTACTGTTACTATATATACATAAAATTGCCTTATTCATCACAGAGCATCCAAGCATCTTTAAGACAAGCACCTCTCTCGCAGCCTGTAACATTTTTCTCTGTTTTCACAATAAGAGTGTCACTGGAAAAGGTGGCAGATAGAACAGTCTCTTGCAGTGGGGTGTGGAATGTGAGGGGCTGATTGGGTAGTTCCCATGCCATCACTGATAGGATGCAGCGACGTCCTCCTTCATGCTAACTGACCTGTAGAAAGGACTCTGAGAAATGAAAACAGAGATGGTTATACATTAAAATCTTTAAATAAAAACATTTTTTTAAAATGTTCATACAGCCTAATGCACACTTACCTGGGAGTAAGTCCCATTCAACGATGCGTGCCTTAGTTCTGAGTAGACACAAATAGGATTGCTCACTTCCTATCACAGCCTTTGTGGGTGAGTTCAAAGGAAAATATATAGCTGGGGAGGAGGGAGAGACCATCCGGTTTATATATTTCCTCTGGCTGCATTATCAGACGTAATTACTTTGAAATCAGTCCCATTCAATTTAGTGAAACTTGCTTTCAGTTGCAAGAAGCCAACTTAGTTTACTTACACACTATACCATTCACAACAACAAAAACCCAGGGGACACCCACCCCCCATCTAGTCCAACCCCCTGCGATGCTGGAATCTCAACTAATAGAACTATAGAGCACATTCGAAGCGCATTCTCACGCTCAAAGAATTCTGGGCATTGTAGTTTACTCCTCGCGGAGTTACAGTTCACAGCAACCCTTCATAAACCACAGTGCCCAGAATTATTTGGAGAGGAAAGGGAGGGGAGAATATGCTTTCAAATGCGGGCTGCTTAAGACTCGACCCGGATGCCTGTTTACCCGGAGGAAAGCTCCACTGCAAGAAAATGGGAGAGGTTCCCCAGCAGGCGAGGATACAGTCTGGCATAAATATCGATAGTTGACTTAGGCGAGCTTCTGACTCCACGATGCAGAACACAGAACACCCTCGGTGACCTATGAATAACGTGGTCTTTCACAGGCTGCAGCCCTATTGAGAAAGGGCTGGTTTTTTAAATTATCCAGATAAATGCATGCATACATGGCTGGGGAAACCCAGCCAGATGGGCGGGAGATAAATAAATTATTATTATTATTATTATTAATAATAATAATAATACATGCATACATGGGAGCAAGCACCTTAAAAGCAACGCGATTTCCTTCTGAGTTAACATGCACAGTGGTGCACTATTAGTTCTTATAGAAAGCAGGCCATTGGTAGGAATTTGTAACAGCGATCCTCATTATGGCATTCGGTAGAGCAAAGAAAGAAAGGAAAAGAGAGGTGCAAATGTTTATTGCTCGCCTTAGCAGGTTCTTGTTTTATTCCCCGCACCCTAAGACCCCCTGCAATGCATCACTTGGGAGTTGGGTCTGTTCAGCCTAAAACCTACCATGTGAGTCTAAAAACCTACCTTGTCTCCAATGTACACTGGCTTCTCTTCCATCTCCGGAATGTTCGCACGTAGCCCTTTGAGCGACGCGTGTCAATCACCCCACCCCCTTTAATTCCTGGTCGAAAGCGGAAGAGGGCAATTGCGGGAGAGAGAAAATGAAATGTACAACAGGAATATGAAGATAGATAGGCCACTATGGGCCCAGGCGTGTCTGGATCTCTCCACAACAGCAACAGAAATTCAGCATCGGGAGAGAGCAACGCGCTTTGTACACGTTTGAAAAACGTGTGCAAGTGTTTACACGTCGAAAGGCAGGTTTGCTTACAGCAAGCAGCCAAGACAAAACAAAATATCGGCCAAATTCCCCCCCCCCCAAAAAAAACTCCCACCGGATGCTTTATTTCCCGAGTCTTGAAATTATTTTGAATTACTGTATTGGTGGCAGCAGTTTACATGGAAAAGGGTGGATTCTGTTGTTAGAAGTGGAGGCGGCACAGGAGGTAAAAAGGAATATCTCCTTTTAATATTTAAAATATTAAAACTAGGATCTCCTTTTAATATTATTTCGGGACCTTGGAGGGACCTGTAGAAGATCAGCTGTTAGCCCCGGAACCGGCTTTCAGAGCTGAAGTTTTGCCCCCATTGTACAGCGGCTTAGTTAGGTAAGGGATCTCTCCCACATGCTCCGTTTAGATGGGAATGTGCTCACTTCCTTCAAAATGAATTAAGCTAGCCCTGCAGGGTGTTTTTTTTCGGGGGGCTCCTCCTGATCATTCTACCGAGTTGGGGACCCTGGATCTCTGCCCCCTAAGTCCTGCCCTGAGGGCACCACTGAGAATGTAAGAAACTCTTATCAAAAGGAAGAAATGACTCCAAGCATGTGCAGAGTGCTTTCCTCTCCCCGCGGAGTTAGCTACATACACTTAGTTCCTTTTCACACATCTGGAATCAGGTGGGGGTGTGTGTGGACAGTTTCCATGCGTGGAATGGCAACTCTGAGCCCCAGCACCTATCTCTCTCTTTTTCGATAGGACTCCTCTTGATCGTTCTTGGTTTTTACACAGTCCAAGGTCGGATAATGTCTCAGGTCAAATAAAGGAAGGAGGATGAGATCTTGCAACAGCAGCCCACTGTGAGCCCATGTTTCCTTGGAAAGAAGCCCATTGAATATTATTATTATTATTATTATTATTATTATTATTATTATTATTATTAATACCCCTCCCATCTGGCTGGGTCCCCCCAGCCACTCTGGGCAGCTTCCAACAAAACACTAAAATACAATAACCTATTAAACATTAAAAGCTTCCCTAAACAGGGCTGCCTTTAGATGTCTCCTAAAAGTCTGGTAGTTATTTTTCTCTTTGACATCTGGTGGGAGGGCGTTCCACAGGGCGGGTGCCACTACCGAGAAGGCCCTCTGCCTGGTTCCCTGTAACTTGGCTTCTCGCAGGGAGGGAACCGCCAGAAGGCCCTCGGCGCTGGACCTCAGTGTCCGGGCACTACGATGGGGGTGGAGACGCTCCACTGAATTCACTTGGGCTTCCTCAGTCCCAAGTAAGTGCGCACAGAACAGCAGCCTGAATTCCCAGGTATTTGTATTTTACTTCTATGTTTTTTGTTAAAGAAACGCGTGCAAGAGTTGGCGTCCTTCTGATGCTGCCCTGTTGTAAAATATCTGGGGGATATTTTAAGCGAGAAGGACCCAGACTGCAAGGGCCACAACTCGCCTTTGATGATCGAAGGTTTTGAAAGAGCTGCGGAACGACTGCCATTTACAACGCCGATTTTATTTATGTCTTTATTTCAGAGGATTACTGTATTCCGCCCTAGAAGCAGCGGTCGAGGCGGCTTACGGCAGTTTCAAAAACGAATTAATAAATAAAGCCGAGTGCACACAATGGACACAATCAGTCCGTAGTTGTTTCTGAATGAAACACGCCACTCGTCGCTTCCCATTGCGAGTTTTGCATGCCTGCGTTTCAAAATCAGCAATTTAATTAACACACGACTTTCCATTCAAAAAAGTATGCACCTCTACTGAGGCCAAGCTGGGCTGAGTCAATAATTATGAGTGTTAAGCTCTGATCCTGAACACCCCACGGAGATACAGTGGAAATGGGGCTTGGCCCCACAGCAGGTCCGGGTGACACAGTATACAAGGAATAAACGCCTGTAAACAAAATGATACAGTAGCTGTGGGTATAGATACAAATTAGTTATAGGTAGATGCGGTTGCATAACGCGGCATTAGAAAGAAAATAGCTCCCTTATTCATTTCTAAGAATCGCTTGCAGTTAAGTAAGTTTACTGAAGTAAGTTCCAGGTCGGGTTGTTTCTGTACCGGCCTGAAAAAAATTGCAAACAATGCAGGCAAGTGTAAAAGAAAATACTTGGTTTTGGTGGGAGAGAGAGGTGGAAGCGGAATTAAAAAAACTGGATTAAACATAAAAGAGAGGCAATCACGTGTTTAATATAAAGCTTTTGCAAGAGGTTCCTGTTCTTCCGCATCTCTGGTTCATTTCAAGGTGGCTTACCTAATAGATCTTCGAGATGGTCATTATCATTATCATTATCATTATCATTATCATTATCATTATCATTATCATTATCAACATCATTATCAACATCATTATCAACATCATCATCATCTTTTGGGACGTAGGAAAATAACTTGCCCCAAGAACGGAAAACAGAGAGTGCTTAAAGTTTTAATAAGTAATAGTCGCTAGTGCGTAGCAAGCGACATAAGGGACGTTTAAACCGACAACACAGTAACTCAAAGCTTAAGAATTAAGATTTGTTGTGGGGGAAAATACCATGTTAGAGGATATTATTATGGGAGATATGCAGCCCATAATGAAGGCCAGTTAGAATTAAATGATTGCAACTCAGTAGCAATCATTTCAGTAGCGATGAAATAGTTGTAACCAGGGGTGTTTTTTTGGGGGGTGTTTCTTTAATAAATAAAACACCTTATGTCAGGGGAGGAAAAGGTACCGGCTGTGTTCTGTAAGGAAATGCGGACCTCCAGGACAGACCTGTGCTACATTAAACAAAAATAAATCAGGAAAATCTTATGCGAACTTTTTTTAAAAGGTCAGCAACGCTGTCGCAGGGAAAGATTCCGCTCGACTTCTTTTCATTTCTCTCTCCCTCTGGCTGAAAACTGTGTATTGTAAAAACGCAGAGAGACGGGCAGGCATTTAAAAGAGAACCTCGCGTTCATTTAATAAAAGGAAACAAAAATGGAGATCAAGAAGTTTGCTTTCTTGGTTAACAATTCGTTTAAAGGTAGAAAGAAAGAAAGAGCCTTCGCGTAGGGTTGGAAGCGTCCGTGGCAGGTATTGACGGCAAGATTAGCAGCAGTTTAAAATGTGGATTTTTATTTGTTTATTGACCGCTCCTGTTATTTGAAGTCGCGATTAGTACAAAATGAAGTTAATTGTTGCTAAGCTGTTTAATACGCTCGTCTAGAGAAGCAAGGGGAATGCATTGTAGTAGACAGCAACGATCGTTGTTGTTGTTTAAAAAATAAGGGCCGAAGCTTTATTTATTTGCTATATAATATGCAGCTTGCAATAAGAGACTGACACGATTTCTAAGAACGTCAGCATCTTTAAATATAACAGGGTTATCTCCCTCGCCTACATTAATCCTCTTTACAACCAACGGTTTACTTTACAGATTCATTTTTCAGAGGCGAGTATTTTGGGACATTATCTTGGTCATCTGGCTGGGTTAAGTGGAACACCACGCCAACACCCTAAAATGGGTTTTTTTCTGCACCAAGAAAAGCCGGCCTCTGCTCCCTGAAGAGGAAGAGCCATGTTGCAACTTAAGAAAATAACAGACGTTAAATTTAATGCATCTATGAGGAAGCTCCTAGGTGTGGTTTTGGTTTTTCTCTTTATTTAAAATAAATGTTTTCAACAGCTTTTTTGGGGATTTTCTGCTCTAGTAAGTGGGAAGGTTCTTTTCTCTGTTCGGGAAAATTAAAATTAATTACTCTCTTCCTCCCCAGCATTTTGCCTAAATAGTAACTGTTTTCTCCCTTCTCATTTATCGATATAATTAGCAAGCTAATATAATCCTGCTTGGCAGGGGGTTGGATTCGATGGCCCTTGTGGTCTCTTCCAACTCTATGATTCTATGATTCTAAGCTGTGTTCGGAATCCAGAGGGGAATTCTCCTGCGCAAACCCCATTGCAGAATTGATGGGAACTGCGCAAGAGCTCTTTAAACAGTAACCTCAGGGCTCGTGTACTGCTTGCGCAGGAGAACGTCCCCCTCTCTTTCCCTGTGCCTTTTGCACAGATTCCTGGGAACTGTTCTGAAAAATATGCCCCCCGCCACCTATTTCTCAGCCTAGAAAATTCCACGGGTTGGGAAATTTGCTACAGGGGGGAAAGGAGGAGGAAGAGAGAGAGAATGAGAATGATCTCTCCGGAAAAAGCAACCCGTTTCAAAATCTTAGAAAAACTCTATAAATTCGTGAAAAGAATGCTGTCCTGGGGGATTTACGGCTGTCCAAAAAGCTAAGCTTGTTTCAGGGTCAGCCTTTGACAACTACAGTAACAGGAAACGCTCTGAAGCCCGTCGGTGCTCCTTGCCAGCCCCAAACTTTGTGCGGGCCAAAGGCATCGCCTGTCCGCCCACACCTCACCCGGGAAAACAGGGGCGGGGGCGGCGTTTGTGGCACCCATATGATTTCGCTGACCAGCATCGCTGCAGCTGAGACGCGCCCCACACCCTTCCTATTAATACAGCTTGCTGAAGGCCCTGCTGGGCCAGGGCTGAGTGACTCTGCAGTGGCCCTTCCCACTGGTTTAAAAGGCAAGATGGAGTTTGCTCTCTGGGTTAAAGAGATCCTGGGGGCGGGGGACGCGCCATCGTGCTCCCAGTGTGTTCTGCAGAGTGCAGTATACCTCTGAAACATAGCTCTCCAGGCAGACAGGGGGGGCAGACTGTCACTACCATGTTTTTATATGTGTTCGAAGCCACCCAGATTGGCAAGGGCAGCCCGGTCAGATGGGCAGAGTACTACTACTACTACTACTACTACTACTACTACTAATAAATGTATTATTTATACCCCGCCCATCTGGCTGGGTTTCCCCAGCCACTCCGGGTGGCTCCCAGCATAATTATTGATGATGATAATAATAATGAAACAGTAAAACATCAAACATTAAGAACTTCCCTAAACAGGGCTGCCTTCAGATGTCTTCTAAAAGTCAGATAGTTGTTTATTTCCTTGACATCTGATGGGAGGGCATTCCACAGGGCCACTACTGAGAAGGCCCTATGCCTGGTTCCCTGTAACGTCACTTCTTAAAGGGAGGGAACCACTAGAAGGCCCTCGGAGCTGGACCTCAGTGTCCGGGCTGGATGATGGGGGTGGAGACGCTCCTTCAGGTATACTGGGCTGAGGCCATTTAGGGCTTTAAAGGTCAGCACCAACACTTGGAATTGTGCTTGGAAACGTACTGGGAGATAATATACTGTAGGTGGTGGTGGTGTTGTTGTTATCATGGCACCTTAGGGTGCTTCCAGATGGGGGCTATTTATACAGCAATGCAAATGGGTCTCTCAGTTCTGCTTTTTGTGGCCCACAAGCTTCCATGCATTCCACATTCATTGCTGTGCAGACATTTGCCATCCACACCAGGAGACAGAGCTTGATGGAATGATGTGTCGGCGCTGCAGTGTTTTGTCACAGCCCCTCAATCGCTCCCCCGTACCACCACCATCTTCCACTAGCCTTTTTCTGTTCAGGACATGCCCACAGGTATTTCTGCACAAAACTTTCCCTCTCCTATCACAGAATCATAGAGTCAGAAGGGACCCTGAGAGTTACCCAGTCCAACCCCTTCAATGCAGAAAGGTGCGGCTGATCGAACCTGCAAGCACCATGCTCTAACCAACTGAGCTATCAGAGGTGCGCAAAGAGCGCATGCTACCATCCTTTGTATATATCATGTGTCACAATAGGCAACATGGAGGCTTGTGCTTTGCAGGTGGGGTATAGCCATTTATTTCTCTCTTTATTAAAAACTGAGTTTTGCACAAGAGTGATATTTAGCTATACCAGTCTGCTGCTTCCCTTCATCTACCCTAAAGAACACAGCAGTAATGATATACTGGGATGCAATGATATACTGGAATTTTGATAAAGAGGTCATGCGCAAAATCTCTCTTCTTTCTCTCTCTCTCTCTCTCTCTCTCTCTCTCTCTCTCTCTCTCTCCAGGGTGCTCCTCCATATATCATATTTTATTGTGTGTTCAAGATTAGTTGTACTCACGATGCTATTGCGGTGATCACGCATGATTCCGCTTTCAATACTATTTGTACCCGCGAAAGTTCTAGGGTGGTCACATGACTTCATTTCCACAACTTCCCACTGAAATTTCCCTTAACTTTTAATACCACAAATATTCTGGTTTATTTTCTTCACTTTTGTTGTGCTGCAGCCCCTTCAGGCAGCGATAGGGTTGAAGCATTGGGGAAGCATCACGGAACTAATTAAAGCAATATAAAGCCACCACAAATGCAATATTATTGGGTCAAGAACTGGTTGCAGAGTACACCCGCAATGAAAGAGCAGTCTGGAGAGGGTGTATCCAGAGGACCTGTTTATTGAGCATTGCTCCTAAGTTGTTTGCAGAGAGGTTACATGCTGTTGTGTCAAAGCGATTTTTTATCCCATAGTTTCCAGTGCATTTCCCTGGTCATTTTCTTCATTGAGTGAGCCAGTGTGGGGTAGTGGTTCAGAGCGGTGGACTCGTAATCTGGTGAACCGGGTTCACATCCCCACTCCTTCACATGCAGCTGCTGGGTGACCTTGGGCCAGTCACGCTTCTCTGAAGTCTCTCAGCCCCACTCACCTCACAGAGTGTTTGTTGTGGGGGAGGAAGGGAAAGGAGAATGTTAGCCGCTTTGAGACTCCTTAGGGTAGTGATAAAGTGGGATATCAAATCCAAACTCTTCTTCTTCATTGCAAAACATCTGATATTTTGAGGAAGTGGAACTATTGCACAATACCTCCCAATCAACCATAACTGAGTCACCTGAATTTGCTGGTTTGTGTTTGAATCTCACCCAAATATTGAGACACTCTGGAAGTCCCCACAGTTTCCAAGGCAATCCCACACTGTCTGCCCAGAGAGCAGGTCCTCTGAGCCAGGTTACTGAGATTCAGGTGTGCCTTCAGCATCCAGCAACTGGTGGGAATAGGCATGCTTGCATTGTTTGGGCTGCCAGAGTGTAGCTGGTGCTCAGGTGAGGAGCATAGACAGCTAGGGGTGTGGCAACAGAGGTCATCCACTTAAATTCCACATAACAACAACCCACCCCACGCAGATGAGCCTCCTCGCCAGTAGCAACAGGATGCATAATGTTTTTTATAAAAATTATTTATTTGGATTTTCAGATTAAAATTTTACAGTCAGGTATCCAACACACAACATAAAAATAAGATTCCAAATAATCTCCTGGACTTCCCTCCTCCCCTTTGAGGGTTCTATTGTTAATCATTTCCTCCTGCATCTTTTATGATAATCCAAATCTTTTACCTCTCCATTGTGTCCAAAATTCACAATTAAACGACAAGTGATATTCCAATCCTACTAACGATTTTAACTGTCTTTAAGATAAGTTATAAATTTCCCCCATTCCTTATTAAAATTTTGGTGTTCCTGATTTCTGATTCTTCCGGTCATTTTAGCCATTTCGGCATAATCCATCAACTTGATCTGCCATTCTTCTCTGGTAGGGATTTTATCTTCTTTCCATCTCTGATCCAATAACATCTACAAAGCCGTCGTTGCATACATAAATAGTCTTTTCTGCTTCTTTGGGGTTTTGGCACCTAGAATTCCTAAGAGGAAGGCTTCGAGGGTTTTTAAAGAAAATGTTATTTTAAACATTTTCCTCCCAACTATATCTCATTTCCCAAAATTCTTTTACTACCTTACATTTCCACCACATATGATAGAAGGTGCCAACAACAGGATGCATAGTGGGTATTTTTTGCCATTTGGATTTTCTGATGAATGGGGAAATCTGAAATGAAGAAAAAGTGCAATCTGGCATTTTGATGATGACATCATGTGGACGATGTGAAAAACCTTTGACCATGAGCAGCAGCAATTCTATATATATCAAAAACCTTCTACCAGAAGCATCCTAATTGTGCAGCTACTTGAGATTATTTATGCCCTAGAGATCAGATGAGTCCACTCCACCTACTCGGTTCTAAGGAACCTGGGGAGGCAGGTGAAACATCCTAGAGAATGACACCTGGAGTATCTGTAGCAAAAAAATGTAAAGGCATCCCTAAAAGGGGAAAAATAGAGACAGTTGTTTACCATTGGCAGGTACCAGAAAACAGGGACTATTGTGAAGTCAATGGCTAGAGCAGGAAAAGTAGGTGCTCTGAGGGCCTTCTGACAGTTCCTTCATTGCAAGAAGAAGAGTTTGGATTTGATATCCCACTTTATCACTACCCTGAGGAGTCTCAAAGCGGGTAACATTCTCCTTTCCCTTCCTCCCCCACAACAAACACTCTGTGAGGTGAGTGGGGCTGAGAGACTTCATAGAAGTGTGACTGGCCCAAGGTCACCCAGCAGCTGCATGTGGAGGAGTGGGGAAGTGAACCCGGTTCACCAGATTACGAGTCTACCACTCTTAACCACTACACCACATTGGCACACTGAGGTTACAGGGAAGCTGGCAGAGGACCTTCTTAGTAGTGGTGCCGGGGTGGAGGAAGAGGGGTAAGGTGGGTGTGGGCCGCCCCGGGTGTCACTACTGGGGGGGGGGTGACAAAATGCCGGGCACCACTCACTGCAGGGCCTGCAGTGCATCCGAGCCACGCCTTTCTTCTGGGAGTGACGTGGTGGCTTGGGCGCTAGCAGGCTCCACGCTGCCCCAAACAGTCCACCCGCTGCCTCCCCCTCAGCTGTAGGGCGGCTGAGTGGGAGGAGGCAGGCAGACTCTTCTGAGGCCCCACAGAGTGTCTTGTCCTGGCTTTCACCGCCCCACAGGTGGCTGGCCCTGCCCCTGGGTGCAAGGCACGCACGCCATCCCAGGCGCCCAATCGGCTTGCTCCACCGCTGAGTGGTGTCCGCCTTGTGGAACACCCTCCCATCAGATGTCAATGAGATAAGTAACTATACAACCTTTAGAGGAAATTTGAAGGCAGCCCTGTATAGGGAAGTTTTTAATGTTTGACAATAATGGGATATCAGCTCCGCCCGAGGCATGATGGATAACAGCAACAACCAGGGGGAAAGAAAGACATAACATCTTACAAGGACATGAAGAAACACCACAGACAGAATGCCAACACAGGAAGAACAAGGATATCGTTTGAGTTTCTCACTTGTAGTTTTATAAATCGTTTAACATGCCAAGACAAATTGAAGTTATTAATACTGCAGATGTTGTATAAGGGATTATTATTATGACTGGAATGTAATGGAAATTAATAGGATTTTGGAACACAGAAATAAAGCAAAAAATCAAATCATCAATTCTAGCGTGCGGGAGGCGGGCACTTTATCTAAATTATATAATTCAGTATTTGAACGATCGGTATTAATAATTGTATTATAAATCGGTATTGTTATAATGAGGCTATTATTGGATTGTAATTGAAAACGAATACAGTGGTACCTTGGTTTGCAACTGTTTTGGATTACAACCACATCAAACCCTGAAGTGTGTGTCCCTTTTTTTGGATTACAGCCCTTTTTTGGGGGGGGGGATTACAACCCAATTTTTTGGGATTACAACCCATTTTTTTCTTGGAGGCCCCATTGGCGAAAGCGCGCCTTGGGTTACAACCTGTTTTGGTTTACAGCCGGACCCAAGGTATCACTGTAGAAATTATTATTTTTTGAAAAATGTTCGATGTTGTACTGTGTTTTAATTTGTTGAAGCCGCCCAGACTGGCTGGGGTAACCCACCCAGATGGGTGGTATATAAAGAAAATAACATTAGTAGTAGTAGGAGTATGGAGGCACTCAATCAGTGATCCTTATAATGAAATAAAAATAGGGTGTTGCAAGGGTTAACAGGGTCTCTGCTCAATGGCAGATTCAATTCCTGGCCAGGCTGGTAAAGACCTCCTGGCGCTGGAGAGTCACTACCAGCCTGTGTAGATCAAGTGTGAGGAGCCATTCAGCCTCCAGATGTTGCTGGACAACAACTCCCATCAGCCCCAGAAAGCATGGCCACCAGCCAGGGGTGATGGGAGATATAGTTCAGCAAGCTCTGGAGGGTCAAAAGTTCCCCACATGTGGTGTAGCCAATACTGAGCGAGAGAGACCACTGCCCGGAATCAGTATAAAGCACCTTCCTACACTCTTGTATGTGGGGAAAGGCCATGGTTCAGGCCTACAGGCATACAGAAGGACCTACGTTCAATACCTGGAATCTCCAGTTTAGGGCTGGGAAGAATGCACTCCTGTCTGAAATCCTGTAGCTGCCAGCCATTGTAGACCAGCTTTTCCTACTTAGACTAATAATAATATTATATTATTATTTATATGCCGCCCATCTGACTGGGTTGCCTCACCCACTCTGGGCGGCTCCCAACAAATTATTAAAAACATGATAAACATGAAAAACTTTTCTGTACAGGGCTGCCTTCAGATGTTTTCTAAAAGTCAGATGGATGTTTATCTCCTTGACATCTGATGGGAGGGCGTTCCACAAGGTCGGGGCCACTACCAAGAAGGCCCTCTGCCTGGTTTCCTATAACCTCACTTCTCACAATGAGGAAACCGCCAGAAGGCCCTCGGAGCTGGACCTCAGTGTCTGGGCTGAACGACGGGGATGGAGACACTCCTTCAGGTATGCCATTCCCATCTTTCCCATGCTGACTGGGGTTATTGGGAATTGTGGTCCAAAATATATGGAAGGCACCAAACTGGGGGGTGCTGAGGTAGACAATACTAACATGGATGGACTAAGGATTGTTGACTGTTGCCCATTGTTATTGGTAGAGTGGAATGCAGGGAGCCCAACAGTAGGGGGAGCCAGAGCCAATGAGAGATCAGAGCCAACTAATCCTGGTTTGGACCCTCTCCTTTCTGAGTTCTACAAAGGCAACACTGAGACTTAAGCTGGAAGAAGCTGACAGGCTGTTCCAACCCCTGGACTGGTTGTATGTAAGGAGGCAGGCAAGTGGGATTGACTGACAATGGAACTTGTTGGGGCCCTGCCCCACTTGCCCTAATAGAGCACAGAATATAAGGTTAGACACAAATCTAACAGCAAAAATCCTCTTTGTTCTATCTCACTACCAGAAGAGTCTCTACTAGCTGAATTTCTGCTTCTCACCAAGGCACTGCCTCCACCTGTGGACACCTCAAGGGCATCTGCACCCACCTGAAGGACATGCTGTCCTGGAGAATAGATAGATTACATCTCTAGCCTTTTGATTCCTTCATTAGAATGCACATGACATCTGCCATACAAGGTTTAAGGATCCATTTACCTAGGAAGCAAAGTACAATGAGGGTGAAACTCGTGTTAAAGCTGTTGAAAAGGCACTTTCAGAGCATTGGGGTTTAAGACATTGGGGTTTAAATTACCTGCTGTTGCTTAAAAAAAAAATTGCTTGCGACGCGACTAATTAAAAACAACAGCCGACACCATTTCTGTTCACTTCTTCTGTCTCCTCCGTCAAGAAGACTTTTATAAAGCCACTTTTATACTAGCATGATTTATGCACACATCATAAAGGGCATCCAGGCATCCAGGCAAAGTTATGATCATTTTGTGCAACTGGGGCAGTTTGGTTAATTAACTGTGAACTATATTGAATGGAGGGTGAGGATAAATTCAGGTGGAAAAAGAACGCCAATAAAGAAGGTGGAGGGCAGCCTGATCTCCACATGAACAAAAGGGGATAGTCAAATGGACTGTACTGTTTCATAGTGTGGAGAGAGGAATCATAATTTTGAATGTTCCTCTAAAATAAACAAACACGCCACATTCCCTGCAAGTAGAAAACTAGGGCAGCAGGAAGTTGATGGGTCTAAAATATTCTCTTCAAAAGTACTAAGTTGCTTTGTTCCAGGTTGTTGTTTTTTTGGCAGGACGTTTGTTTGTTTTTGTTTTCTTACATATGCAAGCACTTAAAATGTAATTCCAGACCCTCCAAGTGTCCCTATTTTCCTGATTTAGAGAAGCTATCCCCATTTCTGATTTGATCCCAGAATTTCCCACTTTTCCCTAGGATGTCCTTATTTTCACTGGAGAAATGTTGGAGGGTATGGAGTTACCCAACCCCCAAACTGACTGAAAGCAATCCTGTATAGGGAAGTTTGTTTAATGTTTTATTATGTTTTTTATATATGTTGGAAGCTGCCCAGAATGGCTGGGGCAACCCAGTAAGATGTGTGGGGGTATAAATAGTAAAATTATCATTATGGAATGGGATGCCCCTATTTTCATCAGAGAAATGTTGGAGGGTATGTAATTCCTCACATCTGAAGTATGAAATGGTACTATTCAGTTTACCATTTTTTTTTTCTGCATATATAAAGTCTGAGGGGTGGTCCACACATTAGACAAAACAAGGTAGCAGATTGAGGTGGCAGAATTCTGAGCTGTATGACTTCAGGCTGAAGGAGGGCATGCCATATTTTGGAAAGCTTTTCCATTAAAACAAACAAACTTCATGCATGTAGTAAAGTAGTTCTTCAAGGAGAAAGGTTTAGCACAGAAGTTTTTCCTGCTATGTTAGTTTTCTACCTACAGGAAGGTTTTGTTTTTGTTTTATAGGTGGGGCAGCATTCAGTGACTCACCCCACACTTTGCACACTTACGACCTGAAGCCATAAAATACAGAATTCAGCTGCCTCTGTTCACCACCAGTGTGTAAAACAGCTGGATCTTCATTTGCTGTAGAATGAGGGGTAGAATCCTGACAATGTGGAATGGACCAAACCACTTCATACTGCAAAAGAGAACCATTCCGGTTCCCTAACCCCCTCAAACTCTTCCTGAAAATAGGAAACTTTTGTAGTAGTGCCATTCTTACTGATGAGCTAGCTTTCTGTTTGCAGAGAATTGTTGTGCACAGGAAAGAGTACAAAAATGCCCTGCAGGTAATCTAAAGGGACACTTGACCGCAATGGGACTTTGCCACAGTTTAGCCCCAGAAACTGGTCTGGAAGCCCCAGTCCTAGAGCACTGGTGAAGTTAAGGCAGTTTGGACTTAATCAGTGCCTTAACAGACATTAACTAGAAAGCCCCATGTAAGCAGCTCTAAACATTCCAATAGGTAAAGGTAAAGGGACCCCTGAGCATTAGGTCCAGTCGTGGCTGACTCTGGGGTTGCGGCGCTCATCTCGCTTTATTGGCCGAGGGAGCCGGTGTACAGCTTCCGGGTCATGTGGCCAGCATGACTAAGCTGCTTCTGGCAAACCAGAGCAGCGCATGGAAACGCTGTTTACCTTCCCGCCGGAGCGGTACCTATTTATCTACTTGCACTTTGACGTGCTTTCGAACTGCTAGGTTGGCAGGAGCAGGGACTGAGCAACAGGAGCTCACCCCGTCGCGGGGATTCGAACCGCCGACCTTCTGATCGGCAAGTCCTAGGCTCTGTGGTTTAACCCACAGCGCCACCCGAAACATGCCAATAGGTAATCCCTAAATTATGTAATGTCCACCTGCCTAAATTAGGAGCACAGTTTGGTGGTGGGGTGTTCTTTTATGTAAGCCCTATCAAAATGAATGGGAGCTGTGCAAAGGTCACAGTACTGTGACGTGCCCAGACTGGAGACTTTAAAAATATACAATCCAAAGTCCAAGGCTCAGTACATGACTCACTTGACCGTGTCTTCCTCCTTATGTGCTGTGCACACTCTGTGTTGCTTTTCCCGTCCTCAGGGGAATGCTGGGTATGTACACATGAGTGGCTTAAAACACAGCAAGGTCATTTCTCCCACAGCGTTTCAAGTTGCATTTGCACAGTGCTGTGCACATCAGAGAGGGGGCAGGGATACCTTAACCCATGGGTAGGCAAACTAAGACCCAGGGGCTGGATTTGGCCCAATCGCTTTCTAAATCCGGCCTGCTGACAGTCCAGGAATCAGCGTGTTTTTACATGAGTAGAATATGTGCTTTTATTTAAAATGCATCTCTGGGTTATTTGTGGGGCATTCGTTCATTTCCCCCCCAAAAATATAGTCCGGGCCCCCACAAGGTCTGAGGGACAGTGGAAAAAGTTTGCTGACCCCTGCCTTAACCCAAGGCACATGGCCTTTTTGGTTCCTCTGGCCCTGCACACCGCCCCACCCACCCCAATTCCTGAAGCTGTCTTCTATGCATGTGCTGTCATCTGTGTATGTGCAAATTATACTGGAACCTTTTGTGCATCAACAAGTGTGCTAACAGGGGGGAGGGGACTCCCATCACCTGCATCCCACCACACCCTGAAGGCTTTACATTTCCCTTTTTCGGCAAGAGGCCAAGAGGGTAAAATTCCAGCCTGGCCAGTAAAATTTAGGTCGGAGCAGGCCTCCTTATGTGCAGAGAGAGTGCCTTTCTTCACCAATAAATAATCACTAAGAGCCTATTTACGGAGAACAAAGAATTTCCAGGTCAGAGGGTGTGACTTCCTCTTGGCTAGCCTGTGCTTGACACTTCTTATTGCAGAAACTATCCACTTCCTAGTGCCTATGTACAGTTGCCTCAACTGTGGCCTCTTTGGCTTCATGGTGGGAGACCACAAGAAATGCAGTTAATGGTCATAAAAGGCATTCTTATATGCAGTAGGAATGGTTTGGCCAGTGCTATTTTTCTAGAAAAAGCGGTGCCGGGACTCACCACGAACGCCTCCCTTGTTCTCTTATAATGGCAATGGTGCCCACCTGAGAGGTGCCAGAACTGAGTTCTGGCGAGTTCTGACTGAAAAAAAAAGCCCTGAGTTTGGGCCATCCATGTGCTGCACTCTGAAGTATTTGTTTTCAGGGCACCGATGGTGTGCAGTGGCATAGCGTGGGTTGCCAGTGCCCAGGGCCACGTGGGGGGAGAGAGGGAAACAGAGGGAGCATGCATGTGTAATCAACAGCCTAACAGCATCTGCGTCACCCAGTTGATTGCAGCCACGGAGATTGGAAAAGTTGTTCCATTGCCTAGAGAGGGCACTTCCTGGTTTGCATGGAGAAGCCGTTTTCAATGGATCCCAGAAACAGAAGCTCACAGCTGTATTGAGGCAGCACTGGGTATTGAAATTTAGCGCTCCTGACAATTTTGTGCCCGGGGCAACCGCTCCTGTGCTACGCCACTGATGGTGTGTTCATCTTCTACACCCCAGATGTTGATTTGTCTTCACTCTAAATAACAGAAACTGTTTGCAGTCGGCATGGTTATCTGTAGCATGGTTTTTTGCTCTCTGAGCCACCACAGAGGGGAAATCCAGTGAATATGTTGCTTATCACATTTTCACCTCACAACAACCCAGTGAGGAGGGTTAGGCTAATGTGTGAGGCATATTCAGAGTTTGTTTAGCTGAGCAGCCTTGGGCTGGGGGGTAGATAGTGTGCTAGGCAGCCCAGGTCACCATCAGGCAGTTTCGAATTGAGTGCAGAATCTCAGATTTCACTTTTAAATTAAAATTCTTAGCCTTTATGCTTGCAAAGCATGGAAATGAGAGCTTTCGGGCATGATACAAATTGCTAGCAAACAGGGTTTCAAGATTTAATTGGATCCAGTGCTGGATGAATCATCAGATAAAGTTCAGTTACTCCATGGAGACCAGTTTTAGTCAGGAGGGCAGAGAGTTCAGAGCAGATTTTGTTTTTTAAATAGCTATTTTGGTCTTGATCTTTCACCATTAACAGGGAACAAAATAAGATGTTAATGGGGAACAAAATTTCAAAGATGTCATTTCCTTCTGACTCTTGAGTGTATTTTCTTTAAAAAAATTGAAATTACTGTACCCTTCCTTATACATCTCAGAACATTGCTACTTATATTGAAGTTTTAGCAATATGCACTTTTATTACATTTATTGTTACACACACACACACACGAGAATGAGATGCAGAAATGGGGCAAACCAAATTTAAGGGATTGACATAGGCAGATTCATCCACCTCTATTTATAATGCCAAAAAAATCCAAACTAGCTGCTTGAATTGTGCCTGGGATAGGAAGCCAAGGCCAGCAAGGAAATTGTGTTCTCTCAGGATTGGCTCCAGGTTTGAAGACCTGGACACAGCGCCGTCTAATGGGCCCCATACATTACCTCAGGGGTGGGGAACCTTTTTCAATCCAAGGACCATATTTTTTGTGTGGGGACTTTCCAGGGGCCACATGACCGACAACATCTGTTGGAAGTGGTTGACAGAGACCTGTGGAACAGCTCCAGATCTGCCCTACTCCCTTGGTACATAGGTGCAACTTTTAGGTCGTAACTTGTTGATGAAATGGAAAGAAGGCTGATCGCCAAAGAATTGATGCTTTTGAATTATGGTGCTGGATGAGACTCTTGAGAGTCCCATGGACTGCAAGAAGATAAAACCTATCCATTCTGAAGGAAATTAGCCCTGAGTGCTCACTGGAAGGACAGATCCTGAAGCTGAGGCTCCAATACTTGGGCCACCTCATGAAAAGAGAAGACTCCCTGGAAAAGACCCTGATGTTGGGAAGGAGAAGGGGACGACAGAGGATGAGATGGTTGGACAGTGTTCTCGAAGCTACCAGCATGAGTTTGACCAAACTGCAGGAGGCAGTGGAAGACAGGAGTGCCTGGCGTGCTCTGGTCCATGGGGTCACAAAGAGTCGGACATGACTAAATGACTAAACAACAACAAAAAATGAAAAGGTGGTGTCTTTGGGCAAAATTACCTTGGTAAGCATCTCTCATAATAGCTAGGGTGGAAAGATGCACACACACACACACACAGAGGAACTGGCTTTTGCACCTTCAATCATTTTGTGGAAGAAGGAAGAGGGACTTTCAGAAAATAAGCATAACAAACTTGAAGAAATTGCTGTGTATTGTTGTGTCAATCAACATGGTGAAGAAGGCACAAAAATCTATACTATGTGTTTCTAACCACCTTACAAATACTCCCAATGTGGGTGTGCATTTGCAGGGGAGAATCAGCTGATGAGAGTGGCAATTTAATTCTCCCCTGATTTTCTTACACAGTCTGATTCCTCTTCCCAAATAGCCTTATTTTCAATTTCGAAACCCCACTGGGAACTGCTTTTTGATCAACGGTACTAATGGTCCCTGTGATTCCATTCAATGTGAATTAGAGTTTATTGAAGGGCACTTACCGTAAGTACATCTAAAGTAATTTTTAAAATAGATAACTGTCATCCAGAATAGCAGCCTTGACACCCATGAAATGGTTGAGAAATTTTGTCGATTCAGAGCATGGAACACGGGTTGGGACCTTCAGACCAGGGACTAAAAGCAGCTCTTCCGTCTTCTTTACCCAACCTTCAAGGGTGTGTCCACACTGTTGTTTACAGTGGATTAAGGGCATCCCATGTGTGCCTGTTTTCCACTGTTTTCCATGTGATGTCATCTTCATCAGAGAGACAGTCCGCACTTCCTCCTCCCCATTTAATTTGGATTTTCCTGATCCTCAGAAAGAGGATCCGACCTATTACTACTCTAAATTCACTTAGAGTCCTAAGGTGACAGATGTTGCCAAATAGTTTTTGCAAGTACCCCAAGCATAAAAGGTCTCCAGGGTTGCATTTAGCAATGTGCTTTCTGACAGACGCACACACAAAATTCTAAAAGTTTAGTGAGACAGGAGCTCCTCTTGCAAAAGCCCTGGTGATTCATCTCCATCAAAGCTGTTTTCCTATATGTTTAACAGTTCTGGCTTTGAGAACCCTTTCTATCCATTTTCTTTGAACAGAAGCCAGATTGAAAGGTTTGAAATTTCCCAGTTCCTCCCTGGATTCCATTTTTTAAAAGCAAAACAAACCTGTGTTACAATTCTAATCCTCGGGTTGATTTTAATTATATTGGTCAGTGCTGTTAAAATGTTAGTATTTGCACACTTGGAGACTTTTGCCTGAATGCAATTTGACCTTGGCAACTTCTTGATGAATTTGCCCGTTAGTTCTAAAGATTCATCCTTCGTCAGCTCGGTTTATCATACTAGAAAATACTGGATCAGATATCACCACCACCAACACTTCCACGGTGAAGGCCAATGTAACAAACACCACCACAGAGTTACTCTGCAAATTCTGGCCTAATTCAGAACTCAAGTCCTCTTTGTAGGTTTCCCAATAGCCATCTGGTTAGTCAATTGAAGAACAAGATGCTAGACTCAGTGAACCTTTGGGCTGATCTACCAGGAGTTTTCTTATGTTCTTATCATCCCTTGGCCTTTTATTGTTTGTTAGGTCAGACTGTGTTTATTTAGCAGCGAAGGGAAGACACATCCTCAAAAGACCCACACATATTCTAGAACTCAAGCACACTACAGTGGTACCTTGGGTTAAGTACTTAAATCGTTCCGGAGGTCCGTTCTTAACCTGAAACTGTTCTTAACCTGAAGCACCACTTTAGCTAATGGGGCCTCCTGCTGCTGCCGCGCGGCCGGAGCAGGATTTCTGTTCTCATCCTGAAGCAAACTTCTTAACCTGTGGTAATATTTCTGGGTTAGCGGAGTCTATAACCTGAAGCATATGTAACCTGAAGCGTATGTAACCCGAGGTACCACTGTATTGAGACATATCCTTGGCTTCAGACCTTAGTAAGAGATGCCCACAGAACCAAGTGTTTGTTACTCCATCCCCCAGTCTCTCTCTTTTTCGCACACGCACACATACAGCTCCCCTCTTCCATGCAAACAAAGAGGTACATGATGGGTGTGTGCCTTCAAGCGACTGAAACCTTCTCCCTTTGACCTTTTAAAATTCTTTACTTGTCTGGCTGGCTACTATACATACACCTGCTCTGTTGACATATCCTCTGTCAACCTCTTAAAGGGCCCTGCAAATAAAGGGCCCTGCAAATAAACTGAAACCCCTCTGAGCTGTCTGGGACATTTGTTCCGCATTATTTTTGTGCATCATTTTCCCCCGTGGAGAAAGTGCTCCTGAGACATTATTATTTCTCAGCCTTGGCTTGTAAAGACAAAGTTCGGAATGGAAGGTCACTCTTCATTCACGACTACCTGAATGGGTTTTTAAAACCGCTAAAATGTTCTAAAAACAGCGATCCAATGCTAGTTCTGCTTAGAGTAAACTCACTGAAATTCAAGGACCTTACTAACTTCAATTTATTCACTTCATCAGGTCTAGTGTTGGTCACAACCCAATCACACAAATATTGGTGTTAATTTCTAGAACTGGAGGCCGGCAGCAAGAATATTATTGGCACAAAAATGGAAGCAAGAAGAATTACTGACAAAAGAAGAATAGAGGATGAAATTAATGGACTATGCAGAACTAGATAAACTAACAGAAAGGATTCTTAATCGGCAGGACCAGAAATTCACAGAATA
The DNA here is from genome assembly GCF_964252035.2 of Podarcis erhardii. Classification (NCBI taxonomy): domain Eukaryota; kingdom Metazoa; phylum Chordata; class Lepidosauria; order Squamata; family Lacertidae; genus Podarcis; species Podarcis erhardii. Next base: position 32,577,451 of record NC_138502.1, on the reverse strand, counting down.
CTGGAGTAAATTTACAGATTTTATATGAAAAGTATTTGTGATGATCAGACTACATTTGTAGGTTTGCAAGAAGTTTTGTGAGGAGCATTATTTGAACTATTGCAAAAAGGGATTAGAGGAAGGACGGTTAGCTAAGATAATTAAAGGCAATATGAATCTAAGAAATGCATAAAAAGTGGTTAAAACGGTGGATCATCAGAGGTGCTGATGGAAGTCAAAAAAAGATTGTATAAGGGGTGAAGCTTTGTGGTATGTTTTATAATTTATATGTTAAAACCAATAAAATTTATTTTTTAAAAAAGAAAAGAACTGGAGGCAGTTTCTCTACAGTAACTGGTTGACAACTGTGGAAGGAGAAATGTGTTTTGCACAAGAGAATTTCCTATCTTGATAAGAAAATAAAAAGGGAACAGAAGAGATTCTGTTGATCACATATTCTAGGAAGGATCCTAGGGCTTAAGACAAGCACAGGCACAAGAAAACCTTCTAACTCACTTAATGACTATAGCAAGACTTGGCACTGCTAAATTCTGGAGAACTTTGAATATAGACCTTTTGAGGCCCGATTTTTACAACTTTGGAACCTAATATTAATGAACAAACCAAGCACTTGCATGCGAGGAAAAACCGAGAGGCAAAAAAATCAAGCCCTCCTTCTTCAGCTTGGTATAGTTTGCTTTTATACGCAACATCAAAGGAGCATGCCTACAGACCACCAACAGCGCATGGGAGTCTGTGGAATGGCACCTTTATCCAATAAGCAAAATAAATTTATTATCCAAGGCTACTAATTTTGTGCACTGTATTTCTGCATGGTAGGGTGGAGGGGGTTGGTCTCTGTCGTAGTCCCTTCTTTTTTGTATTGTTATCTGAAAAATGAAAATAAACAAATATACGAATGAATTTTTAAAAAAGCAAATAAATAAATAAATAAAGCAAAAAACAAAAAGACCAGACTGGGCAACCTTTTGGCCCCTGGCGATGACATGTGGTGATTGGGTGGGTGGAGTGCTATTTTTTCTAGAAAAAAGAGGTGCCATAACTTGTCATGAACCTCGTTCTCTTATAATGGCAATGGCACCCACCTGAGAGGTGCAGGAACTGAGTTCCAGTGAGTTCGGGCTGGAAAAAAGCCCTGGTTGGGTGGAGGCTGCATGCCAGTGGGAATAGCTGGACCTGGCAAAGGGCAGGAAGGAGGAAATGGTTGTGTGAATGCGGATATGTGCACACATTCACATAAACTCACAAACATACACACATACTAGAAAAATTAACCAATAAACTGAAACTGACACGGGGACAAATAGAAGAAGATGCCTTCACAGTGGCGTAGCGTGGGGGGTGCAGAGGGGGCCGGCCGCACCGGGCGCAACATCTGGGGGTTAGGGTTAGGGGGCGCAAATCCACGAGTTAGGGGGCGCAAATTACTTGCCTTGCCCCGGGTGCTGACAACCCACACTACGCCACTGTGCCTTCACCCCGGTATGGCTCCCCTTTATCACATGCACTGCCCAACAAGACATTGACAAAAATCCACCAACAGCATACCAATAAATATGGCTAATCTGATCCAAAACACTCACCCACTCCACTCACACATGAAAACAAAGATCACCACAGCCAATCACAAACAAACAACCACACCCTACGCCAACCCCAACCTCTCTCACCACCAGAGGAACACAAGTGAATAGCACAGAACCTGCACAAGCGACGCTGACACAAAACTCCACATATATTAAGTGTAATAGAATCATTGCCACCCGACCCCTCCCCCACCCATCTCCCACCCCCTTTCCCCTTCTTCTTCCTAATGTCTCAACAAATGAAACTGATCTGTAAAAAATGTTACTTGGAGGAAAAAGAGAGAGACATTGCACATACTTTTGTAAACTAAGAAAATATTTAATAAAAGTACATTAAAAAAACCATACACACATATTCATAGATGCATGAAAGGCAGGCATTTAGCTACTGAAGTTGGCCCTCGTCTCTCCTTTTCCTTGAAGGTGGGAAACCGGCCATAATAATAATAATAATAATAATAATAATAATAATAATAATAAACTTTTATTTATATCCTGCCCTCCCCAGCTGAAGTCGGGCTCAGGGCAGCTAACATCAGATATATAACATTAGTATAAAATCAAACAATAATTAAATTACCTCCTAAAAACAGGTCAAAATCAAATTACCGTATTTTTTGCTCTATAAGACTCACGTTTTCCCTCCTAAAAAGTAAGGGGAAATGTGTGTGCGTCTTATGGAGCGAATGCAGGCTGCGCAGCTATCCCAGAAGCCAGAACAGCAAGAGGGATTGCTGCTTTCACTGCACAGCAATTCCTCTTGCTGTTCTGGCTTCTGAGATTCAGAATATTTTTTTTCTTGTTTTCCTCCTCCAAAAACTAGGTGCGTCTTGTGGTCTGGTGCGTCTTATAGAGCGAAAAATACAGTAATTAGATGGCTTTCTGCAGGGTTATGGTTGGGAACAGTAAGTGCTCATTTGAATCTTTACCTGCCATATAGCTGCTAAAGAGATGTAGTTCTGCCATCGGTGAAACTTCCAACCTAAAGAAGCAAGAGAAGTGCTTTAAGAATGTCAGAGCTTTGGTTGGCTATGTAGGATTCCAATCCTTTGCCCATAGATCTGGCATTCTTCATGATTTTTAAAGCACATCAGTAACACAGAGCTGCAAGCACTCAGACAAGTATATCACCCTCTTATCCTCCATTGCTGGAACCCAGTGTTGACTCAAAGGAAATACGCTTTTCATATGCTCACTCTTTGAGTTTTCTGTTTTTCCACCCCTAGTACTGTCACTAGGAATGGAATGATCTGTCAGTTTGGGTTTGCTCAATTTCTCATTTTCTAGTCTGAAACTCAATTCTCCATGTTTCTGCAGCAATTTGCAAATTAAAAAAAAAAAATTAAAATCCTCTTTAAAATTCTTCAGCATGTTAATTTCTACGAATAAACAGATTTTTGTATGGTTTTGGTGAACATTTTTTCAAGCAATTTCTCCTAACATAGTGCATTATTTTTTTACTAATATTTTCATTTTTAGGCACATTTTCCCCTAATATGTGCTGTTTTGTAAACACTGGACAAGTGCATCGCAAAATTCAGACAAGTGTGAATTTTGACAGATGGCCGTGTTTAGGTTCTCCTGTTGTATCAGAAATTGCGAATTTCTTGAACTGGGTTTTAAATGAAAGCTGAATCAAATTCTTCCCCCATCCCTAACTGCCACCAAACACAGTTTGCTATTTAGCATTCTGGGAAATGACTGATCAGCACCTGTTTTCTTCTTGTTCCAGAGAGGTAGCCATTCTTGCCTGCTGCCAAAAAAATACGAAACCCAAACACTTAAAAAGTAATCGATTTACTTTTGCAGTAGCTTTTCTGGGTCTGCTTCATGATGAAATGTTTGGGAATCCATGAAAATTTATGCCACAATCAATCAATTCACCTTAAAGGGGCCACAAAATTCTGTTTTCTTCTCAGGATGTAGCTATTTAGTGTGTTCCTTCAGAGAAGAGAAAACTTGCCCATTGATTCCCATGAGGAGCTGCCTCTATGAACCAACCCAAAGAGCGTTGAGAATGAAGATCAATTTGCAAAGTCTAGGATAAATGAGGGTTTGTTTCGGCCTCCAAGTGGCTTATCAAATCTTGCATTTTAATATATTTCTGCAAAAAAAAGGAATTTGCTTCTTTATGTATTAAAAAAATCTATTTATTTCAGACATTTCAGACATTTCCTCGTTATATTTTGAAATACACAATCCTTCTTCTGTGGGGCACCATTTAGAATGACCAAGGAATATAAATTAGCAAACAAGCACCAATAAACATAAATAAAAACAAGGAGGAATGGTTAGAAGTACTTTTTTTTAAAGGTTTGCTTGAATACATGTATAAAATAATTCAGTAAATCCTATTCCAATTTGTTTTAATTGTTTTTAATGTTGAATTTTACATTATTGTGAAATTACAAAGCTTGAAATTATGTGTGTGCTCTCTCTCAGTTAGAATCTCTCTGATTCTACGAATTAAAGTATATCCAGTTTATGGAGTCAATCACACACACACACACAATTAATTAATTAATACCTGTTTTAAACTTCCTCTCATTCTTATGGGGATCAAAGTGGTATACAGTGGGCAGGACTAAGCAAATCATGCCAGGATAAAACACAGTAATGAAACATCAAAATGCCTAACTGTATGAAAAAGTTTTTAGCCTTTATGTTTTTAAATGAAAGTTGTTTGGAGACCTTCAGAAGCTACTAAGAAATCTGATCAACAACAACAGCAACAACGTCCCCAAAAAGATTGTAGTGTCAGTGCCAGTTTTATCGTTGTGGGGAGGATATCGTTGTGCGGGGGCCACCACGGAAAAGGCTCTCTCTCTTTTTTCTCCCACCTTCCACGGCAAAAGTACTCAGAGGAGAGCCTCGAGTGAGAATCTGAGAACCTGGCATCAAGCTCTTACAAAACTATAATCCAATTTGAATTAGCTGTAGCCTGTAATTATTGTGAGGTTTTATATCTTGTTAATATTTTCCCCCAAAACTTATCATACCACCTTTGGATAGTAGGAAGGTTTTTATCTCTCCCCCACCCTCCCACCTCGTATTTTGCTGTTGTGTCCATTTTGGAACTCTGTTGCTTTTATTATTATCGCTTCTCTGATCACCAAACCCAACAAGACTCTGATAGGATCGAAGGGGGACTGAAAGCTCTGTAAATTGCTTCGTAGGTACGAGTATTTTTCACCCGATATCTTTGCACCGTAACACACGCTTCCTCCAACCGATATACGAGCCTGTTTTGCTACACGTCTTCCAAATATTAGTGCCCCCCCCCACATTGCTTCTTCATAAATGGCATTTTATGGGGTGATGCATAGAGATGCCACCTTGAAAGCAATTTAAAGGCAAACTCTTCAGTATTCCAGGATGTGGATTTGAGAGATTTAGAAGGTTTGAGAGGTTTAGAGGGATACAGTTTTCACAGTAGTCCTTATCCCCACCCGCTTCTTGCATGCAGTCCAAACTTGCAGTAAAGTTTGCTGGCGACTCTAGCACTAAAAGCAAATCACAACTCACCGGGCAAAATCTTGTGGGCTTGGTGCGTTAATCCCATCGCAAGGGTCCACTTCCTTACCCTGCGCTGCGCTTTTCCTGCGCCTCCGCCATCGCAGGCGCCTCCGCGGGTGCGCTGAGAAAAAAAAGCAAGACCTCCATCCCTTCCCCATTTAAGTCTAATCAAGGGACTCGAGTTTGGGACGAACCCCCGCGTTAAATTAGATATTTGAAATGCATAAATAATTATGCTCTTTGTCTATTTAACGATCATTATTTTAAAAAAACTGAAAACACTATATTTTTAAAAAATGATCTTGCTTATGGTGTGTGACGTTCTCTAACGCTGTTTGGTTGTAAACCGTCCTGCGCCCATTTTTTCTGGTGAAAGGCGGTATAGAAATGTAATAGCTATAAACAAGTTTTGGATGAGATGCGCCCCAAATTCCCTCTCCCTTAACTTTTGTTTTGTTTTGTTTTACGAATATGCTGCGGTGTTGTTTACTTCAGAGGAACCTGAGTCTAAAAGAGGAATTAAGCCGCCTTGAGTACCGGTTCTGGGGGAAAGGCGGAATAGAAATAAATTAAGTACAGTAACTATTTTCTTAAATGCCAGTCGAATGCTCTATACATTCCAAGCTGGGTTCCCTCCTACCCACCCGTAGTTGCAATGACTGTTATAGAAATCTTTGGCTATACAGATGTCTGCTTGGGTGTTGTTGCTGCTGCTGTTTTTAGCGTGCGCGTCTGTCTGTCTGTCTGATTCTTTGCAGAAACTACACCTGCCGCACTGAGAGAGCAAAAACCATTCCTGCAGCTCAATACCCACGCGCGCTCATTTGTAAACCCCGCGGTCTTCCGCGGAGCTTATGCCAAGGTAAATGCGAATAGCATCGCAACTTACAACCCCCTATTGTGTAGCTATGTATTTTTATTCTTTTTGTATCTATCCAAGCCACTAGCGTCAGCAAGTAAACGATCCAACCTTCCCCACGCCTTGGTGCCATCTATAAGCCAAAATCTAAAATTTAAAAAGGGCAGATCTATCCTTTCTCCAGCAAAACACACAACATCCAGCCCCTTGAAAATATGCCTCAAGTTGTGAGTTTCCTGCCTATTAATTTCAGTTTTGAAGAAGGTAAATAAGTGTCCATTCTACTGTCCATCCTTGTATGGTGGGGACTGTCTATACTGTACTAGAAAACCATCCCATTCCTTGTATGGGAATGTATAGCGTGCAAATGAGTCGGGTGCCCAAACCTAGCACTTTAGCCATTTGCGCTATAGTAGACCTCAATACTTGAGGAAAATTGTTCTCGTTCAGGCTAACGCGAGCCGCCCCACCTTGTCCGATGCAAATCAAGTCTTGGAAAGCTAATAGGCGCCAAAGGCCAGCCTGCCGCGCAATCAATAACAGCAAAAGTGGACATTCGTTTTAGGAGAAGTGGACAAAGATCTCTGGTCGCTGTTTAGACAAAGTTACGCAATTGTAAGAGAAATTAGTTCAAGGGGAAGTGATAGGCAGCCAGATCCAACACACACGGGAAGTCTCACCAAATTCGATGGAGGGCATACACACACACACACATATATACATATATATATGCAAGTTTAACAGGAAAGCACATACAAAATAACAAGGAAAGAAAAATGGAATTCAATAACTGTAGGAATGATAATGATAACAATGCAAAACACACACACGTCAAGTCACAGTAAAGATGAAGGAGCCATCAATGCATCCAATTTAAGTCAAGCATCTAAGTCGATATAAGCCCAACAGATTTCCAAATAGGCATCTGCACGAAATTGGCCTTTACAAGAAAGGATTGTAGACTTAAATAAGCGCTTATTTAAGCAATGACGCCAGTAGGATTTCAGATCGTGCCCCTTGTGGGTCTGGGAGGAAGAATCGTGTGACAATGAGAGCAGCGTGGCACTAGTGCGTCTAGTCCTCAAGAAAATCGAGGAGTCGTGGGATTTTGAGGCTTGGGAGGAAATGTCGGAATGCATCAAACCTAAGAAGAGGAACTGATCTCACCCTCTATTCCGCACTGTACCCTAATATGTATATGTGCGCACGTGTGTCAGAGAGAGAGGGTGTGAGAGAGCGCTTTTCAAGAAAGTGCACTGAAGAAATGTCCTGGCTCAGTAATTTCTTTTTTAAATTACTCAGTTCCAGGCGATGGCTTATAACTGAACTGTGGCACTGACTCGGCCTTAGTCTCCCCCATCCCATCCCACCCCAAATAACCCTGCTGATATTCTTTTAAATCGCGTAGACTTTTTTATTACATTAAGAGGTATATAAATTGACTAAATAAAATAAATAAAAATAGGGAATAATAATAATAATGTGGTATATATAAATATTACTATCGTTATGAAATAATGCATCATTCTCATCTGATAATTTATCCACTCTAGCTGTAACTCGAAAAAACTAACCAAACACCTCTTCTGCCCGCTCCTTTCCTTCTCAAAGATAGATTGTAGGAAGCGTTCATTAGATCTGGCGCTTTCCAGTTGCTTCTACCTGGCGCTTTAATTTCTAAGCCTCCGGAGGGCAAAAGAAAAGCGCAGCTGAACAATCCACGCGCCACCAAATTGCCTTCCCAAAATATGTGGGAAAGAAGTTGCTAGACAAACAGCGTATTGACGCAGGTGAGAAAGAAAGAAAGACTGCCAGGGTCGTATACCCACTTTCCTGGGAGTAAACATCATAGAACTCAGTGGAACTTAACCTCTAAGGAGGCATGCTTAAGATTGTTTTTGAAAAGGAGGAAGGCTTGGTTTTATTCCACCTGCCGTTTCGACCCTCCCAGTTATTTTATTTTGGGCACAATCTAACAGGACTTGAGAGGGAGAACTTGTTTTCTACTTTGCTGTTTTCAAGAGAAATTGTATCTTTGCTTGCTTGCTTGTTTTTATCTGCTTCTCCAAGAAAAAGCAGTCCGGTGCCTGCTATAAACCCACCACTAATGCTCTAACATGTTGCAGAACACCAAACTTGCCATCCTATACCCATTTGCCTGGAGTAAATTTTCTTGGGCTCAGTGACACTTACTTTTGTGTAAGGGCTGCACTGTAAAACTGCTACTTTTTAACATAAGCCCCTAAAAGGTTTCGGTAACCCTGTAGAATTATCTTAAGCATGTTTACTCGGAAGGAAAACCTACCGAACACGAGACTTGGTGCTAAGTAAGCACCAAGCGTTTGAGTAAGCGTTTGAGGATGAAGATGGATGGCTGGAAATGCAGCCTTACAGCCTGACTTAGCCAAGAACAGTTTGTTTTGTTTTCAATTTTAGCTTATTAAAGATGCAACCCAAAGCTGAATTGCTTAGAAGTCAATTTAATTGATATCAATTGTGTGTATGTGTTTTGAGACTTGCCGGCTTGTTTGCTTCTTTGTTTAATATACTAGCGGTACCACCCTCAGCTGAGTTGCTTAGGTGTGACTTTCATCAAAATCAGTGAAATGTGCTTATGGGTATTGCAGAATCAGCACCCCATTTCCCCCCTTAAGCTCTTCTGTTTAAGAACTGTGCCTTCAAAATACCCTTATGGCTTCCTCCTCTTGGCCCAATATTTGAGGTTTCTTTTTGGCTCCAAATTCAGCAAAATAAATGTGACAAATCTGACACCTTTGAGCTCGGTTTTAAAAAGGCAGCCATGGAATCCCGTGGCTGTCTTTGTGAATAAATTATCTGTTACTGCACATACCGAAGGCAACTTGAAAGAGAATATCTCCAAATGCATTCCACAAAACCTCTCTTTAAATAGCAAATCCAATTTTGTGTGTGTATTCCTTCCAAAATTTATATCAGCCTGGTGGTGGTGTTTTTTAGAAGACAGTGATATTTCCAAAGCTAAGAATTATGAAGGTGGTGTTCAAAAGGCAACAAGTGTTTAGAATTAAAGTTCTCTTTCAAAACTTTCCAAGGTGCCAATACTTTCCAAGTTCTGTACATGGGGCGGGGGGGAGTCTGGGTCGGACCAGGGTCTGACTCACACTGTTTGGTTTCCATGGTGGAAAATTCAAACAGCATTCCCAGCTCCTCACCATGATGGATAACCCATAAAACCAGTGGATCTTTTTCCTTAACACTGAAACATAGTGCTCTTATGCAATTCCCAGTCGTTTCATTGATGATTAAAAGGTAAAGGTAAAGGGACCCCTGACCATTAGGTCCAGTCGTGGCCGACTCTGGGGTTGTGACGCTCATCTCGCTTTATTGGCCGAAGGAGCCGGCGTACAGCTTCCGAGTCATGTGGCCAGAATGACTAAGCCGCAAACCAGAGCAGTGCACAGAAATGCTGTTTACCTTCCCGCCAGAGCGGTACCTATTTATCTACTTGCACTTTGATGTGCTTTCGAACTGCTAGGTTCGCAGGAGCTGGGACAGAGCAACGGGAGCTCACCCCGTCACGGGGATTCAAACCGCCGACCTTCTGATCAGCAAGTCCTAGGCTCTGTGGTTTAACCCACAGCGCCACCCGCATCCCACTGATGGTTACATAGGGAAAAAATCCCAGTGGATTGTGTCCATTCAGGTAAATCCTACTCAGTTGGCCCAATGGTGGCCAGGATCTGACACTTGAGGCAGATGCCCCAGTTGATGGTGAGGTCGCCTCTGAGGGAGTGGGGGCCAAGTTCGGTTCAGGTGTTGTGAACCAGGTTCAGTTCCATCCTTGAGCATGAAGTCTAGACCGGTCACTTTCTCTCAGCCTAATATACCTCACAGGGTCACAGAATCATGGAGTTGGAAGGGACCCCATGGGGCCATCTAATTCAACCCTCTGCAATGCAGGAATCTTTTTGCCTAACGTGGAACTTGAACCCATGACCCTGGCATTAAGGGGCTTATGCTTCACCGATAAAATTTAGGAAGGGATGAGTATATGGGCCACCTTGAGCTCTCAGTAGGAAATATGGGATATAAATGTAATAAAATGATAAGGGACTTATGAGGGAGAGATTATTTTGCTTACCCACTTAAGTGTGTGCAGAAATTGTTAATAATAATATTAATGATAAGAAACGTGAATATTTATATAGCACTAACAAGTGTCCAATGTGTTTCATCTCAGTTCTATCCTTACCAAGACCATGTATGCTAAGTTAGTACTATGATCACTATATTAGATCTGTGTCAGGGCTGACAGAAGTGTGGCTTATCTAAGGCCACCTAGATGTGGATAATCTGAGTTTGTGAATCAGACACTTCCTGGGTAACAGGTCTTTTCTTTTCTTTTCTTTTCTTTTCTTTTCTTTTCTTTTCTTTTCTTTTCTTTTCTTTTTTAAAAAATAGTTTTTATTAAATATTTTTTAATGTGTGATATAAAACAAAGAAGCAAGCAAGGAAATGTACATATCTCACCTCCACTTTGAAGTCATAGAGTCTTTTTCACAGTTCATTTACATTTGGTATGAGACACTATTGCCCTAGACATTAGGGGAAAAGAGGGGGGAGAGGGGGAAGGAGAGGATTGTGGGTAGGTCCTACTCTTAAGCTAGAATCCTATAGGCAATACCTGGTACTAAGCCTCACTGAACTCATGCAACATAATTCAGAGCAGGTATATGGGAATTGTGCTGTAAGCTACTCAGGAGGATTCCCCCCCCCCAAAAAAATATTCAGGTTATGTTCACAGGCAGAGCTGTAGCTTGGGGTGATGGAGCTAGCTTATGGTTACCAGATTTTTTCAATGAATCCAGGGACACTTTTTGTTTTATTTTTGAAGCTGAGTAGCAACAGGAAGTCAGTAGTGGGAATGACCCTGGCCCCAAGCAAACATGCATATTGAATAAAGGTGCAAAGCCCTTCTTTCGCACCTTGTGAAACATAAATGCGCAGAGGTTTTTTTTAAAAAAACTGGGCAATGGCGTGCCACCCACCCATAACTCCTGAGCCTTCCCTGATCTCCTTCCCCCTTTGTTTTGACTGATCGGTGGAGGCTCAGGAGTCACAGATGGGCAGCCGTTGCCCAGGAGGGGCCAGCCTGGTAGTGCAGTTGGCTCTAGCTGGCTTCAGGAGCTGCTCACAGCTTGCTGCTGTGGTGCAGGAAAAAAGGCGGGCGCCATAGCAGCAGGCAGCAAGCAGCTCCTGAAGCCAGCCAGAGCCATCTGCGCTACCAGGCTGGCTCCGGGCTGCTGAGGCTGCCGCTGCCACGTTTCCCAGGGAGAGATTTGCAAATCTGGGGAGATTCCGGGGATGGAATTTGTCCAGGGACAGATTTGCAAATCCGGGGACTGTCCCTGGGAACTGGGGATGTTTGTTAACCCTAGGCTAGCTGGGTTTTTTGCCCCAAGTGAAGCCTCCAAGGGGTACCATTGAGGTTTCCAACCTGTGTGTGTAAGCAATTGGGGGGAGGAGTCTTTGACCCAGGTGAAACTGGGTCTTTTACTTGGGTGAAATAAAGCCTAGTTTTGCCCTTGCCATAGGAAATACTAGCACCAGATTTTCAGTTCAGGGAGGGGTTTGTGATACCATCATTCTAAGACTGTTCCACTTCAGTGCGCAGGAGGGGAAAAGCACACAAATGAATGTTCTCTCACAACAGAAGTTCCCACCCCATAGAAAGGTAGCACATCAGTGCGGTGGCTCCCTGTTTGTGGAATGCTCTCCCCAGAGGCATTCGCCTGGCGCCTTCATTACATATATTTAGGTGGCAGGCATTTCTCTTCAACCAGGCCTTTGGCTGATTAACAACCTATGGCTTTATAAATGTGTTTGTGGGAGGGGAGTTCAATAACTGACTGTGTTTGTTTTTGTTATGTATTTCATATTCTTATTTTACATTTTTCTGTTGTGAACCACCCTGGGATCTTGGATGAAGAGTGGTATACAAATTTAATACCGTATTTATCACTCTATATAAGACACACTTTCCCCCTCCATAAAGTAAGGGGAAATGTGTGTGCGTCTTATGGAGTGAATGCAGGGGAGAGGCTCTGCTCAGTGCTCCCTTTAAAGAGCCGCGTGGAGCATGCTCTTGGGGGCTTTTTCCCAAGGAGGAAAACGGGCTGCCCTTCTCCCTCCTAGGGAAAAAGCCCCCACCCCCAAGAGCCGCACGCACACTATTTAAAGGGAGCGCGGCTCTTGGGGGGTGCCTTCATCCCCACTGCCCGGGAGAGGCTGTGCGCAGCTATCCCATAAGCCAGAACAGCAAGAGGCTATCCCAGAAGCCAGGTCCCTCTTGCTGTTCTGGCTTCTGGGATTCAGAATATTTTTTTTCCTTGTTTTCCTCCTCCAAATACTAGGTGCATCTTATGGTCTAGTGCGTCTTATAGAGCAAAAAATACAGTAAATCATTATCATCATTATCATCCATGGAAGGAGTTCACTCAAAGCTAAGTAAAGGTAATTTTTTCCCTCTATGATAGAGCTAAAGAAACCTGTGGTCCTCCAGATGTTGCTGGACTCCAACTCCCATCAGTCCCACTTAACACAGCCAACGGTGAGGGCTGATGGTCCTTAGTCCAGCCACATCAGGAAGGCCACAGGTTCTGCAGCCCTGATCTATGGGCCTGTTTGAACATCAACGCACATCAAAAGCACCTTATTTGAGCCCTTCTCCCTTCTTGTGTCCAGTATAAATGCAAATAGGGAGGAGAACATGAATCCACATTGCAAACTGACTCAGTCAATCATTCCTCGGGTAACTCAGCAATAGAAATCACAGAAAGGCTTTTAAGAAAACCATTCACCAGATCATTGTGTGCAAATATTTATTTTTCCCAAATGCGTGTGATTGCTCCTCCATTGGTGGGCCTCAGCTCAGCAACACAGGCAATTAGAGAGAGCAGGATGTGTGTCTGGGTGGTGCAGGTAAGATGGCTAGGAGACAGGGACTAGGGATGGAAGAAGAAGAAGAAGAAGAAGAAGAAGAAGAAGAAGAAGAAGAAGAAGAAGAAGAAGAAGAAGTTTGGATTTGATATCCCACTTTATCACTACCCTAAGGAGTCTCAAAGCAGCTAACAATCTCCTTTCCCTTCCTTCCCCACAACAAACACTCTGTGAGGTGAGTGGGGCTGAGAGACTTCAGAGAAGTGTGACTAGCCCAAGGTCACCCAGCAACTGCATGTGGAAGAGCGGGGAAGCGAACCTGGTTCACCAGATTACGAGTCCACTGATCTCAACCACTACACCACATCCAGCAGCTCCATTCAGGTGGATGGGGCACTGCCCCACCAACCTTAGTCTACCAGTCTGTCTGACTTACAGCCAACCCAGGGGGCTGGCCCTGGTTGCCAACTCCCCCCTTTTCAGTCTCAGTTTTGACCTTGTAGAATGCAGCAGGAAGGCGAATGGGACAAAAGTAGAATTAGATGGCTCTGACTGTCATTGTCTCTGGTTCCACTTATCATCGTTTGCCTACCAGCCCCAATAAGCACCAGGTGCTCTGGGACTCATATCACTTTGAGAGAGAAGACGCAGAGGAATCAGTGGTGTAAGTGCCAATGATTTAAAACAGGGGTCAGCAACCTTTTTCAGCCGTGGGCTGGTCCACTGTCCCTCAGACCATGTGGTGGGCCGGACTATATTTTGGAGGGGGGGGGGAGAACGAATTCCTATGCCCCACAAATAACCCAGAGATGCATTTTAAATAAAAGCACACATTCTACTCATGTAAAAACACGCTGATTCCCAGACTGTCCACAGGCCAGATTGAGAAGGCATCACCCGGGCCTTAGGTTGCCTACCCCTGATTTAAAAGGTTGCAATGTATCATGCCTGCCACCAGTCAGATATCAACCAAAGCCTGCCCAATATGCCCAAAAAACCTTCCTAGGGTACTAAGTTGCCAAGAAACTCTATGAATGACATACAGGCGGTATTTGACGCCAAATAAACTGGCTATGATGTATAAGACTGTGTCAAGTAAATGTTGGTAATGTAAGCATACTGAAGGGTCATTTCTTTCAGATGTGGTGGACGTGTGAAAAAGCCAAGGGGTTTTAGGAAATGATATATAATGAAATGAAGATGTTATAATTGATAATCCCCCCCGAGACTTTTCTTCTAGGGATACTGGGGACAAATGACCCCAAAAATATGACTGAAATATTTATGTATGCAACAACAGCTGCCAGAATCCTATAAGTGCAAAATTGGAAGGAAGAAAAAGTCCCAACTGAAGAGGAATGGACTGCAAAAGTAATGAACTATGAGGAACTGGGAAAGTTGTTGTTTTTAAAAATATATATATTTTTATTAAAGATTTATTAGTTTACAAAAATACATGTCTTGTCTCTTTTTCCAAGTTGTGTTTTCTACAAATCAGTTTCATTTGTTGTGAGACATTAGTGTTGAATACAGTGGTACCTCGGGTTAAGTACTTAATTTGTTCCGGAGGTCCGTTCTTAACCTGAAACCGTTCTTAACCTGAAGCACCACTTTACCTAATGGGGCCTCCTGCTGCCGCCACACCACCGGAGCACGATTTCTGTTCTTATCCTGAAGCAAAGTTCTTAACCTGAAGCATTATTTCTGGGTTAGCGGAGTCTGTAACCTGAAGCGTATGTAACCCGAGGTACCACTGTACATTGTTAGGTTAGGAAGAAAAGAGGGGGAAAGAGGGGGAGGGGGAATGATGAGTGGGGTGGGGTGGGGTGGCATTGCTTCTATTCTTCTACTTAGTGTATGTGTGGGGTTTTGTGTCAGTGTCACTTGTGTGGATTCTCTTACTATTCACTTGTTGTATTTCCTTGGTGGTGAGAGAGGTTGTGGGTGCCCTAGAGTGTGGTTGGTTGTCTTTGGTTGGCTGTAGTGAAATTTACTTCTGTGTGTGAGTGGTGTGTGTGTGTGTGTGTGTGTGTGTGTGTGTGTGTGTGTGTGGATCAGGTTAGCCAGATTGATTGGAACTGGGGAAGTTGACACCAAGAGTGAGAGACCAAAGTGCTGAACTTTTTATTGAAGAATGGAAACTTCTTCTTTTTTAATATTTGAGAAACAACTATAGTCAAATGAATTTGCGGGCAGGATTTCAGATTATGAGCAGTGGATTGAGAGTGACAATAAATGTAACAGAGGAAATGTGTATTAGATATAGTTTGACATATAATTCAGCAGATTATGGGTGGGAATAAAAACACCACAGAGGTAAGGGTAGAAAGTCACCTTGTTCATTTTGCAAGAGAAACATATATTGAATTTGAAGTTAATGTGTTTTTAAGTTTTCAAAATTGAATAAAAAAAATTATTAAAATATTATTTTTAAAAAAATAGTTAGTGACTTATTGAATAAGGCCCACAGGATCTGCTTATCTGTGACACCATTTTCCTTCACCCATTGTAATTTACAAGGAAGGGGAAATTCAGCTTTTTCATTAATGTTAGTAAGAAAGAAACCTATTTTATAGGGGATGACTGGTTTTGAAGTGCCCCTGCATCTACCCTGACATGCTGGGGGCTGGCTGACAATCTCCAGTTTCTACTATCATTAACTAACTCAAAAAAGAAGACTCACATTCTAATTTTATTAGAAATTCCAGTACTTTACATCAGACACAAGGCTAGGATGAGCATGCTTAGGATAAATATATTCTTACTGAGCTTCCCATTTGTGACGACAAAAGCTACAATCTACAGAAGACTTTTAAAGTTGAAATTAAACCTTTTGGTGGCTGGAATGTGTGAATCCATGAATGCACCCCTCCCGGCGCTATTTATTCCACAGCAAAATGAAACCCACAGAGTGGAAAAACATCTTGAAGAAAAACCACCACATTTATATGGTACTTTAATTACTAGCTCTGAAAGCCATCAAACCCTCTAGACTGCATTCAGGACTCTGTAAAAAGTCTGGCTAGAGATTTCCTGTCAGTTCCCTCCAAAGATGTGTGCAAACTATTATTATTATTATTATTATTTTCACCTTTTCTAGGAGGAGAGTCCTATGCCCCACCTGAAGAAGATATTGCTTGGTGTGTGAAGTCTGAGGGCAAAACACAGCACAAGAAATCAATATTCAAATTTGGAAGACTTGGCTCGGCTGAAGAGGTTGCCCATTTCAAATCAGTTGGCAGTTTGTCAGTCGCGTACAAACAGCTGCTGCTGTTGCTTTTCTCCTTTGGGAACCTAGATCTTATTAAGGTGGGAACATAGTTCATATTTTAATACTGTATGATTTCAGCGCTGATTAATCTTACCCTCATCCTACTGCAGATAATGTCTGAGCTGGATAGGTAGATAATTAGGAATGGATGAAGAAGGCCTTTATGGACATGGGCTTTTCAACTGGCGGCCTGTAGAGCCATCAGGAATCTGCTTAGATGATGTCACTTCACCAAATGCTCCCGCTGTCAGTAAATCATGGTTTCCCAGCACCAGGACTGCTAACTGCAGTTGCTGGGAAGCAGCAATTCTTCCCCCATCAAATGTCATGGTAATATGTGCTTTTTCCTGTATGGATTGAGCTTGTGTCAGTCTAATGGACCCAGGGCATCTTCTGCGAACCTGCATCATGTCAACTGCTTTATTTCTTTCCATTTTCTTTTACCAATAACAATTGAATTGCACTTAATAATACTGAATTGCAGCAATCAATAATCTATGTAGACAAACTGAGAACAGAGGACAATAGAACAGTAACAGCTACATTTTCTATTGCTAGTCCTTGTTATCCTTATTTTATACCAATATTCAGATACTTCCCTGGCATACACCTATTGATGAAACAAATTCTTCTCTTTCCATAATCTCATTTTCAGCATGCTGTGCTATTGGTTTGATCAGTTATGTAGCTTCAAATAGTGCTGTACCTTGTTGTAGCATATTACAAAAAAAACTATTTTAAAAAATGAATTGATTATCTTGTGGTTGTCCTCTTGTTGTTGTTTAGTCATTTAGTCGTGTCCGACTCTTCGTGACCCCATGGACCAGAGCATGCCAGGCACTTCTGTCTTCCACTGCCTCCCACAGTTTGGTCAAACTCATGCTGGTAGCTTCGAGAACACTGTCCAACCACCTCGTCCTCTGTCGTCCCCTTCTCCTTGTGCCCTCCATCTTTCCCAACATCAGGGTCTTTTCCAGGGAGTCTTCTCTTCTCATGAGGTGGCCAAAGTATTGGAGCCTCAGCTTCAGGATCTGTCCTTCCAGTGAGCACTCAGGGCTGATTTCCTTAAGAATGGATATGTTTGATCTTCTTGCAGCCCGTGGGACTCTCAAGAGTCTCCTCCAGCACCAGAATTCAAAAGCATCAATTCTTCGGCGATCAGCTTTCTTTATGGTCCAGCTCTCACTTCCATACATCACGACTGGGAAAACCATAGCTTTTACTATATGGACCTTTCACCATATTTGTATGTTTAGTTTAGTAAGTTTAGGCTTCCTGCCTTTCTTCATGGTGGTTGTGTATCCATTTTTTCTTTTGCTTGTTCTCCAAAAAGGACAATTAAAACAAAACAACACAACCTAGCTGTTCCATGGGATCAAGTCTGTTTCAGTATCAAAGCTAGCTCCACCCCTTTTGGGGCGGAGGGCAAGACACTGTTAAAAGGTGGGAAGAGATTCAACAATGAATGAAGACCTTGTCTTGGATACCTTCCAGACTCCCTGTAAATATTTATAGTGATGATGGATAGCAGGCATGCACATTGACTCGATATGTGAGCCAGATAATGAAATTAGTCTTCCTGTACTCCTAAACTAAAGTATGATGTTAATAAACCCTCCAAGTTGGATCAGGACCCTGCAAAACCTTGTGCTGCTCTGCAGGCTCAACATAAAAGTCTGGTAGACCTTCATCTTGGTATCAGATGTCAGCATCACATTCTCCCATACCCTTTTGGAGAGGTGAGCTATTGCAATAGCTGCCTTGCCAATGTGGTTGTCCAGCTTGGCACTGATGGAAAGTTTGCTGGTTATGATGGAGCCCAGGTAGATAAAATGATCTACCACCTCAAGTAAAACAGCAGAGCACATTCCCTTTGCAACTTGCTTCCAATGTTTACTCACTAGCGTGAGTGAGGAGGGATAATATCAAAACAATGTATCCTTTCCTACCTTCCTTAACATTCCCAAAAAGGGTTATGGGGCCCAGAGTTGATTTTTTTTTAGTATTTTTGGTGGATGGCACTGGATTGAGATCCTGAGCTGAAAAGCATTTTTCATTGTCAACTTCCTGGTAAGCACATGGTCTAATGTTCCATTGTGTGTGGGGGGGGGGGTTTAAGCCTTACCCCCCCTTCCCTCAGAGTTCATAGTAGCCATGGCAGTGAAGAGTTGTTTTTAATTTTTTGAGATTTTGATTTTGAATTTTGGCAATTTTCTCAAAATTTTAATTTTTTGATTATTTTTTCAGATTTTGATCTTGAGATGGCAAGTGGAATCTTCTTCAGTGATGCAAGCTTTAGAATGCCTAAATTAGAAGAAGGAATTTTTATTTTGTGGAAAAAGCATTTGATAGCAATTCTTCAGGCAAAGAAAGTTTTAAATGCAATTACAGTGGTACCTCGGGTTAAGTACTTAATTCGTTCCAGTGGTCCGTTCTTAACCTGAAACTGTTCTTAACCTGAAGCACCACTTTAGCTAATGGGGCCTCCCGTTGCAGCCGCACTGCCAGGGCACAATTTCTGTTCTCATCCTGAAGCAAAGTTCTTAACCTGAGGTACTATTTCTGGGTTAGCAGAGTCTGTAATCTGAAGCGTATGTAACCTGAAGCGTATGTAACCCGAGGTACCACTGTACTAATCAAAAGCCTACTGGTGAAGATGAAGATTCCATTGCAGCAATTAATCTATGGGAAGATCAGAATGACCAAGCTGGAGCTACCATTTTAAATGCAATTACAGATGTGCAAATGGCACAGGTTAATACATTAGATGAATGCCACCAAGATCCTTAAAAATCTGGAAATCATGTAGCAGCAAAAGGTCTCACAGAGAGTTGATGTGAAGCATTCTCAAATTAAAATTAGATTCAAAGACAGACTTTCTGAAACATGTAAATGAGTTTACAGCAATCATTCAGAAACTTGAATTGACACAGTATCCTTTGGTTGAAGAGCAGATAATTTGCTATTTCCTAGGGTCACTAGGTCCCACATTTGATACTTTTGCAACTCTGATGGATGCTAAATAAAAGTTAACATTTAAATAATTAATTTCATATTTAAAAGATGAATGTGAAGGAAGAGATGAGTCTCCAGTTAGGAGGGCAAGGGTAAATGATTCTATCGGAGGAGCTCCGCCATTGCCGGAGGCGCTAACCCGGAAGTCCCGGAAGTCGGGAGGAACTTGCTCCGTGAAAAGTAGGGTCTGAACCGCCACGGCGAAGGCGGAGACCCACTGAAATCACAGGCGGAAGAAGCCTGTGAACTTGGGATTCGGCTGGCACCCTTTGCGCCTCCCCTACTCACGGGGAAACCCTGTTTTGGGGATCTGGAGTGACGTGGGGTGAGCGGTGCGGTGCTTTGAATCGACTGCTTCTTTCACGGAGTGAAGCCGCATTGTTGCTGCCCGAGAGTGCTGACTTTTTCCTGTGGACAATTGGACTTTAAACAACAACCCGTGAGTAGTACGGAAAATTGGATCTTTAAATACCTTAATTTGACATCGAATGGGGAAGGTTCAAAACAGGAAGTCCGCCTTCCCCTTTTGTAAATAGACTGAAGCAAAGAGCTTGCAAGTTAAGGTCTTGGAAAGCCTTATGTAAAGGATTAAACTTCCATCGACTGAAATTATTAGACCCCCCTTGGAAGCAGGAGAAGAGGGGGGAAATTTTGGACTGTGTATCCTGCAGGAGAGAGTGATTAGAATTAAATTGCCACTGCTCTGAACCTGGGAACGGACTGACAGTGATTGATGTTTTGGGAGAGTTCATTGACAGCGAAGAGAACAGATGTTGACAGTCGGTTGAATAAGAGAAATATATTGTTTCCATTGTCCGCCTCTGCGTTTAAAAGGGAGGAAAAGTAACTGAAAATTGAAACCAACTTTACTTTTTGAACTTTCTTTGAAAGGATTGATACAAGTGGAGACTGTTCCACTCTAGAAGGAGCTTTTGAAACTGTTACAAGAGTGGAGCTGGGAAATCTCCAGCTGCTTGATAAGAAGTGTGGGAACTAGAGATTGACCTTGGACATTCGAGAATGTCGACAGCAGAAGCCTTAGTAACTGCATTTTGCAAGACAAACTATTTGTTGGAACAGCTTCATAAAAAAATGGATGTTATGATTACTAAAACTGACATTTTGGGACCAAAAGTGAGCACCAATACAGAAATTATTCAGGATTTGGCACAGGAATCTATTTTAACAGGACAAATTGTTGAAAAGGAGAAGGAGAAAGCTGCTGTTGTCGAACCTAAAGCAATACAAGGGGGAGCCTTAGTCTTACAGAGGCAAATCGAAGACTATAAGTTGAGGCCCTTTATGATTGAAACTAGAAAAAGTCAGACTCTGAAGATCGGAGCCTGGCCTGGACTGGAAAAGGAAAGTTGGAAAGATCCCTCTCTGCAGGGATTAACTGACCTTTGGAACATGGACTTGGGTCAGGAGGAGATTGGAGCTTGGGGGGCCTTTGGAGTTGGAGGAATTTTGAAATATGCCCTGAAATACCTTATGGATCCTAGCTTTAATTGTGGAAATTTGGCTGACCTGTCGAGAGGGAATGGAGGTGTCGTTGGATTGGAGTTTCCTCGAGATCTGCTCTTTAGCATCAAAGAATATGAAGAAGAACTGCAGAAGGGACGTGGAAAAGAGTTAAGAGCCTCGGACATAAGATCTCC
This sequence comes from Podarcis erhardii, assembly GCF_964252035.2. Lineage (NCBI taxonomy): Eukaryota > Metazoa > Chordata > Lepidosauria > Squamata > Lacertidae > Podarcis > Podarcis erhardii. The sequence goes on along the minus strand of NC_138502.1, from coordinate 32,556,628 downwards.
AGGTTGATGGACTGTATGGAGTAGACGGAAGTGTCTGGCAGAGCCCGAGACCGGGGAGAGGAGATGGTGGAAGAAGATTGGAAGATTTAAAGTTTATATATAGAAATATTGTAAAATTAATGAGTGACAGGAAAATGTTGGAATGAATTTTTATGGCCTTAGTAGAAATGCTATAAGGAGTTAAGCTTAAATAAGTATACTAATTTTAATGGAAATAAGATTAAAAATATGTTAAGACATTTATATGATAGAAAATGGAGAAAGATGGAAAGGAATGGAGAAAGATGGAAAGGAATTGCTGAAACAATTAATGGAAGTGGAATACAAAGAGGGAGGTGAGAGGAGGTCGATGATATAAGGGAATGAAAGTTAGAATATGGAAAAGGTGTGATGTGTGTTTTTAAATTGTTTTTGTTTTGTTTTGTTTTGTTCATTGTGTTAGATAATGTGTCTCTTTTTCCTTTTTAAAAAAGTAATAAATATTATTTTTTAAAAAAGGGTAAATGACTCTAACTATGTGTCTAGACATCATGTGAAGGCCAATGCCACATCTAAGAAGGTTGTATGTTTTAATTGTGACCAGGAAAGCCACATTGCAAAGAATTGCAGAGCTCCAAAGTCACAGAAACCCTTTCCTTTTAAGCAACAAAAGGAAAAGAAGGGAAATGGCTGCACTGCATCAAAACAAAATGTGGACCTTTACTGACCTACCTCCTGGGAAGAAGTGTGGGAATGTTCAGGGAGGCAGAAGAGGATATACTGTTTATTAATAACCTTCCTAACTTGTGCTAGCAAGTTATTTTACTTAGCAGAGTTTTACATTCCCCTTTTAAACGCATAGCAGATAGCTGGTTGCAGGCTTGTGTAAACCTCTCACTATTCGGTTCCTGATAAGTTCCCTTATATCCCTCTTAAAAGAATAAACATGCCACAATCTTGTTTAAAGTATATAAAAGAAATTTACTCACATCAGTTCACAGATGGATCCCTGAAGACAGACTTAGTTACAAAGTATATACATGTGGATCTATCCTACATGGGGATAATCCCGGTGTCCTCTGTTGGCTGAAAGTCAACAGAGCATTTCTAGCTAAAAAGCTGGTCCAATGACAGAGAAAGTCAAAGAGACAGAGTGTGCTGTGTGTCTTATCCTTTTGTTATCTGGACAGGTAAAGTCATGCCCACCTCTAGTCACATGCAAAGGAAGGATGTTTTAGCCCAGGAGGAAACAGGAAGTTTTCGACTGGCTGGACCAAACATTCCCCCACATGTCCGCTCTAGGAAAACAAGGAATGTTCTACTTGACTGCTTCTTATGTATCACATCCCACAAAAAAGCCATAGGAAGTTAGTGGCCCTTCCTTTAAACAAGGGGCAGAAGGGGAAGTGCAGCACTACAAAGCCAGACATGTGGCTCAAGGTTTTAATCAACATTTTGGGGAGGACTACAATCTAGTCTTTGCACCAACTGTCAGATACAGCAGCATAAGAATGCTTCTAAGCATAGCAGCCTCTAAACAAATGGATGCGAGGCACATAGACATAAAGACTGCTTTCTAGCATGGAGAAATTCCAGAGGAAATATACATGAAGCATGTGCAAACTGCAAAAAGACTTTATGGATTTAAACAGGCTGCTAGAGCCTGGAATCAGAAGCTACGTAAAATGCTAACACAGCTTGGGTACAAGCAAGGCCATTGCCACAGTAAATAAGAGAGACTACACACAGGTTGTGAAATATTTAAGCAAATATATAGAAGTCAAGGAACTGGGAAAGATCCAGTACTAGCTTGGAATTCAAGTGGAAAGAGAAGAAGACGGTTCATTTATTCTTAGCCAAAAGCAAAAGATTTCTGAACTGATTGAAAGCATACAGATGTAAGAAGTGCACCCGGTCGCCACACCAATGACGACTGACTTTTTAAAGAATCAAGATGATTCAAAGCCATTGCCAGACAACAGTGAGTACAGGTCAGAGATTGGTTAAGCTTTTGTATCTTGTTACTACATGTAGACCTGACATAGCCAGTCAGTGCGGTGGGAATTCTAAGTAGAAAAGTAAATGCTTCCACTGAATATGACTGGGCGGGTGTGAAAAGGGTGATTTGGTACTTAGCGGGTTCGATAAACTATAAATTAAGATTACCAGCTGTTAGTAATCCTAAAATGGTTGGTTTTACTGATGCAGATTGGGCTGGATGTACAACTGATTATAAATCCACTGGTGGATATGTATTTATGCTTGGAAATGGTCCCATTTCATGGGGTGGTTATAAACAGAATTACAGTATATAGCTTTATCTTCCGCAGAGTCTGAATACATTGCAGCCGCAGAAACATGCAGAGAGATGGCCTGGCTCAATCAACTAACCAAGGACTTTGGGTTGGTGAGAAAGGGGCCTGTTAGTGTGATGGAGGACAACCAGAGTTGCCTAAAGCTGTCCCAGAGTGAGAAATTCCACGCAAGGACAAAGCACATCGAGGTGAAGTACCACTATGTGCATGAGGCCATCCAAGAGGGACTTGTGGAACTGTTTTATTGCCATACCAAGGAGTTGACTGTGGACATCCTGACAAAACCCCCTACCAAAGGAGAGCTTCCAGAACCTTCATGTCAAGCTGGGACTCTGGGTGGCTGAATACAATTTATGTATATAAATGCATGTTGTATTGCCTGAGAAGGAGTGTGTGGGATGTATTATTACTAGAGCAGTCAAGTACAACATTTTTCTATTGCCTAGAATGGACACACAAGGGAATGTGGCTCCAGACAGGGAGGACTTCCTGTCATACCTGCTCTGGAGCCACATTCCACTGTGTGTCCATTCTAGGCAACAGGAAAATGTTGTACTTGACTGCTCTAGCAATAATGCATCCCACACGAAAGTGTATTATGCTCATGTCCTGCTTGTGACCTTCCTATAGGCATCAACTGTGTGTGTGTGTGTGTGTGTGTGTGTGTGTGTGTGTGTGTGTGTGTTTTTTAAGGATTATCATCAGAAGGTGTGTTGCGGAATATAGGAAAGGTTTTCTGCTGCAGAGTACCAGAGGAGCGGTCTGGTCACAAAGACTTTAGAGGGGACTGTCGCTCTGTTCAACATACGGAGTTCATCACACTCATCAACACATATTCTAAGACCAGTAATTCCCAGACAATATTCCTATACTGTGAGAGAACAACTGTCTGGGTGCTGTGAGACCTCCCCTATCTGGACAGGGCTGCCAATTAGTTTCTGGGCCCAGTTCAAAGTGCTGGTGTTGACCTACAAAGCCTTAAATGGCTCAGGACCACTATTCCCCAAGGACGGTCTCTCCCCAGATGAACCAATCTGGACCCTGTGATAATCATCAGAGGCCCTTCTTTGTGTGCCTCCTCCGCAAGAGGTCCAGATGGTGGCAACTCCAGAATGGGCCATTTCTGCAGTGGGTCTCCATTTGTGGAATGCTCTCTCCAGGGAAATACACCTGGTGCCTTATTTACATATCTTTAGGCACCGTGCAAAAATGTTTCTGTATAACCAGGACTTTGGCTGATTAACATTCTATGGTCTTTTAACTGTGTTTGCGGGTGTGGGGGTCGTTGGTTTGCTTTTGTTTTAGTATGTATTTTGTGGTGGGAATGTGGAACCTGTGGACCTCCAAATTTTGTTGGCCCACAACTCCCATCATTCCCAGACAATGTGACCAGTGGTCTGGGGTTATAAGAGCTGTAGTGCAACAACACCTGTAGGACTCTACGTTGAAGAAGGCTGGTCTAGGTGATTAGGTAAGGAAGGTTATAGGACTCTGCTGTGTTATTGTCTGAATGTTGAAATCTATTATATTTTTCTAACCTCCTCTTCTCTCTCCCTGCATTTTTTGCCTCTTATCTTAAAATTTATATGGCAGCTCAGCTATGGTCTATAATTAATTGAGAGCACTTCTATTGAACCAAAGCTTTTCTTTTAAGATGAGACACTCCTAAGGATGCTTATTAATACAATCCCTATTAAATTTAGTGGGATTTAACTTCTAAGAAGATAAGCTGGACATGTTGAACCTTCACTTTTCCTGCATTCCATGTGCTCCACACCCTGGGTGGGGGGGGGGAGATGCAGAGAGTGATCCCACAAGAATGGGTCTTTTCAGTGGTGGCCACCATCTGAGGAATGTTCTCCCCAGGGAGAGACTCCTGCCTGGTTCTATCCTTGTCGCTCTTTAGGCATCAGACCCAGCCCAATGGTTAATAATCTTTTAGTGGGGCAGTAGGACTTGTCCTTAGTAATATGTTACTGACCGAGCAAGTGATGAATTTTGCATTATTTGTTGTATTAAAAAATATTTCTGGCTTTAAAGTGCTTTTATGTGTTGTAGTCTACTTTGCCAGGTCGCTTTTGGACTTTTTATTTTGCATAAATGTTAATAATCGCCCAACCCCCATTATTCCAAACTGAAAATATTGCCATTTAGGCTCCAGTCTGCCCTCTGTGCTGTTTCAAAACGGTGAAAAGAAGCTTACCAGAACAAAGAAAATGCAAGGGAATGTTTCAAAACCTCAGAATTCCAATTAAAAAGGGGGGCTGGTTATTCTTACGTTTCCATAAGAAGTTTCAGATACAATAATAGAGCCTGAAAAAACTTAACAGAGACTTATATAACCATATTATATTACATAACATTATGTAATTATATTACATAACATTCTCCTTTTGAGCTATTTGGGGCGAACTCAACAGAGGGAGACTCTCCAGCTATGTGGTATCATAAGAAGAATGTTTCTTCTTTATGACTGTGTCTGCATCTGTGTAGAGAGGGCCAATGGAGCCGAGCAGTGAAACTGACACACAGAGAGAGTCAGAGGATATAGGAAGAGTGGTGAAGAGAAATGGGAAGTGCTAGGTATTTTACAAAGTACAGTATACAAAAAAGCAAACCATCTGCGTGTGTGTACCATGGGATGGCAGAAGTGATAGAGAATGTAGCATAGTTAGCCAGACCAGCTCCCCAATCTTGATTTCCCTCCATCCTTTAAGCAAGTAGACATGCGTGTAAATATTATATATATATATTCTCTGTACAAGCCATCATTGTGAAGGGGGGGGTATTATTGGGTTATTGATTTTATTTTTATTTTATATACTGTGCGAACCGCCCTGAGACCTTCGGGCATAGGGCGGTATATAAATTCAATCAATCAATCAATCAATCAGTTGATGATGATGATGATTTACTCCCATGTAAGTGTGCTTGGATTGCAGCCTCACATCACAATCTTATGCCAGTCCACTCAGAAACAAGTCCCATTGCGTTCGGTGGGGCTTAGTTTCCAATAAATGCGTATGGGATTGCAGCCCTTAATGTGTTTACTCTTTATTTCAAAGCACGCAAAGATCCCCGCACAGATTTCTAACTTCCAGGTTTGCGTTTCTCCTAGGGTAATTTTCTCTTAAAGGTTTGTACAGGGAGCTGTGCAAAAGGCCTTTGCTCCAAAGCGTTAGATAACTAAATTCGTTCGTTTTATTGCAAGAAGGCAGGGGGCTAACCGGATGTTAGCAACAATAGCTTTCCAAATACGAGACAGTGGATGCATCCACATGTCTGTCGAAATACAAGCGTGCCTGACTGTTTCCTCTCTCGTCCAGCCACACACCAAAGAAATAAATAGTTTCAGATTCTGCATCTGTTCAGAAATGAGACTTCCAGGCGATGGGAGGAAGACGTGGGCTGAGTATAAACACGCTCGAAACACTGCTCTGCTTGAAACAACCGGCCAAAATAAATAGTCATGTCTTCTTAATTATATAAGGAATTATTATTATTATTATTATTATTATTATTATTATTATTATTATTATTATTATTATTCCTTAATGCCTGATGCTTTCAGATGCTGCCTGAACTGCAGGCGAATTATATTTTGGAATATAATTCGGACAACCTTTCAAGAATCGAAATAATAATAACAATAAAAGAACGAAGTGCAAGGAAGAAACATTAAGGCTTCAACCCCATTTTAACCGGGAGAAACTTCCTTTTAACTCAGTGAAATTCCGAGTGGACGAGTTTATTCCTTCCCTTTTCGAGTATCCCCTGGTTTGTAGTATTGTAATTGCTCGTTATTATCTGTTACATGGCGGCGAATAATGCTTGAAGCGCTTTTGGAGTCCTTACGGTTTCCACGCTAAAAAGTAAAAATGCTAGGCATTCATGTATATTCGAATCCCAAGCTGTAGAGTCAACAGTTCCGTTTATTTCAGGGGTGAATTTAGAGTCTGACCCGTCAAAATAATTTTACTACTCTCCTCCAATCCTAAATGCGTTTAGTTGGAAGTCAGTCCCGCTGATTTATAAGGAACAGCTGGGACCTTCTTCCAGGAAAATATGCTTAAGTTTGCATCCATAAATAGGTGAACCTCTCTTGGATCCTGGAAGTGCTGCGGGGGAGGAATATTGATTGCCCTTTATAGTAATTGGAAAGCAATCCCATGCATGCCTACTCAGGAGTAAGTCCCACGGGCTCAAATGGGACTTACTCCCAGGCAAATGTGTCTAGGATAGCAGCCTAACTCAGTAATATTGTGATTATACTTCCTCAAAAAGAAGTCCCATTTCATTCAATGGAGACTACTGTCCAGTCAGTATTGGTAAATAAGACTCCAATGTGTCCTTTTCGTCCTTGGAAGGAGACATTGGGCTCAGCAAGGACCAGCATTCAATTAAATGATCCAATCCGGCCAAAGCGAAGCACTTTCAAATCCCACGGGTTTCAGCAAGAGATAGTCGACCACCACGTGCCCTTTTCTAATTAAAATTAAAAGGGACGGACCAACTTTGAGATCGCAGCTGAGCCTTTGGGGTGGTAGTTGATCTCCTGATCACAAAAATAGTCAGCGGGGCGTGCAGTGGTTTGGGGAAGTGTAACGACCCACGCGATCCTGTACATGCCTACTGGGAAGTAAGCCCCGTTGACAACAATGGGATTTACTCTCTGAGCAGATCTGTGTAGGATTGTTCTGCTATTTTCGTGGTGCGAATGCTCCCAGGTCTCTTACATTTAAGAAGGAAACAAGACACAGTATTGAGACAGCGCAAAGCGAGAAGCGCAACCTCCACATGCTGTTGGTTATCTGCCCTGATTAAGTTTCAGGAAGAGCAGTTTTGCTGTCCGGAATCTTACAGTCTCTTCGTGTAGGAAAAGCTGATTCGCGAAATAGCTGTTGAACAGGGGGGCATTTCGGGGGGGTGGCAGAAACTGCGGAGCCGATGTTATGTTTGCCAAAAGGATTCTCTTCCATGAACAGCAGCAGCACGCCAAGAAATAGAAATCAGCTGCCAAATCGGTCCTTAATATCTCCTTTTAGGGGGGAAAGTGAGCGTTTAATCATTGTTTGGAGCAGTTTAGTCGGCTGAGGTTCTTCCTTTTCATCGACCCCTCCAACACGCCCCCCTCAATCCCATCCACCCTCACCCCTGCATACAGGGAAGTTTGCCCCCCCCCCCAGATGCTGGTTTTATTTCAGAATTTCGAGGGGGGAAATAGTGCGTTTCAAAATGACTTTTCAGTAGATAAATTCGTCCTGTAACACACACCAATCCTATACTCATAAACCTCAGGGGCCTTGCGTTGAGTGGCGAGTCCTTAGGATCACACTGCGCGGCTGCATTACGGAACGCAGCACAGGTACTTGGGATTTAGGAGCACATGCTCATAGCACCGGATTGTGGGGTTGAAATAATGCAGACTTTATTGAAAATAACGTTAATAGTCCTCCACTTGGGGGGAAACGCATTGTAATAGCTGTAGCAGGAAATTAATTAAACTAATGATCAGACTGCCGTCTTCATTTACTGTTTTAGGTGGAAGGACGACGCTAAGGGGGAGAATTATTTCTCCTCCCGCCCGCCCTACACACAATAAAATCTGGATCCAGTTAATTAAATTAATAACCAGACAGCCTGACAACAACTGTGAAATGCACGCTTCGTCGCCATTAATCTACCGTCCAAAGAGCGGTGCAATTAGGAGGAAGTCTTAGCTTATTAATTAAGGTGTCGCTAAAATGTGTAAATTCGTCAGAAGTGGTTTAGCTTGCGGATCGGTTTCGAAAGCCTAGTATTACTTCGGCGTAACTGGGATTCGAACTAAGAATTTTCTTGCTAGGTAGTATGACAGGTTCCTTGAAGTGCGGTGGCTGAGAATGAATTGAAAAAAAACTACAGGACGCTGAATACCGAGTTTTTACATTATACCCAGTCAGTGCTTTTTTTTCTTTAAAAAAAAAGAGTTTAGGGGTACTCTTATTTTCCTACTCATATTGAAATATTGCCCCTCAATGAGGCCAAACTCAGATCCACAAAATGTTTGGGGGTATGAGTGCCTCTGCGTCCCCCCCCAGCAAAAAAAAGCAGTGTAACCAGTCCGTAAAAGATAAACAAAGATCTTTAGGAATTTCTCCAAGTAACAGGAAAGGTAATCTGTAAAAGGCAAAAGAAAACGTCTAAGGCAACCTTAGACTTAAACAAAAATAAAAAAACAGTTGAGAAAAGAAGTTTTATTCAGGTATACCGAGAACTTCACCAAACTTCTTCCCCCCACCTCGAGGCACGAACACCAGACATAGTTAGACAGCGAATATAACTTTATAGTTAAAAAGACAAATATAAGAGCAGGGCATCAGCCGAGCTATTGGCCGAACTTATTATGCTGTCAGCAAAACCAGCCCCACTTTCTTTAATATTTATCTGGCCATTTTGTGATAACATCTACAGGGTATTTGTTTTATTTTATTTTTTACTTGACTGCAGTATCTCTCAGGTTGCAGTTCCCAGCTTCCTCGTTGGTTTAACTTGTACCCGATCCTATGGACACGTTTACCAGGGAGTAAGTCCTACAGAAGACAGTGGGGCTTAATGTCTGCAGAGATACAAGGAAGTCTGTTTTTTTTGTTTTGGCTATGCGCTACCAGGCGACACGCGGTTAAAAGGGATACCTGCGTTTCGCTTTCTGAATGTTTTGCGCTTATTTCAGTAATAATGTTGGCATTTGAGACGGATCGGCTCTTGGTTTGTGAGCAATATGCGGAGAGGCTATTTGCTTCTGTCTAGACTAGAGGCAGGCGATGTGTCTGTGGAAGTTTTCTTTGGGAAACTGAATAGCACCCTAAATAATACCCTGGCACCCTGTAACAACACAGCAATTTAGGACACTTTATTTGAGTGTCTCCCATTCCCACGTATGCATATTTAGGATTGCAGCCTGAGACCCTTTGCAGAATTATAGCGGGTTGAATCCATAATTTTTTTCAATTGTTCATGTAGAAGAAGCTAAAGAAAAATGCATTTTTTCCTGATTGGGAAGTATTTCAAAGTCGGAAAGACAACTTTGGGCATGCACCTGTTCTGGACCTTTCTGAAACGGACCTTTTGGAACCGAAGCCCAAAGGACTTTCGAGCAGAGAGACCACTTAATTGGAAATACACGCTTGCAGCCTCAAGAGCAAAGCTGGACGGATAAATGTTTGATTTCTCAACAAGCAGAGACCTCGTGCAAACATTTACAGTCTCTGCTCCAGCTGTGTTAAGAGTACTTTTCTTAAAGTTTGCCTTGGATGAGGTTCTCCTTCTATTGTTTTCCTGATAAACTGCCGGAAAAATAGTAACAACAGTTATCACCATCGTCATCGGTGAAGGGCCCATAGGAGCAGAGAATCTGCGGACAAAATTCCACAGAGTCTGGATGTGCATTATTGCTCCCCGCCGCCCTATACATTAGAATAAAGGGCAAGGCTTGATTTTCTGAAATCAACGTCTGTGCGTTTATGCCTATTTTATTTACTCAGTTTTGCCCTCCTTTAGCCTAGTTATTTTTTTCATAACACAACTTTGCCCTCCCTGAAATCCACAGCCCTTTTCCAAATAAATAAGGACTTAGACGGTCAGACTGCCTAAATGGATGTCTTGGTCGTGAGGTTGGTTCCTGCTGGCTTGGAGAGGCATAGAGTGAATCCTGAAGTGATCGGCTGAATTGGCGGTTGCAGACAGGACGGGCCATGCAACAGAAGTCAACAGACCCTTGACTTTCAACTTGACCTTGAACTTCCGTCTCAGAGCTGATCTTTATGGGATGGCGCATCTTGAACTGTTCCCGTTGGCCTCTTCGGTTCTTCTTCCGTGTGTGTGTGTGTGTACATATACATATACATATACATATACATATACATATACATATACATATACATATACATATACATATACATATACATATACGCACGCGTTTGGCATAAGGTTGTCTGCTTCCAGATGTCAGGATGCAAAGAAGATTTAACACACACCCCTTCCCTCCCCCCCTAAAAGAAAGGGGAAATGAGAAATCAACGCGAGAAAGGTCAAAAACCCACTGGAAAAGAGATGGTTACTTTTTAGCCTTAAATGGAAACACAACGCTTCTGCCATGGATAATGTAGAGGCAGAGGAAACGGCTATTTTAGATGCAGCAGAGTTCTTAAAGTGATGCCCATGATCTCGCACATCCTAAGGCAAAATGATCGGTGGTCCTTTAGTCGGGGGTGGGGCAGGAAAACAGAAACAAGAGTAATAGCAACAAGTGACAGCGGCTTCGATGCTATCCCCTCATCCCCTCTCAGCCGAATACAACCTCTCCCTTTAAATAATTACGCTTGTTGAGGCCCGCAAACAGCAGAATGGCTAGGTGGAGGGTTTTTTTCCGGGGGGGGGTGTCATTTTTTTGTCAAAGTAGTAGCTTGCCTTTGTATAAGGAAGATTATATGTTATTGTGGGTAAAAAGATTACACCTGGAGCATACTGGTTCGTAAGTTAGATCCACTAAAAGCAGTTGGGGATCCGCTCCCAAGAAATCGGTTTGTGTTTAAATCAACAGTGGCAGGGTCTTCATCTCACCTCATATACACCATACCTTTCAGAGAAGGTCCATGACAGCTTCAAGTGTACACGCACGTGTGAACAGACCCTTAGCCCTTTGTATTGCCCGGAGTTTGCTTCCAAGTCCCAGGGCACTTTCACAGGGCTCTTGCTACCTTCTGGTGAGAAATTGCCCTAAGCCCGGAATAGCCAGTATGATGCTTTCCAGATATTTCTGGACTACAACTCCCATAATCTCTGACCAATGGCCACGGTTGGCAGGGGCTGATGGGAGCTGAAGTCCAACGACATGAGCAGGGCACTGAGTTGGCTACCCATGCCTTAAGGCTTAAGCCATAGACTCGCTGCCCTTATCTACGGCTGCGTGGACTTCCTAGTAGCTCTGTGAGGGGTAAACTACAATTCTAGGCTTATTTGCTGCAGGGAATGTGCTTTAAATGTGTGGTATATAAGTAGAGGAGGGAATAACCTAGAATCCTAGAACTGGAGAGTTGGAAGGGACCCCAAGGGCCATCTAGTCCAACCCTCTGCAATGCAGGAATCTCAGCCAAAGCATCCATGACTGATGGCCATCCAAACTCTGCTTAGAAACGGCCAAGAAAGGAGAGTCCACAACCTCCCGAGGGAGACCGTTCCACTGTCGAACAGCTTTTACTGTCAGAAAGTTATTCCTGGTGTTTAGTCGGAATCTCTTTTCCTGTCACTTGAAGCCATGGGTTCCAGTCCTACCCGCCAGAGCAGGAGAAAACAAGCTTGTCCCCTCTTCCATGTGCCTGGAATCTACCGCAGTCAAGTAGAAAGTGGGAATGAAGAACAGTTTCAGATAGCAAGGGGGGCGGGTTACATTGGTTAGGCGTGAAGTCTTCATGCCTAACCACTGTAGTGGGGCTGAGAGACTTCAAAGAAGTGTGACTGGCCAAAGGTCACTCAGCAGCTGCATGTGGAGGAGCGGGGAAGCGAACCCAGTTCCCCAGATTACGAATCTACCGCTCTTAACCACTACACCACACTGGGGAGATACAAAAGTCCATGGTGAGAAGAAGGGTTACCTGGTGAGTCTGACACGGGTGCTCACGGAGTCGCCACCTACACTAGGTAATACGTCACAATGTTCATTTATTATTTTTTATTCATTGCAAGTGTATTCCACTCTTTTCTCCAAGGAGCTCAAGGTGGCGTGGATGTTTCTGTCCCCCTTCTCATTAACTCCTTCATCAGCCCTGTGAAGTAGGCTGGGCTGAAAGGCAGGCAGTGACTGGCCCAAGGTCATCCATGGAGTTTCATGTCTGAGTGGGGATTCGAACCCTGGTCTCCCAGGTCCGAGTCCGACAATCTTCTCCACTTGCACCGCACTGGCTCTCAGTAACTGCCTCGTATAGCTACTTACCCAGATAGGAGCCAACTCCGAGGGGCTGAGGTCCCTTCACCACCACCCCAATGAAGCCCCCTCCCCAGTTGATGGGCATTGCCATTCAAATTGTGTCTTGGGATTAATTATGCGAGGTGGGGTTTACCTACCTCCTCCCCAAATATTATATTAAAGTTGTCACCCCTGCTTACACACTCCATACAACGCAGCACACCTTAGTGGAGAGTAAGGTTCGCTCAGAGCCTTACCAAAGGTGTTGGAAATTCAGAAGCCTTCAGAAGTTTCGGTACTGCTCCTCAGAGTCTTCGTGCGCATATACATATCTGTCTTCACATGTGTGTCTCACAAAGTTAGCTTCTTCAAGTTTAAAGTACTGGTTCTTTCTTGAGAACCACTGAAGGCCTTTAAAATTTATTCACCTCTCGCTTTCTCTTTTACACACATACACAGAGAGAAAGAGAAACCGTGAGGTGCTCAACCTTGAATTGTTCAAAAGTAAGCAATTGTTCCAGAAGCGGTTCGGATAAATGAAGATGCCACAAGATTCCACGATAATATACTTGTTCGATCACCCGTTCCGAATAGAGGGGGGGAACAAGGGTTCTACATAGAGAAGCGCAAGCAAATGACAACAGGGGCAATCTTCCAGTTTCCGGGCCAATCGCGCAGTATCTCTGGAGATTAAATCTAATGTACAAATAGGCACAAGGAGAAGGGGACGGCAGAGGACGAGATGGCTGGACAGTGTTCTCGAAGCTACCAGCATGAGTTTGACCAAACTGCGGGAGGCAGTGGAAGACAGGAGTGCCTGGCGTGCTCTGGTCCATGGGGTCACGAAGAGTCGGACACGGCTAAACGACTAAACAACAACAACAACAACAACAACAACAACAACAACAACAACAACAACAACAACAACAACAACAACAACAACAACAACAACAACAAAGAAGTTGCCGTCCTGCGGAATCGTATCCGCTATGTTGTTGCATTCTCTCCTGAGAACGCTCTGAGTACATTCTGTGAGTTTAGCGCTTGTTCCATTTTACTCAATCAAAAGATGGAGAGGCGCAGGTTTTCAAGTCCAGACAGGACGCAGGAGCAAACGTCCACCCAGCAATTGTTTCTAGGACAGTAATTTATAGGAAAAGAGATGCCGAGAATCAAGTCTGCGTGGAAAAACCTCCGCTTTTTCCTTTACTGCCTGGTGCGTCTGTTTGTGCGCGTGACTTTCCACAGTTACTGAGTTGCCAGAGAAATGCACTCTGTTGTTTTTTGGGGGATGTTCTTACTTCCCTTGTCCAGGTAGAGCCCCTGTCGTTTAATAACAGGTGTCAGGACTGGGCTCTGGCGCAGATCAAGCCCTGCCCGGATCTCAGCCCTACAAGTCCTCCTCTCCCACCCGCAAAATGGGAGCATTAGGCGTGTGTCCTGTCCCAGGACACAAAACGAGTTGATTGTTAAGAATGCAGGACCAGGTTCGCATTTACCATCCTCTAGTGCAGAAGCTCTTCAGATAAGGTGAAAGCTCATTCTTGCAATGCCTTGGTCGTGTGAAAGGGTTTGCAGAGGAACCAGAATGGCCTCCTTACGCGTTCAGCAACACGTGTTATTCAGTCCAAGCAAGATCAGACGCTACATCCCAGATACATAAGCTCTCTATGGATAAACCTGTCGTTTATTTAGCCTACAAATCCTGTACCTATTTACGTGGTAGAAGCGCCATTGAACTCCATAGGACTTACATGTGAGAAGACAGGTCTAGAATGGCTCGGTTCGCTTTTCCTGTCCCACACAAACTCTCCCTGGTGATATTATCACGTCACCAGCGATGGATACACTTTATTAGGAGGAATAACTAGCTTTCTCCCCCCCCCCCACTCCCGTCAAAATGAACCTAGGACGGGGTTAATAATTTATTGCAATTCAGGTGGTGGGAAGCAAACTCGAGGAGAATCAATCGCTGACAAAGACGTAGGCTGGTCAGGCTCGATCCCCAACCATGGGATGGAATGTGCTGCATGGGGCCTTTGCTGGGAAGGGTGTGGGCACGGGAGGGCAACTAGTTGTATTGCAGAGGGTTGGACTACATGACCCTTGGGGTCCCTTCCACCTCTACAGTTCTATGACTCTACTTTACTGACCATGATCCAAGCAAGCGCGCGTCAGTACTGGTTAGAGAGCAAGCTGACTGCCTTTATGCAATATCACCCGTCAAGAGACCGTGAAAAATGATGAGCTCCAAAGAGCTACATAACTAATCAGAATATCCTATGAAATGGACCGTAGACCATGAAAGATTGTGTCATAATAAATTCGTTCAAGGTTCCATAAAACTCTGTGTTGGGTGTGTGTTTTTGCTGCAAAACCCTTAACAAATACAGCTATTCGTCTGGAAATAACTAATAGGGTATATTATTGCAATAAAAAGGACCCACCTGAAATTAAAATTAGTGGTGATGACATCTCTCCATGTCTTCAGAAACAGAAGCACGTCTGTCTGTCTGTCTGTCTGTCTGTCTGTCTGTCTGTCTGTCTGTCTGTCTACCTGCCTGCCTGCCTGCCTGCCTGCCTGCCTACCTGCCTGCCTGTCAATCTTACAACTGAAATGTATGTGGGATGTATATTTAAGTTATTAGCAAAATTCAGTATTCTGGTACATCAGCATAAATTACAATATTGAGCAAAACTGGGAAAGGGCTGAGCTCCGTGCCACACGCACACTTTCACTGCATAACAGTCCCGACTTCACATCCTGACATCTCCGAGCAGGGCGAGGAAAGGCCTCTTCTGTGAAACTCTGGGGAAGCTGTTGCCAGCCAGTATATAATCTGAGTCGATATAAAGTGGCTTCCGGTTATCCTATTCAGTATGGTCTGAAATTAATGACATACTTTCCATGGTAAAACCAACCGAGACGCCTGCAGCACTTTCAAGACTAGCAAATTTATACATGCGTAAGCACTTGGTCACGAATGAAATCCGTATTTCACCAGTCCAGGAATGCTTATATCCCATAATAATAAACCTGTTAGCATCCAAGGCGTTTCTTTGTTGTTTTGGCTGCAACAGACTAGCACAACTACCCCTGTGAAGATACTTCCTGGGAGCTCCACCTTGTGAGTTATCAGACACTACCCTTTAATCCTAAACGCGTTAATTCGGATGGTATGTCTCCCTGGTTTCAGTGGAATTTGCTTCTAAAGAAGGGAAATAGCCTGGATTTCTAATTACAGCACCATACTCAGCAAAGCAAGGAACTGTAGTTTGGATCTACTAATAAAAATACTCTAGCACTGCCACTATCAGCAATATATATTTATTGCCTATTGCACATTTTGCAACCCTGCAAGGCCTCCAGGGAACATTAGCATTCAGTTCTGTCCCTTTACTCAGTATTAATTAGTTACATTTCTAGGTCTATTTGCAGCCAAACTGGTGGCCCTCAGTGTGGCTTGGAAGCAAAGGAATACATGTAACTTCACAGCACGCACCCCATGAATGCCAAATCATTCTGTCCGAGTCAAATAAGGAGCTCTGTCAAGTTGCCCCAATACAATAAATAGGAAGCACAAATGTTTTTTCTTTCAAAATTTAATTTGAAATTTGTTTCCTGTAGATGATCTAATTTGTTATTCATTTGAGGGGAGGGGAGGGATGGCACTGAGGCACATGCCTTAATTTAATTCATCTTCATAACAGTTCTGTGAAGTAGGTCACAGTTATTTCACATTAACAGGGAGGAACTGAAAATGAGAGCTAGTGATTTGTCTTAAGGTCAAGTTTAACCAGATACAGAGTCCATAATAGTTTTCCCACTTTTCCATGTATGTAGAAAAACTCTTTCCTTCCTTCCTTCCTCCCTCCCTTCCTTCCTTCCTTCCTTCCTTCCTTCCTTTCTTTCTTTCTTTCTTTCTTTCTTTCTTTCTTTCTTTCTTTCTTTCTTTCTTTCTTTCTTTCCCTGCAGTGGAATTTAACCCATTTAGAACAGGCAGATGAATCAACAACTAAAGTTTTAGCGGCAGATAAGAATCTGTGATGCCCAGACTTAAGGACTGGACAAGGCACAAAAAAACACTGCTCCTTTCTTTCCTCTTCAACATATGATTTTAAATTAGAAGCTTCAAAGATTCCATCTACCAAGAAGACATAAAAGCAACAGGGGCTCTCAGTTTAAATCAAGCCTTGCCTCTGCCTATCTCTCTAACCCAGACAAATCTCTTTACTGGAGTTTTCAAATTTCTGTGCATTTAAATGCTGTAGGTTTCCAGTGGGATTTAAAGTACAGCCAGAAGGCATCACTTTCTCAAGGTGGCGCCTGGCATTGTGAGTTATTATTATTGATTTCTTTTTGCTTCATCTAGGTTGTGTCGCCCTATACCACCTTAAAGGCCCTGGTGGGGTGTGAGGGAGACCTCTGGCTCTCTGTTCTTTTAATTCTCTCAACAAACTTACCAAACAGAGCTTACTGCTCTCATAATTTCTGTTTTACAGAGGAGGTACAATGGTGGCTTTGCTCAAGATCATCATCTGAGCCCATGGATGAGGAAACATTTGAACTCAGGCCTTTGCCACCCTGTAGGCCCATCTCTCTGACTTCATTCACAACCAGACAAAACCTTATGCCACCAGCGAGATACACAGAGCATTTTCCTGGCCTTGGATGAACAACAAGAGTTTGAAAACTGGAACAAAACAATAAAATAGAATAAACTGGAATAAAACTAAGGCCTTGGTGTGTGGTGTGTATGTGGAGAGCCTGTTTTATTTTTCCTTCCCTTCTATACATTTACACTTCATTCTCCTCCGAGAGAGGGAAAGGGAGAGATATAATGAATCTATATTTAAATCGTTATATGTGCATTTTAAACGTCCCACTCCCCTTAATGAAAAAGAGGCAGTGGAGTTCCTCGTGGATAAAGAAGGCATTTTTTTTGTCCTCCTGGCTCACTACGATTTCACTTTGCCAAGACAAAAATTAGAGGTGAAAACTCCTGCACTGCAATAGTTTTGGCGCCTTGACCGTGGCGATGAGTGTTGCGAGAGAGAGGTGCCTTTAGAAAGGGGGATATAATTCTAATAGACTTCGTGGGGGGGGGGAGAAAGTATTTGGGGCGGGAGGCGCACTTTCAAGGCCAAAAAGAGATGGTTGGGGAGGCAGACTGACGCGGATGGGTGCGTGTGGTTGTATAAACGTACATCTTTACCCTGATTTACTTTAGAAAGTCAGATTTATGTATTGCAGCAGAACACAGGCTCTCAGCCGAGCACCACGTAACATTTCCATCTCTCTCGACCACCCTTTATGTTCTGATTGCATTCATGGGGAGAATGCGGGGTTCCGTCTCCTGTCTCTCGCCCACACGTGCACGTACCATCTAGTACAGTATATTCCGTCTAATCGGACATCAGGGTCTCACTTTTGGAGCACGGCATTATTCGGTTCACCTTCCTCAAACCACTTAAGGTATGAAGATTTTGGGAAATGTCATTTCGGAAGGGCAGAGTTGCCCGCGGAGGCTGAGTTGGTGGGCTCACTTCCTTCCCAGCACCTAGTGCGAAGAGGAAAGGCCTGGTGCGTCTGACCAAGCGCAGTATCTCCGAACGTGATTTCTGCAGATATCTGAGGAAAGGGGGACACTTTAGCCTTGCACATGCGTTTTCTACCCAGTCCTTTAGCTTACAGCTTCTCTCTCGAAATGCAGTTTGCAGTCTCTGCGAGATGTGTGTATTTTTTTTTTTTAATGCTTCGAATAAAATATGTCAGCCACCCCAAACCCTGGATTCAGAAGCACGTTCTTGCAAGGATGGGAAGGGATACCGGCGCATAAAACACTGACCATGGACTGACGAAGCATTCTGGGGATAGTTTGGACACTTCGCCAAAGAATTTCGAGGAAGTCAGAAAGTTTCAGACAGACAGGATACAGTTCCCATTTATCTCAGATGGATCTTAATTGAATTAATGGTTTTCTACTTATATACCCAAAGTCTTTCTTTCTTTCTTTCTTTCTTTCTTTCTTTCTTTCTTTCTTTCTTTCTTTCTTTCTTTCTTTCTTTCTTTCTTTCTTTCTTTCTTTCCTATTCCAAGTTCTAAACACTATAGCACTGCAGAGTATTCCTCCTAGATCAGCCAATGTTTCTCTTTCCATTCAATTGTGTCCACTCCGTGTGGAGCAGGGAAAGAGACGCTGGTATGTGGGGAGGGGGGCGGTAATGTCGTCTGATGGAGATAGATAAATAAATAAATAAATAAATAAATAAATAAATAAATAAATAAATGTCACCACCCCCTTCCTGTACAGAAGTCCGTCACGTGTGCAGGTCTTTCTCTCTCTCCCCTCACCCTTCCTTCTCTCTCCCTGTCTTGCCATAAAAGCATTTTCGCAATTTTTGTCTGGCCCCCTCCTCCCCAGCACGTCTCCAGTGGATGCGCCTCAGCCAATGAGCGCGCCACTCCGGGAAAGACGCCTCCTTTGCGTCGGGGGAGGGAGGGAAGAGGAGGTGGGGGTGGGGGTGCGGGGAGAGAAGCTGACGCCGGGCGCCTAGGCGACCCTCCTTTGGCAGTCGCCAGCCTTTTAAAACGATCCTCGCCGCCTCGCCCTCCCCCCAGTCGTCCAAGCCGCGCGCCATCTGGTTACCCCGACCCAGAGCGGAGCGGAGCAAGCCGCGGACGCCCATGCGCCTTCCCGCCGCGCTCTCCGCTGGATGGACCCCGACGCCGCCTTCGGAGAAGCCCGGAGGAGCCTGGATGAGGTGCCCGCCAAGAGCATGGACAGCTTGCTGAGCTCGCCGACGGCCTTCCCGGGCGGCGGCCACTGCAGGAACGTGACCCTGGGCGGCCTCAGCCCGACGATGCACGGCTCCGCTTACCCCGCTCCGGCCCTGGACGGCCCTCCTTCCTCCGGCCCCGGAGACGCGTCGACAAAGCAATGCATTCCGTGCCCGGCCATCCCGCAGGCATCCTCGACGACCAGCGCCTCGCCCTTCTCCTGCGGATATTTCGGCGGTGCCTACTGCTCGTACCGAGTGGCCCGCGGTTCCCTCAAGCCGTGCCCCGCGCCGCCGCAGCCCGGCTACCCGACGGCAGCGGAGAAGTACCTGGACGCCTGCAGCTCGGCGCCCGCCGCCGCGGCTCCCGAGGAGTACCAGACGCGCCCAGCCGAGTTCGCCTTCTACCCGGGTTACGCGGCGGGGCCTTACCAGCCGATGGCGAGCTACCTGGACGTTTCGGTAGTGCAGACCATCGGAGGGCCTCCTGGCGACGCCAGGCACGAAGCGCTCCTGCCCGTGGACCCTTACCACGAACCCTGGGCCTTGGCCGGGGGATGGAACAACCAAATGTGTTGTCCAAAAGATCAAAGCCCAGCAGGACACTTTTGGAAAACTGCCTTCGCAGGTAACCAATGCCTTTTTTTAAAAAAAAAAGAGAAAGAACGAAAGAAAGAAAGAAAGAAACGGCCGCCTCTTTCTCTTCTCCCTCCGCCCCACCCCTGTCACCGCCGCTGCCCTACAAGGCCGCCAGATCCTCGGGGTGGATTTCGTGGTTTTCCAGGGAGCTGGGTGGACTCAGGGAGCGCTTGATCCCCAAAAGGAAAAGAGCTGGGGCCTCAATCCTGTCTGCTTTTCAACCTAGACGTGTGTTTGTGTGTTTGTAGTGACTGCGGGTAGTCCTGGTTGGAAACTTTGCAGCTGCTCCAGACCATCTTTATTCTCAAATATTCACCATCTATTCTGGCGCCGATCCCTATATTAGCTTAGTTCTTGGGATACCTGCGTTGCATGTGTGTACGTGTTTATATATCACACCCACCCACGCTATAATAAGATACGATACAATATAATACATCCAGCCTAATCCCCCCCAGTTGTGTGATAAATTAATGTGGCCTCATCAGCTTCTAAGAGAACTGTGTGCGTGAGTGTGTGTAATTCCAATCAGTTCATATTGCGATGAAATCAGCAGCAGATTTTTACACCTTACGCGCTGCACGCGCAGATATAGGTATCAAGCATGCACCAGCAGGGTGGCTAATTTCATTGCTGTATGAATTGCTCTCAGGGTCACCTGAAATTTTATTACAAATTATATATGAGGTTAGACAACTATGAATGCCCTTTATGTGTGCGTCTCTATCCTCTTAGTTGTTGCTGCTTTAGTTTACGTATGAAAAATGCTGCTCACAAAGGTTGTGAAATCTCAGCTACTGGTTATTTTTCAACACCCAATACGACCTGACGGGTTAGAGCGTTTTGCTTTTTTCTTTAACATACCCTGGATCCTTCGGATAATAGCTAGAATTAAATATGAACCAGCTCTCCAACGGTGGAGCAGGCATGATGTAATCATAGTGTAAAAAACCACACGGGTAGTGTAATCATAAATGTCTCTGAGCATGTGTGGAGTGCCCTTCCCTCATCGCTGAGTAGTCCCCAGTCAGCCCCAATCACAAACCAGAATTAGGGCAGGGCCTCTGTGTTTGAGCACCCTCTGTCTCCAGCACCTGCCATGCTATCAATATTGCTATCTCATTAAATCAGATCAGTCTCTACAAAGGATCTGCAATATATTGGCATTGCTACAGGTGCGTAATACTCTATCTTAGATTTCCTACCCATCCAGCTTTCTGTGTCTGCATTTTCAGGGCTGTTCCTTTGTTTTTATAAAAAAATCCTGATCCATCGCATCCATTAGAAACAGAAATACTCCCCGTCCCCTTAACATTGTGCATGGTCAGATTGGTTCCAAGTGCCTATGGGCAGATACAGAAAATTATAGGCAATGGTAAGGCTGGGAATTATTGCTATTCCTGCCGTGCGCCCCAATGTATCAGTGGGACACTGATTGTAGAATTGAGACATAGGAACCATTTATTTCAGCTGGAAGTCTAATGTTGCCAGTCTAGAGCAAATTGACTCTATGAAAACAAACGAAGCTTCGCTATCTACCAACTAGTGTGTTAAGGAAGGGAGGCTAACCTCAGTATTTCTGCTTTACTGGTCTGGAGACCCTGCTAGATGGACTGGAGAAAGAGGAGAGAAGTCCCTGAGACAGACTAGTCCTAAAGAAAGGATTATGGCAGGGACATGTTGCATCCACAACAACATAGGTAACTGTGGTGGGCCTAGGCAGAGGGGGTATTGCCTTAAATATATCATGCACAGACAGGGCGCTTTTTTTGTAGATGGGAGAGCCATCTGGATGCAGGTAGGATGGACTAGATTACTGCTTTCAGCTACTACATTCCCGTGAGTCTCTGTGTGGCCTTCCAGTGACCACTCACCTAACTGGTGCTTAATATGACTTTGCCACAAGGGGTCGTAGAATCTTCCCCTGCTTTAAGCACAGACCTGCGGCCATTGCA
The DNA here is from genome assembly GCF_964252035.2 of Podarcis erhardii. Classification (NCBI taxonomy): domain Eukaryota; kingdom Metazoa; phylum Chordata; class Lepidosauria; order Squamata; family Lacertidae; genus Podarcis; species Podarcis erhardii. Next base: position 32,535,017 of record NC_138502.1, on the reverse strand, counting down.
GTGTGTGACTGCAACCGACCAAACCATTCATTCTGGCTCAAGCCCTATTAAATTATGCAGGAATTCTCAGGGGGTAAGTGTGCTTTCAGTTGCACATCAGATATGAGATGTCTTAACAGAAGTGACAGACCTGTTGAGTCAGTCATAGTTAAGTGGCTTTCCTGAAAACAAATCTCCCAAGTCTATAACAACAACAACAACAACAAATTAAGTTGGGAGCTAAGTGTGTAAGGTTTGAGGTTGTGCAGAACTTTTCATCAAGCAGAAGAATTATGCAAAACCCCAGGCCTTGCGTACTCCAGCACCAACTAACCTTCTTCCACAAAGCATACCAATATATATTTACACTAGCCCAAGCTTGAGGTTTTAATCCTCTTGCAGTGCAACAACAAATATTTAGTCAATTAAATGTTTTCAGTCAATTACCGGGGACCCAATCCCTACCTATGACTAATGACCTGACTTCTGGTCCACTTTTGCATTTACTTGAAAGAAATCTCATTTAATTTCCATGGGACATCTTTCCACTTGAGTTTGTTTAGAATCACTGCTAAACTTTTCCTAGGGGCAAAGAGAAGATCATTCATCTGCTTCTCTGCTTATTAATAACTAAATTACACTGATCCACACTTACACCGCTAAGCGTTAACACAAAATACAAACTCAGTGCAGAAATGTTGCTTGTTTATCAATTTTCCTAAATTATTTCTAAATCATCTTTCAGGGCACATTGCCCTCACAAGGCAGTGTACAAAAATTCATCCACAAAACGTAGTGGTATATTATCCCATTAAATTAAAAATCACATCACATCTTTGAAATTGGTGTAAAATGTATTGCAACCATTAATGAAATAGAAATTAAAATGTATTAAGATTTCTCTTAAAAACTGCCAGCAATGGGGCCACATATACTTCCTAATGTGTGTGGGGGGGAGTGGGGAGATAATTCCACAAATAGTGAATTACTGTTGGGGGCGGGGGAATCCTGCCCCTAACACTCATCATTCTGAAACTTCTTAAAACTGAACCACAGAGCATGGTAAATCTGTATATTTACAGTACCTCAAACTGAGTGTCCATAATACTTTCTGTGAATGTAGTTGTAGACTGACAATCTCCTCATCACTTTTATTAACAATCTTCCAAGCCACAACATAATATTAGCTTTGCTGCAGCAGCAGCAATTACTGTATTTACTTTTATATAATTCCGCCAAAAGTTGCAATAATGTTAAAAGCAGGGAAGCAAATTTATTATATAAAGCATTTATATGCCACCTTTCTTTTTTCCTTTTCCTTTTTTAAATATGCCACCTTTCTGATGCACAACCTCCCAAAGCTGTTTACAAGATTCTGAAATAATATTAAAGCAATAAAATTTAATATGAGACAAGAGAAGAAGATTCCTGTAGGAAAATAAATAAATATGACAAGTGCATTCTATGATTACCTTATATTTATGAGCAAATAACTTTTAAAACTCTGCATCAGTGTAACCATTGTGGTGCTGTAGGCCCCAATCCACTGTATCCCAATGTTTTAGGTGTAGTAGCAATTTCACAGTGCTCTGTGCTCCCAGCAAATACCAATGCAATTTTGTTTCAGAATTGCTCATGTGAAACCCTACATTATCCATTATGGTGATTCAGTATTTCATGTCTCATGTCTTTAAGGCTGCCAGCACAACAAAAAAAATTAAAGGTGCAATAGCAGGAAGTTATGGAATATCCTCCTCCAGCAAATATGCCTGACACTGACATTTCTGCACCAGGTTAAGACCTACCTGCTTACCTGGGCTTTTTTGAGTTGTTAGCAGTAGCCTCTGTTGTTCTATTGATTTGTGTTGGCTCCCTGAGATGTTTTTATGATTGATCTACAGCTGATTTTAGGCATGTTTTATCTTCTCTGCCTATTTCTTAGGTTGCTTGCATTGTAACTGATCTGTAACCCACATTGAGATTGTAAGATGAAAGGTGGTATACAATTATATTAAATAAGTGCGTGTGTACATACTTATTTAATATTTAGTGTATGTATGTACACACACACTTAATGTGTGTGTATACATACTTATTATATACACACACACTTATGTAATATAATTTTATACCTTTTTTTTGCATGCAACCCCACTCAAATGAATGGGACCTGCTTGAGTCCTTCCATGCATCTGAATGGGGAATGGGCAGGAGAAATTTCCATTGGGTTTGCTCTAATGTTTTTACTCAGTTATGCAATTGCTGTTAGTTACAGCTGACTGCACAGTGAACAGTGGGCAATGAAATAAATTCATAGCTATTCAAATTACGTAACAACAACAGCGTTTATACTGCAATAAGGTGTGCTGCCTTCGATCACCTCAGCATTGTATTGCTGTGGCAGTATAGCCCCCAAGGAATATAAATATTTCAGTAATGTATAACGCTGTGTAAGGTTATCCACCACCAGCATCTAGCATTATTTATTGGTGTCTAGGCAGGAAATAATTACTCCAGACAGACAGGACACACGAGCAAAAACTTCTGTCTCAAAGATTTAGTAAAGGATTTTTTCAAAATATTAATGGGCACATTTGAAGTTAAGCACTTATAAATCTATGGCTTCCAGTGGTAGATTTAAGCATGTGCATACATCTCTTTCATTGAAGATACAATGGGAATTAAAAATATCTACCCTTGGCTGCATCATGTCCATGTTTTTAAAAACTCATTTAGTAAAATGTGCCAAAGATCATAAGACTCAACTGAGGATCTGGAGTGCAGATGATGGCTATAATTTACGTTAACTGATGTCCCACCCAAGATATTTCAATGCAGCATAGATCCCGGATGAAATCATTTCACATTAATTTTCAGATCTATGTGGCCATACACTGACCACCCAAACAGTTTGACTGTTGTTTCATAAAGATACACCACAAAGATGCTTAAGTGTTGGGTCACAAGCTTTTTTTAAAAAAAAAAAAAAAGCAGCACGTGATAAAATTAATAAATAACTCAGCCAGATCTTTTGTTTCTCTTTCCCCATTTTTACTTATTTTTGGAAGTAAAAGTTCTAGCTCAGTCTTGAAATTTCCAGAAAGCATCTTGCTTGTTGGCATCATAACCCAGCAATTCCTCAAAACACAGTCTGTAAGAACACAGCAATCCCCTTTGTTAAAAAGCTTTATTACATTTTTTAAAAATTCCACACATTATGAAATTGTACTACTAAAATTATTTCAGCACTCACTTTATTTAGGTAACACTGCAGGTCCCAAAACAGCATCTGGCTTTTTCCATCAGATACCAGTAACAGCAAGTAACTATAAGAGGAGTATTTCCTCGTACTATTCAGTTCTGCAGGTTATATTCATACAAAGTACCAAAACACAGTATTATTTTCTGTGAGCACTGTTCATTACTATAGTCTTCACCTACATCCATGTCCAAACTCCAGTGACACACACAGGAAGGCTAGCAGTCTGTTTGGTGTTAATGATTACATAGAAATGAAACACTGACAATAATTTATTAATATACAGGTGTGTGGGTGTGTGGGTGTGTGTCTAACTAAATCTTGTGAATGTGAAGATGGTTGCTAAAACATATGTGGGTAATCAAAACCTAGTCCTGAATAATTTCCTAACACAACCCCCTTTCCTAAAAAATATATATTTGGAAATCAGTTCCATTGAAATCAATAGGGTTTTGCATCAAATTATTTACAACCAGTGTAAAAGTTGCTCAGCTGATCTGAACCCCCAACAAAGATATTTTAATCCAGACTAATTTGCAATTTTAAGCCCTGTACTATTACTCTTTATAATAAATTAAATACCTACAGGAAAATATGTGGCACACTTTGCTTCTAACTCCCGTTGGTTAAAATGGGTTGGAAGCAAGTGAAAGGAATTGTTGCCAGGCAGATCAGTTAGGTAGAAAAATATCGATTTCTAAATTTTCCCACGTCTGTATTTGACAGCCCACATTTGGTCGAATTGGGTGTTTTGTTTTTACGCACAACCTCCACATTTATCGCGCCGTGATTTCAGTGGGATTTTACGCGCAAAGCAAACTTCTCTAAAATGGGGTTGTGCTCTCGCAAAGCAGAGAAACGGCCTCACCGGCATCAGAGGCGGGGGGGGGGGGGAGGCATTATGGCGGCAGATCTGTGTTTCGGGGACAAATTCAATGCATGTGAGAATAAATAGGGCAGGGGGGAAATGAGGTGGTGAAAGATAACCAAGAGAGAATGAAATGAAACGGATAATCTTCTGCAGAGTCCTAATTCGTGAGTTTAGGGGTCAAGAGAAAGTCCAGCGGTTTTTAGAAGAGTCCATTTCGCTCGGCTGCGGCCTTGGGGGATTTCCTAGACAAAGGACTGGGCGGTGGTGGTTATGAGTTTCATTCCCCAGGGCAGGCCTTCCTTCCTAACTCTCGTCTGAGTTTAACGCGCTCTCCTCTTTTCTTCCTTTCCTCCCTTCTGCCGGTCAGAAGCTGTAGGCCAGCACCCTCCGGAGGGGTGTACCTTCCGCCGGGGGCGCAAGAAGAGGATCCCTTACAGCAAAGGGCAGCTGAAAGAGCTGGAGAAGGAATACTCCAACAGCAAGTTCATCACCAAGGACAAGAGAAGAAAGATCTCCGCCGCCACCAACCTCACCGAGAGACAGATCACCATTTGGTTCCAGAACCGCAGGGTCAAAGAGAAGAAGGTCGTGGCCAAGGTCAAAGGCACCAGTGCGCCCGCGCCTGCCACCACCAACAGCAGCGGCGCCGGCAGCGCCAGCAGCACCCCGTGAGACGCAGGGACAGACTCTCGGAGGAGGAATCCATGGAAAGGCGGCGGGAAAGAAGCTCCCCCCGCGAGGAAGGGAGGGGGAAATTAACGCAGGCTTCTCTGCTGCCTCCCCAAAGCCTTGCGGGAACAGGAGATGGTGGGGGGAAGGAGGCCGCGGGCGGAGGAGGAGGAGGAGAAGGGAGGAGGAAACGAGAGCAGAATTACGCACGTGGACGCTTCAATGGCTTCTCAGCTCTCCAACCTCCCACCGTCTCCCTTCTCCACCTCGGTGGAAGCCAACGAAATTCGCTTAGCGCTGGCGTGGCTGGCGGCCTCTCCTAGCCTCTCTCCTTTAAAAAAAAAAAAAAAGTTACTTATCGTCGTTGTTATTGTTATTGCTGTTTCCTCCAATAAGTTAAAACCCGATTTGCAAAGCAAACGGTGTTTTCTATTTTATTTTTAAGCGATGCGTTGTTGTTATTGTTTTTATTATTTTATTATGGGGGGGGGGAGCTGGGAAGGGGAGAAGGAAACCGTGTGCAATTTGCAATTCATTTTTATGTGTTGTTTTTTCGGGGGGAGGGGCGTTGCCGCCTTAGCGCCATTGCTATGCGAATTATATTCTATTTTTCTTTGTACCAAGTTCCATAATTCAGAGCTGCTTTAGGGGGTGGGGGGGGGAAGACGAAAATAAAACCAAGAAAACGACAACTGCCTATCAATCGAACCGAATGTTAAATAAATTCTCCATAAGCACCATGATGGCTCGGCTTGCTTTCGGTTCCGTTTGTCTGTTCGTCGAATGGGAACATTTTGCAGAAGCGAAGGAACAGACTGTTCTTTCATCTGTGTGAAATATTGATAGGAATTTTTACCACGAAGAAAATCTATTACACATACATACATACAACATAATCTATGTTTTAGGGGACTTGTAAATTTGAGAGGTTATAATCTATATTTAAATCTCAGCATTGCATATGACGAAATTAATATTTTAGAATGGCTTGTATGTATACGTATATATATGTATGTATGTATGTATGTATGTATGTGTATATAGGCTAACCACCGATTGACGATTTTTTTGGGGGGGAGTTGATTAATCATATGACAATGATCCCTTTATCGATTGCATTTAAATGAATTTGAGTACTACCAAAAGTTAATAAGTGCCTTGACACTGAACGATACGCTAGAGAATTTACAATACAGCAAACAGATAGTTGCAAGGGGAAGTCAACTTTTAATGTTTTATTTTTCATTCCCTATTTACCACTCCAGAAAAAGAACTTCCCTTCAAGCCCAGCCCCACGGATTAAAAACCTGCTCCATCCGCTAAAGCGTGGAGGCCTATTTTGCTTGTCTGTATAAAATACAATGAAACATAAAAGACTGAAACCATATATGCACACTCAGAACGGAGGCAAATCGTTTTGAATCCAGCGAATCTTGTTGGAAAGCAAATATGGATGGGTAAATTATAACGTTGTAAATTGTTTCGGATGTTGCCTACTATTATTGACGTCCTGCTCCTTAGCTACATAAAATTGAGAGCTAGTTCTCTAGGTGAATTGGTTTAGAATCTGGGTATTTAAAGGGAGTTTGTGCGTGGGAGGGGGCGGTGAGAGGAGGACCCAGAAGCAGACGCTTCTCCTAGAGCCAGTGCATAGCACGAGGGTAGCCAACAGGGTGCCCTCTCCATGCTGTTGGACTCGAATTCCCATCAGCCTCAAGCAGTACAGCCTATAGCCAGGGATCATGGGAGTTGTAGTCCAGCAGCATTTGAAGGCCACTACATTGGCTACCCCTGGTTTAGTCAATACTAATAGTGCGGTGACTGTAGGTCCTTAAAGAAATTATTTATCCGGGGCGTTGTGATGAGACTCTAGTTCAGAATCTCTTATTCTCTAGAGGAGAAGAGAGGGAGAGGTTTTCGAAATCGAAGAAAATACAGCCAGGCCTACACTTTGTTTACACTCCTGTACTAACCGTGCAATCCTATGAGAGTCTACGCAGAAGTAAACCACTTTGAGATCAGTGGGACTTACTTCCAAGTAACTGTGTGTTTAGGACTGCACCTTTTACTATTATTTTGAAGCAATTTCCACTGAAATCAATGTGCCTTACTTAGGGGTGGTATTCCTAATCAAAGGAAATTCTTTTGCAGAACATGGGTTATTTCAGCATGATTTTGGTACTGTTCAGCCCCTACAATCTGATTCTGGTGCTTAGAAGTAATCACCCACTGATTTCAATGCAGCTTGCTCATAGTGTAGGAGAGTGTCTTATGTTCATCAGTTGTCTGTTTATTATTATTAGTGTTATTATTTGTACTTATATACGCATGTATATAATTTATTCTGAATGCCGCAGAGATTTCATAAGCAGTGCTCATTCTCTGACACCACAGGACCAAACATTAATAAACGTAATAATAAATAACAGAAATAAAAGAATTAAATGCGCAAAAAAAAAAAAAGACAGTGGAAAAAAGGTATTTTTCAAGTAGCCAACTCACCTGATTCTAAGGTGAGAAGATTCTGAGGGGTGGGGATTGTTTCAGTGTTTATTTCGCTCTGTTCCGTCACAAGTGTTGGCGACATTCCTGAATCCCCTCCCCCCTCGGTACCTCCCTTGAGTCGCACTGGGTCGTAAACCTCAAACAAAGCTTCATACTTTCATTTTAAGCCCCCCACCCCCAATATATGTGTATTCCTCGCCTCTTACACCTCACAACTTGCTCTGCCAGTTCTTGATCGTGTCAGATCCTTTGCGTTGTTCTATCTCAGAAGGACCTGGGATTTAAATACAGAACATCTAATGAGAAGTTCATTATCAGTGCGCACGAGTAAATGGAAGGCCAAGTTCAAGGATGAACTGCTCTTTCTCTCTTTGGTAAGACCGCAATGAGACAAGCTGATGATTATATATATATATATATATATATATATGAAATATATATTTCAAAAAAATGCATGCCTTTTTTTGAAAGAGAGATCTCCCCGCCCCCGCCCCCCCCCCGCAAGACAATCTCAATCTGCCTGGCGTGTGATTTCGGAGACAATATTCAGTTGCATCTACTGTCAGCATGTACTGTATTGTGGTTGCTGGAGGGAGGGGCGGGGCTCGTCCTCCCCCCACCCCCACCTTCTTGTAGGTTTCCCTGGAAAGAAATTGTGTTCTGCTGTCTGCAGTGAGGATGTGCTAGCAACCCTTCCCTTTCCCCCTCTCAGTCGTTGAAACTGAGGAGGGAGGAGTGGCGCACCAGTGGATACGGATTGGGTCCAGCCTGGTGGGGGTTGGGTGCCTAAGGGCTGAGGAAGCCGCTCTGTCCGCCGGCATGCGCCACCTCCAATAGCACCGAGGGAGGAGCAGCTTCCCAGGCACAGTAAATCAGGCCTTAACTTTGACCCCAGAGGTCGGGTTACTCCTGGCACATAGGCGGTGTTGACCTTGACTCCAGCCCCCACCCCCACCCCCGCCTCACGCTCCCCGGAAAAGGAGGTTCTTCAGATCAAAAGGAGTTTATTGCATTTATTTTCTCCCTCTTTTCGCGACGGGGATGGGGAGGTGGGGAAATGACGCTTTGGCGTTTGCTTGCAAGATTAGGTCAGGAGCTCCACCTTCCGGTCACGCGTATCAGTGTCATGTTATATATATAAATAATGTTATATATATATATATATATATATATATATATATATATATATATATATATATGCAGGTTTTGGTGTCCTCGGGTGTCTTCCCGTGTAAAACTTTTACACGGGAAGACACCCGAGGACACCAAAACCTGCATTCCTGTACCCGTGAAAATCTACGAAAGCATATATATATATATATATATATATATATATATAGCCTTTTCCTTGGCTTCATTCTTCTGCGCTCCCTTAAGCACGCGCTCCTGCGCAATTTGGTGGGCGTGTGTCGTGTGGGGTAAGATCTGATCTTATTTCCAAAATCAGGTAGCAGTTGGGACAAGAGGCGAGGCAAAAGAGGAATTTGGTGCAGTGTATGATAAAACAAATAGGCTGGTCCAATTGGCTACACAAAACTTCACACACATCCCAGAAACCCCCACCTAAACAAATGCGTTAAAAAGGGGATCGAATTGGCACCGGATTTGTCACGACCTAGACACGGGACCTCCTTGGAATGCCAGGAATATACAGAAGAGATTGCCTGTGTGAACCTTGAATAACCACATCATCTGTGCCCCTCGCAAACTAGGATTGCCATGCTTAGGTAACGCTTTCCTCCGAGGGGATTGCATGTCCTGCCTCTTTAATCCTTACACTGTAAATTATAGCGCTCTCTTTAAGGCAGTCCTGTACTCTCCCCATTCTACAGATGGCAAGGCTGAGGCTTCTAGGTAAATGACGGGCACAAGGCCACACACACTGAATCTATAGCTGTGTGAAATTTTGAATTTGGGACGTTACAAACTGTAACTCATGCGCTCCAAACGATATTTCCAGTTCATCTCACCTTCCAGTACTGCTGTTTTTTTCTGGGATTGTTTACTGCTACTATTTATCTACAGTTATGTTACTGAAAAATCAATATCTCCTACTTGGGGATCAGGTTACATGTAGGATTTTTGAACTGCCCCCTTTATTTTGTGCCCAAGATATAATTTTGACTATTGATATTCCAGACCTCACCGCTCCCCATGTGGGATTTGGTGCTAATCAAATATAAAAATCCCAGTTTTTATTCATTAAAAAGCTCCTATTGGAATGCTTTACTCAGTGAAACCGAATCCCACCTGCCTGCAAATCCGGGTCAACGGTCTTTAGGAAAACATCTTCAAATGCGGGCGTTGCATGGACAATCGTTAGCAAGTCCAAAATCTTGGGAAACGATAGTCTTTGGGAGTGAAAAACCTCCTTCTATGAGGAAATTAAGCAAGTTGCAGAAACCATAACATTTTGAAATCTACTCCCTTGGGGGGGGGGAATTAAACCCCAGGGGTTGTAGTAAGTGTAAGTGTACACAGGCGTGGTGTGTCAAGTTTTCTCATTCTAGCTCAGGAGAAAATGGAATGAACCATAGATGTGTCATATTATTATTTGGTTACATTGGATGAAGAAGAACCTATATTAAATGATAGGGGGGAAATATTCTTATTGACCCAAAATGAATGATCCTCAAATAAATAACCCTCAAACACTTCCCCCTTCTGATACAGACCACAGTCTAAAATTCTGTACCAATTTTGCTCTGGCTCTCCCTTCCTTCTCATTTAATGGAACGGTGGACAAGGTTCCCTTTTAATTCTGATTCAGTTTCTCTACGAAGCTTCCTCTCGGGGAAAGTCTGAATGGAGTCGTTGCCTTTTGTTTGGAGCCTGGAACGTAAGACGTAGGGGAGACCAAACGTGCTATCCAGAAGATCAATCATTGCTCTCTATTCTGTATGTGAATCAAATGGTGAGGAGTAGAGGCACATGGCAAAAAAGGAAGAAAAAAAGTGGAGGGGGTGTCATGGGGTCTGTGTGCGTGTGTCTGTATCCCTGTGCCTACATTTTCGTGGGTTTGTTTTACGGCCTGCCTTCATAGCCTTAAAACAGGCATTTAAAAGAAAGAATATGGGGCTCAAAACAGCACTTTAAAATCTCTCGGACTCTCACTGGCGTGTTTATAGCCACAACACTGAAATCGATGGGACTTAAAAGGGTTTAAATTTGCCTGCAATATTTGCTGTGTTCTGAAATACAAAGAAATGCTCCTTCCCTCCCACAAGCACGCTGGGCTTCCCAGGCAAACCCTGCTCAAAGTGGTACCTTTTAAGTCCCATTCATTCCAATTGAAATGATGTCACGGTCTGCTTGACACCCATCGTCTTTCTTTCCTTCTCAAAATGCAACACGCGCAGCGCGCTCCTATCCATGCCTGCTCGGAAGTAGGTCCTACTGAGTTAAAAGGGGCTTACTCCCAGAGGCTACAGTATGGCAGTCTCCACCCCCACTAAAATACCACCGACTCAACATTCAAAAACCAATGCCTTTGTGGTTAAGTCTGCAATCCTAAGCACTTTTACAGTATTATGGAGTAAACCCCACTGGATTTCATGGGACTTGCTTTCGAATAAACATCCTTAGTTAGCCTCAGGCAATTAAAACCCTTTGCCTCGATGGCGCCCGTAGTCTATGCCTCAGTCCCAGAAAACCTGTTGTGCATTTCAGAACAGCACACAGCAAAGGGCCTGCGGGAAGTCTGGGTGTCGCGCAGCCTGCAGAAAGTGGGTTGCATAGGGTCAAAACATCTAGAGAGCCAGGGACCTCCAGAAATAATGTGTTGGTGTTTGGGGTTGTTGTTTCTCTTAGCAAGATTTCTTTATTGCCCAGTGCATGCAAAACAAGCTGCATGATTATCTACGAGGACTACTTCTAAAGCAGCTGACAGCGGCATGGATCACCTTCCTGCACAAACCCCTCAGAGGCTTCTGGAGATCAATAGCTTGTTTATTACACTCTCTCTGCCTAGAAACAAACAAAAGATTAATTCTTGCTCGCTCGCTCGCCTTCCTCCTTCCCAGAAGATGTCTTAGAATCATCACTTGCTATGCCATAACTTGGCAGTACATACAGGAGGCCACAATTAATAACACACTACTCTCGTGCAACCCTACTGACTTTTAATCGAGCCATTGTGGAGCACCTGAGATGGATCAGGTTTTCTCCCTGTTCCAGACAGCAAAGGTTTTCACATTCCTTCTTCCCATAAATTGCACACTCCTTGATTGTATGCTTTTAGCTTCCCAACTTGTGGAATACATGGGTTTTGAAAATGCATCTGTTCTTCCTTCCTTCCTTCCTCCCTCTTTCCTTTCCTTTTCTTTTCTTTTCATCTGAGAAGCAGGAGGGAGAGGACCTTCCCAATGCTACAGAAATTTGGAGATGGTGAGGGGGAAGTTTGGCTGAGAGTCATGAAGATCTTACCCAGCGGTGGATGAAGCACGCCTGAAATTCTTGTTAAAAATCCTAGAAGGAAACGAACACGTCACAATCAAGAATTTTCCAAGGTTTTTATTTTTTTAAGCATGGTGGGGAGAATGCCTGGATCCTTTCCCTCCCGGTTACGGTGTCTAAAAGTTCTTCCCTCCCCCCCCCTCTCCAATTTAGCTATTTTTCGCTCTCTTTCTTTTTAACCCTCCTCCCTCAACTTACACGTTTTTGACCCTGTGAATGAGGCTTTACGAAGACCTCCCAGGGCCTAGTAAACAAGAGGGAGGGGGAGGGGAAGAGAGATCGGGTTTTTGTTGTCAAGTTCAATGGCAAAAACCGCCTTCCAGTCGTTTCCGGAGGAGAGAGACATCTATCACTCAGTTCTGGGAAACAGACTGAGTGGAGGATGGGAGAGCGGTTGTTGGGGGAGAGGGAGGAAAGAGACGGATGCCCACTGAGATTCATGGAGTAGACATAGATCTCTACACGTGTGAGTGTGTGTATACGAACACATCGGGAGGAAGGGGGAAGAAAATCTGGAAGTGAAGTACAATCCTGTGCATTTTTACTCGGAATTATCCCTCTGGGTCCAGTGAGGCTTACTCTAAGGTAAAGGTGCAATAAGACTGCAGCGTTAAAGTCAGTGAGATCCCATTTATCACGGATCAGGGGTAAACTTCTCTTCTTGGGCCGGGAGAATTCTTCTCCAAACACATCCACAAAATCTCGACTTGCAAGTAGACTCCATTCATCCTAACGGAGCTCCTTCCCACCGTAGGAGGGTTTCGTTCTGATGACGAGAAAGCGTTAGGAATAGATTCTTCCTATCAAAACAATTAGTATTTTTATTTTTTAAAAAAGTAGGGCTGGACTCCTCTCTACACGTCAAGGAAATATGAACAGCAAACACAGGCTTAATTAAACAAAAGTTGAGCAAAACAGACGCGTGACTTAGAATTTTATTTGGACCGGCCATTCATGGGTCAATTCTTTGTTTAGCTATAGAGCTCACTGGATGACTTTGGACCGATCCACATCTCTCAGCCTAATCCATTTTCTAGCGTTGTTGGGAGGATAAAATAAGGACAAAAATCCCGTGCTGCCCAGACTTTTTTTTCCCCTCCGGAAGAAGAGTGAAATATAAAGATATAAAAGGGGATAATATTAACCACAAGTCATTTAAATAATAACTTTTACACATTAAGAGCTGCTGTAACAGATGAACGGAGGGATAAGAGCTGTTCAGCTATAAGCTGTGTACGTAACTTTAAAATAAGTTCTGCTGAAAGCAAAGGTATTTTCGCCTAAGTCCGTGTGCTTAGGATGGGGACACGTACTGCGTATTTCCATAGCAATTCATTCTCTTTTTCCTTTAATTTCGAAAAGCGTCCTGTTCAGAACCGTCAGGTGATGCAAGTCGTACTAGTACATGGGTAGGCAAACTTAGTCCCAGGGACCGGATCCGGCCCAATCGCCTTCTAAATCCGGCCCACGGACGGTCCAGGAATCAGCGTGTTTTTACATGAGTAGAATGTGTCCATTTATTTAAAATGCATCTCTGGGTTATTTGTGGGGCATAGGAATTCCTTCACTTCCCCCCCCCCAAAAAAAATCTAGTCCGGCCCCCGACAAGGTCTGAGGGACAGTGGACTGGCCCCCTGCTGAAAAAGTTTGCTGACCCTTATACTAGTATCACTACCCCAAATGATCTTGGACTTCTTTTCCTGCCCGAACACACACATTTCGATCCGTGCTCTATATTGGGGTTGGAGAGGCTTTCTATATACAGTACAGTGGTACCTCGGGTTAAGTACTTAATCCGTTCTGGAGGTCCGTACTTAACCTGAAACTGTTCTTAACCTGAAGCACCACTTTAGCTAATGGGGCCTCCTGCTGCTGCCGCGCCGCCGGAGCACGATTTCTGTTCTCATCCTGAAACAAAGTTCTTAACTCTAGGTACTATTTCTGGATTAGAAGAGTCTGTAACCTGAAGCGTATGTAACCTGAGGTACCACTGTACTTCAAAAGGCATAGGACTGCACCCCAGGAGAGTTTCCCTATGGGGAAAACTATGGTGTGCATCTTCCTGAGACTTACCATATCGCAGGAAAAGGCCCCTTCTTGTGTTTGTATTTATATCCGTGTCTGGCACCCTCAATTCTATACACAGAAAAAACAGGAGCGTGTCTAACTTTTTATTCATATACTTTGTGTAAGCGAGGAAGTAGTGATTTCTGCGGCTGCCTGTTTTTGAGGGGAAATGGCAAAGAAAGGGAACATATTTTGGGCCACTGGCTGTCTGCCTTCATTCCTTCCATTTTCTTTTATTACATTTATACAGTATACCACTTTTTCTTCCAAGCAGTCCCGGGTGGTGTACAGGGTTCTCCTGCTGCTCATTTCATCCTCACAACACCCCTGTGAGGTAGGTTTGGCTGAGAAATGGTGACTGGCCCAAGGTCACCTGGTGAGCTTCACAGCTGAGTGGGGATTCGAACCCTGGTCTTCTAGCATAGCTGTCAAGTGCCCCTTATTTGAAGAGACAGTCCCTTATACCAGCACCATGTCCCGCTGCTGTCCCTTATTGATGGATGTCCCTTAAATGATGTTCCTTAAATTTCAAAGGAAGCAGCTCCTCTCCCTCCCTGCTGGCCAGGGAGGAGGGAGGCTCCGACTGTGTTGCTTGGCTGTGTTGCTCACCCAATAAGAAGTCTAAGAACGACTTGGGGGTTGGAGCTTGCATGCCTTGTGTGTGGCTAGTTAATGCAAGCTGAGGGGTTTTTTGAATGCTGGACGCCATTTTGTTGCACGTGCTGCTGCAAACTTTGCAGTGCAAAGCCAGGCCGGGGAGCCATCTTAAGTTGAGGCTGCATAGGCCTTGTGGTGCATGTGATTCAGATTCTATTCAGTTGAACCTCTGGTTACAAAGTTGGTTGGACAGTGTTCTCAAAGCTACCAGCATGAGTTTGACCAGACTGCAGGAAGACAGGAAGACTGGAGTGCCTGGAACAGGTGAGGCTGCAGGTCCCTTATTTTGGCTGCTGGTCCCTTATTTTCAAGGCTGCTCGTCCCTTATTTTCAAATCTGTAAGTTGACAGCTATGCTTCTGGGCCATAGTTCAGCACTCCAGTCAATACACCACACTGGCTCTCATCCACCCACCCATTGTCATCATAATCATTACGATCTGGTGTTTGTCCATTAAAGCTATCTTTCTTCTAATCTTTTCAAATGTGTGTATTTCCCCTCTCTTCATAACAAGTTAGTCTCTTTCCTTCTCATCCGTGGACCTTTATTTTGCAATCCCCAGCTACCTAATCCAATCTATCTGATATATTTCCGTCTTTCCTTCCTTCTTTCAGAACCTGCATAAAAAGAGTCCTGTTGGGTTAGATCATGGGTAGGCAAACTAAGGCCCAGGGACCGGATCCGGCCCAATCGCCTTCTCAATCCGGCCCGCGAACGGTCCGGGAATCAGTGTGTTTTTACATGAATAGAATGTGTCCTTTTACTTAAAATGCATCTCTGGGTTATTTGTGGGGCATAGGAATTCATTCATTAATATTTTTTTCAAAATACAGTCTGGCCCCCCCACAAGGTCTGAGGGACAGTGGACCGGCCCCCTGCTGAAAAAGCTTGCTGACTCCTGGGTTAGATCAAATACCTTATCTAATCCAGCATCCTGTTTGTACAACAGTCAACCAAAGGCTTCTAGGAAAGCCCACAGGAGGACCCAGGGCCCTCTTCCTATGTTTGTTCCTTAGGACTTGATCGTTCAAAGTCTCCAGGGGAGCACATGGCCACCATGACTAGCAGCCATTGACAGATAGCTTTAGGCTGAAATCCTCAACCCACTTACCTTGGAGCAAGGTGATGGCTATGCACTGCCCCCACGGTTCGAGGCAGTTTGCTTCTGAATACCAGTTGCTGGAAACTACAGGAGAGAGGAGTGCTCTTGTGCTCAGGTCTTCTGATGGCCATCTTGTTGGTCCTTGTGAGAACAGGATGTTGGCTTAGATGGACCACTGGCATGATCCAGCAGTGTCGTCTGATGTTCTGATTTCTGGGTAGAGGTTTACAGTGTTGTACTGCTCTTGGTGAATTTGTCTTCTCACACCCGCACATGCACACATCCTTAAAGTTTGGTTGTTATATCTTTCTGTAAACTGCTTTGAGGTCCCCCCCCCAATCAAGGAAGGAAGGAAGGAAAATAAAGCAGTCTACATTGGTGGCCATCACATATTTTGAAAATTTGATCCAGTTGACTTGAGATGAGGGAGAACTTCCTTATTTAATGTCCTCCTAATTCTTGGCCATTCAGCTTTATTAGATGAGAGCGGAAGGCAAGGAAACCCACTCTCCCCCCTTTCTCCACACAATGCCCAACAATCCACTTTACCCGCCTCCCCCCCCCAACCCAACCCCCTAAAAATTCCATAAACTTCAAACATCTACATACAAACGCCTATCCCCGGTCTCTCTTTCCAAAGCTCTCTCTGGCCTGAGTTCCCCACTCAGTCCACAAGGCCCTCTGCTGCCTTATCATGTACCTATGGCCATGGGAAAGCCAAACATTTCAACATCAGTGAGACTTCAGTCAACTGCCTTATCTCTCCTTCATTCTCCCTCCCTGCTCCCTTCCTCTCTTCCTTTCTTCTTTTGTTCAAGTTCATGCGCACACCACAATGGTGGGAAGGGGGAGGGGCCCTGTTTGGTCGGCAAAGTGTTTTGCTATTGAACTTGAGCTGCTGGTTGTAAACATTCTTTGACCCCCACAACTATTTGGAGAGGATAGTATTAAACTTTAGTGATTCACTGGGGTGGGGGTGGGGTGGGGAGGTAGGAAGGGAGAAGGTGTGAGCGTGTGTCGTCTCCCATCCCCACCCAGGCATTTTCAATGAAGAAATCCAAGGTATTTCTTAACTTTTCCTTTTTTTTTACCTTTATCCAAAATTTATTTTGTTTTTAAAAAGATGTACGATTGATAGAGGGACGGCTTTGGGGAGGTTTTGGAATTAGAACAAGGAGCAACGAAAGGGACGGTTCTCTGTCTTTGGGCTGCAATGCTGTTCTCGTCTGGCTCCGGACACCGGGAACGTTAGATAGGGTGCAAGTTTGTTACATTTGGCAACGTGTTGCAGGGTTGTCTTCCGAATGTTCCCTCCCCACCCCCCCACCCCACTCTGCGGAGTGGTAAGTGCATCATTTAGACCCAGCTGTCCTCGGCTAAACTGGCAACGACAGCCAGTTTGGGGATTTGCTAACCGGTTGCATCACAGCTGAGCAACAGGAGGGCCCGAAGCCTCCAGGAAGTTCTCCTGAGCAATCCTCGCCGTTGAAGTGATGGAGCGGATGAGGCAGCTAAACTCCCCAGAAGATTGCGCCAGTCAGCTGATAGCTAGTCCCAGAAGACCGAAAGGGCCCTTGCTGCTTGCAATTAGGTTTTATTTTAATGAACTAAAAGAGATGCTTAGGATGGGGGAGTGCAATTGACGTCCATTGGCTCAAAGGGGAAAAGGAATCCTTTTCTTCTGGTTAGGATTTTGTGCGGGTGGGGGACGAGAAAGGAAAACGTGCCTACTTAGCTTCAAGCATAGCATAAAAATAAAGGGCGATTCCCGCGGATTTCCCCAAGAGTTTGCAGTTGATTAACATTCTCGCTCCTTTTCCACGCCACCAACTGCAGACAGGCGTGATCCGAATACGAATATGGACAATGCAGAAGTCTCAATCTTTCTCTCCTCCGCCCCCCGCCCCTTGTAGTCTTCTCTGCAGTGGTTGTAAACACGGACAGCACCCTTTTCAAGCTGTATGCTCATTCGGATTTCCTTCTGCCATTATTTCACTTTAGGATACACTTTTAAGATTAAGAAGTTAATTTACTGTTGGTATTTGTTGGTCTTGTTTTCAAAAGTGTTCATTGGTTACCGAGGTAATATACGTGAATCGCTGTTCAAACTGTGAAATATACTGTATAAATCCCATTATTATTATTATTATTATTATTATTATTATTATTATTATTATTATCAGAGGCAGTCGAAATAGCCCAGCACCTTAAGGGTAAGAGAAGGGGATTGCCACTTTGAAAAAAAATTCAAATTCTTATTAGAAATAATAAGATTCCCCCCTTCAGAGAAGCAGCGCAAAATGACATTCTGCCAGCAAATATGTTCTTTACGCCCTACTCATAACAGGAGCACTGGGATTAAAAAATCAGATTTCAGATCAGAATCAAAACTCATGCTTCTAGCCTCCGTGATTACAAACAAAGTAATATAATATACATTTAAGACCGTGCGGCCTTTAGAGTATGGAATAGCTGGATTTGGACAGCCGCGGGCCCTTTCTATGTTTTCATATACAGACATCCCTTTCCTGTTCATGCGATTGCTGCAATTTTTATACTCGGAATTCGGAATAGCTAATATTGGCACAGCTTGGGATTCAGCCTTTGAAAACAACATAAAAGAGTATAGCAAAACAGAAACATTTATTTCACGTAAAAACACAAAACCTGGGAGGATGTCTCCACTTTTATCTTCTACTAAAATTAATTTCGAAATCTTCAGTTACTTAACAGTCTATAAACTTCTTATTCTTTTTTAAAAAGAGTCTTATTTACACTCTGATCCTTATATTGAGTGAAAGTAAGTCCTCCTGTTCGGAACATACAGCATTCTCAATTAGTTTGTTTGGAAGCTGGCCTTAATATATTATGAATTCGGTTTGTCTGTATTTATGGCAGGGAAGTCTTTAAAAACTTGCCAGGATTTTACTATGAAGTTTTACCTACGGTAAGAATCCAAGCCTCAAGAAGACTTTTAAGAAGTCGTCGGTGGGAGGAATAGACTGTTGGGGACAGGCAATATTTTGGCCAAGTATTTCTAGAATTCCTACGGAAACCTTTAAAAAATCCTCTCCATCTACATTTGCATTCGATGCATTATAAGGCAGAAACTTCGTGATCACGAAGATGACCTCCCCGCGCCCCTAATTATCACCAGATTCTTTTCCGGGGACAAAAACGAAAAGACAGAAATAAGAGGAAGTGGTTTGCAATATGTCCCGGTGTTTTGGTGCGCCTTCTCTCTTTCTCTCTCCTCTTTATTCAAAGTTACTGTTATTAAAATTAAACGTCAAATGTAATTTTCTGGTTATTTAGGGGAATTGTACGGAGATTATTATAGAATTAAGACAGAAAAAATAAAGGTAAACATTCTGATCGCATAGCAAAGTTAGGAAGGTTATATGTAATCGTCAATTACTGCTGTTGGGAACCATCACCCTTGTACAGATTTGAGGTTTGCATATATAGATAATATCTCACGGACGGTCCGCATCGCCTTTTTTGCCGACAGTGTGTGATGTCTGAGTGTATGCACACACACACAACCCAAACATATACCTGCAACTCAAGATATCACTTCATGCACCTGATAAAATATACTGCAGTTCAGGAAATCCAATGCCATAATAAATCCGCTATGGAGACGCTTCGTTGTTTTTGATAAAACAGAACGCTTCTGTAAAATTTGCCTCTCTGTTTCCCAATACTTTATTCATCCCTATGTATGCATGCATCCCTGTATGTCTGCCCCTCTGATGTATGCATCTGATGATGGGCTGTAGCGCACAAAAAGCTTATGCCACAATAAATGTGTTGGTTTAAGGGGTCACAAGATATTACTTACTTTATATATATATGGGTAACAGAGTAACTATTAGCAATTTATCGTAATAAAGGCTACAGTGAAGAAAGAAATGTGTTTGTTTCTTGTTTTTCCCCCGTTGCGACCAACGCATCATTCCCTGAATAGTATGCATTTTTCGTTCCTTTTGACCCTTCGCCAATAATTTAGGCTGCGAGAGTGGGATACTTACCTAGAAATTAGTTATACTTGACATCCGAGTGACTGTATATATGCAAACCTTGCTGTCCCGATCCCACCTCTATGGATGTGGGAGGGAGTCCCCCCTCCATTTAATTCAATTGGCAGATTACGTTCCAAAGTAAAGACAAAGACAAACCAATGCTTTCCTTTTTAGATGATTTGCGCCTGTCATTTATGTAGGTTTACCTTTTCCGTCTACAAATTAAAATCTAGAAGAAGAATGGGAGAAATTCTCCAGATTAGGGGCAACTTTGTTAAACAAAGAGATCACAGCAGTTTATAAGCATAATTTTGTCTAGTAGGGTGCAACATCTCTTTACTGAAGTCAACTAGATTTCAATTGGGCTTGAAGTTTCCATGTTTGCTTTGCATTATTGTACGTCGCTTAGAAGAGGCTCCTTGCATGAAGCGACCGATAAATATAACAAATATTCAGACTGTCCTTGTTTTGAATGGAATGCAGCCATGGTATCCCGCATACAGCTTATAGAATAGAATAGCTCTTCGTGTAACGCAAACACACATGTATGAGGTGTAATAATCAGCCTTTGGGGAGGGCGCTTGAGATGTTTGTTGGCGAAATACCCCCAAATATATAACGTTTCCTCCAAGATTCTTATCTATTGAAGAGGATAACCCTCAAAATGAAGGTGAATCAAAAATCCCCAGCAGACCAACAATATTTGGAATTGTATAGGAGGTTGTTTCTCAGGATTATATATTCTTGGATAGCGCCCACAACTCCTTTTATTCCTGGTATAAATGTGCAAAGTTTGTGGTCTTCCCAACTTGTGTTAAAGATGGCCAGAATCCAGTTATTTAATCACATAAGGTAGGAACCTCTCATGTTTTAGAATGGTGGGGAAGAACGAACACACACACACACAAACACACACACACACACGATATATATAGTACATCATGTCTACCAGTGAAAATACACATTAATAAATTATTATTACTGTTCTCTGATTTCTTTTCAAATCAGAGTTACAATTTAATGCCTATACATCAGCCAGCAGGAGATAATTTAGACCTGACAACGTGAAAGCGTCAACCAATTCTTTTAAAGCCTAATTCATTACGTGGCATAATTTCAGAAGGGCTAAATTGTTAGTGGGAGATGCCTAGGCGAGAGGGGGGGGACATTATGACGGGTAGTTATTTATTCAGCACGTTGGGTTATTTTATTTTATTTTTAAGGAACAAACGCACCCATTCATAAGCCTATGGAGCAAAAGCGGAACGAGGGTTGGAGGGGGAGGGAAGAAAAAGGAACGGCCGGAATACACTGCTGCATAATGTTCTATCGTGATGGAGTGTGACGTCACAGCAGCCAATCAGAATGCTGCATATTTGCGTAGCATGGCTTTCCAGGAGGCGCAGTTTCATTGCTGGCTTGGGGTTATCTTTAGTGAAGGTGCTGTGAGCTGCAGCGAGAGGTTGTGGGGTGTGTAGTGCCAAGGCAGTTGGCAATGGCGTGCTCGTGTTGCTGCTCTTTCTTAAGCAATGGAGGGAGACAATCTTTCGTTTCCTGTGAGCTTTGGCTTGCCAAGGTTCAAAAGTTCTTGTTCTGAATGCCAGGAACAGCAAAGGAAGATTTAAGGAGGGGCTCTCTGAGCATCTGCAGAGTGCATTTCTGTGGTGGCTAACTTTTGAGAGCGTGGTCAACAAAGTGGGTTTTAGGCTGCAGTTCTGTACACATTTACCTGAGAGCAAGCCCCATGGAACCCCACAGGACTTCCTGCTTTTAAAAACAGACTTTATTTCTAAGTTTCTTCAGAGCGTATACATCCGATTAAGCCGTTCTCCTTTATAACTGCCTCATCATCATGATGACATAGCACAGGTGGTGTAAAAGATCACCAGACAGAATTGTCATTACCTATCACTGTGTATTTTGTTGTGTGTTCCATCATGCAAATCTTCTACAGTCTGAAGTGAAGTCCAGAGGCTCAGGTTTGTTGGCATATAAATTAACTCTTATGTGAGAGTCCTCCGTTCCATGCAACCCTGCACATAATGGGAGCCTTTGATTTCTCCAGTTCCGGATAGTGAGTGACACTGACTAGCCTCATCGCTAACGACACACATTATCTGTCATCCGAGGCAGTCTTAAATTGTCTTTTATTATTTAGTTTTCCGTGTGCATCCTTGTACCACAACACCCTTCTAAGGTAGTCGCCATACGTTCCTGTCTTAAAAGTGTACAAAGGCAGTTCCATCCAAATGCCTGCAGTCCCAGGCATAGGACTCCCCACCTCTCTCTATTCAGCATTGCCTTTACACTAATCTGACCAGCAAAGGAAGCTTGCTTCTCATGCTGACTTGGCTACCTGTGCTACTAAATTTTCCTCTGAAAGGGGCCTTGGCTATTTCTTCCCTGATTTTATGACGATGGAATAGCACATTCTGAGCTGAAGGAGATTTTAAAGAAGCCAAGTGCAGGCAAAAATCCAAACATTTATCATGGCACTCAGGACCATTAAACCTCAGAAAGGGCCTCCATATAATATCATGATTATTCTAGTTCTACAAAATCCCTATAGTCAGGACAGATGGCTGCCCAGGGAGTAGAACTTCAGGGCTCCAGGCTACTCAGGAAATCCTTCAAGGAGGAATTTAAACACACACCAGATATCTGTTTTTCAGGCTGCAGTCAATTCCCCCTTTCTCCATTCCACAAATGAATGGAGCAAAAGGGCCCATTTGTTTGTACAGAACAGGGGAAGGGGCCTGTAACTGGAAAAATCATATAAAGGAAGAGGACAGTTTCTCCCTTAACCCACCCCTATTGATCTAAGGACCCTGGTGCTGTAGGTGTCCCTCTGAGTTCCCCTGCAAAGGGCAACAACAACAACAGCAATATTTATCTCCCACCTTTTTTCTCCAAGGATCTTAAAGGGACATACAGTGGTACCTTGGTTTGCATACGTTTTGGATTGCAAACATGTCAAACCTGGAAGTGTGTGTCCCGGTTTGCAAACTTTTTTTGGATTACAACCCCCCCCCCCTTTTTTTTTATTACGAACAAATTATTTTTGGAGGCCCCACTGGCGAAAGCATGCCTTGGGTTACAACCTGTTTTGGTTTACAAATAGATCTCTGGAATGGATTATGGTTGTAAACCAAGGTACCACTATACATGATTCTCCCCTTCCTCATTTAATCCCCACAACAACTCTGTGGGGAAGTTTAGACTGGGAGGCAATGACTGACCCCAAGGTCACCCAGTGAGCTTCCTTCATGGTCAAGTGGTAACTGGAACTCTCCTCTCCCAGGTCCTAGTCCGATACCCTAACTGCTGTACCACACTACAAGATCAGGAAAACCTTGAGGGGATGGGGAAGCATAATTTGCCTCCCCTTGCATAGACCAAGATTCCTATATAGGTGATTAATCTCACCTGGGGCAGCAAAATCCTTTCAGACAACCCAACTGCTAAAATGGAAGACTCACACAGGCTCACAGGCAAAATGCAAGCAAAAATAGCTCTCACTGGCAGTGGATGTAGACACTACCCTTATGCTGATTTCACACATCTGTACAGCAGATGTGTAGCACAGATGTGATCAACACAGCTGCAGAGTGAGAATAGGTGTCATTTAGATTGTGGGACCCATTTGAGTGTACATCCTCAACCTCTCTTCTTCAGTTTAAAGGCTTACCAGGCCTAACCATCCTCTTTCTTTGTTGCTGTAACAGTCATGGTTTGGTTTGGCCTCTCTCTCTGTGTGTGTGTGTTTTACAAGAAAAGGAAGGGGAATTGAGAGGTTTGTTAAATTTGAAAATTATAGTCACCTAAAAGCCATGGGAAATCTTGCTGGTGACCACTAATGAGAAATAATTGTCTCAGTGCTAAGGGCCAACCTAATCCAGTATGATATATGTGTGTGTGGCAATGTACAAAATGAATCATTAGCAGCTGTTGATGAAATTGTCCCACCATGACACTGATATATTCTTCCACCCCATTTAATTAAATTAAAACAGAAGATCAAAGGCTAAATAAATAAGGCATGACAGGACCAAGCACTATAAAAAAAATCATGTTATGCCTGTTTGTATTAATTTCTGTTGTGCACATTATGGATGTAATATGAAGCTTTCCATCTCTTACAAGTCACTGCCCACGTTCTTCAAACACAAGTTCTGTTGGCATGGGATGACCTAGAGATGATCAGTGGTTATTTTCTGCAAGTCTGCATGCCACTTAAACCTTAGATTGGCTTCATACAGGCAGCTCCAAGCCCTGTCCAGTCTTTGCCATTCTTCTGTGAATGGAATTGCAACTGATGTACCACACTTAAGTGGTATTGCGGTTTTGTTGTAGTTTCCTCTGCTACATCTCATTCACACTGGTGGGCATGACTGCTGGCATTGGGGAGGGACATTTCACCTGAGGATGCCATTTTGAAACCTGCTTGCAAAACAGTTTTTTCTAAAAATTGCACTAAAACACCACTCAAGTGCCAGTGCTTACCTTCAACATTCAATAGTAGAGCAAAAAATAACACTAGAAACCTTATTTAAAATGGTGGTAAAATGGTGCCATTTGGAAATACAAGAAAGGCAGTGGAGGTTTTTTGAATCATGCTTTAAAATTTGCAGTAAAACACCTTCAGTCCCAGCCAGCATGGCCAATGGTCAGGGATGATGAAAATGATAGTCCATCATAATATGGAAGTTGCCAGGTTGGCTACCTCTGGAATATTAAAAGATCATAGAATTGTAGAGTTGGAAAGGACCTTGAGGATCGTCTAGTCCAGCGGTTCTCAACCTGTGGGTCCCCAGATGTTGTTGGACTACAACTCCTATCATCCCTGAGCTCTGGCCTTGCTAGCTAGGGGTGATGGGAGTTGTAGTTCATCAACATCTGGGGACCCACAGATTGAGAAAGGCTGGACTCTAGTCCAACCCCTTGCAATGCAGGAGTATTTGTCTGTTCCATACAGAGATTGAACCTGCAACCTCAGTGTTATCAGCACCATGCCCTAACCAACTGAGCTATATAGGTGGGAAAGTATAATGTAAAAGATCAATGGAAGTATTCCCAAAAAGGCACCTACAGGAAAGGTAATTATACAGGAGTATGTTGACTGGTTCAACATCTTGATATATCGTTGCACATATCAAAATGATGCCTTTTTGAGAAGATGGGGATGTAGTGCTAAGGCTATACTCATGTGGAAATATTGTACTGCCATTTTCTTCTTTCTCAAAAAGTTTTCTTTTTCCCCCTGCTGCTGAGAAAAGATGGAGAAAGCACAGGAAAAGCACCAGAGGGCAATAATTTGAGATCACATAGATCATGCAATACCTCAGTGGCCAATCCTGCAAGAGGTCCCATGTTCAAAAGGTTCCCTGGTGTATCTAGGTACAGTTTCCTGTCTGAAAACCAAGAGAACCACGGCCATTCAGGGTCAACAACACCAGACTAGATGACCCAAAGGTCTGACTCCATATATGACAGTTTCCTATGTATAAAGTGACTGAATGAAAGGTAGTTATTCCACAGAAAACACCAAGGAAACATCCATAGATGTATGGAAATGGTCTAGAGTAACTCTGGGTGTACTGATGGATGAAGTCACTTTGGCTCAATTCAAAATGTGCACAGCAATCATGAATTTCTCAGGGAGGATTCTGGGGTGACCTCACCCATTTCCTGAGAGAGACATATGGGGTGGCAGCAAACATACCCCACATCACTACCTCCTTATTTTTAGAAACACTTTACAGTTGGGGCAGCACAGCAAGCAGATCAAGTATGAGGTTACAGATACTTCATTGTTTTTAATTTAAACCTATTTCCCCCTTTATAGCAAAATGCTGCTTGTTCCCAAATAAATACCATTCAGCATAGGAAAACTCCATTTTATTTCTCTAGTCACCATGATACTATGATTTCAGTGAGTTTTAAATGTGAAGCTGCATGTGCTTGGCATGGTTATTTTAATTCTTTTTAAGTTGTAAAGTGGCGTCAGAAGAGAAGAGCCAGCTGGCTGCAGCTGCCATTAAAAAAACTACAACCCTACAGGTTAGATGCAAAATAACACAATTGACAGGCACTTCTACTTTGGCAGTATGATTCCAGAAAGCTGCTGCCATTCATATCGTCAACAGTGCCAGTCAATGCATCCAAGCAGCCTGACTGAGCACAAGGTAGCGTCATATGTTTTGTGAGTCTGTTTTTAGCTTCCATTTTCCTCTGTCCTCTGGTGCTTGACTGTTTTATTGTGCCACTGTTTCATATTTTTCAGTCTTGTGATTATTGATGGCATTGCTTTTGCTGATTTTTATTATTGTTGGAAGATGGAGAAAAAGATCTCTCTCTCTCTCTCTCTCTCTCTCTCTCTCTCTCAAATGGGTTGGAGTCCTCATAACCATTAAGATAGGCATGAAAGCATTTGGGCATTGCCTAGTAAGTCACAGGACTCAGATGTAGGATTGACAGTGATAAGGTATAATGAGGACAGAAATCACCTGCCAGAATTTTAAGAGGTTCAGCCTGGTGGATTTTCCTGACATTTTGAAAAAACTGGAGTGGCTGCCCATTCACTTCTAGGTGCAGTTTTAAGGAGCTAGCTAGCACATACCTTTAAAGTCTTAAATGTTTGCCGTTTTACAGTAATACCTTGGGTTAAGTACTTAATTCGTTCTGGAGGTCCGTACTTAACCTGAAACTGTTCTTAACCTGAAGCACCACTTTAGCTAATGGGGCCTCCCGCTGCCGCCGCGCTACCAGAGCACAATTTCTGTTCTCATCCTGAAGCAAAGTTCTTAACCCGAGGTACTATTTCTGGGTTAGCGGAGTCCGTAACCTGAAGCGTATGTAACCTGAAGCGTATGTAACCTGAAGCGTATGTAACCTGAGGTACCACTGTATTATGTTTCTGTATTTTGCTGGAAGCTGCTAGTAGTAGTAGTAGTAGTAATAGTAGTAGTAGTGTTATTATTATTTTCGAAGACAGCCATCACAGTCTAATCAGGGTCCATCAGCACTGATGCCTGCTCTGGATACCTCATGCTAGGCTGAGTCTGTGAGCCATCATTTAAATTCACCAGAATGCCCTGGAGTAACGTTGCACTGGGTCCTCTGCAGCATTGCATGAACTCAAAATGCAAAGCTCCCAGCCATCCTTAGAGCACCTCTACTGTCACCATCACTTATAGAGGACTATGTCAGCGCCCCCTTGGACTTGGAGCTGGTCCAGTACCAGCCTCTCATTACTGTCTGCTTACCTCCTGCTAGGCTCATGGCTGGCCGTGGCTATGCTGCTTTATGACTAGCGAATAGCTGCAATAAATTCTGAACTGCAAGAACTTTCAGAACCCACAGCAGGGAGCAAAACGGATACACTTTTGCCAGTGGGAGTCTGGACCTGTACAGTTTGCCTTAAGAATCTCTAGCAAAACAGTGAATTCAAGCTGATGTCTGAGGTTGCCTCTGAGAAAAGTGCTTCTACTTCGATAAAGCCAGAAATGATTTCTGTCTGGGAAAAGAGAAATACCCCAGACACAGCCAATATATACCTCTGGAAGAGATGAAGGATAAAATCAGAGAAGCATCTGGTTGTCATCATACACCGGCTTTTCTGGAGTAGGTTTTTTTTTTTTTTACAAGGCAAAATTCCATTCTTTTGGACCCACTTGTATTCTCCAGCTTTTTAGGGAGTGGAGTCACATCCCCCCTCCCTCCCTCCACACACACAAAAATTTAAAATACCACAGTAGCACAGCCAGGGTGGCCAAAAGCCCATTTTCCATAATGGCTTTCAGGGAAGACTTATTGAAGTGATATTTTCTTCAACAACAACAACCCAGAATTCCCAAACGCACAAATAAAATCCTGCTTTCCACAAATCTCACATACACTTTTTGAAACCTCCTGGAAAAGACCATGCTTAGTTGTGTGTTGGATGAAAATAATTCGGTGATAGACTATTGATATATGGCCCTGTGTTGTTATATTACTACAGAATGCCTGTGCGGAACGACATATTGCAAATACCATGCTGCAGTGAATCTCTGCATACTTTACAAATAGAGACAAATTGCACCCTTGTGAGATTTCTGTTGGTGAGGATGAAGCCTATGTGGGATGTTAGCATCCAAAATGCATATGTAAAGGGTTAATGTTTGAAAGGGTTGTAGGACTGCTGTGATGTCATGTACTCTGTGGCAGTTATTTCAGTTGGTTCAGTTATTAACAGTCTTGTGAGTGTGAACAGAGCAGCAAGTATGGTGTATTGTGCTGCTGTCTGCCCTAATCAGAATCAGCATATCAGTCAGTCTGTAAATGTTAGTTGTCTGTAACAGGTTAATCTATGTCAGATGTTTTAGCAACTAAAAGAAACAACCACCTGCATTGTATATATATTTAATCCACAACTGCAAGTATGCTAAGTAAAAGTTACATGTTCTTTAAACGAAAGTGTCTGGCATAGTTTTTATAAGAGGGTAAAAGGTAAAGGACCCCTGGACGGTTAAGTCCAGTCAAAGGTGACTATGGGGTTGTGGTGCTCATCTTGCTTTCAGGCTGAGGGAGCCGACATTTGTGCACAGAGGGACACTGTGACGGAAACCAGAGAGCACAGAAACGCCGTTTACCTTCCTACTGCAGTGGTGCCTATTTATCTACTTGCACTGGCGTGCTTTCAAACTGTAAGGTTGGCAGGAGCTGGGACAGAGCAATGGGAGCTCACCCTATCGTGGGGATTCGAACCGCCAACCTTCGGCAAGCCCAAGAGGCTCAGTGGTTTAGACCACAGCGCCATCCGTGTTATAAGAGGGAAAAGAGAACTAAAGGGTCAAGCAGTCCAGGCCTGCCTTCTGCATACTCTGTAAATGGGAACTAAAGTCTAATTCCCACAGGTTACCCATTGCTAGAAATGGAGGGAAAGTATTTCCTTCTTTACAACACTGTCCCCAATATGAGCACTTCACATTTAAGCCTAGGAGTGAATGTAAATGGATGCATTTCAGAACACCCAAAGTTTGCAGTACAGAATGGCAATGGATTTGCTTCCCAAAATTCTCCTCTGCTACAAATGTCCATGGCCTGTTGTCCAGCAACTCTCTGAATGCTTGTAACTTAGATCTGTGTTTGAAAACTAATTATATTTTATTTGAGTATTTGATATCTGTGATTCGGTATTTGACTGTATTTGACAGCTCGCTTGCTATTTCACGGCTAACTATTGTTACTCACACCCCAATCTCTGAGCAGTGAGATGCTTCAGGAATGCCTGTGCCCACTCAGAGTTCAGTTTCCTTGGCATGAAGGTTTGAATGAATGAATGTCAGTGGAGATTGTGGTGTCTTCAGGATAGATGGTTTAATTTACACATATATTGAACCTTAGCATAGGATAGGGGGGCTCACATCATTAACACTCCACAAATCTTGGCATTGGGTTACCAGGGAGATCCCCAAGTCATAGCTTTGGATCCAGCACAGAGTATCTCCAGCTTCCAGCATCAGCCAAATCTCTTCCTCCAACAATAACTCCCCTGACCAGGGCCGGCCCACCCATAAGGCAAGGTGAGGCAACTGCCTCAGCTGGCAGAAGTTACTGAAGCAGCAGATCCTGATGTCAGTCTTCCTTCCTTCCTTGTTCCCAATGTCAATCTTCTCTCACCTCTTCTTCCCTGGTGGAGAGGGGGCACCATGTAGGGGTCTGCCTCAGATACCACAATGTCTTGGGCTGCCCCTGTCCCTGTGCTATTGTTCTCCATCCTAGGATGATGTGGCTTCCAGCCAGGTGAGTGTGGTGAGGGACCCCCAAATCTATAACAATATGTTGTAGCAGTTACCAGATTCTCTTCCTCTAGGAAACACTTTCCACCTTGAATTCTTTGCCAAAGAACCTTAGCATATGGCTGAGTGGAACACTTTATCAGCGGTGCACATTCATTTTGTAATGAATGACATTTTGAACTGCATGATGGGGCTCAGTTTTCATACATTACAAAATGCTAACAACCATACCCATTTGTTATTGTTTTTTGTTATGAGGCAAATTTCCATTATCACATACATACCCATTCCTCATTCATTTGGAGGGGTTACTTACCTTATCTGGTGGCAGCAGAAATCCTTTCAGCATCTGTCACTTGGAGGCCACCATTTTCTAAATCACAGAATAACCCAAACATTGCAGCAATGTGTGTCTGTGGGTTGTTGTTTTTTTTGAGGGAGAGGGCTTTTTTTTGTAGCTATCACAATTTTATTTTCCACTAATGCCCTGGAACAACAGCAGGTTTTCTCCGAAATAAAAATAACGAAATAAAATAAAGGATTTAATAAATTAATAGTGGAATGTATGCAAATAAACAAGGTGTTTGTTAACAAAAATGAATTGAATTATTTACCACAAAAAGTCTTGCACAACCTTATACATGTGACACACTGTTGGGGTTCCCCATCACTTATTGTAAATTGAGAGGGTAGCCTAGAAAGCAAACAGCAGTCCCTTTACTCGGGCTGAATATTACAGACGAAGTTCAGCAGTGGGTGTGCAAGCTCTTTTCCAGGGAAGCTTGTCATTAGGCAGCTATTTAGCATTTGACAGTATTTGTTAGCTGACATGTAATGCTGTTGTTTTATGGCCACATTGCATTGATGCCATACAGTGGTAATTAGTACTGGACAGCTGACAGCTGGAGGAGGATATAAGTCCAAGTCCAGTTTAAATATAAAGATAAGGTTTCCTAACAAGGGAGAGCAGCAGGGACCTTGAAATTGCCCATCAGCATTGAGCAGCTGGGCAGCAAGCAGAGCAGGCACACAGGTCACCTGATCACCTACTTATTTGATATGGTGAGATATATTATATTCCTACTTCAATTACAGTAATTAATTCTAAATATCCATTCATACATATAAATTAGCATATGCAAAAGTTATGCAAATTAGTGTCCTGCTTTCTTTTTTTTGGAAAGATGATAGACAGTACTTTCTCCTTCTTGGCAATGGGTAAGTGATCATCCAAATGGAGGAATTCTGCCTGGAGAATCCTGTGATTCTACAGGTGAGCACTAGTAAATCCAAGCTACGGGAGCATAGCCAACACCAGCCAAAGACCTATTGGTGGTTTGGGGACGATACGATGGGCTTAGCACCAACATTCCTTATTCCTTATTAACCAAGGAGTTTCATTGTGCAAGATGTAGATGCTTGACTCATTTTTGCATTTTATTACTGTTGGAAAGAAGTTGGAACAACTATCTTGACTGAATGGTTTTGCCTCCGAGTGAACTAATGCAGCTGAATGAGCTCAATAAAATATATATAGAATGGGTCTCGAGAAACAGTGTCATGGGTTTCCACCAGTTTCTACAAGGGCTTTTCCCTGGAGTAGGTGTTTGCACAAGCACAAAAGAGGCAACAGCATCTACAGAAGGTCACCATGATGTGGCAATTCAAGTAGGGCAAAAACCAAGGCCATGTTGATGCACAGACCAAGACCTTTGTTGCTCCTTCAGGCCCTCTCCAAGTCTTGAACTTCCTTGGTTTTGAGAAGAGCCAAAATGATGATTGGAGGGGAGGGGACACCATTCTCAAGAAGATTATCCTAACTCCAGTTTGATTACATAAATTGCCAATTTTTCTATTCCTGTTTCTAAACTCTTGGTCTGCTTCTGGATAATCTGCTAGTTGGGGGGGGGGGTCAAAGAGCAGGAGAACATTGATGGCAGAAACCTTTTGACCCATGTTATATGGGAGTTGTAGTCCAGCGTTGCAAAACCCAGAAAGCCACAGGTTCCCCAGCCCTGAAATAATAGTTGTGCTTGGGAGTTTCAGACATAAAAAGACCCAGAGCATTCAGGTACTGATTTTGGAAAGCTGACACTTCCCATTATTATTGTCACACTAACATTAATCAGCAGAACATGGGAATTAGGGCACAACGCACAAGGAGGGTCTTCAAGGCAAACCGTATTGATACTGGAAGCTGCTCAACATATAATGTTGTTCTACCTTGCATTGCAATTGTTGTGATGTTCTTTTTAAAAAAAAAAAAAAAAAGCAGTCTTGGGTAAAAGGTAGAAATGTAGGGCTATAAAATAAACAAATGCATAATTTTTTAAGTCTTCCCTATGGTGCTAGATGGGACGCGGGTGGCACTGTGGGTTAAACCACAGAGCCTAGGACTTGCTGATCAGAAGGTCGGCGGTTCGAATCCCCGTGATGGGGTGAGCTCCCGTTGCTCAGTCCCTGCTCCTATCAACCTAGCAGTTCGAAAGCACATCAAGTGCAAGTAGATAAATAGGTACCACTCCGGCAGGAAGGTAAACGACGTTTCCGTGCGCTGCTCTGGTTCGCCATAAGCGGCTTAGTCATGCTGGCCACATGACCCGGAAGCTATACGCCGGCTCCCTCGGCCAATAAAGCAAGATGAGCACCGCAACCTCAGAGTCGGTCACGACTGGAGCTAATGGTCAGAGGTCCTTTACCTTTATGGTGCTAGATAGGCAGCAGGCAAGGATTTAGGGCAGTGTGAGTGGCACGGGCACACTGGGTGTGCAACCAAGGAGGGCACTTTCTCAGAGCCTGGGAAGAGCTTGCCCAGTTCAGGAAAGAGGCATGAGGGTTCTGGCAGGGTCCCAGAGTCCTCCTTCCTTCTTCCCAAAACTGGGCAGCTGCTTCCCAGGCTTTGGGAAGGTGCCCTCCTTGGCTACACACCTAAGACCCTTCCAGAGCCTCACACCTCCTTTCTGAAGCCCACTCGTAAGCAGGCACCACGAGGGCTGGGGGGAGGGCATCAAATGGTCTTCCACAGGGCAGCGTATTACCAAGGCTGCTTCCAACAGTCTAAAGAATTTGCAAATTTAAGATTGCTTCTGAAAAAGGAACTTCTGGCCCAAAAGGTTATGCAGTAACAAATCTTACTCGTTGGCACTTTTGAGAACCAGATTCTCTCTTTTCTCTCTCTCTCCATTTTTCTTAGAGGCCCAACAGAAGACACTTTGCTTGAGGTTCCCTTCAAATTTGGAGGCAGCCCAGCATAGTTATAGCCAGATACCAACCATAAATCATTTCTGCAACTAGTGAGACTGCCCTGCCATGACATTCCTGTTGTTTGGGATAGTAAGGCATGCGTCATTCATGGAGAGGAGAAAGATTACAAAACTCTGAATTTGCCTTTAATAATAATAATAATAATAATAATAATAATAATAATAATAATTTATTATTTATACCCTGCCCATCTGGCTGAGTTTCCCCAGCCACTCTGGGCAGCTCCCAATCAAATGTTAAAAACAGTACAGCATTAAATATTAAAAAACTTCCCTGAACAGGGCTGCCTTCAGATGTCTTTTAAAGATAGGATAGCTGCTTATTTCCTTCACATCTGAAGGGTGTTCCACAGGGTGGGTGCCACCACCGAGAAGGCCCTCTGTCTGGTTCCCTGCAACCTCACTTCTCGCAATGAGGGAACCGCCAGAAGGCCCTTGGAGCTGGATCTCAGTGTCCGGGCCGAACGATGGGGGTGGAGACGCTCCTTCAGGTATACAGGATTGAGGCCGTTTAGGGCTTTAAAAGTCAGCATCAACATTTTGAATTGTGCTTGGAAACGTACTGAGAGCCAATGCAGATCTCTCAGGACCAGTGTTATGTGGTCCCGGCGGCCACTCCCAGTCACCAGTCTAGCTGCCGCATTCTGGATTAATTGCAATTTCCGGGTCACCTTCAAAGGTAGCCCCACGTAGAGCACATTGCAGTAGTTCAAGCGGGAGATAACTAGAGCGTGCTTATGGTATTCTCTCAGTACAGTCATACCTCAGGTTACAGATGCTTCAGCTTGTGTGTTTCTGGGTTGCACACAGCGCCAAACCCAGAAGTACTGGAATGGGTTACTCCCGGGTTTCAGCGCTCGCACATGCACAAAACACTAAATTGCGACCCGTGTGTGCACAGATGCGGTGCTGCGGGTTGCGAACGCTGCGGGTTGTGAACGTGCCTCCTGCACAGATCACATTCACAACCCAAGCGTCCACTGTACTTCAAGACCAGAGGAAGACATACATAATAAACTGCCCAACTGCATGTATGGGTGTGCATGAGTTTCAATGAGCTTTCTCACAACAAGAGCTAAAATTTGTCTCTACCTAAACATGCAAAAACATACTACGGACTCTTCTCATGGTTTCTCCACACGAATTTTCACTTCCAATGTAGTTTCTTTAAAAACAAAAACAAAAAAAAACCCCAATGGAGTAAAATCAGGGCTTAAATTACACCTGGGCTTAATCCCATTTTTTCAGCTACCTTGGGACATGTGAAGGGAGCTAAAAGTGCCTTGGAGCATGTGCAGACTGCCTTAACTCAGTAACCACAACCAGCCTCAGGACAGCTGAGACTACATAAACAAACCACCAAGGAGAAACTTCCAAGTGGAACTGAGCCCAAGCAAATTCCAGTTTAGAAAAGAATCACTCCAGGAAAAGTTGTTTTTGTGGTTGGCCCTTTTACACGGGGAGCTAAAAAAAAAAAGCTTTCGAGGTGCTTGCAAAGAACTTGGATAAACAAGTCCCTTTGGTTGGATGCATTTGGGACAGGGTGAAAAAATTGGTTCTAATCGGCAGTGGGGAGAGATGGAGGTATAGAAGTGTGGTGTCCAGCATTTGTGGAATCTTCACTTTTGTGGAATGTCCCTGAATGACATTTCGGCACAAACACCGAAAAAGTCTGCCAAGATCTCTTCACAAAAGCACATGAGATTAATGATGGATAAAGCTGTGCAGCAGCAAAGAAATATGAACCTTGTTATAGTCCTTGGGCTTTTTATATCAGCACAAGGCCAGAGGAAATGCTTCTCGGTCACATTCGATTGGTTTGTTTCCTGCTCGGCTTTACTCAGAGTAGACCCATTGAAATTAATGGATGAAAGCTAGCCAATGCCCACTAGTTGCTATGGGTCTACTCTGAGCAGGGTTAATGATGGATACAATCCCTTATTTTCTCTGCTTCGTGCAGTAATCATGTTACATCTCTTTGTGATTCTCTTCACTTATTTCCTAGATTGTTTCATATAAACTTTAAACTGCTACTATTCACATTCAATAGGGACGTGGGTGGTGCTGTGTGTTAAACCACAGAGCCTAGGACTTGCCGATCAGAAGCTGGGCGGTTCGAATCCCAGCGACGGGGTGAGCTCCCGTTGCTCAGTCCCAGCTCCTGCCAACATAGCAGTTCGAAAGCACGTCCAACTGCAAGTAGATAAATAGGTACCGCTCCGGCGGGAAGGTAAACGGCGTTTCTGTTCGCTGCCCTGGTTCGCCAGAAGCGGCTTAGTCATGCTGGCCACATGACCCGGAAGCTGTACGCCGGCTCCC